>NW_026138055.1:6385000-7812476 GCF_025592945.1 Manacus candei | reverse complement strand
CAGCACCCTCAGGTCCTTTTCCAGCTTTTCCACTGTGCCCCAGCCTGGAGCTGCAGAGAGTTGTTGTGACAACCTCAGGGAGAGTAAGTGGAATCAGAATAAAGGACACTGTCTGCAGTGGGTGCCCAGAGTCATCTGGATTTCTTCCCGATCCCTCTCCATAACCCACATGCTCTCTTCTCTGCTGTCCCTTAGGTGTGATACTGAGGCTGCACAGCCTCCCACCTGCTTCTCTTTCCTTTCCCATTCAATATCTCCCAGACCTGCCTTCCAGTCAAACTTTGGCAGTCTCCTGAAATCCACATCCTGTCCAGAGCATTTGGGAGGCACAAGAATGCTTGGTTTGAGCTCCTGCTCTGTATGAGCCACCTCTTTTCCTACTCTTTCCCCTTCAATATGCAGTGTAATGCTGGACCTTCACAGCTGTGTAGGGCTCCCTTTGGGGTCCTGCCTGCAGCAAACTGGGACACATCTGGCCCAAAAAGTTACTGTCCTTGTGTTGTAGGGAGTTTCTTAAGATGAAGCTGAAAACTTCTGGAGGAAACCACCAAGATTTTGGGACGCTACTGTACCAGAAATCCACTTTCCCCATCACCTTCCGTGGGTCAGGTATTTGACAACAGAATTGGTACCAAACTGGCAAATTTGAGGAGGAACCTTTCTGGAGTCTGTCTGTACTGAGTGCTCAATCTGCTTTTAAATATGGGAGTGGAGAAATTGCAGATTCAGATTCCCACTCCTATAAAACCCTTCTCCGGAGGGAAGAGAACAGCAGTTTCTTGAGGGGAACAGCTCTGTATGTCAGTCATGGGGAATATTATCTGCTTTTCCTGATAATACCCAGAGGCTGTTACCAGAGATCAGCACCCAGAGGGCCTCTGGAATGAGTGTCCCTTGTTGTCAGTGTGCTTTGCAATCCAACAGGTTGGCATTATGGCCCTCACTGTTATATCTGTAGCAATAAACAACTCCTGGATAGGTTTACAAGCACACTCCTGAGTATAATTTTGGACTAGGTCAGCTGGAAATGTCTCCAGTATCCCTTGGACTTGCCTCGGGAGTTAGAACAGACCATTCCAAGATGTTGGTTTGGATTTAACCCCCCCCTCCTCTGCAATTTGGTAGCATGGACTTGACCAGATGGTGCCTTAGAGCCCAGGATGGAATCAGCATTTCAGGCACTAACTGAGGCCCGAAAACCAGAGCAGAGAATCCCAGGATCATAGAAGGGTTTGGGTTGGAAAGAACCTTAAAGACCATCTAATCCCACCCCCCTGCCATGGGCAGGGACACCCTCCACTACCCCAGGTTGCTCCAAGCCCCATCCAATCTGGCCTTGCACACTTCCAGGGATGCAGCAGCCACAGCTTCTCTGGGCAACCTGTGCCAGGGCCTCCCCACCCTTAGAGGGAAGAATTTCTTCCTAACATCTAACCTAATTCTCCCATCTTTTAGTTTAAAACTGTTACCCCTTGTCCTGTCACTATCTGCCTGTGTAAAAAGTCTCTCTCTCTCTTTTTTATAAGCCCTCTTTAAGTACTGGAAGGGCACAGTGAAGTCTCTCCAGAGTGTTCTCCAGGTGAACCCCCCCAGCTCTCCCAGCCTGGCTCCAGAGCAGAGGGGCTCCAGCCCTTGGAGCTTCTCCGTGGCCTCCTCTGGACTCGCTCCAGCAGCTCCACATCCTTGTGCTGTTTTTCCCCAGGGCTGGAGGCAGCTCTGCAGGTGGGGTCTCACCTGAGGGGTCAGAGGGGCAGAATTCCCCCCTCCCCTGCTGCCCACGCTGTGGGATGAGCCCAGGACACGGGGGGTTTCTGGGCTGGGAGTGCCCACGGATGGGGCATGTCCAGCCTCTCACCCACAAGAACCCAAAGTCCTTTTCCCCAGTGCTGCCTTCAATGAGTTCTTCTCCCAGGCTCTTCTGATGTTTGTGGTTGCCCCAACACAGCACAAAGCAGAGAAGCCAAAGCACATCTCAGCAGCAGCAGCTGAGACGTGTCCCTTCATGAGTGTGAGAGGTTTATCCACCACCCTGGGCAGGGATGTGGAGGAGCAGAGGGTGACAAAGAAGGTGAATGAAAAAAATCCAGAATTGGAGTTGAATTTGATGGGGAGGAGAGTCAATCCTTACTTAGGGATTGAGTGAGTGGGGAGAGGACAGTTGTCAGACAGTCCCTGTGGGAGTTGCTCACCTGGGGGTCTCAGTTCAGGGACCATATCACTGCCAGAGGATGCAAACTGCTTCCCTTGGAGTGGGAGACATGGGGTGGTTGTGCCATTCCCTATCTGGGGGCTCCACAGGGGGTCACATCACCCAGAGTCAGCAGCAGGCAGTTGGATTTTCAGCTGTGTGGTGGTTTCCTCTAAGCCTGGATCATCCTTACCCCCAGATCCTCTGCTGTCCCAGGCTACCTCATCCCATTGTTTGACCCAGTGCCCCTTTGTTTTTCCTGGAGCATCCTGCTAAAGACACACTCTTGCTCTGGTTTAAAAGAAACTCAGGATTGCCAGGATCTGAAAGATTTCAGATCTGCTTTTGGTTTCATAGGATTAGTGTCCAGTGTGGAGTAGAAAGGAAAGAATAAAAAGACACAGCACACTGCAGACATGTTATTAAAATGAACTGTTTATATTATCTCAGTTGAGTCAATACATTATAATGTATTAAAATGGAAAGGTACAAAATTGAAATAAATACTTTCTGATTCATGTATAAATCTTTTGTCAAGATGACATTTTGTTTGTTTTTTTTCTTTTTTTTTTCATCAGTACATGTTTCAATAAAACATTTAAAATGACAAAGCATTGTTTAAAATGACAAAGCATCGTTTAAAATATGGTTCATGGAAGAAAACGGTTGAAATCAAACAACTTTTGGCTTGTTTTGGCATGAGATCTTGACACAATCTGGGTTCCCCAAAACCACGTAAATGGTGGTAAAATATAAATGCTCAAACTTATTTAAAAAAATAAACAGGCTTTACAAAACCCTCTGATCCTTGACTTAGCCACTTTTCTGTATAGTCTGCACTTACGATATATACATTCATTATTGTCCAAGGGAAGACAGCCACTGACGTTCATTTAAAGAGCTTGGTGGAGAGGCTTAACGAACATTAATTAATTAATGCAGCCGACGACAAGTAACACCCTGAAAAAAAACTCCTGACAGTGCAAAAAAAGAAAACAGCTCAGAAACCGAATGGGACAAGGAAGAGGCGAGTGCACAAGCCCAGATCTGATGCAAAGCTCTAGGCCAGGTCTAACAGAACAGCTGTGGCCAGGATAAGCTTCTTCTCCCAAGGGGTGCCAGCGCACACCCAACGCTGATGACACGGGGCATCGCCCTGCAGCTCCCAGGGGTATTCCTGCTCCCGGGAAAATCACCCCTTGGCACACGGAAACCTTCTGCAGAGTCTCCTTCCTCGCTGGTGGTGAAGGCAAGAGCTGAGCTGAGTGGGATATCCTGGTGTAAGCCTGGCCTGGGGTGAAGTCTAGACCAGAAATCGTGGAGCGGGAGGGGAGGAGGAGCGAGTGTGAATGTGGGTTTGGGATCTTTGAGGAGAGGCAGTGGGGAGTTCCCTGCTGGGCAGTGGGTTTTATCAGGATCGTGGAGCAGGCTGGTTCGTGTGCTTTAATCTCAACGCTGTGCTTATTTCTTTGTCACTGTAGCCTTGGGCTGTCGTGGTCCCTCGAACCTCTACCATGTGCTTATCGTTCCGGGGCAATGGGCAGGGGCTGCTTGGGGCAGGATGAGAGAGAATGGGCTTCCCTGGTGGATAATGGAGACTTCTTCCAAATTTCAGTATTCCAGGAGCTTTTAGAGTTTCATTCAAAAGAGGAAAAGAAACACAGTTACCTTAAAAATAGTACTAAAGAGAATCTTCCTGTGGGTTGTGTGGCTACCAGCAAGTTAAACTACACAAACCAAGGAGGGCATTTTCTTTGTTTGGTTGGTTTTAAGGCAGTAGAAGACTTTACCACCTCAGAAAGGAAGGACGGGCCCATCCTGGCTCAGTGGAAGGGCAGGCAGGACTTGAGGTGGTGCTGCCTGTCTCATTCCTGGTGCTCCACAGGCTGATGGGGACTAAATCCTCTTGGACACCTGGTTGTTCCCATCCTGTGAGGAAGGACCTCGTGGCATGAACTGTTTGCAGTGCTCTGGATGTTGCTACAGGCTCAGGGCTCCCATACCAAAGGGAATCCCATTGCAAAGTGAGCCTTGTAAGATGGGCTAGAGGGTCAAGGGTTGGGAAGGGTACGCCCTGGGGAAATTGTTTTCTCTCCCTCCACAAAAAGCCAGAGAGTCACAGTTAAAACTTCTTGGGAAATGGCAGCTTCAGGCCTTTTCCTGTTGAAAAATACCACATCTTTTGGGAAAGGAATGACTTGATTTGAAGCCCTTGGATGTCTTCTTGGACATTTTCCTTCAGTTGCCTTTTTTTTTTTTTTTTTTTGGTCATTTCAGAAACAGCTTTTATTTCAAAATGCAGGGTAATTTATATTAAAAAAAAAAAGAGGATGCAAACAGGGAAAGATCAAAACAATCTCCCTCTAAGAAACCCAAACTGTTTTTGTTGGCATATGCATTGTTTTGCATATTTTTGTTTCATGTTTGCTGGTAGCCTTGAGGTTTCCATGTGGGTTGGAAAAATAAATTCACAAAAATTCTTAAGGGATGGAACAGTTCTTTCCTACCCAACTCCCCTGTGCAGAAAACTCAATTCACCTTAACTAAAGCTCTCCCCTCCACTATTCCTGAATTTGTGACTCAGTTTTCAGAGGCAAACAGTGCAGAAGTTCTCTGAGTGCTGCTTTCCAGTGAGAGGGACCCACTGGAAGCTGCTCCAAGAATTTCCATTTACCAGTGAGGGTGAAAGGAGGTAATTTCTCCTGCTGTTTTCCCTTAAACAAATTCACATGATGCACAAGAAGGGGTTTTAGGGGCTCCTTTTCCACCTCTAATAAGATATTTTTCTCTTTTTTTCTTTGATTTTTTTTTACCATTTTGTGTCCTAATCCAACTTTCTTGCAGTTTTCTAAAGCCCTCCTCAATGGAGCTCCTTAGATATCTGGCTTTCCTGAAGGAAGTAGCAGAAATTCCAAGCAGAAATTCCTGCACTGGGACAGAATGGTTTCCATCCTGCTAGCCATTCATTCCAAGAAAGAAAAAACTTGGGATAAAATAGCATCCTTCACTGACTATGGGGTAGGATGGGATTGTGACAAAGTTTCCCTCTCCTCCAGCATCAGTTGCTGCGATTCCTGTCCTAAATCCTGTCTGCTAGAGCCCAAATCCATTGACTGAGGTTTGTACAGTCAAAGAGAGTCTGGCTGGGGGTGCTAAACTCCTATCAAAGCTGAGAAATTATTTTAAAATCACTTTCCCCTGCACATCCTTTCGAAGAGCAACCAGCAAACACTTCCTGGGATGTTCCTGTGGTGCCGTAGGGCAGCCTGGAGCGTGGCACAGAAACACTGGCATCTCCCATGCAGCCAAATTGTGCACTTTTGATTCTTCAGTGAGATTTTTCAATCCAAAGACTGAGTGTTCATGGAGGCAAAGAGATGGATTAGGTGGCTGTTGGTGGCTTGGGAGGACAGTGGGACAACCCCCCGTTGTGCACAGTTGTGTCTCAGGAATAAGAGCAGAAATTCCTGTACCTGATCTCCTCCACATTTCATATCCAGCCTTGCCTTTGATGGAAATGCCCCAAACCATCGACCAGATGAAAGGAGTGAATAAAACTCAGAACAGTGTTGAGCTTCTGCCAAGAAAGACTGTCAAGATGTGCAAAAGAAAGAGTTGGTGTTGGGGATATCGATGAGCTGAACGATGACTGCTGGGCGTTTCTACCCCGCCTTCCAGACAAGGGGCTCAGGAATGAGAATGAGCCTCGCAACCCCCCTGAGGTAGATTTTATTGTACCTGGGTGGGCAAATGGAGTCACACATAAAGGAATTAAGAGGAAAAGCTACAACAAGGATCCAGGGATCCTTGGTACCTCTTGCTCTGAGCAGTATTTTCCTTTCTGAAGAAGAAGACGCGTGGCTGCTGGAAGGTGGGAGAGACACCAAATGAGCTCCTGGGACAACAGGTCAACATTCATTTTCCTGTTTGAAGTCCAGGGTTCAGCTTGTTAAAGGTGACAAAAGGACACTGTGCAAAACACCAGTGAAAGAGAGAATCCGAAAGAGGTAAGAAATGAAACTGGGATGGGGACACAAACTACAAAAGGTGAGATCCAAATAGACATCTGTGAGGTCTTCACAAGAACACCTTCAACTGAACATTGAAAGTAGGATGGACAGACCAAATCCAGTGGCTTCCAGTGAACTTTCTACCTCCTTATCTCACAAGAAGGAAAGAGGGAAGGGCAAAAGGCAAAGATAATGAGGGATGGAGAGACTGGGGAAGGAAGAGATTTATTAAAAGAAAAAGGAAGAAAAATAAGAGAAAGAAGGAAAGAAGGGGGAGAAATTGAGAGAAAAGGGAGAAGAGAGATAAAGGAGAAAAAGAGAGAGGAGGAAAGAAAGAGAGAAAGAAAGAAAGAAAGGAGAAAGAATGGCCTTAAGATAGAGAAAAGGAAGAAAAAGGGAAGAGTAAAGGAAGAGAGAAAGAAAAAGAAAGAAAAACCACATGTAAAGCCACATAGTTTTCCCCATTTGGAACCCACCCCTGCTGGGACAGAGGCAAAGGGGGGATTTTCCCTTCCAACATTTGGCAAAGTGCTGCTTGGTGGAGAAAATACAGGGAGACTGTCCTATGCAGAAGGTTTTGGGAGATAGCACCTGGCAGAAGGTTTGCTACAATAAGTTGGTTATTCTTTATTGCGTTGGAAATACAACAGTCATGGAAAGTCCTGCATTAATCCACAGCCATTGCCTGCAAAATCTCCACCTCACCTTGACTTTGCTGAATATTTTCAGGGTTTAGGGCTTGAGAGGGTTTTTATCTTTTTTTTTTTTTTCTTTTTTGGTTTTAAGGGTGGAAATTAAAGCTGGTCATGGGATTTGTTCTTCTTAGGGGCAGAGAGGGGAAATTGTCTATACAGAGGTTCTTCAGATGGGTTGTGGTGAGGATGAGGTTAAAGGGTGAGCAAAACATGATGCTCAGATTGGAAACCAGTGTAATATTTTTGAAGAGAACTTTTATCTAACCCTAGAACATGGTCCTGTTGAGCAAATCAAAGCTTGGTAGACAGCTGGAAGATGAGCATCTTTCTGGCAGCTGGTAAGGAGCTGTACCATGAGTTATTTCTGTGGGATTCTGGTAATTTCTATCAGGTGTCTGGTTAATTCCTCAAATGGAAACATTTTCATGAGATGAGGGAGGAGGATGGACCATTTTGCAGGAGGCTGCTCTAAAAGCCAACTTCCTCTTGATGTGTGTAGGGCCATGAGGAGGCAGATGGACCCAGGGCAAGGAGACACTACATGTCCATAAATCCAGATTGCATCTCTCAAGGAATAAACTCTTTCCTAACAGGGCACAGCTCCTTCTCCCAGACGTGTTGGAGACACAGAAGGCCAGCTCTGCAGAAACAAAACTAACAGGAAAAGCTCTGGTAAGGAATTGAGTACTGATGTCCTCCATCTGAGGGTGCTCCACAACCTTGAGGGGTCTGAAGTCACTGATCTCACAGCCTTTGAAATTAAAAATTTTCCAGATAAAGACCTTGGACTCAGGATTGACTGAATCCATCTTAAAGAAAGATCCACTGAGCACCACGCCATGAACCATCAACCAGGTGATCTCCTCTCACCAGAGAGCCGGTGTTTGGGCATTTCCACTGTTTTACTGCATCTGGAACAAAGTAAGGATAAAGCTTACCAAGCTGGGGAGACGACCACCACGAGCAGCTTTTCAGAGATGCAGCCAATCCTACAACAAATCACAGGATTTGGAGTCAGCATCGAGGCCACAAGCCGGGATCCATCAAACTGTATGATCTGGCCCCAGGACAGTACCAGTGCATGTATCTGCATCCCAGGCAAGGATTCCTGCCAGTGCCTAATGCCAGGCTGTTTGTTTCTGTCCAGATTAAAATCAGTTAGAACATCAAGCAGCAAAATCAGAGTGTAACTCATTTGTGGAGATCAGGGAAGACTGGAAGTTAATTGGTCAATAACTAGAAGGAGAGAGGCATGGAGTTCTCTTGTTTCTGGAGCTGAGAAGGAAAGATTTGTTCCCTATCCTCCTGTGTGAAAAGAGTATTTTAAAAGCTTTCAGGAAAGAAAAAGCTGATGAAAGCAAACTGGAAAAGTTTAGGTTACTTGGACAGCTCAATGCCCAGCATGGAGTGAGGAGACGAACAAAGAGGGGAACTGCCCTGAAAAGGGAAATTAAATGAATCAACCTGCCTTCTCTGGTCTTGGTGTGGACTCAGCTGGGATTTGTGCATGTTATACTTTTGCTAGGCTCCCACACCTCTTGCATAGAGTTGCCGTGAGCTGGACGGGTTCACCCCAGAGGCAGTGGCGGGTTGGTAACAGTGCTCTGCCACTTTACAGGCTGCACGAAGGAGATCGTGTTAATTATGCTGGAAAAGCCCTTTGAAACCCTCTGGGATGAAGATCACGAAGAAGTTGGATAGCTCTATGTATCTAAGTCTAGCTCTGTCTGATTTTTGGGAAAGGCCACTGGAGATTTTTTCAGGCATCGAGAGACAAGACTGCGTGCATCCGCATTGACCAGCACAGGGAGGGCAATCCCAGGAGCCATTAATGGTCAGTAAAAGCAGCAAATTTAGACAGTGTTGGTGCAGTTCCTTCTGGAGGCTTGGAAATGTCCCCATCCTGGTGTTTCAGCAGAAGCAAAGCCTGAAGAAAACTGGGAAGAGGTGTGGTGGGGGCAGGAGATGTGAAAATGGTCATTGCTCATGTGACTGCCTCTTGGATGTTTGGTCCTGGCTCTCATGACATCCATCAGCCAGGCTCAGCTCTGCAGGACACAGAGCCAGCTCCTCTGGAACATGGAAAGTTTGTGCTTCTGGAAGGGAGCGTGGAGCTTATTGTGAGTGCTGAAGGTTCATCGTGTTTCTCATGGTGGCAAGGGCTGGTCGTCCGTGTTATTTCAGCAGTGTGGGATGGCTGCCCCAAAAAGCCAAATTCATCCACTAGAGAGCTGGGAGAAACCCCAGGGGATGCCTGCTGTGATCCTGATAAAACACATGCTGCCAAGAGGAAAAACCCAGCCTTTTTTCCCCCGGGGGAAGGACCAAATCCTGCCCTCATAAAACCCCTCCATCGTCAGAGACCACCAGGTGTCTGACTGGAGCAAGACACTGGGGTCCTCCTGGTCCCAGTGGCAGCCACAGCCTGGCCTGGAGGTAAGATCCCAAAGGAAAGTCAAACCTGGACTTCACAGCAAATTAAATGGAACGCAACTGAACCACGACTGTGATGCAAAACATCATTTTGCCGGACGAAACGCAGTTTCCACAACCTGGTTTTAAGGAACAGTTTTACACAGAGATAGATACACTATGCTAGATCTTGAGAAATTAAAAAAAAAAAGAGAGAAATCAATATGCTAAATAAACTAAGACACAGTATAGGGGATATTCTGATCAACAAACCAATCACCATTAGAATCAAAAAGTAAACCAGCCTTTCACTTAGGACCCTAACAACATTTCTCAATGCACTAAGTACATTTTAAACCATGCAAGTTTACACAAACATCTTAACTAGGTTTTTTTTTTTTTTTTTACTTTTTAAAACACCAACATTATGCATTTCTTTGTTAATTATATTGGTTAAAGTTGCAGCCGTTCACTGCCAAATATCAGATACATCATATACATATTTTTATACAGAATCTGGACAACACAACATTACACAGCCTAAATAGAGAAAAAAAGATTATTTGTTCCTTTGTTTGTTTGTTTTTTTCAGTTTTGTAAAAAATATGAAATGGTGATAGGAGGGAGGGAGAAGGTGTGGGAAATCTTCTACCAAATTAAAGGATTATATCAAAATAATTCCCAAATCACAGTACAACAAGGAAAAAATAATGGTTCAAACTCAGCTCCACATTTAAGATTCTCTTAGCTAAGAAACAAGACTTTACACACAGAAATGTATCAGTATTTAAAAATAGAAAGAATTGCAACACCATGCTGTCTGATTCCAAATGCATCTTAGTTAAAAAAAAAAATGTTGAAAAAGGGGAAGAAAACAAAATAACGATTACTCAATAAACTTAGTGATTGCAAAGTTATCTCGTCGGTTTGGATTTCCTACCTACTCGTGATGCATTGCTGGGTGGTGGAGCTGGAGGTGGCCAGAACAACGCCAGGATAAAGGAATGACTCGGGAATCGCTCGCCGGTCCTGTTGTCGCACAGTCGGGGCAGCTGGAATTCTGAACGGGGTCTGAAACCGTCCCAATGGTTTGGGGTCTCTGCTTTTCCTTCTACTCGGCTCGTTCGGGCTCTTGGACAAGAGCAGGGGGTGCCCTACTCGGTTCCCATGGCCATTCCCTGCCCATCCACAGGGAGCAATGCATGGGTTTGGTTACACATGGAAAGGAAACAGAACCTGGAAATCAACCATGGAGGATGCTGTCGTTGACATGGCAAGTCATACAAAAATGCTAAAATTTCAGATATAATCAAAGATACAAAATCAGTTCTGACAAGTTTTTTTTTTTATAGTTTTTTTTTTTTTTAGGTTTTTTTGTGTTGTTTTTTTTTTTTCTTTTTAATAGCAACCATTACAGTGCAAGGTTTTAAAAGTTATTATTACAGTAAAAGGTGTGTATCTGGTTTTACAGTAACTGTAGCACTGATTTTTGTTCTGTATAGTAGGTCCCTGATGTAAAGTGTATGCACCAGTTTGAGAGAAAACCCCGCACCATAACGGCTCTTTAGCTTTAAATACGTTTTTCTTCCTTTTTTTTTTTTTTTTAAACAGATACAAAATAACACATCAAGTTCACAAGTTCACAAGCACGGACTTTTGCCTTAATAAAAAGCATGAAAACTTCGTCGAAACCCCGACACATAAAGAAATGTAAAAACTGTTCGATGAGGGACGCGAGTGTGCGTTTGAGTCCCGGTGTTCTGCCACCCCACTGAGCTCCTGGAGGTCACAGGTGATTCTGTGCTCTCCAAACTGCTGCTTCTTGCTCACTCACCAGTTGTCTTTTTTTTTTTTTTTTGGCCAGGCAAACTGGTGTTCAGCTTCCCACAGCTGGGATTTGAGTTTGTGCATTTAATGTTACAAAAATCTACTTTTTTTTTTTTTTTTTGGGTGGACAAGTTCCCCTAAAGAAGGATCATCCACCGTGGCTCTGGGACTCCAAGCCACAGGTCCATTTGGAAGGGGCTCTTTTTTTTTTGAAATGGTCAGGATGAGATGCAAATGGCTGCAGCCCTGCAATAACCCAGCTAACTCAAGGAAGATGCTCAGCTCCTGTCCTAAAAAGCCAACTTCATGCTATGCAAGCCACCAAAAGGGACAGAATTTGGGAAATCAGTGGGGCAAAACCAAATTCTACCCCCTTGATTTAATGGATTTAATCCAGAATGGCCTTAGTGCAGCTGACTGTCCTGTCTCTAGGGGCTGGATAAGAGCAGCTGAGGTCTCAGCACTTCATAACTGTGTCTACTCTGAAAGTACAGCAGAACATCCCAGTGCTCAGAGAGGAACCATCGCTTTGTCTGT
This sequence comes from Manacus candei, assembly GCF_025592945.1. NCBI lineage: Eukaryota > Metazoa > Chordata > Aves > Passeriformes > Pipridae > Manacus > Manacus candei. Next base: position 7,800,807 of record NW_026138055.1, on the reverse strand, counting down.
CACTGCTGAAGAACATCTGCCCTCTCTCCACATCTCTCTGTCCAGCCCATCACATGCCCTGGACACACACACATGACTTAAGGTCATCACATAATCATTCAGGCTGGAAAAGACCTCTAAGGTCATCAAGTCCAGCTATCAACCCAGCAGCACCACCACGTTCAGCACTAAACCATGTCATCAAGTGCCACACCCACACGTTTTTTGGACACTCCTGTCTCTCTGCATCCAGCTTTGACTTGGAGTTAAACAAGCTTTAGAACAGTAGTAGAATCACAGAATATCCTGAGTTGGAAGGGACCCACAAGGATCATGGAAGCCCAACTCCTGGCCCTGCACAGGACACCCCAGCAATCCCACCACGTGCCTGAAGCATCGTGGAACTCACTAATTTCGTCAAACACACTGATTTTATTTTATAACCAACTCGACTTTTATCTAAGAGAGAAAACACAGTAATCAGAAAATAGCCAGGAAAATCTGAGGCTGCAGATCAAACCACAGCTCCAAGAAGATGCATCCAGCTGACTTCATAACTACAAAAATACAGGCTTACAGAAGGAATGTTCTTGACTCTGAACAGTATTTCAGGAATTTATTTAGTGGTGGATTCTGCAATTTCTACCTCGTTATGTTGCCTTTACTCAGGTAAATAGGATGCATTTAATCTGAGTTCAAGTTATTGAAAGTTAGACCCAAAAAAGTGGTGTGGAATTCCTCTCCAGAGGGGCCCATCTCCTTCCACTGATGACAGAGGGAGCAGATGCAAAGAGGTCAAACTGGAAACTTTAACTTTTTGAGAGTGAAGGTGGGTTTAACCCCAAATGGGTGAGTAAGTAAATATACAGTACTCAGGTGGGAAAGGCTGCAGAATTACTTAAAAGGAATATTTTAGACTAACAAAAAATGTATTTTGAAAATTGCATCTGCAATCCTCAGTGAAGTGCAGTCCCGGCCAGAGGCCAGAGGAGGTTTGATGAACATTATGAGCTCAAGGGAGACAAGGACAAATGTTTTTTCCAGGCTCATCCATCTCTGCCTCTCCTCGGGACACTTGTGAGACTTTAAGAAGCAGCAGGAGTCCAACACAAGAGTGGAATTTCTCAGAAACTTTAGTTTCTGTCAGACACATCATCCTCCCATCAGGTCCTCCTGCAGTCAGCTCCACCATTGCCCCTCAGCTCGTCCTTGCAGGAATTCCATCTAGGAATCCACTCCTCTCTCCCAAGACACCTCCAACCTGCCACTGCACCTTGGTCACCTTAGTTTTAAAACTCCCAAGCTTTTTTGGGAAGAGCCTGGCTTTGCTGGTCGAGCCTCCCCAGCACCGTGGGAGCTCATAATGATTAGGCTCATAAAAAAGTAAAAAGCTTGACAAAATCCTTGGTCAGGAAGGATTCTTACTCCTTTAAAGAGGAAAGGATCAGGGATTGGACACATTCTCATCCCAGTGCTCCTCTACTCTGGGTTTTAATTACATGAGACATTTCTCTAGGAGCTTGATGAGCCAGTGGAGAAGCACTCAAAGCATGGAGGTATGTTCTAGATGTTCTGCCTCACTGGAGGAGGCATTTCTTTAGCTATGATCATTATTCTAAAGCAAAAATCAATTTAAAAGACAAATTCAACAACAAAGAAAAACCCCTGTAAAAGGAAAAGCACCACTTCTCCCAAACTCTAAGCAACAACAAGGCAGTGAACCACAAGCCTAACCCCAAAATGCTGAAAAGTCAGAGGGTCCATGAAGACTTTTTATTGCCTGCACAGAAAATATTCAGACAACTAAAGGAAAAGATTTGAGGTTAGAAAAGAAGTGGTGAAAGTTTGATGAGGCAAGTTGCTTCTATTAAACTCTATCAAGCCTTGGGATGTGAGACTGTGAGGCTCCTTTAGAGGGTCAGGCTTTGTTATTCTACGAATCAGTGAAGACCTTTTAGGGTGATTTTGCCCCTTGGATGTTAATGTTTGAAATTCTCTGATGAGTTGCAGATGGAAGAAGGACAGCAGGAATGTTGCCTCATTCCTATACAAAAGAACTTGCTGAAAATGTCCTGTGATCTCCACATTGTGTGAGAGGATCACCCTTGGCTCTCTTTGTAGTCAGTGGAAGGAAATCAGCATTTCCAGAGACTGATTGATCTCTCATCTTTAGATATCTCTGCTAGGAGAGGTGAGTCTTATTCTCCAAGAATCAAAGAGAAAGTTGAGCAGCACTAACTTGAGTTTGGAGAGTTAACTTTCAGTTATCCAAGTCAGACAAAGTGGATCTTACCAGCAATATTCTGTCTTAAAAATTTGTGCATGTTTGGATTTTTTAAAGCACCAACACATTTCAGTGATAGCTTATTCCATCTTGAACTTATCAATCCATTTTGGAGTAACAGCTGTCTTAAATTTTTATTCCTTCATTTCACACCAGGGCAACACAGCTGCTTCTCCACAGCACTTGTCAGCACAATTCCTCTCATCCCAATGCACCTGTAGTTTGTTTCCAGCGAGATGTTCCCAAGGAAATCAGCAAGATCTGTTCTTTATGGAACACAGGGAATGCCTCAGCACTGCATCATTGGCATTAGTCCTCTAAAACCTCTTTGGAAGACGAAAACAAATGATTCCATTTGTTCTGCCAGAAAGAAAAAGATGCTGATTTTGTGCAAGAGACTGAGGGTTTTCTTCTCCAATAACAAGGTATCAGTCGTTGCAGTTCAAGCCTTTGAATTGTTTTTATATGTTGCAATAAAAATCTGTAAGAGGGGCTAAAGGACCTTACAATATCCCTTTGGAGGGGCTTGACAAGCTGATCTGGGTTGCTTAAAGCTGTGCTGCAAATTTATCTTAATTCCCAAGCCAAGCAACATTGGCCATGACCAAATCTTGACTGAAAGCAGCCCTGGATTTTTAGCAGGTGACACTTCTCTACTAAAACCCTGATTTGAGGAAGAAGATGAAAATGAGATGATTTAGAAGTGCTACTGTTCAAATAAGGTGTAAAGTGGCCATTAAGGTTCCAATGAGACGTTCTGCAGAAATAGAAATTTTAAATGTCAACGAGTTGACTCAATGTTGGATGTGAGAAGTCCTTTTCTTTCCACACTCCTAAAGAGTGGAAGAAACAGAAGATCACCTTGATAGGTGAGAATTCTGCAGGGCACACTTTAACAATTGATTTTGGTCTGGGGACACTGGGAGCCTCATTAGCTGGACAAACAGAGATTGATGCTCATGTTTGAGTTGGTGCCTCGGACTTCTTCTACAGTCAAGACAGACACAGACATTTCTAGGTCATAATTCATCTGACAGAGTGCAGGCAGCTGCTTTACAATGACAGGAATTGCATCCCAGAAAGGCATATTCCTTCCTACAGGATGTAAAAATGGTGTCCATTCATTAATCTACACAAGTGGGGCATCCACACTGTGGATGTCTAAAGTGAGGCGAGATAAATCTCACCTTCAATTGCAAAGTTACTCATTTTCACATCTCTTTGCCTCCCAAAGCAGCCAGGTCATTTTTTAAATTTTGATTTTAAATTAATTTTAAATTAATTTTAAAATATTACCTATATGGAGCAAACAGAATAATCGAGAACCAAGGATCTCTTCCATTGAAGAGTTCCTGTTTCTAGAGGAGACAGTAAAACCCTCAAAACTTCAGAGATTCCCACTGGAGCTCTGGACCTTTTCAGTTCTGGATAAAGAGCAAGGGGAAGAAATAAAATCCCCTGGAAGAATGACAGGGTGTCACTATTCTTGCCTCACACCTCCCCATCTAAGGTATAGAGAGGTGACAAATTGCAATGGGGATGGAAACAAAAGATACCTTAATAAAGAAAACAAGCCACGTACTAAAAACTGATGTTGCTGCTACTAAGATAAGATTTCAAAGGACAAAATTGGCGGGGCAGAATCACAGTTTTCTTCTTAGTGCTTCCAAAAGCAACCATCTCAAGATCCTATCATGATTATCCAGCCTGGACACACGTGGGGAAGAACATCTGGCTGCACATGGGGCTGCCAAAGCCTGCAAGGTTAAAGGACTTATCTTCTGGAACCCCTCAAGCAGCTAGATAAACTATAGATGTAGCTATGGGACATGACAATAACCAGATTTTAATCACTGCTGAAATATTTTCAGACCAGACCAAATGAGAAATGAGCAGAGAATAGTTTCTTCAATTACCTTGTGTAATTTTTAATACCAGGTTAATTTCAGCTCTTTTTGCTTCCTATAAACCAGGCACTCCTTTTCCTGAGAAAGGAACTGTGCTGCTCAAATAAAGTGTTATTTGTGATCTCTGTTGTTTGAATTACAAATGTTTGGCTGATAGGGATAAAAATTGCTTTTGTCATTACACAAGAAGTGGCAGATACATTTGTTTTTCCTGATAAAATGTGACATATTTGTAGCAAAAAAAGTAATAATGCAAAAACATCTGATGTATTGAATACAGGACCTGATGGAGAGAACTAACAAGGGATCCAGAGTTGTGCAGCCCCTGATTTGCCAAATCTGTGGTTTCTTAACCCAATCTCAGTTGTGATGCTGAATTCTTCCCCAGGCCTCACTTGATGCAAATTATCTCAATGCTCTTGGCTATGAATTTTGGGAAAGCCCGAGGCTGAGTTTCTAGTGAGCATCGGAGCTGAGGAAGGGTTTTAGGAAGAAAACAAAGAATTACATTTTAAATCAGTCTTGGACTGGGGCGAAGCCAGAAAAAAATAGCCAGTAAAACTCCCCTAGCCTGAAAAACTAGGAATGATTGCAGGAAAATGCAGCCAGCTCTGAAGGTGCTGAATTCTGCAGAAATATCTTGCTTATGGAAGGGAAATGCACATAAACACAGCACATTTTACACTACTAAAACTTATGCAGCACTGTGGAGTCTTTATTTTTAAAAAAATACCAAGAAAACAAGTGTAACAAGGCCATATGCTCTCCATGAGGCTCTGTTGGCAGCATAACAAAGGGAAGGCAGGGCAAAAAAATTCTGGGCTCTTCCTGGAACAAACTGATCCCCTCAGCTCCCATGGAAAGCAGGGATGGTATTTTTGGACTTCATAAGAAACCTTTGGCACCTTGCAAAGTCGAAGCCTCCTGCTTTGGTGCATACCCTGGGATAAGAACAGGGTGCAAGTCACGAGGAGTAAAAGGGCCACAAAAAGTTTGTTAACACTGGAACGACAACATTGAGGCAAAATCCATTTTTAGGCATTTCTAAGCACTTTCCAGTCATGTTTTGGGAGCCGGAATAGTCTAAGGTAATACAAGAGGCAGGGTTTAGAGGGAGAGGTATTTTAATAATAAAATATATATTTCTTGTAAAATATATGATCTCTCCCTCAAACCTTGTTTCTCTTATTAAGCAGAGACTAGTTTGCAGGTCTAGCCTAATATTAGCTCCTCTTGACTATCATGTAGCTTGTCATGACATTTAACTGACAAAGTTCATGGTGACTGTGTCTATAATAAATAAAAGAAACACTTCCAGGGCCCATCCTGTCTCCCTGTGACAGTTTCCCTTGGCCTCCAAGACAGGGTTCCCACAATCAAAGTGCCTGTTGCCTCCAGACCAACTGCTAAATCCTCACACAGGGAATTGTTTGGATCGACGCTCTCTGTCTGCAGCCAAAACTGTGCCAACATGTTGCTTACAACTAAAAAACTGTGACAACTGAGTGCCAGGTCCTGCTCTGTTTAATTTATTGGTGTGGATGGAGACAAGGAACTCAACAGGACTGGGATAATAATCTGTGTCTCATCAAGTTTAGAGCTTTTGCCTCTTCGGAGCGAATCCAAATGTCACTCAACCCTTCACGCTGCATCTCAGGGAGGGTGATGAAGGGACCCCAAGCAGCACCACCAGAAAGGTGGTTTGGTTGTTCATCTTGAAGGCTCAAATTGGCTGGGCAGTACAAGGCTCATCTGCTGCTCAGGAAGAGCTGTACAAAATGTCCCTGCCAAGTGATGTCATCGGTGCTGAGCTCATGATCCAAACAGGGACTGGCACCAGGAAGAGCTGAGTGTCCCCACAGCTAATGCCATTAGCACCTCAGGAAAGTAATTCAAGGTGCATATTTAAGACTCAAGGGTGCCTCAGAGATGGGACAGGCCCACTGAGAAGGGGGAAGATTGTCCTTTCAGCTTCTGCCAGCATTACATCTCCTCCTTGTATATCCAGTAAAAGACTGTGGGCTGGAGGGCATGACTGCTTTGGTGATTCCAGGCTAATTCTCATCAGGATTAAGATGATCCACTGCTTGTTTGAACAACTATCTTTTCCTGAGTGTAGAACAGACATAATTCACAGGCATTGTGTCCTCAGCCCTCTTTGCTAACTGAGTCCATATTTCAGAGAAGGATTTCAATGGCTTTAAATTACAGCACTTTTTCTATATATTTTTAGCTATTGTAGGATCTTCTGATGGTGCACTGGTGTCCCTTCATCATGTGAGCCTGGGCATGTCCTGATGCCCAACTCTAGGGCCATCAAGGGACCCAGAAACCCTCAAACTATGGTTTCACCATCCTGCCTTGGACACAACTCTACTTCTTGACTTGACCTGAGCAGTGAGTGAACCAGCTGTGACTCTGTGCAGGGCTTTGTGCCTCCAAACCTTATGAAATAACTGAGAGAAAATAAAACAGAGCCCTGAAGCCTCTGTCAGTGCTTTGCTGCCTAAATGATCTCAGGAGCCACTTCATCCAAATCAAATTAATCTTGGTTTCTGTAAAGGCTCCATTGTCAGAACCTGCTCAACCCTTTACCCAAATCTTCTCTCTAGTGGGTGAGACAGCAGAAGACATTCCCAATACTATTATATCCACTTGTTATATCCCATCTGTCATGCAACAGGCAACAGAGAGGCAATTCCTGTCCAGAGCACACCCTGCTCACCCCTGCTGCTGCTCTGTGCCAGGGTAGAAGCTGGTTCAGCTCCATGGAAGCTGGTAAAGCTCTCCCACATTTACAAAGGTGGAGGAACATTTTGCTCATGCTACAACTGCCAAAATAAAAGCAATCTTTACTGAAATGAACAATCCTGCCACCTGGAAAAGAGCAGGGAGCACAGCATGAGTATGGATCTAGAACCACTCTCTCCTCCAGGGATGGAAGAGACACACAGAACCTCTCAGTAAAGCAGTGCTGATGCTACAGAAGGACTTAACCCCTCAAAGGCAGCATTAGCAAATTGTTCCAAATTGACCACAGTAACAAACCAACAAGATATGACAAAAAAATCCTCCCATAACCAAAACCAAAGGCATGCCATTAGCACCAGAGGAAATACTTGGGACAGCAAGGGAAGAAAATCTAAGCTCCTTTCAAAGAGATGAAGGAAAAGAAATGCTGAAGATTTTCCCCGTTTCATCAACCAACCACCGGCCCTCTGAACATCTTAGGACACCATTAATGATACTTCAGACATGAACCTTATCCAGCACCTACTCCTGCAGCTGTGGAGGGCAGCAAGGATACCCCTGGCCCCTCGTTAACATTAATCAGCATGACCAAATCATATCCACCAGTGATTTCCATGACCTGGTCCTTCCCAGACCACATTCCACCGCACATGAGAAAAAAACCCAGGCTGCCTCTTCCATTTACTGGACAGACTCATTGTCACTGAGCTAAAAGGAGACCTTTTTAACTTTCATCAGGTTTCAGAGAAAATAACCACCAAGTACAAAATCCAACCCTATTTTTAAAGCAAATAAAGAACAAATAAGGCCGGGAATTCGATATGAATTCTGAGCAGAAATGAACCAGATGCATCTCTCCCTTCTGCCTAATGCAAGATGATTAATGAACAGATTGAAAGGATTATTTGTTTCATCTCAAAATTTGGAGATTATAATGGTCAGATAGGCAAAAAATGAGCTACCATAATGGACCCTCAATCATATTATAACAGTTTAACAAGAAATTGTGCTTTTTGGTATCTCAAGCCCCTCAAACTCCATAAAGTCACATTATTTCATAATAAACCTTTCAGAAAGCTCAGTAGAATGGCAAAATGCCCAAATTCAAACACACACTTTGGAAGCATACTTTTCATATAGATATTTTTCTCCTTGTTAGATTATTTCTTTTTCCAAATCAACTTCAACCTGTAATTCCATCTGCTTTACAACTTCATGAACACATCTGTATTTCATTCCAGAGAGACAAAATACTACACCATGAAAATAGAAATAGGTGGGAACAGGCAACAAAAAGAATAAAACCAAACCAAAAAACAAGCCAGATTTGTACAGACACCAGACAAGAATGAGGGAAAAAATGCTGTTTGTACTGAACAATTGTGCCAGTTTTAGAGAGAAGACTACACAGAAGGGGTCTTGTAAACCAAGCCTAAATCTGTGCTTTGCAGTCCTGTCTTGTGCTTTAAGTGAAACCCAACAGCATTTTCTCCACTGAGATTTATTCATCTTTGGGTTTCATTTCCTGCTTGTTTCTGTAATTTTTTAAATTTTATTTTATTTCCCAATGGGATAACTGGATTTGAGTTCTGTAGTAATTTTTCTCCTTGCTTTTTTTAAAAAAAAATATGTCAGACTCCATTTGTGTCCAATTCTTTCTGGTCACTAATTTTTTGTTTGCTTTGACAAACGGGAAAATGTTACTTCCCCTGCAGTCTGGTGGAAAGGAAATGGAGATGATTCCCCTCATTTTGCTCCCAGTAAAGTGAGATCCCTGTAAATATTTCCTAATCAAACTAAGATTATTTGGGGCTTGGTGCTTTTTTTCCAATTCCAGCCTATGGAGCAGTGTGGAGGTTGGAGAAGAATTGCCCTGGGAATGCGTGGGCTTTGTACCCTCACATTTCTGGCATCAGGATCAAACTGTGAGGTTCTTGGAAAGGCTTTACTGGGAATAAACAGATGAGGGGTCCATCCACCTCAAGATTCCTCCCTGGTGCTGCTCCTCACCCCATAGGACTCATCCAGCATTTCTGTGCCAGATGTTGGTTATTGTAGTGTTACTGGCTTGTCACTGGGTCCAAGGACATTTTCCACCACATGAGCATAGGGAAAAGTCTTTCTCACCTCACCAGGAGCTCCCACCTTCCTCTCCCCTTCCACTGGCAGAGCACAGGGTACTGTGTGCTTCAGAATGATGCACATGACCCAGAATCGAGACAGTTTTCACTTGCCAGGATATTTGTGCACTGACAGTGAGAGTCTATGAACTTGGTTTTAGCCCATCAAGGTGAGGTATCCAATTGTGAGCTTCAAATTCTCAGTTCCATCCTGAAGGAGATGTCTGATGCCTCAGACAAGTGCCTTAATTAGCAGGGGGTGAATTGCCCTGGGGAACTCTTTGTCTCTCTTCATTCCCACAAAAAGGATCTGGATTGGTGACTCTGGGTCAGTGGCTGCCATTAAACAGACAGCTTTTCAATGAATGTGGTCCCCATGCTCAGGAAAATGCCACATGTCAATTATTTCAAAGAATGAAACCCCTCTTCACCCAAATGGAAACAGATGAACATATTTTTCCTTCATCAGTCCTAAAAGCCTTGTTCGCTCCCTCTCCTCCTCCTGCCAAATTCAGTGTTAAGATCAGAGAACCAAAATTGAAAGATCAGGACTGCAAATAATTTTCTTTCAATTTTGCTGTTTGATTCCAGTTACAAACAGGCTGTATTTGGGGAAAAGAAAAAAAAGTAAACCAATTCATGTTTGACAATTCTGGTGTCTATCTCACATCTCAAAAATATCACTTGAATGGAAAAGGAACAGAAATAATAACCATTCATTCATGATCACAATATTGATTCCAGTGTACAGGAAAATAGGATCCAGACAGGATTTTACAACTGAGAAGGGAACATTACAATAAAGATTATGACATTTTATGAATATTCGTGTTATAGCTTTGAGCTTTATTGCAAAGCAAAAAATATATATTTGTATATATATATATATATTTTTATCTACATATCACCTCTGACATTGTATACAACACTAAATCACAAGAAATCAAAGAAATCATAGTGAGGTAGATACAAAACAAAGGGATGTGGAAGAATCTAGCTGTTAAATTTGGCTTAACACAACTGTCATTAACATATGTATATTCAACACAGCAGTGAGCTTTGATTCACAGCTTGATCAATGGATCCTACTAACATTGATATTGATATTAGAGCCCATTTAGTAATGATGCCATTTGGGAATGGGAAGGAAAGTAAATCAGAAGCGTTTCCTACAAAACCAGTCGTCTCCAAGGGAAAATTTTCCATTGATTTTTCATGACTTTTAAAGGTGATAAAACAGCTCTGAAAAATAGCCTGTGTTCTAGGGGTAGTGCCTGAGGGCAAAGAGGGGGGACTCCACAGCAGGGGAATCTACTGGGGCTGAACATAAGCAAAAGAAAGACAAACCATTTCCCCTTCCTTTTTGATGGCCAAGAGAAAGCAGCACACCCTGGGAACGCTCGAGGCTGCATCCAGCACTGTGTGCTCTTGGATATCAGCTTGGACTTGTGGATGGTGGCCAACCAAACAAGGCTTCAGCAGAAGGGCATCCCCTTGATGGATTCTGTTGCTGTTTTCAAGGAACAGCAGATACGTGGCAAGAAAGACGGTACCGCTGAAGTGACCGGTGTTGGTGGTACCTGGTGGGATCTGCACTCCCACAAGGAGACCTCTTAAGGCACCCGGATGACTGGAGCTCTTCGGATAACTTTCAGCACAACATCTTGGGAGGGGTTTGGAACAGCCTTGGACTTTTAAATTTAGTCTGTCAATCCAGGAAAACATGCAGCCGGTGCTTCCTTCCACAGGCGAAAAGACACGGAGATGAGAGGCAGTGGATTTTACTACGGCAAGGGAGAACCAGGTTGGATACAGGAAAACATTTCCAATATGTTTCCAGCGTGGCTGGTTAAAGTTTTTAGGGCAATTGGACCACCTTCATCCATGCAGATGCAGTAAAGGATGGACATGACGCCCTCTCACCATTCAGGAGCCACATTATCAGGAGGATAATCAAGGAGCTCTCAGGTGCTTTATGACAGGCACAGACAAAAACAGGTTTGAAGCTCTGGACTAGGAAGCCCCTTTGCTGCTGCTCAACCATCTCCTAATTTTCTTGCAAAGGTAGGAAGGGGTACTCTGGAAGGAATATCATTCCCAAGCTGCTCTGCAAATGATGGCAATCTGGGCTTTATTCTTATATAATTTACAATGTCATGGCTGAATTAAAGAAAATGAGGAGAATTGACCAGAACAAATTGGTAATAAGCAGGAGAAGAGGCCAATGTGATTGTTGCCAGAATGCTGTGTGAATCTACTAAACAAGTCCCTGTTGGAAAATGACCTTATCCTTCAGGAAAACACACAGAAGGTTATTGCTTGTGCATTGATTTTCAAGAGTTTTTTTGTGAACCCTTAGAGTGACCAGAACATGGTCACAGAGAGTGTGGAGCACTTAAGAAAAGCAAATTCCCTCAGTTCTTGAGTGGGTCCCACCCTCTGATTCCTTTAGTCCTGGGAGGGTAATGACTGATGTGGATGTGGCAGGAGCTGCAGAGTCATCACGGAGCTGTGTTGGAGGAGATAATTTTGAATGTTCATTAGCAGAGCACCCAGAGGACAAGTCTCATGAGAAGCCATGGTGGGAAGTGTTTTGGAAGCATGGACAGGTAAATCCTGTCCACTTTTGGTGGGATTCAGCTCACCTAATCACAATCACGTAAAGGCCACACAACAGATCTAAACAGGAAACCAACTGGTTAGTCCTGGGGTATCTTGCTGTCTAAGTATGGAATGGACCTTGATAACTCCTGAGATACCCAGATCTTCTGGCTAAATTAGAGGATTGGATCCCATGCTCATAGACCCAGTAGGCTCTTTGGATAAGCATCCCCACCCAGGGGTGTGTGTCAAGAAATACTTTCTCTCTTAGGGTCTGAAAGCTGTAAAGTGGCTTTATACTTCTTCACAAAATGAACTTCTCCTGTTGTTTGCCAAACACACTCTTAAAGATTTGTTTTTTCATGTCACAAAAAAAGTAATTTTGAACTGAAACACGGATCTGGTTCTATTTTGACTCTGATGGTTGCATTGCTTTGCTACAAAGGGACTGGTTAACCCAGAGAGGAAAAATTTATTGTCAAACATCTTCCATACATTTCTTGCCCTGAATAGATTTTTCTAGGTGAGTCACGGAACAAGTAGCCTTTGCAAGTTACTTCCTTTAAGAATCTGGAGTGTATGAAGTTAAAAGATTATGGATTGTGTCAAACTTGCCCTGTAAGTTCTTCCATTCACTGAATCTAGCAATTAAGAAAGTATCTTCATTTTTTTTCCTTAAAACTTTAGTAGAAACTGGGGCAGAGGATGACTGCATTTGGCCTCCTTAGGTGGGCACCTCTCAGCACTGCATTTTCAGGAAAGGAAATTAGGTGTTCTGACTTAAAGTGAGCCAGGGTGGGGGGAAATACTGTCTTCAAAAATATGGAATAATCATTAAATTAATCATTAATAATCATTAATAATCCTTAACACAGCCTTTAGATGCCAGCATCCTAATAGCAAGTCCAAGGGACACCTATAGCTCCTTGCAAACACCAGCCCCAACCAGAGCCCAAAACCTGTCAGTAGATGGAAAAGCCCAAAACCTGCCAGTAGATGGAAGAGACCAAACCCCATCAGCAGAGGGAAGAGCCCATGTTTGTGCAGGAAGAGCAGATAAGGAGACCCTCAAGGTGTCACACGTGTCACACCATTAAATAGACAATGTGCAACATGTAAGGTTGGGTGAGATGTACTACAGTAAGTTACTTGGATGTGAAAGCTGCTTTCTAGAGAACTGAGTTACATTAAATGCTCACAGGAGGTTTCTGAACCCACCAGGATTTACAGATCAACCAACTGATGGGCAACACCTGCAGCCAGGATGTTGTGAAAGATGGAAAGATTGCATCCAGCTTTTCCACTCCTGTTGTTTTCAGGTAAATGTGGCTGTAACTTCAGCAGGAAGACTGACATGAAGTTCTTGGTAAGGATTCAAATGTAAAAGATTGGCTGAAAGAAGCACCCACCATGCCACAGACTGATGTGGTCGCTTGTGTTGCCACAAAATACACGGAAGAGGTGCCAGGAATCCACTCCCTTCATCCTTCCCACTTTTACTAGCTTCTGTAAAGGTCCTTTCTGTATCCACAGCTGTCCCTTGGTCACTTGGAAGAGCTTCACTAAATCAGGTGTCCAGTGAGTCAGAAACGGGGTTTCCTCTGTCCTGCCCCAAGAAACTTGAGGTCACAGAATCACAGAATGTCTCAAGTTGGAAGGCATCCAGAAGGATCCAGACCATGAGGTCTGTGTGTAGTGTATCAGACAAGAGTGGGCTGATGGCTGCAACCTAGGGTTTTGCCCTTGGCCAAGTTGTTTCAGCACCTGGAGGTACTGAGGCTGAGGAGAGCCTGATAAAGGGATTTGAGGAGTGTTCACATCATGGGCTCTGGCTATCAAGGGTTGGAAAGCCTTGAGAGGAAGGAAGGAGAAGAACAACACCTGAAAAAATCATGGTGAGGGGATGAAGGTCAAAGCATGGCCCAAGGAGGCAGCATTGGCTTCCTGAACAGAAGAGAGATGGAGGACAAGGGGTAGGTTGGTGAAGATCTCACCGTAAACTGGCCCGAATCGCCTCCCACCGTCACGGAGAGGGACCCCGCGGTATCTGCAGAGGAGGACCATGAGTGCAAAGTGCTTAAAGGCTTGGTAAGCAACAGCAACCCCAGTTTGACAGGCACAGAGAAGTGGGAGTGATGCTCTAAGCTGCGAGGTGAGTCAGTGGTGGGCGGGGGACGTGACAGCATCTCGTGGGCGCGTGTTTTCCTGAGCTCATCACTGGACGACCCTGTTTCCTCACCAACACTCTCCTCAGCACCTGTTGGTAAACTGGGGTGGGGAAAGAAAGGTTCTCAAGGCTAAATTCTCCCAGGAATATGAACTGGGGGAGGAGAATTTTCTACCTTTCCTAACAATTTCCTGACAATTTCTAGACGTTTTCTACCTTTCTAGACGATTTTCTACCTTTCTACCCATCTAAGGACAGAGAAGAAGTTTACCCAGTAGAGTCAGGCTATTTATTACAGCTTAAAGAACTACAAAACCTCTACTTCAATGGTATAGATGGGCATGATCCTGTGTTTGGATGTGTGTATATGTTATACACACCCTACCATGGACATACGCTATTATATATTTCTCTAATATATAATATAGTATATAATACACACACACACGGGTGAGATACTCAAACATCTTAACTCCTCTTAGTCATAGAATCAAAATGCTCTTCTTTGAGGGTCAGGTAACACTCACTACATTTTCTATATAGACAACTTTGTACATACAAGTCGTAAAGTGCGTTAAAAAGCGCGTAAAATTTTCTATGTAGAAAACTATGTACATATAGCACACACATGTACTAGAACACTTGGAGTTAAGCCAAATTTCACCTTCATCTTCACATCCCCAATACCTACAATACAAAACCAGAATCAAAAAAAAAAATATATATATAAGGAAATGAATAAAATAAAATAAAAAAAAAAATCCTAAAACCCGAAGGGGAGAGAGAGAGAGAAAAAAAAATGACTCAAGAAACAAAACCAAACCCAAAGAAACCTCGGTCAACAGAAGCCTGGCACATGTAGAAAACATCGATTCACTTAGAGAACATAAAGAGGGTCATGTCCGAACCTCCTTTTTCTTAAAAACAAAACCAAACCAAACCCCTTTTGTTTGTCTGTTTGTTAGCTCTTATCGTTTGAGAAAAGTCACAGTAGCACTCTCACCTTGAACCAGAGTTTGGAACTTTTTTGTGTTTCTTTGTACAAAAGAAAAAACGGTTTAGGTTATGGAAAATAGTTGGGAAATTTGAGGTTGGAGAGAGGAGATAGAGAGAGAAACTGGAAGATTGCATAGTTGTGAACAGTGGCTTCTCATCAAGGTGAAAAAGTGCATCATCTGATAAAATAGCATTTGATTATTATTTTTTCTTTTTTGTTCGGTTCCATACTTTTGTTTTTTTCCTCAGTCAACTGTACATGTCACACATGAAAAGGTATTTACAGCACACACACATGCTAACATTGAACGTCTGACACCGAAACAGCCATTCTTTAAATGCTCCATCAGAGTTTGTTCCATGCAAATTTTGTATTCTCTTTAAATACATTTTTTGCTACATCCTAAGACCACAGACTTGTCTAAGCCCATCTCATGTAATTTTGATCATTAGCAACACAAAAAGGGGAAAAGCACCAGAATGGCTCGGTTTGATCACCAAACCTCTGCTTTGACTTCTTTCTTTTGCTTTTAATTTTTATTCCTTCATTCACTGCTGGTTGTTTGTTTGCTTTTAAAATTACTATTATTATTATTTTTTTCTATTGTTGTTGTCATTTGTTTGCTTTAATTTTCCAGAGATGGGAAAAAACAATTGACTTTTTTTTAAATTTTTAATAAACTTTCTTGAGGTAAGAGTTATGCTCAGCACCTGGGGCAGGCAACAAAGCTTTGAAAAGCATTTGAGAAATGAATTGTGAGTCCAAACACCAACATTGTTCACTAACAACAAAACCAAACAAATAAAATTGAGATGAATATTCCAGGTTTTCATGCGGGCTGAACCTCCCACCCTCTTTCCTTTTCCCAAAAATCACGAACAGAATGTAAAGGAAATAGAAGCCACTTGGCACATTCCCTCTTGCACCAGCCAAAGGAACAAAGACAGGTGTTGAGCATTAAAAAAGATACTTCAAAAGCTTTTCACGCTTGCTGCTTGCCTCGAGTGCATTTTAATATATGTCTGATCATTTACATTTATATAGGAAAGTCATATTTGTTACACTTTATACAGGATCGCTTCATTTTTGTCTTTTTTTTAACCTTTTCACTTGGGTTCTTTTGTCTTTTGGATAACGAGTTGGTTGTAACAATCTACAGTAAGGCTGCACAGGAAGAATACTGTGTATTTTAATTTTTTTTTTTATCTCTAAGAACCAAAGTATATAAAATGAGGTTTGATTTTAGCACCTTTTACAGTATTATTGGTGTTGTTCCCTTTAGGAGAAAATACCTTCACTCAACATCTGTTCTGCCACCTCTCTCTGGTTTCAGCAATACTTCAAAGGTAACAACAAGGTGATAATTGACCCAACCCAGCAGTATTTTGACAAAAAAACCCCTCTCCCCCCCTGAAGTCAGGCAGAACTACTCATGTGAGCAAAGCAATGCCTTCGCTTCCCTCCTCCCCAACAGCGAGGGCTGCTCAGCTCACATGGAAAACCGAGCATCCGAAGAGGGAAAAAAAATACCCCGAGGTGGTGTCTGGCTGAGGCAACTGAGACAGGGAGGCTCAACAGCTGATGGTTTTGCTCGGGGGCAATAACAGCGCTGGCCACAAGGTGAGTTGCATCACCCTGGTGCCAAGAAAAGGCAAGGATGCTGCCTGGGATGCTGCCCTGGAGTGCTGCCTCACCAACCCCTGTCACGGCAAGGGGAGACCTCCCCGTCCCGCAGCAGGAGGAAGGTGTTGAGATTTTGAGAAATGCTGAGAAATTACAAAAAAAGTTTCTGTGATGTGAAACAGCAGCTTTCACTGAGCACGTTTCAGAGGGGCGGGAGGAGGGAAGGGAGCCACAAATAATAAAAACATGGGAAAGAGAAGCTCCTAGCCAAGGTTGTAACACTTTACAGGACGTTGAGCTGTTGGTTTCACTCGAGCAGTGTGTACTCCTGCAGAGGAATGGTCCATTCCTCCTGCAGGGGCATCAGAACCTCAGTTATATATATATAATTATAACTATAGCAATCTATCTATCTATCTATATTTATATAAGTATACATTAAAGTCTGTTACTGCACTGGCACCTAATACAGAGGACAAGTACTGGCGTTGCTGTTGGATGCAAGTGGTTGCCTTGACTGAAGTCCTGTGAAGGGTAAAAGCACCACAAGAAAAGGCACCACGAGGCTTTGAGAGTTGAAATGTTGCTGCCCTAACAAAGCCATTGTCAACAAACACAGAGAGCCTTTTGGAGTTACTGAGGGCAGGTGGGGCCAGGCCAAACTCTGGCCTCGCTGATGACAGAAAAACAAGGGTTTTCCCAGAAAAAAACACCAGGGTTTATGCAGGGTGGGCTGGTGCCTTGGGGAGACTGAGACCAGAATTTGGTCCTTTAAGGGGCACGTTGATTTTGCGAGCTCTTATTTAGCACTTTGGATGCTTTTTAACAGCCTTCCCTTAATTAAAATGGCTGCATTTTGCCTTGTTCAACATGTTTGCACGGATGTAAGAGAAGCAGAACCGAACTTTGAGTGCTCAGAGAATGATCTCACATAAAGAGGGCACAGCCTGACGTGGGATCCCTCCTGGGATTGCTGGATGCCTTCCGCTTCCACTAAACCAGGGGAAGTTGAAGGCACTCAGCAAGTCTGATCTCATCCCTCTGCAGAGCCCTGCCCTGAATATCTCAATCTGTCACTCCCTGGGAGCCCAGAGAATAAATTGTCCCGGGCACAGGCAACAATTTTGATGGGTTTAGCAAAGTCCTGCCAGACTGAGGCGGAGATAAAACCTGCACGTCTGGGTCTTAACCCCTGCTTCTCATTCCCTCCCTACTCAATCAACATGCACTAAACACTTGTGTTGGCCCTTGCTCTATTTCTTCTGCTCATAAATTCATGCCCAAACATACACACACATTAACCTCCAAGATGTAGAAAATAGAGGAAGAGCTGGGGAATGAGACAGAGCACAAACTCAGAGCCCTCCCATGAAAGGAGAAGTCGCTGCAGACACTGTTGTCCATCAACAACGGGCTCCCCAAGCGTAAGGTCATTGCTTGGTGATCGAAAAAGAAAGAGAAGAGACTCGCAGGCACTCTATGCCAAGTTAATAGCACCAGTTTTGCATCATGTTGACACCTGTCAGCTCATCCCATCCAAAAATCCCTAACTCTTCCGACAGCTGCTGTCAGCGGCGTCGCACCAAGGCAGAGATAACGCCAATGAGTTTAGCAGGAATTCACTCTCTGGACCTAGAGGAGGGTCAGCTCTGCCCTCTGCCACTTCTCCTGGCCAGCTCAGAGCAGAGGGTGTTGGCAGCCCTGTCTTACCTAAGCACCACGTGTGTGGCTTCTGGCAGAAGCTGAGATGGTGATGGACCACCACTGTGGGGGACAAATGGAGTTGCCTGTGGCAGGACTTGAAGTAGTTTTCCTTGTTCACTCAGATCTACTCTTGGGGGTATAATTTCGGATCGTGGTCTCTCTAGACCCCCAGGAAGGATGGTTCAGGTAGAGAAGTGACCTAGGAAGGAGCCAAACTCTCCCAGTTGAACTGGCAGGTACTTGATCCTGACTTGGGTGGATGGGCATCTTCACCTGCAAGCCACGCTGGGTCAGAATGGCACTGAAAGGATGAATGACCTGGATTCAGAATGGGCTGAATTTGGTTAATAAGGCAAATTCATGGCATGGGTATGACTAAGTTTCAAGCTTAATAAACAAAAAATGTCCTTTCTAGGAAAACTTAGGCCATTATTTCTGCCTGATGTGCCTGATCCAGAGGGTCTGTGGTGAGCAGGCTTCTCCTTTGGAAGATTTTCAACTAGACAGGATTTAGGGTAGAAGAATAAGACGTGGGCATGCCTGTGGCATGAACTCTTGAGAATGCACCTGAAGATCCACACACTCTTTCCATCTCTGCTTTTTTTTCCATGGCCCACTGGGACTGTGCCAAATCCATGGTTTCTCAGTTGACTTCCTTGAATACTTTACAAAGGGAGAGTGGGGCATTTCAGGGGATGGAGAAAAGCACTTCCCAAAATCTTAATGTGACATTTCAGATCAACTTCTCTCTTTGTGTCTGCTGAGCTACACGGAGGCAAGGGAAAGGTGACATGGTGGATTGTTTGGTCCTGCTCTGCCCACCACCACCACAGCCCTCCAGTGCTTTTGATGGTAAAGTCTTGAAGAAGTTCCACCAACACTGACTAAATAATCCTCACATCACCCTTGTGAGGGAACCTCTACACTTCACAATTTACAGATGAGGCACAGAGCAAAAAAAAAAACCCAACCCCCCAGGTGTTCTGCTCTAACAGCTTCTTTTGACCACTTTGTAGTGATTGCGGAATTTGTTCTCCTTGAAGAAGGTATATCTGAGGAATCAAGTGCAAGAGTGTTTTCCAGCTTTTGAGTGTTAACAATGAGCTCCAGCAGTGATTAGTAAAATTTCAATGTTTATGGGAAAAGTGGCACTTCTGCAATAGAAGTATTTAAATTGTGCTATTCTCTGTGGCTGTGCCAATTTTCCAGTAGTATCAAAATTCACTAATCAAAAACTCCTCTCCCAGGATGAAAGCTAATTTGAGGAGGTACTGTGGACTTATAGGATTCCTTTCAATCGGAAGAGCTTTGCAAGAAGTAGGGTTGACAAAGATCTTTAAATGCATGTTGCAACACCTGGGGTAAGGATGGCAGAGATCCAGGGCTGGAGCTGGGATTGGCGATGGGAGCCAGGCAACAGCCTGACCATTCCCATATCACATGCCCTGGAGAACAGGCCAGTGGCACTAAGGAACATATTTCACCCACCAACACAGATAACCCTAAAATCCCCTCGGCTTTCCCAACCAACAGCCCATGGCAGAGATGGAAAGAAAATGTGGATCTTCAGGCACCACGATTTTGCCTTCTGTATATGACAGTGCGTCAAAAAACGTACACAACAAAGGGATGACATTTCCTTGCAATCAGAAAGTCATTCAAAGCCTCCAAAATATAGAGCCTTTCTGTGGAAATCCTGTTTTTAAGGGAACAAGCCCATGATGGAGCACACTGTCAGGTTCCTGATCACAACACTATCAGTCTGGAACAAGGAACACACAGGAGACCATCAAGAACCTCTCCCTATCTGTTATCTCATACTGGTTTCATACTGGGTAATCAGCTTTAGTGGAATGGTCTGAACTTGGCCCGATGACTTGAGTGAAAGTCATCAAAACCAAGATGTGAAATAGTCCTTCCCTGAGTAAATGAAATACTTTTGAAACTAATTCCCATTCCTCATTGGAACAAAAGGCTGGAATGGTAAAAGTTTGCAGAGCAGAAACATAAGCCAGAACCATTGGTTATTTTCTGATAGGAAAATATTTTCCACAAAAAAAAACCCCTCAAGTTTTAGATCCATTTTGGGAGGGAGGCACATTTTGTAGCTAATGGGAAACTTTGATGTTCGGTGTAAAATCTCTTCCCTCTCACTCTCCCTACACAGAAAAGAGGGGGGCCAAAGGGATTGGGCTGTGATACCTGTTAAACCATTTTTTCAGAAAACACCCATCACAGGTCTCCTCCAAATGGCTGCAATTGCACCCAATTTAAGGCTTGTTTAATTGCTCGAGCAGTTCTGGGAGGTCTATGGATAAGTACCAACCAGTCCACTTTCCCTAGTACTTATCCATCATAAATTTGTTGACCGATACCTTCAGTGATTACTGAACAAAACAGGTTCTATGGGAATGATGTGAACATGCAGCAATTTGAGGGGGTCACCTGGGGAACACTTGGTCTATAGTTTCTCTCACAGCAGTGTCAGCTCATTGAACCATAGAATCACAGAATATTCTGAGTTGGAGGAGACTCACAAGGATCATGGAAGTCCAGCTCCTGGCCCTGCACAAGACAAGCCCAAGAATCACCCAGTCGAAGTCAAGCAGCTTCGACCTCAGGCCACTGAAATTTCTGCGGGCACGTGTCCCTGTGTGTACTCGACTGCCCTCAGAAACTGAAACAAAATCCTAAGGAGAACAGATTGTAGGTGTAATCGGCTGGCATTTGTCCTGGATCTTCGCTAGTTAGGAAGGAACAGCGTTTGCTCTGAGAGTGGAAGGAGGGGAGGAAAGGCGGGGGCGGTTTGCAGGTGGTGTTCAGCTGGCTCTGAGGGAAGGAGGTTCTGGCACTGGCAGTGAGTTTTATTGGTAAATACAGCTAGAAAGGAAAATATGAGCTGCTTGTCCTTGTGACTGATGAGCGGGAATGGCATCTGGAGGGAAAACAATAATCATTCCCTTTGAGTGGCATTTGAATTTTAAGGGCTTGAAAACAGATTTGGAGGGTTTAATCTCTGCGAAGGAGGGCCCTGTTTGCTGTGTGTATTAACAGGGCTGTTCTCATTGTAATGGTGATACTGGTGGAAGGAGAAACTATCTCTTCCTCAGGACTACAAAGCCCCCATGAGATCAGGGGTATGCCACAATCAGATGGCTCTACTTGGAAAGATACTCCTGCTTTTGTTCAAGTTTTGCCTGGGCTTTGACAAAACCTACAAGCTCAAACATGAAATCTTTTATCACAGGCTTAGAAAAAGAGCAATAAGGCCCAATTTGGGTTCCCTGGCACCAATAGAAATCACTGGTTTTAGCATGGGGAATGTAAGGAGGCACCTGGCCATCAATGGAGCTTTACTGATTTATACTGACCCTTATTTTTGGTCTGATTTTGGCTTCCAAATTTCTTAAGAAGTGGAAGATCGGGTGGTACAGCATTTCCTCAGACGGACTTTAAGCTTCTGATGGTCTTTTGATTTAAAAAAAAAAACAACTATACAAGGAATGTTTATTTCAACCCTGCTTGCAAATCCCAAATTGCCAGCACCTCGCACCAGGAGCGACTTTCCTCATCTCAAAAAAGCCCTTTGGAATTCACAATGTGTTCATATATATTAAAACATATATACACTGTTGCAGTAACATGGCATGTATGCTTGTCCATATTCCCACAGGATTGGGGATATAGACACAGACATACATGTTGATTAGTCCCTTTCATCCTGAAAATTCATAGCCACCCGTTTTATATCAGGCTTAATATGGAGGAGGAGGAATTCTCTCTCCTCCCGCTGCTGGAGTGGGTCATAGCAAAACAACCAGGTGCAAGCACAGCCAGATGTTTTCCCTATTGAACAGTACATTTTCAGGAAAATTAAAGGGTGATTTATTGATAAATTGAACATTTGTCTTTTTTTTTTTTAAATATCTATCTATATATATAATGCCCTCAATACCTTATAGGCTATATCCTATTTAATTCCACAAGGTGGGCAATAACCAGCTTTGAAAGCAGTCTGCATCTACATCTTTTTGCTCTACTAGATACAAATGAGACTTTAATCGCTTTCAAAACCACACTTGCCCTCTCTCACCCCTCTCAGTCCATCCCTGTTCAAGACACAGATGTGTGGTGCTTCTTAGGACAAAGAGGGAATATCTATTAGTTGGCCAGCATTTGGTTGGGTCAAACAAAGCAGTTAGCATAGCACCGAAGGAGTTACATTGCTGTTTTTTTTTCCCAACTTCAATAATTTTTTGGAACAGAAGCAGTAAAAAGAACCCAGAAGCACCGAGCTGAGTGCTTAAAACAGGGCAAAGAAACAGCTGGGGAGAAGGATGGGGAAGGAGCAGACCCAAAGCCGACGCAGATGATCAACGGCCCATCTGCAAGAGTGGGGCTTCTGAATTTGCTCTGCCCCAGCAGGAAGATGTGCAGCTGCCTGGAAATTCAGGTGGAAGAGCCTGGCCCATGTAGCCAGAAGGTTTTGAACTCCCCTCCCCATGGTGGGTACAGAGAAGGGACGGGGAAGGTACGTGGCAGACCAAGACAGAGCTTCCTTCTTGCTTCATGCAAGGCAAGTCTTGGGTTAGAGAAGACAACAGCCACCTGAAACACCACCCAGTTCTCCAAAACAGACCAGATTTCACAGTCCTTACTCAGGAGAGAAAATGAGACCCAACAACAAAACCCAGGAGTTTTGCCTGAGTAAGAAGTGTGGGAGCAGACTTCACAAAGCTTTTCTAAAAGGGAGCAGGGAGTCCTGCCTGGCATTGCATTTCCAAAAAAGACATTATATAATGGTCAGGACACTTAGACAATAAAAACACTCAGCTCAAAAACACAAAAATAAAACAAACCCAGGCTTTCTATCACATGCTTTTTGGCCCTTCTGAATTATCTCACCAGTGGTGACATCTGGAGCAATGAACTGGATCCTTTCCCTTATTCTACAGAAAGTTGTCCTGGCTTTCACCCGAGTGGCTTGGGGTTCAACCAGGGGTGAATCCACCTCGATGGATCAACAGCCAAAACTCCCGTGGGTGGCAAGGGCAATTTTGCCTGTGGGAAGGACGGTGAAGGCA
The DNA here is from genome assembly GCF_025592945.1 of Manacus candei. Classification (NCBI taxonomy): domain Eukaryota; kingdom Metazoa; phylum Chordata; class Aves; order Passeriformes; family Pipridae; genus Manacus; species Manacus candei. The sequence goes on along the minus strand of NW_026138055.1, from coordinate 7,777,590 downwards.
GGCCTGGTCTGGTCTCTCTGGAGGTGGCACAGGTTTTTCTCCAGGAAAGTGGGTACTCCGAGAAGAGTCACGCCGGAGCAGCGTTGGGTCTGACTTATCCTTTCACATCCCACCTTCGCCCTTTGCGTAAGGAAACTTCAACAAAAAAAAAGCTACTATACAACCGAGTAAACTGCAATTATTGTGCTGTCTTAGGCAGTCAAGAAACGTAAAAGGCAAAAACAGAAAGAAAAAAGGGTTATTTTCACATGTTTATCAGTTGAGACACTAGTTTTCCCATGCCTACAAGAGTCCTCAGCAATACCAGCCTCCCAAATAAGGTCCAGGCTATTCCAAAACAGCGTGAGCAAATTTTTCACTGTATTCAGATGGAAGCTGATGACTGAAAGATTAGTGCGCATTAACCGTGGCTGATGAGAGCGACTTTTAAAGAAATTCAAGTATTCATCAGTAATCTGTTCGGTTCAGAAATACTTTTGTCATCTTTAGTTTCAAGTTTCCAGAAACAACAAGGAAAAGGGAAAGGTCACCTGTTGTGTAAGAAAATAATATTGCAAACAGTGCTGTTACATTTGACCAGGAAAGCAAGGCTATTCAGCACAATTTTCTCCGTTCCTTGCTTTTGGGGAGAGAAAAGACTTAAGATCACTTTGTCAACACATGCAGGTTTTCCTTCTGCTTGTTGTAACCAACCCCTTTACTGCTCTTTCCCCGTAACAGCACAAACCCAGCAAGAATGAAATTTTTACGGCGCACTTCCAGCACCTCTCACACGCATTAACTTAAGCCTCACAACACCCCTGTGAGGTAGGTAAATATTATTATACCCATGTACAGATGGGTAAACTGTAGGCACAGAAAGGTTAAATCACTTGCCCAAGGTTACACAGCAACTTCGTGGCAGAGCTGGGGCCGAAACCCAGGAGTACTGTCACCCCAAAAAATCTGCAATGACTTTTAGACCGTGGCCACTTTTCTACGCTCGCTGTAAAACACCATCTGACCAACACGGCGTTGCACAAATCCAAACAACTCCGCGCATTACAAAGTGCCTGGTTTTCAAACAGTTGCCTTGCTGCATGTGTCCCAAAGGGATGGGGAGGGGAGAGGAAAATTTATGCCCTCAAATCATTTTGTCTGCTTTGCAAGGTTTTGTCAAATGTTTTCTTTCAGGTTGGTGTTTAGTTTTTCAATATACAGCTGGAAAGGAGAGTTCACGTTATTTTATCAACAGCATCACTTTCCAATTGGGTTCTGTGCATGCCTGAATATCCACTAAGGTCCAGATGGTTTATGCTGATTTATTTTGATCATCACCAATTGCCTCCCTCCTCATCAGTGGAGAGCCAGTGGAACATATGCAGCGATCTGTCAGCTCATTTTCTCATTTTTCTCATTATCCTACTGTCTGAGCTTCAAGTAAGGAAACAAGGGTTGAACACAGGCAATATCTAGCACAGCAGGAAGGCTCTTCTACCTTTCTTCACATCACACCTCGACAGAAAAGAGTCACCACATTGTTATTCCCAAATTCAAACACAACAGAACAATGAAGCGATTCTGAACGTGCTCATGGAGAAATAAGTGGATTGCAACAATCTCTAGCAGGTACCCAAAGGTCTGGAAATGCGTTCTGCACACAGTGAAAGGTTTGCCCACGTCTATTTGGGATAGCCTCAAATCTTCTTGTTCAAACCAGGCTGAGATTCTCTGCACCAGAATACACCTGAGCTCCAAGGAAAAATGAAAACCAGCAATCAGAACCCTGGGAAAACGACCGAGCCCAAGGCCCAAGGGCTTGAGACAACTGCCAAAATAACAGCATGCAAACTTCAGCAAGCAAAGGGTACACAACGGAGTTCACATCGTCCCTACCACCCTCCACCTCAGCCTCTGTGGGGATTGGCAGAGACCTTGTTTTGTTGTGGTTATTTGGGGGTTTTGTTTTCTGGTGGGTTTTCTTTTGCACGACCACGTTCGATCTGAACAGAACCCAGAGAAAAGCAAACCCAGTAAAAGAAGAAATTATCCCTAGAAAAAAGCCTGTCTCCACAATTTTCCGCTGACTCCGGCAGCTTCCAAATTGTCTCCTGCCCAAGCTGCCCAGCAAGCAGGCACTAAAAGGTTTTGCAAATGCACAGTAGTAAGTTTTCCTTTTCAAAGCACCTCTGAGCTTCAATGGAATCATGCTGGACGAACCTCAGACCACATTTTCTTCAGGAGGTTTAGTCAGGTGTGGGGGTGACAGGTGGAACATGCATTTCTGTGCAGGGGACGGAGGGAAGGGTAAATTGTGAAGTGAATCTTGCGTGTACAGAAATATAGCTGAAGAGCACAGGGAGATTGTGCTCTGAAAGTCAATAGCAATGCTCCCCTGATGAGCCAGGCTTTAGCAGACCATTGACTAAAGCCTGGAATTAATTTTGTCCTTTTTCATCCAGTCAGCTTTAAATAAAAATACATGCAAATGAGTGCTGGCTTTTGGCAGGTGCAGAGAAGGACGGGGTGAAGCAGAGAATTAGCTCCAATCTCAAATACTGAAAATATATATATTTACACTCGAAATCTGTGGCTCAGTTGCAGTTTTCACTGGTAATTATTCAACACTGGCTCCTCTTCTGCAGTTCAGGTTGGAAAAGCTGCAGATAAAAAATGCCTTGTGTGGGTGGCAAAGCATGACAAGGGCATGGGCAGGGACCTTGTAATTCCTGTATTTCCATTGTTGATTTGGTCTGGTCTGAATCATTCCTGTCTCTGAATTAGCTGCCTATGGTTGTATAACACTATCACAGTAAACATGCCACCCATCTGACATGGTTGGAGGGATGGATGGGTTGACATCAGAGCGATAAAAGTGACGCTGTTTGCAAAACAATCTCAGCAAAAAGAACAGAGTGAACTGAAAAACAACTTGTCCATTGAATCGGGCAGAAAACAGAAAAATGCCAGATTGGAGCTGACGTTCTCCACCACGTCCTGAATCCTGGTCTGTGGGCACAGAGTTACATCTTTATTAGCAAATTAAGCACTTCCAGGATCCATTCTGGCCACCAGGCCAACTGACAAGTGCTGGCCCCAATCACACTGCTAAAATCTTCCACCCCTGATGCAGAGCAGCTGCATCCAAACTGCTGGATGGGGATGGTCTCTGACCATGCCTGGGGAAACTGTGCCCGAGTCCAGGGCTTGTTGGAGTGGGTCAAAACCATGCCAGGGAAGGTTTGAACAGTATAACAGTCGGGATGGTGGAGCCCTCGTGCCTTGGCTTTGCCCTGGCATGGCACATTTGGCTGGTTTAGATGATTCCAGGGTGGATCCAGCAACACAAATGTGCCAGAGAAGTTGCCCGCTGATCTCGTGATGTGAATAAATACAGGCTCAACCTTCTCCATGGCAGTTTGAAAACCTCCTCACTCAGTATCTTCTGGCAAGAAGGTGGGACATGGTATAACTGAGCTACCAGGGGTAAGCTGAGAAGTTAAAACCAAGGTGAAACCAAAACAAGTCATTGACTATCCCGGAAAAAGTGCACAGGAAAAGTCAAAGGGTAAAAAATAAACAAAACAAGAGGAGAGGTCTAGACTCAGCACTGGGATTAGTACCAATAAAGAGCTGGGGGTAGTTTTCCTCCCCGAGCTTTTGGCTTGGCAAAGGCGCTGTTTGGCAACAAGATCACAGGTAATCCCAAGAGGAAATGGTCACCACCCCAAACTGTCCACCGTGAACTCGTTGGGTGTAGTGGCAGAGCACGTGCTTTAGGTTAAGGCTGTAATGGAGTCCTTGAAAAAAGAAAGAGTTCTTCAGGGTTGACACAGGCTCTCACTGGAAATCCTTTACTCCATGAAGATGCCAGTGGATGTCATTCAAAGAAAGGACTAGAAACAGAGGCAGAAAGTTTATGCAAGCAAGAGTAATGAAACAGTCTTAACACGCAGTGGAGGCCCCTGCCTTCGTTGTTATCCACACTACGAGCCACGAGCGAGGAGGACTTTGGAACAGGGATGTGTCAAGCCCTTAGTTAAGCTGGTTTGGTTGTGAGAAATTAGCACTGCATTGAGAAGTAAGGACACTTCCAGAGTGTTTTGCCCCTCCGCTCCTGTCACGGGAGGGAGAGGACGGCTGTTGGTGTGGTGGTGTGGAGTAAGATCCTGTTCCTGAGGGAAGGCAGGCTGAAGTTGCTCATGAGAGGCAACACTGAAGGGTCTCCTCCTCGACACCTGGTGACTGTGCCTTGGCTCGTTGGCTCCTTTCACTGTCCTGGTGTGAAGTGGCAGCATCCGGCGGTTCAGCGGGGCCAGCGACTGGGATCACATCTCCGGACCTCAAGGGGGACAAGTTTGGGGAGAGGGACCTTCTCATGGTGCTTTTGAAAATAAGGTTGCTATCTCGTGGAAGAGAGGCCCCCAAGGAACAGCAGGGTTGTTTGCCACCCATTCCTTTCTCATGCTTATGCCAATGAAATGCAGATTGCAGAGGAGAGCTCTTCATGGAAGGACCAAGGAGACTCTTTACACAGGGAATTGGATCAGAGTTAAGCCTACACTTGCATTAAAGGTAGGTGAAAAGAAAGTCCTGGGAGGAGAAAGGCAGGCCTGTTGCTGGAGGATGGGCACCTCCATGTTTTTATGACTCAGTAGGTGGGGACAGTGAGTTCACTTCACAAATTACCTTTTTTTATGGAGACTGATCAGGGAAGAAACAGGGTGAAATGTTAGTAGGACACTTGAGACGGGAGTGGTTTTGTGACACAGACAATGGAGAAGGGAAATGAAAGCTTTTCACAAATATATATAAGCTCATGTATAAATATATATAAGTTCATGTATATATATATATATATATACACATATATATAAATGTATTTATGTGCACAGTAAACAAGGGACTGGGAAGTTAGATAGGGAATGACAAGACCAAATCCCTCCCTTTGCATGAAAATGTGACCATCACATTAGTTGTAATCAGAGCCCAGAAACATTTGCCTGAAATGGAGTTTGACTGGGAATTACAGTACCAGTGACAATTTGGCTTCATATAAACTTTGCCGTGTGTCTATAGTTTGGCGTGAGTGAGTCCTGCCCTCCTGGAAAGGGACAGACACCAGTTAAAAGTTTCCTTTACAAAACAAAATGAAACAACTGAAGAAACCCCAACATTTTCTCAGAACACTGCAAAGGATCACTGATTGAAAAAAATGTTTCTCTTCAGGTATATTCAGGCGAAGAAAGCATTCAGCTTCTTTAAACTGTTATATAAAATTGGTACTAGTTTCTTTAAATACTACTATAATTAAAAAAACCAACTGATTCCTCAAATTAAAAAAAAAATCATAATCATAATTAAAAAATATCCCCCCCCATGCTGATCTCCTCTTCAGAATAGGTCAGCATGGGAGTTTTGCACCGTAGACAGTTACAGTATTTCTGGAATAAAAAATTGCAATTACACACAGAAAATACTACAGCATTCACTTAAAAATACCTCATTTTGTTGTTGTTGTTGTTTTTTTCCCCTCCCAAGTAGAGGGATGGTGGGATTGAAAAGATGCCCTGAAACGGGATTATTCCTTTTAAAGGAGCAATACTCTCGGAACGGAAAAAAAGGGCGTTGTTGGACAGACGCAAACCCGTGATCGAACTCGAAAACAAAGAGATTCCAGCACAGAAACAGAATTGGAGAGATGGGAATGTTCAGACACCGAGCGGGTTACTTGGAAATGTCAAGACAACCACTCAGCCCTCGGCAGGTGACCGTCTGGGCTTTGCCATCGTCGGAGGTGGCAGCATCTCCTTGCAGTGAGAAGGCTAAAGCTAAACCACGATGCTCTCTCGCTACGCTCTTGGATCTCCTCTGCTTGTTGTTTCTCGCCATGTACTTACAGTAGAGGGTGACACGAGACAGTTTTTTATCAGCAGTTCCCCACATGTACCGAGTCGAAGAATTCTCAGCTAAATCACAACAACAACATCAACGAAAAATACAAAGCACCAAATCATCTCGAGACGTGAGTCAGTTTACAGGTTATTACCGTTTGAAGAAGTTTGTTGGTTGTTTTGTTGTTGTTTGTTTGCTTTTTTTTTGTTTGTTTTTGTGTTTGTTTTTTTTTTTTAGATCCCGACTTTTCATGTTTTGTTTTCCTTAAAAACAAAACAGAACAAAAACAAAAAATCAAAACCCAAAAATCCCCAAAATGGAACGAAAGGATGCTTTACAATCACTTTAAGGCTCGCACTGAATGAGACATGACAGGTCTTACACGAGATTACAAATAATACATGTATGCCTTTCACAGCCTTAAAATGATACAGTAGGTCAAATTATTTTGCCAGTCACTGATCAAGTATTGTGCCTTTAAATTGACTCGCTTTTTGCTACTATGCTGAGTTTTATTATTACTGAAATAATTGTTATTAGATATGTGTAAATGGACTTTAGGAGGATGTTTTTGGTACATGATTTCAATAATTCCATATTTTCCAGAATTCAAGGTGGCAGGCCTTATTCTGGGCTCAGGCTTTTGGTATTTGCTCCACTGGAGACAGTGGTGCTTTAGCACGTGCAATTGTTGGGAACAAGATCAGATCCACCATTATCACACTAATCTGGTGCAAACCCACCATTCCACGTGATCCGTTTCCACAAGGAAAACGGTTCCATGGTTGGATCGCATTCATAACACGACTCGGTCAAGGCTCACAGGCTTGGCCAACTGGTGCTATAAATTCCTTGCCAAATTATCTTACAGACCTGATTTTGTCTTTCAGCTGTTGGAAAAACCAAACTCCATTAGGGGTGTCTCAGCTTTGCTTTCTTATCTTTAGATATTTGGGTTTGGTTATTTTTCTGTTAAATCCAATAAAAGCAACGGGATTTTTCTTTTTCATACATTTCTCTCTTTTTGTTGTTGTTGTTCATTTTTTTTACTATTTTTTTTAATTTTAAGGTTTGCATTTCAGTTGGTTTTTTGGTTTTGTTTTTTTTTTCTTTTTTTTTTCCTGGCATATAATCATCAAAGAGTTTTGCATGAGAAAGGTGACAGTACTTAATGAAACTCAGCACCTAAGGGCATAAGGCAGTTGTAGGTTTGTTTGTTTGTTTTTTTTTTTATTTTTCAATCAGCACCAATCCCATAAATAATGTTCTACACTTGGTGTACGGTATAAAACTGATGTGGAGATGCCTCCTTCTCCACCTGTGAATCCTAGGTGTGGAAGTTGAAATACTGTTTCTTGTGTGTAAAAAACAAAAGAAAGGTTTTTCTTTTTGTTTTTACTTACAAAACATAGAGAATATCTTTTTTTTTCTTTTTTTTATACATACAGCAACCAGAAAGAAAGCTTATCTGAAGGTTTGTGTTTGTTTCATGATCTGTGTTTACCGTAAACAAAAATAAGGTCCCCTCTTTTACTTTTGCTTTAAGGAGCTTTTAAAGTGAAGATTCATATTGTAGCAACTCATATAAGAGAGGTCCATCTCTATACCTAATACCTACAGCTGTGGGGGTGACATATTGGAGGATGTTGATAGTTCTTCTTAACCTCCTGTCTACAAAATGAGCATCCCATGCAGGATATCTTTTTCTTGGGATGTCAATCTTAATGAGAGGCCCCTCGGGTGGGTAGGGTCGCCCAGATGGAGTAGATGGAACCATTGCTCTCACCTGGAAAACGGGCAAGCAAGTGTCAGCTGTGAGTTCCTCCTGTTGCTCCGTGACCGCTCTGGTGGGCGTAGCCTGGGCCCCCCGGTACCCAGGGGTTTGGGGCGCCATGGGCTCAACATCGGGGGGCAAAGGAATGCCCCAGAGCAGCTCGGCGCAACAGGAGCTGACAAGGATCTTAGCTCTTGGCCCCATGGGATGCAGCACACCATAATATAACAGCATCAAAGCTATCCCAGCAGCAAAGCTAAGAAAGACACAACACAGTGCTGGCACGGCATATGAGTCAGTGGTTTCAGGATCTCTGTAAAAATACCAAAGGAGCGTCAAGGTCGCGTTCTCCGTCAGGACCACCGTGTAATACGCAAACATTCGGTATCGAGTCCGCCCTTCCTTGACATTAAACCAGCAGAAAATGTACACAATCCCTACCACCATGTTGAAGAGGATCTCCTCCCACTTAGACATGCAGAAATCTGTCCCACCATGGATGATCCAGAAAGCCATGGCACACCAATGGACCACTACAAAGATCCCAAAGTAGAGCTGGAAGATGGAAGCAAAGAGAGCAAAAGAAATAACTCGGGATGAGATGGTGAAGATGCGCCAGAAGAGATGGATGAGGGCCCCTCTGTAGCTCATACTCTTCTTGTCGTCCCTAGAGTCCCGAAGAAGCTTGTGATAGGAGGCTAGCACCCAAGCCAGGGACATCAGGGAGGCCACAGAGGACACACCTGCCGGAAGACACACAGATCCACTGGGTTAGAGAGGAGGTTTGGTTGAAAACATCATCTGCTCACTAAATTATTGCATCGGGGGCAGGCTTGGGAGCCTGAAGGTTCAACTCACGTCAGGTTGTCCTTACAGTCTGGAGGAGAGAAATACAGAAATATCAGTGTGGGAATTGGAAAGGATGCTGCATTCAGGAGTTCTCTGACACATTGTCCTGATCTCTAGGAGCCACCGGCTCTGCCACCCCACCCCAGCTCATCTCTTTTAACGGGGAACAACCTCTGTGCTCATCCTGATTGGATCCACATTTGAGAATTTGAAATCCAGGTCCCATCTAAATGCTGCATCCCAAGTATGAAGGCTATTTTCTGTAGAAAGGAATCTTATCTTGGAATGCACCACTGCAAGAGCAGGACATCCATACTCTCTGCAGCTGCATGGATTCTTTCTTATTCTAAAATACTGTTATATGAGCAACATTCCCATTGATTCTGCCTTACTCAGGAATCTCCATTTGCATTTGCCTTTGAGAAAAATAGGCAGTTTTTTTTATCCTGTGCATATAAATATATAAATACAGGGAGCATCAAGACTCATCAATACCCTTCAAATGGTCCCAAAACAAAGAATCTGATCCCTCCAGAAAATCCCCTACCCTGGTTCCAGAGCAGCTGGAGGTATTGGAGGTAGCTCATCTCCAGCCTTGTCTCCTGGATGGACCACAGATCCAAGTCACAGCTGTGTCTCCAGCCCTGTTTCTTCTCCTCTGAGGAGACCTTGGATTTGGTCCACTCTTTCCCAAAGCACTCAGACCCTGAGGATTGTTCGCATCAGTGCCTGCAATTCCAGCCCTGGGGTCACCCTCAGAAGGCACCCCATGATATTCCAAAAGGAAATCAGTCTTAACCAACCATCATCTCAACTAACTCATCATCCCAACCAACACTTAAGCAATTTATTTTCTCCGAAAGATAAAATAGTTCCCCACTACACTTCAGAGGCTTTTAAAAACAAAAAAAAAAAACCCACTGATCATCACAAGGGTAGATTAAACAACTCATTGAGCAAAGCATCACAATAAAAATGAATTGACAGATTCCTGGGAAAAGAAGGAGTCACTGGCATCTTATTCCTTTGCTCTCACTGCTGCTCACTGGACAACTGTTCTGCAGGTGAGGGAACAGATGATGGACCAAAATCCATGCTTGGGAAGTTCAATAATTTGGTAGCTATAGTTTGATTGAGCCTTGGCCAAAGATTTGTCTGGGAGTATCACCTATAAGTACTAAAGGAAAAATGCTAATGGTTGTAAGGAAAACAAATAATGACACCTTTCTTTCTCTGATGTGTAACATATTAGAAAGTCAGAGAATCATAGGATGGCCTGGGTTGGAAGGGACCTTAAGGATCACCTGGTTCCAACCAGCTCTTATTTTAATTTTCCTACCCTAAAAAACCCAAGGAACATCTTTCTGCAGCTAGTCAGGGTTAAAAAGCTAAAAAGTCCAAACCCCCTAAATTTCTTCTTCTCCTGTTTTCTCTCTGTCCACGGGGGCCTGGCTTCTATGGGAATGCAAATAAGATCCACTGGCTCTTCAGACCTCACTCTACAGACTTTATCTTCTTCTTTTTTGAGGAGCCCATCCTACAGTGCAGTGGAGTTAGATTTCCCTCCTTCCAACCCATCTATGTCTGGAGGAGAGGTGATGAGGAAAGTGGCCAGGAAGGATGACAGAGCTCCATCTCTGCCCCTCACTGGAATTCTCACAGCCTGCAGGTCCACCAAAGCTGTGTCTTTCCATTAGCTTGTCTCTCTGAATCCTTTGCCTTTGGACTTACAGCTGCTTTAGCATTTCAGTCTAAATTTAAAAAAAACCAGCAAGCCACAAACCAGTGGCCTTATCAAAGAGGGAAGCTTGAAGCCACCAGCTTTCATGATTTCCCCCAAGTTCTAAGTCCTCAATAAGAAACAATAGATATTGGACTTGGGGATTCTAATCACTGAATCACAGAATAGTTTGGGTTGGAAGGCACCCCTGGAGACCATCTAAGACCATCCCAAGGCAGGGTCACCTGGAGCAGGTGACACAGGATCTCATCCAGGTGGGTTTGGAATGTCTCCAGAGAGGGAGACTACACCACCACACTGGACAACCTGTTCCAGTGCTCTGCCACCCTCAATTGAAGGAAGTTCTATCTCATGTTGAGATGGAGTTTCTTGTGCTTTAGTTTATGGACATTGCTCCTTGTCCTGCCACTGAAAAGAGTGGCACCATCCTCTTGGCACCCGCCTTGGAAATATTTATATGGATTTATGAGATCCCCTCTCAGTCTTCTCCAGACTAAACATGCCCAGCTCCCTCAGTCTGGATGGAAACTTCTGAATGTGAACATCCTCAGCCCCAAGCAGATGTAGATGAGATATATTTTTAACCTTCCAGATGTGTTACATTTTTGGTAGATATAATTAACAGTCCTGGAAGGCTGAGTGATGCCACACAATTTTAAAGTTATGTGTGTAAGTACTGTTTGTTGCAGTATCTTTTAGCTATTCAGTTTAAAAACTTTCCCTGATTAACAGGAAAAAAATTATGTCTTATTTTATTGCTGTTTTACTAGAAACTTGTATATTTTAGTGATGTTTTACTAGAAATTTGTTGGGCATTAGGTGTACCTGTACTCTGAAACTCAAGCAGCACCAACCCTCAGGAGATAGATTTGTCACCCTGGCTTAAAAATGTTTCTGTTGGGCTCATTTATTCTAGAGTAGAGAGAGGACTAAAATACACCTGAAACAACCCCTCAGTTTACACAGAAAGGCTTTTCTGTAACGTTTCCACTAATCACAGCCAGGGCTGTAAATTGTACAGAGCTGAGATTACGTGTGTTGAGTCACTCACATTGCACGGTCCCTGCCTGCTGATAGTCATCTGAACATCTCTGCCAGTCAGCAGAGAGAGGCAGACACCCCCAGAAAGTGATTCACCCTGTCCTAAGATCCATGTGTGGGACAAGGAGTGGTTGACTCATGCTCCCAAGGTGTCTGACTCCAACCCTTGCCAGGGCACGCGCGAGCACAGGCAGTCAGGCGGGATGAGTCCTACCCTCACAAACAGCTCATTGTCTCCCCGTTTGCACCAAGGTCTGAGGGAGGCAACGGAGTATCTCCAGACATTTTGACATATTTCTGCTGTTGTTTGAAAATTCAAGAGTGTGTGGTGAATGTGAGTTTTGGCATCCTAGTGATGGACCTGGGTGTAAGGCGGTGACATCCCATAGGTGGATGTCAGCAGGAATCATGGGGTGATGTGAAGAGTTCTACAGTCCTTCTTACTGTGTTGCCACAGAAATTATTCCCTGGCTATTTCATAAAGGCTTAAATGACACAGCACTTTTGTTCATCTTGACCACAACTTTCTCATTCCCATCTTTCCCTGTGACATCTTCACACAATTTACAATTCTCACAGACTGTGGGATAAACTGTCTCTTTTTGACCCTCCACTCCTCCAGACCTTGTTTCTAACCAACTACAGAGATCTCTCCAATCATAACTAGAACAAAAAGTCTTGGAAATTTGGATCATATGAGAAGTAACTTTTTATTTTGATTATGAGTTTTGCTCATGGTGACTGACGCACCTTCATCTACGATGAGTAGGTTTCAGCCCCCTTCCAAGGTTTGTTTATCAAAGGGATGAGGTTGGGTAAAAACTGAAATCACTTCAAAAAAACCCACTCCCACTCCTCCCACTGTGTTCTTAGTCTTGGGAGTGGAACATTCCCATCATGCACAACCACATCTCTGGGCATTCTCAAGCCAGGAGGAGGTCAGCTACTACGGGGCTGAATCTGTGGAATCTGTCTCCCTCCTACCCATAACAAGTCAGACTGGCATAGACTAAGATTGTCTTCAAACTGTACAACAGACTTTGAAGTCCTCCTATCACCTGCTAGGAAGCAAAGAACGACTCACAGGCCAAAGTCAGCACCACTGAGGAGTCAAGGCCCTGTTCCTTGAATGACACATCACAAGAATTAACCCCCCAGATCCCTTTAGTGACGAGCCCCAAAGTCCTTATGGTGAGACCTCTCCTAACCTGCATTCAGCACAGAAAGGTAGAGGTCTATAATGTCCCGTTTGACAGATGAAGCACTAATATTTAAAGGATTTACCCAAGGTCTCCTGTAAAATCCAAGTGAAAGCAGGGAATAGATCTTCACATCACAGTGCACTTTGCCAAGGCATTTCAGGCAGGATTCAGTAGAGACTCACCCCAGGGTGTCCATGGTTAAACAATGTCCCTTACTTTACTCAGTACAGAATGAAGGTTTAGTGCAACCACCACAGGTGGGAATCCAGCAACATTTGAGATGCTTTGGGATATTCCAGACCTCCACGTGGAGCTGGCAGATGTGACAAACTTGCACACAGAAGACCAGAACATTTTTGAGCTGGGAGCTGGAGTGAGGCAGGGTACTCATGGCATCTCAAATGACATGAGGTGATGCTCAAAAAAATTGTTTCCTCAGTCATTATGGCCAGAGCTGTCTGAAGGCCATTACTTAGACTCTGTGGTTGTATTGTCTCTATCTCCATTGAATACAAGGGGAGATTGGAGTCCCTCTTTGCATGGAGACACCTCCATAAGAGACACCTTTGTTTAGGTGTCTGGATCTGGAGCTGAACTCAACAACCATCTTGAACTGGCTTGATTCTGACTTCTTCCCTCACTAATTCTGCATTTCTCGGAGGGAGCTCGTGAACAGTCCTCAGTGGTGAACACACATGGCACAAAGGCTGTGCAACAGCAAATGGTAAAGAGATGTGAGAAAGCGGTGGGAAAAAGGCAGGGATAAAAACCATTATATTTCTGAGAATGTTGGACAAAGGAATCGACTCGCTGAGAAAGGGAAACAAGAGCGATTGCTTTGGATCATGAAAACACGAGTGGACTTAAGTATAATGCAGGCAGCAATTTGATACCAGAGGAGAGGAGTCTGAACCACTCTGAGTTCAGGGAAGCCTTGCTGAAGCTCACAGGGACATGCTGAATTTTATCCTGTTTCAGTTTCCATCCCCCAGTTCCTACTGATGGTCCAGAAAAAGAAAAGGTCATCTCAGGTGTGTAATGAGGATCTTTGAAAAATCCACATCCACACGAAAGAATCATAACAATGACTCCCCTTAAATTGTCACGGTAGTTTTTAAAGCTCGGGAATAAAAACAGTGCATGGAAAGCCATCCCTATCTACCCAGACTACTCCTGGTATGCAATTACACATGGTTTTACAACTAACTAGTCTAATAAAAGCCGTGGAAAAATAACATGCACACACACACACACACACACACAGAGATATAAATGATTATTTAAAATGAACAATATACCCATTTTTGCCTTACTTGCAGTGTGGTTCAGCTGAGGAGAGAGGTTTTTCACTAGGGGTATGTACAGTTTTCATCACAAATCCAGCTGCAGGTTGTTGGCTGTCAGGAATTTGAAAGCAGTTGCTGTAGCACATTCCCTAAGTATTTCCTGTGGTGCCTGCCCCTTTAAAGTTGAAAATGATGCCTAAACAGTGCTCTATTTCTTTTTTTTTTTTTTTTTGATATTAATTCTCCTTAAGACTCTACTAAAACAAAATGGGAAGATACCAACGTTTCTCCCGGGTGAGCTGGACAGCAAATATTCCGTGTGACACAAACCCTTCCATCAATCCCTGTGCAAAGGCAGAGCTTGTTTAATGCCAAGTGCCATGTCTCAGTTCCTCCCCAGCGCTCTCTGCCTGCTCAGGCCTCTGTGCTCTGAACCCTGTTATCGTGTTTTCCCCTTTGGGTGGCACGTTCCTCCCTGGAGCTCAGCAGGAGCCGAGGAACAGGCTTTCATTTTGATGCACACAGAGTGAAAATGCATTTATGTACAAAAGAGATCAAGCCAGACTCTGCTTTTGTAACAGCATTGCCTGAAAGTCGCCCCCCCTTATTTTTTAATCTGTTTTTATTTATTTGCGTCAGAGTAAAAGGGGTCAGAATCAGACCCCAGGTCTGATTTTCATTGTTTCCCGATGGATTTTGATGCTTGATCATTCTTTATTCTTTCTCATCAGAGAAGGGAGTGACTTTGGTCTTCTTTCCTTCGTTTTCCCTCTTTGTCCCTTTGAACATGAAAAAGTGTAGAACAAATAATAAAGGGCTGCATAGGCCATTTTGCCATTCATTTTCCTCATAGGACTTCAGGACACTGTCCTAACCAGTTTCTCCACCAAGGCATTATGGCAATGAGCACTGTGATATAATTCATAAGTCTGACCCAGGAATGGTCTCCTCACATCTATGTGACACCTCTGGTCTCTGCTCAGAGCTGGAGTGACCAGGGATGAAAAAACAGAGCTTAACACTGGGAAGACTGGGAAGAGAAGTTACACCAGTGTCACGTCCTTAGCCGTTTTCTCATGGAAAATGTTTTGGTTTCATCAGGCAAGGGGTGAGTTTCAAATCCTCAGCACCTGCTCCTTTGCTAGGGAGCCCTGCTGAGACCTTCCTTCAAGGAGCATCACAACCCTGTTCTCCCCAGGGTCCAACTCCCATAGGACACAGCATCACGAGTCCCTAAGAAATACAAAACTGCTGGTGGCTGGGAAAGGCAGGAAACAAAGGTAAGTAACTCACTTCAGGGACATATTTCCAAGTTATTTGGATAACCAAAGAAGGTCTTCTACTACTGAATCCCACTGGGACTTCCTGACACAAGGCTTGTGTTGAGTTTCTATACAGGATAGTCCATGTGTCAGGTAGAGCAAGGAGGGCTCTTCCATGTTAGACCAGAGGAACATCCATGTCCCCAAACCTTTCATCATGAGAAAATCCACAGCAAGGCAAGTTCAGAACAGCTTGTTCACACGGAGAGTTGCTCTCCCGCCCCTCGACAGTTAAAGGCTGGCTCCTGTCCTGAAATGCTGCTTCCTGAAACCTTTTCCTTTTGCTAAATTAAGATGTTCTTAATGACCCCAGAAATGCTGAATCCCTTTTTAGCTCTTTCCCCTAGCCCCTGTCTCAGCACAGTCGTGAGGAACTGAGGTCCTTGGGTTCACTGGGGACTGTGTTTGGAAAGGACTCTCTTTCCCCCCCTTTCATGCTGCTGCCTTTCAGCTCTCCCCAGTGCCCCCTTTTCTGTGCTGCTGGAAGAGGTGACCGGCCACACTCATCTGATCTGTGCTCTCATTATCTCGGCTGCTTCTGTCGTGTCTCCTCCTATTCATCTCCTCTGTGAACTCGGGCCCTGCCAAACCAGCTCAGGCCCCGCGGCCATCGAGTCTTATATCTCCTCCTGGACTCCAGCCAGCCACTGATCCTTCTGTAAGAGGCACGAGCACCCCGGGCCAGGCAGAAATGGGATAATCTGCCCTCTCTTCTGGATTGTCCTTGAATAACCTCAGCCAAGTGTCAGATCTCCTGTTGAAAATGTTGGATGTCACCCACCACATCAGGACTGGCAAAGCTTCCCCACCCTGTTTTAAAACTCTCATAAAGAAGATTTCCCTGAAGCATCACGTGCTTCAGGGTTTGTCTCACCCAAGGAATGCTGTCTGGGACATGGGATGAGTTGCACTCTGGAAATGCTCCATTGACTCTACCTGGAGTGTGGATCACAGAATGACAGACAGGGTTGAGCCAGAAGGGATCTTAAAGATCATGTTGTTCCAACTCCCTGCCATGGGCAGGGACACCTTCCACTAGACCAGGTTGCTCAGATTCCCATCCAACTTGTCTTTGAACACTTCCAGGGGTGGGGATCCAACTGGACCAATCAAACAAGAAGTGGATAAGATGAAAAGTACCCTTGGTAGCAAAGATTTGGCATCCACCAACTCCCCACAGGAGCTCAGGAGAGAGTCCTGAGTATCAGCAAGGTAAGGAGAGCAGAAAGCAGGATTGGAAAACCCTGTTCCTGGCTCCAAGATGAGCAGAATAGCCCACACTGGCTCCTGCAAAGCAGGAGTCGACAGATGCAACATAACATGGGCAAAAGTGAGTGACACAACACAAGGATTTTATATCACTGAGGACCAAGCAGGCAAAAAAAAACCCCTAAGACACACCTGATGTGAGAAGGGTGCAATGATCCATCAGAGAACATACTCAAGTGGCATTTCCTAGAACAGCCAGATAGAATTACCACCATCCTCAAGTGGTAGCAGAAAGATAAAATCCCTCTGTTACATCACTGAGAAGAAGGCTGGTCCCAACAGGCCTATATGAACTGTCCTCATCAGCATGAAATTCCACTATTTGCTTTCCATAATATCCTTGTCCCTTTCCTAGGATGCTGGCTGCAGGTATCTCAGTTTTTCCCTACTTATTTAGGAAAAAAAAAGCTGCTGATGCCTGTTCCAGAGCCAAAACATTTCTGGCAGCACTTAGGTCAAATCTTAGTCCTTATATATGCACAGATCTTCAAACAATCCTCATCTCTCTTGGATAACCGAGATCTTTGATCCTGTGTAGTGACTTGCCACCAGATAACAGCTCATAAAAAACAGCAGAGAGGAGAAGGACACATGGGAACCCACCATGGAGAGACCCTGGTGGTGGTATCTGAACCAGCAAAGGAGAAACAGAGCCAGGACCATTTGTTGATCCTCAGCCCAACTGGCAGAGTCTGCCATGTCCATACAATTAAACTCTCTCAATAGTTGTATCCAATCTGCCTCATGGGAATGGTTCCTGGACTATGTGAATTTGTTTTCTCATGCCTGGGAAGCTTTGGGAAAGGGCTGGCTGGCCAAAACTGTTCCAGAGACCAACTTAACACAGTCACCTGAGTGCCAGTGCTTGGGCTCCAACACTGTTTGCATTACAGGTATAGACAGAATCTGATCACAGTCCTCTGTTTATCAAAAATATGGTCATATAATCCCCTTCATCATGTTAAAAATAATGTGGAAGACCTGTGGTTCAACTCCTGGAGGTGGAACCTCTCATATTATCAGATTTTCCAGGCTGGGCAGAGTAAATTAGTCCAGGTGGCTGCTGTGTCTGGACAGCTCTGGGGAGCCCAGGCATGGCAGGTAGAGCTTAGGTAAAGTCTAATTCAGATGTGCAGGCAGCTTTTTGCCAGAAAAATGTTATTTTAGCTGTACAAGTTGATCCCTCTAGGAATCTGGTCTCAGCTGTGCTCCCAAAGCTATGTCTGAGGAAAATGTCAGTGTGAGTCCATTGCTAGAGCCAGAGACAAATCCTGCCTTATGGAAAACAGCCTCTTCTGAAGGTCCAACCAGCCACCAGAGTCTCTGATGGGAGTCTAAGGTGGACTTAAAGGAAATTAAATTCACAAACACACATTTCAGGGGGAGAAATGCATGGCAGGTGTCTAAGAGCACTCAGGAATTTGGGGTGTGTTTGGTGAATAGTTTCAGTCCTGAAGAAGCTGGAGGCAATCATGGACTAGGGACACACATACACAGCAAGACTAGTCTTACTTTTAGAGTTCCTGTTGATGTGACGTTGATTACAATGATAACACAAAGTTATTTCTTTTGAAATGGTTCTTCCATTTTGAATAAATGTTAATTCTAAATGTTAAGAAAAGGTAGAGACAAGAATTCACAACCGAAAGCTGGTTGTTCCACTTCAGTGAATGCTGTTTTGAGGGTGTTAATACAGAACAGTTCTTTGTGATTTTTGGCAAGTAAACCAGAAATCTCATTAATCTTACTGATGGTGGTTTTGATATTGGTGTAGGGCTACATTTGATGGTGTTTTCAACTAGAATAGCTTCTATCACTTAAACTGGGGCTCATGTAGCCCAGTAAGCACAACCCAGCAGTGAGGACTCAGGTTATCTCACATAAGCGCCAATACTTCTCCAGGATTTTCCCACCATGCCCAAGTACATCTTTTCCCAGTACATCCTCCAAAGGGCATAAACCTCATGAATCTCTGAATCTCATGTGGGCAGGGTGGTCTTGAAGTTGACAGAGACACTCAGAACCAACAACTCTGTCTTCTAATGCCACAGATACACAAAGGAGAGATAGTCTGGTCAGAGTTTGGTCTAAATTCCTCCAGGTATCAATCACCTGGGTTAATTCTGCATGAGAAATGTGCTGGGAAAGCAGCAGCCAGGATTTCCCGGGCACAGATTAGGTTGTTTGGAAATGGAGCATGAGAAGCCTTATATGTGTCTATTTTTGTCAAAAGCTGCATGAATTGCTGCTCTATTCAGGCCAAGGTACCCTCTGCACAGTCATCACTGTAATTATGAAGACTTTTAGTTAAATCCCTGTTAATCTGAAGCCCTTAACTGCTGTCTCAGAATCACACTGACAAAGAACCCCACCTGAGTCTCTAAAAGTGAACAGCTACAGACAAGAGGATGTGAAGCTCCTCAAGACACCCCAAGAGATTTCACTTGAAATGCTCCACCAGGATGTTCTGACAACACCTCCAGCAAGGATTTAAATCTATGCAAGCAGAGCAAAATCCCTCTTTGCAGGAGATGTTACAGGGCAGTAGAGTCTGTCACAGAAACTTGGTTCAACCTGCAAGGAACACCTGAGAAGGGCACAAGCCACCTCTAAAGGCTTCCATTGATATTTCTTGGTCTACTTTCTGGTTCCTATTGTGCTCTGGTTCCTCAGTTCAGAAATCAGAGCAGTCTGATCCTTGTACCTACACAGACATCCAGATGTTCAGAGGTATCCAAATCTTACCCAAAGCACCCAAAGTGGGAAAAAAGTCAGCGTAAGCTGCTTTTATAGTTGATCTGGAGAGCTAAGCACCACCATTGGCATGGATCTACCATGGATCTCTAGAGGTTAAAGTCACCCAAGTATGACTGTGCTGCCCTTGTAGCCTCTTGGTTAGATTTGCAGTTTGCTGTGGTCACTAATTGCTGAGACTTAATTTTTGACCCTTTGCTAATTAAAATAGTCTTTTTGAGAACGACAAGCCAAAAAAACCCACCCCAAACATGTGATTTCTTTAACTGGGAAGAACAAGAGGACAAAATCCAAGAGGAGTTATTCTTGGAGGAAAAATCACATTGCACATTCAACAGCTGGTTCTTTATGAAGGATACTTTAGTCATAATTTTTAGTGGTCAAGTCTTTGCTAAGATTCTTGAGTATATTGAATCCAGCAGAGTCACTTCCAGTTTACATCCCAAAAATATCAGAATGAGCCTTCTATATTGAGATCTTTCAGACCTAATGACATTTGAACTCTACCATTAGGAACTCTTAGAAGAGAAACACACCTTAAGGAACTTCTGGAATGTACCAAAATGGGGAGAAAAACCTCTTGCTAAGAAAAACAATGCATGGTTCCATTTCAAATAAAATCTTTCCCCACCCATTTCTATGTTCTGAGAAGGAATAGTTGGCATGAAACAACTCAACTCCACAAACACGTGCAATAAATGTGCATTTTGACACTGTACATTCGACATTTGTTGCAGCATCTCTATCCTGGCATCCTTTTTTAAAAAATTCATATGAGAACCACAGCCACTGAGAAGAATGTAAATGTGCCTAAAACAAGTTGATAGGATGTTGCAATCTTGTAAGTAGGGGTAAAATATTCTGAAAAACAGGGGAGAAGCACATCAATGCTGGAAAGAACTCCAAGGAGTTCTACTGTCTGCTTTGGAGAACAACCATGAGAATCTTTTTTTCCTTGGCACAGGTCAGGGGCAGCTCTTGAACCTGGGACCCGGTGCCCAGAAATCAACAGCTAAGCAAAGCCTAATTCTGTTGACTGCTATATCCATTCTGTCTCAGCCTCCAAACCAGGGTGGCCCAGTCCAGAGTGCTTGGTGGGAATGGTTCTTGGCCTGTGCCATGACCTGAGCCAAGCACAGAAATTGTTTGGGTTGGTGCTGGCTGCCAGGAGCTAAAAATGCGCCAAGGACTGTGCTGATAATTGAACCACGTGGTTGACCAAGATTTGGTGGCTGTGCTCGTGTTCTGACTTGTTTAGATAAAACGCAACAGACTTGTCACCAGATTGGGGAAGCAACATCTTCTGCCAGGGCTTAGTGAAGGAACCTCCTGCTGCAAACACAGCTCCCACGGCCACTGCCTTGGAGACGAGACAACAACAAGGCACTGCTTCAAACAGCCTGTGGCAGCACCAAACAGGGATCCTGCAAACCACCTCTGGTTAATGGTTTGGTTTGGACACAGAAAGTTTGCAGGCCATTAGAGAAATAACTTCATCCCGGTTTGTGGAAATGCTTTTGACCTGGCAGGGAAGAGGAAGGAAACTCAGCTTGGTTCACGCTCACTGGCCGAGTGAAAGCTCTTCATTCAGCGTGTCTGGAGACGTGGCAGCAGTGCACACTTTGCTGACCTCATGGTTTATAAACCTTGGATGTTATGTAGGTGGCCTCTGGTGGAATTGCGTCAGCATCACTGTGGGTGAGGGGACCGGTCTCCTGAAAAGGAGGAACATCTCAACATTCCCAGAGAGTGCACAGGACTGGCATCAATGAAGCGAGTCTGGCAGAGCGTTTCTGTGAGGGGGAGTGACAAAGTGACAAGAACGGATGTGGTGCAGCTGGTGCTGTCTCGCAGTGGGGTAGTTGAAGGCACCAGGGACACTGATTTCCAAGGATATCAGCAAGAACCCGTTTCTTCCTCTGCTTCCCATGCTTTGAACGCTCTGCAAAGGTCTAAGTGATATGCAGCAGGCCAGAACTCAGCACGTGAAGTCATGCTCATCCTGGCTTGTCTCCTGGGTCTTTTTGCCTCTTCTTGTGTGTTCAGGATGGAGTTGAGGTTACCTCTTCAACAATGTCCTTGCTCAAGGTCAGGCTGAGATCAAACCACGAGCCCATTCCCCTGCTGCAAGCATCTCTTTGCACCTTAAGATATATAATGTACATGAGATATGGGCTCCTGTGCTACAGATACAGCTGTGCCTGGTGCACATCCCCCACCAGTGATCATTTGTGTGGAGACATGGATGTACTGAAGGCACTGAGAGCCTGAGGTTGGTCAAATGCCACTTAGGACAAAAGTCATTTCAGGAGATTTCTACTGACTCAGTGAATCTGCTGCACTCCCAGACTCAAGACTGTCACCTCAAGCTAATCATAAAAAAAAACAACTAATAGTTGCTGAAGCAAGAAAGTTCTTTCCTTCAATATTCAGCAACTCTGAGTTGCAGCAACCCGACCTGCTTCATCTCCATCTGGGGTAGAAGCACAGAGAATTCCCTGCCCAGCATCCACCAAGCGTCTTCCCCATGTTTCTTTGCACACCCCAGTGGCTGTGTGCTCCCTGTTTATCCAGAGGCAGCATGACATGAACCCCAGAGCTGCACACTTGAGCAACCTGAAGACAAAAAGAGTTGAATTTCCATGCATTTCACCAGCCCATTCCACAGCAGGGTGCAGCCACCTTTTCCTATGCCCTGATCAAAACCTGCCATGAGAGGAGTGTCTCCAAGAAAGCCTGCAGCACGGAATTACCCAAAAAAGCTTTAATTTCCTGTGTGGAATCTGCTTGACGTGCACTCCCCAGGAGCCTGCAGAGTAGGGATCCTCCCCAGGACCTCAGGCTACTCCAAGCTCTCTCTCCATGCCTCAGTTTCCCATCTGCCCTGCAGCTCCTGGGAACAGCATGAGCTAATGCTTGTGTGGTGCTGTGATGATGTAACCCCTTCCCAATGACTACCACAGTCTGACAAAGCCTAAATTTGGCAGCACTGGCCGAGTGCCAGCGCTGTCCCGTGAATGGTGACTCATCTTTATTGGCTGTGCCGTGTCCTGTGTGTGACGGTGACACGTGGTCCGGAACAGAAGGGCTTTCATCAGCACTCCCAAAATAAGAGCCAGAGACATGGCAAGGTGGTGGACGGGGAAGCTGCAGGTGGGGACGGGCGGAGGGGATGACGTCTCTCCTTGGGCTGGCTCCAAAGCCCATTGGAAAAGAAAAAAAAAAAATCCCGTCACTGGCTTCCAAGGCTCCTGGATCCGATCCTTCCCCGCCGAGCTGGGACAATATGGCTGATGATAGGGCGAGCTTTCCCATGCCAGCCCGCCTCAGGCATGGCCTGCTCTCAGCATGCCAGAGCAAGGCGTCCTCAGTGCCCACTGCCAACTGTGGAGATGGCTTTTTGATGCTGCTGGGAGCTGGCGGGGGACCAGCGACTCGCTTCAAGCAGGGCACCAAATTGCTCCCTGTCATCCGGCTCTGGTGACGAGGAGGGAAGGCAGGAGCAGAGCCATATGCCCCAGTCTGGCAAAGCACTTGAGTCATATGAGTGGCCTCCCAGGCGAGCTGCTTATGAGTTCAGAGCTATTTGGGCATTTTGTGAGGAGCCTCCTTGGTCTGCTGGTGAACATTTAAAGGGAAACCGTGGTGGAATCAGGACAAACTTTCAAGGCAGATGACCCTGGTTCCTCCCTGCCAAGCCCCTTCAGCAAGAACATGACTGGTGGGGTCCCTTGCCCACATGGCAATGAGCAACTGCTTCTCTGCTCATGCCTCTTCTGTCACAGGGAAACAGGGCTGCGTGATGGATGTCTCCCATTTCTTCTACTCCCCAAGGAATGGCATAAGAAAAAGGGAAAAAGAATATGCCTCCAGCTCCTTGGGCAAAGTTATAGCATCTCTTTTCCTTGTGATCTGTCTCAGAGCCCAAGCTGAAGCCCAGAGCATGACTCTGGTAGACCTTGCCCCCTCCACATCTCCTCTGAATGAAGAGTCTATGAAGGAAAGACTCTTTTAGTCACACGTTGAAGTTTTCCTGGTGAATCTCAGGTAAAATGCACCAGTCAGAAAGGGAACAAGATTTCTGCATGTGGAAGAAAAGTACTTTGCTTGGGTTTTACCCATCCCAAAGGGAGTCTGCAGATGCCATGTTGAATCTTTGTGCTGAGCCCTGTGGAGTCTGACACCTGTGTAGAAAGGGTGGCCCTCAGCTCATCTATGATGAGTAACTCTGGTTACTCCACAAACTGGGACAATTTTGTGTAGTGAGGTCACAGGGACTGAATTTGGGGGTTTGGATTCATATTTGAGCACTGTTGGAATGCATTTATCTAGTTACACCCAAACTGAATGACACCTGTGGAGAACAGGCAGCAACACCCCACAGCAAGCACTTTTCCCTGCACATCCTTTTCCATCCAGCCTGGCACTTCCCACCCATAGTGGTGGTTCTCTACTAAGAATTAAGTGTTTATCTGCAGGGATTGTTCTCCAGCCCAACACACTCTGGTCCCATCCATATCCCATCTCCTGCCATTCAAGGTGGTTGCATCCAGCTACCTGCTGGGAATGGTCCCTGCTCTGTGCTTACTCCCAAGCAATCCTTGGAGATTTTTTGGCTCAGAGACAGCTGGTCCAAGCCAAAACCATGTCAGACCCATTCCAGCAGGGCAGCAATGGTAATGATGGAAGTCCACTGCTGGTGCCATTTATGCTGGGCTATCCAATGGATGTACCTGCTCAGCCCAAGAAGTGCAAGAAAGATCTTGCACTAACTTCTAGTGCTCCCTCAAGAATAGAAATGGTGAAAAGGACGGAATTTCAAATCTAATGAGTCTCTTCTACATTTCTAGTGGAGACATGGGAATTTTAGTCACTTCAGTTACATTCAGGCCAGTGTTATGTCATTTGAAAATCACACCTTTGAGCAACTAAAGGCTGAAGGTCTCTTTCTAACTTGGGTGTCCCAGCTAAGATGATTTGTTTGATCTTTGGGGCTCGAGTAAGAAGTAATTCATCCATGTGTTATCCTTTAGAGACGGCCTTGGTTTTAAATCTCAAGCCATTCCTCAACAAGTCATGGTGCCTTGAGATATTCCCTATCCTATGATTATCCCAGGACATTTCACACAGAAGGCAGCTCACAGCACATCCATTATTCACAGCATATTATTGGTTAACTATCGACCTGTCAACGGGGAAGATGAACTGAGAAATTTATCTCCACATTAGACTAACTCATTATCACACAGGAACCTTCTCACTCAAGTGCAGCAGGGTTTAACTTGGCTCATCCCAAACCCACTCAGCTCCACCAG
Organism: Manacus candei; assembly: GCF_025592945.1. Lineage (NCBI taxonomy): Eukaryota > Metazoa > Chordata > Aves > Passeriformes > Pipridae > Manacus > Manacus candei. The sequence goes on along the minus strand of NW_026138055.1, from coordinate 7,753,163 downwards.
GGATGCCTTCTCTGGGCAGTGAGACATCTAACCTGCTGCTTGTCCTTCAATACTCTGCAAGATCAGTTAAGTCTTCTAAACTAAGTGACAGGTATCTTAGTGTGCCCCTGCGAAAAAGGATCATAAATGATCATAAATACTCCCCAGACATGGTACAGAAAGAAGGAGAAGGTGACCAAGAATAGGACTTTGCTTTAGGAGGGACAACAAGATTTGCAAACTCTACCAGGATAACTCTGCAGCCAGCACACTTCTGTAGCTGAGATGTCTGAAACTCCTTTCAGTGCCTAATTTTTATCACTTTGCTTAAAAGAATGACCCAAAAACCCACTGAAGTTAATGTTGCTTTTCCTCAAATATATGAGCAGCTTCAGAGTACTTATTGTGGGCTGTGGAGAGTTCAGACACCTTGCAGAATCCTGGAGATTCCAGGACTTTGCCAAATGAAGGCTTACACTGCAAATCTCTTTCAGATCAACACCAGGATTGTAGAGGAGGTGGCCACAGCATCAGGGGATAGATGTGACTTTTGGAGGGGAGAGACCCTGTGCTGAAAAGTGCAGCCTCATGCAGGAAGATTCCCAGGGAACTCTCTGTGCAAAGAACTCGTGACACAAGTGGAAGGACGTTCGAGGTCCTGCTAAATCTCATTAAGCCTTAAAGTAGCCACATGAAAAAAAAAAAAAGTGAAAGTAAACCTCTTTAAGAGGAGATTTATGCCAGGAAAAGCTGGCATCCCTCTCACCTCACTGACTGCCTAGAGGCTGGGGTCTCCTTTAAGCTGGTTGTTTCTACTCCTTCCCATTCAGTGTGGAGGAACCGGTACCTCTGAGGAGTGAAGTGAGTTAAGGATGGTTTGTTCTGCAAGAAGTGAGGTGGATTATCTGCCAGGAGTGATTATGAAATGAGGATCTGGGCTGCTGGGCCTTTTCTGTTGTTGTTAATATTATGTTTCCTCCAGTAAATATGGTGTTTAAATCAGAGCAAGTGCCCTGGTTGGTGCTGTCCAGGAGACTGAGAGATGGACATCCTTTCAACCCATCCTCTCCTAAACCTCAGGGACAATTAAGGTGAGTGAGGAACAGGGCTGCATCCTCTCCAGTGACCCATCACCTCCTTTACCCTAACCCTAAGGAAAAGTATAAATTCACCACCCAGCTTCTGTCCAGAATCCCTGGAGAAAGCCTCTGCTGGAGGTTGAGCATCTCATCCCACCTCCTTCAGTTGCTTTGGACATGGACTGATCCATGTTTTGGAGGCATCCTTTTCCCCTTACCTTCTGTTGACCCTGTTTTGGACCCCCACAGCTGTGGTTGTAGCAGATGGATTATTCACAAAGGACCTGCCTACCAACACCAGGTCCTTCCATATGGATATTCAGGAAGGAATATCAGCAACCACAGCACAAAGTATTCCAAACTCAGGCTCCCAGTGTGCACCTTCCAGGTCAGACCTGCTCACCTGATGGACTACACTAAGTTCTTACCTCTTTACTGTCTTTGCTACTTTCTGTTCTTCCCCAGGCAGGGGCAGCTGAGTCTGCCTAGTGCTTGGGACATGAGAAAGGAAGGAATCCTGACTTTTATGAAATCCCAAGGGTGTTGTGCCAAGCTTTACTGAGGCTGGGTCTTCACCTCCAAATCCAGCTCCAGCACTTCTGCTGCTTGTGGTGTCAGACCATGCAGAGGACTCTCACTTTTGGGTGAAACTCTGTTCTTTGAGTGCTGAAGGAACAACAAACACAGGTTTCACCCAACCCTCTCAGACAGGTACCTCTCAGGGTAAAATGGGTCTTGCAAGGCATGATGAGGCTTTTCTTTCTTCCACTCACCCAGTAGACATGAAAACAAGGAAATTAAACATTAACCTGATTGTATCCCCCTCTGCTAGTCCTCGCAAGATCAGCCCTTTCTGCCACCAGATGCTCTGGGTCTGAGTAAAGACCTCCAATGTATTCACTCTTCTTTCCTCAACAGCTCTCTTAACACTAGGAACTAGGAGGTAAAAACAAAACCTCCTGATAACCATTCCAATAACTCCCTTTCTAAAGCTCCTTATATAGAAGGAGACATTAGCTGACCCATTTGGGGAAAACTGGAGCCTGGCTTGGCATTGCAACAGGCTTGACATTGCAATCTGAAGAGCAGGGAGGATTTGGGCTTAGAGGAGGGATGTGCCACAGAAAATGGCAAATTGACCTTGCTCTGGCACTTAATGAATCCATAAGAGTCTGTGTGAATCGTTTGGAAAGAGCTGGAGCCTGGACACATTAGCAGGGGCTGTACCTGGGTTTATAAGCCCTGCCATGGGCTGCTTTGCCAGCGTGAATCCCTCAGGGATGCAGCTGATGCTGAAGCCAGAACTGGCCTCTTCCTGTGATGAGCCACTGCTCCCATGGACATGATGAGCCAGGAGAGACTTGATTTGATTTTTAAACACACTGCCTTCCTAACAACATCCGTATTCCTTTGGCTTCTGCCTGCTTTAAGGGAAATCTTTGATGCTCCCTTTCCTAACGGCTCCTCACAGCATTTAATTTCCTTCTGTATAATTATGTACTGGCTGGGAGGAGGAGGAGGAGGAGGAGAAGGAGGAAGACAGAAGCACGGAACGGGCATGGAGGAGCTCTAGGAAACCTTGCACCTGAGTCAGGGAGCGCTGAGCAAGCTCTGCTGCTCGCATCCATCAGCATCGCAGCGCCGGGATGCGCGACCGCATCCCTGGCACAGGCGGGGAGGGAGGCGGGGAGAGGGTGCGCTGGGGACCCAGAGAGCTCGGCTGCTGGAGCGTGGCAGGCAAAGAGCCCTCCAGGGCTCGGGAAGGCAGGCGGGGACGTGCGCTGCCTTGGAAGAGAGCGCAGCCGGCTCGGCGTGGTGGAGGAGCGGAGGAACTGCAAAGCCGGGGAAGGGAGGGGGGGAGTTGGAAAATGATGCAGCTTGTTCAGTGGATTAGGCAGCCATGCCTGGAAGTGGCAAACTGAAAGAGCCACAGATTTGAAAGACTAGAGGGATTATTCAGCCGTGTTGTCTGACTCGCAGCACAACAGAGGCCAGCAAACTTCACCCAGCGCTTTCTGCAGGGAGGCCAACAATCTGTGTAACGCCCTGGCAAACCTGGCAGATGATCTCTACATTTTCAGTAGGGTTAATAATGTTGGAAGCAGCGGGAAAAGGGGGCTGGCAAATGTAAGCAGTTCTAGCAGGAGTTGTAGAAAAGGCATATTCATCATGTCAGCACTTTGGAGGCCTGGAGAGCTCGTGATGAGAGGCTTCAGAAAAAGGCTGCATAAACAGGAGGAGGGAGGCCTCTATAAACAACCCTGATGGACATGCTGGAAGTATGGAGGAAAGAGAGAGCAGTCAGACTTACTGGTGCTGCAGATAGTGGTGACCTTGGTTCAACCAGCAAAATTTAACCCCTAAGTTAATTCCGATTTCAATTCCAATCTCAGCTCCAAAAACTCCTCATGTCTGTCAGAAATGACTTGCCCCAACCAGGCTGTCTCTAGGAAGATGAGTGTCCTCCCTGGTGTGTGAATCGAGCAGGGGCTGAATAATCCAGGAGCTCCTCAGCTGATACCACTGTTGGCCCTTGTAAAGGACAATTTCCCCTTGAGCTGGTGACTCTCAGGCAGCCAGCATGCCCATGGGCTGGGAGAGCAGCTCATCCCAGTGCTGGGACAGGGCCATATCTCTCTCAGCTGGGATGGGTGTCCCATGCTTGGCACATCACTGCAGTGAAGCACATCAGAACTGGAAAACTATTCCCTGTGGTGGCTTCCAAGCCTCTGATCATCTATCTATGTTTTGCAATGGTGCCTCCACTACTTCTCTGTCCCTACACATTCCCCTTCACTGCCTTCCCCCTCTTTTCTTTGACTTGCTCAGGACCACAGTACCAATGATGAAACCTTAATTTCTGTGAACTCATCAGAAAAAGTCCTGCATCGTTTGGCTATTTAAGCTCCCCCCTTATACTACACTTGACACCATCAGAGCATTGCAGACATTGAACCATTTGTCCTCACAACACAAACTCAAATCTGGCCAGTTTTATCACCCTGCTTTATGTAAGGAGGGAAACGGAGGCAGGGAATGGTTGTGTTCGCCCAGTGCCAGGGGGCAAATGAATGGCAACACTTGCCACGGCAGTAGAGCCCTCCTGCCTCCTCCTCATACCACCATCACTCCTTTAGCCTGGACTGGGTGTGGAACAGCTGAATCTCATCTTTTCCTTCTATTACTCAGTGGAACAATCAGAAATTTCACCCAGCGAACGCAGCGCAGAGCTGGGATGAGATTTGTCCCGAGCAACACATCCATGTCCAACACACCCCTGCCGAGCACGGATTCGGAGGGGGAGGCCGGGAAGGTGGGGAGAGGGGGAACGAGGGGGCCACTTACATGGTAATGCTTCTGCACGGTTCTTTTGGATCATTATGCAGAGCTGTAGCACCAGTTGAGGGGCGCTCTCGAGGAACGTTTCCAGGAGGCGCAGCATGTTTACGTCTGCATATTCGTACATCATAGCCCAGTAGAAACGCCGCTGGTGTTCCTTCCGCCTCTGGCTCTGGATCCCCAGGTACATAGTTCGGATATACCTGCGGGAAACACAGGAGGAACAGCTGAGTGTGAGGCTTTGGCACGTGTCAAAACCCGAGGAGGGTTGGGCCGGTTGTTTTTGGGGACAGCGAATCAGTGGTAGACATGGGGGGTTCTTCTCTCTCCTGCAAGATCTGAGGAGCATTTTTAGAATCCAACCAACTGTTAATGTTGAAAAAGACCTCCAAGACCATCAAGTCCAGCCTTTGACTGAATACCACCATGCCCACTAAAAAAATATCACAAAATGTACTTCATCTTGCACAAGTGGAAAATCTTTAACTTGTACCAGCCAAACGTGAAGCCTGGGGGTAGGAAATGCTTGTGAAGCACAAGAAAACAACTCCCTCACTTTATTTTCATCATAACAAGAGAAGCTACTTGAAAAATTACTGGTCATAACACTTGGTGGTGGATTGACAGACCATCTAAGTCCCTTCAGTACTCTGATAAGGAGGTTCTGTCACAAACTCCAGAGTTCAAGAAGCATTTGGACAATGCTCTCAGGCACAGGGTGGGATTCTTGGGGCTGTGCTGTGCAGGCTGGGAGATGGACTTCGATGATCCTTGTGGGTGTCTTCCAACTCAGGATATTCTATGATTCTATGATTCTGTGATCTGACCCTATTTCATCACAAGTGGAGCAATGAGACACCACCCTCACCTTCAGCAGGTGTGACCCACAGATGCAAAAGGCCACAGCTTGCCACCGGTCAGCTATGGGGGTTTTGGGCAATGTTGGACTACAAGGAGGTGCCTTGTGCACAGACAGGTACTGCTCTGTTTCCACAGACCTGCAAATCTCACTCTGGGGACACAACTTCCCTTCAGGGGACATTTGGGCAATCTTTGTAAATGGAGCTGACCAAGGCAGGGCAGCACAATGTGCCCAGGTGCCACAGCACTCACGGCATCTAAGAAAGGAAGCCTGTCCCAAAACAGGGTCCTTTCCAATGCTCCCAGATATCATAGAATCCTGGAATAGTTTGGGTTGGAAGGGACCTTAAAGATCATCTTGTTCCATCCGCCTGCCATGGGCAGGGACACCTGTCACCTGTCACAGGTTGCTCAGAGCTCCATCCAGCCTGTCCCTGGAACACTTCCAGGGACTGATGATCTAATATTGGGTCTTCTTCCTTCCCATCCTGAGTGGTGGCTGTAGCCTTTTTTGGGATGGGAATCATTTCCCCTAATGCCAGCCCTAAAGTTGGTCATCTTGAGCCAGTCAATAGCTAGAAATGTCCCCTCCCGGGACTGTTCATCTGTCCCAGCCCCGATGCCAGCGCGGCAGCGGGATGAAGTGCCTTCTGGAGGCTCTGGGAGGGGCTCACAGCACTAACTGGGGTTTCGCCAGAACGATTAGATCATTCCTTGCCACTCGGGCGAGACTGTACAGCAAGGAAGAAAGAGCAGGAGGGAAGGACGGGAGTCTCGACAGCCTCTGTGTCTCCAAATTACACCCGGGGACAGGGAGCTGGGAGGGAAGCAGAGGCAGCTCTGCGAGCCCTGCCCTTTCTCCGGCACCTTGTCCTTCCTTCCCGTTCGCACTTCACGCGCACAGAAGACGAAAAATCCCGAAAGAAGTCCGCAAGGACACGAAAAATGACGCAGGAAAGCCACCAGATGGGGCTCGACGCTCGAGAAAATGCTACGCCAGTCACATACGACGCTGGTGACACTGGTGTGACATCCCCAGCAGACCCCGAGGGGGGTGGGAATGGCCGTAGACCACCTGCTCTCCCAGTCCCCAACATGCCCAAATCCACCACCTGTGCTTGGCACTCCCCTGGAAGATCCCAGCCCCAGAAGATGCAGCACAATGGAGGGATCCTGCCTTCCCTTCACCCATGCAAGGAATTAAATAAATGCAGTTCAGCTGGAAAGGCAAAGTCAGGGAGAGTGTAATGGCTCAAGGAGAAAGCAGAAAAAGTGGACCACGCAAATGGTTTTTATAATATCAGTGACACAGGGCCACCAAAACCCAAGGTGATGGTGCCCATAAGGTGCTGCTCACAGGCAAAGACACCATCACCTCTGCCAAACTCTTGCCACCAAATCTGTCCTTAGTTCTGGATGGCCTCCCCTCCCCAGAAGCTCCTATTCCTGCTGGTACATGAAACTCTTCTTCTGAAGCTTAAGTCACTCATCTCTCATCTCCTCAGCCATGGACAAGGAGAAGAATTTATTCATTTTCACCCTGCAGCCATTTACCTGTTTGCACATAGTTACCACATAAACTCTTCTCTCCAGACTGAAAAATCCCATAGAATCACAGAATCATTAAGGTTGGAAAAGAGCTCTAAGATCACTGAGTCCAATTGTTCCCCCCAGCACTGCCAAGGCCACCACTAACCCCTGTCCCCAAGTGCCACATCCACATGGCATTTAAATCCCTCCAGGGATGGGGACTCCACCACTGCCCTGGGCAGCTGTGCCAGGGCTGGACAACCCTTTCCCAGGAAGAAAATGTTCCCAATATCTGATTTAAACCTCCCCTGGCACAGGTTGAAGCCATTTTCTCTCGTCCTGTCCCTTGTTCCCTGGGAGCAATCCCAACCCCCACCTGGCTCCCCCCTCCTGTCAGGGAGTTGGGGAGAGTGAAGAGGTCCCCCCTGAGCCTCCTTTTCTGCAGAAAAAAATTCTTTCAGCCTCCTCTCAAAGGTGACATTTCCTACACCTCTACTCTTCCACATTGCTGTTCCCGTCACCTGTCTCCACTTTTGGGTTATTTTTAAGACCAAAAAATACTTTTCCAAGCACTCCAGGTTGGCTGAACCGAACCATAACAGTGACATTGAGTCACTCAAAAAGATTAGGAAGAAACTAAAGAAGGGACACCAAATCCTGCAATGATTTCTCCTTGATCTCTAGGGATTCACCACCATCCACACAATTTAGGCCTGAATGTTTCTTACTGGCCACAGTGAGAGGACATGAGAACAATTCACAGAGGCATCATGAAAGGACATGAAAATACATTGGAGTTACATAATTTCCTGATCCTGTCTCCATCAATGGCTGGAACAGTGGCAGTGACAGAAACACCAAATTGTCCTGGTTGTTGAGCCCACAGCCTTTGGTAAAGGTCAGTTGTGTTTTGCTCTTCCACAGAGGAGGAAACTGAGTCATACAACACCAAAAAGGTGCTCTGAAAGGTCTTTCGGCATCTAAACTCAGATCTTTGGGTGCCTCTAACCACAACACAAACATGAGTGGAGTACTGCCCCACCTGCTGATGGTCCTGCATCCACGGTGGACATTCTCCTTCACACCCTAAAACCCAGTCCTGCCCAATCTGACCTGGGCAGGAAGACCCAGAAGGACAAATCTGTTCCTATCCTATGAGACTGGGACCTCAGGAATCCCTTGGCACAATATTGGCCAGCAAATGGTCCCAGTACGTGAGCAAAGTAGCTCCAAGGACCGTTTGGGGCTGAAGGGAAATGAACTTCCCTTTGTACTCTCCTTGGTCCATGACAAAATATGGTGCTGCATCTTCAGCTCCCTTCAAACTCAAATCTGGCAAAGAGAGGAAAAGAAGGACTAAAACCCCATTCCTCCTTTATCTACTTAATTAATCAACATAAAATTTCACGCAGCTCTAACACTGATATTTCTTAACCTTATTTCCAAACACAAATGTTCAGCACTGGTGTAAGCAGTTTTATTCCAGTTTACCTATTTCCTTGTGGTATTTTATTTACTTGTTTGAGGGATTTTCCTACTTTCACTAACACTGCTTAAGTGTAGACAAACTCTGAAGAAAGAAGGAAAAAAAAAATCAATGTCATTTCACCTGAAATTTGTTGTTCTCGGTCAAGCTGGTACCAAACAGGCTTCTATAATTAGACTTTCGAATCCATATTCGGGCCTGATCTTCAATCTTTAGCAACACGATGCTTCCTCTTATGTCAGAGAAAACCATTCACTGCTCTGCGCTTTTGAAAATCAGGCTAATTTATTTATTTAAGGGCTTAATTTTGGATACAGGAGCCTAACTTTAGGTTTGTTTTTTGGTTTTTTTGGTTGTTTTTTTTTTTTTTTGAATGCTGGCTATTTTTATATAAGAGAGTGTGTGTATTTGTGTGTATTTTTAGTTCTGAGTCTCATCACGGCTTCAAGAGATAGAACTAATTTGGGGTTGGGAGGGGGATTGGGGGGATTTTTTTTATTTTTTTATTTTTTTTAATGCACAAAGGCTTGGCTGTGCCCTCCCTCCTGGCAGGATTCCCAGCATTCCTGTTGGTGTAATTACCCTCACGCTTATTTACTACGGATGTTGCAGCAGCACATGAACTGCACGGGGCAAAGTCACTGCTGTCCCTGCACCAGTGGAGCCAAAGCCATTGGATCCAGAAATGTGGTCAAATAACGTTTGGAGAGAAGCACAGGAGGCAGGAGATGCTCCTACTGTAAAAAAAACAACACCCTCCCCCGAGTGCTGCAGAAAAAGATGCTCCATGTGGATGGCAGTGGATGGGTTTTGGAGGCAGAGGCTCTGTCATTAAACAAAGGAGACCAAAAACCAGCCTTTGTCCTTGGCCAGCTGGCATGACTCCACTCCGTGTGGCTACACCCATCTTAGTTGGACTTGGCCATGATTTCCAGAGACTGTGTTGACAGTGGAACTGGGTGGACTATTGCAGGATGGTGCCTGAGCCTTGGCACGGTTTGATTTTTGGAGGTGGCTCCGGGTATCACCACCAGGACGCCTCAGGCAAAGGGCTGGCGTGAGATGAAGAGGATGTGGATGTGTGAGAGGGTCACAAGAGCACAGACAGGCTCATCAGCACAGGCCCTGGGCTATGCTTTGAGGAAAAAAGAGCCCTCATGGCCTGGCCCACGCAACCACAAGCTGACCAAGGTCAGGAATCTCAGACTGTAAGAGACAACAAAGGACTGATTGCTTTTCCTGAGGCCAGTGGGCCAGGACTGACCACAGAAATCAACCCTCTCATCCTCCAAAACCAGGCAGCTGCCTTCATACTCAGTATTGGGAATGATCCCTGGTGCCTACAGAGTCCTGAACCCTGTGCAGGTTATGGTGACTTGAAAAGCCCCAGCAAGACTGGATCAATCCAGTGATTATGCTCAGAACTGAGCGTAGAATCATAGAATAACAGTATCCTGAGTTGGAAAGGACCCACAAGGATCATTAAGGCCAACTCCTGGCCCTGTACAGGGCATGATGAAGCTACCAGTGCCCATGAGCAGGCCTTGAAATTGCCTAATTTACTAGTATAGGTATAAAGAAATATGGAAAGTAGTATTTGATGTACTCACTCCACTCCCAACAACTCCAGGTTGGGAAACTCTTCTTGACTGAACACAACCAATTCCTCCTTTCAGAGAAGCAAACCCTGGCTTGAAAATGGGAGAACATGCTGGAGAAGCCAGAAAGAGGTGTCTGGGGAAAGGAGGAGCTCAGAAAATTAACTCTGCTGAGTAGGTTGCAACTGATGCCTGCAGCACCTCACATGTCCCTTTGGCTTAGTAGGGCTTGTCAAGAGCAGGATGGCAATGGGTACAGCACCTTCCCAGGGTCTCATTAACCTCCTTCACTTCTCCCCAGACAACCTCACCTTGCCACGTGGGGTAGGTTGACCCTGGATGAATGCCAGTAGCCTCCCCTCCTCAGCAGGATGGTGTGGGGAGGCATAAAATATGATGGAAAAAAAACCCTTTATAGATTGAGATAAAGACAGTTTACTAAAGCAACAGTGAAGGTTGCACACAGGCAAGCAAAGGAAAAAACCCCCAAAGATTTCATTCTCTACTTCCCATCAGCAAGCAATGTCCAGATGTTTCCTGGGAAGCAGGGCTTCAGCACATGTGCTGGTTGATCCAGAAGGCAAACGTTGTAAAAAACTAATGGGTCCCCCTTTCTCCTCCCTTCTCTTAGCTTTTTTATCTGAGTGATGTCATGTGGGGTGGAAGATCCCTTTGGTCAGTTTGGGTCAGCTGTTGGCTATGTCCCCTCCCAGGATCTTTCCCTCCTGGTGGGAGCAGAATGTTGGGGAGACAGCACTGATGTTGTGGGAGCACTGCCCAGTGGTAGCCAAAACACTGGGGTGTTTCCAACTCCTTTTCTAGCTCCAAATGCAAAGCACAGCACTGTGAGGGCTGCTGTGGGGAAAACTGGCTCCATCTGAGCCAGACTCAGTCACAGAATCACACTGAAGATCATCAAGTTCAACCATCAATGCAGGACCACCGTGTTCACCACCAAACCATGTCCACAACTGCTATATCCGTGCTTTTTGAACACCTCCAGGGAAGGTGATTCCACCACTGCCCTGGGCAGCTGTGCCAGGGCTGGACAAGCTTTTCAGTGAAGAATTTTTCCCTAATATCCAATCTTAACCTCTCCTGGCACAACTTGAGGCTGTTCCCTCTTGTCCTGTCCCTTGTTCCCTGCAGAAGAGCCTGACCCTTCCCTGTCTCCCCTCTCCTGTCAGGGAGTTCCAGAGAGCCAGAAGTTCCCCCCTGAGCCTCCTTTTCTCCAGGCTGAAGCCCCCCAGCTCTCTCAGCCTCTCCTGGTGCTCCAGCCCCTTCCCCAGCTCTGTTCCCTTCCCTGGACACGCTCCAGTCTCTCAGTGTCTTGTTATGAGGGGCCCAGAATTGACCTCAGGATCTGAGGTGTGGCCTCACCAGGGTGTCCACACAGGGGGACAATCACTTCCCTGGTCACACCACTGCTGGTACAAGCCAGGTGCCATTGACCTGCTTGGCCAGCTGGGCACACTTGGGCTTGTGTTCAGAATTCCACCATGGCACTACAGGAGCATGTTATGACCTTGGTGTCGTGGTATCAACTGTGTGGGTGGACACCACCTCCCTCATAATCCCGTGGCACCAACCTTCTCCCTGGTGCTCCCTCCTGGAAGGAGAGGGGTGGGATGCAGCACATTATCCATCTGACAGCTCACTCTCCTGCCACCTCCTCCACAGGCTCACTATTGCAAGGGGTCACTGGCCTTGAGCACTGGAGGGTGTTCACGGATAAAAAGCCCCCTTCTCAGAAGGGAGGAAACGAGGACGTGGAACTGCTTGGCTGGAAGGCTGGGAGAGGAGGCTGCCTGAACATCTCCTGAAAACGAGGTTATGTGAGGCCAGATCTCAGCTGGAGCGAGCTGGCATCCACAGGGCTCCAGCAATTTACACCAGCTGCGGCTTTGGCCCGCGTTTTTAATTTTAATGAATTATTTTCCTTCTGAAAGATCTAAGAGCAATATAAGATGCGGCGCTCGGGCGACGGGGGAGCGTGAAAGTAAAACGCCCGTCTATTTAAAAAAATCAAACTTGCAGTTCCCATCACCACCAGCGTGCTCAGGATCAACATTTGTTAGTGCTTGTTTTCTTGGTTATAATGTCACAAGCTTTAGTGATGAGGATTCACAGAGGGATTATTGCTGTCACTAGTTTGAGTATCAAAGTAGTAACTTCAGGGTCCCACCCAGGTGCTGATACATCGCAGCTTCATCTGGCTGCTCCCATGGCATCAAACTCCTCCAGAACAAGGGGCTGCATCCAAACTATCTCTAGGGAAGGGCTCATGGCCTGGAGTAATCCTCAAAGCATGCAGGACTTATTCACACGACTAATGGTTTTGTTGTGCCAAAACCAGGCTGGGGACTATTGCTGAACTGGAAAGATCACTTTCCATCTCAAAAGCAAGAATGGAATCCTTATTTCTACACAAGCCCTTCCTCTAATCCAGCCTCTTCACAGGTCATCCCACGCACATACAACTACAATCTCTCAGCATTTTGATGACTTTCATCCTGATTTTCAGAACTGAGATTCTCAGAGCTTTCTGACATCTTGCCACTTTTTGGGATTTCGTCATATGGTTTATACCTAAAAGTGAACAAAATGCAACAGGAAGTGTATTCATCAAGTTCCAGTCCTTCTGCCTTGCACTTTCTGCTCTCTGTTGCTCAGTAAACATCCTTCAGTGTAAAGCTACCCCTTATCTACTTAATTGTTTCTACCAGCTCCTATTAAACTGTTAATAATCTCCATTCTGTGCCTCGTCTTACTTATTGGAGGAGAATGTTGCTGAACACAAAATAAGCTTATTCCATGCCTTTAAGGCACTTAAATGCATGGCATGACATCACCCAGGAGTTGTGCAGACCAGTAGGCCATGGAGGACTCTGAACACAGAATTGTAGGATAGAATCATAGAATAGAACCACTGAACCATTAATGTTGGAAAAGACCTCCAAGATTGAGTCCAACCTGTGACCAATCACCACCTTGTCAACCAGCTCAAAGCACTGAGTGCCATGTCCAGTCATTCCTCAAAAACTTCCAGGGATGGGGACTGCAATGCCTGAACCACCCTTTCAGTGAAGAAACTCTTTCTGAGAGGGAGTTTATCATCATCCTGGTGCCAAACCTGGAACTCCAATATGAGACTTTATCCACCTCCCCACTCATCACAACATCACTGTGATCCAGCATCAGGCTTTGGAGTCACTCACGACAAGATCACACAACAGCCATTTCATCAAGGTGACAAAATTGCATTACTTGGCCCATATTAACATTTTTGAGTTAAACTGTACCCCAGTTTACTGCATCAATCTCTTCTCATGTTTTCTAGCACCCAGACATGCCTTATCCCTGCTTATCCCTGCTTGAAAACTTAGTGAGTGAGAATCTTGAAAGCCTTAGCCAAAATTTTAATGGATTACATTTTAGTTTTAAAGCCAAAGGATGGTGTCAAGTCAGACTTTTGGAATACCCCTAATTCAGAGGTACAATAAGCAGCAAGTTAAAAAATTCTGGTCTTCATGTTCATTAAAAACCCCCATTCTTTAAATGCGCGTATTTGAGAGAGGATGATACTTGAATGTCCCTTTATACCAGAAACTCTTCCTTTTTGCAAAATACTATTTGCAACTGAAATACCTACTTGAAAGAATGATAGTCCCAGTCCTCTGCTGCATGGGAGAAACTGTTATAATTTCATATTCTAAGCCAGTTTAAAGCTGTTTTAAAGCACAGATGGCTTTACTAGACACCAACCGCAAAAGAGGCAGCTGATTTATAAAACTTATGCTGGGAAGGATCATATCATGGAATAATTTAGATTGGAAGGGGGTTTTAGAGGTGTCTGGATCGAGGCTCATGGTCTTGTGCAACTGAGTTTTGAAAATCTCAAAGGATGGAGACTCCACAGCCCCTCTGGGCAACCTGTGCCAGCACTTAACCACGGTCACTGCAGACTCAGAGAATCCTTCAGGTTGGAAAAGACCTCAAGGCGTTGAGTTCAACCATCAACCCAGCACCACCACCCTATGCACCACTAAACCATGTCCTCAAGTGCCACATCCACTCTTTCTTGAACACTTCCAGGGATAGTGAAAAGATTTTCAGCCCAAGATCACTTACAGTATTTGAAGGAAGTCTCCAAATCAGCCCCTCCTTGGAAAGAATCAATTCCACCAAATAGTTGAGGGAGATAATAAAATCACGATGCTGTAGGATTTTTAGGATCTGGTTCCCACAGCTTTGGTATTTGCAGGCTGATGTAACTCATGGTTGATAATCTGGGGGCTCTGATACACAAAATGGGGTGCTCTGATAATTTCAGAGTAGTGTCCTCAGCAGCTGAATGGGACATACACCTGTATGACCTTCTCTGGGGCATCGCTCATGGTCTTTGTCTAAATCCTTTTTTACTGATGGTTTAAGCAGATATTTGGGGCTGTGAGACCACAGGCAGGGCTGCAGGTGTGATTTCATCCTGCTGACAGGCACTGTGGCCATCACATCCAGCAGATGCACAGGGTAAAAAAGTGGGGCAAGGGCATCACTGCAGATAAAGCTCCAGAGGCCAAAGGTGCTTGAGCTGCTCATCCCCGTGTTGCTCAGTCTGGGGGATGTTTCTGGTGTTTACCTTTGGGGCTCCTCTCCTTTCCCAGCTGCAGAGTAATTTTCTCTGACTCACAGGCTGAAAGATCACAACTAAAAGGAGAGAAACAAATCATAAGGCTCTGATTTGCCAAACTTTCCCAAATCTGGTAGCTACTGAGCTATCCACGCTTAGCCAGAGCCTGGTCAGTATTTCTTTGTTTGCAAAAACAGTCATGAAAGTTCTATTGGAATATTCATTACAACCCCAATTTTGGAAGCAGCCAGGCAGCCTCTCCTTGCTGCATCCCCATGGGCTGTGGGGTTCCCCTTGGTATCCACGTTGCAGAATCCCTATTCCCAGATCTTTGCTCAGTAAATCAATACAGAATCAGAGAATAGCTTTCTGGCGGGAGCTCTCATTGTTTCGAGCCAGGCTCGTAGAAACCATGTTTATGATTTCACTTGCCAATTATTTTGCGAGATGTAGAGCTCCAAAATAGAAAAACAAGCCCCAAGATCTCTCCAGCACCGGGGTATGAATGCCCTTTTTTGATTTTAATGTGGGAAGCATCTCCGTGCTGCTCAAAGGAGCGGAGTGGCTGGAGAGGGTGCCCCAGTGATGGGTGCTGCACAGACATGTCCCAGCATCCATCACATGTGGGATGGTCTCACGTCCTAGCACTGAGCCCAATGCTCTCTTTTATCACAGATTCCCCCCCCTCAAATTAGTTATGAATACTTAAACCCCAGTCCCTTCCCTATTTTGCACACACTTATTTACTTAAAGGATACTCCGACACCTACTGCTATTGCCTCCGGCTAAGCCTTCTGTTTTAAATCAAAGCTGTTAAATAGCTTTACACAGAGAGGAGGAACTTGGTCTCAGACTGAATTTTTCCTTCAAGTGTGTTTGCAAAAATAGGGTTTAATGTCAGGGTTCTCCTTTTGGAAATAAAACTGTTCCCAGTCCAGTAAGTCCTACAGGAACAGAGGAAAACCTTGAAAATAAAGTGGAGGGCTTTTGATTCACTTGTCTTGGCTCCAAGCAAGGGAAGTTTCAGGGAAAATCCAAAGAAATGCCTGAGGGCTCCCAAAACATGAGTGTTCAAGCGTATGATGCTCATAGACACGTGGGAATAGTCGCCTTGCCCTTTGAATAGGATGGGCCATTTTACAGCATTTAACCCAGATGGTCTTGAGAAGTGATTTGGCATCGTGTGGACCCACCAGAGCCACAGGATATCTCAGGAGAGGAGAATTTGGCATTGCTCTGGGATACCAGTCAAAGGCAGGGACACATCTTCATCTCCTCACGGTTCTCTGCAAGCCTCCAAGATCTGTCAGTGGAGGATGCAGAGCAGGAGAAGGGAAAGTCATGTCTTTTACCAGCAGTGAGTCCTTTGGAGATGGAGACACACTGGTTTTCTCTTCTAGGGGTTTTCCACATACTGAGGAATTTAACAAACCAGTTTGGGGTCATGAGTCCAATGATCTGAGCAGATACTGCAGACTGCCTGTGGTCTAAACCCTCAGAAACTGATGTGGACCCCAGAGCCAAAGAGTAACACAACTGGGAGCTTATTCCTTCCCTCAGAGGGAAACATTTCCTATTTCCAGGCTCTGGCTGCTGGGGAAGACAAGAGGGTTGTGTCTCTCACTGGGAGATCAGGGAACTGATTTGGATTCTAGGAGAGCATTCACTACATTTACAGTATTTACTCTCTCCATGGCCATCAAGGTCACTGATGCTGAAGCAGGGCCTGAAATCACCAGACAAGACTTTTCCATGCAGCACAATCTCTCCTAACCCCCACGAACAGTGGCTTTGTGGAGCTGAGGAGGTGGATGCTCCAGGAGTTTTTTAACAGAAAAACACCAGCCAGGAGGAGTTTTGGGGCGGGAAGGATTCTGCTTAGGAAAAGGGGAGCTGGTTCTTGAGGACCTGGTGGAGCTGCAAAGAGCTGCTGCAGAGCTGCCAGGGTCAGAGCTGTGGCTCACTGCCAGCTGCAGCGAGCCCTCCCCGCCGCTTCCATCCATCCCTCCCTGGCACACACCGCGGCAGAGCAAAGCATCAGGACTCCCAGAAAATCCTCGGGATGCTGCTCAGGGATGCCTGAGTCCACCCCGGCCTTTCAAGGGACCGTCACGGCCCTGGGACTGCACATTCAGCGGCACATCCCCGGCTCCTCCGTGCTCCAGAGGCATCCCTGGAGCAAAGCTCCCGCCGCGGCGGCTTTGCGGGAGGGGGCTGAGGCTGTCGCCTGCGTTTTGCCACCCCTTTGAGGAGAAGGAGCTAAAAATTGGGTGAGCGCCTGTGAAATCCTGGAAGAGCAGCCTCAGATCAGGGCTATTTTTAGCTCCACAGAAGCTGCGCATACATTAGTAAGGGCTTGCCTTCCTTCCCCGGGCTCGAAGAAATCACACGGTGTCCTCCCAGCCTGCCAGGAGAGAGTTTAACCCTTGTTGTCTCTCCACAGTCAGCCCCATCCAGCTGCACCTCGATATGGGCCCTGATGGGAGCCAGAAAAAGGGACAGAAAGCTCTTCATGGGCATTTTGGCTCTAGTCAGGTGGAGGAAGAATTAGAGGGGACCTTTGCCCCATGGCCCTTATATCTGGTGTCTGGTGAAAGAAGCAGAGACTGGAAGGAAACTCCAGCACAGAAATGGCATCTTACTCCCATCACCATCAGCCCTGGCTGAGGAACTGCCACACCAAGGGGTGAGAGGGGCAGGGGGGAGTTCAGAGCTTGCAGGACCTGAGTTGATGCCTCATCTCCAATGACCTCTTGTAATGGCCAAGACGGATTCCCTTCATGAACTGCCACCTTCAGTGAACCCACTGTAGAATCACAGAATCACAGAATGGTTGGGATTGGAAGGGAATTTAAAGCTTGTCCCATTCTAACCCCTTGTCATGTTCAGGGACACCTCCTACTAGACCAGGTTGCTCCAAGCCCCTCTAACCCGGCCTTGAGCACTTCTAGGCATGACGAAGTAAAGCACCATGAGGTATTTAATACAAATCTGCAATCCTTTGGCCATGTTTTCCTGGGAAACAAGACCTCATCACCACATTTCCAGATGCTTGGTGTCACATCTCCTTCCCCCCACCGGCTGTGTCTCCTGTGCTCCAGACACATCACGCCAGGAAAACCATGGCTTGGACCCACAAAGGGAATGAGGCCAGGGATGAGCTCACCGGCCTTCCAGCACAAAATTAACAAAAAATAATTGCAACGTTTATCCCTACTTTTTTTTTTTTTTCCCCTCCAGGATGAGGAGCAAACCCTGCACGAGGTGCCCGTGGACGCTCCCCGCGCTTCACACCCACAGCGCCCGCCAGCCCCGCTGCCCGTGCACTTTAACATTTCCCAGCTCTTTAATATTTATTACCTCTGCTGCTCCGTATTACTCATCAGCTATTCCTGGCCAGAGGAAATGCACTGGTGGGTTCTGAAGCGTGGAGGGGGTTCTCTGTTTTTTGGGGGGGGCCCTTGGTGAGGCAGCGCCTCACAGACACACGCTGCTCCACGCTCGGCCCGTACCATCTCCTGGGGCTTTGGAGAATCAAAAGAGCCTCACAGTGGCTTTTCAAAGGCCACCAGGATGTGTTAAGCCACCAGGAGAGGACACACAGCCTTTTTGGAAGGTATAGAAACCCTTGCCTCAGCTGATCCCTGCAGAAACACCCCTTTCCCCCTTGGAAGTTCACCTGAGCATCCTTCCCTGCTTCACCTGCAGTGATTTTACAAGCCTCCTCCCAGCCCCGTGATTAAAATTAACCATGAGCCTGGTAGCAGCTTTGCCTACTTGCAGGATTTCTCCCAGCTGCTGGGGGCTGCCAGTAAGGATACATGTAATAAAATGAAGCAGGTCAAGGTATGCAGGAACCTATGGATGGCTGTAATTGCAGTTGTTAAGACTGATTTTAAATAATATGACAAACAGGACTACTTTCTAGTGACCACATCCAGGAGAAGAACCAGTCCAGGTACAGTATTACCCACTACTTCAGCATTTTTTCTTTTTTCCTTTTCTGCTACTAATTTTAAAGGAGCTTGCTGTTTGAAGCTTAATAAAAGTGAAGCCACCTGACCACGTCCTGGCTCCACCACCCTCTGGGCACAGCTGAGTCTTCCCGTGCCAGCAGACAGTTTATCCAAGTGACACAAATGCAGTCACAGGAGCTTTCCACCAGCAAACAGCATCTGGGAGGCGAGGTATGGAATCCTGCAGCTCAGCCCAGGGGATGGATGTTCATGCACAGTTAGGTGCAGAAATGGAGGCAGGGAGGTTAAATGACTTCCCCCGAGCTAGGGGTGGTTGGTGGGTTTTAATTTAGAACAGAATGGAACGGAATGGAATAGAATAGAGTGTTTCAGTTGTAAGGGACCATCTAGCCCAACCACCACTTTGGGAGGTCCTTGTCTCCCTGTCCCTGCTGGATGGGCTCCTTTTGGAAGTGCAAGGTGCCTAATCCAAAGGAAAAGAAAGCCTTTTGTTTTCACACACTTCCTTTTGACCTCCTGCTACTCAAAATGCTTCCCGGGCCCATTCGGATGCCTCCTGCATTCCTGATCCAGCCCAGGCAGCTTCCCTGCACTGCACAGAGGATGTTTGCATTAACATTGACTATGGTAAATGCTTGGACGAGATATATCCCAGAAGCACCAATAAACTGCCGGACTCATTGATCCAGGCGTGACTCAGGAGTCACCATGGAATAATCTCTTTCGGCACCTTCCTCTGGCTGAGCCCGGGCAGAGTTTCTGCTCCCATCAGCAAAGCAGTCGAGGTCTCTTCCATCTTGCACTTCTCCAGGGGAAGGCCAGCTTAAATGACACGTGGGGGCTATTGATTTCCGTAATGAATGAATGGATTTTCCCCTCCTGTGCTCACACCCCCCTCCCTCTCCCATGGAATAATTCAGCGCCTCTGTCATTTACTGCCCAAATGCCTCTCCGAAGTGCAAACATGCAGCCTTTCCCTGCTGGCATTGTGTGCTGTCTCCAAAGCCCTGACCTTGGCTCCACTGTTTTCTCCTGCCTTCTCCCTCCAGGAGGGATGATTTACACTCGTGCAGTGAGGCAAAGATCCCAGGCAATGGAGAACATGGAAGTTTTCCTCCACAGAAAGAAGGTGTGTGGCGAGAGCAGTTGGGTACTCTGAGATTGTGTGTCACATGCTGCAGAACTGGATGGGAAAGGTGGTGCAGCTGCCTGTTGGGATGGATTTGGAATAGATTCCCACACTCCAGGGATCTGCTCCTAAACAGGAGCAGAACAGATGTTTTGGTTTTTGAGGATCTGAAGGAAGTTCAGCTGGGGAGGTTGCAGTTATGGGTTGAAGAAAAAGAACCCTGGTGTACATTGGGCTCAGCTGAGAAGTTGTGGGTGCCCCATCCTTGGAAGTGTTCAAGGCCTGGTTGGACAGGACTTGGAGCAACTTGGTCTAGTGGAAGGTGTCCCTGCCCATGGCAGGGGGGTTGGAACAAGATGGTGTTTAAGGTCCCTTCCAACCACCCTGTGAGTCTGTAATTCTGTGAGGAAGAGTCTCACTGTGAGCCCAAAATGTCCTTTCTCGCTGCCCTCCCCAGCTCCTCCCCAGGTAACCCCCTCCCACCACGTGCTTATCCCCAGCCAGCTGTCTGTACCTTACCTGAAGCGCCACAGCCACTCTCCTGCTTTTGGGACCCTTCTTTCCCATCACCCCACCTTCAAGGGACCTGTTCTCTTGTGACCTGCTGCTGGTGGCTGTTGGCCATGGCTTAGGGAATGGCTCTGAGCAGAGGGACGTGCCCCCTGTGCAAGTGTCCAAAGGGGCCCTGTAGCAGGCACAGTGCCCAGGGGCAGCCTGACACTGTCTGTCAGCCCTCCTACCTCTACAGGTCCTGCCTGGCCCTTCACAGGAGTCAGGGCCTCCAACACCATCACAGGATGCAGCATCTGTCACCTCCTACATTTGCAGAGAAGATGTTGGAGGGACCTGCCAGGAGCAACTGGTTTGAAAAAGCTCTGAGAGATGGCACCACAATATAAAAAAGACATTAAGCTATTAGAGAGTGTTCAAAGGAGGGCCACAAGGATGGTGAAGGGTCTGGAGGGGAAGCCTTGTGAAGAGTGGCTGAGGTCACTTGGGTCTGTTCAGGTTGGACAAGAAGAAGCTGAGGGGAGACCTCATCGGGGTCTTCAACATCCTCGTGAGGGGCAGCAGAGTGGCAGATACAGATCTCTTCACTCTCATGACCAGGGATAGGACTCAAGGGAACGGTGTGAAGCTGAGTCAGGAGTTGTTTAGGTTGGATATCAAGAAAAGGTTCTTCCCCCCGGGGGTGGTTGGGCACTGAACAATCTCCCCAGGGCAGTGGTCACGGCCCCAAGGCTGCCAGAGCTCAAAGAGTGTTTGGACAACGCTCTCAGGGACAAGGTGGGATTGTTGGGGTGTCCTGTGCAGGGCCAGGAGTTGGACTCGGTGATCCTCGTGGGTCCCTCCCAACTCAGCACATTCTATGATTCCTTCTATTATTGTATGTCCTCCCCATAAACCTGTGATCACAGAGCTCAGCATCCAACCTGCCACCGTAGGGAGCTGGGATTTGACACAACCCTTGCACTACAAACTCTGAATCTGACTCAGGTTGCCCTTTGCCTCCAAAGCCAAGCCCTGACTGGTTAAAAATTTGCAGCTGGTTGTAAGCATCTCAGCCCAGGACAGAAATCCTTCAAATCCTAATCTAAAACATCAGGTGTTTGAGCCCCCAGAGCAGGTAAGTTATGGTACAGACACAGGAGGGCCCATCCAACACCAGGGACTGGTGTGGGCCACCAAAAGATTCATCATTTCCTCTTCCATCCTCCCCTGCCTCCGACACACCATCCCACATGCTGCCCCAGACCTCAGCACCCAACTAGGAACAGTCCCTGTGTGCCCGCTCTTGCCACCCAGGAGAGTGGGGGAAAACAAACCCCTTCTTGTGGGTTCAAACCCCTTCCTGTGGGTTCAAACCCCTTCCTGTGGGTTCAAACCCATTTTTGTGGGTTCAAATCCCTTCTTTTGTATTCCAACTTCCTCTTGTGGGTTCAAACCTCCTCTTGTAGGTTTAAACCCCTTTCTGTGGGTTCAAACTTCCCCTTAGGCATTCAAACCCCTTCTTGTAGGTTCAAACCCCTTCCTGTGTGTTCAAACCCCATCCTGCAGGTTCAAACCTCTTCTTGTGAGTTCAAACCCCTTTTTATCAGTTCAAACTCTTCTTGTGTATTCAAATCTCTCCTTGAGTGTGCAAACTTCCTCTTGTAGGTTCAAACTCCTTCCTGTCACTTCAAACCTCTTCCTGTGGGTTCAAACTCTTTCTTGTAGGTTAAAACCCCTTCTTTTGTGTTCAAATCCTTCCTTTTGGGTTCAAATCCCTTTTTATTGGTTCAAATCACTCCCTGTGTGTTCAAATCCCCTTTTTGTGGGTCCAAACCTCTTTCTGTGGGTTCAAACCCCTTCTTTACCAGACGTGAAGGAAGGGCTTGACCTTGGCCACCGAGCATCTCAGGCAAACCCATCCACCACCCCGAGCCAAGCGAGGAGACAAAGCTCTCAGATTCCCGTGTTGGGGCTGCAGTGCAGGATATCCAACACTTAAACACCTCCTGAGACATGGCAGCGTGTCAGGAAGACTCTTGTCTGCTGGCTCGAAGGGTGGCCCGGGGAGGATATTGCCAGGGCTCAATTCCCTGCAGCCGGAAACGCTTCCTGAGCCGCGCGGGGTGGCCGGGAGCCAGCGGGCCCGGTTACCAACGTGGGATCATGAGGACACTCTGCTGGAAAGAGGATGCTGCAGCCTTGAGTCATCTCCAAGCTTTGGAGAGAATTAAACTTCCACCTTCCACCCCCCCCCTCCCCCTTGCCTGCGTGTCCTGCCGCTTGAGGTGACGGCTAAAAGCAGGATGCCAATCCTGCACTTTTTAAGGCAGATTTGGGAATGGATGCCTCCTCCTGTCTTTCCTCACACCACCTATTTCTCTGTATGAATATTTTGTGCCAAATGTTTCCCCTCTCTGATACCCCCAAACCTCTGGGGTGGCCTGAGTTGCAGTAGGGGTTTGCTCCAGCTTTTTTGCGAAGCTCAAGTAAGTTCATGTGACTAAGAATCTTTTCTGGAACCACCAGAGTAGATCCAAGTCTCCTCAAACAGGATTCCCTTTCTTACTTCAGCTGTCCAAAAGTGGGAAAGCCGATCCAAACTCATCATCTCGGTTCCATCTTTTATCAAAGACAGATTCCCAGAAAGCCACTCATCCCATCCCAATATAAGTGTCTACAACACCTCCTACAGATTTCCTGTCTCCTTCCCTTGACTACAGAAGGGTCCAGACGACTGACTGCGAGCTGATGGCTGATACCAGATGTCTCCCATCTCCTTGGCATCGCTTCCCTATCACATGCCTCTCATCTCCCTGCTGTCATTTTGATATGTCACTTCGAGGAATCACTTCTACTTCCCCCACGGAAAATATCTGGGGGACATGGGAGACTGGGGCAGTGTCAGGGGCCATGCCAACAGGTAGGAAAGGAAGTTTTCCTGTGGGAAGCAAAGTTCACATGGAAATGGAATACATTGCCATCTGAAAGCTGGAATGGGAGCTCCCAGACCTGGCTGGGATGTGGTTTATTCCCACCATCTCTTAACTTGGTCTTCTTTTTCTCTGTGGAGAAAATGCACAGCCTTGGGAAGGTAATACGTGCCATGAGAAGAGAAAGCTCTGTGGTGACCTTAGTGTGGCCTTTCAGTACCTGAAAGGATCCTACAAGAAAGATGGAGAGGGACTTTTAAAAAGGGCATGGAGTGACAGGACAAGTGATAAGGTAGATTTAGATTGGATATTAGGAATAAATTCTTCCCTGTGAGGGTGAGGAGGCCCTGGTACAGGTTGCCCAGAGCAGCTGTGGCTGCCCCATCCCTGCAAATGTCCAAGACCAGGTTGGACAGGGCTTGGAGCAACCTGGGATAGTGGAAGATGTCCATGCCCATGGCAGGGGTGGGAACAAGATGGTCTTTAAAGTCCCTTTGACCCAAGCTATTCTATGATTCTATGAATAAATCTTATCAAGAACAGACCCTGTCCCATAGCTTCCACATCCTTCTCCACCCAGAGGAGTAATCTTGCCTTTCAGTGAAACTCCCCATGGAGGACAATCCTGTGCATAATCCCTACCTGGCTTCTCCAAGCATCCTTGAAGAAGCTGGAGACCAGGGACAAGACTCATAGGCATGTGGGACTGTTTCAGAGAATATCAGATATCAAAGGACGGCTGGCAGGTAGGATATAAGGCATGAAGAAGACCTCTACCCTTCCAGACCCACATTTGGACAACTGAATAGAGCTCTTGGGTCTCAGTCCAGAGGGGGAATCTCTACAGCAAGAGGCTACCAAGTCAGGCAGGCAAACTCCACCTTTCCACAGACAAGAAAGCAGGTTCTCCTCCTCCTCCTCATGCTATTTGTTGCTCCATTTATGCGTTTTCCACAGAGATCTTGCCCTTCCCTGGCCCCTGATGGCCACTGCGAGCACCAGCTGGAAGAATCCCTGGCTGTGAGACTGAGCATGGACTGCATGTCCCTGCAAGCCACAGCCACCAAGCCCCTCTGTCCTTGCAACCTCCAGGGCTGCTGGTCGCCCTGTCACCAGCTCTGCCCTTTGACAGAGATGTCACTGTTCAGTGCTTGGAGAAGGGAAGCAGCATATAAAGGAGGTTTGGGAGCACAGAGGGTTTGTAGGCAGCAGAGAGCGGTACATGAGCAGAATAAACCTCTCTGAACAGCTTTGTTTGTTAAGGCAGCAAATGGAGAAGGCTGGGAAGTGTGAGGGAGCAGGACAGTAGTGGAACCAAGACACTGTCCACAAATCCTCTGCTCCAGTGTTGGATCAGCCCTATGAGCAGAATCATAGAATCACGGAATCATAGAATCATAGCATCATGAAACCATAGAATCATAGAACACACTGAGTTGGAAGGGACCTATTGAGTTCAGCTCCAGGCCCTGCACAGACACCCCAACAATCCCACCCTGTCCCTGAGAGTGTTGTCCAAATGCCTCTTGAACTCAGACAGGTTGGAGCTGTGACCACTTCCCTGGGGAGCCTGTTCAGTGCCCAATCACCCGCTGGGTGAAAAACTTTCTCCTGGTAATCCAACCTAAATCCCCTCCAACTCAGCTTCATGTCGCTTCCACGAGTCCTGTCACTGGTCATGAGGGTGGAGAGTAAGTGCAACTGGAAGAGAGTAAGTGAAACTCCTTCCCTTTTTTCCCTTAGGATCAGGTTTGTAGGAAGCCAAATCTAATTCTTACTAGTTATTCCCAACTGGTTATTCAATTCTTGCACCCCATCAACCCTACATTAAAGTTACTCATAAATAGATCCTGTTTCTGCCTCCCATTCAGCCAGTCCTTCTGACCACTACTTAAGACACTTTTTATTTTAGAGCTGGATAAAATAGTTCATCCTGGATGCAGTGCAGGGTTGAGAGGCCCAGGCACAGAACCCAGGAGTGCTGGCTCCCAGGTATCACTGATATTTATATTATAACCATGTTAGAAGACTTCTGCTGAGATCAGAGTTTGATTGTAGCGAGTCCAGTGCACACACATAGTAAGAGACAATTCTTGCCCTAAAGGATTTACAATCTAAACTGACAAGGACAGAAACACAGCAAAGGAAAAGATGTGTTATTAACAGTAGGGGACTGAGGCATTGAGAGATGCAATAAATCGCCTGCAGTCACAGAGGGAGCTTGTGGAAGAGGCAAAACCTGACCCTTGATTTCCCACCGCCGTTGTCGCGTCTCAGCCATCAGGGAAGGCACACACCGGGAATCTGGGCGAGCTGGGAAATTGCTGATGGTTCAGGTGAGGTCAAGACCCCTCCTAAAAAGCACAGCCCAGCACAAAGGCATTCTTGCCCTTATTTGTGCGTGACTGGGAGGGAGGAGAAAAGCCTCCTCTGATACCACCAGTCCTGCTGTCATTGTCATCCCAATGGGACGTTCACCTTGGCAGGTCCCCTCCAAACCCTGTTAGAGATGTCAGGGTTGAGGCTGATAAAACACCCCAGGCACATTTCTAGACTGACAAGAATAACAGAATCAGAGAATCACAGAATCATTAAGGTTGGAAAAGACCTCAAAGGTCATCAAGACCAACCATCAGTGCACCACCAACACTGTTCATCACTAAACCACGTCTTCAAGTGCCATATCTGCTTGTTTTTTGAGCACTTCCAGGGATGGTGACTCCACCACCACCCTGATCAACCTGTTCAAATGCTTTACAACCCTTTCTGTAAAGAAATCTTTCCTAATATCTAATCCAGGGAGGGGAAATCAAAATCATGACTGGACATGGCACTCAGTGCTCTGGTCTGCTTGACAAGATGGTGATGGATTGAAGGCTGGACTTGATAATCTTGGAGGTCTTTTCCAACCTTAATGATTCTGTTATTCTACGATTTTTGAGATTTTGCTTCTGACATAATTTCCTGTCCAATTACCCTGCCTAAGCTCCTTGAATCCCAGGGATGGAATTGAACCATAGCAGTGCTGCAGAGGGAGATCTAAACTATTCAGTGGAACCCCCAGATACGAAGAGTTTAACATTAGGTATGGCAGGATTTGATTTCAGTTTATAAAAATCAGTAAATTCAGGTTTTTGACTGATCACATCCAGCCCTGTGTCTCATTTAGGTACTTACTGCAATCCGATCAGTTTTGGCCTCAAAGTGACCCAAAGTCTCTGTCCAGAAACTAAAATGGCCAGATCCACAGGGGAGAAAGAGGCAAGGGAGAGGCATGGTGGGGTTGGGGTTTGGACTCTTCAGAAGTGTCAACCAACAAAATGGCAACCAAATAATAAAACAGTGGGTTTAGAGACACAGCTGTTTTTAACAAAAGTAAATGTCAAGTCCTTCAGAGCCAACTTAGAATTTCAGTTGCTGAGTGATGTTGCACTGGAGGTGAAACAGAAAGGGAATTGTGTAGGATTACAGTCCTGCAGCTCCACCCCCCCATGGCTATGAAAATGCCTCTAAGATCATCCAGTCCAACCATCAACCCAGCACCACATGTTCACCACTAACTCATGTCCCCAAGTGCCACATCACACAGCTTTTAAGTCCCTCCAGGGATGGGGACTCCATCACTGCCCTGGGCAGCTGTGCCAGGGCTGGACAACCCTTTCAGCGAAGAAAAGTGTCCTAATATCCAATCTAAACCTTTCCTGGAACAACTTGAGGCAGTTTCCTCTTGTCCTGTCCCTTGTTCCCTGGGAGCAGAACCTGGCCCCTCCCTGGCTCTTCCCTCCTGTCAGGGAGTTGCAGAGAGCAAGAAGGTCCTCCCTGAGCCTCCTTTTCTCCAGGCTGAGTCCGCCCAGCTCCCTCAGCTGCTCCTGGTGCTCCAGCCCCTTCCCCAGCTCTGTTCCCTTCTCTGGACACATCATTACACGGGTTTCTATTCTGAAGCCATAAATCATGAGGGTTCCAGCCCTCAAACAAGCAGAGCCATAACGTAGGAGATCAGGGTAAACTGCCCATGGTCTTACACAGCAAACCCCATATTTCTGAGCTCACCCTGCCTCCATTAGGTCACAGATCCATCTTATTGTGTAACTGCTTCCCTTCCCCTGCTGCCCTGGAATCCACACTGGATTAGGAATGGTTATGATGTAAATAAATAGCTTAGTGCTGTGGGTGCTCTCAACATCTGCGTGTGAACCCTCGTCCGCAGCCACGGCAACGGGGAATTCAAATGATCTGTCTCATTTCATCTCCTCCTTGCAGCTCCTCGTGTGGGAGCAAACATTCCCATGAATTATTCGTGTCAAATCCTGGAGTCCCTGTGTGCTCCCGAGTGCCAACAAGCACTTTCCTTACCCAGTGTTTACAGAGCAGGAGCATCAGGTGAGGGATGAGCGGTTTTAGGGCTCGTGTCATTTATTGGGCCAAGGGAAGGAATTGTTTTTAGCAGAGAGCTTCGTTCCAGTCTCTGGGACCTCATAAAAAGTAATTAAGCACTTCAGGGTCCTTCTCTTGCCCTGAGGCCAACAGGCAGAATCTGGCCACTTCCACGCTCTTGAACCCTCCGAGCTTTCAAAACTGGGTGGGCACATCCAGTGCCTGCAGGGAATGGGATGAGCAGGGGGGTCCAGACAGCAGGGCAGCTCCTCTGTAGCTGAGCTCTCACAAAACAGGAAGGACAAGATGTAATAATGCCTTACGTCAATTTATTGTAAACATTTAATATTGTCAGTCTTCCACGGGAAAGCAGCTCCGACGCCCTGAGATTAAGCCAGTCTGGGAGAGCTGTTGCCTCTACAAAGCCTTAGCCTTGCACAGGATCCTCTCCCAGGGCACTGAGATCCTGCTCATTCCTGGCCAGTCCCCAGAAGAAGGGTAAAGCCCTCAGGGTGTGACCCCAAAAATAATTTCTATGGTTTTAGGAGGGTCCTCAGGTCTAACTTTCATCACAATGCTCCTGATCCATCCCAGCATTGGAAAACATCACCTTGGCTCGAGCAGACTTTGTGTTTGAGCTGGAGCCCTTGAGCTTTGCAATCTGTCCCCTCCCTATCCCACCCTCAGTGAAAGTTAATTTAGGATGCCAGTTCAAGTGAAAAATGGTGTTCATTTGGGAAGCACCAGCTGAGGGCAGCTGTCCACGCACAGAGGCGGCCGCAAGGAAGGGACAATCCTTGCTTCTAGGAATATCAAGGACAAGTCCCCATGAGGCAAAGGCATGCCTGGAATTCCTGCAGTTACCCCAATCAAAGGAGAGAGCTCCTCGGTGATTGTCACAGCACTATCCCTGCCAGAATCATTCCAATAAAACACAGTAAAACCCAACAGTAACACGGCTTTTCCTCACGGACCAGGTTGTTCTCAACCTAGAACATGTTCCCTGATAACAGGATTCCACCATGATGGTGTCACCAAAGCCCAGCAATGCCACTCAAGAGCCCGTGATCTTAAATACTGTATTTTCCTTCTCAGCAGTGAAAACTGCAGCTCCTTCGCCCATTCCACTGAATAATGGGAGTGTTTCTGCAAGCTTGCCATGGTAATTTAAAATCAATTTGACTTTGGTATCCCATTATAACTTTTGCTATAGGAAATTAACACTTTCGTAAATCATCTATTGTCTGCAAAAACAACAAAGTGCAATAAACGGTGAGGTTTGGTTGGTTTGCAATGAAAAAAAACCCCAATGGATATGATAATTTAATGGTATCAACATTTAAATATGTGCTTTTGTGAAGTCATAGAATAGTTTGGGCTGGAAGGGGTCTCTAAGGCCATCTAGTGCTACACTCCTGCCATGGGCAGGGACACCTTCAATCCAGGTTGATCAGGGACCTACCCAATTGGCCTTGGACACTTGCAGGGATGGGGTGTACCCTTTGGATGTACACTTGGAATGAACCCTTTGGAGGAGCCTTCTGGTGATGCTGTTGTGAAAGCCAGAGCTGTTCCAGTGCTCCTAGACTTCAGGGGCTGGT
This sequence comes from Manacus candei, assembly GCF_025592945.1. Classification (NCBI taxonomy): domain Eukaryota; kingdom Metazoa; phylum Chordata; class Aves; order Passeriformes; family Pipridae; genus Manacus; species Manacus candei. The sequence goes on along the minus strand of NW_026138055.1, from coordinate 7,724,158 downwards.
TTTCTGGTGTTTTTCTGCCTGTTTTCTGACTGGAGAGGAGGAATTACTGAATATATCAGTTAACTCCAGCTCTTTGCATGAGAATCACTTTAATAAAAACCAAGCTAAAAAAAATGATGAAGAAGAGAAAAAAAAAAAAAACTGTCTCTGAGTTCCCCCATTTAAATTGCTACAGCCATTCAAAAGCAAAGTGTTTCATGCTGTCCAAACCTCCAGATTATCCAGCCCAGCTCTTTAAATGCACAGGACAGAAAAAAAAGGCATTAGGCTGGGCCTTCATCTCCTCTCCTGATGCTGCCTGCTTTCAGCCCTTGCTGTCAGCAGTCCCCTCCCTCCATCAGTGGAATCAAAGGTAAAACCAGCTCCAACATGACAAATAACAAAAGCTCCGGCTCCTCGCTCCGGAGCCGCGAGTCATTAGGAAGTTCCTGCCTCTCTCCCAGCTGCACGTTAATGAGCAGAGGGAGAGCTGGGGATGGTTTTGCTCTGTGTTTGAGAGCCAGCTCGGGAGATGGAACCTGCAGTTCCGTGGCTTTCACAGGAAAAACGTTCCCCTCCCAGGATCCAAAAACTCCTCATCAAAACCGGGGTGCGCAGGCGGGCGCAGCCTGATCCAAAGGATGGAGATGGAGGATGGATGGGGATGGATGGCTTCAGTTGCAGAAGGCCCCTCTGATCACTCCATGTATCTCTCCTTGTTTCCCCTGAGGCATTTTGTGGGTGGATGTATGAATTTTAAGTGCAAAGTGACTTTGGGATTAACATCAAGGGTGCACGGCAGGAACACTGAATGAATGGACAAGCCAGGGTGGATGTTGAACATGGACTTAAGAATGTCCTCAATGGTCTGGATGGGTCAAAAGGTCTGTTTTGCCTTTCTCAGCTTGGTGGACCTTGTAAAACAGGGGAAAGAAGGCAAAATTATGTCAGAAAGGCTATGCCTACATCTGCAAAACTGCCCTTCTACCTCTTGGTCTCCCTCTTCCCTGGACCTGACAAGGAAGGGGAGATGCACCCCATCCCCATTTAGACATGCTTAACTACTTCAGAAGGTGGGATATGGAGCCAGAAGACCTTCTTGGACCTAAAATAAAACACTTTCCATGAAACAGAGTCACAGAATGGGGAAGTTTGGAAAGGACCACCTCGTTCAACCTCCCTGCTCAGGCAGTGTCATCCCAGAGCACACAGTACAGGATTGTGTCCAGATGGTTCTGGAATATCTCCAGTGAGGGAGACTCCACACCCTCTCTTGACAATCTGCTCAGTGCTCAGTCACTGCACAGCAAAGAAGTTCTTCCTCGTGTTCAGGTGGAACTTCCTGGGCATCACTTTCTGCCCATTTCTCTTGTCCCATTGCTGGGCCCCCCTGAGCAGAGCCTGGTCCATCCTCTGCCCCCTCCCTGCAGACCCTACAGACATGGATGAGGTCCCGTCTCAGTGTCTCCTCTCAAGGCTGAACAGCCCCAGCTCCCTCAGCCTTTCCTTGTCACAGAGATGCTCCAGTCTCTTCATCATCTCTGCAGCCTCTGCTGGACCTGCTCCAGGAGCTCCATGTCCCTCCTGTCCTGGGGAGCCCAGAACTGGACACAGCTCTCCAGATATGCCTCACCAAGGGTGAGCAGAGGGGCAGGATCACCCCCCTCAACCTGCTGGCAATGCTTCTCCCAATGCATCCCAGGATCCCATTGACCTTCTTGGCTGCCAGGACACACTGCTGGCTCATGGACAGCTTGTTGTCCACCAGGACCCCCAGGTCCCCCTCCACAGAGCTGATTTCCAGCAGGTTGGCTCCCAGCCTGTGCTGGTGCCTGGACTTGTTCCTCCCCAGGTGCAGGACCCTGCATTTGATTTGTTGAATTTCAGACACTTCTTCTCTGCCCATCTCTCCAATCTGTTGATGTTCTTCTGAAGAGCTGCACAGGCCTCTGGGGGGTCAACCACTTTGTGTCATTGACAGACTTGCTGAGGAGGCGTCTGCTCCTTCATCCAAGGCATTGATTAATAAATTACACCATCCTTGGCTCAGTATTGAACCCTGGGGGACACCACTAGTGACAAGTCACCAACTAGACCCTGTGCTGCTGATCACAACTGTCTGGGATCTACCATTCAGCCAGTTCATGGAATCATAGAATCAATAAAGTTGGAAAAGATCTCTAAGATCCAAGTCCAACCAGTAAGTTAACCAGGTCCACCACTAGACCGTGTCCCTGAGCAACACATCTGTAACACAGTTCTCAATCCAGCTCACCATCCACTCTGCCAGTCCACACTTCCTGAGTTTGTCTAAGAGGATATCATGGGAGACAGTGCCAAAAGCCTTGCTGAAGTCCAGGTGGACAATATCCACTGCTCTTCCCTCATCCATCCAGGTTGTCTCATTGTAGAAGTCAATCAGGTTGGTCAAGCATGATTTCCCTTCAGTGAATCCATGCTGACTGCTCCTGATTGCCTTTCCTAACATTGGTGTTTTCCCACCTAAAGCACTTGGGCTTGACAAACGGGCATCTTCCCTTGGGGGACAGGGAACAGCTTCACTGTGAAATATTTCACTTGTGTTAAATGAGGATTTTCCCAACTCAGACATGCAGAGACCCCCGTCCCTGCCACGTCAGCTGGGGAGAGCACAGTCACCCACCAAGAGACCTGGGCTCTGTAAATCCTCCTGGGAGCTGGCACGGTGTCTCACAGACCTCCTGCTGCACAGTAAGTCCTGGGGGGTTGCTCATGCAGTGCCACTCCACTATGGACTGGGATGGACAGGTGGGTGGAGAAGGAAATACAGTAATAAATTAAACCTTCCTTGTCCCAGTCTCAATCATCCCAAATCAGCAAGAGGCTGCCTGTGCCTGGGGTGCCATGTCTGAGACAATCACAGCTGACAGTGCCTTCCAGGGACGCTGTCAAAGACTTTTAGGCTCATCATCGGGTGAGGGAATGATTTCATGACCCACTTCATGGGAAGGAGCCCCTTTACAGATGTGCTGGGAGCTCAACCTGCTTAACCCCTGCTTCCCACAGCTTGACCCCGCTGCAGGATTGGTGCCACCAGCCCTGAAGGTGAGGGTTGGGTCACAGGGGCAGGAGGAGAGTTTGGGTGAAGAGCTGATAGGGATGAGGAAGTCCATGTGGAATACTCCTGTTAGGTGGATGGTGACCATGCTGTGGTGCAGCCAGACCTGGTGCGATGGGGATAAGCCCTTGGCTTCTCCCTCTGCCCTATGTTTTTGTCATGGTTTGAGTACTGCAGGGCTTGACACAAGACTTAGGCAGTGCCTTGGGGTTTGTGGTGAGTGGATGTCCTCAGAGCACCGTTATTCCTGACTCCAACATCAGATGTCTGATGTCAACTGGGCTTCCTCTGGGGCCCAGGGAGAGCAAGGGGCAACTGCAGAGGGTGACTCATCCCATGAAACCAGCACTGAGTCATCCTCTGGAGGAACCTCTGTCTTGGATGGGGAGTGGGAGGATGAGGTGGCTCACAAAACCCATGGGTAGAGGAGCAGCAACGCCTGTCAGGCCTTCTGAAGGCTTCAGGGGATGAGGCACCTTCCAGGAGGCAGCCAGGGACTCACCACCCACTCGTCCATTCACACTGACTATAAAGTGGCCTTTTGAGTCATTAGGAAGAAAAAGTTGTGGATTTTTTCACAGTGAGACCCATCTGTAGATTCAGAGATTCATAGAATGGCCTGGGTTGAAAGGGACATTAAAGATCCTCTAGTTCCAACCCCCTGCCATGGGCAGGGACACCTCCCACTAGCCCAGGTTGCTCCAAGCCCCATCCAACCTGGCCTTGGACACTTCAGGGATCCAGGGGCAGCCACGGCTTCTCTGGGCAACCTGTGCCAGGGTCTCACCACCCTCACAGAGAAGGATTTTTCCCTGATATCTAATTTAAACCTACTCTCTGTCAATGTGAAGCCATTCCCCCTTGTCCTGTCCCTCCAGACCCTTGTAAATAGTCTCTCTCCATTTTTCTTGTAGGCTCCCTTCAGGTACTGGAAGGCTACAATTAGGTGTTCACCAGATCTTCTCCTCTCCAGGTGAACCCCCCCAGCTCTCCCAGCCTGGCTCCAGAGCAGAGGGGCTCCAGCCCTCAGAGCATCTCCGGGGCCTCCTCTGGACTCTCTCCAGCAGCTCCAAGTCCTTCTGCTGTTGTTCCCCAGGGCTGGAGGCAGCTCTGCAGGTGGGGTCTCATCTGAGGGGGCAGAGGGGTAGAATCCCCCCCTCCCCTGCTGCCCAGGCTGTGGGATGAGCCCAGGACATGGGGGGTTTCTGGGCTGGGAGTGCCCATCGATGGGGCATGTCCACCCTCTCCAAGGCCTGATTTAGGCTGAGAGGAAAAATTAATTATATATTATATATATATATATATATATTATATATATATGTGTATATATTATATATTATATATATATATAATATATACCATTATATATTATATACCTCATTTGGAAATCTGTCCATTGCCAAAGTACCAAATCAAGGGGAGTGAACCCCACCCTTCTGCTCCAACCATTCTCCTATTTACAAATTGCCTTCATATTTACCCAAATCCACTTTCTGGCACTACACTTGACCAACTTCCTTCTTTTCCAGGGTTTTGCCCACAAGTCTCTTTATGTAATGACTCTGGAATTAATTTTTAAACAGTTTTGATTTGGTTTTTCCATTTATGAGCACCACACAGGACAAGACACCCCAAGGAAAAAAATACAATGAACAAATAAATCACATATATAAATACATACCTTAAGCACAGGTATAGGTTCATATATATGTACAAACCTACATGAATCTATGGCTTATTTATTAATTTTTGGTGTATATACATGTATATATGTATACATAGAGGTATATGGCATATATAAATAAATAAAATCTGATCTATGAGCTATATATTTATATGAATAAACAATATATGTTTATATATGGCCACATACATGGTTTATTTATTCATTTCTACATCTACACAAACAATCCCCTGCTCTGCTGGCAGAGAGGTGAAACCAGGAATTGCTGTCTGGTGTAAATATGGGAAATCAGCTTTGAGGTCAAGCTCGAGTAAATAAATGAGTATTTTGATGGTTTTTTTTTTGTAAAAGACCTTAGGAGTGATTTGGAAAAGCCCTTTTTGGATATCTAAGAAATGTCACTTCTTGGTAAAATTCTTCTTCCTGGTTGCATTTCACTTTTTAAAGTTCACAGGCATTTAAAAATCTTCACAAGCCACCCGTAGTGTTGGGTGGGATGACCCATTACCATGGAATGAATTAGCATGGAAAAATGCCATAAGATAAAATAAAATAAATAAAATAAAATAATAAGATAAAGTAAAACAAAACAAAACAAATAAAATACAATAAAAAAGGCAGATGTAACTTCATATGGATGGAATCAGTGTCTTGGGAAAGGCAAAGAGTTTCTCACTGGTGATCCAAGGAAGCAGCCAGGCATCCCCTTCACCACCACTCCCATCTCCCAGGCTCTGCTCTGGGAGGTGTGGCTCTATATTTGATCTCCAAAAGAGCATTGGAATGACTCATTTGATGATACACATCTTCACACACACATCCCAGACTGATGTAAAGGAATCTCTTTCACATTAATTCATGAATCAACCCCGAGCTCAGACGCGGATCTGACAAACTCGGTGGTTGCAGAGACATTCCCCTCCTCCTGCCCCTGCCCTGGGATTTAATTCAGCTTTTGATAATCTCAGGAGCAACTGGCCAGAGGGGGGAGTTTATTAATGCCTTGATGTTTGGGAAGCAGGGGAAAGCAGCCAGAGATCACCTCCCTGGGCCGAGTGCAAGTCAGGACAACCAGGAGCATTTCACCACGGAGACATGGATGTGCCACCCAGGAGAGCTGAGGGATGACGTGATGAGAAGCAGCGAATATCTCAGTGTGGAGTAAAGAGAAAGAGCCAGGATCCAGCCCTTTGCCTCTCCTAGAAAATCACTAAAGCAAGCAATAGTAATTGGAGAGCTACTTGTAAGCCGGGCATATTCTCCCCTGCTAAAAGCTTTGCCTGTAGCGCTGAAGGAGCGGCTTGTGATAAATATATATATATATTAAAAATATCTGCTCTGACAAGCGTGAAGCTGGAGAGCAGAGAGGGAGGGGAGGAGGTGAGGCGGGTAGGAAGCATAAATCAAAATGTTTTGCTGCTCCTAATTAAATCCACCAACCTGTCTGTAAGAAAACCGCTCTGTGTCAACAGGAAGGGATGGGGACAAGAAGCTGCCATGGCCTGATGGCTGTGGTGGCCACTGAGCCTCACACACAGGAGCACGGTGGCCTCAGAGCCTTTACACTGTGATTTCAGCCTCAGAAAAACCTCCAACCATCTGTGCCAGAGGAGAAGGCAGAGCAATCACAGCTAAGCAGAGCAGAGAGAGGGGGGGAAAAAAAGCATTGCAGGGCTGGAAAGGGAGGGCTGGAAACCTTCTCAGTGCTCCACGTGGTCTCCAGCCAGACGGCTGCAATGTGCTCCTGCCAGCCCTGCAGCCACCACGGCTCCTGCAACCAGCACGGCCCAGGAATGGGTCAGGAAGAGCAAAATCAGATAAAAGGGAAGGATGGGAAGGGAAAAAAGCAAACCAGAAATCATGTTGCTGCTGCCTCACAGTCCAGGAGGCTGCTTGTGATCCCCACTCATCTGCCAAAGGATGCAGCAGAACCAGAAAAGGCTCAGGGAAGGGGGGTGAACCAGTGGGATGGAACAGATTCTATAGAATCATGGAATCTCAGAATGGTTTGGGTTAGAAGGGACCTTAAAACTCATCCAGTTCCAGTACCCTGCCATGGGCAGGGACACCTCCCACTATTCCAGGTTGCTCAAAGCCCCATCCAACCTGGCCTTGGACACTTCCAGGGATGGGGCAGCCACAGCTTTTCTGGGCAACCTGTGCCAGGGCCTCACCACCCTCACAGACAACAATTCTTTCCCAATATCCCATCTAAACCCTGCCCTCTGGCAGTGGGAACACATTCCCTTTGGTTGCCCTCCAGGCCCTTGTCCAAAGTCCTTCTTAAGCTCTCCTGGAGCCCCTTTAGGCACTGGAAGTGGCTCTAAGGTCTCCCTGGGTCCTTCTCTTCTCCAGTAGAACCCCCCCAGCTCTCCCAGCCTGGCTCCAGAGCAGAGGGGCTTCAGCCCTTGGAGCATCTCTGTGGCCTCCTCTGGACTCATTCCAACAGCTCTACATCCTTCCTGTGCTGAGGACCCCAGGAAAAACTGTCCACAGTCCAGACAAGGGACAGCTGATGTGATACAAGACAAAGAGCTGTAAATTCCTGAGTGCCCTGCAATGAAAGATTTCCTAGCAAGAGCTTGCAGCACCATGGAATGGTTGGGTGATAGTTCAAACCTAGCAAAAGGAAGGCTCTTTTTTTTTTCCATAAAGCACAGTTAAACTGGGCAACTCCTTGTCATACTGCCAAGAATTCAGAAAAGAAAAAAAACCCCAGACTAATTCCACCAACGAGGAAAATTCTGTTATTAAATTGACAGCACCACATTTAGCTCAGGAAGGCCCTTCAGGAGCATCCTGGGATGCAGCACTGTGTGCCTGCCTTGTTCTTATACCATCCTGCTGTTACTCAACCTGCTCTTTGTGAACTTAAAAGCTGGCTGACTCAGCAAAACTGGTTTTTTTTTCCAGTGCCAAGCACATTTTTATTTCATGTTTCTCAGCAAATTCCACCCAAAAGTTGAGTTGTCATCTACAGGGCAGCTTGTGATTGCAGCAAAGGCACCCAGTGGCCTGAAACCTCATACAGGGATGGCTTTGCCCTGGCTTTCCCATGGGTCCCTCAAAAGCTGCCTCAGCTGAAGCACTTGTAGCCCCAGAGATGGTCAGGGAGAAACTGTGCAGGGTGATCCCACCTCCTGCTTGCAAATGGCATCACACAATTTGGGATAACAGCATGGGAGGAAGGTGGTCAGGGACATCAAAACCATTTACTGCCATCTCTTCATCAGGGACTGGTGCAGCCAGTCCAAGATCTTATAAACAACCTACAACTCTTCCCACTTTCCTGACCTTTGCTCCCTTGCCTTTCACCCCGGCTGCTGAACGGATTAGGGAATCTTTATAGGAGGCTGATGCCTTCCTAGGGTTCATATTGACTGTGAGTAGAAATCTGCTGACTTGGAAAGAAAGAAGGAGGGAAAAGAGCAAGCTCTGGAGAAACACACCGAGGGTGCTGCTGCTCTTCAGTCGCCAGACAAAATAAACACTGTGAAATTTCCACGGGTTGGTGGAAGGGCTGTTGGTGCTAATTATGGCTGTGAAGTGGGCAAAGTGAGAGTGACAATTAGGTACTTAATAAATGACTGTTTGGGGGTTTATTTGTTTCTCCACGGATGCACAGAGTGGGAGGTGGTGTAACAGGTCAGTAATGAGCTGTGGAGTGATTTCCCTCAGCACCTGGGCTAGGGAATTTCACTGGAGAAAATCAGATCCTGAGCCATCAGACTCTTGGTTTTGGCTTCCAGAGAGCTATCCAGGTTTGACTTATCCACACAAACAACAGAGAAAAAAAAATAACCACGGTCCCTGTTGGTGATTTGTTCCCATTCCTACCTACCCACGCTGCTCAAAGATGTGGAACTTGTTCCAAGCTGGAATTTGAGTGACATCACTCTCCAAACACTGGAGCTCACTGGGCGATTTTATCTCCTACAGCAAATTTTGCCTTTCTGAGGGTGAGTAACTAATGGTGCCCATTCCAGGAGTGACTGTGCTTTTAGAAATCAAAAGTTCACCCACTGGGTCTGTTCTGACTCGGGAGGCAGGAGCCATGGGAACCATTGTTAGCCTTTCACAGGAGAGTGGGTTGATATTTTTTAATCAACATTTGCATGCTTTAACTTCACTTCCATTTTATTTTTATCCACCTCCTTCCTCCTTGTACTTTTTTCAGTGCACATAAGGAAAGAAAGAAAGAGAACTTTTTAATTAAACTTCTGAAGAAAACTACAGTACAAAACTCCTCTTTATATTACAGGAGATAAATCACTGCAAACATTTTGAAGAGCCCTGACTATCCTACTGTCTTTAGAGAGTTGTGTCAGTGAAATGACACGTCTGAAATGATCTGGGGTCCAAGTTTGGCTCCAGATTGAAGGGGCCACTAGATGAATTTAGCTGTCACTGCCTGCTCCTCAGGCTAAGGAACCAACTCAGGGCAATGTGATGCTGGACACATCTTGTCCAGGTTAGATGTGGCTTGGAGCAACCTGGTCTAGTGGAAGATGTCCCTGCCCTAGGCAGAAATTATCTTTAAGGTCCCTTTACTGCAAGGCACCTTTATTTAGGCAAAATGCTGAAGCTGAAGGAGCAGTAAGTAATGAATAATGCAACCAGCTGAACTGAACCTTAGGTGAGTAAAATATGGGCTACTTTGGAGTTACTTCCCAGGTCCTTTCTGTAACCAACTGAGAGAAATGCATTTGTGCTACTTTAGATACATTTTCTTTCCATTAATTATAAAGGGGGTCAAGGTAACAGCTCAGAAATGTGCCTCCAGTGTGAAGGTTTTCTTCTGCTTAGATGACTCTTTTCTTGTTTTCCTTTGAGTCCAACCATTAACTCAGCACTGCCATGTTCACCACTAAACCTTGTCCCCAGATGACACATCCACATGTTTCCTGAACACTTCCAGGGATGGTATTTCCACCACTTCCCTGGGAAGCCTGTTCCAATGCCTCACCACTGTCACTGCAGAGTGTCACAGTGGAGCTTCTGTTGTTTCTGCCCTGCTGTCAGTGCTGGACCATCTCTATGTAGGCTGAATCAACACAAATCCAGTGGGATAAGGAGTTATAGAGACCTCAAAGAGGGACCTTTTTTCAGGAGAAAGCACTCAAAATAAAAAAAAAAAGCCCTCTAGACTAACAGTAGACTAATGATAAGGTGTCTTCAACCCCTCCTCAGCTGGCTGATTAAACACACTGAGCACAATGAACTGACAAAACACTTCCTCACTGGTGCCAACGAGGGTCTTGTTGTGCTTCCATGGACTTTGGAGCAGCACTTTGGTCGCCAGACCCAATTCTGAGCAGTTTGGCAGCAGTAGTGTAGACAGCAGTCAGTCCAGCTCGTGGGCAAGACAGGGAGGGATGCTCCCCTTCCACACCCTGGCAAGGAAGATCCTTGGATCTCATGGCTCATATCCCGGCCTTCTGCCCCTCGTGCAGGAGCATTTGCCTGTCAGATTAATAATGCAGTCAGAGCAGGTTGTCACCACACATAAGGTGAGCTGTGATAAGCCCAGCACCTGATAAAGCTGTCCCCAACACTGACAGCCAGTGTCATTTCCCACACTGTCAGCAGCAAAGGAATAGGAAGAAATGCAATGGGACTTTTCCAAAGTATTTCCTGGGCTTGTTGATCCTGCTGGAAAGCAGGCAGGGGAAGGCCAGGATCAGTAACAGGGTGCCTGAAATCCCCCACAACAAAATCCTCCCATCTGTCTTCACTCAGACACCAGGTTTGGTTGACAAGGGGAACTGCAAAGGGCTCCTGTCACGTACTTGGCTTTGTGTCGTGCAGAGTTCAGGTGGGAAAGCAGCCCAGGAGATCTGTGTGGCTGAGGTTGCAGAGAATCAGAGCAGCATTGGGTGGAAGAGAAATCTGGAGGTTTCTGTCGGACCATCTGCTCAAACCAGGACTGTGTCCAACACCTGATCAGGTCAGCCATGGTATGGGCTAAGCAGGTCTTGACAACCTCTGTGATTCATGAAGCTCCAAGAAAGAGGTTCCTCCAAGCTGGAGGTTCCCTCCCTTTGCTGAGTAGCTTTTCCAGTGCTGCACAGTCTCCTGTGAAAAAGCTTTATCTGGTGCTCAGTATGAACATCCCAACATCTTGGAGAAACAGTCATGGAATCACAGAGTGGTTTGGGTTGGAAGGGACCGTAAAGATCACCCCATTCCAACACCCCTGCCATGGGCAGGGACAGCTTCCACTATTCCAGGTTGCTTCAAGCCCCATCCAACCTGGCCTTGAGCACTTCCAGGGATGGGGCAGCCACAGCTTCTCTGGGCAACCTGTGCCAGCCCCTCCCCACCCTCACAGCCAAGAATTCCTTCCCAATATCCAAGCTAAACCTCTCCTCTTTCAGCATCCAAAAACACTTAACTGAAAAATGGCTTAACTGAAAAAGGGAAGCCATGTGTGAATTTGGGCATCAGTTTTGCATTAGAAATAAAATGGCACCAAAGAAAGAGCAGAAAAGTATAAGAATTTTAGACTGACATCCTAAAAATCAAGTGTTTCAACCTCCCATGTCAGCAGTCAGCTCAAAAGAAAATGGAAAAATCACCCTGAAACAAAGGAACTTTTTTTTTCTTGATATCCAAAAGCAGAGGGTGGGGAGGGTCTGTCTGTCGAACATGGAGAGGGCAGGAGTATTTAAAATGGTGTAGTAAAATCAGGGATAGATCCCCCTTCCTTCAAGTTTCCTCCTGAATTCCCATCCCTGCTTGAATTCACCCTGAAGCACGGAGTGGGTTTCCCTCCCTCCTCTGCAACCCAGGAGTTCAGAGCCCACACCAGGCATTATGTCATCCTGTGAGGAGGAGCTGGGCAATCCTGCAACCTCTTCCTTCCCAGCCCTTTCATACAATCCCTCCTCTAACAGCATTGCTGAAGAGCTGGAAAAAAGGAGCTTGGCCCCAGGGGAGAGGAGATCCCACGCCAGGATGTCCTGACAAGCATCCCAAAATTCCAAGAGCTTCGGGGCAGGGTTGAGAGTGGTGAAAGTGCCTCCCTGGCTGCTGTTCACCTGCAGCACCAACAGCCAGTTCTCTCCTGCTTGCAAGAAAACCTGTGTGCAGCAAAAGGTGATGTCATCCTTTCCCTGCTCCTGAAATCCAGCTCCTTGCTGAGTGTGGCTCAGGGCTGGTGTTATTAACAGTCCCTTTTGACACATCCCGTGCTCTGATGGTTTCTTTCTTCCTTTTTTTTTTTTTTTATTTCCTATTTTATTTTATTTTTTTTTTGATTTTCCACTCCTCTCCCCTCTTTTTGCTGCACAGTGGCCGGGCTCCTGAGACTCAGGTTGATTAAATTCCTGTGCCGAGCAGCTTCCCTGGAGTCCACATAATTTATGTAAATACGAGAGATAAGGAACGGAGGGGAATCACAAGAAAAATGGAGCATTAAGCCGCCAAGATCCATTAAATTCTCCATCACCCTTTTCAGAATCTCAATGTTCAGCCGCGCCGCCCCCATGTTTTCCCCCTGCCACGGCAGCGTGGATCAAATTAACACTCATCGGGCTGAGGAAATCCACGGGATCAGTCCCACCTCCTGCCTAACACTCGGATTTAGCCCTGCCTGCAGTGAATCAGAGCACAAAACGAGCCCTATTTGAAAAACAGGTGGTGCAGCTGGTTGCAGCCTCCTTGCCTGGCTGGATCGCAGCGCAATGCCGAGCAGCTGGAGCTCCCTCCGGGCAGGAATGACGCAGGACACATCCCAAAGGACGTGGGTGGTCATGGGGAAAGCAAGGGGAGCAGGGCTGCTCCGTTTTAGGATACTTGGGAGACCCTCTGCACTCCTTTGGGGTGCATCCACCCTGCCAGCTAATGGAGAGTTAGTCTGAGCCCACCAGACTCAGCAGTCCCTGAGCTTTGCCCCAAACCAGCCTTTCAACCCCAAATCCTGGGAAGTTGTGCTGAGAACGAGTAGGACTAAGGTCAGCAGCCTGTTGTTCTCCTTTGTGCAGCCTCTGCACTTCCTAAGCCCTTCCTAAGCAGCTTGATGAGTGTAAACCCCTTCTCCAGTGTGTCCATCGTTTAGTGATGTGGGTTGGGCTTCAGAGCCAGAAAACATCTCCATGGAATATTGCCAAGACATTGGCAGGAGAGTTGGGTGGTCTGGCTTGTTAAACTGTTCGTAGAATTGTGGAATGGTTTGGGATGGAAGAGACCTTAAAGACCATCCAGTTCCAACCCCCTGCCATGGTCAGGGACATTTTCCACTATCCCAGGTTGCTCCAAGCCCTGTCCAACCTGGCCTTGGACAGTTCCAAGGATGGGGCAGCCGCAGCTTCTGTGGGCAACCTGTTCAAAAACCATCTGGAAATCTGTTCCTAAGGTGCACAACTACCTCGTAAACACCATCCTGGGCACGGGGCAGCCACCTACAAGTGCACACACACACGTCCATGACCTCTGCCTGGTCCCAAACTGGGCTGAGCTCAGTCAGAGGAGAACCACCACAGTCACAGTGTCACCATGAACAGCGGTGCTCGAAGGGCACCTGCTGCCACAAATGGCAGCTGAGAGCACTTGTGACAGCACCAGGAGTCTCAGGGCAGGCTGTGTGTCTGGAAGCCACTCAGACCCAGAAATCTCCTCTTACACACAGCATCTCCCTTCCCTGGGGTTTTCAGTCCTGCCCAGGAAACACAGTTAACCCCAGCTCCTCAGAAACCTTTCCCTCTCCAAGTGGATGGCATCAGTAATAATGCCATAGATTTTTATTTCAGTTTTGAGCTCATAGGCTCTACTTGAATTGCTTTTCCTAACAAGTGTGACAGACAGAAGCACCTCGTTAATGGACGCAAAGACTGTCCAACAACACTATGATTTTGGGATGCTGCAGCTTGAGGGAAAACTGCAAATCCTGAGTGGTGATGAAGTCCCAGGAGCAGAAGTCACCAGCTCTCTCTCAGCCCTGTCCCCAACCTGGATGCTGCAACAGTACTGTGGGTGTTTTCTCCTTACAGCTCTTACTCTGCAGAGTCAATCCTTGGTGCTCGTGCCCAGGGCACAATTAACTATTCCAATAATCTAATATCAACTTATAGATCTTTCAGTAGTCATCCAGGATCAAGATCTAATTAAGACTACAAATAAGTTAATCATGTGTGATGAAGTCTTCTAAGAAAATTACACCCAAGACTTACATCCTGTCTGAGCTGCAGATACTCCTGACAGAGCCCTAAAGCAGAGACCGAAATAGTGACAATTAAATGGAGTGATGGGCATGAAAAAACAAAGTTTCACAACTTTCAGAAAAGAGGGCCACCTGTAATCTGCAGCTTGGAGTGCTGAATTATTTGAGACAGATTTGATCTGACAGATTCTCTTGAAATATCAGATAATTTTGCAAACCACTGAGTGACCAGCAATCAAAAGAGACCTATTGAGTCTCTCTCTTTGCCTGAGTGAAATATCTCATTTTGAGGAGTGGGCAAATGAAACAAACCACCAAGACCACCTTTGACCACAGTCAAAAAGGGCCACGGAGAAGTGACAATCCTTTTGAACTTCCAAACCAACAACATCCCTGTAAATAATCCGTGCGCCTGACATTTCCCAGGGTTTGAAAGGTCTGCTCCTTGGCTTCATCCCGTGCCATGGATGCATCATTTGCTGTGCTATCATGCTAAAAATGACCACGGTCATTAGGAACAATTTATGCTTAGGAAAATAATTATGGTCATTAATGGGGCTGAAAGCAGAGACTATTAGGAAGCAGGAGTGGGGTTGTGACAGTCGACCGTGTGTGCGGTGTGATTGACATCCACGGCAATTATGGTGTTCCCACCATCCCAACCAACTCCAGTTGAGGCTCAGAAGGGAGACAATAAGTGATATGGCCAAGGGGTGTCTGAGAAAGGCCAACAGGATCCCAACAAGACAAGGCACAGCAGCATCTTGGAGAGCTGGCAGCCACCAAGTCACCTCTGACCACAGCAAAGTGTGCCTGCAGTTTTGAGTCTGCTGATAATACTCAGTGAGTGGTGTCAGTGGCTCATAAACGAGGTCATGTCTGGCTCTTGCACCATCACTTCACAGAAATGGCTGCGGAGAGATGCCTAAGCCAGACATCTAAGTTTTTGAGCCAGCTGATGGCTTAGGTAGGACTAAACATGGGCTGCTGCATGGAAGAGATGGTTTATCCTCTGGTGTAGCTCACCCAGTGGAAAACAATGATGTTTTCCTGATGAATGAAGTTGGACTGAAGTTGTGGCAGGGGAGGTTTAGGTCGAATATTAGAAAAAATATCATCCAGAGGGTGGTTGGGCACTGACCAGGCTCCCCAGAGCAGTGGGCACAGCCCCAAGCCTGACAGAGCTCCAGGAGTGTTTGGATGATACTCTCAGGCACAGGGCATGATTCTTGGGGCTGGTCCTGTGCAGGGCTAAGGGCTGGACTGGAAGATCCTTGTGGATCCCTTCCAGCTCAGCATATTCTGAGATTCTGTGATGGTTAAATGAAATCTTTAAGCATCCAGTTGGAATGACATTTTCAGGTCAGCTCACATGCTGTGACCCAGGAAACACTGGTCTGAGAAACTCAATGAGAAGGGGAAGAGTTGGACTCAGTGATCCTTGTGGGTCCCTTCCAACTCAGAATATTCTGTGATTCTGTGTGTGATTTCCAGGAAAGTCCTGCCTGGGTTTCCTCTTTCTCTGAAAAGCACGGGATTATTGGCAGTTAGTTAATAAAGCTCATTTGGGTTGTCTGGACAATCTCCTGAAGATTTAATATATTACTTAACAAAAGAGTGGATTTGAAACAGATACTGGTCAGTAAAATCGGCCAATGGTTGATTGATATCTACACTGGTAACACAAATCTGTGCTGTTTTCACTGAGAACAAGCAGGAAGGGAAGTTAAACTCCACACACACTGTTCATATCTGAGGCAAATCTTTTCCATCCCCTAAACAGTAATCTGAAATCAGCCTTGATGGGTACCTTGGCCACAGGTATGAGTTTCAGAACATGGATGGCCACAGTTTTGCTCCATGGAGGACACCAGTGATGTCCCAAGGGTGGATCAGACCATTATGCAAAGCCCCAAAGCCACCTTTCGCTGCAATATCCAGGAACAGCCACTCTCATCCAGGTGCCTTCCACTTCGTTGCTACTCCCAAAACATGTCCCTCTCTTCATTAACTCCAAATCCACAGACCATCTACACCCCTCAGTGACCAAGTTATACTCCTGGGGATCGAATTTCCAGCTGCCTTTATAGCCAGATTGAAAAATATCTTGTCCCATCAGCAGAGAAATGACTTACTATCTTTGTGCTCCCTCCTCTAACTGGGTTGCTTGCAAGTCTCCGGTCCTGCATTGACTTCCAGGCTGAATTTTGCCAATTCAGCAGCTGGGATCTTGTTGTGATTGAACTTGATAAATTGAGGAGCCTTTTAGGACAGGGGATGTCCCCGGTGTTTATTTAGTGAGCCAGACTAAATCAATCCACAGCATTGTACACAAATGGGGAATTTCGCTGTCCCTGCCTGCTTTGGGATTCCTCCTGGGGAGAGGAAAGGTGTGACCAGAGAGAGAGGCACATGAACAGGGGAAATAATGGATTAAACCATCCTAAAAGATGCAGTTCTGTCAAACTTCCCACGTGGTTGAATTAAGAAAAATGAATTAACTGTTTGGAGAAAGAGAATGTGCTGCAGCCATTTGTCTCCAAGGTTATCCCTGGGGTCGGAAGGTGTAGGAAGGAGCAGCAACATTATCTCATCTCTGGTAAGTCCCTGAGTATCAGGAGGATGAATAAACTAAGGATATAAAGTGCTCAGATATTACCAAAATACGTGTGGTGATGTTTGGGCTGCAGGATGACCAGATAGGAGGGGAATTATCACGGTTTTGTGAAGCAGGACTCAAAGGTTAAGTGGACACCCAGGCTTTGGTGCTGCCTCCCAGGCTTCAGCATTTCTACAAACAGCTCATTTAATAAACAGGTCCTTTAGTTTTGGAGTCCCTTCATACTGTATTCCAGCAGGTATTACATGGAACACAGTGGCAGGAGGCAGCATGGACAGACTTGCAGCATGGGAAGGACTAATTAACAGGCAAACATCCCAGCAGCCAGAAAGTGAATCTGGAGAGGCAGCATGGAGAGATTAAGGTAGTCAGGAGTGCAAGATTGCCATGAGAAGATCCCCCATGCAGGCATGGGAAGAAGAACTGAGGCCAACTGCAGAGAGGAACATGGATGGTAATGATTGAATCATAGAGTGGTTACAGTTAGAAGGAACTTTAATCATCTAATTCCAACCACTCTGCCATGAACAGGGAACCTTCCACTAGACCATATGTAAGAAAACTTTTTTTTTATTACTGCACTGTTGGGGACAAAATTATACAGGAATTGAATAAGAGTGGTACCAATGATAACTTCCCAAAACACACCTCTTTGATGATTTTAAGACTGAAAGGAAAAATGGGGGAGTTGAGTAAACAGTCTCCCAAGGGCCTTTACAACCTCAAATGCTTTGTGAAATGCCTGTGGTGGAGAAAGTTGTGTCCATGGACTGCAGCCAAAGCCATGCAGTCCAAAGTCAAGGGGGAATGTGAGTTCAAGGAATCACTTGCAAAGCAAAGGAAAAACAGCCCTGTTTGGAAAGATGGACAAAAGTCTGATAGCAAAGACAAAATGCAGGGAAATTCCACAAACTTGCTTTCCACAGGGAATTAGACAGCAGCTCAGCAGGAAGGCCAAGGAACAAGGACTCTCCTTCCCGTCGAGGTTGGTTCTTTGCAACGTGGCCACAGAGCATGGATTGGCACAGGGGCAGGCA
Organism: Manacus candei; assembly: GCF_025592945.1. NCBI lineage: Eukaryota > Metazoa > Chordata > Aves > Passeriformes > Pipridae > Manacus > Manacus candei. The sequence goes on along the minus strand of NW_026138055.1, from coordinate 7,706,581 downwards.
AGAGAAAACCAAACCAGCCAGGTTTGCATTAGCAACCTCTGACCCCTCCAACCCAGCATTAATTTGCAAATGAAGAGATAAAAATGCAAAAACTATGAAAAGGGACAGTGTAACAGCCCATATGGAGCAGAGGAGGCCGAGCTGCAGAAGGAGGAGGTGTCCTCAGGCTGTTTGCCTGCCCGAGGCGGCAGAGTTGTGTTCGCTCCTGCCTGCCCTGAAGAGGACGTGTTTAGGGATGAAAATGTTGCATTTTAGGAGCATTAAGCCTTTTGCCAGGCTTTGCTCAGGGCAGGCCAGGTGGTGACCTTTGGTCTGCTCACACAAGCAAGACCAGGTGGAAGCGGCATCTCCGTGAGCCTCGCGGGTCGGAGAAGGTGGAATGACTCCCTCCCTCTCCTCTCTGCTCCTGCCACAATGCAAAGAGTGGGAGGCAGAATGACCTACTTGTGTCACGCCCTGAATGCCTCTTTTTGCTCCAGCCAAGGCATCTCCACACACCAGTCCTTCCCTGGCTCCTTCTCTGTCTGTTTGCACTGTCTAAAAGGATTTGTTGCTCCCTTCTTCCGTCTCCTGTTGTCCCCCACCCATTCCCTTGGCTCCTCTGCAGCTGGGAAGGCAGCACAGGCACTTTGAAAGATCCAACAGGAACAGAAAGCAGCAGCTGGACCACTCACAGACCCTAGCTTTGCAGTGGGAGCTGGAGATGTGGTGGAGAAGCATCCCCTGACATTACACTTCCCACCAGCTCCCCATGAAATAGGGATCCAGGTGCTCTCCTTGATGACAGATGTAAATTCACCAGTATGATTAGTGTTCCTCCAGGTTTAGGGCAGGATTACTGAAATCATCCTCTCCTCTTTCCCCAAAAGGGAGGGTGGGAGGAGGTGAGCTTTTGGGGATACAGATCTATATTTGGTTAAGATATTTATTTATTTGTCTCCTTAGCCAAAAATATGTGAGGGATGAGCTTTTCCAAAGCTCTCAGAATAAGCAACACTTTGCTCCTTCACTGATTTTGGAAGGAAAACCCCTGTTGACTTCCGTGGGAGCTGAGATATCCCAGCTCTGGAAAATTCAGCCCTGAAAGCATACATTCCATTAATTTTTATTTTTTTTTAAAGATTTTTATAAAAACTATCACCTCACGCATCATCGTGAGCTTTCGGCACAGCTCCCACAAAGCCAAAGACATTTTCACTGCATCATGTGAGGCAGCAATAAAGAACCTCCTGTCTGTATTACTGAGCTCTTGTAGATACCTCTTCCACCTGCAGCTGGAGCCCAACAGCTGTGACAGGTTTCATTTAAGGTCCTTTATTTACAGCTATGATGGGCTCTCATTTAATCAGCCCCGTCCGTCCTGCTTCGCACCTTCCATGTGGATAATGGTCCTCGGGCTGCCTCACTGGGCTGCTGCTCATGGAGCTGGGAGACACAAGGAGCAAACCCCACAATTAGACAGCTAATGACATTTTCCCTCTCCCAGGGGTGGGCAGGAGTTGTCATATTGACTTCCTCGAGGAAGATGCTGAGAGAGCTGGGGGTGAGAAGGCTCTGGGGAGACCTTAGAGCCCCTTCCAGTACTTAAAGGGCACTTATAAAAAAGAGGGAGAGTGACTTTTTAAATATGGGAAGATAGTGATAGGACAAAGGGGAATGGTTTTAAATTAAAAGAGGAGAGGTGATGTCAGGAAGAAACTCTTTCCTGTGAGGGTGCTGAGGCTCTGGCACAGGTTGGCCAGAAAAGCTGTGGCTGCCCCACCCCTGGAAGTGTTCAAGGTCAGGTTGGACAGGGCTTGGAGCAACCTGGGATAGTGGAAGGTGTCCCTGCCTATGGCAGGGAGTGGAACAAGATGAGCTTTAAGGTCCCTTCCCACCCAAATCATTCTGCAGTTCTGTGATTCCCTGCTGTTGAGTTTTCCCTGGACACAGATTGTTGGACAGACTGCATTCCTGCCACTTCTTCTGACTTAGGATGGCCAAAAATGGAGCTGCTGCTCAAGTTTTGTCCACTGACTGCCCACCAAGCCAATGTCCTGTGAAGCCAGACGTGGTGCCCTTCAGGACACACACTGGCAGAGGGATCACAGCATCAGCCTCCCCAGCCACCAGCTGTGCCACAGCTCCCCCTGCACACTGTGACCACCAGCCTGCAGCTTGGCCAGTCCCACACCAGCTCATGGGACAGCAGAATTCCTGTAGCTGTGGGCTGCAGAAGTGTAAGGAGCAGGACTTCAGTGCAGAGGGAGAACGAGGGGAGAGCAACGTATTCAACTCTGCTTGTAAGAGCTCATATGAGGAGATGCTAAAATGGACGGTTCTACCTAAAGCTTGATCCAAAGCAACTTTGTAAGGATCGTTCACCATCTCTGTGATTTAACTCCTCTTCAACACACAGCTCAAATCTCTAAATCATCTGAGCAAGAAAATCAAGTTGGAATCATAGAATGAAAGGATGGGTCAGGTTGAAAGGGAGTACAGTGGGGTCATCTGGTCCAACCTCCCTGCTCAAGCAGGATCATCCCAGATGACATTACTCAGGATTTTGTCCAGACACCTTTTAAATGCGCCCAGGGAAGGAGACTCCACAATGAAAAAATAGGAAAAGGGAAAAGCAGTGTGTTGTGCTGTGAGTGGGATCACAGTCAGACCATCCCTCCTGTCCACAAACACCTTGTGCTGGGAAGTACCTTGAGGTCTCCAAGGAAGAGCATCTGGGAGAGGTGGGTTCCCATCACAGCAAGGTAAATTTGCAGCTTGGCTTTTGGGAGAAGAGCTGTGGCCTCCCCACCACCTCAGCATGGCCCATCCACCACCACCCCTTCCCCCAGTGAGCAGGACAGGGTTCCTCTGCTTGCTGCAGACCTGGCTGAGAAAGCCCGGCTGGTTTCTGCGCGTTAACGTCATCCCCATAACCCTTCCCCGCGGGAGCACATCAGGAGGAAGTTAATGTGAAGAGATGGGCCTCACCATCATCTGTTCCAAAAGTGACAACGATCTCTGGCCATCCCAGTCTCTGGGGGGTTGAGTCCCGCAGCCAAAGGGCGGCTCTGCAGAAGGTCTGACCCCGCTGCACTCGAGAAGTTCACCCCAGGCCTTGTCAGCGCCAGCCTCCCTGGGGACCTGAGCTGTCTCAGCTGGTCACATCACAGGGGTAGGAGACAGATGATTTACAGAGAGCTTCCCCTCCCTGACTTCATATATTTCGTATCTCACTAATCCTGGTGCCTTCCCAGCTCCCCTGGGAACCACAGCTCCTGCCATTTGTTCAGGGCAAATCCTGGATGAGGCTGCAAACCATGAAGAAACACTTTCCTCTTTGATCTTCCACCTTTAAGTACCCCTGCTCTGTGCTAATTCCAAAACTGCTCCTAGGAAACACTTTAGCCAATGCTATTGGCCCCACATCCCACTCTGGCACTGCCTAATTCATCCATCCAGCTGTACTCAGCAGGTGGTTCAAGGAAATGATGGAGCAGTTGGTATCTCAAGCTACTTTCAGGCACTTTTAAGACTTTCACCTCTCCCTTTTTCACCCACCTTTTTTTTTCCAAAAGCAGAGTGGTTTTCTCTGTGCTGCTCTGGAGCTGGATAGCTCTGAGGCAGAGCAGGGTGTTCTCAAGAACTCCAGATTAATCACTGATGGGACCTCTTCTTTCTCCATGAATAAATCAGGACTCTGCTTGCAGTGTCCTTTGGGAATGTTCAAAAAGCCCCTTCCTGCACTCAGGCAGGAATTTGTTTAATTCATGCCGCTGGGGACTTTTCCCAACAAACAAAATCACAATCCTGTCAAGCTGAAGAAATCAACATGAAAGGGAAGACCCACTTCCCACAGGGGTCTGGAACACTCCTGCAGGAGATCATGGAGAGGACAAGGTCTCTCTGCCCAGGTCCAAGCTGTCACCTCACTCATCAACACATCTGATGCAGGATCAGAGAAAGGACGAGTTCAGCATTGACATTTCTGATCTTGCAAGCTAAATATTCCCAAGAATATATCCAGTTATCCCTCAGATAACTCAGCAACCTGTGCTTTGGTTCCTGGAATGATGCCTAAACACAACAGGTGAACTAGCACCCACCCAAAACAAGTCCTTAAATATGGACCATCCTCAATAGAGCTTAAATATCCCAAGTCCTTCTGTCAGGCAGGTGAAACAAGAAAGACATGGATCTGTTGGGAAGGGTCCAGAGGAGGCCACGGAGATGCTCCAAGGACTGGAGCCCCTCTGCTCTGGAGCAGGCTGGGAGAACTGGGGGTGTTCACCTGGAGAAGAAAAGGATCCAGGGAGACCTTGGAGCCCCTTCCAGTGCCTAAAGGGGCTCCAGGAGAGCTGGAGAGGGACTTGGGACAGCAGCCTGGGAGGACAGGACAAGGTGGAATGGCTTCCCACTGCCAGAGTGCAGGGAGAGATGGGAGATTGGGAAGGAATTGTTGGCTGTGAGGGTGGTGAGGCCCTGGCACAGGTTGCCCAGAGAAGCTGTGGCTGCCCCATCCCTGGAAGTGTCCAAGGCCAGGTTGGACAGGGCTTGGAGCAACCTGGGCTAGTGGAAGGTGTCCCTGCCCTCGGTAGGGGCTTGTAATTAGGTTTTAAGTTCCCTTCCCACCCAAACCAATCTATGATTCCATGATTCTATAATTTTACCTGTCACAAAACATTATTACTAAACAGGTTCCTTTCTTGTGTTTCTGTGTATTTTGGTTTTTGCTGTTTGGGGGATTTTTGGTGTTTGGTTTTGCATTTTTCACCTTTACTGGATCTTAGAATAAGTAGATGAGTTCAAGATATCTCAGACGAAGTTTCTTGCTTGTTTCAAATTTAAAAGCTCTTCAGCTATAGAAAAAAAAGCAGTAAAAATACAGAAACACTGATTTAGTGATTTGTTAACTTGTACATCGAGTGGTAAAAACATTGATAAACCATCAGCACTATGCCCAGAACGGAGCTCTCCCAACTCCTTCTCCTAATCAGGCTTTCCATCCATGACATTTTCTCTGCAGATTTATTTTCAGGGGGAAAAAAATCACTCTGATTACAGTAGAAAGAGAGTTTAGAGTAGAAGAGCCACTTCCCAGTGGTGCTGGGGGCTCTCACACTATATCACATCACTGCAACTTCAAATATTACCAGACATCAGCTGACACTTGGTTGTTACACTATTACATGTGTGTTTTTCACTCAGAGACAGGTATTGTTACATGATTTTTTTTCCTCCTCTCTGATATGTAAAATTAAGCTGAATTCCATTGCATTTTCCATGGATCCAGTTGGTTCCCAAAACTCAGCTGATTTGTGCTAATTTCTTAACCTGGTTTTGTGTCGGGGTCCCGGGTGGGTTGAACTAATTTGAAACAAGGCGTGTCTGATTCTGGAACAGGAGCACCAACACAGGGAATTAATTATGAACCACTAATGTCAAGTGCCTAGTCCAGAATAAGCCCTTGGATAGATGAACCTTAAGGCCATCTCTAATTTTTCTCAAAAGAAAATTGGTTTTTCTTGGGCTGTCTCTTGATCTGTCTTGGGTTCCCTTCCCATGGCAGGGGGTTGGAACCAGAGGGTCTTTAAGGTCCCTTCCAACCAAACCATTCTGTGATTTTCTGATACTATGAAATAGTCACACACATATTTTGTCTGTGGATGGGAAGCTCAGTGTGCAAACTCCTTCCTGCACTTGGGGCTTGATCTTCCCCTTGAGGTCACCAGGCTTATTTGTCTAAAAACTTATTCAAATCATTGTCCCCACCTAATCAGAGTTCAGCCAAAGAACTAGAGATGAGAGAATCACAAAATATTTTGGGTTGGAAGGGACCTTAAAGCTCATCTCATTCCAACCTCCCTGCCATGGGCAGGGACACCTTCCACTAGCCCAGGTTGCTCCAAACCCCATCCAACCTGGCCTTGGACATTTCCAGGGATGGGGCAGCCACAGCTTCTCTGGACAACCTGTGCCAGGGCCTCACCACCCTCCCAGCCAACAATTCCTCCCCAGTATCCCATCTGACCCTGCCCTCTGGCCATTTAAAGCCATTCCTCTTTGTTTCATTAATTATAACCCTTGCTCAGCTCTGGGTGAAAACCCTGCCCCGTTACAGCACCTTAAGCAGGTGAAATTTAAACCCGAGAAGCTTTATAGGCATGAGGACCTTGGACTGTGAGTATGTCAGACTACAGAAACTACCCTTTCATCCTGGGAAGCTTCAGCAATCTCGACAGAGACCATGACAGAGACAGGATAACTGTCCAGTTTTGCATTTATGTGCTCAAATGGTTTTCAGCAGGAAACAAAGTGCACCGGCAGCTCCTGATTGCAATATATCCATAACAAAAGTGAGGAGAAATACTAAACTTTGACTGGATTTGTAAAGCCACCGAGAATGATGCTGTAACATATAAATATGGTAAAGAAGTCCTTAGAAAAATCCAGATGGACATTAGATAAAGTAAGAGGACCACACTGGGCAGGTGTTTGGGTATGTCCCAGAGGTGAGAACAGGTTTTTGGCCTCTGTCAAACTGCTGAAGTCTCTGGTAAAGTCAACAGAGTGAATTAGTGCTTTGATTTCAGCAATAAGAAAGGGCAATTCTGTGTTGATTGCTGCTTGGGTAAACCTGTGACTCCTTTCATTGGTTCTGGTGTGATTTGTCATAAATAAACCTAAGAAAAGGAGCAGTTAATTGGGCCTTAATGGGATCTGACGGCCAACCTCTACCTCCACAGGTGCTGTGAGGTGCAATAGGGCAGGACACAGAGGTTGCTGTGCCTGAGTGACTCTTGCTTTCCACTCTCTTCTCCTTCCAGAGGTTTAACAGCCCCCAGACATGATGGACACGTCACGAGATGGGGATGCTGAGGGAGATGCTCTGATTTTGCAGCAGTGGGGTGCCAGTAGCAGTGCTCCCCTCCCAAAGTGTCCTATCCAGTCCTATCCTTGTTCTTGTCCTTGCTCAAGAGATACATCCACTCCCAAGGTGGGAAGAGCCGTAATAGAGGGAAGAGTTTGGGTGGATGGACGTGTCTGGAGAAGGACAACTGAAAACATCTGACCAGAGCTTTGATCCAAATCAAGTGGGGATGGGATGACTCCTCACTGGCTTACTGGTGGAGCTTGGAGCTCCTGGCACCTAAAGGCAACAAGACTTGGTGGTGGTCACTCTTTAGGAGAAGGGACTAAGGAGAAGGTCTCCAGGAGCAACCATTTCTGCAAGGAGACTGATGTGGATGTGCCTCACCCACAGCCCTGCTGCTAAATGTGTGTCCTCGCCTGCTAGAGCCTTTGGGATTTACCTTATCCCTTGGGAAACAGGTGACAAGCTTTGCCCAACATAAGCCTCAAATTTACAACCCAGACAGTGGGTGATGGTGTGAAGATCTCAAAGATTTTCCTTTTTTGTTTCCCCCAACATAAATGCCACTCATTTTGCTGGGGTTCATCAGAAATGAAGTCATCTTCAGGCGCTCAGCCTGTATTTTCTCTGCTTCCTCCCTGCCCCTCTACATCCAGCTCTGGGTGCAAACCTGACACCCCCCAGACGTGCCTGGGGATGGTCTGCTTGGCTCCCACTGTGGCAGGGCAGCAAGGACATCCCTGTGGGAGCCCAGCCCCTGCTCCCAGGATCCCCCCGTGCTCTCCATGAGGGCTGGGTTTTGGTGATGCCCTTTCAGGAAGGAAGGGACTCTGATGTCAGTTTTTCAGTCACAGTTCTCCTGCACACACACACACACACACAAACACAGACAGAGGTTTCCAGATGTCTTCTTCAACCTCTGCACCCCCAAATATGGAGCAGGACCAGCCTGGACATTAACTGAAATTATCCGAGGATTTATTTGGCATTTCTGAGAAAAGTGTGTTTTGATCTCCATATTTTCCCCTCAGTATTAGAAGACAGGAATTCAATCACCCACCACCTTCTCCTCCCTGGGCTGAGCTCTTGTGGCTCCCTCAATCCTTCCATTAGGTCAGGTGTGAGTAGATAGAGGACGTTTCTCTCCAGCAAACCCAGGGTAAGTCACCTCACCCACTCCTTGACTCAGTTTCTCCTCATTTTCTCTGACACCCCTCTCAGGATCCACACAGGGCATCCATTGTCATGTTACCTAAAAGTCATTTTCCACCCAGGGAGTCCAAAAACCTCCTGGTCTCCTTGAGAAACTTCACACTTCCAGGTGAGGTGCCAAGCATACATGAACTTGCTTTTCTCAGCCTCGTGTCACCAACCCACCAGCCCCCAGTGGTTGAAGGACAATGACCCAGCACAAGACCATGACCTTGACCAACCCCACGAGCCCCCACAAAGCTGAAGACACCAGAAATCAGGAGGGCGTTCAGCAGCCTGGGCTGAAAATTCCAGGAAAACCAGAGAAATCCCAAATTTGGCTGTGAATTCTCCCACTCTAAGGACACCAAAAACTTTGGATTTTCCTCCTTCACATTAACCCCATCTTTTTTTTTTTTTCTTTTTGAGAACAAAAAGATTGATGGAGCTTAAAAAGACGAATTACCTGATCTCCATATTCAATGAAGCTCAAACGCTCCATAAACGCGACATGAGTTTTAACAGTATTTAATGGTTTGCATTAATTAATAAGTCTTTAAAGATGTCAAACATTTGTATGTTTAAAAATTTTATAACTTTCAATAAATTCAGTGGGGCTTAATGAACTCCTCCAGATTTATACAGCTTCTGATACACACTCCATCTCCAACAAATTCAATAATGTTTGTAATTTTAAGGGAAAGGGAGAAAAGAGAAGACAGAAAAAAGAAAAAGAGTGGGGGGAAAAAAAGGAAACAATTTATTAAGTCGTGATTTAATGGAAAATAGATGTATTTTTCATTTCTTTTCAACATTTTATTATGTTACTTGATTGATTTTTTGAGCAGTTCTGTGGGAGAACTGCTGGTGCAATGAGGGGTGGGGAGTTCACAGGCTGAGCAAACCACTGGCATCCTCTGGGAAAAATTTGGGGTCACCTCTTTTAATGTGGGTGGGGTGAAACAAGCCAAATCGAGGTTCATCCCCAGGGAAGTGATAGAGACCTGGAAACATTAAACGACATCCTAGGATGCCAAGAGGCCAGTGTGGACATGGGTTAACCCGGGGACCTTTTGATTATCCCCAAAAAATACATCCAAAAGGTGAAAATCCCACTTGTCAAATGATTTTCCACAAACAGAAAGGTTGTTCTGCAGAACAAACAGGTAGAGGATCTCTAATTCCATCTCCCACTACAAGAAGGACATGGATGCCCCATCCCTGGAAGTGTTCAAGGCAGTGTCCCTGCCCATGGCAGGGGGTTGGAACTAGATGAGGTCCCTTCCAACCCAAACCATTCTATGATCCTAAAAAACTAAAAGCTGAGATATTAACATTTACTACTGGACAGAGTTTGATTTTCTGCCATTTCTGGAAATGTTACTAATTCAGAAGATGCCTCTTTACGACTCATTTACCAGTGCAGACTTAATTATTTGCAGGATGATAGGAGCTGCATTCCTACCCTTAGAAGAGGGATAACACACAGCTGGAGTCAGTGCTCCCCAGGTGATTTATGGTTATTAGCAGAAGGGTTTCAGTTACACCCTCCAGTAGCATAGGAAGCACTGGAGAGCTCAGAGTGGTCCTACCAAGGGATGTCCCCCAGCTCCCATCAGGATCAGCGTGGTGATGAGGAGGTGATAAATCATGTGGAATGGGGTCAGACCCCAGAAGAAAATCCCAACTCCCATATCCCAGCATGGTGCTCCTCATCGAGCTCCAGAGGTTGCTAAGGCTGGTGAGGTTTCATTTTCCAACCACGTGACTTCCACAGGCAGGGATCATGTTCCTAAAACCAGCTATTTCACTGGAATGCTCCCACCCTGAGAAATGTTTGAAACCTTCTGCAATCTAAATAGGAGCGTTCCTTATAGGAATCGGGATTGTTGACTTCTAAAACACTGATTTTATTTTACAGGATGATGTTTGTTTGGAATCAGAAGGTCGCAATAATGGCAACAAAATAGCAGCAAAGAGCTGCAAAATGAGGCCTGGATATCAATTAAAATACATATCTCTGTATGTATATGTCTCTATATATGTTTATGTCTCTATATAAGGAATCTCAGACTCACTGAGGCTGGAAAAGACCTCCAAGGTCATCAAATCCAACCTGTGCCCAATCCCCACCTTGTCACCCAGCCCAGAGCACTGAGTGCCACGTCCTTGGACATTCCTTGGACACCTCCAGGGATGGGGACTCCACCACCTCTCTGGGCAGCCCATTCCAATGTTTAACCCTTTCCTTGATGAAATTCCTCCTGATGTCCAACCTGAACCTCACCTGGCACAGCTTGAGGCTGTTTGCTCTTGTCCTGTCCCTTGTTCCCTGAGAGCAGAGCCCAATCCTCACCCACTGGCTCCCCCCTCCTGTCAGGGAGTTGCAGAGCCAGAAGGTCCCCCCTGAGCCTCCTTTTCTCCAGGCTGAGCCCCCCCAGCTCCCTCAGCCACTCCTGGTGCTCCAGCCCCTTCCCCAGCTCCATTCCCTTCCCTCGACACGCTGCAGCCCCTCAATGTCTCTCTTGTCTGAGGGGCCCAGAGCTGCCCCCAGCACTGGAGGTGCCCCAGCAGTGCCAGCACAGGGACAGGCACTGCCCTGGACCTGCTGCCACACCAGGGCTGGAACAGCCCAGGTGCCACTGGCTTCCTGCCCACCTGGGCACACCTGGCTCATGTTCAGCCTCTATGGACCACACTTCCAGGTCCTTTTCCATCAGGCAGCTTTCCAGCCAAACACACATCTATATCTGATCTGTATTTGTATTTGTATTCATCTCCACACGGCTATGCACCTCCCCCCCCCCAAATATATAAATTTAATATCTAGATTTTGCTAGTGTTATTTCTGAAGCAAACTGTTTCAGAAATCCAATTCCACACTCGTATCCTAAAGGTCAACTTCTTACATCCATTTGGTACGAACACAAAGACTGGATATTCCAATTCCTCCCCACACCTTTGGTAATTACACATTTCAGAGAAGCTCTTTGCTCAGAGGAAAGCAAAGTGAGAGGCAAGGGCAGGGCTGAAGGCAGAGCAGGGGAAGGAAAGAGAACATAACTCATCCTCATCAGTGAGATATGTGTATGAATATTTTCCTAAGAAAACCTCCTGTGCTCACACTGGAAGAAAGCCCAGAGAAGCCGTGTCTGCCCCATGCCTGGAAGTGTCCAAGACCAGGCTGGACAGGGCTTGGAGAAACCTGGGACAGTGGAAGGTGTCCCTGCCCATGGCAGGGGCTTGAAACTGGATTATGATCTTTAAGGTCCCTCCCAACCCAAACCTTTCTATGATTCTGTGATCCTATGACTCGATCACAAGCCCGTGGTCCCAGAAGGTTTTTCCCAATGACTTTGTATGCCTAGGAAGGTACCAGGAAGAACCAGCTGGATTTGCACCCAACAGCTGCCAAGAGAGCCCTTTATGTTTTTGTGTAAGAAAGACCCAAGAAGGTTTAAGACATGGTGTGTTTCTGGAGAGAACTGTGTGAAAGGTTTGGAAACAGCCACAGCAAAGCTCTCATTGGTGTCCAAGAGCCTGATTCACACCACAAGCTGCAGCACATTGTCAGGGGTGTTCAGGAGCACCCATGTGAAAGCTGGGGGCTTCTGCCATCCACGTGCCTCTTCTTATCGTGGAATCACAGAATGGTTTGGGTGGGAAGGGACCTTAAAGATCATCCAGTTCCAACCTCCTGCCATGGGCAGGGACACATTCCACTGGACCAGGTTGCTCCAAGCCCCGTCCAACCTGACTTTGAACACTTCCAGGGGTGGGGCAGTCATAAATTCTTCTTGCTCCTCTGAGAGACTCACACAAGAGAGACCTCAAGCCCAAGGTCCATCTACATCTCTAGCCGTGACCAGTAGCAGAGCAGATGTCTAAGGAAGGTTTATAAGGTGACCTTCTCCCATGCCCACCAGACACTGCACATCAGCACCTCAGGGACCCTCTGATGTACAGACTGCCTTGCTGTCCATGGATGCATGTGCCTCCATGGACTTCTGCTCCCTCTTCAGACTTCCAACCTTCACAGCACACTCCAGCACCAAATGCCACCTCACAATAACACCCTGCAGTGCCACATGTTTTTTTTGAGGCTTGTTCTTGGCTGTTTCACTGATTGCCTCCGGTCACATCACTGGGAACCTTCATGATTTTGGAGCACAGTCTCAGGCAACTCTATTCCCTTTGTTCCTTGAAGTCACTGATCCTAAAGGCACCTGGTCCACTGCCCCAGGCTGTGAGCCCCAAATCAGACACAAGTCCTAGTCCCAAGTTAGCTACTGACCTTCTTTGGAGTGTTGCTTTCCTTGTGTGACCTGTTCCCTTCAGGACAGTTTTATAATGTGAGCTTGTGTCTAAAAGTGCAGTGCAGTCCAGCCTTACCCTCCACAAGCTCCTGTCACGCAAACCAAACCCTGGCAGATGTTGCTCAGTTTTACCATCCCTGGTAAGGAGAAGGACACGTGTGACCTCTTTAAAGCAGGCACAGACCTCATCCAGATTCAGTCCTGGTCTTGTTTGGCTTCTTAAATGGCTTTAAGCTGACAGAGGGCAGAGTTAGATGGGATATTGGGAAGGAATTCTTGGCTGGGAGGGTGGTGAGGCCCTGGCACAGGTTGCCCAGAGAAGCTGTGGCTGCCTCATGCCTGGAAGTGTCTAAGGTCAGGTTGGACAGGGCTTGGAATAACCTGGTCTATTGTAAGGTGTCCCTGTCCATGGCAGGGCGGTGAAATGAGATGATCTTTAAGGTCCTTTCCAACCCAAACCATTCTGGGATTCTATGATTCTTCACCAATCGTTTCTCATTGCCAGTGACTCCCGTGGTGACTTATGCGTGTCCCCCACCCAGCTCTGCCCAGCATCACACAATTTGGGGCCAAAACAGGCCGCTCCCCTCCCTGCTCATTTCCAGCACAAGGTGCCCTCCCACATCCTGAAACCTCCCCTTCTGCTCCCCTCATTTTATCTTCACTCCCATTCATCTCTGGGAGCCACAAACAAGGAACAAAGCAGCCCTGGATCCCTTATCCTAAACCGGTGCCTCTCTGTGCCACTGGGACGTTCTCAGTGCTCTCCGTGGTTTTGGCAGGACACTCAGTGCCCGTGACGGAACTCGCAGGGATGCTGCCCATCCATATGGAGATAGCACCGTGGGCACGCTGCTGACCTGCTGCTGCCTCCGCTCTCCCGACGGATCCCTGGCGTGCTCCCGGCCCTCATTTGCCGACACGGATCGGCTGCTTGGACTCGCAGCATCCTGGGAACTTCCTGGCTATCGGCTTTGCCGGGCACGCCGAGGTAGGAGACAGGCAGAGGAAGCGAGTCTGTAATTGCAACAGAGGGGAAAGCTGCAGGGGAGTTTGTCTCGGAATGACAAACAGGAGCTGGAAAGGCGAGGAGAGGCTGAAGGGAAAAAGGGATAAACAGTCACGAGGGTGGCTTGGCCCGCTCCAGCCAAGTGCCCTGGGGAAGGGGGAGGCAGGTCTCACTCCTCGCCCCTGAGATGGTACAGCAACACCAGCCACGTTGCTGCGGTCACCGACATGCCCACGTGGAAACATCTCTGTTCTCCCTGCAAATGAAAAATACACACCCCGAAAAAAAAAAACAGGAAAAACCCCTCTTTGTGCTCAGTGAAATGTTTTATCTGAGCTTCTGGCAGGGACACGCATGGAGAGGGGACAGGGCAGGTGTGGGGAGGGAGCAGAAAGGCAGAGCCCATGTCAGGAGGAGAGCAGATCCTGACCTGGCCATGCAAATTAGACCTGGACTTGAACTATTATTGAAGAAGATCTTGCCAAGGCCAGAGCACCCTGATGGACTGGTGTGGGGCTGATAAATAACCACATTACAATGCTCTAGCTGTGCTCAGAGCTGCGCACTCATGAGCTGGCATGGTCTGATGAGTCTACAAGCCCCGGGAGACTGAGGCACAGAGCAGTGACCCAGAATGCTCAGTGCTCCTCTGGCCTCTGTCACAGAACGGGTCAGGTCAGGAGGGACCACAGTGGGTCACCTGGTCCAACCTCCCCACTCAAGCAAGGTCATCCCAGAGCACATTGTGTCCAGACAATTCTGGATTATTCCCAGTGAGGGAGACTCCACATCTTCTCTGGGCAGTGTGTTCCAGTGCTCAGTCACTGCAGAGCAAAGAAGTTCTTCCTCATGTTCAGGTGGAACTTCCTGGGCATCAATTCCTGCCCGTGGCTTCTTGTCCCGTTGCTGGGCACCCCCGAGCAGAGCCTGGTCCATCCTCTGCCCCCTCCCTGCAGACACTGGCAGACATGGATGAGGTCCCCTCTCAGTGTCTCTTCTTGAGGCTGAGCAAGCCCAACTCCCTCAGCCTTTCCTCATCATCTTCACAGTCCTCTGCTGGATCTGCTCCAGCACCTCTGTGTATCCCTCCATGATGAACCTACCCTCAAGCAGATCAGGATTCCAGGGACATGTAAGAAAGCACAGTACTCTCCCATAAAAACCCAAAAATGTTGCTCCCTTGAGACATCCCAAACTTCATCCCCCCAACTGCATCTGGGAGGCACCAGACTGGCTGATTTTGGGTTGCTCTAAATTCAAAGAGAACACCCCGAGTGGTCGGAAGCACAGAGGAAAGGAAAATGTGAAGAGCTTTTGGGAAAGAGATGAAAATTTTCCTTTTGCCCTGTGTTCCTGGTCCTCCTTGAAGGTTCGGGTACTCGTTGTTCTGGAGCTGGGGCAATAAAAAAAAAAAAAAGAGTCTGTGCCCTTTTTGGATAATATAATAAAGACTTAGATGCTTTTCGGACGTCAGCTGCTGCCAGTAATCAGCGCTTCGCAGCTGCTGAGTCACAAATAGCTTGAAAAAAATACTTCCAGCCCTTGCTCTCCTAAGAGCTAATCCCAGAACGGGCAGTCATAAAAAAAAAAAAAATAAATCCCCAAATTACCAGAATGGCCCCAGAAATCTCTTTTAAGGCGATTAGTTCGATGTCGGTTCTGGATTGTCTTTACCTCGTTGCTTTCTCCTCCATGTTCCTGCTTCCTCTCTTTTTCCCAGACATCCCCACATGGCTGGAAAAGGTCATTCTTCTGTCCCTTGTTCTCCAAACCAGCCTTATTCCAAACATCTTGGTGTCTGCTTTCCATTTCCACCTGATATGGGCTCTGCCTTCCTGCTCCCTCCCTGTCCCTTCTCCATGTGTGTCCCTGCCAGGAGATCAGTTAAAACATTTCACTAAACACAAAGAGAATTTTTTTCTGGAGGGTTTTTTTTTGGGGGGTGTGTTTTTTATTTTACAGGGAGGACAGAGATGTTTCCATGCATAAATTTTTCAAGCCACCCTTCAAACCCTTCAAACCAAACATAAACACACGGCACAGCCAAGGATCTTACCCTGGTGTCCAGAGGGCTCCTCTAAGTTTGTCTTAAGCTTGTTCAAAATTGCTTTGTCCATTATGACCAAAAAAAAAAAAAAAGAAATAGCCAGCTCATTTATGACCCTTTTTTTTTAAGGGAATGCCAAGATCCCTGCAAGAGTCATCATTATTAATTAAGCAGAAAAAAAGGACCAGGTGAAGCCAATGTGAGCATGTCCATGCAGCTGTTTGCATCATTTTAAATATATAAACTTATAAATATATAAATTACATCAATTATATATAAATAAGTATATATTAATTTAAATTTTATATATATATATATATATAAGTGGGTTCAGAGGAGGCCACAGAGATGCACCGAGGGCTGGACCCCTCTGCTCTGGAGCCAGGCTGGGAGAGCTGGGGGTGTTCACCTGGAGAAGAGAAGGATCCAGGGAGACCTTAGAGCCCCTTCCAGTGCCCTATGAAAAAGAGGAAGAGTAACTTTTTACATGGGAAGAGAGTGACAGGGCAGGGATGAACAGTTTTAAACTAAAGGAGGGGAGGTTTAGACTAGATATTCAGAAGAAATCCTTCCTTGTGAGGGTGGTGAGGCCCTGGCACAGGTTGCCCAGAGAAGCTGTGGCTGCCCCATCCCTGGAAGTGTTCAAGGCCAGGTTGGATGGGGCTTGGAGCAACCTGGGATAGTGGAAGGTGTCCCTGCCCATGGCAGAGGGCTGAAACTGGATGAGCTTTTGAGTTCCCTTCCAACTCAAATCATTCCCAGTTGTGTGCAGAGGATCACGAAATATCTGGAAAGTCTTGCCAATTCTTGTTTATGGACATGGTATGGTGAAATGCAGATACTGGCAGTGGGAAGCCATTCCCCCTTGTCCTGCGTCTCCAGGCCCTTGTCCAAAATTCCTCTCCAGCTCTCCTGGAGCCCCTTTAGGTGCTGGAAGGGGCTCTCAGGTCTCCCCAGAGCCTTCCCTTATCCAGGTAAACATCCCCAGCTCTCCCAGCCTGGCTCCAGAGCAGAGGGGCTCCAGCCCCTGGGGCAGCTCTGTGGCCTCCTCTGCACCCTCCTCTGAAGGGGGGTGGCTGTATCCAGACCACTTTGTGGGAACACTCATGGTCCCTGCCTCATGCCTGGGCATTATGGGATCAGTGCTTGTTAGTCTTGGACAATCAATGCCATGATAACAAGCAATGCAGACAAAAGCAGACCCCATGTCAGGGTCCAGCACTGCTGCAGTTACTGGTGCAGACACCCTATGGCTCTCCCTGCTTTCCTCTGGATGACCTACTGCTCTTCCCCTCTCTGCTCAGTGATCCCAGTTTTGGACATCCCCATCCAGAAATTCCATTCTCCTTCCCAAGGACCCAGTGTTTTATGCAAGAACAGGAAGACATGAGCCATCCACACAGAGACAGCCCAACAGGAGCAAAAAGAGCCTCTCTAACTCAGCAGAGAGTATTTTTATAACATTAACAATAATATCCGGATGGCCTGGCCTACAAACTGCTGCTCCAGGGCATCCATCCCAACGTGGCAACGTTCCCGAGTGGCTGCTGGGACTCTCTGAACTAAGTTTAGCCCTGCAATGAGCTCAGACCCCTCGCTGAGGTCTCTGACTCGTGGTCTCCCAGCTGAGCCGGGGGAAGAGGTTTTGCTGCTCCCCCTTCCCTGCCTTGGCACCGATGACTCCGTGGCCACAGGTGGCTTTGGCTGCGCCAGGGAAGACGTAAATGCACCCGTGGGATGTGGAGTGGACATGTCCCTCCCCCTGTGGTGACAGCATGAGGCTCTGCTGGTGCTCAAAGCCTCGGCTCCAAGGGATCAGTGCCTGCCCTGGGTTGCTCCCTGCTCTGTTTTTGGCTTTGTTCTCCTCCTCGCTGCTCCCCATGGGAAATAAAACCCCATGGACAGCGTGGGTTTGCCCAGAATTCCCTACCAAGCCCTGCAGCGTGTCCCTGCAGGACCCTGCAGCCCAAGGCTCACAGCCAGGACCCATCCTGGAGGAGATGCTCAGGGAAGAGCTTTGGTGCTCCTGGGTGGCATCCCAGCACCACCTCAGGCATGGGGTCTCCCCCCACTGTGTTTGGCACCTCGTGGATGCCCTGACTGGTTTTCCCCAGGGAGCACAAGCTCCCCCCAGTCCTTCCCCTACTACAGATGCACTGGACACAGCTGAGCTTTGCCCCTCTGAGAGTGAAGTGCTGACCAAGAGGCCTTCAAGGACATTTTTACTACGTATGGATAATCAGGAAATAAATAAGGAATAAACTGGGGAGGGGACACCACCCCAGGAATCTCAGAGCCACCACCAGGACTATGCACAGGCAGAGGGGAAGGAGGGGCAGCGAGGAGCCAGCTTGCTATTTTAAGGACAAGCTCCAATAGTAAAGTAATCATCTCCCGAGCAATGCTATTTTCTGGATCCGTGCCCTCGAGTCAGCACGAAGCCACCGTGCTTTCTATTCCGGTCACACCGAACGCTCCTCACCGATCTATCCATCTTAATCCCAGCCCCGGCAGCCGCACAGCCCCGCCGGGACCGAGGGGTGCCCGGGAACGGGGGGTGCTGAGCTGGGTGTACCCGTGCCAGCCCACCCCGGGCACACCGGAGCATCCTCGCCATCGCCTTTCGCCCCGGGCGGGATGATCCTTTCATCTGCATCCTCGCTGCTGCTGCTGCTGCTGCTGCTGCTGGTGGTGCTGGACAAAATGCCTCCCACGTAATCAGTTCCCAGCCTCCCTCCCCTCCTCCTCCTCCCCCTTCGCTGGCTCTCCTGGCTCCGTCCCCTCCTCTGGCGCACCACGGCTCCAGATAAAGGGATCGGTCCTGCGGCGACGGGGTCATTTCAGGAGCTGGAGCGGCGGGTGTTTGCACGCACGACAGTCCCGTCCTCGCTGCAGCACCGCCCGGCCGCGGGGAGCCGAGGAGATGCCAGGATGCTCCACCTAAGCTGAGCACCTGCATCGCTCCTCTCTGACATCCCAGCCCCTCGCTGCGTTCCCGTTCCTTCATCCCTCTCCGTGAGGATGAAGAGCTGGGTCTGCCATCCAAAAGCGCTGAGGAGGGAGACGTGGCACAAAACTTCCTTCGCCCCCTCCCATCCTTGAATGCCTCTCCCTCCACCCAGGGCATTCAGACCACGGAGTCCGCTCTTCCTTTTCCCCTTTCCATCAGGAAAAGCTCTTCCTCTCTCTTTTTAGAGCCAGGCAGGAGCTGCACTTCCTGCTGCAAGGATTTCCCTGCAAACTTCACCTTCAAAAGCCCAAATCTCCAAAGCCCCGAGGCACAACAAGTGGTCAGGAGCTTGGGGGGGGGCTTGGCATTGTTTCCTAAAGAAAATGTTTCATCAGAAGCCCATGAGATTAACAGCTCAGCTGACTTCCAAAAAATGATGTTTATACAGAGCACTAAAGGATTTGGAGTTTTAATAAATGTACATATAAACATATGCTACATAAGGGGCCTCCTGGACACAAATTAACCTCCAGTTATGCTTTGGGAGGAAACTTTCCCTGGGATTGTGTGTTTCCTGCCCACCCAGACAATACCTAAATGCTAATCCTTGCAATAAAAATGTACTGTATTGGAAAGCCAAAAAAAAATGCCTAATTTTGTTACCTTTTGCTTCCCAGACCCCATTTTTTTTCCACCAAAGTGCTCAAATCCCTGGGGTCCAAGATGTGCCTCCCTCTGTGCCTCATTTTACCCAACTGGGAAACAGCCCCAACACTGGTCAGATGACATGGAAGCTTGTGACACGTCCAAGACCTGTTTCTGATAAAAAAAATGAGCTGCAAATCAAAAATCAAAGCAGAGAAAACCCTCAGGGCAGGATGGTTGGGGTCTTTTGGGGAGGGAGAGCTTTTTTTTTGAGGTTTGTTTTTTTCAGTTTTCTAAAACATACATTTAACATGATCTAAAAAAGCCAGCCAGAAACACTCATAAGGGACCTGAAGTTTAAAAATATGACCTCATAACTCTTCCCTAAGCTGTGGACCAGCTCAAACAGGGGCATTAATCAAGTTCTTTCACTGAGAGCTTTGCAAATCTGTGACTCAGATTTGGTCTTTACATGATTTCCTCATTCCCATTTCCCCAGTTTGCATCTTTTCCCCCCTTCCCACCCCTTCTGTCTCCAGCTCAGCACAGCATTTAGCAAAGTCATGCTCTTCAAATATATATATAAACAAATATTTATTTGTACACTCAGTGGGTGAATTTGAGTGAAGCTGAGGAGGAGGAGAAGATGGGATGGGATGGGATGGGATGGGATGGGATGGGATGGGATGGGATGGGATGGGATGGGATGGGATGGGATGGGATGGGATGGGGTGGGATGGGATGGGATGGGATGGGATGGGAGAGTAAGAATGATTGTTTGCAAGGGGCTGCACCAGCGTGGGAGATGCAGAGGTTATAGTTCTACTGGTAAAATCAATTCCAGGGACCCTTCCTTGAGCTCACTTGGCCCCATCAGGCCATATCCAAAATGTCCAACACTTCCCTTATGCCCAAACTTTCTGGACCAGGTCCTTGAATTAAAATTTAGGGGGGGTGGTGTGTAGATAGATAGATAGATAGATAGATAGATACACACATACACACATATATCTCCACAAGTACTCAAACCTAGAATTTTAGGGGGTTTTTCCCTGCCTCTAAAAAAGGTGAAGGAAAAAACCTCATAGAATAAAGAAGGAAAAAAAAAAAGAAAAGAAAAAAAAAGGAAGAAGAAATCCAAACCTCTAACAAAATAACAGAATAGGATCCTGCTATGTCATTCCAGGTCCCCAGCACTAAATTGGAGCAGGTCCCCAGGAGTCACTTGAGTGGCAGAGAAGAGGCAGAGTGCTGCAAGAGCCAGTCATACACCCTGCAGCTGGCAAAATAATAATAAGAGTAATAATAATAATCAGCCATGTCCAATCAGCCCTAATATCCATCACCACCATCAGGTTCAATGCAGGATTGAGAACTGGAAGTGAATAAATATGCCTGTGATTTCCACTGTGTTTAGAGACTGATTGGAAATCCCAGCAGAGGATTTGCATGTTTTCAGCCATGGATGCATTTTCCAAGCCAGGGCTGCTGTGGCTCTCTCCTGGCTGCACTCTGGACTCCTGACACCCTAAAATCATAGAAGGGCTTGGGTTGGAAGGGACCTTAAAGCTCATCTTATTCCAACCCCCTGCCATGGGCAGGGACACCTTCCACTAGCCCAGGTTGCTCCAAGCCCCATCCAACCTGGCCTTGAACACTTCCAGGGATGGGGCAACCACAGCTTTCCTGGGCAACCCCTGGTGAGGGAACACCCACCACAAACTCAGATGGGGATTCATTCTTTGAGTTGGCCAAAATTTTCAGTTGGACCCACAAGTAAGACTTTGTGCTCCACTTTGTGCAATGTCCCACTGCTCAGGCACATTCTTCTCACCCAGCCCATTGTGAAGACTTTCAACCCCACCACAGTGCTGCAGTAAGATCATATCCCTTCAGTTCCTCATGGTGGTCTTATCATTTCTCCTAATTAATGCAATTCCCTCACTTTACTAGTCAAAGGCCCACTTGCAGAATTCAGTGCCTTGCCCAAAAAATTCATGGAAAGCAATGGGAACATCCTCAGCAAGGCAATGTAGTCATGGAAGGTTAAGGTGTTGGAATGGACCTGCCATGGGCAGGGACATCTTCCACTAGACCAGGTCCCTCAAGGCCTTATCCAACTTGGCTTTGAACATTGCCAGGGATGGGGCATCCACAACCTCCCTGGGCAACCTGTGCCAGTGTCTCACCACCCACACAGTAAAAAATTATTTCTAATATCTAACATAAATTTCCCCTCTTTCAGTTTGTACCCATTGCCCCTTGTCCTATCTATACATTCCTGATGAAGAGTCCCTCTACAGCTTCTCTGTAGTCCCCCTCCAGGTACTGGAAGGTTGCTGTGAGGTCTCCACACAACATTCTCTTCTCCAGACTGAACAGCCCCAGAGTTCTCAGCCTGTCTCCACAGGGGAGGTGCTTCAGCCCTCTTATCAACTTTGTGGCCTCCTCTGGACTTACTCCAACAGTTCCACATCTTTCTTATGCTGGGGACACATGTAGGAATGGGGAGACCTGGAAAAGATTTGGGCCATGATGTGGGATCTCGCTGAGGAGTGTGGCACTTCCCCCCCAGCCATGTGGCAGGAGCCAGGGCCACCAGAGCTTCCCTGGAGTCAGGAGTTACACACTGTCACTCCTCTGGGACTCTACCATCCCCATCCAAAACTGCTAAAACAGTCCTTGGTGCAGCTCACACTGCCCCAAACCCAGCCAGGGCTCGACCTGGGGGTGAGCACGGCCCAGAGGAGTCCCCAGAGCCCTGTTGCCGCGGTCACATCCACGGCTGCACCACAACATTCCCTTCACACGCCCCAGTTTCCACATGGGAACCCCTGGTGCCTTCCACCATCAGCCTGGAACCACAGCAAGAGGCCAGATGTGGCCTTTAGTGACCTCCCTGGGAGAAGCCCAGCGAGCATTCTGATGGTCAACAGAGTTTCAGGGAAGGACAGAAAAGTGATGGAGGTCCCCACACGGGCCGTGTCCTGCCCACCATGGCATCACCTCCACGGTGTCCCACCTCTCAGAGATCCCTGATGAGGGGCAAGGAGGGGACAAGGCTATTTTCTGGGGAAGACTGTGTTTGTCCTGAAGCACTCAAGTGATGATGGACAATGTTGGGGTCTTCCAGTGCCACACTGCAATGCCAGGATCACAGCTATGGGCACTCCTCCCTCTTTCCTCACTGGATCCTCTTTCTTTCCTCACTTTGCTGATCCTTTTTTATTCTTCCTTTTTGTTTTTTGGTGCTACAGGGAGGAAGGAGTTGCCTTGGAGAAGGAACAGTGCAGACCAATCCATCAACTTCAGCCTCGCCGGCGAGGAGGAGCCAAGCCAGCAAACTGCCAAGCCCTGAAAGCAGCAGAGAGATGTCTCTACCTTGGGGGAATCTCTGCATGGAGGGATGACAGGAGACCCCCCTCAGCCCCGCTGCCTCTCCGAATCCTCCACACTCTCGGCATCCCCTCTCCGCCCTCGCACCGACTCTCCGGTTACCGTGACAACAGTGGCTCACAGGAGCCTCTCAGGTTCAGCTCTCACCCACCCCAGCACAAAGCACAGCCTGTGGTGCCTCTGCATCCCATGTGGGATTTCACGGGTTCACCATCAGTCCAACACTCCCGGGCTGGGGGCTTGGAGGAGGCTCCACATTGCAGTTGAATCCTGGAGTGGAAAGAAGCCATCTAGGTTGGGGATTGTCTCTTGGATCCAGCTCCTAGGAATGGCTAACACAAGAGATGGATGCTGAGAGAAGCTGGGAAGCAGAAAAGACAAAGTGGAAAAACCCTCACAGTTGATCACAGAATCAAAGAACCCCACCATGGTTTGGGTTGGGAAACACCTTAAAGCTCATCCAGTTCCAACCCCCTGCCATGGGCAGGGACACCTTCTACCATCCCAGGTTGCTCCAAGCCCTGTCCAACTTGGACTTGAACACTTCCAGGGATGGGGCAGCCACAGCTTCTCTGGGCAACCTGTGCCAGGGCCTCACCACCCTCACAGCCAACAATTCCTTCCCAATATCCATCTAACCCTGCCCTCTGGCAGTGGGAAGTCATTCCCCCTTGTCCTGTCCCTCCAGGCCTTTGTCCAAAGTCCCTCTCCAGCTTTCTTGGAGCCCCTTTAGGTACTGGAAGGGGCTCCAAGGTCTCCCCAGATCCTTTTCTTCTCCAGGTGAACATCCCCAGCTCTCCCACCTCGATGCTGAGGTTACACCTCTACAATGGAATAAATCCATTCTGGAGCCTTATGCCCAGCCCTGAGGCTTGGTCGTGCCAGCACTATTAATCTTTCTCACCCTCCTAGGGAGGTGGATGCATCCTAACCACGTTTTAGGGATGGTCCCTGGCCCATGCCACCTCCTGAGCTGTGCCAGGGATGGTCTGGGTAAGTCTGAGTTGGCCAGGGCTGAAACAGCGTTGGGGATGTGGTGGAAACGTAAGAGCAGAAAAGGCTGAACCCCAGCCCTTGTGTCCTGACCTGGTTTTATTTACCACTTACAACAATCACTCAGCCATGGCAGGGCCTGGGCAAACCCGAGTCCATCTCCTGGAAGTGCTTTCAATCCATCAGTGCCCTGGCTGAGTCAGGGCAGTGCCCAGAGCAGCAGCAGTGATTTCATCAATGAACGAAATGAGACGGTGACTCACAGGACACCTTTCCAGTTGTCCGCCCTCTGCTCCAGGGAATGGACTCAAATGCTGGATGCTTTGGCTAAAACAGACACCAAGGACATGAAGCCACTTTGTGGGGACGCAGACACTGCCAGGGGTGTTTGCAGGGAGCAAGGGCTGTGCCCAGGGAAGTGGTCACAGGGTGGGAATAAAGGGCAGGAATGATTTAGAATCTCAGAATCACAGAACATCCAGAGTTGAAAGGGACCCACAAGGATCAAGTCCAACTCCTGGCCCTGCACAGGACATGCCAGCAATCCCACCATGTCCCTGAGTGTTGTCCAAAGGCTTCTTGAGCTCTGGCAGCCTTGGGGCCACGACCACTGCCCTGGGGAGCCTGTTCAGTGCCCAACCACCCTCTGGGGGAAGTACCTTTTCCTGAGATCCAACCTGGTCCCCAAAAGAAACACAGTTTGTTCTGTCATGTTGCTAAGGATGGGTAAACATGGTATCTCTGTAACCTGGAGCACAGGCAAACAGGCAAATAAACATCCAACTCCTGCAGGTCTTCTCTCCACCCCAGTCCTTGACACCAGTGACCCACAGGGCATAGGGAGGACTTTGTCTGCCAGCACAGTCTTGGCCCAGACCAACAAGTGCTGTCCCAAATTGTCCCACCTTATGGGTCTTAAAGAGGACCCAAGACCAGATGCTACACAGAGACAACACTGATCATGGAATCATACAAAGGTTTGGGTTGGAAAAGACCTCTAAAGGTCATCCAGTCCAACCCCTGGAATGAGCAGGGACATCTTTGACTAGATTAGTTGTCCAGCTGATGGGTTGTCCTCTTCGGTTCTAATCTTACACCCTCACGAAAATCACAAAATTAGAAATCTGCATAGAAAAGAGAAAGGGAGGCAGACAAAGGTAAGGAGAGGGGATAGAGTTCATCTTCCTTTTCCCAAGGCAAAGACTGTCCCATGGTCTTACCCTCAGCAAAAGTAATCAGTGAGTCCAAATGAGGGGGACAGCCCTAACCAAGCTTCAGTCAAGACTTGCATATCCCAAAAAACTCATCACAGTGAGTCTGGGAAACCAGACTTTCTGGTTCACTTTTCTTGGCCACAAATCCAAGATAACATTTTGAACTCTCCTATAGCAAACACAGAAATGGGAAAGGGGTAAGAGCAGAGCACGTTCAAAGGAGGTGAGATCCATTATCAGCATAAAGACATGGGTATAGGAGAGTGTGTAATGACTTATTTTCCTCATTCCCATTAATCTGGGAAAACTTAATGTGAAGGCAAGACCCCTCTGCTTTCCAGTTAGGGATCAGGGTGGTACAGCAACAAGGAGGAAGTTATATATACTGACCTATGGAATTAATTCTGTGGAGGGGAAAACACAGCTCAGTGTGAATCTTTATGGGAGAGGGAGTTAATTATCCCCCTACAAAAAAAAAACACAAACCAAAAAGGCATCATACTGTCACTGTTGGAATTTGTTTGCAAGAGGACTTTATCAGTGTCAAGAGAAAGGCAGGCTGGGGTCAAAATCACTCAGCTTACTAAAGGGGGGTGAGATCCTGCTGCTTCCAGCTGAGGTTCTTCCTAACAGGGCCCAAAAGTGGTGGAGATGTTATTTGCAGGCAGCCAAGTTCCCAGTGCAGGCAGGAAGGGACTGGCACAGATAACTTTTATGTACCATGTGGAGTCATGTTTTAAGTCTTGGGAACAGAGTCCACTCCAAGCTCTGGATCTTTGGCCTTGGTGGGAAAACCAGCACCAGGAAAATATGGGGTTGACCTCACTGACATTGAGAAACCAGCTCAGATTCCCTGGGTTGGCAGAACAAAGGCTGAGGAGCTGTACTTAACTGCAGGAGATTCAGCTCTGTGTTACACACACACACACACACACTGAGTTGTCCCAAGCATTAAAATTTCATTACAAGGAGTGTACCAGGAATAACCATTATCAATTATATATCACACATTGCTCTAGTCTAAAAGAAATCTGATGGCTCGGGGGTTCTGCTGAGAGAAGGAGTCTCTCCTGCAAGGTCTGGAGCTGCTTGTGTTGAGGAGCTTTGTGATTCACCACACGACTCCCACTCATCCAGCCCCATGTCCCTACGGTGGGAATATCCAGCCCAGGAGGTGCTTTACTGTTTCTATGGGTTCCATCAGGTCATGCTGGATTACCATGGAATCACAGAATAGTTTGGGTTGAAAAGGACCTTAAAGTTCATCCAGTTCTACCCCCCTGCCCTGGCCAGGGACACCTTCCACTATCCCAGGTTACTCCAAGCCCTGTCCAACCTGGCCTTGGACACTTCCAGGGATGGGGCAGACACAGCTTCTGTGGGGCAGCCCTCTGTGGGATGCCCAGGAAGAGACAGGGGTTGAGGACTGGATCTTATGGCTTTCAGAGGGGTGATTCTGTACAGCTCCCACTTCTCTGTCTGGATAATGTCACTGTGCCAGGAGCCCCTTATGTTCATCACTTAGTCAGCTGAGGTGCCACCTACACCCATGGGCACCTCCAAAAGTGCTGCTTCTGTGTGTCTTGGACATCTCTTATGTGTAGGATAACTGGAGATGTCTCCACTGTTGGCAGAAGGCTCTTGGGTGACCACAGTCTCCTCTTTTAGATACTTTGGTCTAATCACCAGACAGACCGACGTCCAAGATCTGTGGTGTGACCCTCTGAAAGCAGGAACAGCCATCCCTTCAGTGTTTACAGCACCCAAACCTCCTCTTTCCCTCAGGCCTGAAGGCTGAGCAGCTTTTAAAATCCCAAACCAAAAAAACTAAGTCTTCCTTTCTCAGCTCCTCATCCCCTCTCCTGCCTCCAGCTACTCAGCTCGAGCAGCCCCAGCCCTGTGCAAAAAAACCAACAGTTGACTTCCACTTCTTCAAGTCCAGGAATAAATGTTGGGGTTGTTCAAAGGTTTTCCTGTGAAATGATCCCCTTCTGTGGATGGCAGACAACGAGCAATCCCAGAATCCTGATAGATGCCACTAAATGACAATGACAGGGACATTAAGCCGTGATGGGGCAGAGGGAGGGGCTGCCCTGTTAAAGTCTCAGTGCTGATATTTTAATCCAGTTAGTGCCTCTGTGAGCACCAAAGCACCAGATCTTGTGGAAACATCAACAACTGGGTGATAACAGCCAGGCCAGGGGGGTCTGCAGGAGTTTGCCCACCCCCTCACTGCTTTTGGGGGGAGACACACAGGCAGACAGGGATAGAACACGAGGGAATGGTTTTTAAACTCAAAGAGCAGAGATTTAGATCAGATATCAGGAAGAATTTCTTTACTCTGATGGTGGTGAGGCCCTGGCACAGGTTGCCCAGAGAAGTTGTGGCTGCCTCATCCCTGGAAGTGTCTAAGGCCAAGTTGGATGGGGCTTGGAGCAACCTGGGCTAGTGGAAGGTGTCCCTGCCCATTGCAGGGGGTTGGAATGAGATGGACTTTAAGGTCCCTTCCCACTCAAACCATTCCATGATTATACTACAATTAGTCCAACATTTCTCTGCTGCCAACAAGCCCACTGCTGCAGTTTGAAAGCCTTATTTCCCTTTCCCATTCAGTAGATTGTGCCTGAGAAAGTGATTTCTCAGGATGCAGATTAAAGCAGAACAGCAGAGAGCCCCCAGTGCAATTATGAAAAGGAAGTCATAAAAAATAGTAATTAAAAGTCGTATTTCTGCTGGGTAAATGCCTGGGCAGGGCTGGGAGCTGGTGGAGAGGAAGATGCCTGAAATACAGAGGATGCAGCAGAGGTAGGGATGGGACAGAAAGGCTTTGTCTGCACCAGTGAATGACTCAGGGACTGGGATTGCACTGTCTCCACTGTTACAGGTTGGCACAGCCCCTGACACAGTTTTAATCCAGCAAAACAGGCCTGTTGGGTGCTGGTCTGTGCTGTCACCTGTCTGTGACTCAGTTTCCTGGGATAATGTGTCTTTATGGCTGTCCTGTCTGTGCAGATGGTGGGACATACAGAATTCCAGTGTGGCTGCTGAACTTGAGGTGGGGAAAAGCAAAGCCTTTTGGGTTGGGTGGAAAAGGTTTTTCCCACTGAGATGAAAACATGGGCAGAGTTTTATTTGGTTCAACCCCGAACCGAGCACATGTGACCTCCTGAAGTGACAGTCAGGGCACCTCAGATGGCACTTGGCCCCTGTTTGGACAGGGGGAAAACTAGCAAAAGCCCCCATCTAAAAGCAACATCTTTAAAACATAAATTATCCAGCCTTCCTGCACCGTCCATCAGCCCATTTCTGCTGCAGCAACACAGGTCCAGCCCCATAAGCAACAAATGAAATCCCAGCTGGAATGAACCTTCCAGGAAATGCTCAAAAGAAAAGAAACCCCCGAAGGCAAAGCCCTAAAGCCTGGTGGGACTCTTTGCCTTCCTGCTGCTGAATCACCAGCGATGAGGGCAGCAGGATTTAAACAGGACAAACAAGAATGGAGCAGCAGCACATGGAGATTGTAAACATGAGCCAGATTAAAAACTTAATGGGTCTAAGTGGGCACAGAGGGGAAAGCAGGAGTGGGAGGCAATGGGGCTGGGAGGGAGGTGGAGGCTGGTTTGGTCTGATGGGTGGAAAGGGCTGTGGGAAGCTCCAGCAATCCCACAGCACTCAGGGGAAGGGAACCAGATGCTCAGGGAGTGGGAGCTGGAAATGAAATGACTCTCCCTGACATGCAGCTGCCACTGTGCTGGGCTGGGTCCTGCCCAAGAGCTCCAGGGAAATTTGGAGGGAGTTGTGTGCAAGGCAAGGTGGAGGTTCATGACCTTCACCATCCCACCCCTTGCTGTGGTCCCACGTGGGTTTTGGGGCAGGGGATGGGGTACAGACTGATGGAGGATATTTGAGGGGTGGTGGGAAATTATGTATATGGAGGAGGGAAGGGTTTTTCAGCCCTGTGTAAAAGTTTCTGGGACAAAGCAGAGATGTGCTGAGGGAAAACAACCTCCTCAGTTCTCTTCATAAAACAGGAGGATGCTCAGACCAGGATAAGCCTGGTGGGTAAGATGTGCCTCAGATGTGGAAGACTGAGGCTCCAATCCCTGCTCCATTTACTTCTCCGTGGGGCAGATGACCAGACCAGGTGGGACCTTCCAGAAAATCTGCTCCAGATGAACAGAAGTAGCACCTCTGAGTTTTGGCACATTTTGTTCACAAATCTCCACCTGCCTTCTACCATCAATGGCTCAGTATTCTCTCTTTGCTCCAGGTAAACCTGGAAGCAACGTGCTCCAAAATCCCTCTGTGGGGGGGGGTGTTCAACCTGCTGTTTTCCAAGGATGTCCAAGAGCCCCCAGGGATCTCAGGCACTCCCCAGCTGAAGAGCTCTACAACTACTGTTGGGAGAGGGAACATTTTCTGGGCCAAATACCTGATGGATTTCTAATTCTAACACTTTTTTTCCTTTGTAGCCATTTAGAAATGATTTTCAGACCACAGATGGACCGGATCTGGTGGCAAGAGGGGCCTTCAGAGGATGAGATGGGAGGGCTCTTCTGAAACCCCGTTAAAACAAACCCTTTCCTGGTGTGACTCATCCTGATCCAAAATGCTCTGTCTCAGCTCCTTCAGCCTCCAAAAACCTACTCCTATTGGTTGAAATCCCGAGAGCAAGGATTGTTGTTAGGATATATTAGAATATGGAACAGATTGCCCAGAGAAGATGTGGCTGCCCCATCCCTGGAAGTGTCCAAGGCCAGGTTGGAGAGGACTTGGAGCAACCTGGGATAGTGGAAGGTGTCCCTGCCCATGGCAGGGGGTTGGAATGAGATAATCTTTAAGATCCCTTCCAACCCAAACCATTCTGGAATTCTGTGATTAAAGTGTTGCAGGTTTGTCCCTCACGCTCAGGTTTTTGGTCTGAGCCCCAAGTTGCAGTTCCCCAGTGTGAGGCACGTGCTGAGCATCAGGTTTAGAAAAGCTCCAGCTTGGAACCCTTGAAACTCCCTGGCTTTAGGAAAGTTCACAAAGGGTTCCTTCCTCTTGCTGTCTCAGCCAGTGGGATAAACCCATGATCCTTCCCTTCCATGACAATTTGTATCCCTCAGTGCTGTGCACAAACACAGCTTAAGTTTCACTCTGCCATCCACATGAGGTGATGGAAAATGAAAGCCATAAATAATCAAGGCAACATCAGCTTTACCATTTTTACAGCTGTTGGGAAATCTCAATGTTCTTGCAGAATCCCAGGGTTCAGAAAATCCTGCTTTTCCCATTTGCCTCCCAAAGTGTTCCTTTACAGGCTCTAACATGGAATCACTGCCAGACCTCTAAGAAAACAAATTGCTCTTTGAGAAGAGCAAAATAAGGTTGGTGTCCAAGGGATGGTGGATTCTCTAATGGAGCACAAACTCCAGTGAAGGATTTACCCAAGGCTGTGACACTCATAAGGAATTTGGCTGGAATTTAAGAGGGGGTGTGCTCCCACACTGCTTTTTCCTTCACTGAGGATACTAATCGGTTCCTATTCTCTTTCCACATGCCTGGTTGTGTGAAAGCTGTAGGATTTATCCCCTGAAAAATCAGTATTTAGTGTTGTGAGGGGTCCTCAGCTGCTGGCTGACACCCTCCATCCCTATGTAGTCTGGTTTCCTTAGGAAATCAAAGGGAAGCTGTGGTGAAAGACCAAAATTAAACATGAAAGCTTTGGAGACAGAATTTCGCACCTCACGGGCAAAGAGAAGCATTTAAAGTGCCTCTGAGGTGGGATTTGACTTGAAAACTTTCCTCCAGGCTCTAACACCTAAGGGAAAAAATAATAATAAAAAAAAATGGAATGCTGATGATTTTTTTCTCTTCTCGCCTGGATTTAGAATCGTGGAATGACAGAATCACACAGGTTGGAAAAGACCTCGAGGATCATCATTTTAGTTACTTTCTGAGGGCCTGATGTGTGTCCTGGAGAGTCTGAGGTTGGCAATGCCACGGGGGAAACAGCTGAATTCCAGAACACAGGGGAAAGAGCTGGTTGATCACACCAGGGTGACCCACTAAAGGGACAGGAACTCTGCCAGGTGGCTCAGCACTCACCTCCCGGCTGGTGGTGACCATGTTCTCTCCCTGCTGTGCCTGTCACCCCAAATCCCAAGTCCCCCCATCTCCGAGACCACCGTGGAAAAGCCACCACGAGCTGTAGCATCATGCAGACCTCGGATGCATCCACTTTTTGGACCTTCCCTGAGAGTGTGGGCCACCTTCTCATGTCCTCCTCCAAGAAGGAGCCCATGGGGCTTCCCTTGGGAAGAGGGGACATGCAGGGTGTCACCTTGTCCCAGCATGTACGTAAGTCATCAGAGAACCACAGAATCATGGAATGGTTTGGATTGGAAGGCAAACATTAAAAATCATCTCATTCCAACCCCCTGCCATGGGCAGGGACATCTTCCACTATCCCAGGCTGCTCCAAGCCCCATCCAACCTGGCCCTGAACAATTCCAGGGATGGGGCAGCCACAGCTTCTCTGGGCAACCTGTGCCAGGACCTCACCACTGTCACAGGGAAGAATTCCTTCCTAATATCCCATCTAACCCTACTCTCTGTCAGTGTGAAGCCATTTCCCCTTGTCCTGTCCCTCCAGACCCTTGTCCAAAGTCCCTCTCCATGTTTCTTGTCGTCTCCCTTCTGGTACTGAGAGGCCACAAATTAGGTCACACCAAAGCTTTCTCTTCTCCAGGCTGAACATTCCCAATTCTCCCAGCCTTTTCCTCACAGCAGAGGTGCTCCATCCCTCTGATCATCTAGGTGGCCTCCTCTGGGTTCGCTCCAAGAGGCTGGGATGTGTGCTGGCACCTTTGTGCCACGTACAGCCGAGCACATGCAGGTGTGCTTTGGGTGTGCTGGGAGCACGAAGGGCCTGTTTGCCCTCTGGTCGTGTCCACGTGTGAGGGCAGGACAGTCCAAGACACCCCCTTCCACACAGATCCCTGAATCCCAGCAGGGATACCTGCTCCCTGTGAGGTATCAACCAGCAGTAACTGAGGTATCAACCAGCAGTGACGGGATCTGGCTGTGACTCATCACCACGGCCCTGACAAACTGTTGATCCCATTGATAAAAGCCCGGAGGGTTCGGGCACTCGGCCAAATCCCTCCACTTCATTCATGGGAAGGAGGGCCCAGGCTGGGCTCAGCTCCAGGGAACAGAAGCACAGGCAGCTCTGGCCATTGCACAGAGTCCTCCTATAGCCATGGATGGAGGCCAGAGGCTCGGGAAGGAGCCGTGGTCATCCCCACACAATGACATTCCAGCCAAAAAACCAGGAAGGCAGCGGAGTCCTGGGCCAGGAATTCTCCTTGAGGGGGGAAATAGGAGCAGACCCTTCAGCAAAGCCCTGTTCCCTGGGAAAGGTCATGTCCTTCTCCCTGTGTGCAAATCCCTCCACTGGCACTGTTAACCCAAGCAGTGCTGCTTTCCCAGTGAGATTTAGAGCCAGCAACCAGCAAGACAGGAAAGGACAAGGAAGGATGGAGTCCCTGGGTGTCTGGGATTCCTGTGCTGCAAATATTCCTTGTGCATTCCCACACTCTCCTGTGCGCCCAAGCTCTCCTAGATGCTTCCAATGTTGGAAATTACATCTGCTCCTTCCAGCTTTTCCTAATTGCTGCTGGAGAGGAAAAGGCACCTGGAGCAGATGGGGGGTCGGAATGAGATGACCTGTAAAGTTCCTTCCAACCCAAACCATTCCATGATTCTATGGGCTACTGGAGCATGTCACAACCATTGGGACACCAATCACAGGGGAAAACCTGGAAATAGTAACCTCTATATTAGTTCCCTGGTCACCAGAGGATCAGTTCAAAGGGATCATTCTGGCTGGAGAAATTACTGGAATAAGCACCCTCCTAGAAAATGAAATATTTTTTTGGTTGAACTGGTATTTTCCAGTAGGGAAATAAAAGTTTGTCTTGAGAAATTCCTGTACAGCTTTCCCAGGAGATTTATAGAATCACAAAATCATTAAGGCTGGAGAAGCCCTCTGAGATCATCGAGTCCAACCATTCCCCCAGCTCTGCCAAGTCACCCATTAAATCATGTCCCCAAGATATCCAGCCACACCTGGATATCTCTTAAATCCCCCCAGGGATGGGGACTCCACCACCACCCTGGGCAGGGAATGATTTACTCCTCAGTGAAATCTGCTTGGAAAAGGGATGGAGAGGCAGGAAACCCTCCCATAGCCTCAGGCAGTGCTGGACACGCTGATCTGACCCATCAGCAGGGATGGTCTCTCCTCAATGGGTTTTAAGTGTCAGGTCAGAAGACCTGACAGCCAACCCTATAATATTTTAAGCTGTGGGGATAAGAACTGAACCACAATCCTCTCTCAGAAGGCACGTGGAGGACCCAGGCTTGGATGGGCTGAACAGCTCCTGCTTTCACTGATACATCTCCAGTCCTTAGGGATGAACTGCAGGGAGTGACAACCTGTCCAGGACAAAAAGACTCTTCAGTGTGACCCCACCTGGACTTTGATCCCCAGCCAAAGCTGCTGTAGGAGAGAGGTGATGGCTGGTTTGTTTCCAAAGCTGCAGCAGTGGCTTAAGTCGGTCCAGCCCCCAGACTAGTGTTGGATTAGTCTCACTCCAGTGCTTTAATGTGTCTGTGAAGGTTAAGTGCTGATTCCTGGAGGTGTCAAACATGCAGTGGGGCTGTGCTGGAAGGGGGAGTAGAAATGACAGCTTGAAAGCAAGCAAAAGGCAGATTTAGAGTGTTTGTGAAGATACTTCCGAGGAGAGAGAGAGGTTGGTCTGTGGTGCAGTGCCCAGGAGCAAAGGGGGGCTCAATCCCACCACCCACTTGGGGCTGATTTGGCCAAATCATTGATCCCACAGAAGACAGAGAAGTAAATTTAGAAAAGGTGAGTCTAAGACAAGGTAAGACACGCAACAGCAAGACCAAAACACCTACAGAGCCCCCAGTCCTGCTCTGGACCACAGCAAGCAAACCCTTGGAGAGCGACGCACACCATCCCCTCATCCTGAGGTTACCTCCAAGCCTGGATGCAGGATTCAGGGAGGCACCTACTCAAGCCCCAGTGAGTAACTATGTCAAGCAGAGAGGAAAATGAACACTTGAGCTGCATGCTGGAGCATTAGTCACGAGTTCCTGTGCGTGAGGAGAGTCGATCCCAGTGTTGTGCTCTTCCCACACAAGCAGTCCCATTGAGATCCAGAGTTACTCAAGCAGGGAAAGTCGAGCAAAGTGAGGATGTGTGGGTAGCTCTCGCAGTGCTTTTAAGGTAACATCTGAGGTTGCCATCCATTTCTCCCTCTCGAAATTCACTGAGCAATTTTCTCCCTCTTGCAATCTTCTTTTTTTTTTTTTTTTTTTTTAATTTTTTATTTTTTTTTTAAAAAACCCCAAATTCACATTACAGAGAAAAATGGCAAGAAACTGTAATTGTAGAGGAGGGGAGGGAATGCAGAGTAGGGAGAGGAGGCAGCTGTATTGACCATCTGCTATACCGCTAAAAACACCCACTTAAGTATCTGTTTACAAATCAAGTTGCCTGTGTTAGTAGAAACAGAGGCTCTTGCTTCAGAAGTATCAGATGATTGGCTGCCAACACACTGAGTTTATTAGGTAGCAGACTGGGTCTTTCTGAAAATGTGTGGTGGGAGGAACGAACCCAAAAGCTGCTCCTTAACAAGGAAATATTGAGAGGCACAAGGTAGAAAAAAACAATTCCCAGGAGGAGCTGCCATTCCTAGAGGGATCCCAAGCTTTCCCAAACATGAGGTGCATCCATGTCATACAGCCACAGAACCATGGAATGGTTTGGGTTGGAAAGGACCTTAAAGCTCATCTCATTCCAACCCCTCTAGACACCTTTCACTAGACCAGGTTGCTCCAAGCCCCATCCAACCTGGCCTTGGACACTTCCAGGGATGGGGCAGCCACAGGTGACTTCCAGGTGAGACAATGTCCTTTGCCCTTCCTCCCCCTTTGGATAGCTCCTGCTATACCACCACTGCCTGAATACCCATCAGACAGCACTGCTTGGAATTTCATGTCCATTTTACACAGAAACATTAAACAAAAACCCCCCGAATCCTTTCCAGAGGTGTTTAATCACAGCAGGGATAATGAAGCATCCCAACCCTCAGGATGTCAGGTCATCGCTCGTAAGTGCCTGATGATGCAAACAGAGCTCTAAAGATGTGTTGCTAACTGATCCATACTTCCATTTCCACAATCCTTTGAGAAGCAGGTGCAGGAGGATGCAGCTGCATTTTGGGAAGTCTGCACACACAGCTGAGGCCACCTCTGCTTCAAAAATCAGGGGCCTTGCACTTCTGACACAGCCTCGTCTCAGGTGATGCCCTTCAGAGAACATAAGTTGGGTCTCCAGGAACTACCTCCCCATCCCTTTCCACCCTAAAAAGGGTTTGGATGTAACAGGAATTTTAGGGTAATCCAGCAATTGTGTCCTGAAGTCAACTGGAGGAAACCAAGTTTTCTCTGATTATAAAATTCATGGGATAGGACTTAAAAACCAGGGAACAGAGCAGGGAGAGTTTCCTTAGGACCAACTGCACTCAACTCTCCCAGCTCCAGTTTCTGGAATTCTATAAAATAGGAAGTCAGGTGCTTGCTGTGCTGGAAACTTATCCAACATGGTCAACAAGTCCCAGGAGAAAGATATTTTAGGTGCCAGACATCAGTCAATGAACCTTTAAAGGTATTCCCCTGACTTCTTCCAACTTGGCCACTGCTGGGCACATGTGGCAACACATGGAAGTGCAATCATGGAACCACAGAATCGTTAAGGTTGGAAAAGCCCTCTACTAAGGTCATCAAATTCCAACCCCAGCACTGCCAAGGCCACCGCTAACCTCTGTCCCCAGGTGCCACATCCACAAGGCTTTTTAAGTCCTTCCAGGAATGTTGACTCCACCACTGCCCTGGGCAGCTGTGCCAGCGCTTGACCACCCTTTCAGTGAAGAATTTTTTTCCCAATATCCAACCTAAACCTCCCCTGGCACAGCTTGAGGCCGTTTCCTCTTCAATCTGAGTATTTCCACAATTGCGGATCAACAAGTGGCCGTGACGTTGATGCCCAAGGCAACCACAACTGTTGTAAATCAAAGCTGCTCCATCAAGGTCAGTTAATCTGCCTTTCTTTCCATCCATGGGAGATCTGGCTTGTATTCCAGCTCAGGCATGAGCAGAGGGCCAAGTGGGACTACAAAAACAGTGGTAGGGATACTTAGAAATGCGAAGGCAGATGGCACAGCTCCATCCCAACTCCTGCCTGCAGAAAGCCCTGGCAAACTGCTCTGGAGTCCTGGCTGACCTGTCTGCAGCAACTGCCTGTTTCAGACTGTCTGAAATCCCAGCCACATGCCAGGGATCTTCTCCCTGACAAACAGTCCCACCAGAAACCTCTTCAGGAAAGCCCTGCCAGCCTCTCCTCCCTTATGCTCCCCTGTGCTGTAGTTTTCTCTTGCTCGGTGTGTCCATGCAGGAACACCAATTTTTAAGCTCCAGTGACATCAGAGAGGCAGCCAACCCTCTCCTGCAGCCTGTGGTGTGCTGGCAAGCCTGCATGGCAGCCAGATCCAGGCAGTTACCAGCCCTTCATCTCCTGCAGGAGATGGCATTCCCTGTCTCTTTGAACAACTGCATGTTAGGAGGGAGTGAATAGAACAGACACTGCTGATCAGCTGTTAATGCTCACTCCAAAGATGAAAACATTTAACATGAAATCACATCTTAGGGGACAGGATTTTTTTTTATTATTATTATTATTCTCTCTCTCTCTTTTTATTCCCTTCCCTTTTAATTCACTCCTTTATCTCCCAGGCCTTGATAGTGTCAGGAACTGACTCATGACTACAGTGTTAAGTTGCCTCTGGTTAAATCAAACACTGCTTCAAGCAGGGAGTTTCTGGCTGGGAGCAGTTCAGGAGTGACATGGAGAAAGGGAATAAAAATGCTCCTTTGATGGGTGGAGGGAATCACACTCTTTGATTGACGAGGAGAGGAAGAAAATATCCCTGTGCTGGTTTTCCCCATTGTCTCATAGTGAGGGGTCAGATAATCTGGGCAACAGGCAGGGGCTGTGAGGCTGGAGTGGGACAGGAGAGGATGTTCACAGGAACAAAACCTTGTAGAAGTGACAACAGCTTCCACTCAGAGAGAAGGGAGGATCTTGTGCTTTGTGTTCTCAAACAGAAGCTGTGTATACACATCAAAAAAAGCCTCCTACTCCAGTGGAGTTCTGTGTTCCACAGCTCTCTCTCCACAGGAAGAAATCAGTGGAAATGTGAGTCAGGGGACTCCTTTTGCTGCTCAGCAGCTGCCTCTCAGAGGCTTGTTCAGCTCCTGGACCAGCCCCTTCCAGTTGTGCATCCAGGTGCACACACCATTCCCATGCTGTCGCCACCATGCCAAGCAGCAACACAGTCATTCCCAGTGGCTCCCAGATGCCCAAATCAGAGCTGATTTTGCTTCAAGGTCAGTTCCTGCCTCTGCTCCCACCAGGTGAAGCTTCTCCAGGAAGCTGGTGAGCTCCTCCCGCTCCACTTTGTGCCATTTTGCATTAACATCAACGTTGCTGAGAGCAGCAGAGCCCTGCTCTTTGCTCATTCAGCAGGGCTGCTCATCCACACCCACATCTCATCCACACCCAGCACATCCTGTGAGCAGCCAGGGAATCCATCCCCCACTTAGAAGAGCCATTCTGGTAGACACTGAAAGCTGGGAAAAAGGGTAATTTTAGGAGCTCTGTGGCCTGCAACACATCAGGTAGAGCCAGGCTCCCTGTAGGGAAGGCTGCATTCCAATGGATGTGTCCTGAGGGATGGAGCATGTCACCTTGGTGGCAAGGTGGAGTCTCCACTACGGCTCTGAAGTGACACAGCAGCTGTGATGGTGTCTCTGGGATATTTGGGGTCCCTTGGAGCCCAAACCCTTCTCCTCCCAAGGCTCTGTACAGCCTTTTGCAGGCTGTGCACTGTAAGCTGCTGTGCTATCCCATAATTTAAACATTCAGGAGAGGTCCACAGTGGGGTCACAAACCCAAACTCCCTTGAATTACTCAAGCTGGATCAGATCCTGTAGGATCTCAGAAACTGCTGTTAACTGGGTTAACTGGGTTAACTGCTGGGTTAGACTCATCCATTTTCTGGCTCCAACAATAGCCAATAACAGATTCCCAGGGAAAGTGTAAGGATGGGCTAAGATGAACATTTCCCACAGCCCTCCCAGTCTCTGGCAATCTCCACATTAGGAACTGCCAGGGAAGGGAACGGAGCTGGGGAAGGGTCTGGAGCACCAGGAAGAGCTGAGGGAGCTGGGGGGGCTCAGCCTGGAGAAAAGGAGGCTCGGGGGGGACCTTCTGGCTCTGCAACTCCCTGACAGGAGAGGGAAGCCAAGGGGGGTCAGGCTCTGCTCCCAGGGAATAAGGGACAGGATGAGAGGAAACAGCCTCAAGCTGGGCCAGAAGGGGTTCAGGTTGGACATCAGGAGGAATTTCTTCCTGGAAAGGGTGGTAAGGCATTGGAAGGGGCTGGCCAGGGAGGTGGTGGAGTCACCATCCACATCCAAACAGCCCCTCTTTGGCAGTGATTTCCAGAGTATGGATCCAGTATCTGGATCCTGTGAGATCCCAGTGCATCAAAGGAGTCCCGTGCCTCAGTTTCCCCTGTGCTTTGATTGCAAATGCTCTGGATCTGGGGCTGTTTCTGCACAGAGAACACTGGATGTTGGATCACACCACAGGTTTCCTGGGAAGGGGTGGCAGCCAGTGGGGTTTAGTTCTCTCACTAACAGTCCCTAAAACTTCCAGACACCTGGCAAAGGGCAGCTCTGCCTGCACAGCCTGACAACCCAGCACACAAATCCAATGCCCCTGGGACACAGGGCCCACCTCCCTGTTAGGGAATGAAATGGGTCAGGGCCAGTTCTCTGAGGGCAGAGCAGCAGGCACAGCTCACATCCATATGGCTCAGCTCCCCGGCCTCCAGAGCAGGCTGGCTCTGTGCCGGCTGGAAAACATCCCTGCTAAACCCTCAGCCATGCCCAGATATTGTCTGGGAGCAGGAGAGCTGGTCTGGGCCAAACCTGTGTTTGGGATCATGGGAATGATGTGGTGGCACGGATGATCCCAGAGCAGGAATCAGTCTTGTGCTCTTCCCCTGCTTGGTTTGTCAGTGCAAACACAGAGCCATGGCCCTGGGGGAGCTTCCAGCCTGGACACACAGACCATTCCTGCAGGGAGCCATCACCCTGAGCTGGATGGCTCCATCCATGGCACATCAAACAATAGAGGACCCTAAAATTTAGAACTGCAAATACCTGAACTCCAGTGTCCAGGTCCTGTGTTTAATTTGCTGGTACAGACATACCCTCCCCAGCTGGATACATCCTCCATGTTCCCACCTTCCCACCCACTGCTTCCCAGAAAAAAATCAGAGGAACAGGCAGCCTTGCATCCTACAGGATGCTGAAGGTAAAAGTAGCCATCTGGTCCATACACATGGGCAGGGTAAGTTCCCACTCCAAATTATCCTAATCCCAAAGAAATGACAGACACGAGCATGGCAGAATAGGGAGAATCACAGAATCAAAGACCCCTATCATGGTTTGGGTTGGGAAACACCTTAAAGCTCACCCAGTTCCAACCCACTGCCATGGGCAGGGACACCTTCCACTAGCCCAGGTTGATCCAAGCCCTGTCCAACCCGGACTTGAAGACTTCCAGGGATGGGGCAGCCACAGCTTCTCTGGGCAACCTGTGCAAGGGCCTCACCACCCTCACAGCCAACAATTCCTTCCCAATATCCCATCTCTCCCTTCCCTCTGGCAGTGGGAAGCCATTCCCTGTGTCCTGTCCCTCCAGGCCTTGTCCAAAGTCCCTCTCCAGCTCTCCTGGAGCCCCTTTAGGTACTGAAAGGGGCTCTCAGGTCTCCCTGGATCCTTCTCTTCTCCAGGTGAACACCCCCAGCTCTCCCAGCCTGTCTCCATAGGAGAATCACAGAATCATTTAGGTTGGAAGAGCCCTCTAAGATCAAGTCCAACCATCCCCCAGCACTGCCAAGGCCACCACTGACCCATATCCCCAGGTGCCACATCCACATGGCTTTTAAATCCCTCCAGGGATGGGGACTCCACCACTGCCCTGGGCAACTGTGCCAGGGCTGGACAATCTTTTCAGGGAAGAAATTGTTCCCAATATCCAACCTAAACCTCCCATAGCACAACTTGAGGACATTTCCTCTTTTTTTGAGAGTTTTACCAGTAGGAACCCCCACGGAGCCAAACTAGCATGGCTTTACTAAGCCAGGCTTTACCTGACTTCAACTCACACCACAAACACATCCCTGCAGGAATAAATGATTAAATCCCATAGAAATGTGACTGGAAAAAACTGTGAAAGTGCTACAGCTTTAGTTCTGGGTCTTCTGCCCTGGCTCCACAACACATCTGAAAGGCTTTAAGTCAGTCCTGAGAGGACATTTACTATTACAGCTTTCACATTTGTATTTTTAACCTCCTTGAAGGCTTCCCAAGGATTGCCAGAGGAGGGGGGGTATTTTAGGCACACGAAGCAGATGAAAAAAACCCCACCAAATTAGCACTTAGTGCATTTAGCGGCCTGGCAAGTGTTTGATCTGATCCTCAGGTTGGGAAGGGTTGGATTTCCTTGCATGGAAGCCAAAGAGAATCCTCCTCCCAAATCAAATGTCAGCCTCCAGTACCAACACATCTCAGGGTGTGGTTTCAGAGGATGCTTCCAAGAGCTGGGAGCACGTGCCCACCCCTGTCAGGTGAACACAGAGACTACAAGAGCAAAATTGCACAATCACATTAACTTAACTCCGAGTGGTGGTGATGGAAAAGCTCCAGTGCATCCTGGCAGAACATCAGGAATCCAAACTTGCAGCAGCATCCCCTGTGAGGAGCTCAGGGACAGACAAACAGCCCAAGCACAGAGGCGCCGGGTGCTTTTTGCACGCCACCTTTTCCTGGGCAGGGAAGTGCTACTGATCCTGCAGTGCTGGAACCAGCAAGAGGAGCAGAGGAGCATCCCCAGAGACATCTAGGAGGTCTGGCACTGAGCAGGGAATTGAATGCACTCCCCCAAGTGTTTCTAAAGCAGAGGACATTGCCTTGTGAGCATTATAAACCGATGGACACCTAAGTGATGGGATGAATCAGCCCCAGCCAAGCCACCTGACAACCTGCTGTCAAATTTCTCCTGCTCTCCTCCAACCCAGCTGAGACAGATGGAGGATTATAAGGAGGGGAGGTTGTTTCATACTGGTGTTTCATTGGGGGTTTTGTTTCAGGTGTTGGTCTCTTCTCCCAAGTAACAAGTGGCAGGACAAGAGGAAACGGCCTCAAGTGGAGCCACGGGAGGTTTATGTTGGATATTTGGAACAATTTCTTCACAGAAAAAGGTTGTCAACACTGGCACGGGCTTCCCAGAGCAGTGGCAGAATCACCATCCCTGAAGGGATTTAAAAGATGTGTAGGGATGGTGCTTAGGGATGTGGAATAGGGAATGGTTCTGTTGGTAGAGTGGTGGATGTGCCTTGGGAGGAGGACCTGAAAAAGAAATTACTGAATTGGTTGATACAGAATCACAGAATCATTAAGGTTGGAAAAAACCTCCTAAAATCATCAAGTCCAACTGTTAATCCAGCACTGCCAAGCCATCACTAAATGTGTCCCCAAGTGCCACCCTGTTGAACTTCCTACAATTGGCCTCAGCCCTTCGCTCCGGCCTGTCCAGACCCCTCCTGCCCATAGAGAGGCACCTGTGTCATGTTTGCCAGTCCTGTACACCTTCCTCTTGAAGAATAACCCTTCTGTCAGGCTGGAATATTTCTTCAGAGCAGCAACCATTGAGTAAGGATGGGCAGCACCTTCAGCACCTGGGAATTCTCAGCTGGGGCCTCTGGGTACTGTTGCAACACCACTTTTGGGAAGGAGGGCAGGCAAAAACATGACTGTGGGTCTGCACATGCTGGGGAGCATCAAGACAAGGTGTGCCATTAACTTTCCCTTCTTTGTTGGTGGACTCTTCAGTCATTGTTGCTCCAGCTGTGATTAATCCTGCAAACCTTTGGGGGACGTAACAGTTTTATGACTGTACTGCTAATGAGGGGGATTAATTATTCTTTCCTCTCTCTCAGCTTCTTGGAGGGGGCAGCTGTCCTGGTGTGGTTTTGGCCATCACAGGGTGTGATTGTAAAAAGCCATTCAACCCTTGGGTTCATCAAGTTCAACCTTTGGGTTCAACCATGCCAGGTCTCCTTGCAGTGACCCAGCAAAGGGAGACCTCGACCCCCAGGATCAAGGCACAGTTGTCTCCCTGCTGGTGGCTTCAAGCCCATGGGGATACACAGGATGCTTCCAGCTGGTACCCCAAGCTCCTTCTGTCCCACTGGCTGATGGATTTGGGATGATCTGGGTATAGATCATAGAGTCATAGAATAGCTTGGGTTGGAAGGGAACTTTTAAGGTCATCTAGTCCACTCCCTCCTCTGGACCCCACCTCTGAACTCTGCCCAGTCCAGCATGGACTCACCCTTGATGTACCAGGAAGACCAGAAACAGGTGCCATGTTCCAGCAAGGTCCCCAAGATGAGATGGGATTGAGCTGGTCTCTGCCAGAGACCCTTCCTCCTCCTTCCACTTCCATTTTCCACCGTGTGATCAGTTCACACTTGGGTTTTCTTTCCTTCTCCTGCTGTTTCCAAGACAAGCCCCTGAACCTTGGCAGAAGTTACCACAGTGAGTCCCCAGGTGTGGGTCCATCAAGTCCATATTCCCAACTCCACCTGCTCCACACGTTGCTCCTCAAGGCCAGCCAGGCTCACTTGATGTCCCTCTGCTCCTCTCCCTGCATCCATGTCATGGGAGCCCCAAGGCCAGGTCTGGAGCTGAACCTGTGCTCTGTGGGGCCAACAGAAATAATTCCATGAGTGGGAATTTGCATTAAAACAGGTCTTTGTGTGAAGATCTCCCCTCTCTGACCACTAATTCCTAGGAAACTTGTAATGCAAATACTTTTTGAAGCAGGGTGGCAGCACCAACATCGTCAAGAAGATGCCAAAGGGCAAAAAGAGCAGCAGCAGCCTCTGGGAAAGCACCTGGTTTGAGCTTTTCTTCTGACACCAGCACGTGCTGGTGTCTCCACTTCGGAGCAGGGCTGGAACCTCCTGCTCTTTGTTCTGGGGAATTTGAACTTGTGCAAATCCTTTGCATTTCCACTTCTCTCTCCTGGTGGAGCAGTGCCCATCCTGAGCTCCTGCAGCACACAGACTTCCTCGGAAAGAACATATTTTCCAAGCAAAGATGCTTAGGAAAATGAGATACTTGATGAAAAGCTATCCCCTTGCCTTCCCTCCCAATTATTTTTTAAGTACTATAGACACGAAATAAAGTATTTTTATTAAAACGTCAGCAGGCAAACAAAAAAAATCTGAGGAGATATTCCACAGTAAAGCCAAAATCAACTCTGAAAAATGACTAAAGCAGAAGAGTTAACCCCCAGACTGTAATTTCTTTCCCAGGGAGACAGCAAAGCCTCCTGAGCTCTCGGTACAGAGGGACTCCTGCAAAGTCTGCCATTATTTGATTTTATTGTTTTCACTTCAGAGTAATAACAGCCCTTCTCTAAGACTGGGGACTGGATTTGTCCTTATAATATGACCTTTTTGTAGCCTACAAGTAGCGAGAAAAGGACAAACTGGCAGAAAATGGACAAGATCTCTGGCTTTCTGCTGTGGCAAGTCAGGTTTTATCCACCCTCAGCTCTGAGCTGCTCCAGAGACAAGAGACAGTGATCTCCACTTATCCCTTGTGATCTGCTGCTTCCAGAGCTCCTGCTGGGAGCCTAGGCCATGTTCCCAACGTTTTATTTGCTTTTCTTGTAGTGGTTGAGCAATCTCTCCTCACTCTTTGGAGCAGGAGGAGCCCCTTCCCTTGTCATCCAGCACAACAACCACACGGATTTCCTGTAGGTGCCCACAGCTCTTCTTGTTAGTGGTCCATTCCAGCATCAGTCCCTCTCCTGAAATCACACCCATCCTGGTCAGAAACACTGTGTTTTTTCTCCAAAAGCAGAAGGAATCAT
Organism: Manacus candei; assembly: GCF_025592945.1. Classification (NCBI taxonomy): domain Eukaryota; kingdom Metazoa; phylum Chordata; class Aves; order Passeriformes; family Pipridae; genus Manacus; species Manacus candei. Next base: position 7,662,817 of record NW_026138055.1, on the reverse strand, counting down.
GATATGCTGGAGCATGCAAGTGTTGCTGTTTGGGTTGATCCACCCAAAGTCTTTCAAATCCTGCAGAACCCCAACCAGAACATCAAGTCTCCAGCAAGGGGTTTTATTTCTCATTCCCCTGATGTGATTTGACCTCTCCTCTGGTCAACTGCTCCCTCATTTCCACTAAGAGAAACCCTGTGAGCTACTCACTGTCTGTTTTGAGAGGTGCAGAAGCAAAGGAAAATGTCCAAATACTGAAAAAGGAAGGATAAATTGCTTCCTTGGGTAAATCAGAGGAGGTCAGTGCAGGCTGGTCTACACAAAACCCACAGTGCTGAAGTGAGGAACTGATGTGAGCCTCCACCAAGAATGAGAAAAAAAATCATATTTCATTTTCAAACACATGGGATAAGACATTTTCAAATGAAGCTACAAGGAAAGGGAATGAGTCAGATACAGGAAATTTCTTACAGCGTGTAGGAAGCACGAAGACCATCCCAAGCAAACCATCTGGGCCCGAAATGTCAGGCAAATCCTTCCTGAAGGAGCATATTGGTGGGTACATCAATCAGAGGAGTCCTTCTTCCAGCATGCACACGAGTGAGCCAATACCTCAATTACGGCTCCGTGTTCCACTGCACATTGACCTTAAGAGTCTAGTGCTTTATAGGAAGGAGTTTAATTCAATTAGCAAACCCACAGGGTTTTCAGCCAGGCTGCCACTGACCTGCTGATGTCAGGCATTTAAAGTAGCACAAAGGCACTGGAGTTCAAATGGCCCATCTTCCCCGGCTTTCCATTCTGAGCCAAAAAAAAAAGGGACGCCAGTGATGCCAGCAGAGTGGGATTTGTTTGAAGGAACATTCCAATGTTTGGGTTTGAAGTTTTAAAGGCAAGGAATACTGGTTGCTGTGATAGAATCATAGAATATCCCATGTTGGAAGGGACTCGTATGGATCATCGAGTCCAGCTCCCGGCCCTGTGCAGGACAACCTCAAAAATCCCACCAGGGTGTGTAATTCTTCAGGCTTTCAAAATATATTCGAGCAAGTGACATTCATAAAACAAAGAGAAAGTAAAATCATGGAATCATAGAACCACAGAATGGGTTGGGTTGGCAGGGACCTTAGAAACCATCCAGTTCCAACCCACTGCCATGGGCAGGGACACCTTTCACTATCCCAGGTTGCTCAGAGCTCCACCCAGTCTGGCCTTGAGCATCCCAAGAGTCTTGTATTGGGATCAAAAGACAACAAGAGATCAAACAACCTTTTCTTTTCTTGACAACTCATTGGAGAAGCTGCTTTGCAGTGTGACATTGTCCTCACATGGGTCAGTCACAGGGGGGTTGTTTTCTTTGGGGGACGAGGGTTCTGTACAGGACAAACCAAAAGCTCGACAAGGCAATGCCCACAGGATTGCTCATGACCTTGATCATACCAGTGGTCCATTAGGGACACCTTCCACTATCCCAGGTTGCTCCAAGCCCTGTCCAACCTGGCCTTGAACACTTTCAGGGATCCAGGGGCAGCCACAGCTTCTCTGGGCAACCTCTGCCAGGGCCTCCCCACCCTCACAGCCAAGAATTCCTTCCCAATATCCATCTAACTCTGCCCTCTGGCAGTTTAAAACAGCTCTCCCTTCACCTTCCCTGGGAGATGTGACACCTTCAGCTTCACCCCACAGATACAGCTCTGAGGTCACTCCAGACACTGACTACAAAAGCCCACAAAGAGGATGGTTACAGCACATCATGGCCACAACTTTGTCACTGAGGAGACCCAGGGCCTGGCACTGAGTGCAGTGAATTCCAGCATATCTTCTGGAAAGAGGGAGAGAGACCCCACACTGCTGGGGAAATACAAACAAGGTCACTTTAGCAACAAAACATCTGCGCAAGGGGCACCATCTCTCTCCTCCAACCTGTTAGAGGATGACTTGAGGGGGGAAGCAGCGTTAATCCTGATCTGGAATACCAAATTCCACCTCATTTTAGGCACAGATTTTTAAATGTCCCCTCGTCTGAGTGCAGGTGTATTTTTTTCTCGAGTTGAGGAAAGAACTACAGAATCATAGAATAATTAAGGTTGGAAAAGACCTTTTAAGATCATCAAGTCCAGTCATCAACCAGTACCAACACCATGCTCACCACTAAACCATGTCCTCAAGTACCATATCCAGACATTTTTTGAAGACTTCCAGGCTTGGTAACTCCACCACTTCCCTGGACAGTCTGTTCCAGTGTTTTACAACCCTATCCATGAAGAAATTCTTCCTAGTATCTAATTTAAACCTTGCCTGGTAGCAGGAGGTCAAACTGGAAGGTCAAAAACTTTTGAAACACCAGTGAAACCACAAACTCCATAAAACCATGGGCTGTGTCCCACTTCTCCTCCATCCAAGACATGGATAATGCTGCATCCTCAGCCAGAATTTGGCAGCACAGCTGCATTCAGGGTGTCTTTAATGGTGTGAGTGTGTGCACATCACATCTGTTGTACCTTCACCTTTGCACACCATCCCGTGGGCTGTGAACTGATGCTCTGTGCCCAGGGAGGTCTCTACTTTCAAGGCAGAGACCTCAGAAAGCACCCGGGAAATTCAGGGAGCAGCGGGAACTGCCGAGGTGCACGTGAGCCGAACACCTCCAGGAACGGGCAGAAGGGGTTAAAAAACAGCAAAGCTTTAAAAACTGGAGGCTCCTTCCCAGTGCTTTGGCTCCCAGGATAGCAGGGAGGGGGAGGCAGGGGCACTGCCAGCTCTCATCCCTCTCCAGGGTATCTGAGAGCTGCAGGGAAAAAAAAAAAGGAGAAAAACCGTCCAGTGACCTCACTGAAATTAGAAACTTAACAATGAACACGCTCCACATACAACTTGCCCGTCTCCGTCGTCATGGAGACGGCTACAAATCTGTGTCAGCTGCAATCCGCTCTCCAGCTCCTAAAATTTAAACGAAAAAGGAGGGAGGCGGGAAGAGGGAATTCCTCTGCACTGCCTGGCTTTGATGTGCATCACGTTTAAAGGCACAGGGGATTATCCGAGCCTGATGCCGGATAAAGCAGCGGCTGTGGAGCAGCTGATGTGTGCTGGCCACATTTGCCTCCAGCAGAGCATCTCCCCAGCCTCCACAGGGGCTGTGTGCAAACATTTTGGTGCTGAGGATGAACCCAAAAACGTGGAATTCCCGGGAGGCTGCAGAGCATCAGCATCACCCTGCAGGCAGCAAGCTGAGATGGCATCTCAGAGGGGATGGAAGGGCCAGGAGAGCTGGAAAGGAGTATCCAAGGGGTCCGTGGTGGTGCTCAGAGGGGAAACACTCCGATGGTCTCTTCATGACAAAAAGGGCAGAGTCAGAGAGGAATTCCTGCTGCTGGGGTGGCAGGAGAGAAGAGGAAGCAGGAAGGAGAAGGATGGGACCAGAGACTTGTTTCTCCAGGACTTGGAGGTCACAGCTGAAATTTGGGGCATGAACAACACCCTCCAGGTTGGGCAGAGTGTTGGCTGGGTCTACAGAGCAGCAAAAATAGAGATGTCTGTGCTGTTGGACAAGACACTTGGACCTGTGAGCTGGTTCACAAATGAGTAGTGGGGAAATACTGAACATGTGACCATACAGGAGGATCCTGGAAAATTGCCCTTTCAGCCAGGCAGGAGCAAAGCCAGGGGATAAAGGGTAGGTAAGGTTGGAAGGTACCACAGTGGGTCATCTGGTCCAGCCTCCCTGCTCTCAAGCAGAGCCATCCCAGAGCACATGGCACAGGATTGTGTCCTGACAGTTCTGGAATATCTCCAGTGAGGGGACTCCACACATCTCAGGACAATCTGTTCCAGTGGTGATCACTGCCACAGTAAAGAAGTCCTTCCTCAAGGGAATCAAGAACAGACACTCCCCAGACCTTCCTGGACAAATTCTCCCCCATCTTGGCAAAACACAACTGACCAACCAAGACCCTCACCCTCTCAACTCCCACCTCTGACAATTACTAGGATTTGGGTAATTTTTTTTCCTCTCCTGCATTTCCTTTTCTTTCTTATTTGGACTATTTTTGGTTGTTTAGGCTCATTTTTGCTACTATTCAACTCAATCCTATTTCTGCTGCTATGCAGAGTTGAAGGCAAGGTATCATATGGAACTAAAGGGCTGGAGGAAACTCCAGCACAAGGAGAGATGAGAGGACTCTGAAACTCTTACAGCAATGAAGAAATCATGGAATCATAGAAGACTACACCACCAAGGCTAAATTACACAATATCATCCTCAAACCACAGATGATCTGCCAAGTTACAAAGCAAGGGAGATGCTGTAGGGTTGCCCATTAAGGTCACTAAGGAACACTGGAGGTGTCCATTCAGAGACATAAAGGAGACATGGACTATTTTGACCAGTTCCTGTCGTTTCAAGGGCAAAACTCATTGAATCATCCCCAGGTGACCAGTGCAGAACCACAGAAAAGCATCCCAGAATGGGTTGGGTTGGAAGGGACCTTAAAGACCATCCAGTTCCAACCCACTGCCATGGGCAGGGACACCTTCCACTAGCCCAGGTTGATCCAAGCCCTGTCCAACCTGGCCTGGAATATTTCCAGGGATGGGGCAGCCACAGTTTCTCTGGGCAACCTGTGCCTGGGCCTCACTACCCTCACAGCCAAGAATTCCTTCCCAAATCCCACCTAACCCTGCCCTCTGGCAGTGGGAAGCCATTCCCTGTGTCCTGTCCCTTCAGGCCTTGTCCCCAGTCCCTCTCCTGCTCTCTTGGAGCCCCTTTAGGCACTGGAAGGCCACAATAAGGTCACACCAGAGCCTTCACAAGCCATGTGCACGTTGAAGCCATGAGGATGGAGAAGGCAAGCTCAGTTCTCATCAATTTTTGTATGACTGGAGGGACGTTTTGGCCACAAATTCAGGAAAACAGAGCAAAAGAAACCTAATTTTCTCCTGAAATCATTCCCTGCTCCACTATATTCCCATTACAGGGGTTTTTGGATGGATAGGGTTGAGAGGTGAGAAGTTATCCAAGAGGGGAAGACCCTTGGAAAACTGTTACTTGGATACGGATGCAAAACAGAAACACACCTCCCAGTGACTGTGGTAACAGAATGACCCTCCTAATTCAGGAATGAGTTCTGTGGAATAAGTTATTTCCATGGAATTCCAGAGGTGGAATTACCTTGCTCACTGCAATGCACTGTCAGATACCCTACCACTCAATTAAGATCTAAAATGTGCATGGAGGATTTATTGAAATGGTCTCATTTGCTGCAATGTAATTAATTAGACACATTCCCAGCCAGGTACAGTTTTAATGCCATCCATCTGATCAGGCTCCAAAAAAAAAGCAGAGAAACAAAAAAGAAGGAAAAAAGGACAAGTTTAAAATGAGTTAAATCAGGAAATGAAATGCATGAGTGTAACTCCTCCTTCCAGAGCATGGAGGTTCTGCTTTTCCTTTCTAAGAAAAATCCTTCAGAAGGCATTTTTGCTGAATCCTAGATTTCCCCCATCAGTGGAGTGTAGTTGAAACCAGAACTTGGAGTGGAAGGAGGGAATTAACAGCAGCCTGTTGAACAGTGATCCATCAACACCCCACCCTGACTAATTAGCAGGGCTCTCCTCGTTATGTGCACTGCACTAACTCCCCAATTAATTCCTTCATATTTGCAAAGGCATCGAAAGAGGCAAAGCATTAAATATAGATGCTAAATAAAAGGGAATAAATAGCAAGCAACACTTGGCTCTCCAGGCTTCCAGGCCCCGTCAGCAGGGACATTCACTCCCTGCCCGGAGCAGACTCTTAACTAAGGCCTGTAAGTGCATTATTAATTTTTCAGCAGCATCCACCAGACATAATGAAGACACAGTTACTCTGTGCACGAGGACTCTGCCCAGAAGAGTTTTAAAATCTCCACCCTGGTGGTTGGCAGGGTCACTGCTGACCTGCATCCCAGCCACGGGATGGTCCAGGCACGGAGCAGTGTCCCCTGTGCAGCCATGAGTGCTCCTGATGCCCATTTTGTGTTCCCAAACTGGCTCCCTCTGCCAGGACACCTTCCACTATCCCAGGTTGCTCCAGGCCCCGTCCAACCTGGCCTTGGAGACTTCCAGGGATGGGGCAGCCACAGCTTCCCTGGGAAACCTGTGCCAGGGCCTCACCACCCTCAAATGCAGGATGGATCTCCACACATCCTGGATGGTATCCAAGATCCCAGTTGCAGCCAGGCACTGGTGACCAGCAGGGCCCTACAGAGCTCTTCTTCCTTGATGAAGGCTCTTTGCAAACCCCACAACCTCCTTGTTCTGATCCCACTGGCACAGATAAAAGAGAAATAATCCTGTCATCATGGAGAAAACCTGAACACAGGATTTAAGAGCATTCCAGTGGCTCTCAGAGGCAACAAGGGACACCCCTACTGTAAGGATATTGGTGGAGAAGTCCTCTTTCACATAATCACATAATCACTGAGGTTGGAAAAGACCTCCAAACCCATCATGTCCAACCTGTGCCCGATCCCCACCTTGTCACCAGCCCAGAGCACTGAGTGCCACGTCCAGTCATTCCTTGGACACCTCCAGGGATTGTGACTTCACCACCTCCCTGAGCAGGAATTTCAGCTTGAGTCTGCATTGGTTGGATCTGTAGCCAGAAGGCAGCAGTAGGTAAAGAAACCTTAAATTCAGATAGAAAAGTCACCTCCTTCCCCTGTGGATGGTTATCTCCCTCAGCAGCCCACGATTATGGGCTGACCTCCAGAGAAGGTCTCTGCTTCCTGAAATCCATCCCCAGAGTGCTTCCCATGATGGCTGATGGTCCATCCCTCCCCCACTCACATCACCTGCTGCTGTTTCATCTCACATGACGATCAGGGGGGCAGCATTCAAAAAACATCCTCTTTGCATGTCACCCCACACCCCCAGGTGTTGAGGAGACAGGTTTGTAACGTGTGCAGTCAGCTGGTGTGTTCCCTTGGTTTAGGATTACATCAATTATCTCTATTTTTAGGCATGAGGGCAAAGTCCCACAGACCACAACAGAGGCAAAGAAAAGGTATTAACATATCTTTATATTCCAGTCTTTGTTAAGCTCCATGAGGGATCCATCAAGAACCAGAAGCCTACGATTTCCACAGGCTGGAGTATTTCCAGGAGTCAGTTCTGCTCCAACCCAGCTGTTTTTTTCTCCCCTTCTCTTTCTTCCCTCGTCCTCTGCTATCTGTGGGAGTTTGTTTCCCTCACAGCACCTCCTTGTACTTTGTCAAGCTTGTGCCTTTATTACCCTCCTGTAGAAATTCTTGTATGGGAGGTTTAAAACGTGATGAGTTTCTTCGTTTGGGGCCACATCCCCATTGCAACCAGGAACCAGAAAATTCCACATCTTATTAGAATTTGCTCTTTGATTAAGCTCATCCCTTCCTCGCCAACCTGCCCCTAAGGCTCCAGAGAACCACAGAATGGTTTGGGTTGGAAGGGACCTTAAAGATCATCTTGTTCCAATCCCCTGCCATGGGCAGGGACACTTTCCACTATCCCAGGTTGCTCCAAGCCCCGTCCAACCTGGCCTTGGACACTTCTAGGAATGGGGCTCTAGCTCTCCTCTCAAGTAGAGCTTGCAAACCTTTGAATGATAGTCTGGACTCTCCACACTCCCCTTTTCAACACCACACCACTGTGACACAGGATTTGGGAGTCTGGCAAGGCAGATTATGCAATTAACTTCCTAAACTCGGGTGTCAACACCACAAGGAGCTTTCTCGTGCCTTCATCTCTCCTCCATGACATCATTTTGCCTTTCAAGGGCAAAAAGCAAACAAAAGAGGCTTTCTGAGCCATTCCAGCACCTGGCTGTCCTTGCTTTGTTTCCCAAGCCTGTGTGACAGGACAGCTCCCAGCAGAGAGAGAACAGCAGCCGGTACAAAGTCAGTACTTCAAGAGCTTTTGGACATCCACCCTCAAGTGCTGCAGAGGTTGGGGGACGGTGACGGGGCCGTGGGAACCTGCAGGGATTGTTGTTCCCATTTTGAGGCCAGCTGTGAAGTAGGACATGAGAGCAGGAAAGTCGGTGGGTGGAAGTGGAGTGGGACACCTGGCTCAAGATGGGATGGGAAACTTCCTGCAAATCACTTTCCCTCCAATAAAGGTGTTCAAAGGTGCTAAAGGTTCACCAGTAGAAGCATCACCCAACGAAGTTCCTTCTAAGACTGTGCTCAGTTGAAAGCAGGGGTGTGGGGTTTGAGTAAAGCAAGGTTACAGGTTCTCCAGGCTGCAGGGCAGTGGCTGCCCAATATCCACCTCTGTGCTTTGCAATTCCACAAGCAGTGAAATGCAGAAGGGTTGGAAGGAATGGGTGGCACAGAACACAGCCAGGGTCAACAAATACGAATTCTTCAATGAATACTGGCAGTAATCTAAAATGAGGAAGTGACACTGAGAAGGAGCACAGGCTTCAGGGATCACACCCATTTGAAATAAATCATTTATTTAAGAGAAGGGCAACATATCCCTCCAACAGGGAATACTTGATTTTAGAATCATCATTGAATGATAAAATGGTTCAGTTTGGAAGGAACCCTAAAGACCATCTGGTTCCACCCCATGCCATGGGCAGGGACACCTCCCACTATCCCAGGTTGCTCCAAGCCCCGTCCAACCTGGCCTTGGACACTTCCAGGGATCCAGAGGCAGCCACAGCTTCTCTGGGCAACCCGTGCCAGGGCCTCACCATCCTCAAAGACAAAAATTTCTTCCCAATATCCCATCTAACCCTGCCCCCTGGCAGTGGGGAGCCATTCTCCCTTGTCCTGTCCCTCTAGGCCCTTGTCCCAAGTCCTTGGAGCCCCTTTAGGCACTGGAAGGGGCTCTAAGGTCTCCCTGGATCCTTCTCTTCTCCAGGTGAACACCCCCAGCTCTTCCAGCCTGTCTCCATAGGGGAGATCTGTCCAACACCAGGACACTGGAGATGAGCAGCTCTGGGGGTGGATGAAACCACACGTGAGGCTGCAGAATCACACAACATCTCCTGTGTTACATGACCCTGAACACAGATAAACCACCAAGTCACACTTAACAGGCCCTGATAGTCTTTCCCCTCCTACCTCCCAAACCCTGTAGACACAGTTATTTAGCACTGCTATAAAAATAACCCCCAGACTGCCCTGCTGTGCCAGACAGAGCACAAACATCTGAGGCAACAGATCTTGTCCCCAGAGCAGGAGGTTAGTGGGTAGCTGAATGTTAGATCCATCTGTCCCAGGACCCAGGGAAGTATTTTATCCTCTGTCAGTGCTGATTCTCCCAGAAACATGGAAAAAGCTATTCCTGCCCACAAACCAACCGGGCAGGAACTTCTACCTGAGGAAAGTGTAATGCCCAGCCTGCCTTTCTGTACTCAGATGTGAATAATCCCACTCCATATTCAAGTAACATGAGTGACACTGTTAAGTGGGAAATTAATATTAAATAAAAATGCAAAGCAGCCCTTTTAGCGGAAATAATTCCCGGTGTAAAAGGAGAGCGGAGGCTGTGCCGTCACTCAGCTGTCTCCACACTCATGGCTCCTTTTGAATTCAGTGTTGCTACAAAAACACACTCCCACTTGGGATTTGCTTCCCCCCACATCTCTCCCTCACTGTGAGGCTCGCTGGTGGTTCCCAAAACCCCGGAGAGGCTGCACAGGTAACGGGTTGTGCGTGGTTTTCATGGGATACTGCTCTGCCACCTAAATCCATCGTGGAATCGTAGAATGGCCTGGGTTGGGAGGGACCCTAAAGCTCATCCAGCTCCATCCCCCTGCCATGGGCAGGGACACCTTCCACTAGCCCAGGTTGCTCTGAGCTCCATCCAACCTGGCCTTGAACACTTCCAGGGACGGGGCAGCCACAGCTTCTCTGGGCACGGATGATGCTCTGTGGATGGGGCTTCACCAAAGCCAGCTGATGTAATTCCCAGGCATGGTCACAGCCCACCAAAACACACCTATCCATGTCCAAGCCCCCTCTGCAGGCTTCCCCTGCAACCCATGGAGAAATCTCCAGGCATCCAGAGGAGGCTGCAGTGGTTCCTTTCCCTGGAGCAGCTTCCTCTGTGTAGGTGTGGGAGGAGATGAACACAATCCCAGCCTGGCTGAGAGCCTCTCTTCTATCCTCACTCAACCTTTAAATTCACACACAGCTCCTGCTCTGGGAGGTTTCCTCAGCTGATCCTCCCCTCTCCAGCCTGGCTGCTCCCTGCCCTGGAGGGGCCTCCTTTGGGACTGTGGTTCACAGCAGGACAGAGGCCTGGATGCCGTGCTGGTGCTGAGGGCAGCTGGGGTTCCCTCACACACCAGGGCATTTCCTCGCTGGAAACAAGTATTTTGGTGCAAGACACAGATGGGAGGAAACACCTGAGCACAGCAGTTCCTCCTGCAGCAAAAGCAATGGGCTCAGCAAAGGTGGGAGTGAGTTGGTGCTGGATTCCCACAGGGTTTCCCTGAGTGATGGGTCTCAAATTGCATTAGCGAGTGATCTTGTCCCTGGAGGCCTCAGAATCAGGAAATCCTGGGAGTGAAGGGACCACAGGGACCAAAATCCACCTGGCAGCTCAGTGACAGCTACACTTGCTCTGGCATTGGCTCTGGGGCACAGTCTGTGATCTCTGGCAAACTCCGCTGGAGACCGATAAATCCTAACATAATCCAACATCTAATCCAACATTGCTGGGGTGGAGAAAAGGAGGTTCAAGGGGGACCTTCTCACTCCCTGCAACTCCCTGACAGGAGGGTGGAGCCAGGGGGGGGTTGGGCTCTGATCCCAAGGAACAAGGGACAGGACAACAGGAAACGGCCTCAGGTGGCATCAGGGGAGGTTTAGATTGGATATTAGGAAAGAAATTCTTCAAGGAAGGGTGGTCAGGCAATGGAACAGGCTGCCCAGGGCAGTGGTGGAGTCCCCATCCCTGGAGGGATTTAAAAGCTGTGTGGATGTGGCACTTGGGGATATGGGTTAGTGGTGGCCTTGGCAGTGCTGGGAAATGGTTGGACTTGATGATCTTAGAGGGCTTTTCCAATCTTAAGGATCCTGTGATCCTATAAGGGAATCAGGGATGTTTCCAAGCTTTGGAGCTGCTCCTGCTCTCCTCCAGGAAGCTGAGCATCCCAGCTGAGCACAGAGAGGAGCCCGGGTTCCACAGCCTGTCCTGCTCCCTGGCAGACAAGGAGTGGTGGAGGTTCAAGCAGGGGCAGCACGGCTGGGTTTGCTGTTCCATCTGCAGAGCTGTCAGGCCTCTTCTCCTGGCAGCCAGAGACCAGTCCCAAGTCCCACATGCTCTCATGTCTTAATCTGCTTGACTGGAGCTGTGGAACTGTGAATGGAAGTGGCTGCATGAGATGACACTGGGGAATTTTCCCTTCCGCCACCCCGGTCGGTCCTGTTGGTTCTCTGAGATGCCAGAAACCTTTGGGAATTTCAGCCCAGGAATAGGTGGTTATTTATTTATGAGAAAAGGCAGCACATGGAAAAGCAAGCAGTGGGGAACAGCTGCCTAGACCGGCCTCTAGAGGTTTCCAAGCTGTGCCCTGAATCCCAAGAGGTGCTTCAATCAGGGCCAAACATCTCCCCAAGCTGCTCCACACCGTCTTAGGCAATCAGAGGTGGACTCCGAGGACGGTATGTTTGGGATCTCTGAACACCAGGAAAACCCCAGCTACCACCACAGCTAAGTAACCACCATGAAAATTCCTTGTCAAGCTGGATCCCAGTGTTGGTGGCTTCCCATGGTTCAGGTGAGTTCACACACCATCAGAAGGCACCACGGGTCTGGAGGCTACGTCAAAGCCCAGAGGGATTTTAGGGAGAGGAGCCTGCTTGTTTTGAGGGGAGAGAAATCTTCCTGCCCACACACAAAGAAACAGAGCTGCAGAGAGCTTTGAACGCTGCTAAACATCCCTCCTGGGAATTTCTCCCCAGGTTTTGAGTTTTTCCTTTTGAAAATAAAAAGCGGGTTTTTGTGGCCACGGAATCACACGATGGGACTGTTCCCACATCAAAAGGTTTCAAAACTCACTTAAAATAACCGAGATTCATTTAATAATCACATTTGCAGTTTGCAAAGCAACTTACTTATCATAGAATGATAGAATGGTTTGGGCTGGAAGTGATGTCAAAGATCATCCAGCTCCAACCCCCTGCCATGGGCAAGGACACCTCCCACTAGCCCAGGTTGCTCCAAGCCCTGCCCAAGCTGCCCTTGGACACTTCCAGGGATGGGGCAGCCACAGCTTCTCTGGGCAACCTGTGCCAGGGCCTCACCACCCTCACAAGGAAGAATTCCTTCCCAATATCTAGTTTAAATCATTTCATACAGCACATCCAGCCTGAACCCCAGTGTCTACACATGCCTCTATAAATGCTGTGTTTCTCCTGCAGGGTCTGGTCCATGCTGGATTCCTGCTGTAGAAACCATTTGGGCAGCTCCAAATGTCACAGGTGCTTACAAAGGGAATGACAGCACCTTGAAAGCATCTGAGTAACCATGAGAGTCGTTCAGTTCAGAGGAGAGGTTGGTATCTGGGCTGCAGACAGAGAAAAATTATTTCAAGAGCATGGTTCAAACCACTGCTGTTTAAATAACCCTTCTGCTGCTCACAGAGAGACTGTGAAGTCAGGGGACGACAGTGATGCGTCATTTGGGCTCCTTTGCTCCTGCTTTCCAACCCCTCATAAAGAAAAGCAGCTCAGGGAGATGCTCAGAGGGAGCACAGCCTGACTGGTGCTCCTGATCCAGAAATACACTGCTGTAAATCCCAGATACAATTCCTTGTTGGAGCAACCTGGGATAGTGAAAGGTGTCCCTGCCCATGGTGGGGATTGGAATAGATGGTCAGTAAGGTCCCTTCTAACCCAAATCATTTTGTGATTCTGTGAATCAAAGCTCAGGTCTTACACCAAATGTGAAATAACCTCTAAGTGATGCTCAACCCTCCCCTCCTATCCATCTCTCTATTCCTCTTCCCAGTCCTTAGCAGGAAGAACATCCTTGACCAGAAACTCTGCAAACAGAATCACAGAATGGTTTGGGTTGGAAGGGACCTTAAAAACCACCTCATTCCATCCCCTGCCATGGGCAGGGACACTTTCCACTAGACCAAGTTGATCCAAGCCCTGTCCAACCTGGCCTTGGACACTTCCAGGGATGAGGCAGCCACAGCTTCTCTGGGCAACCTGTGCCAGGTGGATGCACACCCTGGCCTCCATAAAGCATCACCTCTGTCTCATTAGTTCTAGCATATCACTGTTATTTTAATGGGCCAAACCTGTGTCCTTGTGACACCTTTATGTGACTGCACTTGTTCCCCCGGTGCCAGACTGAACCTGGTTTAACAAGTCCAGCACTGAATTTATGAGCAGCTTTAGCACCACACAGCCCTTTTCATTACTGTCTGAAGGTATTTCCTCTTGATCCAAAACATCCCATGGCTGGAGTGATGCTGAGAAGGGAGAGGAGGGAGAACTGAGTTTTAAGCACAGGCAGGTTAAAATATCCAAATACTGAGCTCACTGCACACCTGCCCTGTCCTGGAGCTCTCTGCCTCTGCTGGAAGCAGGCAGCAGGAATACTGGAGACTCCCAGACACAAACTTGGAGCAAGAACTCTTACCTGCCTTGATCTTTGCAAATCAGAGCCCGAATTGAAGTGGACTGAGCTGCCTGGTGCTGTTGAACAGCACTGTGAGTGTGTGCAGCAAATGGTTGGGTCCTCAGGGCAGGGGAACCTTCCTGGTGTGGAGACAGGGCCTGAGGGGCTTGGAGGGAGCTTGAGAGGGACTGCTGAGGGCCCACACAGGGGAAAGCAAGGTTTAAAGGTCAATAGCTTGGTCAACTCATCACTTCACATTTGTAAAACAGGAGAGGAAAAGGAATCTCTATGATGGATCCTCCATTTCCTAATGAGGGGCAGTGGTGGGGCCGTTCCTATCTCTGCTCTCTGTGACCAGGGACAGGACCTGAGGGAATGGCTGGAGCTGTGCCAGGGGATGGTTAGGTTGGATTTCAGGAAAAGGTTCTTCCTCCAGAGGATGGTTGGGCACTGAACAGGCTCCTCCAGGGCAGTGGGCACAGCCCCAAGGCTGCCAGAGCTCCAGGAGTGTTTGGACAACACTCTCAGGGACAGGGTGGGATTGTTGGGGCATCTGTGCAGGGCCAGGAGCTGAACTGGATGGTCCTTGTGGGTCCCTTCCAACTCAGGATACTCCATGATTCTGCAAATTACAGGGAGCTAGAACCTGTCCCTGGAAGGGCTGGAGACACAGCCTTTGTTACCTGCTGATGCCTAAGGAGGCTTCAGCACCTTTCTGGAGAGCACCAGTAATTCCTAGGGCTCATTTTTGGGCATTTTGTCATCACACTGCACTGGTTCTTCCCTGGAAAACTGCACTTGGACAAACAAAGGCTGTTTGTGTACTCTAAAAATCATGGCAGAATCCCCAGCCTCCCAAGGGCTGTAGGCAGGGGAAAATTCCAACTTGTCCTCTCTGAGCAGGGGACCATGGGCTGTTCAATGCCCTAAATGTGCCAGAGGGAAGTTTGAGCACCCCCTCAGCTGCCACCAGTTTCAAACCAGTGAGGTTAAACCCAGATTGTGACATCCACACCAGGGGATGGAAATAACTGGCTGATAGTAAACATAATAAATAAAATAAATATAATAAATAAAATTTACAGGTCGGGAGAGCTGGGAGTGTTCACCTGGAGAAGAGAAGGATCCAGGGAGACCTGAGAGCCCCTTCCAGTGCCTAAAAGGGTACCAAGAGAGCTGGAGAGGGACCTAGGACAAGGGCCTGGAGGGACAGGACAAGTGTGAATGGCTTCCCACTGCCAGAGGGCAGGGTTAGATTGGATATTGGGAAGGACCTCCTGGCTGTGAGGGTGGTGAGGCCCTGGCACAGGTTGCCCAGAGAAGCTGTGGCTGCCCCTGGATCCCTGGAAGTGTCCAAGGCCAGGTTGGATGGGGCTTGGAGCAACCTGGGATAGTGGAAGGTGTCCCTGCCCATGGCATGAGGTGGAACAAGATGAGCTTTAAGGTCCCTTCCAACCCAAACCATTCTATGATTCTCTAACAGCATCCCAAGTTTTGAAAGCACTACAACCTTGTCATCTTCCACAACTAAAGCAACATCTCAGCCAGAGTCTATTTAGAGCATATTATTCTGTTTCAATACTTTCCAATATTATTTCTTTTTCTTTTTAATTGCAACTCCACCTTTGGGATTAGTGATTTTATTTTATGATGGGATATTAAGAAGAGGCAGCCAGACCTTTCTTTTTTTTTTGGTCCAAGCCTGTATTCAGAAGGAATAGATTAAATCATTAAATACACACAAGCACAGGAAACACAGGAAACTCTCAGCCATTATCCTGTGAAGACAATGCCAATGCAAACACTGTAATAAAATATTCTTCACTGAAATCAACACTAATTTTCCAAGGCAATCAAATCCATCCCTGTGATCCCTCCTCCCAGGGAAAACAGCCAGCATGGCTAAATCCAGATCTATGTGGCTCCATGCTTAAATTTGGCTCAGACACGCTGCAAATCAATGACTCCAGAAAGGTTTTCTAAGGAAAAATTCCCGACGGGCAACGTTTGCTACAGCCCCCGGCACTTCTCCTGACACAGCAGCAAAGTCCACGGAACTGCATCGATCCAGGGCTCCAGGAAGGCTGAAGAGTCAAGTTACAGACTTGTTGGGGCCACCTTGAGCAGTGTTTGGAGATGGCTGTGTGTGCCCAAGGGGAGCTCAGCCATGAGGAACAGCCCCAAAGGACGATGATCCCCCAGCAGCCCAGAAACACCATCGAGTATTTCCCAACCTTTTTCCCGGTCAACCCACAGAGGGGAAGAAGGATGTGATGCTACAAAGGGATAAAGCAGGTGATCTGGCCAACACTGGGAGGAGAGGACATGTGACATTTGGGGTTGGAAGGGACATTAAAGACCATCCAGTTCCAGCCCCCTGCAGTGACATCTTAAACTAGACCAGGTTGCTCAGAGCCCCATCCATCCAGATCTTGAACGTTTCCAGGGATTAGGCACCTACCACCTCTCTGGGCAACCAGAACTGCCCTTCCCCATCTGCCTGCAGTTTGTGGATTGCCCATGCCAAGGGCTGTGCTCATTTCTTACATAACCCCCTTTCTTGTTTCCAAAAAACTGTTGGTACCTCTCTGATGTCCCTTAATTCTTATATGGTAAGACACTGAATAAATGTAACCCCAGGGTATTTTAAGCTTGGTGCAAACCCTCCATGATTTCTTCAAGGATCTTGTAGCACCATGTCCTCAAGCCCAACAGTTCTAAAACCATGGCAAAATAGTAACAGAATCATAGAATTATTTAGGTTGGAAAAGACCTTTAAGATTACCAAGCCCAACTGCCAACCCAACATTGCCAAGGCCACCACTAACCCAGGTCCCCAAGTGCCATATCCACATGGCTTTTAAATTCCACCAGGGATGGGGACTCCACCACTGCCTTGGGCAGCTGTGCCAGGGCTGGACAACCCTTTTGGGGAAGAAATTGTTCCCAATATCTAATCTGAAACCCCTCTGGGGATCTTAAGGCCATTTCCTCTTGTCCCGTCCCTTGTTTCCTGGGAGAACAGACCGACTTGGCTCCACCCTCCTCTCAGAGAGCTGCAGAGAGCCAGAAATTCCCCCTGAGCCTCTTTTTCTCCAGGCTGAGTCCCCCCCAGCTCCCTCAGCTGCTCCTGGTGCTCCAGACCCTTTCCCTGTCCAACACATCCAATCTTTTTACATCCAGACCCCCCAAGTCCTACAGAGCAGCGAAGGGTGACGGTCTCTTGGCCGTGCAGCAACATCAAGCTCAGAAACAGCCAAGCACTTCCATGACAGAGGCTGAATCACTTTTCTTTTTCATATCCATGGCACAGGATCAATTAACCTTTGCCTTGGCTTCCCCAGGGAATCACTTAAGAGGGGTAACAGTTAAACTACTTCATAGGAAGTGGTTTTAAAAATGCCCTGCTCTGCATAAGACGAGTTTGCCACAGAGAAGGGGAGAAAAAAATCAAGCATGTTCAGCATCTTATACATTAATCCTAGGCCTAGAGCCAGGATAATTACTGCCAGAAGGAATAAAAGTAACATAAATATAGGTTAACACACAAAGGGTCCCGTTTGCGAGGTTTTAACACATCACCAGCTCGCAGGCGGATTTGGAAATTTAATTATAGAAAGATTATAAAAGCAGGTGATACCCAAGGGGTCGTAAAAAGAATTTTACTACAGTGATGAGAAGAAAACAAAATAATAATAAAAAAAAAAAATTAAATAATCCAAAGGTTTTAAATGAAGTGGGGCATCCGACGGATCTCCCGAAGCCCTTCCGCAGGATCCAGCCCAGACGGCTGCGCACGCAGCGTCCGCCACAACCTCCCAGGAACGCCATTCCCAGGGAGAGGAGATAAGTCACTCTGACAGCCTTGTGATCTTCCAGCACTCATTTGCTTAAAAACATCTTGGTTTTTTTATAGGAGGTGCTCCTTGGTCTGGTTAAAGCCTTTTTAGGATGGAGGAGGAGGAGGATTCCGAACCCGTCTTCGCTGCGCCGGTGATGTGAAATCCCTAAAAATGCTGCCTCCCATCAGGATTAATGGCATTTTCCTGCCAAGAACAGCTTTGGGGGAGGAGGATGGTTCCCTGTCCATGGCAGGGGGTTGCAATGAGATGATCTTTAAGGCCCTTTCCAACCCAGGCCATTCTGTGATCCTGTGATTAAATGTCATTGGGGTGGATTTGGGCTCTGAGTGAGCTGTTGCCAGTGAAGGAATAGCACAGGCTGTCCAAGAGATTCAGCATGGAAAAACAAGGATATTCTCCCCCATCCAAGCTACAAGAGTGTTTAAAAGTCTCTGTTTTCTGTGAATGCTGCATTCTTTTCTTTAAGTAAAATGAAATACTACTACAAGGTGTGTATGAAATGAAGGAACAGGGAGAGAGGAGGATTCATTTTTGGGATCTCTTGGGTTTCCCATTAAAATACAGACACCCCTAGAAACTGGAAATTTTAATTCTTGACCTATAAAACACATTTTTGGTGTATAAACTGTATTTCTGACCTATCCAATACTTTCTACTCCAGAAGGCAGTTCCTGAAGGGTCCCTGGGAGTGATGTGGGTGCAAACCCAACACAGCCCTGACCAAGCTTTTGTCAGTCCAGCAAAACACTCTGTCATTTCTAAATGCATCGTTTGGGGACTTAAAATAGCTCATGGGCTGAACTGCTCCACTGCTCTGTTACCCTGATCCCTCGTGTGTGAGGAGAAAGCGTTTTGAATGCTGAATGCCCGTAAAAAAGCACTTCAAAGGATCACAGACAAGGATTTTTTCAGCTTTGAAAATACACATTTATTAAAAAGAAAACTTATGGGTTTACAAACATCATAAATAAAATGCAGTGCATTAAAAAAACCCTCAGGATTGATGATTAAACCTCTGGAAAACAGTAACAGGAGCCTCCTCTTTGCCTTGCTCAGCATTAGTTCCGCACATGTGGCTCCTGTAATCCTGTTTCACACCAGTTGTTTCCATCCAAGGTGGACACTACAAACCTTTTTTGTAGGTAAGTATGTTCTACAGCTTGAAAACCTACACACAAAACACCCAGAGTTGCTTGCAAGAGGGTGGTTTAAATATCCATCTATATATATCTTGACTGAGCGCGTCGTGAGAATCTAAGATAGCACAGGGATAACGATCCATATGCCTTCGGAAGCCATATCCCACAAAGCAGGGACATTATGTACGTGGCACGGGGATGAAATGGGAGGCAGTAATGGAAATGCAAATTGAATCTCAGTATCAAGTGAGCAGCACTAAATCAGAGGCTGCACCACACGGCCGCGGCGCAGACGGAGCCGTAAGAAGCCGAGTCCCCCGAGACGTGTAAAACTGGATTAGACATGAACTTCAAACCCAGCGTGATGTGGAATAATCCTATGCTGGCAGAAAGGGATCAAAGCTAATTTCTCTAACTTGCTTAATCTTCTGCAGAGATGTCTGAACTCGGGAGACACACCAGGCTGGGAGTTAAAGCCTTGCTCTTTTAGAGGGTTCAGCAGCGGCTCAGTGAGAACAGAGCAGGTTAAATATCCCGGAGAGCGGAGTTACTTCTGACAAGCTCTTATGGAGTCACAGAGTCACAGGATGGTTTGGGTTGGAAGGGACCAAAAAGATCACTCAGTTCCACACCCTGCCATGGGCAGGGACACCTCCCACTAGCCCAGATTGCTCCAACCTGGCTTTGAACACTTCCAGGGATGGAGCAGCCACAGTTTCTTTGGGCATCCTGTGCCAGGGCCTCACCACCCTCACAGGGAAGGCTTTCTTCTTAAAATCTCATCTAAATCTCCCCTCCTTCATTTTAAAGCCATTCCCCCTTGTGCTATCACTGATTACCCTTGTCAAAAGTCCCAGTTTCTTTTGTGGAACCTTCTCTGCTAAAAGAAGCCTCATTTGGTCCATGAGGATATCACAGTTTCCATCCCACTCCTGAGATCAACTGAGCTTGAACAACTCGTTGGTCAAACCCTCCCACTTCCCTCTGCTGTTTTCTGTGGCAGCTCTTCCAGATCTTTTCCTGCCTGGGATGGTTTAATTTGCTCTGTGCACATTTATTTGTATGTCATTGGATATTGGGAAGAAAACCTTCCCTGTGAGGGTGGTGAGGCCCTGGCACAGGTTGCCCAGAGAAGCTGTGGCTGCCCCATCCCTGGAAGTGTCCAAGGCCAGGCTGGACAGGGCTTGGGGCAACCTGGGATAGTGGGAAGGTGTCCCTGCCCATGGCAGGGAGTGGAATGAGATGAGCTTTAAAGTCTCTTCCAACCCAAACCATTACACGATTCTCTCACCTGGATCAGCTCTGCTGACTTATAATTACAGCAACTTAAAATAACCCAAGCAAACAACAAAAAAAAAAAGAATCCACTCCTTCCCGACATTTAATGAAACACATTGATCCAAGCACTGGAACATCTCACCACCCATAAAAACCTTTCAGACCTAAAAAAAAAAGAAGAAAAGAAAAAAAATGAATAAATAGTAATGCTCAAATATTAACTAAACCATTTTCTATCAATTAAAGCTTAAATAGTGAAATAAAAATTGAAATAATGCTTTAGACCAACAGGAACTGAACCACTTGACAAAAATCTTCTAAGTACAACAGGTGTATTTTTCCACGTGGTGTCCTCTCACATTCCTATTTATTTGTGGAAAAAATTCAGCAGAACTATAGGAATACAGTATTTGCTTGACAAAATTAAAAATTCTACGACTACTGGTCACAGGGCTCAGATCCAGGACAAGGTGTTGCATTTCAGCAACCTGGTCTAGTAGAAGGTGTCCCTGCCCATGGCAGGGGGTTGGAACAAGATGAGCTTTAAGCTCCTTTCCAACCTAAAACATTCTGGGATTCTATGGAATCAGCAAGCCAGTTTCCCTGCTCCATGGTCAAGGCCATCCTGTGCAGCAGGGAAGTTTTGCAGCTCTCAGTGGGATATTGTAGCTTATCACCCAGGGAATAAAATGCCAGAGGCACCAGAGGATGTTCAAGGATCCCTGATGGGGTGGGGGAGCTCATCCCACCAAAGGTCTGCTGTCTGAGGTGGGTATCCAGTCAAAGCTGGAAACAAAAGAAGGATTTCTAGGAGAGGACACATTGAGTGTTGCCAACTGAGAGGGAGCCAAGACAAGTAGCTCTGACTGGACACCTCCCTCAGAATCACTGAATCCTTTAAGTTGGAAAAAACCTCGGAGATCATCAAGTCCAACTGTCCCAGCACTGCCAAGGCCACCACTAAACCAAGTGCCACATCTTTTGAACACTTCAGGGACGGTGGCTCCAGCCTGTTCTAATGTCTGAGCACCTTTTCAGTGAAGAGACTGATAAATGAAGTCAGCTGGAAAAAAAAAAAATCCCAGCAGGGTAAATTAACCATTCTAAAGGTTTTAAAAAAATGTTGTACAAGTGGGTACCAACAGCTTGGTAACTCCACCTTATACTGGGACAGGAATTGGGATATCTAGCTTGGGATGAGACATCCTTCTGCACTCAGTGCACCATTTGTGCTGCTAAAAGGATGCTGCTAACTGAGAAACCCAGTACTCCAGGAGAAATAGCCTGCTTTGAGGTGTAAATCAACTCATCTAAAAACGATCCTGCTGGATAAAAAGCACAAAAAATTAAGTACAAGGAGGCTCAATCACCTCAAATAACGATCAGCCATAAGTGGACACTTTACACCACAGACATGACTCTGCTCTGTTAAATATTAATTTAAATGGACACATTTAAAAAGACATGTACTTAAAATATGGATAAGCACTTTTGGTTAGAAGAGAGCAACTCCTGTCAGTGAGTAAGAAAGGAACAGCTCAGAGAGCAGAATGAGGAATTTCATGCAAGAGCAATCCAGGGATGAGAAAAATGTACGGTACATATGCACATATGTGTTTGTGCATTCAGTGCAGCTCTTCTAAATTAACTCCTTTCTTTAAAATCCTGAATTGAAAGCTCAGTAATGTGATATATTGCTGTCCTCCAGAACTGTGAGATTATTCAGCTTTAAAAGATTACTCTTGTGTGGAGTAACACTCTGCTAAAACACACACTCGAGCTGGAACGAGCACGGATTTGGCTGCGACTCGGAGCAGGCAGCGTTAGAGGCACGAGTCTGGCACTTCAAAATGTGAAGAGACTTCTCTCAAAAGCTTCACACACGCCCCCTAAATAAACCCTCTGCCAAAACACAGCAAATACTCTCTGTAATAGACCAATCTGTGAAGCTTTTTTTTTTTTTTTTGGCTTCTTTAAGTTGCAGCTCAAGGAGTACTCGGGAAAGCTCTGCTGTGAAATATCAACCCCAGCACGTGCCTGCCTTGTTTCCTCCACTGGGGACAATTTACAGGCAGATTTGGTGCATTTGCCAATTATCTACCTAGACAAAACTTGATTTCATTCTTAGTCATTTAATGACAACCCAAATCACTTAATGGTTTGGGTTGGAAGGGACCTTAAAGCCCATCTCATTCCACCCCCCTGCCACGGGCAGGGACACCTTCCACTAGCCCAGGTTGCTCCAAGCCCTGTCCAACCTGGCCTTGAATGCTTCCAGGGATGGGAAATCCACAATTTCTTAGAAGTTTTTTGCTTGGTAAAACTCCCCTCTGCTCTCAAAGCACTTTTTAGGGAATTACAGGATATCCAGGACTTTACACACCACGGAAACCCCAAAGAAAAGTAAAGAGGAGCTTTGCAGAGAAGCAGCAGCTGCGTCTGAAGACAAGCAGAGGAGTGAGAGCACAACACAAGCCTTTCTTTTTCTCTTTACCATTTTGTTGGAAGTTTTCCAGCACGTTGATCTCCTACAGAACCTTCTATGATGGAATCAGGTGACGTCAAACCAACCCCAATTCTGCCTTAACGCCTCGTTCTCTCTGGTTTAAGCTAAAAACAAAGACACAGATGGGATGATTATGGAATGGCAGGCACAGGAAACTGAAAAGAATGGTTTGTTGGACTGGAAAATAACAGTGAAAATAAACAAATAAATAAACAAACAAATAAAACAAGAGACAAAAATGTGCTTCATCTTAAATGATGGATATAAGTATATACATTAAAATATATACACATTGGAATACATGGCTTATCAAAAACATATAATGGAAATATACAGCATATAATGGAATAGTGTAAGTGTATATATATGTATAAATAGTATAGTATATAGTATAATACCGTATATAATGGAAATATACAGTAATATAGTACATATATTTGTATATATACATATATAATAGTATATAGAATAGTGTATACATATATATATACACACATATATATACACTTACAATGGAAATACATGGTGTCCTTCCAACAGATGATAGAAATGAATAAAAATTTGTTTACAGGAATTTAAAACATGCTGCCACAGTGTATTCCTGATTTTTGGTTTCCGTCCCAAACAACCCATTTGGGGAGGGGGGAGGATTATCAGTGGCTTATTTGTCACCCTGAATTACCTGTGCTGTGTGTGTACACAAGCACCAGCTTAAACATTCAAAGGAATTGCCTCCAAGAAAAGTCATCTTTATTGGCATTGTCCCCAATTTCATGGCCAGGGCACCAACACAGCCCCCACTTTGAGGAATCCACACTGACACGACAAGAACTAATCCTATTATTTCCTTAACGGGCGTCTGAATAGGCATTTTCCAAGTCCTGCTTCTTATTGTGAGTTTAACCCGTGTGTTAATTCTCTTACTGAGATCTCAAGCTGCTTTCTCTAGAATCGGGGATTTAAGGGAATCAAATCCCTTCTATTCAATTTCCTACTTAAGAGACAAACCTTTCAAAATTAAACTTGCAGGCTGTTTGCCTTCAAAACATTGCTCCTCTTGCCCAAGAAAATATCTCCAAAGCCCGTTTTAAGCACAGAGAAAAGAAGTTTTTTAGCACATCTCAAGTTTAGACCTGACAGCAGTTTGGGCAGCTGCCTTGAAATAAGAACCAGGACGACAGAAATACAACATGAGAAAGATTTTCAGGTGATTTTGATGCCAATTTGATTAGTGAACAATCAAGCAGAGCTTCATTAGAGTAAATTATTTCCTGTTGTGATTCTCCTTCGATAAACCACCATCATGGAATGGTTTGGGTTGGAAGGGCCCTTAAAGATCACCCAGTTCCAACCCCCACTATGCCAGGTTGCTCCAAGCCCCCTCCAACCTGGCCTTGGACACTTCCAGGGATGGGGAATCCACAATTTCTCTGGGCAATATTCAAAGGTGATCAAGTGGGAAAAGATTTGGGCAAAACCCGACCCTTCGTAGACATTTCGCTTGGCTGAAGAAATTTTTGCGCTCAGGGGAGTTTCCTTTTCTGTAATCAAATATTAAAATATGAAGCCCCATGAAAACAAACATCTTATTCTACACACACCTTCTGTGCTTTCCAGCAAAGCCACAACAGCAGATTTGCTGTGTGTCTGCAGGACCTTATAGGTAGCACATTAAATATTGATTAAAAATAAATCCAAATAATTAGGCTTCAATTTCAGTACCCCGCGAACGCCTCTCCATAATTCATCACGAACGGCATTTTCTGAGGTTCCACGAGAGGCTCTGGGTTTAATTTTAATTATGCATTTATTACATAATTCACCAAATTCAGTAATGTGCAGTGAAGTCTCCCAGCCATTCAAGTGAGTAACGAGATTTATCAGCCCAGTTTGTCACACAACAAACAGGATTCAGAGCGTTCTAAAGGCGGGTGATGAAGGAGACACGGAGGGAGGGGAGAACCAGCGGCAGCTTTATTGCCATGTAATAATGCTAATAATATGCAAATAATTCCCCATGTTAATGAATGCTCCAGATGAATGGCACGTTCCAAATGGAGATGGCACGTGGAACGCCCGCGCTGAGAGAGGGAACGCGGAGCTCAGCTGCTGGGAGCGCTCAAAGATCTTTAGGAGCCATGAGGTTACGACTGAGCATCCATTTTTCATCCAGAGGGTGGTTGGGCACTGGAACAGGATCCCCAGGACAGTGGTCAGGGCCCCCAAGGCTGCCAGAGCTCAAGGAGTGTTTGGACAATGCTCTCAGGGACGGGGGGTTGTTGGAGTATCCTGGGCAGGACCAGGAGTGGGACCGGATGATCCTTGTGGGTTCCTGCCAACTCAGGACATTCCACAATTCCATGATCCCCACTTGTCCCACTGCAGAAGGTATCTAAGAACCTCAAGCTCCTTACATGTGACAATCACACCAAAGTCACCTCAAAAATGTGCATGATTTCCAAAACACACAGGGATGCACACACACACCCTCCATCCAGCCTCTGGAACACAGCTCTTAGGGAGCAGACAACATCCAAACCTCCAGTGCTCTGGCACTTACTGCACACACACCTCTAGGGATCTCCATCCGGCCTCTGGAAAACAGCTCTTTTGGGGTAAACATCCAGTGGTCTGGGACTTTCTCTCCTAAATACTTCTTTTCAAAGCTGCATTTGGAAGTTTCTCCTGAATCCCTGCAATTATTAGGAGAGTGAGTCCTGCTGTCCTTCAACAAACATTTTAATGAGGTTTTTTACCGTTCCCAAACCCTTTGCAAACTTCACCCCCTTTCAGGAGGCATCATCTCCCCTAGGACAAGCCAGTGATACTGGATATTATAACAACCTTGAGCTGCCATGTCCTTCTCTTCCCCTACTATTTTATCCTCAAACATCTCCTGGGAACTCAAATATTTAAGACTTGCATGCTGCCCACAAAGCAAAGCCATCCCCTGCCTGCACCATCCCTTCCCACGTTCTTACTCAAAATCCACTTTTGTCATTCCTTTTCAGACACCCCTTTCATTCAGCTTCCCACATCCACGTGTCCTCTCTGATTTCCAGTCTATCTCCTCTCTCAACAAAGCCTTAGGAGGAACGGGAACCTTCAGGGTGTCTCTTCCCTCTGCCCTCTAACAGCCAATTTGGGGCTCAGGCCCAGTGTCCATGACTAGAGACACCCATAGACAACATGACCTTGTTGTCCTCCCTGCAGCTGAGACCCTTCCTACCCTTCTTCACAGAATCACAGAATCCTCTGAGCTGGAAAAGACCTCCAGGATCATCAATTCCAACCTCTGCCCAATCCCCACCCTGTCCCCCTGCCCAGAGCACTGAGTGCCATGTCCAGTCATTCCCTGGACACCTCCAGGGATGGGGACTCCACCACCACTCTGGGCAGTCCCTTCCCATGTTTAACAACCCTTCCAATGAAGAAATTCCTGCTGATGTCCAACCTGAACCTCCCCTGGCACAGCTTGGGGCCGTTTCCTCTCATCCTGTCGCTTGTTGCTTGGGAGAAGAAACCAATCCCCACCTGGCTCCCTCCTCCTGTCAGGGAGTTGGAGAGAGTAAGAAGGTCCCTCCTGAGCCTCCTTTTCTCCAGGTTGAGCCCCCCCGGTCCCTCAGCCCCCCCTTTATGATTTAACTCCCTAGACCCCGAGTTTCCATAGAACATAAATGCTTAAAATCCGCTGGAGCCACGAAAGTTCACCCTGATGCTGAATGGGGGCAGTGGGGCCTCCTTTACTCTCATCCTTGGGGAAAGGCAATAGTGTGAACCTCTCATTTCCTGGGCTCTGCACAGAGGAGAGGCCTGGAAATGAGAGAAAAACCTTCCAGAGCTCTGCAATTCCCTCCTCGGTCCGGAGCAGCCGAGCGTGAGCCCCGAGCCCCCGGGACACCAGGCTTCATTAGTCTGGCACTCACAGCACTGCTCAGGAGACATCCCAACTGGAAGGCAACAAAGCAGGCCTTTACCAACCTCCCCTCTGCAGCTCCAACACTATCACAGGACTTTGCTGTGAAATCATAGGTCTTTTAAGTATTTTCCTTAATTTGACCTCAGAGGGAAATCTGCTGCTTTCGCTGGGAGGTGGAACCAGCAGAGAGAGGATTTTTTTCACCATCTGATCCAACATCAGCAGAGCTCACTGAGCACTCAGCCACTGCCTGACCTGAAAAATAAACTCAAGCCTCATTTTTACTTAAAAGATGCCTTTAGACATCAGATTATAGTGGGCTGTAAGCAGACATTTACTAAAAAAATATCAAAGCTGTGAAGGAAAGAAATCCTGAGCCAGGAAAAGCAGAGGGACTGTGTTGTACACACTGAAATACATCATTTTCAAAATTAAGAGAGTAAATTTACCTGTCCTCATGACCCAGACAGAACCAGCCTATCAGTCAGCAGGACTATAGAAACATCTTAGAGTGGTTTGGGTGGGAAGGGACATTAAAGCTCGTCCAGTTTCAACCCCCATTCCATGGGCAGGGACACCTTCCACTATCCCAGGTTGCTCCAAGCCCTGTCCAACCTGGCCTTGAACCTGGCTAAGGTTAGATGGGATACTGGGAAGAAATCCCTCCCTGTGAGGGTGGGGAGGCCCTGGCACAGGTTGCCCAGAGAAGCTGTGGCTGCCCCATCCCTGGAAGTGTCCCAAGGCCAGGATGGATGGGGCTTGGAGCAATGTGAGATACTGGAAAGTGCCCTTGCCCACAGCAGGGGGGTGGAAATCTTGCAGCAGGTCTTGAAGGGACTGTTTCAAGCTGTTCATTGATCACAGAATGCAAATAAAATAAAGGAAGATGGACAAACAAGCAACCAGAGCAGCACATTTAAGCTCCCAGGTGGGGAAACATCACTTAATAAGGGAGCTTTGTGGGCAGCACCAGAGCTGGAAACCTTTCTTGTGCCTCCACAACCAGCACTTGAAGCACTCACTGTGTTGACACAACAGAACGTGGCTCGATTTCAAGCACCGTTGAGGTTGAGTAATTTCAAACATCTTTTAATGTTTGTAGATAGTCCAAAGGGAAGTTGGCTGAAAAAGATCTCCAAGGCAGCCACATGGAAATAGATACAAACCCCTCTGAGTCATTACGGTGCCAGGCAGGAGAGAGGAATGGAGACTGAGGAGGGAAAAGGGGGATGGTGAAGATCCAGACTTCCAGCTAAACTGCTTAAAGCATTTATTTATGTCCAGCACCTCCACTACAAGTTTATGCCCTGGGGAGCAATAACAAATCATTTCCATCTACCTGGATTGGTATTCCAAAAGGAAAATTTTAAGCATGATCCGTACTCCTCTTCCCTCTCATGGCAAGAATACTCACATCAGAGGGAGGTCATTCCCTGGTTTTCTTCTGGGTAGCAAGAAAGTCACAGGAGAAATCAGATAAGACATTAATACAGCTGGATTTATCCAGAATATTACACACCAGGACATCAGTGCTTTTAATGGAAATCTGGGAAAGGCTGGTGATAAACCTGGTTTGGGAACAACACATGCCAGGGAAGACAGACAGCCACTCCTCTACAGAGCTTCCCCTGAACTCCTGAGGTCAAGGGAGAGCTTTGTGAAAGTCTAAATTAAATTCAGAAAGGACAAAATTAGCTGCTCAGGGTTAATATTAGAGCAGCTTCCAGAGGGGGATCCAGCAGCAGGGCTACCCTATGCCAAGGGGTGTTCCAGGGGGTTAGAGAAGCTTTTGGGGAAAGGTGTGGGGAAGCCAAGGCATGGGAATGTGAAGGACCTCCAGCAGCATATCAGCATCTTCTACACCAAATCCTTGGCTCAAATCAGGTTCTTTGGATACACAAAAGTAACCTGAGAGGAGCAAAAGGGCTTTTTGGATATTGCTGGCTACTGAACATCCCAATTTTAACAGATTTTTTTCTCCAGTTCACAAGCATTACAGAGAATCATGGAATCATAGAATTGTTAAGGTTGGGAAAGACCTTTAGGATCATCAAGTCCAACTGCTGAGGTCAGGCCAGTATCCCAGCAAGGAATTTCAGGGTAACAAACAGTAAAACCAAACCAGCACTTAGGGTTTGTCTGGTTTTTTGGTCACTCATATTATGAGAATTCAGAATAAGGAGATCTATCCCAAGAACATCCAGAGAAACACACCTACATCTGGATATCCTATTAAACAGGGATCCTCTGCAAACATGGCTAGGAATGCCACCAACACATCAGTTATTATGTCACAGTCAACAATTCCTTCCCAATACCCCATCTAGCCCTGCCCTCTGGCAGTGGGAAGCCATTCCCCCTTGTTCTGTCCCTCCATCTCTGGTCCAAAATCCCTCTCCAGTTCCCATGGAGCCCCTTCAGGTACTGGAAGGTCTCCCTGGAGCCTTCTGTTCTCCAGGCTGGACACCCCCAGCTCTCCCAGCCTGTCTTCATGGAGATGGTTCCATTTTTATGGGAAAATAAATGGCAGCAGGACTGTCAGATTTGTTCTGGATCCAGGGATGGGGACAACTGTGCAGCTCCACCCTGAGCCATGGGGTCTGTTCTGGACATCTCTTCCTGCATCCCAGCTCCTCTGGGAGCGACAGCATCACTTCTAGGAAAGCAAAGTTAAATCCTTCCTGTCATTTGCTTTCTTCAGGAGATGATTCTTCCCCTTGTACAGCTCCACACAGCTATCCCATGATCAGGATAGTCCACACTGCTGAAGATACTCCTCCTAAGCCTGATCTGACACCTAAACACCCTGAAACCCTTTCCTAAGGGAATATTTTCCTCAGTGCAGCCCTCCAGAGCACAAACTACTCCTCCAAGCCTCTATTAATGTGCCATTTGCTTATCCCCAGCAGAGGTAAGGAGCAAATCAGCACCTCTGTGGTTCTGTCACAGATGCCACAGGGTCTTCCAGGCAGACAGACTGTAAGTGTTGCCCTGCTGGGACACTGCACTCCACATCCCGAGGATCACGATCCCAGCATTAGCTGGGGGAACACCAAAGAGCTGTTTTTCCAGCCTGATTTCTCCAGCTTCCATCATTTCACATTTTGATACAGATTCTTACTGTGAGGAAACTCATCTCTGCCCAGCTCACTGTGACACCACATTAGTTCTCACAAGGCTGTGACACACGGATTTTTCCTTCAAAAAATGAGAAGTGTCAGCATTTTTGTATCACTTTTCTGGAAAAACAGTGATCTTAACTCCCCCCTCCCAAAAGCTGGAGAACATTTCACAGCAACTCCACTTTGTCAGGCCACAGTGAAGTCACGGATCAGCCTGGCAGGTGGAAAAGGAGTTTTTAATGTGTTTTTAGGGTCGACATCGCTGGGGGAGCAGAAGAGGATCTCTTCCATGTTCAGGTTCCTGTACAGCTCTCTCCTGCTTGAATGCAAAATAGTCTCAGCTGAATTTCCCTAATTCCTTCAAAGGCTCCCTTACACTCATCTCCCCAGATTATGCAGTAAATGCTCTTTAGGAGAGCACTCTGTAACCCCAACAAGGCTGTGCAAAAAATAAGGCTTAACCAGCTGACCCCTGATTATCTTCAGCAGTTCACCCATCTGTCTCCAACACACAAATTCCAGCCTCAAAGCAACTCTTCCTTAAGGGGTTGGAACTGCATGTTAATATTTACAATTCTCTTTGGATACACGAAAGTATCCAAACTGTCCCCAAGAAAGCTCAGGGAGGGCTGTGAATGGTTAAACCCCTCTTGAAAGCCACCATGTCCCAGATACATCACATTTAAGGAGTATTTCTGCTCTCAGGTGATAAATAAGCACCACCCCATCAAGGTCTGACCCCCTGTCTCACACTTGCACAAGATCAGCCCAAATGAGACGAACCCAAACCTTAAATGTGAATTAACTCCCACACTGTGACTTTAGGAAGAGTCCTTTCAATGGCTCTGCCTTTTGTAGTGACAGTGTTTACAAAATTTGGGAGCTGTGAAGAAAACTGGAATTGCTCAATGGCAGCTTTCCCTAAATGCAGCAGCCTGCAAAGTAAGTGAAATTTGATGCTAAAAATTAGTGAATTGTTTGCCTGAAGGCTCCTCCAAAGGTGGAGCATCTCCAAGATGCTGGAGCATTATCCTCTGGCTCCTTCATGCCCTCCTCTTTCCTTGACAGCTCTGTAGTGATTCCATCTGGGTTGCAGGAATCATGGTATCCACCAGGAAACTTAAGAGTTATCTCAAACCTCCTGGGGCACCACAAACTTGAATTCTGTCCTTCTGCCTCAGGTTATTTTGGTTTTTAATTGCAGTCAGGAGTTCACTCTGCTACCAACCACAGAATCCCAGAATGGTTTGTGTTGGAAGGGACCTAAAAGATCATCCAGTTCCACTCTCCTGCCATGGGCAGGGACACTTTCCACTAGCCCAGGTTGCTCCAAGCCCTGCCCAAGCTGCCCTTGGACACTTCCAGGGATGGGGCAGCCACAGCTTCTCTGGGCAACCTGTGCCAGGTTCTTCAGACACTGCCATGATTTTAGACTCAGGGGGAGATTTCAGCTGTTCCAGCCCTCTAAAAGTGGTGTTTCACCTTTTCCAGCCTGGTGTCCAGGCTATTTAACATCCAGTACAAACACTGTAGGCAGCTTTTGCATTTCAAGGGCTTCCACTGAGTGCAAATTACAAGTCAGGTCTCTTTAGGACCAAATCTGTCTTGCTGTGCATTTGAAAACACCCAGAGAGACCCCGATCCTGGCAGGGGCTGGAGATTCTTTTGATCAAAAGAGGGAAAAAAATGCATAAATATATCTTAAAGAAAGGGGAAGATGGAGCAAGAGCCTTCAAATGGAAACAGGAAAAAAAATCAGAGGAAGAGGAAACCACAGAACACCAGTCTGGGAAACAAAAGACCTGTAAGAGGCTGGTTGTGGCTTTGATTAACAATCCCTGTTCAGGGCTGGAGCAACAGGAGCATCAGTGAGCAAAGCCATCCCTGGGAGTTGTTGAAGGAAGGCAGGAGCTGCTTTCCAGGAGAGATGAGCTACAGGGACTCTTCACACACCCGTTATTTGTGAGGAAAGAGAGCAGAGCACCTGCCTGTGGAAATGAATCTTGGCTCAGGAGTGAGACAGTGCTGGGAGAGTGGAAGAAGTGCCTACACCCAATTACAGAGCCTTAACGAGTCTAAGAATAGATGAATAATTTATTGGCTTTCACCCTGAATATTTGGAGGGTTTTTCATTTCAGGAGAAAAGGAGGATGGAAACTCCCAGCAACACACAATGGGGCATCCAGCTGGTTCATAAAGAGCCACGGATCTTGTCTTGCACCTCCAAATCCCAAAGATGCAGCTGGATCCTGGATAAAACAAACCACACGAGGTGCCACCTCTCAACCTGAGGCCAGCAGCAGTGTAAGAGGGGGATTGGGTGCACTTGTAGCCATCTTCTGTGTTTTGTAATACTCACGATCTGTCCTCCTGTAAAGAAACTTTGGGATATCCCTGGAAGTGTTCAAGGCCAGTCTGGATGAGGCTTGGAGCAACCTGGTTTAGTGGAAAGTTCCCTGCACACAGCAGGGGTTTGGAATGAGATGAGCTTTAGGGTCCCTTCCAACCCAAACCGTTCTGTGATTCTGTGACATAACAGAGCAAATTCTCTCCCTCCATCTTGAATTAAATCTAAGCATGAAAAGCGGCTGCATTTGGGTGGTGATACATTAAAGTGCCTGTAAAGCATTTTAGGATCCTTCAGGAAAAATGCTAAATGTCTGTTCTGTAATTCAATGAACGTTAATATATTCATCACAGATTTCGACTCTCCAATTGCACGGGGGAAAAACAAGAAAATTGGTGCTTGCTGAAACACTACGATGCCAAGGGATGGAAGCGGTCCAGGATCTCGGAATATTCAACCAAGTTTTGCACGGGATGCGGTGAAAGATCCCATCAGAACACACACAGAGCCCGTGTGGTGCAGGATAAGGAGCGAGGTCACACTCAGGCACGCTGGGTTTGATCTGAAAGTGCCAAAAAAGACAAGCCAGATGCTGCTTCACCTTTCTGTGGCTGCCAAAATTTAAACCCAACCTTCCTCTGTGCTCCCCCCAGTGAGGGCTCTGGTCCTGCTTGCCAGGCAGAGCCAAGTTAATCCTTGCTCATTTTTCACTCTGTGCCCTTCTAAAAAGCTGTACCTGAGCTGCCTCCATGCACCGGCAGCTTTTGCCTGACGTGACCTCGTGAGGACAGGGCTGGGGACCACAAAGCAGGAGCACTTGCCCTCTTTTCCCAGCACACCATTCACTGCTACTCCTTGTGGGCTGGGAGGTATTTTTGTTCGCTGCTGAGCACGTTAACTGCCCTCCTTTGTTCAGGCTCTTCAGTCTCCCTGCAAACAGGAGAATCCACTGCTTTCCCGGCGTGCTCAGACAGAAAGACTCTCAGCAATGTCGTTCATTTAACGGGCTCGGAGTTATTTCAGGAGGTGCTAAATTAGGGGAGTGTTTGAAACTCGCTCCCCTCAGTAATCAGCGCTCACACACCTCCTGCTTTTACACCTCAGTGGGAAAAAATAAATCCCTGCCACAGCGTGTTCATTGTGGGAATACTCCCCTCTATAATCTCCTTGCTATTTTTCCCAAAGTACCTGGCAAAAGTTCTGCCATTCATTATCCCCCCCAGCACACCGGGTTTCTAGGTGACAAGTCACTTCAGAGGCCTGGAGCCCCTCTGCTCTGGAGCCAGGCTGGGAGAGCTGGGGGTGTTCATCTGGAGAAGAGAAGGATCCAGGGAGACCTGAGAGCCCCTTCCAGTGCCTAAAGGGGCTCCAGGAGGGCTGGAGAGGGACTTGGGACAAGGGATGGAGGGACAGGACAAGGGGGAATGGTTTCAAACTGACAGGGATTAGATGGGATATTAGGAAGGAATTCTTCCCTGTGAGGGTGGGGAGGCCCTGGCACAGGTTGCCCAGAGAAGCTGTGGCTGCCCCATCCCTGGAAGTGTCCAAGGCCAGCTTGGATGGGGCGTGGAGCAACCTGGGATAGTGGAAGGTGTCCCTGCCCATGGTAGGGGGTTGGAATAAGATGAGCTTTAAGGTCCCTTCCAACCCAAACCATTCTGGTCTATGATTCTATGACCTCTGTTACAAACTCCTCCTGTTTTCCTGCCCTGCTCCCAGTAACACACCTCACCCTGGCAGCTGGAGTGCTGCCAAAGGGGCTTTGAGTGCCTTCACAGGAGGAGCAGGAGAAGCACTTCAAAGTGAAAGTGTAATTCTCCAGCAGTGAAGCACCCTCTCCTCCTGCCTGGAGCAACAGCAACCCTTCCATTCCCCTGGTTTCTAACAATATCCTCCTCCTGCTGCAGAGTTACAAAAGGCCCGACCCAAAAACCAGCTCCTAAAACAACTGTCAGCAGTTTTTAGAGCCAGTTAAGTAGTGACTGGAAGGAGAAGGGGAACAAACTGGCCTTGGAGGCAAACACCAGTTCAGCTCCACTTGGCCATAGAAGCTAAAATGTTAAATAAAAATGCAGGTGCACATTGGTGAGCCCCAGAGTTGGCTGGCAAGGCACAGGGTTTGCTGGCAGATGGATGGTTGCAATGGACCTTCTTGTACAGAGAAGAGCAAGACAGAGGGTCTCAGTTGCTTCATGGGAGCTGTCAAAAACCAGCTCTGACCCGGGGAGAAGGAAGAAGAGGATGTGTCTGCTGATTACAGGGCAAAATGCCACCTCTAAACCAGCAGCAGTTGCTTAACCAGCTGTGGGCCCAACCCAGAGATGCTCCAGGAGCTGAGGAACACACAGCCTTGCTCAGAGCTCAGCTGGAACCCTCTGGAGATCCTGGCAGATCCCCACCCGTAAAAACACTGGTGGGTGTTTTTTTTACACAGGCCTGGAGGGACAGGACAAGGGGGAATGGTATCAAAGTGGCAGAGGGCAGGGTTACATGGGTATTAGGAAGAAATTCTTCCCTGTGAGGGTGGTGAGGCCCTGGTACAGGTTGCCCAGAGAAGCTGTGGCTGCCCCATCCCTGGGAGTGTCCAAAGCCAGCTTGGATGGGGCTTGGAGCAACCTGGGCTAGTGGAAGGTGTCCCTGCCCTGGCAGGGGCTTGGAAGTAGAAGATGGTTAAGGTCCCTTCCCAACCAAAGCATTCCATGATTCTGTGAGGTGTCACAGGAACTAGATGCAACCATTAGAAGTCTCTGAAAACAACACACTCAGATGGACAATGTTGGACCAGCCCAAGGTAATGATGCACGGATGGAACAGGGCTGGAGTGTGTCAGTGGGAAGTGGAAATGCAAAAGCACAGGCTGCATTCCTCCTGCTCTGGAGCAGAGAGAGCGTCTGTCCATGTGCCACCAACAATGCAACCAGCATTCCTTTAATTTCAGTCCACTCACTGGCACTCAATCCACTCCAGTGACAGTTGTGTGACCTTCATTCTCTCACTGCCCAAGTGGGTATTCCACAGGTTTACACATCACATACCAATTGCATTTCATCACTGGTAATGAAAGCAGAGGAACAATTTAAGAACTCCAGCGTTACCGTTTTTTTTTTCAAATGGTAGATTAAACCAAGAAATCATTGTCTAATCTTTTTTTTATTCCTTAAGCACCGGTGCATGTTGCACAGGATTTGAGAAGTAAGGAGGTGAGAGTTTAAAAATCCAAATTCCTGAGCAAACTGCTTCAGAAGTTTTCCCAGAGTTAAGTTGCCCAGCGAGGTTGTGGACTCCTCATTCCTGGGAGTGTTCAAGGCCAGGATGGAGGGAGCTTGCAGCAACCTGGTCTAGTGGAAGGTGTCCCTGCCCATGGCAGGGGGTTGGAATGGGATAAACTTTAAGGTCCCTTCCAACCCAAACCATTCTGTGATTCTAAGGCAGGGTTACAACACCAGGTTACTTTTTTGATGTTGTTCTCAGAGAACATTTGCAAAATGGCCATTCAGGATCTCATCTTTATTATCCCAATGCCATCAATGCCACATAGATTTTGCCTCTCAGTAAATGCAGAGTATAATATTTAGATGTTTTACGGCTCCAAGCCTGGAAAGCCATTTCCATCTTAAGAGCCTCGAGAAGCAATAAATCATAACATTTCAGACAGGAGTTGTTTTTGACTCAGTATACTGAGTTAAATTACTTGTAGCATTACAGCAGAGTAATTCTGTGTGTGAGAAACGAGCAGCAGCACTTTGGTGATCAGGTTAGAGGGATATTTGTGCTAACAAGGAAATTTAAGCTCCATTCCAATGCCAGAAATCTGGAGCCTTTAGCAGTGTCTCCTCTGCTTCCTCCAGGGACCAACTGGGTATCACTCTCACATACTTCTCTGGAGTGATGAAAGCACATTATAGGCTGATAAAAGGCAATCCATGGTATTTTTTACAGGTCTCCAAAGATCAGCAATTTATTAAAAAGAGCTTTCCAGGAACCTGGCAAAAACATAACCTTCCTCGTCAACACCTCGCACCAAATGCATCTTCCCTTAGATAAATTCCTAGAGCTGGAATACAAAAGTCACTCTTCCCTAATTGCTGCTGGTTTGCATTTGCAAATTCCAAGTGGTGATGCCTCCTGAAGTGGTGTTGCCTCCTCGCTTGTCAGCAGAGATTTATCAACCCCCTTCTGTGTCCAAAGGTCACACAAGCAAATCAGTAAATCCGAGTGTGCTCTGAGCAGGAATCCAGGAATCCCTCCCTCCCCAGCTGAGCTGTCCCATCCATAACAGTGCACACACCCAGGATGACACAACACAGACTAAACCAGCTTAAATAATGAAAAACAAAACCGTAATTATCAAATAAAAGAACAAAGCAGCTCTGAGAGCTCTGCTGTTCTTTATCCTCCGGTGACTTATTCGCAACAGGTCTCCCGGGCACTGCTGTGAATTAAGAGTAATGAGGAGATGCTCCAGGGCTTGGTTAAAGGCTACTGCATCCAGCTGTGCATCTGTTGTTAGAACACAAAGAAACCACCAAAAACCGAAGGGCTGATTCTCACTTCCCACTTTAAACCACCCCAGCAGTGTAAATGTGAGCATAAATTACACCCACATCTCCTCTAACAGCGGTGTGAACGAGCTGGAGTGAAAAGGATGATCCAGCTGAAGGTTTCCAGTTAAGAACTAAAGGAAACAGGGAGTGCAGATGTTTCCTTGCCTCGTGCCTTGTGCAAGTGCTGCTTTCTGTGTGTGCCTGAGTTGCTAAGCTCTCTTTTGAGCAGCACCTGGGAGCTGCAGCATCACAGGAGACACTAAAAACCAGGCACGGAAAACATGGAAACGCCCAATAAATGAACCACCCAAAAATTCCTTTTACTGTGTCTGCACCTTCACTGGAATAAAAATCTCTCTCCCAGCCCACCTGCTGCTGGGAAGCTCTTGGATTCATCCCCACAGCTGAGAAAAGGCCCTCAGAGTGAAAAAAGCCAAGTCCCTCTGTGTGAAATCAGGTGAAATCAGTTAAATCAGCCAAGTCAAGTGGAATAACCAGGCGAGGAACTCTGCTCCTTCACGGAGTATCCTGATCCATCACAGGTCACATCACTTGACTTCAGGCCCGTTATTCCTTTGGCTTCCCAGGGCATTCTGCAGACTGAGTGACACCTCCAGTCTGCACTGACCAGGGTCACCGCCTGACAACTCACCCCTTGTGGGACAGTGTCACCCCAAAAGCCCCCAACAACGATGGGCTGGCAGGGATGCAGGAGACTGGGGCAGAAGGAATAGCCTGGCACAAGGACCTTGTTCTGATGTCTTCCCAAAGGTGCTCACTCCAGAACCTGGAGTTACTGTCAATATCATTTTACCTTACTGTTAATATCAGTTTTTTTCATGTTGTTATTTTTTTAAACACATAAAACTAAAAACAGAAGATGTACCTGTGCAGCTCATACACAACATGTCCCGACAGCAGCGGTGCGAGTTCAAGTCATCCTGTGATTTATTGCCTCTGGAATGTCTCACATCTAACTCATAGAATCAGGGAATCACAGAATCATAGAATCAGCTTGGAAAAGACCTCTAAGATCCCCAAGTACAACCACTGACCCAGCACCAACACCATGTTCACTGCTAAACCATGTCCTCAAGTGCCACATCGTGTTTCTTGAATACTTCCAGGGATGGTGACATGGACATCCTACACCAGAAATCACAGTTTTCCAGCCTTACAGTCCATAAAACCTTATTCTCTACTAATATTCTCTACCTTATTCTGTGAGGGTGGGGAGACACTGGCACAGGTTGCCCGGGAAGGTTGTGGATGCCCCAACCCTGGCATTGTCCAAAGCCAGGCTGGATAAAGCCTTTGACCAATCTGGTTGAGTGGGGGGTGTCCCCACCCAAGGCAGAGGGGGTTGGCACTGGATGATCTTCCAACTCCTTAACATTCTATGATTCTATAATTCTCCTTTTTTTTTGAAGGATTCTGCTTCACCACTGAGACTCCAGAATGTGGCATCTAAGCCTGTTATAATGGACTGAAAGCAGAAAAAAATGTCAAAATACACATTCCAGGATTATCCTACCAAACTGGGGGGGGGGGGTGGTTTCACAATATTTTGGTAGAGAAAGGTTTCAGAAGCTCATTTTTTTTAAATCACACTGCGATGCTGAGAGCTGGTGGCACTGAGTGTTTAACTCACTGTTTAATTCAATTTTGCTCTGTCTAAAAATAAGAAAGCAGCACATTAATCCCAAATCCCGTAAACACAGACTTGTAAACACTCCCCACCACCCTCCTCACCCATGCTGGGGAGGGCTGGCCCGTGTTTTCCAAGCCTGTTTGGAAGCAGATGGCAGCCACATAATTCGGATTCGCTGCAATCTGTTGCTGGTGGGGGGAAAAAAAAAATCTCAACTGCCTCTTCCTACAAACCTAAAACCCGGGAAGTTCAACCCACTCCGTAGTTTTGTTACATGTTTTGTAACAGTTTTGCCAACAGCCCCAGCCCTGCTCAGGGAGAACACATGCTCCTTGTTCTCAGCCTTAACTCAGCAGTGAAAAAACCCCTCCCATCGCTCCGGGAAGGGTAAATTGTCGATTTGCTCAGCTCCAGGTCTGGCTTTGCCTCCTGAACACACATCCACTGCTCCTGACATGACACAGAGAGGATGAGCCACTTCATCTACCTTATTTTTTATCACAGCATCTAAGATCTTATGGAAAATATATGCAGATTACAGGGAAATGCTTTTTGCCCCCCCCAAAACCCCCACACTGTCAATCTGTTCATGAACTCCCTCTGCTTTGGTGAAGTTTGTCTTGAGGGGCACAAAACTGGATGAAGGATTTTGTGGATCCCAAGCAAATGAGGTCAAGTCACTCCCTCTGCCTACAGGTTGTGCTGCTGCTTAAAGAGCCTGGGATGTTGGTGGATTCACTTGTCCAGGGAAGGGAACGGAGCTGGGGAAGGGGCTGGAGCAGCAGGGGCAGCTGAGGGAGCTGGGGGGGCTCAGCCTGGAGAAAAGGAGGCTCAGGGGGG
Source organism: Manacus candei (assembly GCF_025592945.1). NCBI lineage: Eukaryota > Metazoa > Chordata > Aves > Passeriformes > Pipridae > Manacus > Manacus candei. Next base: position 7,624,021 of record NW_026138055.1, on the reverse strand, counting down.
ACCTTCTGGCTCTGCAACTCCCTGACAGGAGAGGGAAGCCAAGGGGGGTCGGGCTCTGCTCCCAGGGAACAAAGGACAGGATGAGAGGAAACAGCCTCAAGTTGTGCCAGGAGAGGTTTAGAATGGAAATTAGGAACAATTCCTTCCCGGAAAATGGTTCTCCAGCTTTGGCTGTAACATCCCATCTTAGATACAGTGGGAGACAGTTTGGAAAGCTACAGTCAAGGTGAATCATGGAACAGAATCCCAGAAGGATTTGGGTTTGAAGGGACCCTAAAGCTCATCCTGTTCCAACCCCTGCCATGGGCAGGGACACCTTCCACCATCCCAGGTTGTTGTTGCTGCCACCCACTGTCCTCCCCTCACCCACAAATCCAGTCACTTTAACCTACAAGATCCTCAGGTTGGTCAGGCCTGATTTCCACTTGTTAAATCCATGCTGACTGTTCCCAAGCCCCTTCTTTCCCTGCAAATGCCTAGAAAATTGTCCCAAGAAATTTGTCCCCAGGGGTCCAAATGGAGCTGACTGCCCTGTAGCTCCTTGGAGTGCCCTTGTGGACTGAGGAATATGGGTGCAATATTTGCCTTTCTCCCATCTCTGAGGGCCTTCTCCACTTTCCATGGATTTTCAGAGTGGCCTTGCTTTAACATCAGCCACCTCTCAGCACCTCCAGATGGAACCCACCAGGTCTCATGGACCTGCAGGTACTCCCTGACTCAACCCTTTGGTGCTGCTGATGTTGCTCTGTGTCTCTAAAACCTTTGCTAATCACAGAGGCCAAAACACAGGAGTAGATGTTCATGGAATCACTTAGGTTGGAAAAGCCCTCTAAGATCACCAAGTCCAACCATTTAACCAGCACTGCCAAGCCCAGTGCTAAACCATATCCCAGGTGCCACATCTACATGACTTTTAAACATATCTTGCTGTCCTTCACATCCCCTTGAGACCATGAGCTCTAGGTGAGCTCTGGCTGTCCCAACACAAACCCAACACTCCTGGATGGTGTTTCTAACGTCCAGACTCTGCTTCTACCTCCTGATTATTCCTTTTTTTTTTTTTTGCATATTGAAAGCAAAATGAACCCCACTGCTCTGTTGTGCCTCTAGCAGAGATCATAACATGGTGCCTCCGAGTGAAAAACCTCTTTGACCCCACTCAAAACTCAAGGCTTTGATAGTTCTTCTCTCTAAGCATGAAAAACTGGATAGTGCTGGCAGTGATTAGTTAAGACCCTTCACATCAGCCTGTAAATAACCCTGGTTTGACACAAATGCCAGTGGTCACAAAGCTTCAAAGTCCTTCTTTAAAAGTGGCCAATTTTATTTGACTGGGTTTCTCCGTGCAGGAATGAGTTTTGGAAGCTGATTCCATGTGATACAATCAGGATGTTTTAGTTCCTGGAGATAAGTTGACACTTCTAATCCCACCCCCAGCTATAAACTTGAGAAGCGTGACACAGATTTCCTACAAACTTACAAGTGTTTTCTTGGCTGTTTCAGAAGCCTCAAAGTGCCTCAACTGCAGGTTTTTTTATAAAAATAAAAATCACTAACCTGAAGTTACAACATTCCTGTGATCCCTGATGTTTATAAACACTAAATGAAGCTGTCAATGAGCACGTTCATATTTTCACCAGCACAGAGCTGCCTTGCTTTGTTTATTTTTTTTTATCCTGGGAAAAAATGCAGGACAAAAATCTCCCCAGCTGTAAATCCCCCCATCCCAGAGTAACAGCAGACACTGGACATCAGCTGGTGAGTCGGGTTGAGCTGGAACTTTACTGGAATACTGGAAAATGCACCAAGACATAAGACTAAAAAGCTCTACTGGTCATTCTTTTTCTTCATAAAACCATTTACTTCAGTTCCTGCAAAATTCTTCCCTGATCCCACCTCAAACCACGTTTTTCAACGCTTGGAGTTTAAAACCTCCTGCTGTTATTGGTACCATCAAATCTTCACCTAAATTATGTTGGGGATGAGGTGATATGGAAAGACTTTTTGGTGTAATTGATGTGCCTTCCTGGGGCATTAATCCATGTCAGATAAACAAAGTGAAAGGGGGTAGGTATAGATCAGACATTTTAGGAAGAAATTCTTCCCTGTGAGGGTGGGGAGGCCCTGGCACATGTTGCCCAGAGAAGCTGTGGTTGCCCCATCCCTGGGAATGTTCAAGGCCAGGTTGGACAGGGCTTGGAGCAACCTGGGATAGTGGAAGGTGTCCCTGCCCATGGCAGGGGGTTGGACTAAATGATCCTTCCAACCCAAACCATTCTGTGATATCAGGCCAGGGGCCCACCTTGGATGATGTGGGACCAAAACCCTTCAGGAGATGGCAAAGGGAAAAGTCCATTAAGCCACTCCTGCTTCCCTCTGTGGAGGACAATTACTAGAAACTTCCTTCAGCCTGGAAGAGAAGCTGGAGGAATTTGTTCCTAACTTGCTTCTGTGCTACAAGCAAAGGCACAAAGCCTTTTTAACCCATTTGGAATCATCAAATCGCATAAAGACCCTCCTCAGCAATTCAAAGCCCCAAGGCTTCCAGAGCTCAAGGAGTGTTTGGACAGCGCTCTCAGGGACAGGGTGGGATTGTTGGGGTGTCTGTGCAGGGCCAGGAGTTGGACTCAGTGATCTTTGTGGTCCCTTCCAGCTCAGGATATTCCACAATTCGACTTGGTACGCTCCTTGGTGAGCAGAGTGAGAACATCTTTTCTCAAGTCATGCAAGGTTTGGCGTTTTCCACCTGCTCTGCCCTGGAACAGCTGCTGTGGCCAAACTTCACCCGGATCTGCTGCTGCTGAAAAGCAGCACCGTGGTACTACGGCCTCATTCATTGCTGCCTGCCCCAGATTAGGAACTCTGGGGGCAGGACCTAAGGCAGCAGCTCACAGAGATGGGTTGTGCCAAGGTTTAATCAAGGAATCACAGAATCAATTAGGATGGAAAAGACCTCTGAGATCATTGAGTCCACCCTGTGATGGAACACCACCTGGTCAACTAGACCAGAGCACTGAGTGCCATGTCCAGTCTTTCCTTGGACACCTCCAGGGATGGGGACTCCCCTGGGCAGCACATTCCAGTATCTAATCACCCTTTCAGTGAAGAAATTCTTCCTGGTATCCTACTTAAACCTTCCCTGGCGCAGCTTGAGGCTCTGTCCTCTTCTCCTGTCCCTTGTTCCCTGGGAGCAGAGCCCAATATCCTCCTGGCTCCCCCCTCCTGTCAGGGAGTTGCAGAGCCAGCAGATCCCCCATGAGCCTCCTTTTCTCCAGGCTGAGCCCCCCCAGCTCCCTCAGCCTCTCCTCACAGGAAGGTGATGCTGCTCCTGTGCCAAACTTGGCTCTGCCAAAACCACCCTGCAGACCATCTGCAGCATCAGCAGCACTGACAGAGCTGAACCAGGGTCTGCTTTCTCCTTTGGGGGAGGTCTGGCTGCTTCCCTTGGGTTTTATGTCCCCACTGCAGGGACTGTCTCAGATGTTGGACCGACGTCCACTCGCAGGGTCCATCCCAGCGCATCAGTTCAGTCCCTGCCAAACCAAACCTGGTTAAACCCAGCACAACTGGGGGCTTGAAATTATGTGCCAGCTCTTGACCCATCACATCATCTCTGAAACGATACCAAGATCAGGGGATGAGTTTTAACACCCTGGAGCCAGGAGAGAGATTCCCCTCTGTGTCTTAGCCGTGCCATTTCACAGAATCCATCTCTCCAGGAGAACTCTTGGTCACTTCAGAGGTTACAGATGCGGTTTCACAAGATTCATTTTCATGAAATGAGACTTTTATCATCCTTTTCCTAAACCGTCTCATCTCACAGTGCACTTCAGGTATGATATTAACTGTACAAACTCACACATTCCCAGGTAGGAATGTTAACAGGGAATGCTCAAGAACTGGAGAATGATGTGCAGGGGGATGCAGAAGGATGTAAGAGCAACACAGCATCCTGCTCAGAACAGGAGACAGGCACATGCAGCCACCTTTCAGTAATGGGAAAAAAACTTCGGGAAAGATGAATAAATCAAAGGGATAATTAAGAAGGGATCGTTTTTTGAACTGCATAAAATCTGGAGGAAGATGTCAACACTTAGTCTTAACACCTCCTCCCACAAAGCCTTCCACTTTCAGCCTCTGCCACAACGTGGTGGGGATCAGTTTTCAAATCTTTTAAAGCAAAGTGGAGCTCTCCATTCTCACACTGTTCCCAGTATATTGATCCCAAGTATGCAAAAACCAGCAGCCAGAATTGTTAAGGGTGTTGGAAGCAGATGCTTTGATGTAACTTGGACAGAAATTACAGGAAGTGAGATATTATTGCACCTCCTTGGCCTAAATAGTAATAAGACTATGTATCTATAGGAAAATGGGGAAAATCACAGTTGTCTAATAAGAATTCCACTGCCTCAGAATGAAGTTTTGGGCAGATAATGCTGTGGAAATTTCACTTGTTTCAGTAATCAAATCTCCCTCTCATCACTTCACTGCTATCAGGCTTCAGATATAATTGTCATGATCACTTCTAACAGTGAGGAAAGTTTGTCTTTTAGCACAGCCAATCTTGGTCCTCTTTTCCTGCACTGCTTCAGACTCACTTGTTTATACAATCAGATTTTTTTCCCATATAAATACTCCTTTCTAGGAAAATAAATTCAAAATAGTGCCAATGTTCAGGTAATCAATATAAATAAGAGTTAAAGACACAAAAATATTATCTAAAGGGACAAAACCTCTTGTTTTTTCACCTGAGAGGATCAGGCTTCCCACTTATTTCTGTCTGCAGAAGGAGTTGTCCCCAACATCCTGACACAGAACTGCTCAAAACCCACCCGGCTGAAAAGACAGCAAAAAAAAAACCCCTTAAAACAAAAGAACCTAAAGCTCAGATGCCTGGAATTTCCTCTTAACACCTCTTCAAGCATTCGCTGTTCATTGAGCCTTTCATTTCCTTCTCAAACAACCTCCCACTGAGTTAAACCAACACAATCGAACAAAATCTCCGTAACCAGGAGACACGGGGAGCTCCCACAGATCCACGGAACACGTGGAGATCTATCCCACCCCGTCCCGTAGTGCCATCTGAGCTGGGATCAGCAGCTGCAGGAGGAAAACCGGAGCCCTGGACTCAGATTATGGCATCAGTTCTGCCAAAGACTTACTTGGAAAAGAGGAATGTCCTCAGGGATGGCCAGACCTGTGAGCAGAGGGGTGATGGAGCTCAGTGAAAAATAATCACAGAGTCATTTAGGTTGGAAAAGACCTTCAAGATCATCCAGTCCAACCTTTGAACAATCACCACCTTGTCAGCTGGAATAATTGGTGTCTCCTGGTGAACTCACTTGTGGACTCTCTGACACAATGTGTCAGCTTTTACTCCCTGGGGACTGGAACAGCTTTTCTCTCTCCTCTGTTTTCATGGACTCCGCAAGCATTTGTTATCTGAAAAATCTACACTGAAAAATGTGGTTGAAATGGGTCAAATCCAAAAGTTACTACAGGGACAGGCTCTGTGTTTCCTGCACACATTAAACACCACAATAATTATCAAATAATTTCATAGAAACACAGAATCCCAGAATGGTTGGGGTTGGAAGGGACCTTAAGGATCATTTTAGTCCAACACCCCTGCCATGGGCAGGGACACCTCCCACTATCCCAGGTTGTCCAAGCCCCATCCAACCTGACCTTGGACACTTCCAGGGATGAGGCAGCCACAGTTTCTCTGGGCAACCTGTGCCAGGGCCTCCCAACCCTCACAGGGAAGGATTTCTTCCTAATATCCAATCTAAATCTAATATTCAAAAGAGACTAATTATCCAGTGTTTTATGCTATGCTTTTTCATGATTCAGCTCTGTTGATTTCATGATTCAGAACATCAAGACAACAAGCTAAAGATCACTAGAAAACACTAATCAGGTTTGCTCCAAAGTTTTTGAAGCAGCAGAATAAATAAACCCACTATTTCTTCTTAGTCACCCTGTTCTGCAGATACTTGAGGAAAACTAAATCAAACTGGTGAGGAGTAGCCTCACTCCTCTCCTTGTGCTGGAAGCAAATCTGTGTGTCCTAAAGCTCCTGTGACAGCAGGTGACACTGTGACAGCAGTGACAAAGCTCTCACCAGGTGCTGGGTTCATTTCACTTTATAAATCCTTTTATTTCACTTGACCACAACACCCTCTTCTTCTGGTCACTCTGCCACAGTACAAACACAGCCTGGACCTTCCCACTCCAGCTCCCCCTCTGTCCCAAATCCTGGGCTCAGCTCTGTCACACATCTCTCCCCACACCCCAACTTGTGATTCCTTCACCATTTACCTCCTCAGCAACATGATACCTTCCAAGTGCTTATTTTAAGCAGCTTAGAAGCTGTTCAGATCTGTGCAAAACAGCAAATCAACTCCCTGCTTTAGTTTCTGCACCAAACTGGGGCATCCTTGGGATCTGTTTAGGGAGCATTCAAGATCCCACCTCCTCCTCCACACTCCTCCTGGTCTCCATCCTCCCCCTGCACTGCTGGTTTCTTTAAAGCTCACATGGTCCAAGAGGACACCTCTATCATGACAGAATATTCTTCTTTCCTCTCCTGAAGTTTTCAGGGTGGCAAAAGTCAAAGGGGAATGTTTTTGTTTCTTCTAGTGAAAACTGCTCTGCACAAAAATACAAGAAACTGGGGAAAAAACTGGTTGTGCCTGAGGAACTGGTAAACCCCCTGTGGGAAGGGATGTGCTTTGAGCCTGATCCCCTCCCACTGGGATGTTCAGTGATGCAGCACTGTCTTAAATGTAGAGAGACATCCTGAGGAACCCCGTGTCATTCCACACCACCCCCTGAAACACAACAAGCAGAATATTCTTCTCCCAGCACATCAAAACCACAGGGAAAATCAGGAATCACAGAATCACAGAATGGTTTGGGTGGGAAGGGACCTTAAAGATTCCAATTTGTTTGACACCTCCTGCCATGGGCAGGGACACCTTCCACTAGCCCAGGTTGCTCCAAGCCCCATCCAACCTGGCCTTGAACACTTCCAGGGATGGGGCAGCCACAGTTTCCCTGGGCAACCTGTGCCAGGTCCTCCCCACCCTCACAGGGAAGAATTTCTTCATATATCTCATCTAAACCTATTCTCTTTCATTTTGAACCCATTCCCTCTTGTCCTGTCACTCCATACTCTTATAACAGTCTCTATCTTTCTTACAGGATCCCTTCAGGTACTGGACAAATCAGGTCACCCCAAAGCCTTCTCTTCTCCAGGCTGAACAATCCCAATTCTCTCAGCCTTTCCTTGTAGGAAAGGTGTCCCATCCCTCTGGGTCCAACTCAGGTTTCCCATCTCCCTCCCACCCACTTATCCACTGCAAGTTATAAGTGAAGAAACATCTGTGACAATGAGACCCAGCTCCCTTCTCCTGGAATAACAAATCCATGTTCTGGCTGCAAGGTCGGCACATCCACAGGCTCTGGACTCTGCCAAGGCAACACACGGATATCACAGAGACCTGACAAAGGCTGACAGCAGACCTTTTCTTACATCCTCTGCCAGCTCTCCTGTGTGCCAAAATATCCAACCACCTCCACCCCCCTCCCTGAGGAAACACCCCCCAGCTCTGCCTTACCCTAATCCACAGATAGAGTCGATGTGCAGGACAGAGAGCAGGGCCCAGGTGACACCAACCAGCACAGGTTTGCTTTTATTTCAATTTTCAGCTGCTCTAGATTCCTACCTGGTGGCTGCCGAGCCAAACCTGCAGAGCCTGGCACTGGGAGCTGCATTTCTGCTTCCTCAGAAAGCCAGCAGTTAATGGCATTCAGGCTGACTCGAGAATCATGGAAATATCTTTATTAAGCATGTCAGGAAACGTAGCAAAATGCTGTGTCGAACAATTGGCCGTAGCAGTGCTACTCAGCCCTGCAAAGCGAGCCTGGATCACATCTGATGTGTTACATAAAATATATGTCAGCATTTTCCTGGCAATAACAATAGAGCAGTTGTTGAAAAAACCTTAACACGCTGCAAATAAAATATTTGGAATTGTGGTCACTGCGGAGCTTAACACACTCAGCTGGAGACTCACATGTCTCAATCCCCTTACAAAGTGCTGAATAAGGCCACTTTTTTAGGTGTATAAATACACAGTGGTGAGTTTAAGGTCTTCTTATATATTTCAGGTATAAAAGACATTTTTATTTAGCTCTACCTATGCATTCCTGCATATAGGGATATGACCCGAGGTGCAAAAAATGGAGATGAAAGCAGGAAAGCAAGACCAGTGTGAGGGAGGAGATACAGTAGCAAAGTTTTTTATGAGGCTTGAAATCTGCTGAGATTAGTCAGGAAAGAAATCAGAAATAATAGGAAAGCAGTGGATGATCATATAAGGAGGAGGGAAAGCACTAAATGTAGGGGGTGGGGAAATGAAAAAAAAATAGAAATAAAAAATACAAACAAACAAACAAACCCCAACCCAAACAAACAAGCAGAGAAGAACTGCCTTTTAAATGAGTTATAGAATTGCCAAGGGTCAGAGAAGAGTTCAGGAGCCAGGAATGCACCCTCAGAGTTCAAGCATGTGATTTCTCCATGGAATTCTGTCCAGCTGGAGCTCTGGATGCTGTCCTTGCAAGGCTTTGAGGACTCACCCATTGCTGACTGTGTCCCCCCCCCCCCAGTAACTACACCAGTAACTCATCTCCTCGGTGCTCTCACTGAAGCAGAAGCTGCTTTTGGCACTTCTGGGGGATGGAGAATCCTCAACTCAACCCAAGCACAGCCCAACAGAGGTGGCCTCCTGTGACTTCTTGTGACCTGACCCTATGGGACAAATTCCAGTTAACATCAGTGCTCCCAGTGACTCCAACAAGGTCGGGATTTCATCTCCTGCTACTTATGGGTCTGAGCTGCACCGGCTCATCCTGAATCCCAGAGGTGCTGACACCTCATTCCTGAGCTCTGAGCAGAAACCTCCTTCCCCAGACACATGTCCCCATCCAGCCTGGGCTCATCCCACAGCGTGGGTAGCAGGGGAGGGGGGGATTCTGCCCCTCTGACCCCTCAGGTGAGACCCCACCTGCAGAGCTGCCTCCAGCCCTGGGGAACAACAGCACAAGGATGTGGAGCTGCTGGAGAGAGTCCAGAGGAGGCCACAGAGATGCTCTGAGGGCTGGAGCCCCTCTGCTCTGGAGCCAGGCTGGGAGAGCTGGGGGTGTTCACCTAGAAAAGAGAAGGATCCAGGGAGACCTTGGAGCCTCTTCCAGTGCCTAAAGGGGCTCCAGGAGAGCTGGAGAGGGACTTGGGACAAGGACTTGGAGAGACAGAACAAGGGGGAATGACTTCAAGCTGAAAGATGACAGGGATAGATGGGATATTGGGAAGAAATTATTGGCTGCAAGGGTGGTGAGGTCCTGGCACAGGTTGCCCAGAGAAGCTGTGGTTGCCCCATCCCTGGAAGTGTCCAAGGCCAGGTTGGATGGGGCTTGGAGCAACCTGGAATAGTGGGAGGTGTCCCTGCCCATGGCAGGGGGTGAAACAAGATGACCTTTAAGTTCTCTTCCAACCCAAATCATTCTGGGATTCTGTGACCCTTCCAACCAAACCATTCTGGGATTATCAGTAAAAATCCCTCTGGCATAGCAAAAAACCAAAATTCAACTTGACCTGAAAAGGACACATAGGCACTGATTCAGCACCAGTTTAGATTAAATTCAACATTTTATATAAGTAAGGAAACTCCCAGACTTTCCAACTTTTCCCACCGTAATATCCCAGGATCATTAAGTACTCAGGGTTAGACTGGAACAGCTGGAAAAGGGATATACTGGATATACTCAGCCCTGTGATGCTCAGTGACAGGAGCAGGACTGGGTTGGTGGCTGTGCTGTGTTTCAGGTACCTTTGAAGAGACTGACACCAGCAGAAACAAAGCACTTGCATTTCTGTGAGCTCAGTCATCCCAGGAGAGCACTTCTGAAAGGTTTAGGAAGCCTTTTGATTAGAAGGGAAATTGGAAATCCCAGCTACAGATCCCAGCACAGAACAGGGAAAAACCTGCTGTCACCAAAACTACCCATTTCATATTTTTTTTTCCACAGCTCTACCAGAAAATGAGTTACACAGAAAACCAGATGAAGGGTAAGGAGGAACACAGAGGGCTGTTAGTCTCACCACCACCTCCCTGCTCCAGGTAATTCTGGCTTTGTCCAAAGCTACCCCTGAGAATCCCCCGCTCTCACCTGGTTTATCTGTGATGTCTCTTTAGGGATGACTTGGTGCTGATTTTAATGCATCTCGACACCTATCAGGGCTCCTGATCTCACAAGGTGCCTTTCTCACCCTTCCCAGCTCCCCTTCTTCCCTGAAAAACTGCATCAGACAAGGACTTAGCCCTAAGCCCAACAGCTTAAATGAGTCACTCGTCCCACTGAAGGGGGTGTTCAGTCTGGAGAAGAGAAGGCTCCAGGGAGACCTCAGAGTCTCTTCCAGTGCCCAAAGGGGCTCTAAGAGAGCTGGAAAAGGACTTTGGACAAGGGCCTAGAGGGACAGGATGGGGAGAATGGCTTCCCATTGACATGGGATAGCACCACAGCCACTTGGAGGGATTGAACATCAGTAGCATTCCTTTGCTTTTGTTATAAAAAAAAAGAAGAAAAACCCCAAATAACTAGAAAGCTGGGCCAGTCTTGAGCTAGAACTCAGTGGCTGATCCTTCTCCCCAGGTCCTGTCTGCAGGGATTTGCAGCAGGGACGCAGCACCCACCCCACAAAGACACTGGGATGTTAATAAGTCTTGTCTAAAGGAAAGAATGGCTTCCAAACCTGGCTGTAGCATCCTGGGCAGAGCCCCAGCTTGTCCTGGGATCTGATGGGTAAGGAGAGCAGTGGGTTCTAGAGGCAGAGGAAAAAGGCTTGAGGAAGCAAAGCTTTATAGGAGGAGGAGGATGGGGAAATCTGGCAGCCCCACTGGGAAGGTAAATTTGCTTTTCTTAGATTATTTAGGGTCTCCCCCTAAATCTTCCTTGGCCCTGCCTCGTCTAACGCCGGCCCTGCCAGAGACACTAATTTTCCCTGCCCCATCTGTTTGGATTTGCTCACTTCCTAATTTATCCAACGCCTAGCTCCATGGTGGCTAAGCATTTTAATCACAGTGATTAACACACTGAGCAAGAACAAAACAAAAATGGTTAATCAAAGGCTATTAGCAGTGTTTGAATGTCTCGACGCCGCGTTTTACACATGAATGCTGGTTAACGATCATCTCCCCACAACACTTCCTACGGTCCCTGATTTATTCCTTCCTCTGCCAGCTCGCAGTTTGCCACCACCACGGCAGAGATTCTGACCCATTTGGCACCGGGAGGACACAACACTCTCCTGCAGGAAACGCTCAGGGTTTTCAGCCTGTCTGAAGTGCTCGAAGCCACGAGCAATCACCAGAAAATCCTCGGGAGAACAAGCACAGTGGGACGGAGATGCAATCTCTGATGCTTCCAAACATAAAGAGGATCCTTCCCAAATCGAGGAATGGGACAGATCTACAACAAAAAATGCCAAGAACTGTCATTATTAGATGTCTTAACTAGTGTTTGGCACACGGGGATATTTTTTATGCACAAACACAGGGAGTTGGGGATTAATATAAGCCTTGACTTGCTCCTACAACCCTACTCATCACCCCAAAATTATTCCCAGCATCAAAACAGAGCCCAGTGCCCAACTGGGAATCAAACCCCCTGGGTGAAGCAATCTTAGCACCCAAAAAGGCTCAAGGATTGCTCACAGGAAGCGAGGGGATGCCCTAATACCTGGCCAAAGCATTAATTTGGGAAGCTCAAGCCTGGAAGAATGAGTTACCTGGGCAGGGAAAGTGTCTTATCTGTGTTTGTAAAGCCCTGTGTAAATTAACAGCCTTGCACAAACAGGATTTAAAACAAAAATACAAGTGCAGCAACAGGGTTTATGGCTTTAAATACATCTCCAGTGGTTTAAGTTGTGAGCACAGAGCTGAATAGTTTATTTACAAGTCACGGCTGCTTAAAGGAAAGCAGAAATGTAGGTTTGTTTGGGTGTTTTTTAATAGTTAATACAACTAAAAGCAGTCCAAAAAGTTTGGCCACTCTTCCATGTTTTGAATTCCGCTGCTTTCAACTGGTCCTTCTGTCACTGAGCTTTTCCTGAGGCCCCATTGGTCAAATAAATTTTATTTTTCTAACGAAATAGGACACCATGGGGCTCTGGTTCTGGGTTCAAAAGCCTCCAGTAAAAGCTGAATGATGGGTTGTGGAATCATGGAATCATTAAGGTTTGAAAAGACCTCTAAGATTGTTAACCACTATGTCCATAATAGCCAGTAAGTCAGAAAATGCTACAATCCCATGCCTGCACACAGACATCCAGCTCCCTTGGGATAAAAAAGGGTCTCTTTGGTGGTGAACTGGAAGGAATTGAAATGAGCAGCACAAGCAAACATTTCCTGTTCTACTCAGGTTTTCACCTCCCTTTTCCAAGTAATCACCACTACAGGGGACATTAATTATTTCAGCTCAATCTTTGCTTTGTTAGAAGTGTATATTTACAGCAAAACGGTAATTTTGGGGTTTTTATCTCCAGTTTTGGGTTTTCTGGATATGTGGAGACAAGTATATGAAGTATCAATGCTGTGCAACAGAAAAGAATCATCTCAAGATGGACCTCAATGAGCTCAGTCCAGTTATGTCTCCAGTCATTCAGGTCCCTTAAAACAGCATTCCCAGGCACAGGAAGCAATAACCACACTGACCCTGTACGTTATTCATTTAAAAAGCCTGTCTGGTAGATCCTTACATTGCCCTTACATCCCAGCTTCCCACCAGTTCTACTCCACTGTTTATTTATAATTTACTATCCAGGTGTCTCTGGGACAACTTAATACCCCGCGATGGGCTCTCATCTCCTCCCTGCTAATGAACATAATAAATAACCACAGTGAGCATTAGAATCAATATTACACTCTGCTCACATCCTGGAGAACATGAGGTCTGTGGTTTGAAATCCTGCTGGAGATGAAAAGTCTCCCTGGGATCGGGAGTGCTCAGGCAGGAAAGGTGGATTAGTGGGCTTGGATCCCAAGGGACAGCTCTGCTCTCCGAAGGGCTGGGAAGGCATCGTGCAGCTCATGGTTCATGTTTCAGGTGAGATGCCAAGAACTGTTTTAAACTAAAACAGGAAAGATTTAGATTGGATATTAGGAAGAAATTCCTCCCTGGGAGAGTGGGGAGGCCTTGGCACAGGTGGCCCAGAGAAGCTGTGGCTGCCCCATCCCTGAAGTGTTCCAGGCCAGGTTGGACAGGGCTTGGAGCAACCTGGGACAGTGGAAGGTGTCCCTGCCCCTGGCAGGGGAGTTGAACTGGATGGGCTTTAAGATCCCTTCCAACCCAAATCATTCCATGATTCTATGAAGAGACATCAAAATTTTATGCACTGAGTAACCTCTGTGAACAAAACTATGCATCCATTTCTGCTTTGAGAAAATAAATGATTTTAACGGGTACTATCACAGTATAAAGTTCTATTCACTGCATGAGAGGAACAGGCTGCAGCTACTTGGAATTCTCCTTCCTATAAGGTAGAATAACAGACAACTCTCGGGATGCTGAATTCAACTGCTTTTTCCCTTTGTTTCCTGCTCTTAGGAATTCAGAAGAACCCCACACAAGATTTCATGCTGCCTCTTGTCAAAGCCAAGACATTCCTCAATTCACTCACCAGCTCTTCACCTTCTTCCTGACCTGCTCCTACACCGATAGCTCCAAGGCAGGAGCCAAACCACATCATCCAGCAGCTGAAATCAGACCCAAGCTTTTCCTTTTAAAACACCCATCACCCTTGAGATTAGTTATTGCACCACTTGGGAGCCTCCCAGGAAATATTCAGGCAACATATCTCCTTGCTCCCTTCTCAGTGCTTGCCCTCTTCCAGGATTTTCCTTCAAATCACAACCTGCTGCAGAGAAATCAGTGGGGACTCAACTCTCACCAGACCCCGGGGCGAGTTACTCCAAGTGGTAAAAGATAAGAAAAATGAGAGAAACCACAGCTCAGTGACTCATCCAAGAGCTGCTGAAGCTATTCCTGGTTTCACACCAAGGAATCTCTGTGTAAAATCACCCCAGGTACCCTGTTTATCATGTGTATCCCAGGGGCAGATGGGATTTGATCCAGAGGGGGGGATTACAATGTCTGTGCTCTGTTTTCAGAGTTGGGTTTCCCTCCTCCTCCAAGGGGCTCAGCTCTCTGCAGAGACCACAGGCATTCTTAAAATGCAATCTTCTGGTGGAAGGTGTCCCTGCCCATGGTAGGGGGTTGGAATGGGATGATCTTTAGGGTTCCTTCCAACTCAAACCATCCCAGGATTCTGTGATTCTGTAAAATCCTTCGCACTAAAACACACTTCGACTGCAAAGTAAATAAAACACGTTCCTGCTAAAAACTCCAACAACGCAAGAGCAATTTCTCTAAACTTATTCCCAAAGCCCAATAAATACACACAAAACATAACTGCCTAATAAAAATACCAAGAACAAACACAAGTTTTCCAAATCTCCTTCACCAGCTTCTCATTTGACTGGAGAATCAGAGAATTATAGAGTTATTAATGGAATGGTTTGGGGTAGAAGGGACCTTAAGCTCATCTCATTCCAACCCCCTGCCATGGGCAGGGACACCTCCCACTAGCCCAGGTTGCTCCAAGCTCCATCCAACCTGGCCTTGGGCACTTCCAGGGTAGTCCTGGAACCCCAGCCAGAAGATATTGCATAGGTAAACCCTAAAAAATACAAGGATCTTCAAGTCTCTCCAGTATATGAGAAATTCCCAACTGTCATTACTTTGTTGAGTCACCAGGAAAGAACCTGGTCCTCCACATCACAAAATCCTAACTCCTTAAGGTGAGAAAAGACCTCTAAGATCATTGAGTCCATCTCAACATCAACACCACAGAGAAGCTGGAAAACTGACCTTGAATATTCAGTGCCTTGTCCCAACTTAAAAATAAAAGTATCCACAATTAATCCGTGGAAAGGTTTTTGTTCCACAGATGCTTCCTCTCTCTGCAAGGGGCAAAAATTCACCCTGCTGTTTCAGCTCTTCCATGACAATTTACTGTTTCTAAGGCTTAAGTAATCCCTATTCCACAGAGGAATTTGGATGAAAACAAAACAAATAAAAAACAACTCAATAAAACAGCTGTAATTGCCCTGTTCTCAATATTTGCAGGAAAACTGTTTCATGTCCTCAGAATTCACAGAATCACGGAATGGTTTAGGTTGGAGGGGACCTTGAGGATCATCTCGTTCCAACCCCCCTGCCATGGGGAACCTTCCTAATGTGGGAATCTCCCTAATTAAAACAGCAAAGAGACAACAAGCAAAGCAAAAATTCCAAAAAATCAAGCACTGAAGAAAATTTTGCCAAGCTCCAAAATCCCTCCAAGGACTAAAACATCCACCACAGGCTGTTAAACACACGGCACCTCCTGCTCGGGAACTTTGAAAGCCACAAATGCCAGGTGATGGCTGGATAACCTGGAGGAAAATCACAATTCACCTGCCCAGATCCAACACCTTTTCCTTGGCCACCTGTGCTCTTTTCTGTTTGCCATCAGAGAGACGATAATGAGCCGCGCGACGTTTTGGCCTGAGATCTCTGAAAATACTTCTCCGTACTGCCAGAAAAGCTCTTTCAAGCATTGTGAGCTGTTTTCAGTAACTGGTAGAGTTCAAAAAAAAAAAAAAAAAAAAAAGGTGTTTTATTCTCAAATTGGAACTACTTTAGAAACACCAAACATTGCTTCTGCTCTGTGGTTCCTTCCTTTGACTCAGGCAATGATCACGGATCACAGGCAGCGCTGCACAATGGCTGGTTATCCCTGTCACCCCGAGCTCTGACCCGTTCAGGACACGGAGTTAACATCTTTAATTCACCAAAGGCACGATGGAACAACTGCAGGACACCCCAGGAAGGGCCTCCATCAAAGCTGGAGAAGAGCTGAGTCGGGAAGGACTGGTAGCAAACAGCCTCATTTAGATAATCCCACTGGTTTGACCCAAGGCAATACAACTTCAGCAGATAACAGAACTCCCCTGGGGGGGGAAAAAAGAGCATGAGCTCATAAACCCACAAAGGCTGACTTTGCTGACTGAATCCAGAGGGTTTAGATGTATCCAACTCTTCAGGGCTGCACATCAGCCCCTCTGCTGTGGGCTGAATGGGACATGGTGTGCAGGGGAATGGAACAGCTACACACAGAGCTGGTAAACAGTTCTAATTTAAAGGTGGGTAAAACAGCCTAATTTAAAGCTGCAATTTCTTTTTATAATTCTACTCAGATGATTAGGAAGAACGATATAGATCCTTTAATGGGCAAATAATTTTGGTGTCATCATTAGATTCATCAGGCAAAGGCTGCAGGAGCAAATTCCATGTCTGGGATGGTAAATTTTCCCAGACATTCCCTGCTCCTACAAAGAAGCTGCTCTGAAATCTAATACAGAGCTTAACAGCACTCTCAGTAAAACCAGCCTTAAGTTGTCAGGCTTTGAGGTTGCATTTCTATTATGAACTTCTCTTTCATTAATAAGGCAAAGGGACCCAAGCTCCAAAAACTTGAGACTTCCTGAGGGTCCCTGGCTGGATGGGAACCCAGCAGCTCATGCTTGAAGGGCAAGGAGAGTCAGCCTGGGACAGGTAGGAGCTTCCTCAGAACACTTCTCAGTGACCCAACAAAGTCTGTGTGGATCAAAGGAAACACTGAAACCTGAACTCCCTGAAAGGAGGTGGCAGTGAGGTGGGATCAGGCTTTGCTCCCAGGGAACAAGCAACAGGACAAGAGGAAACGGCCTTAAGCTGTGCCACAGGGAGCTGCAGGTTGGACAGCAGGAAGAATTTCTTCACTGAAGGGATGGTCAGACATTGGAAGGGGCTGCCCAGGGAGGTGGTGGAGTCCCAATCCTTGGAGGAGTTCAAGGAATGACTGGACGTGGCACTCAGTGCTCTGGGCTGGGTGACAAGGTGGGGATCAGGCACAGGTTGGACTCGATGACCTTGGAGGTCTTTTCCAACCTCAGTGATTCAATCATTCTGTGAAAAGTTGAACACACTCCTACAGAAGGAAACTGGGTAAAGGACAGGCAATGCCAAGGAGGGAGGACAGGACATTGCCCATCTCAGAGCTCTTTACAGATATCAGAGAATCCCACTGGCCTCACAAACACAGACACACACTCGCAGCTGGAGTTAACACAGATTAACTGTCTTACTGAAAGGTTTTCTCCGGCACTGGAAGAAAAATAAGTACCATTAAAGGTGTCTGATGGGTAAAAATCTCCAGTTTTATGATGGGGAAATTGCTCCTAAGGATGCAGACTTCTATTTTGAGTGACTAACAGATGTTTTCACTGAGGATTTAGGACAGGAAGAATACAAATGGAATCATAATGGCAGCCTAATGAAGCTTAGTCCTCAGTTAATTCACACAACCAATTAATACCACACCCAGTGGAACATGGGAGCAAGGCAAGGACCTTCCTTGACCATAAGGCAAAATATCCAGTCTAAATATCACATCATGGAATGGTTTGAGTTGGAAGGGACTTAAAGACCATAAATATGTGCATTTTAACTTTTTATTAGGGCTGTGGTCCTTTATGAGCAGCACACAAGCATCCAGCATCGAGTCCCAGTCAGAAACACTTCCCTGATCCCAGCCTGGCTCCCTGAGCAGTCAGGAACCTTGAACAGCTTTCTGTTCTAGTGAGACCCACATTCCACGTGGGAAATGGCACTAAATAACAAATTTTCAGTTGGTACCTCCTCATTCATTAATTCCTACGTGAAATTCTTCAGCAGCTCCCCTCCAAAATAACAGGATGGTTTTGCCTTTCCTCACCATTTCCCCCCAAACCACAGTTTCAGGACGGTAAAAGTAATTCATTCAATGCAAACAGAAGAGTTTTGACCCTCCCAGTGTTTTTACACACCTTTGTTAGGAGTGCTAGTTTACAAATCCCCTAATCCCCTGAAAGAAAGGGGGAAATAATCCAATCCCAGGCAAAGAAGTCGGCACAGACATCAGAAATTCAATTTAAACCCTGAATTCAAACTCCCGTTGCAGCTCCCGACAATTGTGGTCTCTTTTTTACTTCCTCTGAGAACACACTGAAACACCAACAATAAAAATTAGAAATAATTTGCCCTGCCTGCTAAAAAATTGGTCACTTCCCAGGAACCGCAAAGAGACGGTTCCTGGTGAAAAGAGCAGCAGGGAATTCCAGGAGATCTGTGTGTTCAAGTAGGAAATTCGTTGCAGGCAGAGCTTGATCACAACCAAGAAAAATAATGAGCCTCTAATTGTGCAACAAGCCATACCAGAAAAAAGGAAAAAAAAAAAAAAGAAAAAAACCCAAATGTTTTGATAAATGGAATTATTAAACTCCAGAGCAGTAAAACAAAGGCTAAGAACACAAATGATAATAAAGCATCATTTATGGTGGTGTTCTGAAGCACTCCAGCGAAGCACAGGTAAATGCCAGGTTACCCAGGCAGAGGTTTAGTACTAAAAAGCAGTGTTTAATCTGATTTTTTGCTCTCCTGAATTTCTGGATGGAAAATATTCCCTTTACTCATGGTTAATTTTTATTTTTCTATGAGGATGTGTGAGTTTTTTCAGCACATCCCGAGACATGGGGCACAACCAGAAAGGACCAAGCACTAAGACCAACCCTACAGGGCTCTTTTATCCCTCATGTTCCCTGTTAGACAACCAGATTTCAAACAGGGCTTTGCATCCCAATTGGAGAAGCCACACCAATTTCACAGCAGCTGAGGAAATGCCTGAGAATAGTTGAACTTAGGGACGTCAAGATTTTCACACAATAAAACCAGACCAGATCAACCATAATTTTTCTGCAAAATTATAAATGACACCTGAAGTCCTGGCTGGATTCACCTACTGAGAGATGATTAAGCTGCAAATCTGCAATTACTTCTAATCTTAAATAACTGATAGGATTTGAACTCCCCACATACAGTAGCTCAGATGTGATATTACTGGGAGCTTTTTGAAACCAATCAATAACTATTAAAGCTGGATCCCATCAGCTACCACCAGGTATCAGCCACTTTCTCAATATTTCAAGGATTCAGTTATTCTTAGACACAGTTAAAGTAGTAAAATGAAGTGGTCTCATACTGACACTGCGATAAATACGAGATTAAATATAGAACAAATTTATTACTCCCTGAAGTCCTACTGAGTGTCCTGATTTTTTTTTTTTTCTATATCCACAACAGTCTGGTTTACTTTGATGTTTTATTATCCCAGATCTAAAGCTCACAATTGCAAAGCTGCTTCAAAGACCCAAACCTGGCCACGCCGGGAAACGGGAAGAGATGCCGAAGGGAACGTGCGGATCGGGACGACGACCCTCTGACAGCCGCCGTGCCCCACTTAGAGCAAGTGGCACTGCCAGGAGAGTGATTTGTGACACTGAGCGTGTGTGACACGTGGTGGCACCCCTGGAGTGCCTGTGGGCTGCCAGAGGGACGTGCCTGCGGGAGCCGACTTTTCCTAATACCCCGCGCTTTGAAGGGAGCGGAATAATCAACCCATTTCTGAAGCGCTGGTTTGAAGGGCTCCGAGGAGTCTTAAAGTAAAGCAGTTAATTACTTGGTGTGCTTTAAAAATAAATCAACCCCCAAATTAAGGTTGGATGGGTCTGGGTGATGAGTTTCTGGCTTGCAGCCTGTCCAGTAGCTCCCAAGATGGTCCCAGTTTAACCCCACTGGGTCCTCACTGCAGAGCAAAGCACTCAGAGATGCTGAGGAGCAAGGAACCACATCCTCCCTCATCAGCATCCAAGCAGGATGAGGCCACAAGGACACAAACATTTGGGTCTCAGCTAGATGGACTCACTTGAGCCTCTGCTAGATTCCCTGGAAGTGTTCAAGCACAGGCTGGACAGGGCTCGGAGTAACCTGGTGAGGTGAAGGTGTCCCTGCCCGTGGCGGGGTGGTTGGAACGAAATAACTTTTAAAGGTCCCTTCCAACCCCAACCATTCCATGATCCTATGACGCGCCCTGGCATTTCTCCTTTCCCCACCTCACCTGGGATTCACCCTTAATGCACTAATACTAAAGTGACCCACTGAATGTAACTCTCCCAAAGGTGACATCGACAATCTAATCCAATGAATGGATCCGGGATCCACTACTGGATATAGACCCAAACAGGTCTATATGGTGACATCTGAAAGCTAGAAGTGGAGTGTCCTGGAGACTGTGATAGGTTGGATACACCTTCAAAAAAACACCCCAAAACCAAACCAACCATATTTTCATAAAAATGAAAACTAACCCTAAGTAAGGGGAGTATTTTCCTTCCAGTGTGTTGCATCCTTCTGGGCTCCTCCTTGTCCATTAGGCAGGTATGATGTTATTTGTGTGGCTCAACCACCACAGGATCACCCCTGGCACAATTTTGGCTGGGACCTACCAGCCCTCACCTCAGCAGCATCTTGGCACCGCTGGAACCATTCCCAGCTGGCATCCTGCAGAAAGCCACCCTCTCCCAAAAGCCATGAAGGCTCAGCATGACAGAAACACCCACACTATGCCAGCCCATCTCAGGGCCAGAGGACAAATCTTGCCACTGCTGTGCTCCCAAGAGGAGATGTGGCCAGTGAGGGTGAGTTCAGGGATCAGGGAAGACAAAGTAGGCTCTATTCTTGAACAGAGGACATGGTCGGATTTTACAGGTCTTTTATTTAAAGGAGCAACTTGAAGAAGAGGAAAGCAACGAGATGGAACCACGGAAGGGAAAAGGTGTCCCTGCCCATAGCAGGGGGTTGGAACAAGATGATCTTTAAGATGAACAAGATTATCTTTGAGATGAACAAGATGATCTTCCCACCCAAACCATCCTGTGATTCTCTGAAGGGCTTTGGTATCATCCAAAAGTGAGCTTTGTGACATTTGGGGCTGGAGCCTCTCCCGGCGTCAGTGGCACGATGCATTTACGTCAGTGTGTGACAACGGCCCCGGAGTGACAAGGACTAAGGTGAGATTAAGCATTCAGGAGAAAAGCTCGTCCTTCACTGGAACAAGGGCACCAAAGCCTTATCAAGTGCTGCCTTTCGGCACAGCCACGTGCCCAGGCCAAACCTCACCCTCCAGCTCCCGCTCCGGGTCGGATGCACATGACTTGGCAAGGCACTGCTGCAGCTTTTCCCAAGGAAACCACTTCTCCCCCAGCCCAGTGGTAACAAACACCGGGAAATAAAGCCCTGAAACGACCTCCTGCTGTGTCACCCAGTCACGATGACAGACCCTGCGCAGTGACTTCACACCCCGACGTGAGATCGGATCTTCCCGGGATTTGTGAGTCTCCTGCAAGGCAGGAGCTGATGGATTTCTGCAGCCGGTGCACACACTGTTCCAAATTATTTCCACTCCTAATTAATATTCATAAACGACCCACAATGCTGCGCCTTCCATCAGCCGTCACACACCACCCACGCCAGATGAAAGGACAACTACACCAGATAAGCAGTTTATTGGATCAAAAGTCCCCTTCAGAGCAGGAGACAGCTATTGGAACAGCTCAAACTGATAGCATTCCATGGCAGGGAGGGAGTATCAGCACATCTCCCTCTTTAAGCCCCAGATTCAGCACCCGGAATGCATAACCCAATTATTATGTTAATTTAGCTGCATTTTGCTGCTCGAGGCCAGAGCTGGAGGGAGGAACTTGGGTTTGAAGAGCTGGCACCAAAAATGGCCACTTCAAAAAACTCAAGAGACATCCAATTACACCATCAGTGTTTCAGGTTTAATTCCCTGTCCCTGTTGTCACCTGTCAGGATCTGGGCAAGGACTTTGCCCTTCAGCTTTTGCTTTCACTTGCCATTTACATCTTTGCTCAAGCAAGATGCTGAAAGGTGTTTTTACCCATCCTCCTCCCCAAAGTCAGTTTAGGTGGAAAAAATCAAGGATCTCATCCCCTTAAACAGAACATGGACTGGGAATAACAGCCTGGCTGCTGCTGTTTGGCCACTAAAAAGAAGTTAATTAAAGACACCTGACAATCCCATCAAGCCCATGCAGGGTGACAGAAAACACTGAATCTGTAACATCAGGTGTTCCCCCTCTCCACCTAACGGGAAACAAGTATTTCCCAGCTTTAAACTGAAAGACAGCAGGTTTAGGTTGGACATTAGGAAGAAATTCTTCCCTGTGAGGGTGGTGAGGCCCTGGCACAGGTTGCCCAGAGAAGACATGGCTGGCCCATCCCTGGAGGTGTCCAAGGCCAGGCTGGACAAGACTTGGAGCAACCTGGGATAGTGAAGGGTGTCCCTGGTTGTAATCAGATGATCCTTAGGGTCCCTTCCAGCCCAAACCATTCCATGGTTCTGCGATAATGGCAAGATGGTTCAAAGGAACAGGGAAAGGTGTATTTCCCACTGCTCTCCAGAGCTGTTCTGCTCCTCATCCATGAGGGACCCAAACAGTCTGCCCAAGAAAAAGCATATTTACACCCATTGCCAGAGAGGGAAAGTATAAATATTTCCAAAGCTTTATGAAGGCTGGTACTTACAGTCATGCTTTGAAAGGGAAAGAATAAAGCAAAATATTCAATTAGAAAAAATTACTATAATTGCAGGTTCTATTTTATCCCTCCATTAAAGCAATAAAGTGCCTGGGAATATTGCTGAGCTGGGATACAGAGCTTAGTGCTACTTAACATATTAATATACATCCAGGGGGGTTAATTTAATTTAGATCTGCATGAGGGTCTTCTCTCCTCCCTGGACCCCACTGTCTCTCCCTACACTTCCAACCCTCCAGCTGGATATCCATGCATGATTCTCCCCCAGGCCAAGGGATGGACACGCAGAACTGAGGCTGGACATAAATTCTCACATGTGCCACCACACCCCCAGAGCCAGAGGACATCCAGCACATCCATGCACAGCTCCACACATCCACATTCCAGTTAAAAGCCTGTCTGCCTGCCCCTCAAAGCTGCAATGTCTGGATATTTGATTTTCTATTGGAGGAAAACATCCAGTTTTTGCTCTCCGAATATGAAACAAAATCCTCTCGGAAACGTAAAATCATCCCGTTTTGCTCCAACAGCACACAAATCCCATGGGAAGGGATTTGTTGTTGAAAGTCACTGAGCAAGGAACTGCTGAGGCTGAAGAAGGGGCTCTTCCTCCCAGCCCTGGCTCTCATCACACTTTTCCACACTACGACGCCACAAGCTGCAGTTTTCCCAATAAAACCTCCTCGTTCTTCCCTGCGATAGGAGATAAGTGAATCTTATTTTAGAGAGCCCTTCATCCTTTTAATTAAACAAATTAATATCACTGCTCCCTATCTCGTAGCCTCCATTATCTTTTGTGAACTCCTACAATTCTGTTGTAAAGATATATTGAAAAAGTGCTAATTGAGATAATCTCTGGAATTCAAGAGTTGCTGTATTTTTAGCCATGTTTTAAAACTATTTTCCCTTTGTTTCTGGAATGCCTCCCATCCTTCCTCCCCTGCCAGACTGTTTACATTATTTAAATGCCTTCTGCTTATACCACTCTTTACAATTTTTACTTCAACAACATCGGCCTCCGTTGCTCTTTTTTCCCTCACTTAGACATAACTGGGATGAATTCCAATCCCAAACTCAGAACCACTCCTGGTGCTTTACTGCTGTCTTCTGTGTTTGGTAGATCAGGCAACACATTCCTGTCATCCAGGACTGCCTGTGGGGGGGATCCAAGCATGAGGAGTTAAACTGTTCTTCTTTTACAACAGAAAAGGTGATTTTCCCAGACGTTGGAATGCTGTAAACTCACAGGGATAGTTCTCGTCCCTCTGCTTTAGCAGAGGAGCCTGAACTACGTCCCTGAAAGGATGGGGAAGCCCAACTCTCCTGGAGTTTTATGGAGAGTTGTAAAATCCAGTGTCCATTGTGGAGGCAGAAACGTGGTACATCTCCCCTGTCCCTACAGAAAATCCCAGAGAGCCCCAGGAGCTGAGGGAGGCTCCGGCAGCCGGACACTCTCCTCTCCCACCTGGGTTGTTTTTTTCCACAGGTTTAATTAGAAAAGTGATAAAGGCAGCTCCAGGTGCCAGAGCCTTTTGCATCGTGGCTCCTGAAGAGTTTTTAATAAGAGTTCTGCCAAAGTGGTGGGAGTTTTATGGGAAACCTCTCCCTCATCCACCTCCCTGCAAAGGCAGACCAGGAGATGCAGCTCAGCAGCCCAGTGAGTTTTCCAGACTGGACCTCTGAAGCGTCACTTAAACCTGATCACAGTAGGCTTGGTTTTCCTAGTCCCCATTCACAGACCATCTACAGGGCACTGAGGCAGCTTTGGGATAGATTCCTGTCTTAGTTCTATTCCCCATGGAAGAGGAAGAAGATGCCTATTCCCTCAACCCATCCTGTGCAAAAGGGGGTATTCAGAGGGGGAATAAAAAAAAGAGGGAAAGTGACTTTTTACATGGACAGTGATAAGACAAGCAGGAATGGTTTTAAACTAAAAGAGAGGGATTTAGGTTTGACATTGGGAAGAAATTCTTGGCTGTGAGGGTGAGGAGGTCCTGGCACAGGTTGCCCAGAGAAGCTGTGGCTGCCCCATTCCTAGAAGTGTCCAAGGCCACATTGGACAGAACTTGGAAAAACCTGGTCTAGTAGGTGGCATCCCTGCCTGGGGACAGCTGGAATTAGATGATCTCTAAGGTCCCTTCCAACCCAAACCACTCTGTGATTCTACTCTATGACAGTACATGGATATTTCTTTGGGATACAAAAATCCTCAATAGCCTCTGCAGCAGGAAAACCAAATCATCCCAAAGGTGCCACTGCCCAGGCAGAGCGGGGCAGAGGAAGAGGAGGGCACGATAAAGGCTCTGGGCTTGAACACAGAAGGTTTCAGCAAAGCTGCCAATTCTGCAAAGGATCTTCTGTGCAGCTGAAGTCACTTAAGGACAGACTGTGAATATTTCATAGGTGAACCTGAGCTCTCACAGATTCCTGAAGAAAGGAGACGTGAGGAGAAGCACAGTCTCCAAGTCCCACTATAGTTTTGGGGACACATTTGAGATGGGCTTTTGCTCTACTTTTTTGTCTCTTGGCCAAGATCTGATTTTATTGCTGTTTCAAGACTCAGATACAAGGAATAACACACTGAAATAACCAAAGTCCATCGGTAAAATTTGTCCAGGGGTGGACAAAAAGCAGCTCCTGAAACTTCTCCTGAGCACTGTAAATGTTGTTCCTGTGCTACAGTAATTCCATATAACCAAACACAGGCTGAAACTGAAATACAGAATGGTGGAAAATATACATTTCCAGAGTGGGGGAGTTACAAAAAAAAAATTAAAAATAAAAGTCCATCCATGGGAAGCTGCAATGGGCTGCTCCTGCTACCCTGGGACACAGCCAAATGCTCAGTCCCACAACCCAGAAGATTTTGGGACCATTCTTGACACTGCAGCCCAAGGATATGGGATGTGCCTGTTGATCTGCCCTGCAAGGATTGTGCTGTTCTGCTCCCCAGGGTTAGAAAGCCATGGTGTTCCTCCCACTGTCAGACTGCTGCGAGGGTTGAGGATTTTTTTAAATCCTTCTCCCCAGGAAAGCTCTTTCCCCATTTTCTTGGGATCCCATTTGGAAGAGCATCTCAGTGCCCTAAAGCAGACTTGGCCATCAGTCTGAATCCCAGTGCATCAGAAGGAGGAGGGGTCAATGAAGTAACAATATTTGGCACATGTTCTTTGCTTATGCCTTTAATTACAATTTAATTTCCTCTCTAGCAAAGCCTTGCTCTGACTCACAGCTCCTCCTGCCTAAAAGCTGCCAGGTGTTAAAACACTGCCTTTTACTACTGCTGATTTTCACCACAGTCAGGTGCTAAAAATCAAGTCAGGATTTGAGGGAAATAAAGCAAAATGGAAGTTCTGTGAGGGATCCAGACTTCTCCATAGGCTCACCTTCATTCCCCAAGGAAAATTACACATTTGATGTCCAATTTCTGCTCCTTGCAGTCTCAAGGCAGCAAAAGCAGCTCTGCTCCAAGGAGATGCTTTATCACCATCAGTTCTCCCTCCATCCTTTTCATTAAAAGAAATGCTCCCTGAATAACCTACATTTGTTCGGAGAGGAGAACCACTGCAAGGAATAAAGGTAGCTCAGTGCAGCCAACAGCAAAATGGAAGTGTCTGGAAAGATGGAAAATAGAGAGCTTGGGATTTTAACAGAAGAAAAATGGTGAGCCATCTTTCCTCCTCCCCTTGGCACTCTGCCTCCCCTCCACCAGGAAAGGCACTTCCAGGTTGCCACTGGCATTAGAGATCAAACCATGGGGTAGTGGGAAAACAAGGCATGGCTGTTTTTCCTGGAGTTCAGTGGGAAGCTTGAACAACTGGAAGGGGATGTTCTGGTCAAAGACCAGGTGGGTGGGAGCATTCCCTTACAGTTCCCTTATAGTTTTGGGATTCCTGGAAATGATGCCTCAAAAATACCTGGCACAGCTGGTCTTCTCTTTGACAGCCATGGAAACTTCATGCTGGTTCCAGTAGGAACCAAGTCAGGTCACCAGAGCAGTTCTGCTTCCCCTTCCTCCTCCCCAAACACCAGGGCAGAGCTGATGAGCTGCTGTCACTGCACAGCCACAGGGAACCACATGGCTCTTCTCAACAGCATCCAAGAGGAAACCAGTTCTCCTCCAAATTCCACCCCCCCACCTCCCCAAGCCACGCTGTCTCTGCAGAAAGAGTGAGCCACGTGGGAAAGCCAGTTCCCAGCAGTCAGGGCAGGGCATTACTTCTCCCAAGAAAAGGTGTGGAGAAATCCCTGCCCTCTCAAAGCTGGCCCAGCAGATCCGCTCCAACATCTGTGGTTGGACCCCCTCTAGTGGGAACCACTCAACAAGACACGGAGCAGCACCACCACCCGCAGCCCATGGAGACTCTACCCAAGGGATAAAGCCTTTTTTTCCCACCACTATTAGGATTATTATTATTATTTTCACTCACACACAACCTACATGCTCTGCACTTCCATGTCTTTGGACCTCCACACCCACAGCCCAGCACTTCCTTCAGGAGATCCCATGGAAAGCTCTCAGAAATGGGGGTGGAGTGGGGAAGATTTTTGGAAGAGAGAACAACCTCACTGGAAAAAAAAATAAGAAGATATACCCCAGACCTGATTTTGTAGGGAGAACATATTTATCATCTATCCCAGAATGTCTTCCCTCTGCCAACTTGTCAAAAGCTGACAAAACTCCATACTATAAAAGCAAGCTGTTAAAACTTGGCTAAAGGGAAAAACTCAGCTGCCAGACAAGCTAACCAGAAAAAGCTGAAAAAAATATTCCAGCGTGCCAGGAAATTTATGGAAAGGCTCTACAGAGCTGAACATCCCAAACCAAGGCAAGGAGGCAGCATTAGGTCAGCAGCTTCTCCTTCATCTGCTCTTTGACAAGCAGATGTCTCCCACTTGGAGGGATTTGGGCAGAGAACTTCTGAGTTGTAGCTGCCTGTATTTCTAAACTATCCAAAATTGTGTGTCTCTAACTCACAGACCAGCCTGGAGCAAAGTATTTTAGGAGAGCCTGAACCCACTCATCATGGAGTCATTAAATACCACATATTCCACTTAAACCCATTGATTCATCCTTCCACCTCCAAAGCCGAACAACTCATAGATTTTGGTCTTTCCACTAATAAAAAAGATGTCAACTCTCCGCCTAAATGTTAGGAATTTTTTCTGTTAGTCAGGCACATACACAAAATGTTTTAATGTCAAAACAGTGACAAGGGTTGTTGTGGTCTGCTTGGGGCTTTTTTTACAGAATGTTTTACTCCCAGATACGTATTCAGATCTGTTTTAATAACAAACCCACAAATGTAGTACATTTGAGTCACACAACTCCCCACTACTGACAGTTTAACAGACACAGAGCGATTTCCAGCTGGTCAGCATTCATTTTAGCTTGAGCTCCACATCCCCTTAATCCAATGGAATCCAATAAGGTTTGCTTTAATAGCACAGTGCAACGCAAGGGATCGGACTCCATAAACCCTGTACTCCAGGACAGCATCCCTGACCCAGTGACCCACTTCTGACAGGGGTTAAGGAAAGGTACATCAGACAGGGAACTTCACTCCTGTCAGTCACACAACCCGTGCAACTGTTGAAGATACAAAAGCTTCAAGCCACAACTGCTCCTCCCAGATTTACAAAGCTGAACAGCTCTAGTGAAAGCAACAGCCCTGGCAAGCTCTGACTCCCGACCTTCCTTCAGCTTATTCCCAGCAAAACCACAGCATTCCCTCAAGGAACAGCCCTTTGTATCTTGCAGAGCAGCAGCTCTGTAATGAGCATAATGTGTCCTGACTGGCATCCTTCACTTTCTGGGTAGTCTGGATGAACTGTTCAAGTCCTCAAGAGAATCTAAGATTTGAGATGAGAGGTGAAAACCGTACATTTATGGAGGTAAAAACCCCAGGAGCTGAGCCTTATCGGTGGGAATGGCATTTGAGATCAGAGTCCTGGAATCCATTTGGGATCAGACTACTTCAAGCAAGAATTAAAAATATGAATATGTATGTATATATGTATACACACACACATTTTTTACAATGTATACTATTTTTCCAACAGCCACTACAGGCAGGCAGTGTTAACACAGCCTTCAGTTCTCAGCTGAGCAAGAAAAAAAACATAAAAAACCAGGAATATCATTAAGCCCCCCCCTCAGTACTCACACTGCCCCCTCAGCCCTCCTGCCTGGTCACGATTCACCCTCTGCAGAGAACACAAACAGCAGACAAAGCCCTCATCCAGACTGCTCCAAAACAAGCTCCTTCTCCCACAATCCTGACAAAATGAAGAGACAACCTTGCTAAAATAAGATCCGGATGTGTATTTATACTTCTGCCACAAAATGTTATTTATTCATCATCTTATTGGCAAGTCTTCCCGATATTTAGAAGAAGCCCCTACAAGAATTGTGTTATCCCTCAACTCCAAACCCATATTTCCCTAAGGGATTCAGGAGGAGCATTTCTGTACTACTCCAACCTGCCCCCTCTCTATTCTCTATGATTTCATTCCAGCTGCTGAGCAACACCCACGACAGCCCCTACGTAACGTACGATCCCGATTACGCTCCGTGCAAGCGTATCCGTGATCCTGCAGGAAACCAGGCTCGGAGCATTCCACTCTGAACTTACACCATCCCAGGTTTTCCTCCTCCATCCCCACGCACAAACCTCCTGCCAGCACAGAGCGGTTTCGCCGCAGGCAAAGGCGGCCAAACCAGCACATTCCAGTCTTGCTCCCAATCACCGCATTCCAGATTAATTTTAATGGCATTTGCAACAGCTGTAGTGGGAATGAAAAAAGACACCCTCGTGGAGGCTACTCCACAGATCCCAGGAAGTTAATTCTGCCTCTGGTCAGATACTGGGAGTCAGCTCCACGCTGTCCAGCGTGCCTTAAAAAAAACCAGGAGCCGCGCGCTAGTGGGATTAGGGATCAACAGGAGAGAAAGCTCCCTGATTTCACCTAAGGTGATCCGGTCTGCAGTGCTCCTTGCCAGTCCCCTTCGGCATTCCCAGCCCTGCAAACGTTTTTCCTCTGCATTAACAAAGCAGGGAAAAGTCTGGGCAACTTGAGCTTTGGTTCCTCATATTCCCAAAATCCAGCCCCCCACGTGCATCCCCTCCTCTGTCCCTGCCGGCATCGCTCCGGCGTCCCCCTCCCCACCGGCTCACTCGAGCGTGCCACGGCTTGGAGTGTTTGTGCACGGCTAAAGCACAATCGTTCCTTTTGCCTGACTCCGGGAAAGGAAAAATCCAACTTGCCAGAGGAGCATCTGCATCGAGAACTGCCTTTGCTGATGGGATCAGCACTCGGGAGCACCAGAGGAAGCAGGAGAAAGGGTCGAGGACCAATTCATCATCCTCGCACGCATGACCCGCAGACATCCCCCCCCCCCGCCACTCCCCAGCCTAAACCTCGGCCGTAAAAAACCCATAAAAATAGAATAAACCCCCAAGCAGAAGTTGAGAACAAATGTGCTTTGAACGCTGCACAAATGACATTGAAGATGCAGAAGAAATATGTATTTGCTGTTGCACTGCACGATTCCAGGGGCTTATTTCCTACGTACACATCTCACGCACCCTTCCCACGCACGTCCCCTCCCCTCCACCCCCGCGGCTTCTTCAAAAAAAAAAATCGGGAAAATAAAAATCTTTGATCCCTAAAGATTATTTTAAAAGCTACAAACCCCAATCGACCCCCATCTGCAGCCTCTTCCCTTACAGCCTGAGCCATCCGGGGGGTGAAGGGGGTGTTCCCAGCGCTCTGTGGCACAACCCGGAGCTGTCCCTCCGCCCCCTATCCCAAATCTCCCAGGTTTTCCACGTTACTAACCCGCGTCCCAGCTCAGAGGACGCCGGGCCACGCCGGGTCTTTACAGCTGTCCTTACACCACCTCTTTCCGTAAGCCCGACATCTCTGTGGCAGTGTTTGCATCCACAGGCTCTTTCATCCTGGAGAATCCCTCCCTGCCTCCTCCCACCGCTCTTTTTGGGGAGGATAACGTAATTTCCAGCTCACGCTGGAGGATGCTTTTTTATTCCTGCTGAGCCCGAGGTCACTTCCTAGACCTCTCCTCTGGCCAGCGTCTCCTCCACCCCAGGACCTCCCTCTGGAGGGAACAGTCCCTTCTCCCTGACCTTCAGCCTCACAGCGGCGGCCCCACCGCCGTCCCCACCGAGGAAAAGGTTCCTTCTCCCTCCCAAGCCACAGCCGAGGCATCACGCTGCGTTTTTCCACTCCCCCAACCTGCTCCTTCGGCGCTGGGGGGGCTGGTCAGCGAGACAGGGGGCTCCTGCTCTGCCGGCTCTCGGGGATAGGGGAGACCCTCACCCCCTCCTCACCTACGGGAGGTTTGATCTGTCCCAAGGGGACATCAACCCTCTGGAATTGGCACATCCCAGCACTCGGTAGCCGGGGGTCCGCTCCCCCTGCAATCCCTCTCTGGAGCAGCCTCCGTGTTCTGTGGGGTCCTTCTCTGGCTGTCCCACGGCTCCAGGAGGTGGGTGGTGGGGTGAGTCCCCCCTCAGGGCCACAGGAGCTCCCTCTGCAGCGCTGCTGCTGCGAGGGTCACCCCCAGCCCCGGGCCTGCCTCCACAGGGATGTCCCCCCCACCATCTCCTGTCGGGAAGAGCAGCTCCATGACCCCCTCCCCGTCCTGCCCTATGTATGTGGGGCAACATCTACAACCCCACGGAGCCAGAATCTATTCCATCCCATGCCATGAGGGGCACAGACCCACATTCCCTCTGGACTGTGAGATGACAGTAGCCCCATTCTCCTCTCCCCAGCACCACACACTCATCTGGGGGGCATGTCTCCTCCCTTTGGAGTTCTTTCCCAAATATCCACATGGGGGGCACCAACCCACATCCTGTTTGGACACACGAATCCCACTCCTCCCACCTCAGCCCCAAAGACACATTTTGGGGGAACTTCTCTTTCTCTCAGATGTTCCCTCAGCACAACAGGGGCCCTGACAGCTCCTCCACCATGGGGAGCACTGGCAAAGCTCCACCTTGGACTGAGGTGACGACGACTTCATGCCCCCCATCTCAACCCCAAAGGCTCATTTTATGGGAATCTCCTCCCTTTGGGTCTCTCCTCACCCAAAATTGGAGTAACCCTCGAATCTCCATGGGGAGGGCACCACACTGACCACAGTCATCTCAGACCACAAGCTGACAATGACCTCCATCTGCCCCACCTCAGCCAGGGACAGTGACCCACCTCCACCTCAAACCATGAGATGACACTGATCCACGTTCGCCCCAGACCATGAGATGATGCTGACCCACATCCACCTCAAACCATGAGGTGACACTGACCCATGTCCATCTCAGACCACAAGCTGACAGCTCCCCATCTCAGCCAGGGGACAGTGACCCACCTCAAACCAGGAGGTTACACTGACCCACCTCAAACCATGAGGTGACGCTGACCCATGTCCACCTCAGACCACGAGCTGACAACGACCCACACCTGTCCCAGCTCAGCCAGAGGACACTGACCCACATTCACCTTGGACCACGAGGTGACACTGACCCATGTCCGCCTCAGACCAGGAGCTGACAATGACCCTCATCTATCTCACCTTGGCCAGGGGACACTGACCCACATCCATCTCAGACCACGAGCTGACAGCTCCCCACCTCAGCCAGGGAACCGTATCCACGTCAAACCATGAGGTGACACTGACCCACGTCCACCTTGGACCACGAGGTGACACTGAGCCATGTCCATCTCAGACCACGAGGCAACACTGACCCACATCTGCGTTGGACCACGAGCTTTCAGCTACCCACCTTGGCCAGGGGACATTGACCCACCTCAGACCAGAACGTGATGCTGACCCACGTCCACCTCAAACCACGAGGTAACACTGACCCACGACCACCTCAAACCACGAGGTGACATTGACCCGCGTTAGATCATGAGGGGAGACTGACCCACCTCACACCAAGAGGTGACACTGACCCATGTCCACGTTAGACCATGAGGGGAGACTGACCCACCTCACACCAAGAGGTGACACTGACCCATGTCCACGTTAGACCATGAGGGGACACTGATTCACCTCAAACCAAGAGGTGACACTGACCCATGTCCACGTTAGACCATGAGGGGACACTGATTCACCTCAAACCAAGAGGTGACACTGACCCATGTCCACGTTAGACCATGAGGGGACACTGATCCGCCTCAAACCAAGAGGTGACACTGCCCCACGTCCACCTCACACCGGGAAGTGACACTGCCCCACGACCACCTCAAACCAAGAGGTGACACCGACCCACGTCCACGTCAGATCACGAGGTGACACCGATCCACCTCAAACCAAGAGGTGACATCGACCCGCGTCCCCCTCCCGCCGGGCGCTCACACCCCCCCCGCCGCGGCCGCGCTCCCGAGCCCCCCGCGCCGACCGCCCCGCCGGGGGCTCGGCGGAGTCCCGGGCCGCCCCTTACCTCCAGACCTGCCCCATCTGCAGCAGGTGGATGACGGTCTGCCAGACCCAGACGGAGATCCTGCAGAGGCGCTGCGCCCCGGGGGTGGCTCCTCCTACCCCGGCGGCGGGTCCCCCGCGCCGGCCCGCGGTCCCCCCCATCATGGGCGGCCCGCGGCTGCTGAGCCCCTGCACGGCGCCCAGCCCGCCGCCCGTGAAGTCCTGCACGAACCAGCGGAAGCTCAGGATCTGCACCAGCACCGAGGGCAGCAGCACGAAGGCCAGGGTGAGGCCGCACCACAAGTAGTCCCGCCGGCCGTAGTGGTGCAGCGCCAGCCACAGGTCCGTGCCCACGTCCCCCACCAGCACCAGCAGCGCCAGCACGATCCACAGGCAGTCCAGCCACGGCTTCTCGGCCGCCTCGCCGACCTCCGGCGGCCCCTCGGCGGCGGCGGGGGGGCGCGGGGCCAGCGGCTCGGCGGCGGCGGCGGCGGCGGGCGCCCGCCTGAAAAGGTTCCGCAGGCAGGCGCACCGGCAGCCCCAGTAGCAAGACGACGTGTTGCAGCAGTGGCAGATGTGCATGGAGCTGCTGGCGCCCGGCTCCTCCGCCACCTCGGCCGCCGCTGCCCCGACGCCGCCGCCGCCCGCGGCCGCCGCCGCCTCGTCCAGGTTGTGCAGCTGGGCGAAGCCGCCGCCGCCGCCGCCGCCACCGCCATCCGACTTGGCCGCCATCTTGCTGCCGCCGCCGCCGCGTCCCCGGCCCGTTCGCCGGGCGCTCGCTCGCTCGGCCCCCCCCGTGCCCGCTCCCCCCGCCCGCCGCTTCCGGGGGCGGCGCTTCCCGTGCGCGGGCCGCGGGACGGGCCGGGGCCGCCTGGCGGCGACAGCGGCCGGAGCCGGGAGGGAGCGGCAGGGAAGGCACCGCAGGGACCGTCTCGTTCCAGCCCCCTGTCGCGGGCAGGGGCACCTGCCGCTAGACCGCGCTGCCCAAAGCCGCTCCCCCGTGTCCTGTCGCTCCATGCCCGAAGTCCTCTTGGAGCCCCCCTGCAGAATCATTGAGATTGGAAAAGACCTCCAAGATCATTGAGTCCAACTAACCCAGCGCTGCCGTGTTCAACCCTCAGTCGCGTCCCTAGGTTCCACATCTGCACGGTTTTTTTGAAAATCTCCGGGGATGGTAACTCCATCACTGCCCTGTTCCTTTGCCTGACCACCCTTTCCATGAGGAACTTTTTTCCTAATATTCCAGTCTAAACCTCCTCTGGCACAGCTTGAGGCCATTTCACAGAACCACAGAATCACAGAACCACTTGGGTTGGAAAAGACCTCCAGGATCACGGAGTACAACCTGTGACCCATCCCCATCTTGTCCCCCAGCCCAGAGCACTGAGTGCCACAGCCAGTCATTCCTTCAGCACCTCCAAGAGTGGAGACTCCACCACCTCTCTGGGCAGCCCCTTCCCAATGTCTGATCACCCTTTCTGTGAAGAAATTCTTCCTAATGTCCAAACTAAACCTCCCCTGGCTCAGCTTAAGACTTTGGTACTGGAAGGTGCTCTGAGGTCTCCCCAGAGTCTTCTCCAGGCTGAACAATCCCAGTTCTCTCAGCCTTTCCTCATAGGAGAGGTGTTCCACCTCTCTAATCTTCGAATCACAGAATCTTCACAGAATCATAGAATATCCTGAGCTGGAAGGGACCCACAAGTCTGACTCCTGGCCCTGCACAGAACACTCTAACAATCCCACCATGTTCCTGAGAGTGTTGTCCAAACACTCCTTGAGCTCTGGCAGCCTTGTGACCCTGACCACTGCCCTGGGGAGCCTGTTCAGTGCCCAATCACCCTCTGGAGGAAGGAACTTTTCCTAATACCCAAACTAAACCTCCTCTTACACAGCTCCAGCCTCGGGTCCCTCCACTGCCCCTCGTGAGGCAGCTGCAGACCCCGATGAGACCTGACCTCAATTTCCTCTTTTCTTGGCTGAAGAAACCCAATGACATCAGTTGCTACTCATATGTCTTCCCTTCAAGATCCTTCACCATCTTCCCAGTCCTCCTTTGGACATTAAAAACATTCCATTGTGTTTCTTCTCCCAAATTCCATATGCTGACACCAGCATTCCCAAGACCATCCTCAGCTGGACACCCTTGTGCTGACCCCATCCCACTCCCAAATCAGCTCCCCCGTCCAGTGTCTTGACCCTCAAATCCATATTCTGAAATGCAACTGCCCTGTCCCTGTCACCTGCTCACCCTCAAATCCCAGGACCACCACTATGCTGTCCTCAGTCCCGTGGCTGTGCTGGGGAAGGGATGCTCCTGTCCCTCCCCATTCCACAGGTCCCCCTTCTTTACTCTGAGGGTAGTGAAGCATTGGAACAGAGAAGCTGTGGCTGCCCCATCCCTGGAAGTGCTTAACACTATGCTGAATGGAACTTGGAGCAACCTGGGATGGTGGAAAGTATCCCTACCATGTCAGGGGATTGGAGCAAGATGATCTTAAAAGTCCTTTCCAATCCAAACCATTCTGAGATTCATTCTATGATAACAGTGGCACTCTCCAAGCCCACCTGGGCACCCCAACCTCACATCACCTCATTGCCCTTCCAAATACCCCACCACAGTCTCTTCCTGTCCCTTTACTTCTAACATAGGGATCACACATCCTCTCTCTCCTCTCCTCTTGTCCTTTCCTTACCCACTTTGGGGGACACTGCTTCTCTCACCCTGTTCTTAAGGAGTCAGGCAGACCAACCAACTCCTCTCCATGGGCTCAGCTCCATGCTGGAGAAACCTCTGACAAGCTGAGGAAGCCACTCCCAATCTGTTTTTGGGATCTGCCTGGGGCTGAGCTGCACCCCAGGCAGCTGTTTCACCGAAGAACCCACTGGCAGGCTGGGAAGCCAAATTCAGGGTCCTTCCTCCCCAGTTCCCCATTACACATCTGTTCATTCATCATATCCATCTTTTCTGAGCTGTCTTGTGCTGTCCTCTGTAGGTTACAATCTTCCCTCTTTACCATTTGTGCTTTTTCCCATCTCATAAGGATGCTCCTTCCAGATCCTCCTCCAGCTGCTGCTTCTACCTCTTTCTGTGGGAGTCTGAATTCTACCCTTTCTCTTGTGTCTTTTTCTTTAAATTGTGGCAAAAATCAGGGCTGAGAGATTCAGGGCTCCAGAACTGGCTGCCAAAGTTGCTGCTTTGCAGAGTCTAAATTTCAACACGGGAAAAAAAAAACTCCCAGAAGGTAGAAAAGTGCATAAATGCAGATAAAATGCTTTTTGCAGGGAGGAAGAGTTAATTTAATCCTAAGAAAAGTGGGATGACTTGCATATATTAAATAGGCTGCCTGGGAAGGGTGTATTTGGTGTTTCTGAGTTGAAGGAGCTCAAAAGTTTTGTGAGGTCTGAAAAGTGCTGCTGGTTTTGAAATGATTGGATCCTCCTACGGTGGAGAAACAGAAGAAAAGGAGCAGAAAGCAAAGTTTTTGGCATTAGCCAGGTGGATTCGCCTGATGCACACCTGGATGTGACCAAACTGAAGTCAATTGGAGTGAAACTAGCACAAAGTTCTCTAAAAGGAGAAAACTGGTATTATCGATAATATTATATAAAAGAATTGGAGAGAACATGATCCCACAGGTCCCCATGATAACCAACCCAAATGTTGCAGATATTCTCTTATTTTCTGCCCACTTAAACTATTGCAAGAATATGGAAATAGATAAGACACAAACCAGCCCTTCACGTGCATAAGACATGTATAAAAGTATATATATAACATAAAATCCCTCTCCTGTTGGACACTTTCAAATCTAAATATGGATGTTAATTCTCCCAGCAGTAAGAAATAAGGACTCTGGGACCTGTATTTTTGGGTGGGAAGCACCCAGATTAAGCTTCAACTTCTGATTTGCAGCACAAGGAGATATAAATGGAATCATTCCTCATCCCTTCAAACTTTTCTGTGAAGCAGATTTGCTACATATGATTAGAAAGAGGGGGGAAGAAAAGCAAAAGCAAAACAACACAGAAGTAATAACACTATTTGGTGTTATTACTTAAATAGAAGTGTAGGTTGCACGTTGCACTTCACGAACCAATAAGGGGGCAGACGAGTCATCTGTTTTGATACAAAAACAACCCAAACTTGTGTGATGAGACATTTGGGTGGGAGAAGGCAGCAGTTGAGGATTTTGGCACACAAGATGCAAAAAGCAGCTGCTTGGGCAAGAGATGACATGATGCAGCACACTGTTGGCACTGCCTCCCAATTTCTCGGTGCAGTTGTGACCACCGGTGTCCAAGAAGGGCAAAGTCAGGCTGGAATTTGTGCAGGGAAGAGCCAGGCTTTGATCAGAGGTTGGGAGAGTCCGTCTTTCTCTCCTGTGAGCTGAAAGAATTTGGCTTCTTTAGTTTAGCAAAAATAAGATTGGAGAAGGAGTTTTCTGCCTATAAATACACCCTGGAAAGTAAATGCGAGCGAAGGGAAAGGCACTGGGACACTGAAGGGCAGCGGTGGAAAAGTAAATGAGTAGGAACTGGCCAGGAATATATTTAGGCTGGAAATCGGAAGATCTTTCCAGTAGGAGTACGGGAGACTAAAATAAAAAAGTAACTCACTTCGACACAGAGCTTCATAATCTTATCAGGGAAAATGCGTGCCAGTGTGGAACGATAAACAGCTGGGATGAAAGCCCTTGAAAGGTCTTCCATCCCAGATCATCTCTCCTTGGAAAGATCTTGTCCATTTGGATGCATGGAACGCTACGTTCCTTCCTGCATCAGGCGATGACTCATGGATACATGACTCCGTGGGTGGCCAGAAGTGATATCTCCACCACTTATATCTTAATTCCTGATTATCCCATGATGTTCTCCAGCTCCTGCTCACTCCCCTAGCACACAGCAGAGATGCAGCCACGTCCAAATCTCCTCACAACTTCCCGATTTCCGGGGTACCCACAGCCACAGCTGGGTGGTGGCTTTGACCAAGGACATGGGAATGGTGCTTTGCCCTCTCAATCAACAAGAGCTGTTCCCTTGTAGCCCTGGCCCTTCCAGAGAGCTGGAAGTCATTAGTCAGAGCCTGTTTCTTTTATTAGCCAACACTATGGTATTTTTAGGGATTTTTTGGAAGTTGTAAGTGTCAATCACACCCATGTTGAGATCTCTCAACCCACATTTTTGAGAGGAGGAAGCTTTTTTTGGCGCTCAGCGCCATCCCACGCTTCCATCGTGCTGGAGGCACTTCTGTCCGGAGGTCTGGGTAAACTCTGGGTGACCCTGAGATCTGCGAGTATTTATAAAATGTGTTTAGCCAGGGTTTTTCCCTCGCAGCACTGGGAGCTGATCTGTCTGTGCCTTGCATTTCGTGCTCTCTCTGTTCTCCAGAAGCACCAGCGAGGCACCAGGAATGGGAGGAGTGTTTGGTGCTCCGGCAGCACCCCGGTGTGGGATCATAACCTCCTTGTGCTGCCTGGGTAAAGGCTTTTTTGGTCCTGATCAATACACTAATTGAACTGTGTGGTCTTCCATCTTCCAGGCATTTATTCAGATCAGGGGAACAAACACTATATATAGAGAGGTATGTAAGCCAGAGTCAGAGTTGTGTAAATCTGGAAGTACCTCATTTAAATAACTGGGGGATGGATCCAGCTGAGAGTTTGGTGTACGTGGAGTACAGATAATTGCAATTAATGGGGATTTACTTTAAGCAAAGTAGGTCAGAAAAAAATGACATCTTATTGTGTCATTAGTTTCCATCAATTACTTCCATGTTGTTTGCTCAGTTCCCAAGTCAAACGAGTGTGGGCTGACAGCCTTGCAAGCTCAACTTGGTATTGTCTCCAAAAATCAAACTGCATTATTTCTGCCTCATGCATCATCACTAACAATAAAGCATCCACTGCTGGAATATAGCAGGTGGCTTTCTTATTCATGCATGAG
Organism: Manacus candei; assembly: GCF_025592945.1. Classification (NCBI taxonomy): domain Eukaryota; kingdom Metazoa; phylum Chordata; class Aves; order Passeriformes; family Pipridae; genus Manacus; species Manacus candei. The sequence continues at coordinate 7,584,985 of NW_026138055.1, read as the reverse complement.
GCAGAAAAGACTCCAGCTTCCTTTGCCACAGCGTTCATGTCTCTGCAGTATGAAAACTTGGATATGTTGGTAAACTTAGTAGCTATTGTGTGAACTTGGCTTAGAAAACACATTTGGGCCAGTCTTTCTGTTGATTAACTTTGCTAATTTCTATTAATATTTTTGAATGCTACATGTTTATACCTAGGGAGGATTAACAGGATGCTGCTTTTGCTATTACTTGTCTCTTACTTATCTTCCTGTGGCAGCAGTTCCATAGAATCCTGGAATGATGGAATGGTTTAGGTTGAAAGTGATCTCTTAGAAGAGTTCATCTCCAACACCCCACCATGGGCAGGGGCACCTTCCACTAGCCCAGGTTGCTCCAAGCCCTGTCCAACCTGGCCTTGAACACTTCCAGGGATGGAGCAGCCACAGGTTTTCTGGGCAACCTGTGCCAGGGCCTCACCACACTCATTGTAAAAACCTTATTTCTTATATCTAATCTGAGTTGACCCTCCTTCAGTTTAAAACCATCACCACTTGTCCCCTTTGGCCCCATCTTTCTTACAGGCCCTCTTCAAGTACTAAAAGGCTGCAGTAAGGTCTCCCTGGATCCTTCTCTTCTCCAGGTGAACACCTCCAGCTCTCCCAGCCTGGCTCCAGAGCAGAGGGGCTCCAGCCCTCAGAGCATCTCCAGGGCCTCCTCTGGACTCTCTCCAGCAGCTCCACATCCTTGTGCTGTTGTTCCCCAGGGCTGGAGGCAGCTCTGCAGGTAGGTTCTCACCTGAGGAGGCAGAGGGGCAGAATGCCCCCCTCCCCTGCTACCCAGTCTGTGGGATGAGCCCAGGACACTGGGGATCTCTGAGCTGGGAATGCCCATGGCCAGGCCATGTCCAGCCTCTCCCACCCCACTGTCTGACATTGGGCTCTCTAGGAAAGGTGCAGAAAGTGGCAAATGTTGAAAAGCCAACTCACAGCCATCCTAAGAACTGCCTCTAACAGAGCGTGAGGAATGTTTGGTGAAGATTTCCAGTTCCATCCCTTCTTTTTTATTTGAGGGCTTAATTTTTAAGTGTTCATTTTAGCAATGCAAGTGACTGATAAAATGTTAGCAGTGACTGTCAGTAGTCCTGTGTTAGTCCCTACTGGTCAATTCATGGAATCACAGAATCATTTGGGTTGGAAGGGACCTTAAAGATCATCTCCATCCACTCCCCTGCCATGGGCAGGGACACCTTCCACTATTCCAGGTTGCTCCAAGCCTTGTCCAGCCTGGCCTTGAAACAACTGAATGTGGTGTGTTCTCACAGCTGGACCAGGTGCTTGACTTCCTATCACAGTTCCTTACAACCCTATCCTTTCACATCCAGCTGAGTAGTTTTGCATGGATTACCCTTTCCAGGAAATACATTAAAATGAAAAAATATATTTAGACTCCCGTAGCCCAACCAGGGAAAGGTCCTTTTCAAAGTAAATATCCCTGTGAGCCACCCTGGTTTCACTCACTGAGGTTTTAACAGGATGAGGCTGTCACAGAGAAGGCATCTAAACCAAGAGGCTGTTCCTTAAAAATGGACTTTTCCTGGCTATGTTTTTAGCAAGATGAAGGTAATGATATAACCTGCAGAGGTTGTGAAACTTGTTCAGGTCCTCAGGTGTTGCATGATAAAAGCTGGTTAACAATTCTCTACTAAATATGGAATTGTGTGAGCCCCAGCCTTGTCTCCATTGGACAGGAACGTTGCATTTAAATCACTTCACACCTCCTGACAAATTTAAGAGTTAGTATGGTCTTGAGAAGTGTGCATTAGCAAACTTCATCGTTCCCATTATCTAGATCTTACCTGTGGTGACAGGTTTTATTCAGCTCTCCTCAGGCTTCCTTTCATCTCCTGAGAGCTGCAACTGTTTTCATTTATCACCGTGCATCAAAAGGAACCTGTCTCTCTGCTTTCCCTTTGTGGGACACCTTTTAGCTGCCACCAGCTGAACCAGTGACATGGGATGCATGATCATGAGGCCACCCAGGAACGGGGCTGCGCAGGACGGGGTGACAGCACGAAGCTTTCTGACCCTCCTGCCTTTTCCATGTAAAGCCTGGAAGTACTTGCAGCTTTCCCATTAAACCAAGCACAGAATAATCCCCTCAGTCCTGCTCCTCAAGGTACTGGTTACCCAGCAGGAAGAAAGAATGTGACTTCATCAACCAAAAAAAAAAGGTGGTGAGAACTGTGTGTTTCTCCCCTTGGAAGAGCATTAACAGCTCAGACCTCCAGTTTGATGGACTTGCTTGGTGCTTTTCCAAGCTGGGATTTAGGAAAAGCAACTACACAGCATTTCCTACTTCCCCCCATGGGATTCCAGTGATTTAATTGGCTATGAAGGGCAGGGATGTACCTCACAGAGTAGCTGCTCTTGTCAGTGTGCCACGCTGATTTTTGGAGCTCAGGGAAAAATAAAGTTATCAGACAATGCTTCCCCTTTCCAATTAGGTGAAGGTTGGCCCCTGTGCCAACAGGAACTGTGTGTAGCATGTTCTTTTTCAGTTCTTTTGGGTCACTGGGAAAGGCAATGGATAACCATGGACTGCGAGAGGAAGTGGAGTAGGATTTCACACCTTGACTAAGGTAAAGTATATTTCTTATAAAGTGATCCTCCACAGGCCCTGATGCTTATTTTTTAAAACTGATAATCATGGAATCACAAAATGGTTTGGTTGGAACAGACCTTTAAGATCATCTCATTCCAACCCCCTGCCATGAGCAGGGTCACCTTCCACTACCCCAGGTTGCTCCAAGCCCCGTCCAACCTGGCCTTGGATGCTTCCAGGGATGGGGCAGCCACAGCTTCTCTGGGCAACCTGTACCAGGGCCTACCCACCCTCCCAGCCAAGAATTTCTTCCCGATATCCAATCTAAACCTGCCCTCTGTCATTGTGAAGCCATTCCCCCTTGTCCTGTCACTTATCCAAAGTCCCTTTCCAGCTTTCTTGGAGCCCCTTTAGGCTCTGGAAGGGGCTCTCAGGTCTCCCAGAGCCTTTTCTTCTCCAGGTGAACACCCCCAGCTCTCCCAGCCTGGCTCCAGAGCAGAGGGGCTCCAGCCTTTGGAGCATCTCCGTGGTCTCCTCTGAGCTTGCTCCAGCAGGTCCTTCTCCTTCTGATGTTGAGGTCCCCAGAGCTGGAAGCAGTACCTCAAGTGGGGTCTCATGATAATGTAAACCTTCTCCAAACCTGTGCATGTGACAGAATATTTAACATTGTCACTACAGAGTTGTTAATTAAATGCATGGCCTTTTATACCAAACCAAATAAAGACAGGAAATCTGAACCTGCCTGGTTTCCCCTTGGAAAAAAAACAACAAGGAAAAGACTACTGGTGGTAGCCACTCTGGTGACTGTAGCTTCTTCCATCTCCCTTTGACTGAAACATCTGCCCAAGCATTGCCTGTTTGTGATGTGGGTTATTACACCTTTGTGTCTTTATTTACTCTCTCCACAGTCCTTCCTCTAGTCCAGGTACTGCAGAGAAATCACCTTCCCCTGGTTACTCACTGCCCTCCTTAGGCCCTCCATGGACCTTTCCTAAAGCTCTGTCCACACCTGATGTCCTTATTTTTCTCTCCTTTTCAAGCCCGAGGACAAAATTTTAATTTCCATTGTATTCCTCTTGTTTATGGTGTGAATCTTGGAGTTGTGCTGTGCAGGGCCTGGAGTTGGACCTTAATGATCCTTGTGGGTCCCTTCCAACTCAGCAGAGTCTATAATTCTATGTTGATTGCACCTTTGCAGCCCTTCTTTTCTCACCAAGAACCACATGGGATTTCTCACTTACGTGTCCTTTTGCACTTGATAAATCTTTTCTCCCTCTCTTGGCTTCACTACAGTTTTTACACTTTTGGTCCTGAATAGAATCATAGAATCATAGAATCATAGAATCATAGAATCATAGAGTCACAGAATCATAGAATTATAGAATCATAGAATCATAGAGTCACAGAATCATAGAATCATAGAATGGTTTGAGTTGGAAGGGACCTTCAAGATCATCTAGTTCCAACCTCCTGCCAGGGATCTTTCCACCCCATGTCCTCTCATGACTCAGCTTCTCTTGGAAGGAACAGGCTCTGGTTTCAAGCAGCAACATGGACTTTTTACCTGTTCTGAAAATATCCAGTCACCTGGTTTTGCCACTTGGCATTAAGTGTAAGGAGATGGGGCATAAACACTGTTTATTGTACAACTGAGCAAAGATCTCTTTTGTAGGATAACAGAAACACTCCTTACTTTTGTTCTCCCACCATATTAAAAGCATCATCATTTCTCTTTCTCTATTTTTAAATGCTTTTAATTAATTTGGCTTTGCACAGGTCATTTAATATCTCAGGGGACAGATGAGATTTGCCCAGCTTGAAATGGATGCTTAAAGTCTTTCATCTCTATGGCAAAAATGATCATGTGGCTACTTCAGACAGTGTCTAAAAATTAAATCTGGCCATTCTGAAGTCCTGGTTCAGGCACACACTGTGCTTTCTGATATGTGAACATCACCAGTGTATCCAGCTTTGGCAAGTACTCTTATCATTTCTTCCATCTGCCAGCACACACAATATTTCTGAATCTGTTAATTAAGGAACTGAAATTTTGCCCTAAGATACCAGAGGAGCTGGTTCAGTTTCTTTTGCAGTGAAAACTGATGTTTGCCTTGTCCATAATTACCTAAATTGTTGAGGAAAAAAAATGATTCTGCTTTCGTGTTGATTCACTTTTGAAATTTCCTTGCCAGGGCTTAAGTGTGGCGCCCATTTAAATTATCTCCTACTCTCATTTTCCTCCAGACCTGTTATTTGCTGACAAAGATTCAATATGGAGAAATGGGAAGGTGACAACCACCTCCTTCATCAGTGCAAACGACAATAATCTCCTCTCCTCCACCGTGTAAATATAAACATTGAATCATCCCAGGCAGAAAAACCCTCCTGCATTTAGAAATATGGATGTGGAAAGGTGACACCTGTTCTCATTTATGGAGTTGTAAAACTCAAGTTTACCCAGTGATTCCATGGAAGATCCTTCAGGAGATCAACAGTAGCTTGGATTCGGACTAAAAGTGTCCCCAGCTTTTTTTTCCAAGAATGTGGACATTCTTTACTCTTTGGTTATCCTTACACTTGGAAATAGAAGATTATTGTTCCTTCTTGTCAAATTATTGGAATTATTGATGCTAAGAATCATCCCATACAATTCCACTATAAATTTTTTTTTTTTATGGCTCTTTGATATTATTAGCAGGTCTAAAACAACATTAAACCTCCCAGAAATGATCACTTCTTGGAATAACTGCTGTTGGGTGTGCAGAGACTTGTGGTGAGGATGATCTCAGGGTGATGGTCCTTCTTGTCAGGAACTCAACTGCTGGGAAGAGGACATGGAAGCCTTTGCCATCAGCCTTTTAGATGTGCAGTTCTGCACAGTCAGGAGTTGAGAGCACTTGAGTTCAACCATAGAATCACAGAATGGTTTGGGTTGGGAGGAACCTTAAAGCTCATCTCATTCCAACCCCCTTCCACTAGACCAGGTTGCTCTGAGTCACTATTCCTAACTAGAGTTAATAAATAAACCTGCACGTGGCTCCATGAATCTTGCAGAGAAGACAAAAGTGAACCACTCCAAAGGCAGAGAAGACAAAAGTGAACATTTCCCTTCTCTCACCCCGCTGAAAATCCAAGTTCTCCAGCCTCTGCTGGCTCCTCTTTTGATTCCTCCCCATGCTTTGAGCCATTCTTCTCTCCACAAGGATGGGTGTTTAGATGCTTGTGTCCTAATCAGCCACAATTACAGCCTTTTCCAGTAGCTTCTGCTGCCAAATTGGAGGGGGGAAAAAGAGAAAAGGTTTAAAAAAAGAAAAAAAAGAGAGAGAGGCTAATGCTTGAAAAGACATATGTGTTTAGTGTTGTTGGCAGATTTGTAAACTTATTAGTGCCTCCACACACCATGTAATTAAGATCTACTGGTAATTAGTCAATAGTTAAAAATAGGGGTTGGTATTGTGCCGCTGAAAACGCCTACAAAATAATGTGTTCTCTGCTCTCAAGATGCAGTTAATGCCTCTAAAAAATGTTAATTTAAAAAATATGTATTCGTTTCGGAGCCAGGTTTTTTAGCAGAGTGGATTTCAGAGCGTGGATGTCTGAGTTCAACCTCTTTATCTTCGAACGCCGATGCGTGTTTGTGTGATGTCCAAACAGACTGGCTGCATGTTTTGTCTTGGATAAAAATGTTAAGCTATATAAGGGGAACGGGAGCTGCTCTCATTTGCTGATTTCCATCGGAATAAACCTGCTCATCAAAGGAAATTGTTCAAAAATCCACGGGAATGGCAGATGTGCAGCACCATGGGGCAGATGTCTGGTGTTTGGAGAGTCATGTGTGTGTATTTTCTGAATATTCAGGGATTACCACAGTCTATGGATATAATCCTTCTGTAACCTGGAATGTCAAAGACAACACAAAAGCTCTAATGCCTTGTAGCAAACACTTTGGCCAAACCTCTCTGTAAGAGCAGGTGGGAAGTCACCCATGAAAGAAGACCCAAAAGAGGTGATGTGGTTTTTTTTAGATTTCATAACTCCTACTGTATAACGTGGTCCAGAGCTGAGAGAGTTGCTGGTGATGTTGTGAAGGGACGTCTCATTTGGCTGTCATAAGCAATCTGCAGTGATTTGTTGTGCAGACAGGCATTTGTCTCAAGTAATCCAAGGGGCTTATTGTGATTGCTTCCTAGATCCAAGGAACGCACAGTCGACTCAATGGGGGATTCATTTATTATGCTCCCAAACCTCTCCTAAATCTTTCCTTATGTCATGTCAATGGAGTTGTCAGGCCACCCTCAGACAGCAGCGATGCTCTGGTGGGCTGGATTTACCTTTGCCAAGCAGAGTTAGTCACTTTGTTGATGGACCTGTTCCTGAAGTGCCTGTAGAGAGGGAAATTCTGCTCCAGGAAATAAGCTGGACTTGGGAGAAGTCCAGATCAACTTCAGTTGATCTTAGGAGGAAAAAACCCTACTCCAAATCCAGAGTAAAGCAGAAAAACAACAAACCTGGAGAGCCCTACCAAGGCCCAAGTTTTGTCACAGTGCGTTCATGATGTGCACGTGAGTTCACAGAATCATAGAATGGTTTGGGTTGGAAGGGACCTTAAAGCTCATCTCATTCCAACCCCCTGCCATGGGCAGGGACACCTTTCACTAGACCAAGTTGCTCCGAGCCTCATCCAACCTGGCCTTGAACACTTCCAGGGATGAGGCAGCCACAGCTTCTCTGGACAACCTGTGCCAGGGCCTCACCACTCTCCCAGCCAAGAATTTCTTCCTGATATCCAATCTAAATCTTCCCTCTGTCATTGTGAAGCCATCCCCCCTTGTCCTGTCACTCCAGGTCCTCGCAAATAGTCTCTCTCTGCGTTTCTTTTGGGCTCCCTTCAGGTACTGGAAGGCTGCAATTAGGTCACCCCAAAGCCTTCTCTTCTCCAGGCTGAGCAATTCCAATTCTCTCAGCCTTTCCTCGTAGTAGAGCTGCTCCATCCTTCCAGTCACCTTGGTGCCTCCTCTGGACCCACTCCAGCAGCTCCACATCCTTGTGCTGTTGTTCCCCAGGGCTGGAGGCAGCTCTGCAGGTGGGGTCTCACCTGAGGGGGCAGAGGGGCAGAATCCCCCCCTTCCCTGCTGCCCATGCTGTGGGATGAGCCCAGGACAGGGGGGGTTTCTGGACTGGGAGTGCACATAGCCAGGTCATATCCAACCTCTCATCCATCAGCACTCCCACTTCCTTCTCCCCAAGGCCGCTCTTGCTAGTCAACATCTAGAAATCCCTCCAAGGACACATGTTACACAAGCACCTGGTATTGCTACCTCTGAGTTCACAGTAGAATTTATAATAATGTTTCTTTAATGCTGAAAGTGATTTTCAATTTCATTGTGTCCAACTCTGGAATTTATACAGTGAGACTTTTGCTCAAACACCCAAGTAGCCATTGAAAACTAATTTTCAAACTACATTTTCAGCTACGAATGTGTCCTTTCTCTCCCATGTTCCAATGTCCTCTTCCCCAGCTGGTTAATAGTGACACTTAACCAGCCCATGGCAAATACTTTGGGAATGTCATAAAATTAGTTACAATGAGCCCATGAATACAACAATACAATATGATGATAATTAAAGTGTATATTGGTGATGCAGTTTGTTTTTAACCAAACAAAATTACGAATTAAAAAAAAAAAAAAAGAATCCAAACAAATCAAAGAATTACAGAATGATTTGGGTTGGAAGGGACATTAAAGATCATCTCATTCCAACACCCTGCTTTGGGCAGGGACACCTTCCACTATCCCAGGCTGCTCAAAGCTTTGTCCTCAAAACTCATCTCCAAAGAAAGTGAAACCCACAATCTTTGAACATGGAGTGGTTTTAAGAATTGCTTTCTTTGGGAGCTGTGCCTGTCACCTGCAGGTTAATCTGGGAGAAGACCTTGATAGGATGTCTCTCCTCTCCTTGGGGTCTGGTAGAAACTGTTGGAGGAATGAAGGAGTTGTCGGAGGAGGTAGGAATGATAAAGACACAGAAAATCATACTCTGAGGGTATGATCTCCCAAGCCTTGTTTCCTCAAGAAACCAGAAAGCCATAAAAAACCTCTTTATTCCCTTTGGTCTTTTCTGCTTCACTGCTTCAATCTCTTTTATAAGTCACCATTCCCAAGTCTTACTGTCCAGCTTGGGCTCACTCGGGACTCGAAGTCAACACAGCCCACAGCAGCATCACCTTGGGGTTGGGTTCTTGTGGAGAAAATCTGCATTTGTCACCTGCTCAGTCACCACTGGGGACCACCATGATCACCAGCCATGCCAGTGCTTGCAAACAAGTCACTGCAAACAGAGCTGCTGGGGCGTGAGAGCCTCTGGGACACCCGACTGCTGAGCCTGGACGGTGACAAACCTCTCCAGAGGGACTCTGGATATCCTCTGCAGGGACTGCAAAATCCTGGAGGACTTGAGGGCTGTGAATAGTAACCAACTGTGGGTCTCTTCCATAATGTGAACAAGGAGAAAAAAAAAAAAACATTGCAGGTAAATAGATACAAGTTCAAGGAGTCTCTTGAGATGAAGATGGTTGGAAAGTGGAGAATTAGTGAGGGTGAGTAAGTGCTTTCCCTGTTCTTACTTTTCATGTAGTCTTGGTAATGGAAAACAGTGGAGAGAAAATACCTGGTGAATCCTTGATTTCACAGAATCACAGAACCATTTAGGTTAGAAAAGACCTCTAAGATCATCCAGTACAACCTTTGACCACCTCGTCAACTAGACCATAGCACTGAGTGAGTGTCACAGTCATTTCTTGAACACCTGTAGGGGTGGTGGCTCCACCACCTCCCTGGGCAGCCCCTTCCAGTGTTTAACAGCCCTTTCCATGAAAAAATTCCTCCTGATGTCCAAAACTGTGAAGCAATCCATCTCCTGTAATGGTCTCAGGTCCCTCGTAGGACACACAGCATCAGTTTGGCCCATGGTGAGATGAGGCTGGAGCAGCCCCCATGCTCCTGTCTCTGCGAGACAAAACCCATCACTGTTAGCTTCACAGCGATGTCTTTTCTTCTCAGTTGGAAGTTTTGCTTTGAAAGGCAGTTCTGGTGACTCTGATTTGTGATGACAGCAACTTCAGTGGCATTTAAAGAGACTGGAAGGAAGAGATAAATAACCTTGAAGATTGCTTAATAAACCAATGGAAGAATTGTTCTTCCCTATAAGGTTTCTGAACACTAAGCCAGGCATGGGGATTTGTCTTGCCTTGTTTTAGCCATCTAGAAGTTGGACATCTTTCTTGTTCAAGATGATCCTTCAGAGCTTCTCTGGAGGATTTGGAGAGGAAGCCAGCACAGCTAGAAGGCAATTCCTCTCCTTGTTTTAGGCATGTACTTTGGGACAGGATGAACCATGGTCTGGAGGTGGCCATCCTCTGTCTGCTGACTGAGCAGAGGGTGCACACAAATTTAACTTTGAGAGGGATGAAGTCAGACAAGAGCAACCCAAAGCAGGCAGAGAAGAGTCTTGTTCAGAGGTAGATGCTTTGATTAGGTGACACTTTGAGTCTTGCTTCTTGAGTTGCCAGAGCCTAAAAGCCAGGAATGCTGTGTTTAGTCTTTGGGAAGCGTCACAAAGTGCTCCTTGTGGCATCTCCTGTGGGAAACCCAGCCAGCACCAGAGAAACCCCCCTCCTGCTCTGCTCAGGTGGTGGTCAGTGCAGTGAGGAGGGAAATTCAGGGAAGTCAAAGCCAGAGGATATCAAGGATTCCTCAAAGAGAAGCGTGAGGAACTCAGTTATCTGCTAGTTAGGCTGATGAAAAGGGGCACGGGGGATTCTGCGGCACAAATGCTCAGGTTGAATCTGTGAGAGGATAACAAGCTCTGGCATTTTTAGGGCAGAAGGGAAAGAAGGAAAAAAAAAAAAGAAAAGCAAAGGAAGCTGAAACAGCAGCAAACAATAACTCTTGATCTAAATCTTACAGATCACTGTACTTGCAATGGGGCAACTGTCCAGGTAAAGGCTGAAAAATTGGGCCTGTTGGATGAGACCTACCTCAACCCAAAAAGTTCTTAATGATCCTTCTACCTCCAGCAAAGATCGTGCAGCCTTGACCAGTCACTCTGTGGTGCCTGTAGTATTTCACCTGGGAGAGGAAAAAATTCCTATTCCTCTGAGATATTCCTGTTCCTCTCTTGTTGCCCAGGGAGGCTGTGGACTCCCCATCCCTGGAAATGTTCAATACCAGGTTGGATGGGTCAAGTGGAAGGTGGCCCTGCCCATGGAAGGGGGGTTGGAACTAGCTGAGCTTTAAGATCCCTTTCAACCCAAACCATTCTGTGATTCTGTGATTCAGTGATTCAGTAAAGACTTTGTTACAAACGTGGGTAGAGCCCTTCCCAAATCTTCGTTTTGGAAGCCCAGCATGAATGAATGAAAGAGAGACTTAATTCATAAACCTGAACATGAAGAGTAGTTCTGGGAACAGAAGGGGGAATGGTTTTAAACTAAAAGAAGAAAGATTTCGATTAAATATTAGGAAGAAATTCTTGCCTGTGAGGGTGGGGAGGCCCTGGCACAGGTTGCCCAGAGAAGCTGTGGCTGCCCCATCCCTGGAAGTGTTCAAGGGTAGGTTGGATGGGGCTTGGAGCAATCTGGGATAGCGGAAGGTGTCCCTGCCCATGGCAGGGGGGGATCAGACTAGATGAGGTTTTAAGTCCCTTTCAACCCAACCCATTCTAGGATTTGACAATCCTGCTGATCCTGCATGGGACAGCTCAGAACCGCCCCCCCCAGGAATTCTCTACATTAAAGACAATACATTCCTCATGAGAATGGCATTGGACACACTTTCAGGTAGCCACTGCCCAGCACTCCATGAGGTTCTGTGAGGATGCAGCACGTCTGGAGTGCTGGCTGGTAATTAATTAACATTCAGGAGAGAAGCCGCCGGTTCCACTCGTTTGAGCAAGTTGCTCTCGGGTGTCGTGCTGCAGCTCATGGCTCCAGGAGGATCTGGTGCAAGGTGGTTGGGCCAGCAGGATGGGAGGCAGCAAACTCCTGTTTACAGGAGCTGTGGCAGTGTCATGACACACCAGGACTGGCACACACACTGTTCCTTGCCCCATGTTTCTGACAGGGAGTCTAACATCATTGAATTGCTCGTGTGCTTTCAGGACATCCTGTATACCACTGCTTCCACCTCTTTGTCAACAGGTCTTTTATCAGGTCTTGATTAAACAAAGCATTTCAATCTTTGTCCCTTATGTGGATCCCGAGACATGTCTGTGTGGCAGAATATTCAAACTAACTCTCAGTGCCACTTTTTTCATGGAGCACACATGGACTTCAGATTAATTTTGCATGTAACTTTTGGGTGTTGCAAAGGACAACCACCAAGGTACAGAGAGGGCAGTGCATGGGAACATCTGATTTTTTGAGGAGACACAAGCTAACACTGTCTTTGCAGGAGAAAATGTGGGTGGAAGGACCTCACAGGTTCCTCCTGAACCTTCAAATCTACCTTGAATTGCTTAATAGGGATGATGATAGAGGGTGACTTGGGAGCTGGACCTCCCTTGGGAGCCAAAGCCATGAGATTCCATTCAACTTTAGGAGATGTCTCAGTGTTTTCAAGGTTGAGACACTTCATTCATCCAGGCTTTGTGCTGGCCTCCCATCCACTGTGGATTTTTCCTGATGAATGGGGCTGTATTCGTCTCTGAGTTTCCCATCCAAAGCACGTGAACCACAGCTTGGGTCTCAATAGGTGAGTGAAGCCACAAACTCCTTTGAGAGCATCACTTCTGGGAAACAGAATCATAGAATCCTGGGATGGTTTGGGTTGGAAGGGACCTCAAAGATCAACTTATTTCAACCCCCTGCCAGGGGCAGGGACACTTTCCACTAGACCAAGTTGCTCCAAGACCAGTCCAACCTGGCCTTGAACACTTCCAGGGATGGGGCAGCCACAGCTTCTCTGGGAAACCTGTGCCAGGGCCTCACCACCCTCTGAGTAAACAGTTTCTTCCTAACATCTAATCTAACCCTTCCCTCTGCCAGTTTGAAGCCATTCCCACTTATCCTATCACTCCATGGCTTTATCAAAAGTCCCTCTCTCTTTTTTTTTTTTAAACTCCCTTTGATTACTGGAAGGTCACAACGAGGTCTCCCTCTCCAAGCTGCTTCCTCAGCCTGTTTTCACGGGAGAGCTGCTCCAGCCTTCACATCACCTTTGTGGCCTCCTCTGCACCTGTTCCCCAGGACCTCTTATTTTTCCTTCAGAAGGGCTTGGATGTGCCACCAGAACAGTTGCACCAGTGAAGGACGCTGAAGCAAGTGGGCTGTGTGGGCTCCACAGACAGGAATGATGGATGAATCTCCCAGCTGGCTGCCAGCACTGCAGCACAGCTTGTTTTCCTCAAATCCATGTGTGCTTCACCCCGGCGCTCCGTGGATTGCGAATCCGAGTGCGTTTGACAGTGTGAAGGCAGAGTAACAGTCTGGCAGCTGGGACCCCTCTGGGAAATCCTGTGCCTGGCTCCTGCTGGCTCCCCACGTCAGGGAGCTGCAATCATGACCAGAGGTGATACCTTCATTTTCAGGTGCTTCTGCTCCTTCAGCTGTTTGCCTTCCCAAATCACTCCTTATTGCTATGTGTGAAAACCTCCACCACTGTGCAAAATTACTGTGTATGGGATGGGAACGGACTCCCGGCGCTGGATTTCAATAGGATATTTCACAGCTCTCTGATTGCTGGGAAAGGTCCATTTCTGCTCCGGTCTGGGCTGACCTGCACAGGTCACAGGCTTTCACAGCCTCCTGGTGCAGAGCTTGGGGTCTGGGATCAAAGATGTTTAGGTTTGAAGGGCACTAATTCAGGGTCCCCTGTACCACCACAGTGAGCATTTCTGTCTGACCGGTGTTCACACTGTTGCTTGATGGCTTTTTCTCCAAGATGCTGCTTGTCTGTGCTGTCTTCTTCCCTCCAAGCATCCCAAGATGAAATTCTTGGCTGTGAGGGTGGTGAGGCACTGGAACAGGTTGCTCGGAGAGGGTGTGGACTCCCCATCCCTGGAAGTGCCCAAGGGAAGGTTGGACGGGGCTTGGAGCAACCTGGGATAGTGGAAGGTGTCCCTGCCCATGGCAGGGGGTTGGAATTGGATAAGCTTTAAGTTCCCTTCCAACCCAAAGCGTCCATGATTCTATGAACTCTGCAGTGCCAGGTTCATGCTGCAGTGTTGAAGAGTTGCCTTATTGCCACATTGCTTTTTTTTCCTGCTTATCTTGGAAATTTTACTTGGGGTAGGACTACACAAGTTCTGATATCCATGGCTCATAAATACATGTAGGCACAATCCTTAACCCCCATCAAGATACCCATCAGAGTGCTATATTTTCTCTCTTGTTTGTAGCAGAATCACAGAATACCCTGAGCTGGAAGGGATCCAGAAGGATCATTGGGTCTGCATGGGACTGGCTCTGCATGGGACAACCACAAGCAGTGATAGCACTGTGGTTGGTCTTTTCATTGACATGAACACCAATGGCTTGTCACGAGAGGGAGGTCATTGCTTCAGTGTTCACTGAGGACTGAATCATAGAATCATGGAATCACAGAATCATAGAATATCATAGAAACATAGAAACATAGGATCATAGAATCATAGGATCAGAGGATCATAGAATCATAGAAACATAGGATCACAGAATCATGGAATCATAGAAACATAGAAACATAGAATCATAGAAACATAGGATCATAGAATCATAGAATCACGGAATCACAGAATCATAGAATCACAGAGTGGTTTGGGTTGGAAGGCATCTTAAAGCTCATCTCCTCCTAACCCCTGCCATGGGCAGGGACACCTTCCACTAGACCAGATTGCTCAGAGCCTTGTCCAGCCTTCCCTTGAACACCTCCAGGGATGAGGAGTCCAGACCCTCTCTGGACATCTCTGAGGGCTCCTTCATCACTCCTCACTCCTGAACTGGGCTAAGTGTCTCCAAGGATATTTCAGACTCCATTGCATCAGTGCCCTCTGGTCCTTTGTCGCTGTTTCAGACCCTGGTTTGCTGTTCAGATGATCCTCCTGAACCACAGACATTTCCCAGTGTGGCAGCACAATGACTCACTGTAGCACAATAATCACACACGACCCCTTCCGTGATCTCCCCGGCTCCTGCACAGGGATTGCCATTCCCACTTAGACCACCAGCTCGTCAAATCCTGCTTCCTGCCTCCAGCAATGGCCAAAACCTGAGGCTCCTGAGGTTGCCTCCAGAGCACACCAAGGTAACTGTACAGTCCTGGCTGTGTGGATGGAAAAACTCTCTCCCGGCTACCACGGAAGATCCACTTATGCGCTGGAGCATGAGATTTGATTACCTTTATTACAGGATCTTCGCATGCAGAGCTAGAAATGTTCATGGTCATGCAATTATCCAGTCACAGCAGTTGACTCAGTGACCTTCTTTGGCAGTGAAGTCCATAAATTGGCTTTACACAGCCAAGGGACCTCTGATTTCCTGCTCCTCCATTGAACTTCATCTTCAGTGAGTGACATCCAGTGACTTATATTACACAGGGCAGGGGAAAATGGAGAGAGTGTGTCAGGCCTGTTGTTTCCTTCCTTTTTTTAATTTGAATATCCTCAAACTCTTCTATTGTCTTTGCAAAACATTTCTGTATTTTTGACCATTTTCCTCAAACAAGGTTATGCTTGTGTGTCTCTTCCGGGTGTTCTGACAACCTGGAGCAAAGGTGAATATGTGGAATGAGTGTCCAACACATCCTTTGGCTTCTCTGGGCAAAGATCTGAGGTATGTTTGGGAAAATACAAGAATCATCATAGAATCCCAGAATGGTTTTGGTTGGAAGGGACCTTAAAGGTCTTCTCATTCCCCCCTTCTGCCACGGACAGGGACATCTTCCACTATCCTGGCCTTGAACACTCCAGGGATCCAGGGGTAGCCACAGCTTCTCTGGGCAACCTATTTCAGTGCCTCCCCACCCTCCCAGCCAAGAATTCCTTCCCAATATCCTGTCTAACCCTGCCCTCTAGCAGTAGGAAGCCATTCACCTTCATCCTGTCACTCCAGACCCTTGTCCCAAGTCCTCCAGCTCTCTTGGAGCCCTTTTAGGCACTGGAAGGGGCTCCGAGGTCTCCCCAGATCCTTCTCTTCTCCAGAGGAACACTCCCAGCTCTCCCAACCTGACTCCAGAGCAGAGGGGCTCCAGGCCTTGGAGTATCTCCGTGGCCTCTTCTGGACTCACTCCAGCAGCTCCATGTCCTTGTGCAGTTTTTCCCCAGGGCTGGAGGCAGCTCTGCAGGTGGGGTCTCACCTGAGGGGTCAGAGGGGCAGAATTCCCCCCTCCTCTGCTTTATGCCCAGGGAACGGGGGGGTTCTGGGCTCTGAGGCCACATGGTTGGGTCATATCCAACTTCTCACCCACCAGCACACCCAAGTTCTCTTTAGGACTACTCTGCATCCATCCCCCACCCCACTTGTACTTCTCCTTGGGATTGCCCAGTCCAAAGTGTAGGACCTTGCCCTGGGCCTTGTTGAACTTCATGAGGCTAATATGGGCCCACCTCTCCAGCCTGTCCATGTCTCTCTGGATGACAAAACACAAAAGGGAAGGTCTGACACCCTCTGAGGCCCGGCAGAAGAGGGAAGATGATGAGTGCACCCTCTTAAATTTTCAGACGAGGAAACTCTCAGCGATTCAGAGCATGACTGACCAGAGATCACATTTCTCCATCACAAGGAACAGGAGAAACAGCTCTTCAGGGAGAAGGAAAACCCCTTAGTTTTAGGGGGAGCAATGCCACAAAATAACATTTAACATCTCTTCGAGCACATGCTGCTGCAGCCTCGAGTGCAAGGAGCCGTAAAAGTGACTAAAGCAGGAGTCTCCGGAGCGGATTGCTCAAGTGAAAGGAATCTGGGATGAAATGCCAGCCAGCCCCGTTGGTCCCTCATCCAGGGCTGCTCAGAAATGCCTGATGCTTTCTGACTGGATGGCCAGGCCTGGAGTAATTACTCGGTTGCAGTGTTTTCACTTTTAAAGTGAAAAAAAAAAAGTGGCTTCTTATCTTTGCATGAGTTACAGTTTTGCCTCATGTTTATGAGCTGGCACTGTTGGTGAAGGTCTTTGCTGACAGGCCTTCTGGTTTGCTCCACTCCTGGTCATAGTGGCCACATGGCCACTGTCCTACTCCACCATACCTGAAGCTGAACTCCCTGGGGCTACAGCTATACCTGGGAGTTAAAGAATTTGGGGCATAGTTAGTCACCTGTAGAGCTAAATGGCTAAATGGCTAAATGGCTAAATGACTTCTTTCAGCTCAGATGAAACACTGACCCAAATAATACTGGGAAGCTCAGGAGCTGGCATGGACAAGGGACCCTTCCCAAGGCACTATCCAGAGGAAACACCCTGTTTTGAAGACTGAGGAAGTTTAATAGCATGGGCATGGCTGGATACAGCCCAACTGGCCACTCTGTCTTGGGTTTGGTGCATGAACGAGACCGTGTTTAAACTGTAAATCTCCTGAGAGATTTATAAATGCCTGAAGAGAGTCTGGTGAGGTGCTCTGGTCCCATACAGTAGCTATGACTGGGATCATTGCTCACATCATCCCTTCTGAGGGGTCTCTGGAGACATAACCTCCAGTTGTGCCGGGGGAAGGTCAGGTTGGACATCAGGAGGAATATCTTCGTGGAAAGGGTTGTCAGGCATTGGAAGGGGCTGCCCAGGGTGGTGGTGGAGTCCCCATCCCTGGAGGTGTCCAAGGAACAACTGGACATGGCACTCAGTGCTCTGGGCTGGGTGACAAGGTGGGGATGGATCACAGGTTGGACTTGATGATCTTGGAGGTCTTTTCCAACCTCAGTGATTCTGTGATTCTGTGATTCTGCAATTCTATGACTGGCACAGCCATGCCTGTGCCTGGTCCCTACCTCTGTGCAAAAGCCAAGTGACCCAGATCCTCCTCACAATGGATGCACCAGAGCACAGACACAGTTCACAACCTTGGCACCACCACGCTCCTCCTTGCTGACCTTCAGACTGCTGGGTCCTGTTCATCTTCTCAGCTGGGTCACCTCTGAAGAGACAGCTGGGACAAATGTGGGACAAGTGGACCAAAAAGACATTGAACCAGGGGGAGCAGATATTCCTGAGGTTTGGCCTTTTATCCCTGTTTGCCACCTTTTCCTGTAAGATATTGGCATAGGTCAGTCTCTTGTCCCCAAGGTGACCTGCACTGTGAGGTGCATGAGTACAGGAGCACCTCCCCTGGACCTCCTCATCCCACCCTCACTCTGCAGTCAAAAAATGCCTCCAGAGGGAGATCCCTCTCCAAGGTAGGTACTGGAGACCTGAATCCACCCTCCAAGGGCAGAGCAGGACATGGATGTCTGACTGGTGATCCCAGGGGTGGGTGGCCCAACTCAAGCTCAAGGTAAAAATGCTGTCAGAGCCTTTCCAAGGATTCTGGAAGCTCTGTTTGGCTGTGTGTTGGGCTGGGAGATGCCTCGAGTGTGTGACTCTGAGTACCCAACTCTTCTTTTCCAGTGGAACATCAGACCAGACCAGGACTATCTTTAAATCCTTTTGGTCATATATTGCATGAATCACCTTCATTCCCTGACACTGTTCCTCCCTCCATTCTCCCCCTCATCAATGAGGGGGAGGCCCAGCATCTACCAAACCCTTCCCTGTGCCAAGTCCTGAGATGTTCCTGGAACCATCACATCACCTTGGTCAATGCAACTCTCCCCTTTCTGGTCTCTGCTCATGTTCTGCACCTGGAACCACTCCTGCCCTTGCTGACCATCCTGCTTCCCTTCCCTCTTCCATGTCTCCCTTATGCCACTGTGTTGCTTCCTATGGACCATTCCTGCTCTTCCCAGCCCTTGAGTAGTGAGAGCTGAAGAACTGTGCCCCAGCACCTCTGCCTTCAGGGCACCTGCCTTGGGATTCCCAACACAAAGGGGGGCATCCCACATTCCAGTTGAAAAACAGGACACATTTTTGGGCAATACCATCACCTTCCCTCCTTTTCATCTTCCCTTGCAGCCCACAAATTCTTCCCCCCTGCCAAAGCACCCTTTCCCAAGGGAAATCACAGCCACCAACACCCAGGATACTCTAAAACCTGGAATTTCTAAGCCATTCCCCATTTCTCCATGCCAGCCACCTCCCCCACACACTTTCCTTCTCTAATATTCAAGGAGCCATGGCTTAGAAGCCCCAGCTTAGCATCACCCCCTCTAATAGCTTAAGCCCTGGATGAATCCCCTTGATTTTAGGGCACAGGATGTTGCTGGAATTCCTTGCCTTGCTCCTCATGCTTGGGTCTTTTCTGTTGTTTATTCCCTGGATATTCAGAGCATGGTAAGATGTGTTATTATTCAGATTTTAGAGTCAGCATTTGCTTATAGGTAAGAAAGAAGAGGAGCAACTGAAGGGTCTATATCATACATCCTCAGATATATAATATACATCTGAGTATAATCTTATACTCATAATTTTATTTATTTATAATATACATCTGAGTATAATTTTTTATACTCAAAAATTGAATAATAGGTTAAAGTTATCAAGATAAAAGGTTCCCTTTGGAAAAACTCACAATTCTTTCTGTTTGGGGCAGATATTCCCAGTATTGGTCAATTCAATCCTCCTCCCATGCCATGTACTGTCAAAACCAGCTTTGGCACAGTCACTTTATTTGTATTTGATACTTTTTAGGAGCTGGGTTTAAGGTCTCAGCTTGGTCAGAGATGGTACAACAAAGCAATGGAGATGCAGAGCTGCCAGGCTCGTGGGGGTGGAAAATCCTGGAAGCAGTGGATATATTGGCTCTGATTTTATTTGGGTTTTGTCAGGCTAATTAGAAAGTGCTGCACAGTCATACATTGGCAGGTCCTAAACAGTGTGGTGTTGGCTTGATAGATGAAGACATTATGGGGCTTGGGGAAGAGGCTTGCATTGGAATATCCTGGAGACAGGATATCCTGGGAACAGGGTGGAAAAGGGGTGCAGGATTGGGGATTTTGGCCACGTAACAGAGGCCATCTCCCTTTGTCCATAATGGGGTACATTTTTCACTCCATTCTGCCCGTGGAAGGGAGATGAACACACTGGATGCACAAAAGGGGAAGAAAACAGATGAGGCATCCATAAGAAATGCCTTGGAGTGGGGGGATAGCAGTGGTCCCAGCAGGAAGCCATTTATTCTCGGGATACTCACAAAGGGGCTTTGCCCAAGACATGTTTAAGCAGCTTATGGCCATTAGACAAATGTTTAATCTGCAGAAAAGTGGGCCAGCAGGCAGGCAGGTGCTCGGGTGCTTTTAGAGCCACGGAGCAGCTGGGTCTGGGAGAGGGAGCAGTGGAGGGGACCCGGGGGACAGGGAACCACAGGAGTGCCAGGGCTTGCACCTCAGGGCTTGGGAGAGCCGGTGTGGCAACCACAAATGCCAAAAAGGTTCTGTGGAAAGGTGAAGGGAGCTCCTGGAATCACCCCACAGCAGCAGGGATAGGCAGAGAGAGAGCCCCAGAAGTGCTGTCCCGAGCCTGGTGGCATCTCTTCCACCCCTGTGCGGCTTTCGGGACCTGAGCCAGCCAGGTGGGAGGTGGTTTGAACAAAGCTCTCCAAATGTGCAGCCCCAGCCTTGCAGATGCAGCCACTGCCAAAAGGCACGGAAATCCAGACAGAAAATCAGCTCGTTTCCAGATCTGATCCTAGTTTGCCCTAAATAAAGGCGCGGGTGGGTTGTGGGGGGCAAGAGTAGAGCGGGAATAACTTCAGTCGATGCACTTCTCCAAGGAAAAGGCTGGAGCTGTGGCATCCCTCGTGTCCAGGAGCAGCATTTCCCAGGCAGGTGCCGTTATTTTGTAGTTATCCAAGAGATGGCAGCCTTTCCCAAATCTTCTCCCGGGCTCTGACCGGGAGACACACGTTTCACCTTGATCACTGACACCGCAGCTGGCAAGCCCGTGGGACACACAGCTCACAGCCTGGAGAGAGCTGCTAAAAGCCGCATTCCCAGCCTTGCTGCCGGGATTTTACTGGTGCTGGTTTTTGCCTGGAACGTAGATCGTGCCTGCCTTCTCCTGGAAGAGGGATCTGAATTTTCCCTTGGACGTACGTGAGCCACGTTGTCTCTATGCTGGCAGCCCCAGCAGCCTGGGTTGCTCCTTCCTCACCATCCATGGTGCCCAGAGCAGCTTCTGTGGGAGGGGGTGTTTGGATTGGGAGCTCCAGGGGTAAGAGTAGGAGCCAGGGATATTTTGGCTTGCAGTCTGAGCTCTCTGTGTTCTTTATTCCCAAACTGTCCTTCTGCAAGGATGGTGGGACGAGCTCCACCAGCCGCTGCACCAGAGCCTGTGCTACTGGTTACCCTCCCACAGAAGACCAGACTGTCCCCTCAACAGAATGGTTTGATTGGAAGAGACCTTAAAATTGTCTCATTCCACCACTCTGCCATGGGCAGGGACACCTCCCACTATCCCAGGTTGCTCCAAGCCCTGTCCAACCTGGCCTTGGGCACTTCCAGGGGTGGGGCAGCCACAGCTTCTCTGGGCAACCTGTGCCAGGGCATCACCCCCCATTACAAGATTTCCACGTCCCTTCCCAAGTTTTCCTCTGCTTCAGTTTTCATTGCAGAAACTTCTCAGAATTGGGAATGAGGTCCCTTCCATGTGCCCATCCCCTGCATATCCATTCTCCAGGCTTTGTCTTTGGAAGTGGAAACTGGATGGGAACACAAATATAAATTCCATTCTTTTCCAAACTTTCCTTTTATCAGTTCACCCTTCTCTCCACATTAGATTTGCAGCCTCTGGAAAATTACAGGCACAAATACAAACCAGCATCCTCAGCTCTGTCCTCCTACCTCTGTTTCCCTTAGTCCACCATTCCCAGAGAAATGTCCCGCAGTGTATTTCTGGCTCTGCTCCCATGGACTTGGATGCACTGGAGGCATCTCTTCCAGACCATTAAACAGTGCCAGGACCTGTTTTCTGGGCCTGAGGCCAACTGGCACTACCTGGCCATGTCCAGACCATGTCTGGTGTGTGAGCAATCCCCCATCCCTCCACATTCCCTGTCCTTTGCAGGGACACCTTTGCTGTTGTTTGTACCTGGCATGTGGCCTGTGTGGTGGTCAGGACACGAGGGGGATCCTGGGAAGATGCTGGGAGGGGTGGAAAATGCCTTTATGAGCATATTTTATGGATTTCCAACCAGCATAGTGAACAGGCACATCCCAGACAAGGAGGGAATTGCCTCCCTGACACCTGCAGCCAGGTGCAATGGGCTCTGTTGACCCCAAGCTCCCTAAAAGATGAAATTATCATTAACTGTAGTGGATTTTGTGTTTTCCCAGGCACACTGGAAGCAGGAACCAGTGAGGTGGGCAAAGCACGAGCAGTGGACATCACTCCCAGTGCTCTGAGTGGGTGTTCCTGCCCCTCCTAAGGGATTTTACTACAGCTTCAGGAATGCAGATGGGGAAAAACGAGGGCAGTGTGATGGCAGTATTACTGACATTTTTCCACAGGCATAAAACAATTTCTTTAAATAAATGCCCTCCCCCCGGTGAAACTGGGATTGGGATTAGGGTTGGTGGAGAACATCTGGGGAAGGGAAAAGATGTGGGATGGGCTGTTTTTCCCAGATAAAACTGCCATGATCAATTTTTAATGTCAGCTTTTAAATCCTTTCCCTTTGCTGTGCATTAAAACTCAGTAAAGCCATGATTTCCTTACTCTCAAGTTGAGATGGGGAACCTTTTCCTCTGGGCTTAGGGAAATCCCCCTCTGTCCTGTAGGAGGTGACACCAGAGTCCACAGCTGAGGACACTGATGGGATTGAAAGGAAAAATTGGCCTCAAACATCTGCAGAAGGCAACTTATGCTTGGTTTTCCGAGAAAATGGTGAGCAAAAAAGACTCTGAGATCATAGAATCATAGAATGGTTTGGGTTGGAAGGGATCTTAAAAACTCTTTCATTCCAACCCCCTGCCACAGGCACCTTCCACTGTCCCAGGTTGATCCAAGCCCTGTCCAACCTGGCCTTGGACACTTCCAGGGATGGGGCAGCCACAGCTTCTCTGGGTAACCTGTGCCAGGGCCTCCCCACCCTCACAGTGAAGAATTCCTTCCTAATATCCCATCTAACCCTGCCCACTACCAGTTTGTCCAGAAAAAAGAAGGAAGTATTCCTTCAAGATCAGGCAAATGTTTTCTTTCATGTCTGGGCATTTTAAATCCTTGTTTAAATAAAACACGGGGAAGGTGAGAAGCCCTTTGAAGGACTGCCTGGATCATCCAGGACCGTCCCACAGCAGTGGGGCTGGATAATCCAAGGGAATGTGCTTTGACCTGGGAGGGAGAAGCTGCAAGAGCTGGAGAGGATGCCCAGATATGCAGAAACAACCACAGATGTGCCTTGAGGGAGGCAGGTCCAAACTGCTGCATTCCCTGCACGATCCTGTTTGGATTTCTTCAGCAGGGTGAGGCCTGAATGAGTGTCAGGAGGGCAAATGCCTCAGGGTTGGTATTTAACATCTTGGTAGCAACAGTATTATTTAGCAACTTGCCTAACCCATGGTGAGACCCTCCAAAATTTTTCCAAATGGATGGTGTCTGGCAGTTAGGATGTATTTCCCTGACTATTCTTTACATTTCCCAAGCTCTGCTCTACTTTCTTTGCTGCTGTCAGTGGCTGCAGCTCAACTCTGACCAGTGGCTCATAGTTTGCTTTCACACTGACCAGATTTTTCTCCTCCAGGTGTCCCCAGTGATGCCCAGAGACGCTGCCTTGGCTGAGAAGGAGAAGTTGGAGGGCAAGATCCCTATTCTGTCTCCTCGGGAAGAGTCTCCTCATCACTCATGGGTGCCATGGGCTGCTTTCTCCATTTAGTGCCAACTCCTTGGGAGAGTTACCCTGTTTTGGAGAAAACAGGGGCAAATGACAAAAGACAGAAGAAGGGAAAAAAAACAACTAAGTCTTTCTGGGGACAAAACTTAATTATTGGTGGCAATTTGCAGGCTCAGAAGCCACAGCACCATTTTTAGGCTGCACCAGCCCTTGCTGGATCCAGTCTGTTGTCTGACATGTGGCAGACTGTGTCCCTCTCCTCGTGCTTCACTCTCCAGTGACTCAGTCCCGAGGATCCTATGCCTTCCAAGTGCTCCTGCAGCTCAGCACAGAGCTGCTCACAGAGCCCTGGGCACTTCCAAAGTATTGGCAGTGCAGGGGAGTGAGAGCTGGAGCTGGGACATCCCAGGTGCCTGCAAGGGTAGTGATGTGTCAAAGACATGTTCTGAAGAAATCCAGAAGGGCTTTGGAAATGGAAACCATCATCTTCCTGGGATTATGTCTGGGCTGCTGGTTCAGATTGCCAGGCAACCTGCATCCTGGGCTGCATCCCCAGAGGTGTGGCCAGCAGGTCAAGGGAGGGGATTTTGCTCCTCTGCTTCACTCTGGGAGACCTTCAATACAGGAAAGGAACAAGTCCAGGGGAGGCCACAGAGATGCTCCAAGGGCTGGAGCACCTCTGATTGGGAAAGCTTGGGGGTGTTTAACTGGAAAAGAGAAGGCTCTGGGGAGACCTTAGAGCCCCTTCCAGTGCCTAAAGGGGCTCCAAGAGAACTGGAGAGGGACCTTGGACAAGGGATGGAGTGACAGGACAAAGGGGAATGGCTTCCCACTGCCAGTGTCTGCATTTGATCATATCTCCATAAACAAGAACTTGTCTGGCAAGACTTGCCAGATGTTTCCCAGTCCTCTGCACACGACATTTTGGAGGACAATGAACTACACAGAACACTTTGGGGTGAGATCTGGGCTTTTTTAATGAAAGGATCAAACTCCACTTCCGTGAGACAAGAAGAAACTACTGCAAATGTCATTGTTTCCCTTCTCCTCTCATCATGGAATGTCTCTGCTCTACTTCCTTTTCCTGTGTGCCAGGCAGCAGTGCAGCCTCCCACAGTCCTCAGTGTGCTCCTCCTTCTCTCCTTTACCACATGTCCTGGAGCAATACCCTCTGCAGCTCTTTCTGGACTGGCTTTTGGCTGTGGAAAGACAGAAAGATGCACATCAACACTGACTAATTCACGGTCAACAGCACAGACCATGACACAGCCCAGTTCCCGTGGAGACCCCTGGATGTTGGATGTCTAAAGGTAGGATGGGATGATTCTGGAGCTGAACTCCACTCCAAAGGTCTTGAGAGCCAAACCCAACCCGAATTTCCACACAAGACCCACCACCCACACCTACTTTCCTGGGACAATATTTTTTTTCCCAGAATCACAGAATGGTTTGGGTGGGAAGGACCTTAAAGATCACCCAGTTCCAACCCCCTGCCATGGGCAGGGACACCTTCCACTATCCCAGGCTGCTCCAAGCCCTGTTTAGCCTGGCCTTGGACACTTCCTTGAACACTTTCACCTAAATTCCTTTGTGGTTCACTATTATCCCTCATTTCTGCTCCACATAGTTTATCACCTTACCTGGTGTGGCCATCAAGGCCATGAGGAAAACTGCAAAGACAACATAGATGATCCTCATGACTGGATATCCCCCGGGATCACAGCAGCTCTGGGAGGCAGCCTGGCAGAGAGATCTTGGATCAGCTGCTGAGAAAAAGGCTGGAGACCCTGATATTTATAGACATTTCTTGCCAGGGAGGACAGAGTTAAGGAGGAGTGTGACTTCGCTGGTGTCCCAGGACACATTGTTTGCTGCTTAATGGGATCTTGTGTCACTCCAACCCAGTGGCCATCTGACAATGAGACGTCCACCCTGTGCCTGTTTGGCTCTTTTGAAGGCATCCTGTGTGGCCTGTGCAGGTCTCTCCCATGGGAGCTGGACTCAGCCTGGCTGCCAAAACTTTTGGCACAGACAGCTGGGAGTATCAGTCCCTGATCAGGGGACTTGGTGTTGGGTCAGAGGAATGGTTGTGGTGATCAGTGTTACAGCAATGACTTGGAGAGGGGTCTCCCTTCTTTTTCCCTTCCAAAACAGAGATCTGGGAGGACTGGGACCACACCAGCCAATGCCACCCTATGCATTCCCAGCCGTGTGGCAAGACCCAGACCCCCCGCTGGAATCCAAAAGGTTGTGGCAATGGACATGAAGGTTGTTATGAAGTTGAAATGTCTTTCCTACCAAAAAACCCTATGGAATTCAGAAGGTGAATCCCAAACATCTGAGACTCAATCAGTTGCCTGAATACAGACAGCACCATCCAAGCCCTCCTGAAATTTCCCAAGTTTCTCCCATATCGGCCACATCCACGTGATTTGGAAGCCACTTTCTGCAGAAAGGATAAACAGCAACTCAGTTTTAGTCTCTGAGTGTAGGACTTTGTAAACATATATTAATGGAATGTAGGAAAGCATTATGAATATATTATGAACATATGTTAATGGAACGTAGGAAAGCAGAGGTGACCAGAGTGGCAAGTGACTTATGCCTCTACTGCCCACCCAAAATGTCCTTCACAAAAAGTGGGAAGAATCATAAAATCATGGAATGGTTTTGGTTGGAAGGGACCTTAAAAATCGTCTCATTCCAATCCCCTTCCCAATGGGCAGGGACACCTTCCACTAGCCCGGGTAACTAGCAGAAAAAAAAGAAGTCCTGGCATTTACATTTATATCATACTGAGATTAATGTGTTCCTTCCCTCATTTCTTTCTCCTTTCTGGAGAAGGAAAGAAATCCCAGAGCACCTCCAGCCCAGGAAGAGGCTGAACCCAAGCAGAGACACTGTAGGTTGTGTTCCCTGGCAGTGAGGGAATGTTTGAGAGTGAACAATATTGGCACTGCATGATGACACCATTCCCTCTGGAATGGCCTGACGTGGCTGGGGCTGCCTGCCCTGGAGAGCAAAAGCTGCACAAGCACTTGCTCCAAGCCTATCCACATGAAGGGATGGGGAATAAGGGGATGTTTTACATCCAACTGGACAGCACAGCTCTAAGATGCTGAGCACATCCCAGTCCCTGTGGATTTGCAGTCGTTCTCTCTGCACTGTATCCATTGCATTGCAAGGTAAAAGCAGGAGAGAAGGAGAGGAGAAGACAAAGCCGAGGATTAAACTGCCCCCAATTTTCCCAATCACCCCTCTAGGCTGTTCTCTGCCTAGAAGGGAAATGATCACTCGGTCCCTGTAGCTCCTCTGGTCCCTGACTCCTCTACAAAGAAAAGGATCCATTAGATGGTTTGGTAATGCCAGAAGTTGACTCATAACAATTTCCTCCTGAGAAAAAACCCTCCAGCAAACCCCCAGGTGGCCAATGGTGGTGGATAGGATCATCCAGATCCCTCCTCAGGGAAGAGGGAGCAGAGCTGGTTGGAGCACCTTTTCCTTGCAGAAGCTGTTTCACTGCTGGATTCTGTATTGGGTTTATGTGGCAAAGTTTTGGTAGCTGGGGGGTGGAATGCAGGGCTGGCTCCTGTGAGAAGATGCCAGAAGCTTCCTCAGTGTCCTATGGAGCCAATTCCAGCTGGAGCCAAGATGGAGTGTCCAGTGGAGCCAAGGCCGGGCCCAACAGTGACAGTGGCAGCACCTCTGGGATAACAGAGTTAAGATGGGGAGGAAAAAACTTACACAGCTTCAATTCTGGAGAGAGGAGTAGGAACAAGTGAGAGGAGCAGCCCTGCAGACTCTCAGGGCAGTGCAGCAGGAGGGGCAGGAGGTGCTCCAGGCACCGGAGCTGAGGGTCCCCTGCAGCCCAGGGAGGTCCATGGGGGAGCAGAGATCCACCTGCAGCCCCTGGAGACCCCACACTGGAGCAGGAGTTGCCTGAAGGATGCTGTGACTTCTGGGAAGCCCACACTGGAGCAGGGTCCTGGCAGGACCTGTGTCCCCATGGAGAGGGGAGCCCACGCTGGAGCAGGTTTGCTGGCAGGACTTGGGATTCCACAGGGAACCCACAGTGGATCAGCCTGTTCCTGAAGGACTGACCCTGTGGAAAGGGATCCCACACTGGATCCATCTGTTCCTGAAGGACTGACCCCATGGAAGGGACCCACACTGGAGCAGGGAAGAGCGTGAGGAGTCCAACCCTTGTGAGGAAGAAGGAGCAATAGAGACAGCATGTGATGAACTGACCACAGCCCCCATTCCCCGTTCCCTTGCTGAGGGGAGGAGGGAGAGAATTCAGGAGTGAAGCTCAGTTTAGGAAGAAGTAGGTGGTGAGGAAGGGAGTATTTTAAGATTTGTCTGCATTTCTCATTCCCCTCCCTGACTTTGTTTCCCACCTCTGTGGATTTGCTGAAATTTTCATGGAAGGAGGGTTGTCTTGTGCTGGGGGAGAGGGACATTGCTGAACCACCCACATTTTTCAAGGCATTTGCAGATCACCTGTCACCTGAAAAAGCAGAAAGGAGCTTAAAGATTCCCTGTTGTCTCCAAAGGGTTGTGTTAATGGAGAAGGCAAGAGGGAAAATGATCCCAGGGAAAATAACCCCTTTTCCCAAATTCCCACCCTTTCAGGCCACTGGCAGCTCTGCTGCTCTTTGTCAGTGGATGTTCAGGCTTTTTTTGGAGCCTTTGGGCTGGACTTGAAAAATCTGTTTTAATGCTTCATGTGGGATCATGGGAACACCAGTAACCACACCACACACACCAGAGTTATATCTCCTTTTTTTCTCTTTTTAATTATTGAGAGGAGGGGGTGACAATGGGGTTACACGGTTGGGAATCTGCCCCCAAAGCCTCCATGGTGCCTCCTCTTCCTCAGGTGCTTCCTGTTCAGCTCCTATTTCCCCTTCCAGACAGGTGGGATGCAGCAGTAGTTCTTGCAGTCAGCGGAGTAGGACCAGGTGTCCACCTTGGAGCACTGGTTGGAGCAGTACCCCAGGTTGGCACAGGTCTTCAGGACCTTCCCATAGCCTGCAGGATGACAGAGGGAGAGTGGTTTGGTCAGGAGAGGTGCCTCTGTGCCCCTATTTCCATCCCCTCCATCTCATCTAGGTGTAAATGTGGCATCTGTGCCCCACTTCCGTGCCCTCCCATCCCTTCCAAGGTGGGTGACAGCAGTCAGCAGGATGAGACCCTGTTTGTAGGGAGGTCCTGCTCTGTTACCCCCCACATTTCCACATTTCCTTCAAAGTTGGAAGGGACCTTGAAGGGCACAAGCCAGAGCAGCTCCCTGAATACCTCCCTCCCCTCACTAACAAGTGCAGATTGGGAAAGAGATGCCCTGGAGGAGAGCAGACTCAATCTCCTAGTGAGAGACACCCCAAAAGCAGAGTTCATAAAGATGTTTTTCTGTGCACATTCGTTCTTCCTTGTCCTGTACCTCTCCTTAAAGGATCAGTGTTCTCAGAGCAAAGCAGCAAAAGCCACACCAAGGATGCTGCAAAGGGCTTAAAATTGGCCCCACAGCAGCTTTGCACCAAATTTTCACTGTTAAAAGGATAAAAATGGGTCAAGAGAAAGGCTTGGCCCAGGTGGGTGAGAATTGAACTCTGGAAGGGGTTTCTAAAGCCTGTTTGGGAGATCTCAGCCCCAAATCCCCTCTTGGTTCCTGTACAGGGACCCAAAAGCCTCAGAATCTCAGAAACAGGAATTAGCAGCAAGAGCTATGGCACATCAGTAAATAAAACACAGTCATAGAATCATGGAGAGGTTTGGATTGGAAGAGACCTTAAAGCTCATCTCATTCCAACCCCCTGCCACAGGCAGGGACACCTCCCACTATCCCAGGTTGCTCCAAGCCCTGTCCAACCTGGCCTTGGACAGTTCCAGGGATGGGGCAGCCACAGCTTCTCTGGGCAACCTGTGCCAGGGCCTCACCACCCTCCCAGCCAAGAATTCCTTCCCAATATCCCAACTAAATCTACCCTCTTTCAGCTTAAAGCCATTAAACACACCCTGGACTGAGCCCTGGCAGAGAACTGAGTTGCCCAGAAGAGCCCCTCTGGCACTATGGAATTCTCTGACCCCCCAGGAGAAGTGGCCATGTCCAGACTCTTGTTTGGAATGATCTGGCCTGGGGCTCCCTCCCAGACTGGATACTGAAGTTTTCAACCTCAATTTCACAGAAATGTCACAGATTATTTCTGTACAAATCCCCCTGAGAGGAGTTCTCATTTTATTGTCCCTTGAAAGAAGTCATTAAAGTACCTGGCCAGGTTACAGCAGCCACCTCAGAGGGTAAGAACGGTATTTGCAAGAGCTATAGTTATTTTAGAAGAATCCCAAAGAACATAGAAAGCTCATCTCAGCCCTTCTTACCTGGAGTGGCCAGGGAGACCAGGAGGAAAACAGCAAAGACAAGGTACAGGAATTTCATGGCTGCAGTTGAGCTGGGATCTCAGCAAGGCTGGAGAGAGGAGCTTTGGAGACCTCAGAGGGAGGAGGTGATGTACAGGGAGGCTGCAGCCCCTGGTTTTTATAGAGCCTTTCCCTGGGGATGCTGGGGAGATGGGAATTCATCCAAGTGCTGTTTGGGGCTGGACGTGCAGTGATGGCACGAGAGAATTCCCTGTGTGCTGGCAACCACCTCCTCCCCCCAGAGGTGGTTGCCCAATATCAGATAGGATTTCAGCACTCCTTGGAACACAAAGGAATAGGGGCTGTCAATAACAGAGACCTTAGGATGGGTCAGAGGGACCTGATGGAGATCTGTGGGTGCAGCGATGGAGGGAGAACAAGATCACTATCACGGGGTTCCAGGCCTTTCCCAACCTCTGGCAGGGATGCAGTGGGATGCAACAGGGACACGATGCACTGATGACTCTCCCTCCATTGTCCAGGCTGATCACCATGTGGGACTGATTGGAAAGGACCCATGTTCCCATCTCTGAGCCATCTCTGACAAATCTCCCTGATAAATTCATCAAACACCACATTCAGTGAAGTCTCTTTGGTCTTCTTCTCTCACCCCTCTGATGGATGGGCTGGAGCGCTGGGGCTGACAGCTCCCAGGAGCCTGGATGAGCTTTGGAGACACTTTGATCATCATCTCTTCCTCACAAACCCTCCAGACAGTCCTGAGGTTTCAAACAAAAGCTTTTCCAACCCAAATTCACTGGGCTGTTTAATGGCTTGAGGAACAGCCAGGAAAACAGAGGCAACCGGTGAAGGGACAAGAAGCTGCTGCTGGTGCAGAATTCCTCAATATCCTCAAACTTAAATCTGCAAAAGGCAGCAGATGAATCTTAAAACACTGAGTAACATGACAGCAAAACATCAAACCCTCAATCAGTGTAAGTTTAAGGCTGAGAATTTGGAAAAATGGATAATCTCTGTGCAAATGGTGGGTCTGAATTACCTAAAGCCAGTTAGGAAGGGGGTTTGGGAGTCCTGCATCAGTCTGTGGGGTGTCACAGTGGTGTGTGCTCTGCTCATCTCCCCCTCCCTGGTGGCCCCTGGTAGGGAAAGAAGAGGTTAAAAGAAAGGTGGCAGAGCTGGGGACTTGTGTTCATAAAATTAAGTATATTGGCACTTGTCAGCTCGGGGGGGGAACACTTAAAGGAGGTGTATTACAAGCTGTAAAAATTTCAGAGGCCTAAGGAGGATAGAGCGACAGTTCTTCAATTTTTATAACCCAAGAAATAGGTGGGATACCAAGGCAAATCATGCATTTATCAAAAAGGTAACCAAACTGTCCTCTTTCCCACTGAGCACAGCTGAAACGTGGAACCTGAACAAGAAATTCAAGCAGTTAAAATGTATTGAAAGGACAAATGTATTGAGAAAGCAATTTGTAAATTAATGCAGCAGGTGCAAATAAGGTATAAAAACTTCTTGAGGAAGTCAACAAATTTCCTGTTGCTGGAGGGTGGGGAGTTTTACGGAGTGAGAACACACGATCTTGGACTCCTTCCCAGGCACCCACTTCTGCCTGCACCAGGCTCTTCACTGGGGCTTGGCTCAGCTTTATGTTCCTCTCTGTGATCTGACTGTGTGCAGAAATTGAGGAAAAGTGAAGGTGAGGGGGCTGTGCACCTCCTCTACTTCATCACCATGATTTCTAACTGTTGCTCTTGGGTGTTTGTCATTTTTTCTTCAGCAATGGTGTTTCCACACTTTCCCTGTTCAGTCCTTTCTGCTCTACATTCCTGTCACTACAAAGGCTTTCCTATAGCTCAGGTGAGGACCTTCTGCTGTGCCTAGTCACTGACTCCTCATCCTGGCCACCAAGAGCAGACTATACCTATCCAGTGTATCACATCATTAAGATTTAAGGACTGCCGTGCTTTCTATGTGTTCTCTTTCCTGATCATCATTATTCCACTCGATTCAGTCTTTTCTGGCAGGTCACATCTTAATCATAGAATCACAGAATCATTTAGGTTGGAAAATATCTCTAAGAACAAGTCCAACCATTCCCCAGCACTGCCAAGACCACCACTAACCCCTGTCCCCAAGTGCTACATCCATATGGCTTTTAAATCTCTCCAGGGATGGGGACTCCACCACTTCCCTGGGCAGCCTGTTCCAATGCCTGAACTCCAACTGGGTGAATAAATATCCCCTGGTGCCACTTGAGGCCATTTCCTCTTGTCCCTTGTTTCCTGGGAGCAGAGCAGACCCCCCCCGGCTCCCCTCTCCTGTCAGGGAGTTGCAGAGCCAAAAGGTCCCCCCTGAGCCTCCTTTTCTCCAGGCTGAGCCCCCCCATCTCCCTCAGCTGCTCCTGGTGCTCCAGCCCCTTTCCCAGCTCTGTTCCCTTCCCTGGACACGCTCCAGCCCCTTAATGTCTCTCTTGTCTGAGGGGCCCAGAGCTGCCCCCAGCACTGGAGGTGCCCCAGCAGTGCCAGCACAGGGGGATGGTCACACTTCTTGACCTCTTGCCATTTTCTGAGCTCCTTTGAGCCCCTTCCCTGCTTTCCTGAAGCACATGAATGGTTGGATGTGCTTTCCAAGGGCTGTGCCCTGTATGGGTACGTCCTGTGTTTTCCAAACTTAGCTTTTGTTTGTACTTTTAGGACAATTGGTGCTGGTTTCCCCACACCTTGACATTGCTCTTAGGTGCCTACGTGTGATCTACTGCAACACAAAGTTTCCCTGCAGAAACTCTGTGTTCTGTGTTCTCCAGTTCATTATCCTTGTCTGTACAGACAAGGTAGCTTTCCCTATTACTTAATTATATTTTTTTCATTATCTTTTTAGCATGAGAAGATCCACTGGAATGCTAATCCTGTCCTCTAATGCTTTGCAGTCCTTTTCAGCTTCTTATTTTTGAATTTTTTAAGCTTTCTTATTAGACAACCACGAAAATTATTAGGAAGGAAAGCACTGGAATCACGACAGATTTCTGATCAGATGTGGTGTGGCAATTCATTACCTTGGCTTCATTTACATATTTGCCCACATCCCTTTTAATCAGCTTCACAGTCCTTTTTTTGAAAGATTTCAGGCAAAATACTCAAATTGGTCTTGGGGCAAATCAATGGGATGAAAATTAGGCCAAGTGTCTCTGGGTTGGGAAACTCCTGGTACCAGCACAGGCTGGGGATGAACAGATGGAGTAGCCCTGGGGAGAAGGACTTTGGGTGCTGGTGGGTGAGAGGCTGGACATGCCCCGGCCATGGGCACTCCCAGCCCAGAAACCCCCCCTGTCCTGGGCTCAGGAGGGAGGGATTCTGCCCCTCTGACCCCTCAGGTGAGACCCCACCTGCAGAGCTCCCTCCAGCCCTGGGGAACAACAGCACAAGGACGTGGAGCTGCTGGAGAGAGTCCAGAGGAGGCCCCGGAGATGCTCCGAGGGCTGGAGCCCCTCTGCTCTGGAGCCAGGCTGGGAGAGCTGGGGCTGTTCACCTGGAGAAGAGAAGGCTCTGGGGAGACCTTAGAGCCCCTTCCAGTACCTAAAGGGGCTCCAGGAGAGCTGGAGAAGGACTTGGGACAAGTCCTGGACAAGCCTGGAGGTACAGGACACAGGGAATGGCTTCCCACTGCCAGAGGGCAGAGTTAGATGGGATATTGGGAAGGAATTGTTGTCTGTGAGGGTGGTGAGGCCCTGGCACAGATTGCCCAGAGAAGGTGTGGCTGGCCCTGGATCCCTGGAAGTGTCCAAGGCCAGGTTGGATGGAGCTTTGACCAACCTGGGCTTGTTTCAGGTGTCCCTGAAACAAGATGGAGTTTAAGGTCCTTTCCATCCCAAACCATGCTGGGATACTATTCCATGATTCTCTGAGCCTCACTGCCAGTGCTCCAGTCAGGGTTGGATGCACCCTGATGGATCTGATACCTTGGTATTGTCCATTGTGTCTGTGCCTTGCAGAGATTATCAGACAGTGTCCAGAGCTTATCAGAAAGACTCCCAGACTGAATTCCTGCACCCCTGGGCAGAAGCTCTGCTTCCTGGTGGCTCCATGTGTTCTGGCAGCCACATCCCAGTAGCCGGATCTGGAGCAGGGAATGGTCCCCACATTCCCCCTGGAGCATGGACCTGCTGCCAGGTGCCTTTGTGAGTGGGACCAGCAGGTCGGGGTGACACTGAACACACCAGCAAACAAACAACACCTCTTTGGAGAGGGGTTTGCTCCAGTTTCTCCTCTCACCACACCACTTGTGGCAGGAGTGCTGCTATAAAACCCAGGGCCTTCCAGGTCCCCCACCCCGGCCACCTCAGACACACTCCCGGGATCTCCCCTGGCCTCCAGCCATGAGGGTGCTCTGCCTGCTCTTTGCTGTGTTTCTGCTTTTTTCGTTGGCCACCCCAGGTAAGACAGGGACTCATGGGGTGACCCTGGAGTCTGTGGGTACAGGTGGCTGTCTCCTCTCCAGCCTCTGTGCCAGGGGGTGAGGGAGGTGGTTCATCTCACTCAGCTTTGGCAGTGGGGATCAGGTACCTGCAGGAAGCTCTGGCTGATGACTTATCCCACATATCTTTGGGTTTGGGATGAGATGAATGCCACACTGCAAATCCCATCTCTCCCACTCGTGTATAGAGGAATGGTTTTTAAGTGCCCAGTGGTCCCCCAGCTCAGTGGGGACAGGAAACATGTGTCCTATTATATGTGAGTCTAAAACCAAAGGTACTTGGTGCCTCAGTGCCACCTGGGAGCCAACAAGGAGATAAATTTAGGGGCTCTGCCCTCCTACACCCCCATCATTTCCCCTCATAACCCTTTTCTGTCTCTGTCCTCCCTGTAGGGCAGGGGCAGCCCAAGAGCTCTTGTGACGGGTACTGCTCCTACTTGTGTGGCAAAACCGACGAGTGGACCTTCAGCCCCTCCTGTGGGAAGATGTACTGCTGCATCCCCTCACCCAAAAAGGCAAAATGATTGGGAAGGAGGAAGAGCAGCACTCGGGGTGGAGCCCCAGGGCGCTGTGCTCACGGTGTGACTGCTTTGAAGTAAAGACGGGCAGATAAGATTTCTGTGTGCTGTGTGGGTCATTTGCCTCCTGGGAGGGGAGAGCCTGGAGAGGTTGGCAGCCAAAACTCCCTGGACCATAATTACAACACAGCCCTGACAGCCCCAGGCGTTTCTAAGCCCTGACACCAAAGTGACACACGGGAAAAGCAAAGGCTTTGGGATTTTCCCATTGCTTCAAAGCACGGTGGTGGCAAAGGCTGGCAGAGGCTGACTGCCTGATATTGTGCCTCCCTCCTCCACAAGTTGAATCCCAGTTAATTTTTAGCCCCCCCCCAAGGTCCCTTCGGTCCCATTCAGCCTCTGCACTGGGGTTCTCAGTCCCATGGGGGATAGAAATTGGAGATAAACAGTCACCACCTTTCCATTGCACCCCAAAATCCCACTCCTGGGATGCCCATCCTCATCCCAGTGCAGACACCCCGGTTTTGGTGTCCTGTGGTTGTCCTGGACAGCCTTG
Source organism: Manacus candei (assembly GCF_025592945.1). Taxonomy (NCBI): domain Eukaryota; kingdom Metazoa; phylum Chordata; class Aves; order Passeriformes; family Pipridae; genus Manacus; species Manacus candei. The sequence goes on along the minus strand of NW_026138055.1, from coordinate 7,549,602 downwards.
TACTGATCAAATGACTTCTCAGCATAGCCTGTGACCAGATTATTCCATTGAGAGTCACCAGTAATGGAAGAACAGATGAGGATTTGTGCAGTGGCCCCTTCCCCACCCACTCCACTGTGGGATACGCCTTTCACTCCAGGTGTTCTGCAAGGGATATGAAGTGATCTGGAGTGGGGTTGCTCAGAGAACCCCATGAAGGGCAGCCAGACAAACCTCTGGAGCAACACTGGAGGGTGAGATGTTTGTGTGATAAAGGGTCATGGGACAGAAAACAGCCCCATTTGTCTGAAACCCTCCAGGAAATAGAGTGAGCTTCCATCCATGGGGCCATGAAAACCCAGGAAAAGCTTTGTACTAGTATCAGTAGGATGGAAGGAGCTGCAAGAGAAGAGTAAACTGGGTGCAGACTGTGGGATAAGGAGTGTGAGTGGGTTAACATTCAATTTTCAGGGCTGGGCAGCAGGAAAAATATCACATTTGATACAGGATAGCCCATCAAGAGTCACAGGCTGTGGTCAAGATTCACCTGATCCCAGACAACAGGATAGGAAAGAAGGAAAATTCCCTTAAACAAACCATGTGTTGGTGACACTTCACAGACACACAAGGTTGAAAGATTGGTTAAAAATTGCAGAAGGAAATGCTGAGCAAAAATAAAAACCTCCTTTGCTGTTTCTTTACCATTTTTCATCAAGAAAAAAAAATCAGAATTGCAGGAGTGAAAAGGCACATGGAAGGGAATGAACTGCAAAATGGGGTTTTGAAGTGATGCCTCTCGCTCTGCTGCCTCTCCAGCCTTCAAAATGTGTCTGCAGCTAAAAAAGTGCCCAAAACCAGCAGCTGGAGCAACCTGGTCTAGTGGAAGGTATCCCTGCCCATGACAGCGGGGTTGGAATGAGATGAGCTTTAAAGCTCCATTTCAATTCAAATCATTCCATGATTCCGTAATATTTTGAATTCTGGCTATGCCAAGAAGAAGATTTGTATCCTGGAAAGCACCTTTTATAGGAGAAATAGCTGAATATTTATACCTTACAGAGCCAGTACTGATAAATTACTGGATTACAGGGGTTTCATGTGTTTACAAGGAGAAAAGAGCAGCTACTGGGCTTGGATCAAAGTTGTCCCTTGGGAAAGCCACTGTGCATCACTGATCCCACTGTACTTACACTCCACATCTTTGCAGGAGCAACAGGGGATGGAAAGGCCACTACTTTTGCACTTAATCTCAATAAGGAAGTTATGTAAAAACAGGGAAATTGTAAAAAAGAGGACAAAATGTACAGCTAAAAGTTGAACGCTTGCAAGTAGATTCTTTGCAAGCACTGAGGGAGTTGTTTAAGGCCACTGTGATGGAGACTCAGGGAAAATGTATGACAGCTGTTAAAAATGCCCTGAGAAAGAGCAAAAGGAAAAGGTCACAGCAGAACAGTGGGACGGGGGGGGGTTGTTAGAAAGGAAAAGCTGAAATTGTGTCCAAACGTGGAAAATAGAAAAGATAATAAACTGGGTCTGACAAAGTGTAAAACACAATAAGGCAGCTCAGCAGAGAATTGCAGGAAGAGCTTGCAAAAGGCAGGCAAACCTTCTTATAATAAGTCTTTTTTCTTATTCCAAACACATCAGGAACATGAAGACTGACAAAGAGTGTGGTCAGAGCAACAATAATAATAAAAGCTCAGGCCACTCCACAGAAGCTGAATGAAATATTTGCAGCTCTGTTCACCTTGCAAGAGAGGAGGGAGGTCTTGGTGCTGAACTCTCCTTTGTAGGGACTCATTGAGGGACTTGTTTTAAATGTAAAGGGGGTGGAAGAGAAGAAATAAGCAACAAAAAATCACCAGCACCCAGATTCTTTTCCTCAAAAATAGTCTGAAGGGAATTCAAGGATGAAATACTGCCCTCCTAAATGCAGTTTATGGATCTCTTCAGCCTGGAGAAGAGAAGGCTCCAGGGAGACCTGAGAGCCCCTTCCAGTGCCTAAAGGGGCTCCTAAAGAGCTGGAGAGGGACTTGGGACAAGGGCCTAGGGAACAAGGGGGACAGGACACAGGGAATGGCTTCCCACTGCCAGAGGGCAGGGTTAGATGGGATATTGGGAAGGAATTGTTGGCAGTGAGGGTGATGAGGCCCTGGCACAGGTTGCCCAGAGAAGCTGTGGCTGCCCCTGGATCCCTGGAAGTGTCCAAGGCCAGGTTGGAGTAACTGGTCTAGTGGAAGGTGTCCCTGCCCATGACAGGGGGTTGGAATTAATGATCATTAAGGTCCTTTCCACTCAAACCATTCCATGATTCTATGATCTATTGCTTAAAAAAAAATTTACTATGCAAAGATGGGAGATGCTGGTTTTGTGGGGAAAAAAAAACCATCTTAAAGGGTCCTGTGGGATTACAAGCCAGGATTATACCAGTTTAAATATAATCACATGGGGAAAAAAAACAGGAAAATCCTGTCCTAAAACCTACTAGAGTTCCCAGAAGGAGGCAGCAGACTAGGGAGACTGGAATTCAAAAGGCAGGGAGCAGCATTATTAGGCCGAGATGCAGGAGAGGAAGGTCATGGGGAGCAATGTGGGGGTCACTGTTGGGGATACAGAAGTAAATTTGGTCATAAAAGATCCAGAAAAGGGGTTGAATGGAAAGGTTGCAAAATTTCTTACTGGACTGACTTGTTGAGGGTAATAAAGGTAAGGGCTGTGGAAGGACCTTGCTGGTTTGAGGGTCTGAGTCCTAATGTGGCTGATGGAATTCAGTGCAGATCAGACACACAGGGAAAAAAACCCTGATTTTGTATGTCAAACGAATGGTTCTATGTTGGTTACTTGATTGGCAGGTAGAGACTGGGAATGCAAGAGGAAGAAAGAACGGGGAGAAGCATCATTGCACTGTGTTGCTTGATACATCTTGGGAATTTTGGCCAGATATTTTGGTCTTTTTTTATTTTTGGTGTTTTCCCATGTGTTTACCTCCTTTGAATGACAGTGAACATCTCTGTGAAAGAAGAGGGAAGAGCTGGAGACTTGTAGTGCCACTCAGAGAGTGAAACCTGAGCCCCAGTGAGCCTCAGCCACCCCCTTATCAGGGAAGCATCAACCACAAAAAGCCCTGATGGGTCATTTCTTTGTTATTTATACAAATTGCACTCAACCAGAAAGGCTTCCATGCAAAAAAAAGAGGCAGTGCAGGCTCTTCCCTGATCCCTGTCTGTGGTGACACGTGGGTACAAGTGACAGGGAAGCAGATGGGCAAATTAACAGGAATCATTGGGCCAGACATTCTCATCCTGCCTGGCATTCCTCCCTCTTCCAGGGCAGATGCACTGACTGTCACTACAAGGAAAGACAGATCTTTAAAATGTATAGCACCAGGCAATCTGGTAACTCCAGATTTGTGGGCAAAGTGGGGTTTTTACTGCTCTGTGTGGCTTGATTCTTTTAAAATGTTTCTGTCAAAGTCTTATTTCACTGAAAATAAGGTATAGAGGAAAAAAAAAACAAACTTACAGCCAAGATCCAAACTGTTATCATGGAATCATAGAATGGTTTGGGTTGGAAGGGACCTTAAAGCTCAGTTCCAACCCCCTACAGCAGGCAGGGACACCCTCCACTGGACCAGGTTGCTTCAAGCCCCGTCCAACCTGGCCTTGGACACTTCCAGGGATGGAAAGTCCACAACTTCTCTGGGCAACCTGTATCCCATTGTAGCTTCCAGAAACAGGGCTCAGAAAAATACTCTTTGTTTTGGAGCTGCAGTTTATGGTGCTGTTTTAATTGATACTCCCCATAAATAGACAATGATCTCAGGCAAATGGTCTTGATTTTCAGGGTTGTCCTGTGCAGGGCCAGGAGTTAGACTCGATGGTCCTTGTGGGTCCCTTCCAGCTGAGGCTATTCTGTGATTCTGTGATCATTTCTATGTGTCAGATAAGAAAGACAAAGAGGGGTGTTTTTTTTTCCCAAATACCTTTCCTTTCAAGACGTGGATGAAAGCTTGACATGAGAGGTGTGAATAAAAGACAGCATTAAAGTGATGTGGTTTTAGCTGAAAAACCACAGCGATTGAGGATCAGATCATGATTCCACTCCTGTTCTATTGCTCTCTCCAACTCCCTGACAGGAGGGTGGAGCCTGGTGGGGTCAGTCTCTTCTTCCAGGGAACAAGAGGAAACACCTCAAGTTGTGCCAAGGGAGGTTTGGGTTGGACATTAGGGAAAATTTCTTCACTGGAAGGTTGTCCAGCCCTGGCACAGCTGCTCAGGGCAGGGGTGGAAACCCCATCCCTGGAGGGATTTAAAAGCTGTGTAGATGTGGCCCTTGGGGACATGGGTGAGGGGTGGCCTTGGCAGTGCTGGGGGATGGTTGGACTCGATGGTCTCAGAGGGCTTTTCCAACCTTAATGATTCTGTGAGCCTATTTAGTCTATAAATATGAGAATATCTCTGCTCTCTCACTCAAAAATATGATTTCTTTTCCAGATTTGTCTGCACCCTCATGAACCTCAAAGTCTTTTGGCCTTTTTTTTTTTCCTTTTTGTTTTTAACTTTTTTTTTTTTTACTTTCTTACTAAATTGAGTGGTCAAATAAAATGTATTCGAAGGCAAATACAGGTGATGACTGAGGAAGGTCCCTCTGCTGAAATTTCTGCAATGACTTCAGGCTACCAAGACACATGGATGATTCCAGACTTCTAAAAACGTGGGCTCACACACCCCAAATCGAGTCCTGGATCAGGAGAATAGAGAACATCCTAAAAGAGATTTTTAACAGTGGCCTAATTCCACAACATGGAGGACCAAAATTCCTCCAGAGTTGGTGAGAAGGTGTTTTGACAAAACCAAAATCACTGAGAGGTCAGAGCTGCTGCTGTCAGAGATGTTCTACATTCCCCAAATCGTTTCTTTTTAAGGAACAACCGAAAAAGTGGGAAACCAAAACTGTCAGTTTTCAGCCCCCTTTTTTATCTGCTGCAGAACTTTTGATTATGTGTTTCTCTTCACCTTTCCATGTATCCATTCCCCATCCAAAGTCCACAGAGGTCACCAGAAACGGTACCAGTTTTTTCCACTGTATTTCCTGGAGGGGAAGGAGGTGGAATCTGCCCCTTGGCCAGGGGGGGTTTATCACGTTTCCAGGAGCTCCTTGAACTCCTGCAGCACCTGCTGGTCATCACTGGGTGGTCTCTCCATGCTCCCTTTTAGATCCCTCTATCTACATTTTTCACTTTCACCTTTTATTTCTTTGTGTTTTTTACAACCTTTGGGTTTTTTCTCCAATCCTGTGGCTCTTTTTTTCCAAGGGCACCTTCAGAAGCCACAAGATTTCAGTAGAACTGATCATTACCAGCCCTCAGAAACCACTGTGAGGACACAGGAAAAGGGAGCAGGGCATCATTAAAGAGAAACAATGACCCCCTTTTCTACAAGGAAGGTGCCTCTGCTGACTCCACAGGCTGAGAATGGTGAGGATGGACATAATCATTGTAGCAGGAAAGGCAAAAATTCCCTTTACAGACCCTGCTGGGGCTGCTCTATTCCCATAGCACACACCTGTGAATGACTCCAACAGACCCTCTTGTAGGTGCTCTGAAATGAGAAGCCTTGGGGAATTAGAGGGCAGGAATGATGCTCTCCCAAAGATCCTTCTAAAGAAGGTCTCTGGAAGATGCTGAAGGAAGTGTGAAATACTGAAGAGAGTGTGAAATGCTGCACCCATCCATTCCCACTCATTACCCAGCCATGGGAAAAATAGTCTGCCATTGATCCATCAGGATCTCTGATCAGTCCTGATTTTTTGAGCCCCAGGAGTGAACCAGGCCCCCTCAAGTTTTGCTGTGAGACTCAGTGGGGAAATGGACACCCAGGAGGGTGTTATTCCAACCAGACCCTTTTTTCATTCAGCACTGCCTGAATTCCCTGTGAGAAACAGAGAGGCAAACTCCATCTGTTTAACACTTCCATTAAGAAGTTTGTGGAAAAAGAGCAGTGAGATGTGATTCTAACAGACCTTTTGGGCTGGGCTTGGAGAACCTGCCCTCATGCTTTAAAGGGGATCACGAGGACACAAGGAATAACATCTTCTTTCTCTTTTTAATTATTGAGAGGAGGGGGTGACAACGGGGTTACACAGTTGGGAATCTGCCCCCAAAGCCACCATGGTGCCTCCTCTTCCTCAGGTGCTTCCTGTTCAGCTCCTATTTCCCCTTCCAGACAGGTGGGACACAGCAGTAGTTCCTGCAGTCGGCAGAGAAGGACCAGGTGTCCATGGCAGCACACTGCTTGGAGCAGTAGCCCACGTCAGCACAGGTCTTCCTTATCTTCCCATAGCCTGCAAGAGGACAGAGGGAGAGTGGTTGGGTCAGGAGAGGTGCCTCTGTGCCCCATTTCCATGCCCTCCCATCCCCTCCAAGCTGGGTGACATCAGCAGGATGAGACCCTGCTCGTAGGGAGGTCCTGCTCCCTTCCCACACGTTTCCACAGCTCCTGCCCAATCCCAGCCCTAAAGCAGGAAGGGATCTTGAAGGGCACAAGCCTGAGCAGCTCTTTGTGCACCTTCTCCCCCCAGCTGGTGGATACAGAGCCAGTGGATGACAGAGGTGCAGTTTGGGAAAGATGCTCCCAAGGAGAGCAGATCCATCTCCTTCATGAGGGACACCCCAAGAGCAAAGGTGATAGAGATGCTCCTCTGTGGAAGACTTCAGCAAGTGCCAGGCACCAGGGTGAGAAGCTGTTGGCCCAAAATACCTGGGAAATTATGTCCAGAGTGAATGGACATTGGAATGGGAACCCTTTTGAGCCTCAAATCTCCCTTTCATTCATTGAAGAGGGAGGTGACAACCAGAACTGAAGGGATCTCTGTCAGCACTGCACATTAAAAATGTGAGGGAGCTGGACCCTGGAGATGTTGTCAGAACTAGTTTGGCACAAAAAGTGGCATCATACAAGCAGAGGAAGCCTCTAGAAGGCTGGTGCCTCTGAGAAAGGCATCCAGCACTCACTTGGCAGTCCATGATTAAAATAACTACACCAGGGCCCAGCTCAGCTTCCCCAGGTGTCAAAAATGTCTGAAACATCCTAAATGTGCCTCTCACAGTACTTAAAAGTGATTTTTGTTTTAAAGACTCATTTGTATGAACGTAGAGCCCCATATGAGACAGCCTTGGGGTAACCAAGTCATATCACAGAGCCACAGAGTGGTTTGGGTGGGGAGGCACCGCAGATCCAGATTTGCAGGACACCATCACCCATCTGCACACCCAAAGGACACATTTATGTGGGCATCAAAATCACAGCTTTTCAAACCAGTGGAGACCATGTTTGCTCAAGATGCCCATGGCCCAGTCTGACCCTCCTCACCCTGTTTTTCCCACCCTTGTCCAGCTCCCCTTCTGATGCAATCCACCCTCTTACCTGGGGCAGCCAAGGAGACCAGGAGGAAGACAGCAAAGACAAGGTAGAGGAACCTCATGGCTGGAGTTGAGCTGGGACCTCAGCAAGGCTGGAGAAGGAGCTGGAGAGAGCCTGAGCTGGATGCAGTGAGTGGCAAGGCTGGGGATCCTCATATTTATAGTGCAGAGAGGATGGTCTGGGGGAGGTCCTGCTGCTCACGGGGCCTCTCATGGGTCACTGCACAGCACAGCCACTGGCCCCTCCACCCTGCACCTGGAGGGTGCACCTGGGCATGTTGGCAGAGCTCTGCTCTCCCCAGGCCTGGGATCAATCCCCAATTCAAAGGAAAACCACGGGGTGTGACAGGAGGGAACGGGGAGTAGATAGAACAGATGTGCTGGGGCAGAGGGACCTCGCAGGAAACAAGATCAATATCAAAGGGCTGCAGGCCTTTCTCAACCTTTGGCAGGGATGCAGCTGCATGAAATAGGGCTGAGACATGGCCAGGATGCACTCACAGCTCTGCTTGTGTTGTCTAGACCTGTCCCCACGAGGGCTGGACACGCTGAAAGGGGCCCTGGTGTGAACATCCATGGCTTGGGAAGGACCCCATGTCCATTCCTTCTTGGGAACCATGACTGAAAAGTTAATTTAGCAAACACCACATTCAAAGTAGCCTGTTCTGTTGTGCCCTCTCACTCCCTTGATGGGCAGGAGCCCTGGAGCCAAGAGCCTTTTCCCAGGAACCTGGATGAGCTGACCACCTTGGATCATCACCTCTCCCTGCCAAAGCCTCCAGACAGCTCTGGTGTCTGGAGTGTGCTTATTTTCTGGGGTGGAAATACCCTGATCCCTGCTGCCAGGGGTGTTCTGAAGCTGACAGAAGGTTATTCAGAAAGGAAAACAGAGTGTTTGGATTTCCTGGAGTGGGCACTGATGAAAATTGGGGTGTCCCTGCAGCAATTTTGAGGGTATTTCATGCTGCAAACTGTGCATGCTGGTGGTGTCCCTGTCCCTGCACAGGTAGAGCAGGACAAGAAGATGTATAAAATATGGTGAAAGCTGGAGGGTTATTTTCAGGCAGAAAGATAGGAATTATACTGGGAATTTCCACTGTAGAAGTGGGAATATGTGACAGCAGTGTCACAACTATAGGTGTCCTAAAAAAGCGAGAACTTTGGTTTTCCATTTTCATAACAGAGAAGCAGATGACACAGGAGAGAATGAACTAAACAAGGAATTCCTCTTTCCCATTGCCCATAACGGTGCAACTCGCTGTGCCATGGACAGGATGAGAGGAAACAGCCTCAAGCTGCACAAAGGAAGGCTTAGATTGGATATTTGGGAAAATTTTTCACTGAAAGGGTGGTCAGGCACTGGAACAGGCTGCCCAGGGAATAGTGGAGTCCCCATCCCTGGAGGGATTTAAAAGCCATGTGGATGTGGCACTTGGGGACATGGGTCAGTGGTGGCCTTGGCAGTGCTGGGGAAATGGTTGGACTTGATGATCTTAGAGGTCTTTTCCAAACCCAGATGATTCTAAGATCCATGATTCCATGGCATGGTTTACTCTTCTTTGACCGACTTCATAAATTACCTGTCCTGGTGCAGTCAGCTCACTGTCCTCATGGGTACATTTTTAGCACAACCCTGGCCATGCTTTTTTCTGAGGCCACTTGACACTTCTGCAAAGACATTTCTCACCTCACTTCACATGTCTCCAGAGTCCAGGTATTATTTCTGGTCAGGATCTGGTCATCCTGCTTTGAGTGGAACAGAGTTTAACGCTGTGGACGTTACCAGGGTATGTCCAGTGGCCTCAGGACCATAAAGTGGGTTGGGGAGCTGTTCAGGTGACCCACAAAGCTGCAACTGTGACGATATATTGTGTGTTACCAAAAATGCATTAAACCACAGAGGTCCAGAGGAGGCCACAGAAGTGCTCCTAAGGCTGAAGCCCCTCTGCTCTGGAGCCAGGCTGGAAGAGTTGGGGGTGTTCACCTGGAGAAGAACCTGGGGAGACCTCAGAGCCCCTTCCAGTGCCTGAAGGAGCTCCAGGAGAGCTGGAGAAGGACTTGGACAAGGGATGGAGGAACAGGACACAGGGAATGGCTTCCCACTGCCAGAGGGCAGGGTTAGATGGGATATTGGGAAGGAATTGTTGGCTGAGAGGGTGGGGAGGCCCTGGCCCAGGTTGCCCAGAGAAGCTGTGGCTGCCCCTGGATCCCTGGAAGTGTTCCAGGACAGTTTGGATGGGGCTTGGAGCAACCTGGGATAGTGGGAGCTGTCCCCACCCATGGCAGGAGTTTAAAACTAGATGATCTTTAAGGTCCTTTCCAACCAAAGCCATTCCATGATTCTATGATTATGATCCCAATTCTTCCATATCTCAGCTCTGGGCTCTCTCCCTCTATTCCACTTCAACTGGAAAGATGAGTGCCCTCAGCAGTAAACAGAAAGTCTGATTCAGAATAATAAATACACCAGTTGAAGTACCTGACACGTGAGAAAGCTGTTGGTTATTTTTCCAGAAGGAATGATTTCTGCCTTTCCCAGAACAAGGTGACATTGTACCATTATGAGCAAATTGTTGCCCATTGCAGCCCCAAACCTCTCCTGCAGAATCCTTGCATTACCAAATATTGGTTATTCCAGCTTCTCCACCAATTGGTCCTATCCTTTGCAAAAAGGAAAAGCCAATCTCCAGTGTCCCACAAAATGCTGCAGTCCCTTTCATCCTGCTATTTGCAAATTCAGTAAAGACAACCTTCATCCCATTATGCAATTTTTTTAATGAAGACCCTGGATGGCTCAGGACTCAGAACAGCCTTCTGAGACGTCCTTCTCCCATCGTCACCATGGTAACTGGAAATTTATTAACTGCTGTTCAGAAACCATTTTTCCTTCATTTCCTTTAGCCCATGATCAATACTGGGAAAACAAAAACCAACTCGAAATCGAGACAAAAACACCCAGTCTAAAGAATATGATGCAAATGTTGTAGAGTACGACGTGTGAGGGAGACCCTTGAGGAACCTCAGTGCCAGAGCACTGGTCAGGGATGGATACACCCTAAAACTATTCCCCATCAGGAATCTGATGCCCTGATATTGTCTATTGTCCCCATTGTTCGTTGTCTGCCTTGCAGATAGTTCCAGAGTTTACCAGAAGGGCTCCCAGATGGAATTCCTGCACCCCAGGGGAGCAGCTCTGCTGTTGGCAGCCCTGGCTGGCACTGGCTGTGCCCAACAGCCGGATCTGGAGAACAGGAATGGTCCCCACGTGCCCACTGGAGCATGGATCAGGCTGCCAGCTGCCTTTGTGAGTGGGACCAGCGGGTCAGGGTGACACTGCACGTGTTGATAAGCAAACAACACCTCTCTGGAGATGGGTTTGCTCAGGTTTCTCTGTCCGTCTCCAAGCACGAATGGGTTTTTTTGTGAGTATTTTTCTTTGCTCCCAGCCCAGCAAGACCTCTGCTGGCCTCCAAGCATAAGCATTAGACTGGATATCAGGGAAAATATCTTCACTGGAAAGGTGGTCAAGCACTGGAAGAGGCTGCCCATGGAAGTGAGGGAATCATTGCCCCTGGAATTATTCAGAAAACAAGTAGATGTGGTACTTGTGGACGTGGGTTAGTGGTGGCCTTGGCATTGCTGGACTTGACCTTAGAGGGCTTTTCCAGCCTTAATGATTCCAGGATTCTATTTTCTGCGCTGGTTTGCTTTTCTCTTGTTTCCCTCCATGCCCACCCAGGTAACACAGCAGCTGGGAAGCCAGGGAGGATGGAGAGACCTGGAAGGACAAAGTTAGGAATTGCCACCTTCAGAGGCTTCTTGTGGGAACACCGTGCAGTGGGACAGCTTTGAATACCATCTCCAATGGCCATAAACTTTGTATGGTCAGATTGTTGAAGAGTAAACTGGAGAAAGGCTCTTCCCAGTCTCTCACCTGTCACTTGTTTACCCCTTTTCCAGATTTCTCTGTTCCCTCTCTCTTTTTTTGTGTCTCTCCCCAACTCTTTGGTACTACAAGTTGATGCCCTGGGAGCCCCCTTCCTCAGTCTTTGGTTTTTTCCCTTTCTCTCTCTCTTTTTTGTGTTTCCCATGACCACTACAAGGAAATAACTCTGCTCATTCCTGCAATTGACCATTCATAACCTTTTAAAAGGAATAATTTCATTTACTGGACTTTTGAAAGAAAATAAATCATTACTCTTCTAGCAGTGGTTTTTTGCTTTGTTTGTTTTTGGTTTTGTTTTTGGTAAGCAACTGGGTGTTTTTTTTAAGATGCAGAGTTTATTTTATAGGTATTGAATGTGATTGTTCCTACAGGTGTTCAACGGGGAATCCCTCATTGCAGCTGAATTCAAACAAACACCACCACTCCTTGCTGGTGTTGTCTCAGCACGAAGATTCATCTTTTCTGGATGCAAAACCAACAGCTAAAATTTCCTCCTTTGAGTTAAAGCTCAAGGAGCAGAAAGGATGAATCTGGATGAGCCTAAAGACACACAAAAGGAACCACTGCTGGAAGAGGCTGAAGCCTCACAGGAGAAAGAGAACAGCTGGACAAAATCCAGCAGAGGAGGGGAAGGATCCTTTAATGTTTCTTCACAAAATATGTTTTCATTGTATTTTTGAATCAGAAATGATCTAGCTTTGATGTAGATGTTATCTTTTTAATCCCAGAAATTCTAGAACCATTTATCCCCAGGCAGATGTTTCCATCATTCTTATTTCTTTCCAGCTTTTTCCTGGCACATGTAGTGACCTCTGCACTCCCTGTGCCATTTACACAAGCTGCCTCTGTACCAGCAAATTAAATATTTTCAATTTTTGAAATTGAAGTAAGGAATGTAAAGTACGTTATCATGATATAAATCTGGGCTTATTTCCCCTTGTTTTTCACCTTGAAATTACCAGTTTTTGCAAATCTTTCACAAAATGCTTAGCAGTGAACACAGACTTGGTTTAGCCTAGGTCAGAGTTTTAGGTGTGGAGGATTTCTACTGTGCAGCACCGGTAGTGGATTAAGGGATTAATTGGATTTATGAGATGCTCCTACTGAGGTGCTCCAGGAAGGGCAGATGCAATGGATGCAGTTGTACAAAGTGGGTACCATGACAGCCTTTTAAAACTACAGATAAATTATCCAGCAACTTAAATAATGGTGGTCCTCGCTGGCTTTAAGCTGGACCCCTTTTCTTACACTTGTATTAAGTTAGGTTAGGTTTGTTTTCTTCACAGGAAAACAAAGGCAGTAAGAACTGTCCTGTCCTATCCCATCCCATCCCAATCCCATCATATCATTTCACCTTCCAAGGGTACCAGATACCTGTGAGCTGTCTGTGAAACCCTTACACTGAGAATTTTTGTACAATCAGATAAAAGTCCTCACCCAGCTGAGGGAGCTGGAGGGGCTCAACCTGGAAAAAAGGAGGCTCAGAGGGGACCTTCTGGGTCTCTACAACTCCCTGACAGGAGGGTGGACCCAGGGGAATGTCAGGCTCTGCTCCCAAGGAACAAAGGACAGGATGAGAGGGAACGGTCTCAAGTTGAGCCAGGGGAGATTTAGATTGGATCTCAGGAGAAATATTCTTCAATGAAAAGATGCTCAGGCATTGGAACAGGCTGCCCAGGGCAGTGGTGGAGTCTCCATCCCTGGAAATGTTCAAAACACATGTGATGTAGAACTTGAGCGTGGGGATTTGTGGTGAACACAGTGGTGGTGGGTAAATAGTTGGGTTTGATGATCTTACAGGTCTTTTCAACGGTAATGACTCAATTATTCTATTCCAAGAACATGTAATTTGTTTCTGTGGCTGGTGGTGCCTTAGGAACTCCTTTTCCCACTGCTCTTGGTTCATTGAACCCAGAGAGGAAAAACAAAGGGGTGAAGGCTCAGACAGTGAGATGGCAAAGGGATCTGGGATCTCCTGACTCCTCTCCTCTGCCTCTTTGCACTTGAAAACTTGAAGCCAAACCCTTGGCATGTCTGAGTCAGCTGAGCCTTCTAGTGTGCAGGAAGGAGATGGCAAAAGGATGGCCTGGTTTGGCTGTCACCATGACATTAAACTGCTTCCATCTTCCAGCACAGTGTAGTTCTACCCAAAATGGCTCTTGGGTGTGGTCCTTGGTCTATGGTGAGTCCTGAATTTGCAGTTGGGATTTGGTGAAACTCTGGCTGGTTGTCCTGGGACACGGCAGCTCCCAGGCTGTGCCAACCACTGAGCGCTGTTTAAACTGGAGTATGGGCGCACCCTAGGGTAGCTCAGGATCACAGCAGCTCCAAGGATTAAAGAAAGAAAGAGGAATGAACACAATCAAAGCTTCTGAGCTTCACAAGCCATGGTGAAAATTTTCTCTGGCGAAGTGTATCCAGTGATGAGTAGAAGATCTCCAGGAAATGAAAACATCACCACTTCTTATTTACTCTCACTCTTAGTAACTAAACTTTCATTATAGAATCATAGAGTAAAATAATAGAATAGGTTTGGGTTGGAAGGGACCTTTAAGATCATCTAGTTCCAACCTGCTGCCATGGCCAGGGACACCTTCCACTAGCCCAGGTTGCTCCAAGCCCTGTCCAACCTGGCCTTGAACACTTCCAGGAATGGGGCAGCCACAGCTTCTTTGAGTAACCTGTGCCAGAGCTTCACCACTCTCACAGGGAAGAATTTATTCCTGATATCCAATCTAAACCTACTCTCTGTCAGTTTGAAGCCATTCTCCCTCATCCTGTCCCTTCAGGCCCTTGTAAATAATCTCTCTCCATCTTTCCTGTTGGTTCCCTTCAGGTACTGGAAGGGGCAATTAGGTCACCCCAAAGCCTTCTCTTCTCCAGGCTGAACAATCCCAATTCTCTCAGCCTTTCCTCACAGCAGAGCTGCTCCATCCCTCTGATCACCTTGGTGGCCTCCTCTGGACTCGCTCCAACATCTCCATGTCCTTCCTGTGCTGGGACCACAGTTCTGGAGACCCCCAAGCTGAATCACTCCCCAGGATAAACCTTCCACATGCTCACTCTGCCTTGGCTCCTCATCTTCCCTCCAGGTGACATTTCCTCCATTTCACTACACAAATCCACATATTTTTTTTCCAAGACATGTTCTTTCCAGTAACATCACCAACCACATTCAGTTTGATGTGAGTCAGCAGGGCTGCCCTTGGCCTTCTTGCCCACCTTGGCACACCTGGTTCATGTTCAGCCATTCCCAGACATTTTCAGTTTTCTGACCCTGCTTTTTCCTGAAAACCACAGCAAAATATCTGTCGACCAGCACCCCCAGAGCCTTTCCCAGCTTTCCAGACACTCTGTCCCCAGCCTGGAGCTGCAGAGGGTTGTTGTGCCCCAAGTGCAGGACCTGGCACTTGGCCTTGTTGATCCTCACACCACTGACCTCAGCCCATGGATCCAGCCTGTCCAGAACCCTCTGCAGATCCTTTCTGCCCTCCAGCAGATCAACACTCCCACCCAACTTGGTGTCATCTGCAATTTTACTGAGGGTACCCTCGATCCCCTCATCCAGATTATTGATAAAAGTATTAAACAGGACTGGGCCCAACACCAAGCCCTGGGGACATCACTGGTACCCGGCCCCCAACTGGTTTTAACTCCATTCCCCACCACTCTCTGGGCCCAGCATCCAGCCAGGTTTTAACTGAGCAAAGAGTGCACCCCCCCAGCCATGAACAGCCGGTTTCTCCAGGAGAGTGCTCTGGGAAACAGTGTCAAGGCTTTATTAAAGCCTGGGGGGGACAACATCCACAGCCTTTCCTTCATCCAGCAGCAGGTCACCCTCATCCACTACATCCCCTCCCAGGATCCTTCCCCTCCCCAGCTTCTGGTGGGGCAGAATGTTGGAGAGACAGCACTGGTGATACGGGAGCAGCACCCAGCAGTAGCCAAAACACTGGGTTGTTTCCAACCCCTTTCCAGCTCCAAATGCAAAGCCCAGCACTGTGAAGGCTGTGGGAAAAACTGACTCCACCTCAGCCAGACATGACACAATGACACTGAACAAGGCTCTCCCCATCTCTGGGACTGGCTCCTGCTGAGGTCATTCCCAGATATTTTCACTTTTCTGACTCTGCTTTTTCCTGAAAACCACAGCAAAATATCCATCTGTTGCCTCTGCTGATGCCCTCTGCAAAGTCACACTGAAAGGGTGGCCAGGCATTGGAATGTGCTGCCCAGGGAAGTTGTGGAATCACCATCTCTGGAAGTGTTCAAAAAGGATGTGGATGTGGCACTCGGGACATGGTTTAGTGTTGGTTTAGACTCAATGATCTTAAAGGGCTTTTCCAACCTAAATGATTCTGTGAATCTATAAGAAAAAAAGCCACAGTGCTACAACAGCAGCTCTGCTTTGTCTCTGATCTTACAGTTAAAGAGACTTTCCCTCTGCTCCAGCACTGCTGGGGAGTTACAGCACAGCTGGATTTTTTTCCAGCTCTCACTTTCTCCATGTCCTTTTTGATTTCTGAAATAACAAGTCACTGCTCTAAATTTATGCCAATCACTGCAACAGGGAGTGGAACAAAAGGCATTTCAGCTTGTAGGAGGCTGTCTGACTCTGCTGGGCTGCCCTGTCTCTAATCTCTTTTTCACACATAAGCACAGGTACTCCGGCCACTTGTTCTTTATTAACTGGGATCATTAATTGGATTCTGAAGGAAAAGATTTTCACTTCTGAACATCCAACAGAGAGAACATTTTCTCCCACACTGAGCACACCTTTTTTCCCCAACAACAGTGATTCATACCTCAAGCTACTCTAGACACTCAGCTTAACAAATCTAATTCAGGTTATTCATATTTGATCTTAAATACTCAGCACAGCCTCAGCAGTCACTGCTGAACTGACAACACCAGTGTGTGGTTCCAACTCCTGACATGGGAAACCACTTTCCCTGGTTCTGAAGGCCAGGTTGGATGGGGCTTGGAGCAACCTGGTCTAGTGAAAGGTGTCCCTGCCCATGGCAGGAGGTTGGAACCGGATGATCTTTAAGGTCCCTCCCAACTCAAACTACTCTGTGATTCTGTGATTCCATGAAATTCGAGTCTCACTGCCTACTCAAGCAAAACTTCCTAAGTTTTTGTGTCGGACCTCCATGCTGGTGGATTTGAGAATCTAAAGGGTATCCTGGAGTTGGAAATGGTTCCTTGGATACTATTGGTTTTGTTTGTTCAAACCATTGTGAAATGTGATCTCCAAAAAACACCTCAGCTGGAGACTTTCCTCCCTGTCCAACAGGGCTGGGGTGAAGCTATGCCAGGTGTGTTTGTGGCAGAACCCCAATGTTTGGATACACAGAGGATGTAAATGGGAAGAAATGTATTCCTAAGTCCCTTCACATAACCATGAGAAGCCTGCTCACTTTATAGGGGTGAACTAATAATTAAACAAGCTGGAATTTCTTATGGGGCAACTTGCCAAGTTTCACCAGTTCTGAAAGAGGTTCTAGAGAGAGGTTCTTCCCCCAGAGGGTGGTTGGGCACTGAACAGGCTCCCCAGGGCAGTGGGCACAGCCCCAAGGCTGCCAGAGCTCAAGGAGTGTTTGGACAACGCTCTTAGGGACAGGATGGGATTGTTGGGTTGTCTGTGCAGGGCCAGGAGTTGGACTTTGATGATCTTTGTGGGTCCCTTCCCACTCAGGGTGTTCTGTGATCTTCCTGCATGAAACCCTTTGGGTGTTTTTTTAAGCAGACACTTTTACCAAGTCTCTATCAAGTCCAGGAGGGTTTGAAGATGCAATAATTCTCTTCAAGAGACAATTCAGGATTCAGCTTTCTCAGGAATGATCTGGTTATTCCCTAACTTTGGTCAGACTTCCAGTTTTGGAATTGTAAAGAATTACCACAACATAGGCAGCTCCCAGGACACAGACAACTTGGCCCATATCGTGTGGAAAAGCACCCAGAAATATGTTTTTAAAGCACCAGAGCTTTTAAATAGTGATAATAACAAATCAGTTCATAAAAAATTTATCACCTCACATTATTCTCATTTGCCTTTTCAGAAATAGCCTCCAAATGTTAAATCATGTCCAGAGTGAAACTCTCAAAACCATTCACCTAAAAAATCAGATCATGGCACATCAACACATTAAAAATTTATTTTATTTTATTTTGTTTATTTTTGTTTAGACCCCTGTGCAGTGGCCTAAGTTAATGCTTCTTCAGAATTTAATATTATTTGAATCTATGAAGAGGGTTGAGATTTTCCTCCTAACAAATTCTAGAAAAGCCAATTGCAGATGATATCAGATATCCACGGATATTAATCAGTGCTAGGAAAAGTTTTGGGGACTATTTGTACTGAGGGATTGTTCTCACTCACTCAGAATAATTACACACAACTTTGGCATCACCCTGTCCCTGTGTTTTGCATGGTTGGCCCTAAAGATATTCCAAGAGCGCAGAGACCTGGAGGGTTGTTCCTGGTGAGTGCCTGGATAATTCCAGGACAAGAAAGGATTTTACTGAAGTGAGGAGAAAATAAACACAGAGTTCCTTCTTTGTTGTGCAGACATTTCCCAGCTTGGCAAATGAAAACTAAGAAAACAAACCTTGAGATGGAAAAGAAAATGTTTGGACAAAAATGTTAAATTTAGAATCACAGAATGGGTTGGGTTGGAAGGGACCTTCAAGATCATCCCATTCCAGCCCCCTGCCATGGGCAGTGACACCTCCACTAGCCCACATTGCTCCAAGCCCTGTCCAACCTCGCCTTGGACAATTCCAGGGATGGGGCAGCCACAGTTTCTCTGGGCAACCTGGGCCAGGGCCTCACCACCCTCACAGACAACAATTCCTTCCCAATATCCCATCTCTCCCTGCCCTCTGGCAGTGGGAAGCCATTCCCCCTTGTCCTGTCCTCCATCCCTTGTCCCAAGTCTCTCTCCAGCTCTCTTGGAGCTCCTTTAGGCACTGGAAGGGGCTCCAAGGTCTCCCTGGAGCTTCTCTTCTCCAGGTGAACACCCCCACCTCTCCCAGCCTGGCTCCAGAGCAGAGGGGCTCCAGCCCCTGGAGCATCTCCGTGGCCTCCTCTGGACTCGCTCCAGCAGCTCCACATCCTTGTGCTGTTGTTCCCCAGGGCTGGAGGCAGCTCTGCAGGTGGGGTCTCACCTGAGGGGTCAGAGGGGCAGAATCCCCCCTCCCCTGCTGCCCACGCTGTGGGATGAGCCCAGGACACGGGGGGTGCACATGGCCAGGGCATGTCCAGCCTCTCACCCACCAGCACCCAAAGTCCTTCTCCCCAGGAACATTATGCCACGTCCCACGATTTTTTATGATAAAATGGAAAAACTTCATGAGTAACTAGCTATTCCCTGGGAAAAACCAAAACCAAAACCAAACCCATCTCTGCTAAAAATAATGTCTTATGGAAATTTAGACCCAAAGAACATTTTATGTGTGCAGTGTCGGGTACATATGTGTGTCTGTCTCCTGCCAGCCTCCTTCCTCCTCTGGTCTCACTTCAGACTTGCCCACTCACTCTCTGGTTGCCAGATCCCCAATTTGGACTTGCTGTGGTATCAGGAGCACTCACTGGGAAGCTCTCCCACGCCTTCAGGCTCCCTCATCCCAGCTGTCAAGAGGATAAACCCAGTTTGTGGGGTTTAGGGAAGAAACGGGGATGGCAGCTCTCAAGACACACTGTGTGCTCAGATATGCCACTGATATCAAGTAGAAAACAACAAATAAATCACCTTCAGCTGACTTGCCTGCTATTTTAGCAAATTTAGTTTAAATAGAATAATTTTTCTGCTTCTTCATGGAAGGGTTTTTCTCTCCACCTCTTTCTTTTCCAGATTCCTGGCTACATCCACACAGTAAATAAAGCAATGCCAGGACCAGGCTAAGACATAAAATTTCTCCCAGTCCCTGGCACTCTCTTGGTCTGGGCAAACTGGCTCAGGAGTTAGCACAGACAGCAATTTCCAGCAAGCTGCCCATTGTGGATCCCTTTTTTGGGAAAACCAGGAGATCTTAATATCCTATATATGGCTTGTCCATGCCAGCTGGCCTCTGGGTTGCCTTGGATTTATCCCTGTGGATGTGGACACTGCAATCACAGCTGATTTTCAGCCACAAACATCCTTTACCTTGTGCTTTCTGCTCTTGCACTCCCCTTCCTGGGAAAACATCAGAGGGCGAAGCAGCTGGGTGTTTGGATAACAGGATCACAATCTATTTCAGGAATGAAAACAAGCACAGAGGGAGCCTTAAAAAACACCAAGTGCTCATCCAAGAGGCAAATGGTCATGGGACTGCAGCATATGGAGGGTGATTCTCTGCTCTTCTGCAGCCAATTAGTTCTTGGATTTCACATGGAAAACCCTGCTGGTGTGAGTGCACACAGAGTGGAGGAGAGCTCACCCCCTGAAAAGCCTAAAATCATGGAAATCTCCTCTGATTTGGGACATGTGGGCTCACCAGTGACTCCAGATCAGGGAGAGGAACATCTGCTCCTCAGGGTCTGCCCCGA
Organism: Manacus candei; assembly: GCF_025592945.1. Lineage (NCBI taxonomy): Eukaryota > Metazoa > Chordata > Aves > Passeriformes > Pipridae > Manacus > Manacus candei. Next base: position 7,529,724 of record NW_026138055.1, on the reverse strand, counting down.
GGTCTTTCGGGGAGGTGCAGGAAGAGTGGCCAGAGAGCCAGACAGTTCATGATCCTGCTCTCCAGGCAGGAAAGGAAGACATGGGAAGAGCCCTGTCTCCTGCTGAGGACAAACAAGCTTCTTGGCAAACCTCTTCAGGACAGATTACAGGGTAGAGGGAAGCAGATGGCCGGGTGTTTAGGGGTCTGGCAGGAGGAATCTCTGGGCATTTGGCAAAGGGCACTGATTGAGCTGCATTTCCTTCTGCCTGGAAACTTTCTATTTGTGCTTCTCCTGCTCAACAGGCCTGGGGTTTCTTAGGAGGCTTTATGAGAGCAAGGAAAAGCAGATGCTGCATGGAGATACCTGCTTCCAGAAGCTGGAGAGCCCTCCTTAACCCATCATGGGTTGTTATAACCCAAATGCATCTTTACAAATACCTGTGCAGCCCATGGGATCACAGAATATTTAGGTTGGAAAAGCCTAAGAGAATCGAGGCCAACCATTCCTCCAGCACCACCAAACCCACCACTAACCCATGTCCCCAAGTGCCACATCTACAAGGCTTTTAAATCCCTCCAGGGATGGGGACTCCACCACTGCTCTGGGCAGCTGTGCCAGGGCCTGACCACCCCTTGCCATGAAGAAATTTTTCCTGATTTCCAATCTAAACCTCCCCTGGTGCAACGTGAGGCCGTTTCCTCTTGTCCTGTCACTTGTTATGTGGAAGAAGAGCCCGACCCCCACCCGGTTCTATCCTCCTATCAGGCAATTGTAGAGTGAGAAGGTTCCCCCTGAGGCTCCTTTTTTCCAGACTGAGCCCCCCGAGCTGCTCCTGTGCTCCAGACTTCTCTCCTTCATGCAGGGAGGGGTCTGTAGACCCTGCCACAAGATTATCCTAAAATTGTTGGTGTGCACAGCCCGGTCTGAGGGTTGGGATCTTTCTGCTCAACTGGGGAGCAGCAGCTGCGGGATTGGGAACACAGGACAGGATAATTTGCGCAGGACCAAGAGATAAAGTTCATCAGGGCTGTGTTTTGTTGCACAAGGGGCATGTTGTTCCCCTCACAATGTCCTGAACGTCTCCCATTCTCCAGAGGATTGGAGCAATGTTTGCTGACCGATATCAGGGCTCTGCTGTGCCAGGCAGTGTCAAAACACAGGGAGGGAAGGGCCCCGCTCCAAAAGTTACTCATCCTTATTTTACAGGAGAAAAAACAAGTCCAAAAGAGCAGGGTGGCCCTCAGTGCCATGTTCAGAGGTTCCTCTGGAAGAGATGAGATTCAAACCAAATTATTTTGGGTACAAGCCTCAGCAGTCCATTCTCCCTTATGCACGTGGAGAGAAGACTGAAAAAGGCAGGCAGTGAAACCCATCCCAGTGCCAACCACTCCTCTACTCAGGTACGTTTCTGAAGCACCTCTTACTCCTTTTCCTCAGTGTAATAGCTGATATGTCCTTGATTTGAGGACTGTTTGTCATTGTTTTTTTCCTCTGAGCTGGGAGAGAGATGATCCACATCACCCAGGGCCTGCAGAGTTGTCAGGACTAACAGTGGTCTTACAATCAGTCCACCACGTGCAGCCACAGCCAAAATTTTCACTCTTCCCTCCTTCACGGAAGCAGCAGTTCTGTGTCCCCACTGTCCATGGGGCTGAAGCCTTTGCTTTTCCTCACAGCCACCCTTCAACTGTGGCTGCTTCATCCCTGGAAATGTTCAAGGCCAGGTTGGATGGGGCTTGGAGCAAGATGGAATAGTGGAGGGTGTCCCTGCCCATGGCAGGGGGTGGAAAAAGATGAGCTTTATGGTCCCTTCCAACCTGAACTATCAAGAGGCACCAGGGCAGGTTATGAGGGAAAATTTCTTCCCTGAAAGTGTAGTCAGGCACTGGCACAGCTGCCCAGGGCAGTGATGGAGTCCCCATCCCTGGAGGTGTTTAAAAGCCGTGTGGATGTGGCATGTGGGGACACGGGTTAGTGCTAACCTTGGCAGTGCTGGGGGAACAACTGGACTCAATGATCTCAAAGGGCTTTTTCAGCCTAAATGATCCTGTGATTCTATTCCACGGTTCCATGACTGTGTTGCAAATGCTGTTAATAAATGTCATTCCTCACAGCACCTTCAGTAGGATGGAGGACACCCCACATTGGAAGCAGCTGCCCCTCACCTGTGGGGTCTGGTGGTGCTTCCTAAGGGTGGAGCTGTGGGGGCCATGGGGATGGAAGGGCTGAACACAGGAGAGCCCAGGAAGTGTCTCCTGGGAGGCTCAGGGGGGTTAATACCCGTAACTGCAAGGGATCTCTATGGAATCATAGATTACTGGAATGTCTTGGGTGGGAAGGGACCTTAAAGCTTACAACCCCCTGCCATGGGCAAGGACACCTTCCACTAGCCCAGGTTGCTCCAAGCCCCGTCCAACCTGGTCTTGAACACTTCCAGGGATGGGGCAGCCACAGCTTCTCTGGGCAACCTGTCCCAGAGACCCCAGGAGACCCCAGGCCACTCTCCTGCAGCTGAGGAGCTCCCCAAAGCACCAGCCCTCCCTGTGCAGTTCCCTATCCCGCTGCTGTGCTGAAAAAGCACAAGGAAACAACTTTTCCTCCTCAGCCAGGATAAGCTGCCCAGGTGAGCAGCATTTTAACAGTCCTGCTCATGTCCTGGAGATGGGAGTGTGTGTTTAGCTGTGGATTCATGTGAAAGAATTCCCAGTCCATGCAGCAAAATGCAGGGAGGATTAATCCTGTGCTCCCAGGCCATCTCAGCACTGAACTGAAAGCAGCAATGGAGACATGTCTGTGTTTTAAGTTACACCCAGGACTCCCAAGCTCTGGAAGCTTCAGTCCTGGGAGAGACCCCTCTCCTCTTCTGGAAGGGTTGATGGTGTGGATCAGTGCAAACCGCTGTGAGAGGAGAATTAATCGTCCTTATTATGAATCTTTGCATAAATCTGTGAGATTAAAATGTCATTAATTAGACTTCCAAATCATCCTCAGATATTGAAATCACCTGAACTGCCAGCATTAATAAGGCACAGCCTGGATAAACTCAGGCTGAACTCGGCACCAGGGGTGAGTTTAAAAATTTGGGTCACTGTATCTAAACACCTCTGCAATCCTTCTCGGGGGCAATTGCCCAGGACAGGCTGTCATCCAAATCTGCCTGTTGGCATCTGCACGGAGAGTTCCAGGCTGCTTCCATCGGGCAGGGACTGAACAACCTTGAACTTGCATCACTGAGCTGATCACGGGCAGGACGGCACCAGGCAGCTCCTCACCCCCTCCAAAGAGAGCCCCAGAAATGGCTGGTGACCTGATTTCTTTGTTCTTCCTCAGAATCAAAGCAGGTGGAGGCTTAGGAATTGGAGTTTCTCCAGGTGGGAGAGACCTGTGGTTCTGCATCAGAGCTTGGTTCCACCCACAAGCCCAGCAGTCCCTTTTGGGGAGCAGCCACGGTACCTACGAACAGCAGACGCCTCTTCAGGGGGATTCTGGAATTTGCTGTCACCCTGGAGAGTCTTTCATCTTCTTCCCATTCCTTAGAAGTTCACTTTTGCTTGGAAGCACAGGGAGTTTGTAAACAGCCCTTCTCACCCTCACAAATACTCTCAGGGTAAATGTCGGATTTCAGTGTTACCAGTCTTGATTTTGGTTTTTAATCATAAAACCATGGAATGGTTTGGGTGCGAGGGGACCTTGAAGATCATCTCATTTCAACCCCAACAGACCAGGTTGCTCCAAGTCCTGTCCAACCTGGCCTCGAACACTTCCAGGGATGGGCATCCCTCCCACGATTCTGTCAATAAATTCAGTGGGGACATCTAGTTTTGAGCTGTGCCTGACCTTTCAGACCTTCTTAACAGAGGTCTTTTACCATAATAATTGAGAGAAAAGCATTTGATTTTATGCACATTTGGCCCTGCATCCTCGCCACTGGCTGTAGGATGTTATGTGAGAACTTCCAGTGCCTAAAGGGGCTCCAAGAGAGCTGGAGAGGGACTTGGGACAAGGGCCTGGAGGGATAGGACAAAGAGGAATGGCTTCCCACTGCCAGAGGGCAGGGTTAAGTGGGATATTGGGAAGGAATTGTTGGCTGGGTAAGTGGTAAGGCCCTGGCACAGGTTGCCCAGAGAAGCTGTGGCTACCCCACCCCTGGAAGTGTCCAAGGTTGGATGGGGCTTGGAGCAACCTGGGATAGCAGAAGGTGTCCCTGCCCATGGCAGGGGGTGGAATGGGATGAGCTCTAAGCTCCCTTCCAACCCAAACCATTCCATAATTCCGTGATGGAAATGCAACTGCCGGGTGCTGACCCAGCCTGGAGGGTGCTCTGGGGGTCCCTGCACAGAGGGGCAGCTGGAGGGGACCGTCCCTCTGCCAGGGCCGGGTGTCCTTGGGGAAGAGCCCGAGGGGGATTTCAGAACACGTGTGAGGTGGCCTGGCTGAATTTTTTGCCGTTTCTCCATTTTTTTTTTGGCCGGGCCGGTCTCAGCCGGGACCTGGGGATGCGTTTGCTCCGTTCCCGCGGGTTTTGGACCCAAACCGCGGCTGCCCCGGCGGGCACCGCCCCCGGCCCTGCCCCACTGCCCCGGGCTGGGGCGCTGGGATCCTGCTCCATCCCTTCCCGCTTCACCCCCACTGCCTTCCCCGCTCCATTCCCAGTCCATTCCTGCTCCTTGCCCGCTCCATTTCCGCTCCCCTGCCCGTTCCCATTCCCTCTCCCTGCCATTCCCATTTCCCCTACATTCCCTCTCCCCTGCCCCCTCCATTCCTGCTCCGTTCCTGACTCCCAGCCCGCTCCATTCCCGCTCCCTGTCCGTTGCCATTCCCATTCCATTCCCGCCCTCTGCCCGCTCCATTCCCAGTAAATTCCTGCTCCCTTGCCCGTTCCCATTCCCGCTCCATGCCTGCTCCCTGCCCGCTACATTCCCTCTCCCTTGACGGCTCCATTCCTACTCCATTCCCGCTCACTGCCCATTCCCACTCCCACTCCATTCCCTCTCCCTTGCCCGTTTCCGTTCCCACTCAGTTCCCTCTCCCTGCCCGTTCCCATTCCATCTCCCTTTCCCGCTCCATTCCCTCTCCCATTCCTGTTTCCCTCTTCGCTCCATTCCCGCTCCTCCTTCCCCAAGCCCCGCCCCCTGCCCTAACGAAGCCCCGCCCCATCCACGACCCGCTCCCAGTCATGCCCTGCCCTCTTTGCCCTCCCCTTCCCTAAGCCCCGCCCACACGGTCTCCTTTCCCATAGGCTCTCTTACCCTCAACGCCCCGCCCCTTCCCCTAAGCCCCTCCTCTCGCCCCGCCCCCGTCCTCAATCCCCCCGTGGTTCTCCCGGAACCTTTTTCGCGGGGGTCTCGGGATGCGCCGGGCCCTTTTCCCGCAGCACCATCGCCTCCAAGGCGGATTGGTCCGGGCGGCGTCACGTGACCGAGGAGGCTCCCGGGGAGGTGCTTCCGGCCCGTGCCGCTCCGCCGGCGGCTCCCGGCAATCCGGGGGGTCCTGGGAATCCGGGGGATCCCGGGGCTGCCTCCTGTCCCCTCAAGGGCTCCCCCGCTGCTCTGACCCCCCCGGGGGTCTCACCGCCCCGCTCTGTGTCTCCCCACTCTCCCCCCGGGCCCTGAGGGCAAAGGCGGGTCCCTGTGAGGGCCTCGCCCCCCCCACTCCGCTCATCATCCCCACCCGAGAGCCGCGACCACGGCGGGTTATGCCCCTTCCCGCGCGGGTGGGACCGCACAGACCCTCCCCGGCGCCTCCACCCCCTCCCTGTTTTCCCGGTGAGTTTTTTCCCGGTGAGCTTTCCCGGTGATTCCCTCCCACCCCCGCCATGGAGTTCGCCGAGCTGATCAAGACGCCCCGCGCCGACAATGTGGTGCTGCACCGGCCGTTCCACGCGGCCGTGGAGGGGACGCTGTGCCTGACCGGCCACCACCTCATCTTCTCGTCCCGCCGCCACGACAACGCCGAGGAGCTGTGGCTGCTCCACTCCAACATCGACTCCTGCGAGAAAAGGTGGGGCCTCTCGGGAGAGTGGTTGGCAAGGCTGGTTGTCCCGGATCCGGGTGTTGAGAGGAGGAAGGATGGAGATGGCAGTGGGGTTATGCTGCGCCAGGGGAGGTTGAGGTTGGACATCAGGAGAAATTTCCTCACGGGAAGGGTTGTTAAACACTGGAAGGGGCTGCCCAGGGAGGTGGTGGAGTCCCTATCCCTCGGAATGTTTAAGGAGTGGCTGGATGTGGCATCAGTGCATGGTCTGGGTGGCAAGGTGGTGCCAAGTCACAGGTTGGACTCAATGATCTCAGAGCTCTTTTCCAACCTAAATGTTCCTATGAGAGCACAGGGCAGGGTTTTCCTTTTGCTTGGATGTTCATTTTGACTGTTGCATCTGAAAGGTTAATTTTTTGGTCATATGGAGAATCAAAACTTGTGTGTTTGAACACTTCTGCTCTGTGTTAATTATTCAGTGGATCCATCAATAACCCTTGAAACACTTGAACACTTCAATAACAGTTGAAACACTATGTATAATTTGTAAATAATGCAACTTTACCACCTCTTTTGCATTTTTACCACCTCCTTTACCCTGTCCTTTGCAAAGGGGATGGAGGTCGGAGTGCTGGTGGAGGGGTTTGCTTTGTGTCAGCCACCAAAACTGATGGACTCTGGAATTTCTGATCCCCAAATCCACCTCCTGCTGCTCCACACCATCATCCCTCGCTCCTCCAACTCCTCATGGGAATCAGTAACCCTTTAACAATGTATTTTTGTGGTTCAGCTGAGTTGTAGCTGCAGCACTCCCATTATTTTCCTTCCCCACCCTGTTCTTATTACAGAAGCTCCAAAGATTTGGGTTTTTTTTACCCTCATTCCTGCTTTACCTACCCTGTCACCCTTCCCTCCCTCAGTGTCTGCCCCATCTCACTTGGTCTTCTGCTCCCTCACTTGCTCCTGTTTCAGCTTCCTCATCATAATTTTTTAATTAATTACAAAGTCTTTCTCATTTTTCTTGCCTTTTAAAGAAATCTGGTAGAACAGATTTTTCTGGAAAAATCAAGCAGGAGCAATTAAAACCCACCAAGTTGGCAAAGAGTCTGGAATGGGGGGAATTGCTGAATGCTGATTAAATCTGTTGCTGCTTAACTTTATTCCTGACTTTTCTGAAGTGGGAAAGGAGCAGAAGGGTGGGAAACTCAGGGAATGTGTTCCCATGGAGCATTGCTGAGTCCTCAGGGGGGTTTGGCCTCATCCCTGTTACTCCTTGTACTAAAGCTCCATTTTGAAGATTAATATTTACAAGGTTGTCCTTCAGTTTTTAAATTTTTTATGAGCTCAGCTGCAGTTGCAGTGGAAGTTAATCCCAAATAAGGAAGGAACATGGAGTTATGAGGAGGGATTGCTGGCTCAGCACCTGATTTACTACCAAATTACTCTGCAGATACTCACAGCCCTTATTTTCCAGGAGGTCTCCAGAGCAGCCCCTGAATAGCTTTGTGGGAGTGAAACTTTACCATTTGAAGGGATAAGTGTATTTTCCCAGTGCTGGGGAGGATGGAATAACGAGACTCTCAGATCTGTAAAAGGTTTAGAAAGGCCCAGCCTGACCCTGCTGCAGGTTCTTAGTGCACAACATTGTGCCAGGCTCAGAAAATCTCTTCTCCCACTGAATTATAAGAGGGTTTTTTGTACAAAACAGTGTTTTTTTCAGATTTATCAGATGATCAAACTGCTCCTTGAGCTTTTGTAGCTCTTTAAACAGCTGGAATAGGACTGAGGAGGGCGTCTGGGAGCTGGGTTTGATTTGGAACCAGAGGTTTTTCTGGGCTCCCTGGATTTGTAACCAGTGGGGGGGGGGGTAAGACCTTATTCCCTGAGATCTACAGGGCAAATCCTGGCACTGCAGGGATCAAACACCAAAATTCCATGTTAAATCAGAAATCCCAGACTGGTTTGGGATGGAAGGGAACATAAAGATCATCTTGTTTCATCCCCTGCCACTTATTTCCTCTCCCACTATCACAGGCTGCTCCAACCTGGCCTTGAACACTTCCAGGAATAGGGCAGCCACAGATTCTCTGGGAAAACTGTGCCTGGGTCTCACCACCCTCACAGCCAACAATTCCTTCCCAAAATCCCATCTAACCCTGCCTTCTGGCAGTTTAAAGCCATTCCCCCTTGTCCTGTCACCCTCACAGTGGTGTAATATCTATACTTCCACTCCATAGCACAAGGACAGAATAAATTAAAATAAAAACAAGCTTATATCAAATAACAAGTTGGTTTTATATCTTTTTTTTTTCTTGCAGGATGATATTGGGGAAAAAATTACTGCTAATGGAGTTTTGCCTTGTAGGAATTTGTGTTGGGAAGAGCTGTAACATCCCCTCACAGCTCCCAGATCCTGTTCTGATGAGGCTCCTGTTCCATGTCCTGCTGTAGGTTCGTGGGGTCGTTGGGCACCATTGTCATAAAGTGCAAAGACCTGAGGATCATCCAGCTGGACATCCCTGGGATGGAGGAATGTCTGAACATCGCCAGCTCCATCGAGGTGAGGATTCATCAGCATCAACAGAACCGGCGGGTCTCCATCTCACCTCAACCTCAACAGCTTTTTGTCTCCAGTTAGGGAGGTTTTCGTTGGTGTTATGTAAGGGAAAGGAAAATTCTGGAGTATTTCCCACCAGGTTGTGGGATATTTCCCATAGGTTGTGGATTCCTCATCCCTGGAAGTGTTGGATGAAGCTCTGAGCAATCTGGTCTGGTGGAAGCTGTCCCTGCCCATGGCAGGGGGTTGGAACTGAATGAGCTTTAAAGTCCCTTCCAACCTAAACCAGTCTATGATTTCTGATAACTGTTAAAATCATGGGATTTGCCTCTAGGTCTGTTTTTGTTGTTTGTTTTTTTTTTTATTAAAAAACCCCTGAAACTTCTTTCTTTAAGCCCATATCTTGCCACAGCATTTGGGAATGGGAAGTTCATTCTGCTGAAGCATCAGAAACCATGCAATCATCTAGTGACAGGACAAGGGGGAATGGCTTGAAATTGCCAGAGGACAGGGTTAGATGGGATATTGGGAAGGAATTGTTGGCTGTGAGGGTGGGGAGGCCCTGGCCCAGGTTTCCCAGAGAAGCTGTGGCTGCCCCATCCCTGGAAGTGTCCAAGGCCAGGTTGGACGGGGCTTGGAGCAACCTGAGATAGTGGGGCTGTCCCTGCCCATGGCAGGAGGTTGGAATGAGATGAGGTTTAAGTTCCCTTCCAGCCCAACCCATTCCATGATTCCATGCTTTCTCTGGTCCTTCCAGGTCCTTTCCACCCTGGATTCTGTCACCCTCCTGTATCCCTTCTTCTACCGGCCCATGTTCGAGGTGCTGGAGGACGGCTGGCGCTCCTTCCTGCCTGACCAGGAGTTTGAGCTCCTCAGCTCAGTGGTGAGTTGCACTGGAAGGATTTCCACAGGCACTTGGATATTCCCTGAAGGATTTCACCCAGCAGTGGCTGAACTGAAAATCCTGGATGGTAAAAAAATTCATCTGTTGCCTGGGTGAGAAGTGAGTGTTGTTCAAACACTCTGTGAACATCAGGCATTTTTGTGTTGTACAAGAGGAGGTTTGAGGAGTTTTTAAGATTTATCTGCGAGGACACAAAGGTAGGAAATGTTTTGTCCTTTGTGAATGACTCTCTTTATTAAAACAACAAATTGAAGCCCTTTGGCCAGGGTTTGCTTCACTTAACTTTGAATCTGGAGTGGAGTGAAATAAATCTCTTTCAATCCCTTAATTGAAAATAATATTTTAATAAAATTACTCAGGATTCCTTATCTCTCCAGTAAATATGCCCAGTTTGAAACACTTTTAGCTCTAGTTCATGCTGGGGAAATATTCAGGGAGGTTTAGAGAGCAGGAAACTTCCAGTCCTCTTTTTTCCAGGTGCTGTTGAGCACATGTTATTATTTTGGTGCCATGTTGATATGGTACATGTTGATATTTTTGGTATTATGGTACATGTTGATATTGTTATGGGTAGGAATTGTTCTTGTGGCATTGCCTGTTATTCAAACTTAATTTTAGGATGCTGAACTATCTTGGTTGCAGGAACTTCCTTGGATTTACATCTCTATGTTCCAAGTCTTTGTTTCCCATCCAATATGAGCACTTGCTCCACCATCTCAGGTTGCTGAGCCCACATCCATTAGTGCAGCAGCACAGAACATTGATTTTTTTTCTTTTATCTGCAGCCCAGCCTGTCTGCAGCATCTATCACTTCCTGCCTGGGAATGATAACTGAATAATATCATCAGCTTGGCCAGATTCAGGTGATGAAATCACCAGAAAATTAAAGGAGTTCAGAGATCTGGCTATTTTTGTCTCATAATTAGAGAACTCTCATGTATCTTATCTTCATCTGATGTCCAAAGACAGACAATCTGACTTATTATCATAACTAGCAACACATGGATCCCTTAATATGCTTTTTTTCTCCTTATTTTTTCAGAGATTTTAAAATGCACTTGTGAATCTCTTGTTTTTCTGAACATCTGCTCCTTGTAAGACTTACATTTAAAAATCATATTATTATATAGCAATATTTCATTTCTTTAAAATATCCCTGTCTGGCAGCTGTTGATTAATTCTTGGCTTTTAACCCTTAAAACCTCAATTTTTTTAAGAAAATGCTGTCAAAAGCCACCTTCAAATGATTTACATTCCCTGAACAACAGATAAATATGTTGTTGTTGACCAAATACTCCTTGTTCTGTGATGAAACTGCCTTATGTGAAGTAAAAGGAAAAGGCTCATTAAATTCTTTCTGCCATAAGTTAAATGAGTGGAATTCCAGAGGTTCCCCCCCATCCATTAAATCATCCACCTGGATCTGTTATCCCTGACCTTCCCCCACATGTCAAATCCATGTAAAGTAATGTATTAATTCCACATTTCTCTGCCACGGGAGAGTTGTTTTAAAACATGGACACGTTCTCTAATGGCAAAGTAAAGCTGTAAAAGTTATAATTTTTTAAAAAATTAGATAATGCATTAAAAATTTAGATTGTCTGTGATGTTCTTTGTATTCTTCTACTGCATAACCAGTGAGGGGCTGAATGGAATTCAGAGTTTGTGTAAGGGTTTCTTATTTTTATTGAGCAGTCAGAGAAGAGCTGAGATGTTTCTCTTCTACCAAATTCCACAACTTCAGGACACTGCAAACTAACTGGAAATTGTTGCCTAAAATTATGTGAAGAGGCCATGAGAAGTTTGTACACTGACAGTATAATTAACATAAAGGTATTTTATTGCCAGAAAATTCACTTATTTCTCTTTTTATTTCCTTTTTTCCTCTTTTTTCTTTCCCCCCCTTTCCTCCTTTTTCTTCCTCCCTTTTCATCCATTTTCTCCTCCGCTTTCCTCCTTTTTCTTCTCTCCCTCCCTGCTTTTTCTTCCCCCTTTCCTCTTTTTCTTCCTCCCCTTACCTCTTTTTTCTTTTCCCCCTTTCTTCTTTTTCTTCCCCCCTTTCCTCTTTTTCTGTCCCTTTCCTCTTTTTCTTCTCCTCCTTTCCTCTTTTTTCTTTCCCCCTTTTCCCTCTATTTTCTTTCCCTTTCCTCTTTTTTCTTTCCTCTGCTTTCCTCTTTTTTTCTTCCCCCTTTTCCTCTCTTTTCTTCCCCCAACTTTTTTGCTCTTCCCATTCCCCTTCGTGGCTGGAAAGAGCTCAGGAACTTGAATGGTTCAATTGTGCTTTATCTTATTGGAGCTTCTTTTAAAAAATCCCAATTTTCTGACTTTGGGCTCAGTTTACAATGGTTTGGGTCACCCCCATTTTGCTCTTATCAGACAATCATCAGTCTTTGCATCTGCTATGCTCCTTTTTCATGCACAACCTGTCCCTAACAGGACTTTTTCCTTGGGAATGGCCTCTGCCATTGCTGCTTTGCAGGGTCCCTCAAGGTCCTTGATGGTTTCTCAACTTTTTTTTTAAGGCTTACTAGTAGAACTTGAATTATTTCCCACTGTTTTGTGGAAAACAACCTCTCCTGGCAGTTCTGAGTTTTAGGATGAAGGATATCTTGGACTTCTGGAAATCAATATCTCTAAACAAGTGCTAGGACAAGAAAAGTGGAAATCCCAGAGATAGTCTTGCAAGGAGAAAATACTAATTTTTCTTTCTTTGGAGTCCTTTCCATTGTCCTCAGTGTCCTTTGCTGCTTCTGTCCTTAACTTCTTTTGATTCCTAAAAGAACAGATCTCACATTGGGAGAATTAAATGTTAATTTTGTGCTTTCTCTGAGTTTTACACAACACAGTTACCTGATGATGCTGAAGGTGAGGTCCCTCCTCCCTTCCACTGCAGGCCCTCTGCTGCACGTACCTAAATTGCTGCTGCCTCCCTCTTCCAGTTCTAATGGCCATTTTTTCTCCATATTACAGCTCTACCCCAAAAAAAAAGCTAAGAATGGAGTTTACTCCAGCAGTGTGAAGCTGGCACTGCACAGGTTAATGGGATCTCTGCAGGAGGAGCTGTGCCAGGGAAGACAAATGGTGCCAACTGCTGCCAGGCCCCTCCTCCTTCCCATGGAACAGTAAATTACAACTGGATGACATAACAGGATCATCTGTCTCGTGTTATAAGTGGGGAGGGGAGGAGGTTCTGGGCAGGGTTAAATTACCAGAGTGGGAGATAAATCAGGGGACGCTCTTCCACTCCTTTTCATGCTGGTGATACCAGTGACAGCCAGGCTCAAACACACCACAGAGCTCTGGCTTCACCTTCCCCACATCCTGGGGAGGGGGGGGTTATCAGTTTTATATTCCTGTAATGTATTTATCAGTTTTATATTCCAGATCCACACAGATTTTTTTCATTGTGATCAGATTGTACACCTTTATGTGTAAATTAACACAGACACCCCAAAAAAAGCTATAAAAATAGCATTATTTTATAAAAATTGTCATTGTTGATGCATTAAAAGCTGGAGCTGTGACCAGCCACATCCCTTTTGTGATCCAGAACTTTTCATCTCTGCTTATAACCTGATGGCCAGAGGCAGTTTGACTTTGCATCTGGGAGAAGCTCTGCTTTCTGTAAACTGGAGCTGTTCAGAGAAGCTGTTTTGAGGCTAATTAATAATGAAATAAGGTTGTGGTGCAATACTGTCCAGCTGGGCCACTGCACACAGGCAGCAATTTCTGCTCTTGCTGCTGCTGCTGATCCTGATGCACATAATGTGTGTTTTTCCAGCATCTTTTTCTTAGATTGCCACTAAAAAGCACAATTTTACTGTCTCCAGTGCCACATATCCCAGGCCTCAGAGCTCCTGCTGCTGAAAGTGTTGTGAGTCAGATCAGCTTGTTGATCTGATGGAAAGACTTCATTGCCAGAAAACCTTTGTGAATTGATCCCAGTTTTCCATTTTTGCAGTGAGCCGGTCAGGATGATTTATATGAGCAGGTAGCAGCCAGGAGGTGCATGGCAAGAGGTAGCAAGCCTCTGGAAGAAAGGAAAGAGGGAGAAAGACCTAATTCTGATCAGAAATGTGCAATTTATACATGTTAAACCAGCAGACCTGAATCGAGGTATTTGTGTATCCTGTTACAGGTTCATTTGTGCTCTTCCCTTCCTTTCTGTGCTACCTGCTTTACCCTTCTGCCTTTTAGTCTGGCTGAAACTTCCTGTGAACACATGAGCAGAGGTTTTATGGCATTTCTGTGAGGTCTCTGCTTCCTGCAGAGCTCCTTGTTGACCTTCTTCCTTGAGCTGGAGCCCAGCCCTGTGTCTGACCCTGGGTATCAGGTGCCTGAGTTCTCATGCCAAGTGCCTGTGAGGTGCAAGGTGCCAACACTCAGCACTTCTTTCCCAAGGATTTGGCTCTTGGAAGCTCAAAAGTTACATAACAGGAGCTGAGGATGAGACCTTGGGCCTTGGATGCTCTGCTGCTTCCAGAAGATGCTTTGGGAGCAAGAGCTGTCGTTAAGCACGTGGAAAAGAACCAAGCTGGAGGTATTAAATTGCAGTTTTAACCTCAAGGTAGCTCCAACATCTGGAGTTGGTGGAAATTCCTGCCTTTGTCTTGTGAACTCTTCTTTCAGCACAGAGGGAGGGTTGAGCCCATGTTACTGGATCTAAATGAACTTTTCTGCCCCCTAAATTTGCTGATGTAGGAATATATTCCTGCTCTGGGATATCCCACATTGTCTGTGCCTGTGAAATAATTGAAAGCCACAATCACCCATTTCTGACCACTTGGGCTTATTTGGTGCTGTTTGAGGGCGTGGATAAACCAGAGAGGGAACTGTTGTTCAAGTCCTCCACCTCAAGAACCAGAATCACCTGATCATCTCCTCCACTTCTTTATCTGCATGTTGGGTAATGAGTGTCTGGGAGCTGCTGCCACGAGATGTTTTCAGGGAGCATCAAGGATTTGGGGGCAAATTAATGGGTCAACAGACCTATAAATGGTTGGTAAAAGGACAACTGAGCTTTTTCCTGTGGTGCAGATGGAGCAGATCACCAATATTCCTCTGCGTGTGCCTTATCCTGCACATGGAAGTTCTTCTTCCCAGGTTTTAATGCTCTACCACTAATAATGTGTTTTCTGACCCAAAGCCTGTGTGTTCTGGTGTTTTTCAGACAGATGAGTGGCGTCTCAGCTGCATCAATAAGGAATTCTCTGTGTGTCCCTCCTACCCTCCAGTTGTCATTGTCCCCAAATGCATCACCGACGACGAGCTCCGGAAGGTCGCCGTGTTCCGCCACGGCAGTCGCTTCCCAGTCCTCAGCTACTACCACAGGAAGAATGGGATGGTGAGCTGGGTTTGGGTGTTGGTTGTTCCTGAAGGAATTGTGTGGATATGTTTGTTTCATGGTAAAGTGACTTGTGCTCTGGAACTAACACGGTTTGTGATGTTCGCCTGGTTTATTTTCCGACTTTCTCAGTGGCTGCAGTGAAAGTGGTTCTGGGGGCTGGAATGAGTCATCTCCATCCTAGAAATAGCCATTAATGTGCTTGTTTGGGAATGTGCATGGCATGAGCTTGCTTACAGCAGTTAAGAACAAGATGAGGTTTGTAAAAGCACTGCTGGCACCCTGACTTGCTTTGTCTGCCAAGAGGCTTCAAGGGAAGGATGGCAGGAGCCACATTGTCCCGTCTGAGTGGTGGGCCCTCAGCACATCATGGTGACAGCAGAGCCAGCACTGCTTCTGCTCTGTGCCTGTGGTAGGAGGATCAGAACAAGCTGTTCTCTGAGCCTGGCAGTGCAACATGATTCAGGAGCAGCAAATTCTTGGTGTTGCACAGGCTGTTTGACAAGCCAGAGTCTAATGGAGTGACTGATACACTGTAATTAAGAAATGCACTCTATCAAACTGTTGAGTGTTTGTGTCTCTTGCTGATGTAACCAGTTCTGAGGATGTTGGGATGTCCAACCTGCAGCTTTTAAACTTGATACAGGCTCCTCAAATGCTCTAATGCCTTCTCACCTCCTGGTGCCAAGATCTGTAAGCCTTGAATTCGAGGATGTCTAGTCTGACTCAGTAATAACTTGGGGCTTTTTTGCCTTGCTTTAAAATCAGCCACCCACCAGCTCCATATCAGTTGTGTTTTCTGCTTTTTCTCAGCTCAGCTGAAAACCATCAGAGCAAGATTTGCTCAGTTATCTCTCCAAATTGTGCATGTTTTCAGGTGTGAGGGATATAATGGTGTGTGGCTCAGAGCACTTGAACTTGTGACAGTAACTTTGTCCCTCATGTTCTCCTCTTGCCTCTGAGTTCCCAAATGTCCTTGGGATTGCTGACTGGCTGCCCTCACATTTTAGTGATCATTTGAGCTGCTGGGGAGCTCCTGAATTGAAAAGCATTTACTAAAGAGAAATCTCAGCTCATGAGTCTGTGGACTTAAGGTTTATTAGTTAATCCATGAGGGAAAACTGTCCCTAAGAGGCATCTTTTAACATGCGAATGATTTGAGTGTTTTAAGAACAAAGTTGGGAAGAGACCTTAAAAATGACAATCCCAAAAATGTTTGCTTCATAGGATTACAGAATGGTTTGGGTTGGAAGGGACCTCAAAGACCATCCAGTTCCAACCCCCTGCCATGGTCAGGGACACCTTCCAGTAGACCAGCTTGCTCCAAGCCCCATTCAATCTGGCCTTGAACACCTCCAGGGATTTATAACACTTCCAAGGTTTATAAAGGAGCCATCAGCAGGAAGCCAGTTCAGAGTTTCACAAAGATGGTATTTCAGGCATAATTAAAGGGGTAAAGCCCCTAAGATGATATCTGTAATTTAGAACTTTACCTGCCAGATATCCTCAATTCGAGGATATGTAGTTTGGTTTTTAAATACGTTCAGTTCCTGCAAAAGATTGGACTTAAAAAAACCTGAGGGATTCAGGGCAAGGCTTGGAGCTCAAGTGATTGGTGCCTTTCAGTCTGAACTCCCTCCATTTCCAGTGCCTAATTCCTGGTTTTGTGTCTCCCCAGATCATGATGAGAAGCAGCCAACCCCTTACAGGTACGAACGGGAGACGCTGCAAGGAGGACGAGAAGCTCATCAACGCCTCGCTCCGGCCTGGCAAACGTGGCTACATCATTGACACCAGGTCCTTGAATGTGGCCCAGCAGGCCAGGGCCAAAGGAGGGGGCTTTGAGCAAGAAGTCCACTATCCCCAGTGGAGGAGGATTCACAAGGGTATCGAGAGGTGAGTGGAATCACACAGGCCCTGCCCTGGGCTTGGCTTTGTCAGGGCTGTGGTTGCTCCATGAAGTCTTTGCTCTGTAAGAAGAGTTGTGTATGCTGGTTCCTGTCAGCAGGGTCATGTTCTTTTTATGGCCAAATCAGGATGTGTGGATGATAAAGGTTATTTGGGTTTCAGTTCCTTGTTCTGAACAACCTGCTGCAGGTTTCAGGCATCAGGCATCTCCCTGTGCCAGCCATAGCCACACTCCAGCCTTCCTGTGTTCCCTTCGCACTGGAAGGAGCCAGAAAACTTCTGCAGATGAGGATTTGTTCTGTGGCAGTGACAGTCACAGTTTTATCCAGAGGATTTTCCCAGAGAAGCTGTGGCTGCCCTGTCCCTGGAAGCATTCAAGGCCAGGTTGGACAGGGCTTGGAGCAACCTGGGATAGTGGAAGGAGTCCCTGCCCGGGGGAATGAGATGAGCTTTAAGATCCCTTCCATCCCAAACCAGTCTGTGATTCTATGAGCCAGTACTTTTCACTGGACATCTCATGTTGTTTGATCATTTAGGGACAAGTTACTAAATTAAATAGACTTTTAGCTTGGCCTTGTTCAATTTCTCTTAACCCTAATTTTGGAAAATCCTCCTACACAGATGTGCAGTAATGTTAACTGGAGATATTGGAAAGCAGTCACTCCCCTCATCACTGTGTAGACCAGCTCCTGAGGAGTTAATTTAGGAATCTCCTGGCTGTTACTTTGAAGTATTTGGTTTTGCTTCTAAAGTTTTTACTCGAACTTAAATTTTTGTTGATTATTTTACAGCTCTACAAGCATCAAACAGAAGAATGAATAAACCACAGTATATGAACACTAAATAATCCATATCCTGGTTCCTGTGTTACTTCTTATGTCTCCAATAACATTTTCCTTTTCCCAAAGGTTTAATATCCTGCAGGAAAGCCTCATCAAACTGGTGGAAGCTTGTAATGACCAGTCCCACAACATGGACCGCTGGCTCAGTAAACTGGAAGCTTCCAACTGGCTGACTCATGTCAAGGAGATCCTGACCACGGCTTGTCTGGCTGCTCAGTGCATTGACAGGTAAATCTCTTGCAGAAAGGCTTGAGTTTCTCATTCATTTTGTCATTAGATACCTCTGGAAGTATTAATAACTGCCCTCCACGATCTGGCTCGTCCTCATGCAAGATGCTGTTTCATCATCCTGGTGAAGGAATGTTCCTCCAGTAAATCATGCTGAGGGAGGCAACCTCGACTAAGAATAGGGTTTAAATTATGTAATTGAGGTGTATTCCTATGTCTGATGAAACCAGTCTGATTCAGATTGCTTTATTGAAGGTTTAGGTTAAAATGTGCCCATCTGAAATGCTGTTTGAGAGTAAAGAGAGAACACAGGGTTGATATTTTTTTTTTTCAAAAAGTCCTTTTTTTTTTTTTCTTTTCAGCTGAAAGTTTCCAATACCCCACCTCACTTACAGAGGTTAAACCAATGGCATTTCCTTGTTTTCCCCAGGAATTGGCCCAGTGCTTTTCCCCTCTTACATTTTCATCCCTAAGCAATCCTGCTCATCCCTTCTAAGTGCTCATGACCTCTCTTAACCTGACATTTCTGTCACAAATCCTACTGACTCAGCTGACTTGTGTTCAGACCTCAGCCTGGAGAGCCAAACCTCCCTGTCAGGTGCCAGGGTTTGTAAGGCCAGATGAAGGAGTTAAATATGTGTTTTATTTGTGGCTCTGAGCAGAAAAAGCCTATCCAAAAATTCAGGGAAAACCTGGCTTTTCATACCAGCTGGAGAATGTGTTCTGCAGGCACACAGGCAGGCTGGAATGCTGTCTTAGTGGTAAAACAGCATCAGAGCACTTAAAACGTGAGCTCTGTGCTTTTTGAAAGCACTGACAGTGCTGGTTTCATTACTGACTGTGCCAGAAAAGGATTGCTCTGGATCAATACTTTTGTCTGGAATTCTTTCCTACATGCGTATGATGAGAAAGATCAGTGATGAAACCATTCTGGCTTGTTGGGACAGTGGCTGATTTCATCATTTTTAAGTTCAGCTTTGCTTTTTCTGTTTACCTGGAGCTGTGTCAGGTGCCTGACCTGCCTCACTCACGGCCTGGAGGTCAGAGGTGAACTGACAGGGATGATTCCATTATTTACCATGGGCAGGAATGGCTGGGACAGATCCTGCAGCATCTTGAAGGTCTGGGGCCTGAAAGGTGAAAGGGGAACATCCTGTTATCCTGCTGTGCCCCACTTTGAGGAGGGCATAGGTTGGCAGCCTTTGGAATTGTGCTTTATCTGTCACTGCTGTGAGAGGAAGAGAGAAAGGTTAAGATTAGGTAGGAAAGGAAGGTTTAGATTAGGTATTAGGGAGAATTTCTGTGCAATTACAGTGGTGAGGCCCTGGCACAGGTTGTCCAGAGAAGCTGTGGCTGCCCCATCCCTGGAAGTGTCCAAGGCCAGCTTAGATGGGGGTTGGAACAGCCTGATCCAAAGCCTTACCACTCTTTCAGTGAAGATACTTTCCCTAACAGCCAATCTAAACCTCCACTGTCACAACTTAAGGCTGTTTCCTCTTATCCCTTCACTTGTTACCTGGGAGAAAAGACCGACCCCCACCTGGCTCTGACCTCTTTTCAGGAAGCAGTAGAGAACCTCAGTTGAGGCCCAAATTAAACCCAGGTTTGAGCAAGAACCTCCTAATACTGATTTGCAGAGCATCTGGGTGGTGATACATCTTCATTTCAGTGCTTATGGGAAGATTTGAGAGTAATGAGCAAAACGGTGAATGACACAAGCTCATTTTGAGCTGCATTTCCCAGCTATAACTCACAGGGGTACCAATCCAAAAGAGTGAGAACCACAAAGGAGATCTGCCTGTGAGATCAAGACAAAGAGCCTGGATTTCCAGACTGCTTAGCAAGAAACTGAGCCTTTCATGATGCAGAGCTCTGGTTAGTGTTGGTGAGGACCCAGGTGAGAAGGTGGGATGCTTCCTTAAGGGATGTGGTGGTAAAGAGACAGCAAAACCTCAGCATTGTCAGCACTGGTGTCCATGGGATATAATGGCATCCTCTGGAATGTGTATGCCCTTGGGATGTGTTCTGCTCATTCATACTCTTGTCCCTTCCCACCTCTTTCTTTCCCAGGGAAGGTGCATCAGTGTTAGTCCATGGGACTGAAGGAACTGATTCCACGCTCCAGGTCACTTCTCTGGCACAGATTATCCTGGATCCAAGGTGCAGGACCATCCGTGGCTTTGAGTCTCTTGTTGTGAGAGAGTGGCTGCAGGTAAGAAACACCTCTGGACAAAAGGGCAATCTGTTCCAGTGACAGCTGGATTGGGAAATAGCCTGAGAGGCAGCAAACAGGTTGGGCCTTGTTGCAACCCTGCTTGGAGTGAACAGCCTTTGTCCTCAGAGCAGCATCATTCCCTGAGTCATTTGTACCTCTGGCACTTTGTGGGGCCTCTGCCTCTCCTGGCAGTTTTTTGGGTTTGGGAAACAGCCTGTTTTGTGTGCTCAGGGTGGACATCTCTTACCACAGAATGGTTTGGGGTGGAACAGACCTTAAAGATCATCTTGTTCCACCCCCCCTGCCATGGGCAGGGACACCTTCCCCCAGACCAGGTTCCATCTCTTCCATCTCTTCAGAGCCTTGTTCAGACTAAACCACAAAACCTTAGTTCTGCTCTTTGTACCTTTGCAGTCTGGCCCCTCAGTGCACCCACATCAGTTTGTTCTTGGTCACATTCCCTGATCAAATACAAGACTGTGAACACAGCCTGGGAAAGGCAGGCAAATTGGTCACAGAATCACAGAATTGTTAGGGGTGGAAGAGCCCTCTAAGAGCATTGAGTCCAGCCATTCCCCAGCACTGCCAAGGCCACCACTGACCCATGTCCCCAAGTGCCACATCCATGTGGTTTTTAAATCCCTCCAGAGATGGGGACTCCATTGCTGCCCTGGGCAGCTGTGCCAGGGCTGGCCAACCATCTTCATGAAGAAATTTTGCCTAATACCCAATCTCACCCTCCCCTGGCACAGTTTGAGGCCATTTCCTCTTATCCTGTCCCTTGTTCCCTGGGAGCAGAGCCCAACCCCGCCCTGGTTCCCCCTTCCTGTCAGGGAGTTGCAAAGAGCCAGAAGGTCCCCCTTGAGCCTCCTTTTTTCAGGCTGAGCCCCCCCAGCTCCCTCAGCTACTCCTGCTGCTCCAGCCCCTTCCCCAAATTCATTTCCTTCCCTGGACACATTCCAGCCCCTCAATGTCTTTCTTGTCATGAGGGACCCAAAACTGACCCCAGGGTTTTGAGGTGAGGCCTCAGCAGTGAGGGGTATAATGGTTACCAGCAGCTTGTTACTGGATGCCTGAGCAATAACAGCGCGGTCACATAGACAGAACTGTCTCTAAGGTCTTTTTTGCTGCATGTACCCACATGCCACTGCTTTGTGTGTGATGCTTCCTCTGATTCCCACAGGCTGGTCACCCTTTCCAGCAGCGCTGTGCCCAGTCAGCCTATTCCAACAGCAAACAGAAGTGGGAGGCCCCGGTGTTCCTGCTCTTTCTGGACTGTGTGTGGCAGATCCTTCGGCAGTTCCCTTGCTCCTTCGAGTTCAATGAACAGTTCCTCATCATGCTCTTTGAACATGCTTATGCTTCCCAGTTTGGGACTTTCCTGGGAAACAATGAAAGTGAAAGGTTGGTAAGGATGCTTGATTTGAACCCTTGTGTGTCTGACAAAAAATCATGGAATGGTTTGGGTTGGAAGGGACATTAAAGATCATCTCGTTCCAACTCCCTGCCCTGGGCAGGGACCCTCTACTAGACCAGGTTGCTCCAACCTGGCCAAAAATCCCCACCCATTCCCAGTTTATATAGTCTCTTACACAGAAACTCTTCCATAAAAGAATAAACAGCTGGAGTTTGACGTGAGTCATGGCTGTGGGAAGCAAACTTGTCCATGCAGGCCTGGAGGAGAAGGTCAAGGCATCAGAAGCCAAAGCTGGCAAGTCTGGTCCTTACCTGTCAGGGAGGAACATGACTCTGTAGCCTGGTGGTCCTGACACCCCCAGGTCCAGCCCTGAGTGGGGCTACTGGGAGTAGCAAACGGGGGGAGGGCTGGAGCCTCCCACAGCTGTCAGAGAGGTTTGGATTCCTGTTTTGAGGTTGGATTCCTGTTTTGAGGTTAACAGTTCAGCCCTCAGGACTCCTGACTCCAGTAAGACCATGTCTGATGGTCTCCTGCTTAACTGAACATGAAGGGAAAAACCGAACTGATATTACAGATAAGGAAGGCAATTTAAAGCTTCCTATAAACCTCTCTGCCCTTCATCTTGGTTTAGAAGAGACTCTGCTGCCTTCTGCAGGGCTGCTGAACTAGTCATCTGCAAAACCAAGTTAGACTTGAAACCAATAAGATGGAATTTGGAAGAGTATTGGATGTTACATGTAATAACCTGCCTGTCACATTCGAGCCCGTCAGCCTGAGAGCACAGACAGGGTTTGAAGTCTGATGTGAAGCTTGTGCTGTCTGAAGCACTCACAGGGATGGTGAATCTCCTCCTGGCTGGCAGTTCAATTTGCTAGTGCAGGCAGGATGTTTGCTGCAATCTAAGGAATAGAGATCCCTGTGTAACTCCTTGTGGTGGGGTTGCCCCAGGAAAACAGCACTGCTTGCCCTGTGTGCTTAGATCCTTCCTGCCACCAGAGGGACCTGTCAGATGTGCCCATTGCACAATTCCAGCAGTAACACTGCTTTTATGTACTCAAGAATTCCATTTCCATCCTTCCCTGGTGCAGACCCATCCCACTTCCCAGCTCTGCCTTTCAAAACCTGGCACTCGAACCACTGTGGGGAGGTGACTGATCCTTCACCTGGACAGGAGGCAGCCAACTTCCACACAACTTATAAATGTTATTTCCCCATCTTTTATTCAAAACTAATGGTAATCAACCAGGTTGAGTAAATTGCTTTAGGTTTGCACCCTGTGCCACTATGGTGAGAGGTACTGAAGGGATTGTCCTGAATTATCTGGGCTAGTGGCATATTGAGAAACTTGTGGCCTTCTAGTCTGTGTGGTTCTGACTAAAACAGTCTTTACGGATCAAAGTGTACAAAACTAACTTGCTCCTGTGGGTTTCTTAGGGCTAAACTGAAGCTGCCTCAAAAGACCATGTCCCTGTGGTCCTGGGTGAACAGGAATGAAGAGCTGAGCAAATTCCAGAATCCCATTTACGAGGCCAACAGCTTGGTCATCTGGCCCGCCGTGGCCCCACAGAGCCTACAACTCTGGGCAGGTAAGCCAGGCTTGCTCTTCTTGTTACAGACAATATCTACTTTGGGACTGCTTGTAAAGCTTCTCCTGACCTTTTTGGATAATCCATGTGCAGTGGGTTCCCTGCTGCAGGAACTTTCTTCATCCCATGGGTGCTGAAGAGTTGGTAACAGTGAAGCAAAGTGGGCTGTCGTGGAAGTGGGGAGACATGGATGGGTCTGATCAGGATATGAGGAAAAGAATGGAACCCCCTCATTTTTCCTTTTATTAACCCTGTTTAATAGAATGGTGAACTTGGAGAGGAGGGTCAGTATTTTTAATGGCTGTTTAGGGGGGAGGGCAGGGGAAGAATTTGTAAACTGATGGAATATGAACTCCTTGTAACAAGAAACCCTCGTGACCTGTCTGCTCTGGGCTTTCAGGTGTCTTCCTCCGGTGGAACAGGCCTTCCCAGTACCTGGAGGAAGCCCAAGAAGAAATGGTGAAGATTATAAAATATAACAAGGAACTCCAGGACAAGGTGAAGGTGTTGAGGAGGCAGCTGGCAGAGCTGGAGGCGGCTGTGAGGGTGCAGCACAACCCGTGAGCTGCCCGGGCTTTGCCTCAGGTCCTTCCTTTCCAGCCCCCTCTACACTAAAGACTGAACATGGAAAAGTGCATGTGTTGCTGAGCCCTTGGGCCCAGCTATGCTCAGCCCTCCCACTGCTGAAACCTTCACACTATGAACCTCCCTGCTCTCCTGGGAGGGATTTTTGTTTTGTTTACAGAAGACACAGCTGGGCACAGTGTCCTCTCTTGGCCGCTTCTCTGTCTCAACGTTGTGTACAGTGTCAGCAGGAGCTGGAACTCTTTACCTCCAACTGTGTGGATGACCAGGATGGGCCAAGAGACAGGATGTCTCCAATTTATTTTGGACTTTTTCTGGGTTTGTTGAACTGTCTAAACACTCACAGGATTAAAATACAGACTTCTACATAGATAGGTAAAGGCATTTTGTCTGAAAGCACCTTTTCTCCCCAAGAGTAGGTAAGGCAGCTTAGTTCTTTAGTTTCCTAGAAAAACTAGAAATTGTTAAAATCTAACTACAGTTTCTGCCAGTCTACACAATTCTCTCAGTAGCCTTCACATCTGACACTTGGGTTTTTGTGTTCAGCATTGGCTTGGGAGCAGAAATTTAAATACCAAACCAGAGCAAGACTTTTCAGTGCAATACAGAACTGAAGTAGGGATTCTGCTGCTAATGTTTAAGCCATGACTTCCAGGTGGAATTGTCCCTCATGGATAAATATCTCCTAAGAAATAACAAGCTTCTTTTATTCTGCCTGGAAAACAAAAAAGGTTTGGTAGCTGCTGGAGGTGTTCACTTGCAGAACAGGGGCTCAGAGCTGTCCTTTTACCCAGATCCAAGCTGCCTTCTTGGAATTTCCAAGTCCCCTGGCTGGGTTTGGACACCTGGCCAGGTTCACAGCATTGCATCTACAGCTCAGCAAAGCACTCCAGCTGATGTGCTTTTCCCTCTTGTGCTCTTATATCCATGTTGTGAAACCTCAAAAAAGCAGGAGTTGGAAGTTCAGGTGACCTCAGATCTGCTGCAGATTAAGAGGCCATCACACTACAGAAATGCTCAGAGTTTAGATGATTTGTAGCTGCTAAAATGACTTAAAGACTTTAGGGATAAGCTTTTTTTTTTCCATTTAACTTGGTATTTTGTAGCTGCTCTTCCTGTTTCTGCGACTTCAATCTGCTTTTATGAAATCAGAGTTTTCTTTAGCGATTTTTTTTCTCCTTTCAAAAGACAGGTAAGAGTAGGTCTGAAATACTCATTTTCTCAGCTCAATTCCATGGATGGACAGGACTGAGAAGAGTTGAATTAACAGCAGCACATGTGGCTGGGATTATCCAGAAATCTTGCTGTTACTGAAATGGAGCTGCAAGAGGTCAGTGGTGTTCTCTTTGGAAACTGTTGAGCTTCCAGTTTGGGGAATGAAGCTGCCTTTATTTAAAAGCCACTTTCACACAGATAAAAATGCAGGATCTTTAGTTGTCGTAGAAGCAGCTGGAGAGTGATCTACAAAAATCATGTGGCCACTAAATATATTCTAAGGAAATCCTATAACCAAGGAAGCAATATAAAATTATGTTATAGTGATTAAGTGCTACCTTAATGCCTCTTGTTCACTCTTTATTTCCTTAATTCTTTTCTTCTTGACTAACCTAAACTTAGCCCTAAAGTCATGAAAAAATACCAAGATCCCTTTTAAGCCACTGAAGGCAGAAAAGTAATTCTCCCTGCTTGTAACACTGATTTCTTTTTAGGTTTGGAGAGTGATGGTTTTGTTCACTAAATCAAGTCTGACACAGGGAATGCTGCTCAGGGTGATCTGTCCTGCATCACAGGGGAGGCACAATTTGGCTGTTCCCTCTTCCCACCTCCAGATCTGGCTGCTGGAGATACCTCTGGGTATGTTGTTAATATAAGCACTCTAAAATGACTGTTCACCCTTTAAAATCATTTCTGTGGGATCTGCACCTCCCTGGGTGGTGTTTCCCTGCCCAGTTCAGGATTTGTACATCTGAAATCCATTATCCCCAGCCAGATGGGAAGGATGCAGAAGGCACTGTTTTCCTTGTAATAGGCTATACATAAAACACCCTTAAAGGTTATGCAATTTCCTAACACAGTAATTATAGATTGAGCTAAATAATAGAGAAGCAGAGATGGGGTTTTTTTGGGATCTAATTGCCTGGCTCCTCCAGCCTCTCCTGCAAACTGCAGGCATCCCAGGAAATTGGGAAACCAGCTGTGACAGCCAACAAAATGCAGCACATTCCCTCTGAGCTGGCATTTAATCCATCCTCCACTTGTGTCTCAGGGCTGAATCCACACCCAAGTGCTGTGTGTGCCTTGGCTTGGTGGATCCCAGCCTTTGTGTGGAAGTGCTGGGGTCACCCTGAGCAGCTCCAGCAGTTCACTCCATAATCCCTGTCCCTGCAAACAGGTTACCTGCAGCAGCCCTGTGAGGTGTTGCAGGTGATGGAGTTGGGACACGATGTGGTGTTTTAACTCCTCCTGGCAGAGGACAGTTCACAGAGCTCTTGTGTCAGGCTGCTTCCATGTTCTCCTTTAACCTTTCCATTCATTCCCAGTGCTTCCCAGGCACCAGTCTGGTGGCTGCTGGTGTGAAACACAGCGGAACACTCCGAGTCTTTGCTTCCCTGCTTGTCTCCCATATTTAATCACGTATTTAATATCGATGTTGGATTTGCCCCCTCTCAGAGGGGGACACCTGCCCCCTGAAGTCCCTGACACCCCCGTTGCAGATTCCCAGTGTCTTCCCAAGCTCCAGGTGCTGTGGCAGTGCCCAGCTCTGGCTCTTCCCTGTGCCACTGCCTTACACCCCTGCTGACCCCCTGCTTCTGCTCTTTTGCACACACTAATTGTGGAACAAGCTGGACACTGAGGGCCCCACCTCCAAATTTTGGGGTCAGTCAATGAGGACACTGCCATTTACCAAAAGAAAAAAAAGAAGAAGGGAAAAGGAACTAACTTGCACAGTTTTCATAAGGGAATTATTTACCTTCAATATTTTGATTGTATTGATCTAACTCTTGAATGTGGCACTGGTTGAAGTGCACTCCTGTTGCATAGGATAGAACTTCAAATTGCACTGTACAGCATTTTGGTGTCTCGTGTGTGCTTTGCTCCAGCCTTGGGAAGTGCTCTTGTGTGTCCAGGCTCCTGTGGGAGGAGGAAAGGTGTATCCCAGCACTCCCTGTATTTTGTGATAGCAGCACTGTGTGGTGTGTGCTCTGTATCTGTTCACTGCTGCCAATTCAAGTGATGAGTGCACTGCTGTCCCAACATCTGGAATTGCTATTTGGACTTGGCTGCTGCATCAGTCTTGATTTTTCTTGTACAAATTGCAATAGCAGGGCTGGGAGTTGTGCTGTTTTAGGTGTATGCTGTGTGTGTACAGAACCCCAGCTGCTGTGGTATGGAATATATTGCAAAAAAAAGGTAACGAATCTGAGGAAAAAAGATCATGGCTCAATGTTCAGCCCTTTCGGGGGAGAAAAACAGATACAAAGTGGCTGTAAACTTTGCTGTAGATATGTGAGAATATAGTAGATGTGTCTGTTTAAATTAAAATCTTGAAGACTAAAAAGTTCTTTAATTATAGTGCTGAATCTTTATTGGTGTGGTGTCTGCTTCCCACGGTGTGTGTGTGGCCTGGATGTGAGTTCTTGCCTGAAATTTTAGCTCTTTTCAGCTCATGTGTGTTTTATTTTACAGCTGAACAGGTTCTGTGATTGTAGAAGAGGGATGGAAGGAGAAAGTTGAGACCCTGAGGCTGTGACTGGCTGGCAGAGCTCTGATATCAAGGTTTTGGTCCTTGGACACCAGCTCTGCACAGGATGGATAAATAATTAGCTTGGCCAAGGTTTTTTGCTGGTATTGAACTCTCCAAAGGCAGAGAGGCAGGGGTATTCAGAGGGAAAGGGGTTTGGACTGAAGCAAAGCCCTACAGAAGGGAGATGGTGACAGAAGGGGGAATGGTTTTAAACTAAAAGAGGGGATTTAGGTTAGAGGAAAATTCTTCCTTGTAAGAGTGGTGAGGCCCTGGCACAGGTTGCCCAGAGAAGCTGTGGCTGCCCCTGGATCCCTGGAAGTGTCCAAGGCCAGGTTGGACAGGGCTTGGAGCAACCTGGGATAGTGGGAGGTGTCCCTACCCAAGGTAGAGGGTTGAAATGAGATGGTTTTTAAGGTTCCTTCCAACCTAAACTGTTCTGTGACTATGAAGTCCATCCATAGACCTGGGGTCACAGTTACCTGTTGTTTTTGAGGGACATGGGGTACCGTGGTGCACTTGCCAGGGGAAGGAACAAAAAAAGAACAAACAGCTCTTGGGAAATGGAGGCTGGGAGCTGTGGAAGCTCCTGGATCTCTCCCTGCTAGTGAGTCAGGAGTCTGGGAACCACTGGGCTTTCTGTTTCCCTGCAGTGTCATCTCTGGTCTCTGCAACTCCTTGGGAAGGTGGTGAGTTTTTGTGGCTTTTGGTGTTGGAGCAGATGGAGACTGGGGGGGGGGGGTGCAGCCCTGTGTGATAACACAGGGAAAGTTGCTGAAGGTTTTGATGTGAAAAGATTGATTTTTCAGTCCCTCTATTTGCAAAACGTTTCCAAAAGTCCCAGGTGAAACAGAGTAGGTCTATTTAAAATACTTTCAGCTGTGATCAGGCAGCCTGATCTGGGTTAAGCTTGATTTTAGGAGGGGAGGGAGAAAATAACTAGAGAATCATAGAATGGTTTGGATTGGAAGGGACCTTAAAGACCATCCAGCTCCATGGGCAGGAACACCTTCCTCTATCCCAGGTTACTCCAAGCCCCATCTAACCTGGCCTTGGACACTTCATGTATCAGGAGTCCATCTGACCAAGTGTTGAAATTTGGTTTTATTCAACTTCTTTTTTTTTTTTTTTGAGACTGTTGGCATTTCTGTTTTGAAAACCCAAGTGTTATTATTTAGTGCCACTGCAGGACTCTCTTCCATGCTGCCTATTTTTCCTCCAAGCAGTGAGAGAAGACAATGAGGAGGATTTACCACTGCACATGGGCTGAAACTCGGTGATGCTGGGCTGTGTTGGCTGCTCACAGCTTCCCCTGCTGTGGGAATGTCATGACAAGCCCCTGGCATTTGTCTTTCAGAGCTGAGCTGATGATCCTTTGATGTTCTGCTGTGAGGGTGTTGCTGATGGATTCAGATACTTTATCTGATGCTGCAGCTCAGCTAATGGAGGGTTTGCTCCGAAAGCTCCAATTCTGCTCCCTCAGTATGTGAAAGTGCTGGCAAACAACCCAACCACTGCACTGAGTTGGGGCAACTTCTGGGATCAGTCCAGGCTGAGGATGAACAGATGGAGCAGCCCTGGGGAGAACTTTGGGTGCTGGTGGGTGAGAGGCTGGACATGCCCTGGCCGTGGGCGCTCCCAGCCCAGAAACCCCCCGTGTCCTGGGCTGATCCCACAGCATGGGCAGCAGGGGAGGGGGGAATTCTGCCCCTCTGCCCCCTCAGGTGAGACCCCACCTGCAGAGCTGCCTCCAGCCCTGGGGAACAACAGCACAAGGACGTGGAGCTGCTGGAGAGAATCCAGAGGAGGCCACGGAGATGCTCCGAGGGCTGGAGCCCCTCTGCTCTGGAGCCAGGCTGGGAGAGCTGGGGGTGTTCACCTGGAGCAGAGAAGGCTCCAGGGAGACCTTGGAGCTCCTTCCAGTGCCTAAAGGGGCTCCAGGAGATCTGGAGAGGGACTTGGGACAAGGGATGGAGGGACAGGATGCAGGGAATGGCTTCCCACTGCCAGAGGGCAGGAATAGATGGGACATTGGGGAGGAATTGTTGGCTGCAAAGGTGGTGAGGCCCTGGCACAGGTTGCTCAGAGAAGCTGTGGCTGCCCCTGGATCCCTGGAAGTGTCCAAGGCCAGGTTGGACAGGGCTTGGAGCAACCTGGGATAGTGGAAGATGTCCCTGCCCATGGCAGGGTTTGGAACTGGATGAGCTTAAGGTCCCTTCC
Organism: Manacus candei; assembly: GCF_025592945.1. Classification (NCBI taxonomy): domain Eukaryota; kingdom Metazoa; phylum Chordata; class Aves; order Passeriformes; family Pipridae; genus Manacus; species Manacus candei. Next base: position 7,500,221 of record NW_026138055.1, on the reverse strand, counting down.
AACCCATCCCATTCTGTGATTCTGTGACACACAGACTCACTGTGGTAAGATGTGTGTTACACCAGTCTTAAAAACACTGGTTTAGCTACTAAACTCAGGTTTGTTACAGCTTAGGGAGGTACACGCCCAGTTTCCAGGACTGCACATCCCAGTTGGTGGTGGTACCATCCAGGATGGTCTCTTTCCTGGCATGAAAAACACTTCTGATATGCCAGCAAAGTAAGTGCAACATTTCCTTTTGGCTTGTAGATCCTTGATGGTATGGAATAAAAACTTCCTGGCAGGAATAAGGGTTGTTTTAGAGTTTGGGCTTTTTGTTTTAAACAGAGAGCTGCTTGGAGGCTTGGAGCAACCTGGGATAGTGGAAGATGTCCCTACCTATGGCAGGGAATTGGAATGAAATAGCTTTAAGGTCCCTTCCATCCCAAACCATTCCATGATTTTATGGCTTAATGAGCTGTCATCTTAGACTGTCACTGCAGCTGGATCCTCATGTAGACTGGAAGAACAATTCCTTTTTTATTTTTATTGTTTTAGGCACCAGACTGGGATTTGGGAGAGTGATGTCCTGATCCTGCCACTGCCACAGGATTGCTGGTGTCATCTCAAGTGAGTCACTTCACCAAGGAACCCACAGGGACTGCACATCCCTATGGCAGGAGCTTTGCTGTGTCTCCAGGTGTCCTGAAAGGCTGGAAAGAGCTTCTTTTCCTCAGCTATCCAAGCACAGTGGGTGCAAGTTCAGCAAGGGCAGAGGGGAGCAGGATGAGACCACAAAACCCCACAGAATGTGTAGGAGGGGATGGGAGGGAGATCAAGCCTGAGGTTCTGGGAGAGGCTGTTTCTGAAAGCTTTGAACAAGCAACACTTCTGGATGCTCCACGGGAAAGGGGAGGAAAAAGGCAGTGGTGTAGAGTGGGGAGAGTGACAGGAACAGTCTTAGAGCCACCATGGCTGCCTAGGAGAGGATGGACAGTGCTTGTCTGCTGATGGAGATTCCCAGCAGCAGAAGTCATTCCCAACAACCCTGGTGACCATCCTGGCAGTGCTCAGAGTCCCAGCATGGAGAAGTGCCTCAACACAGGCTATGCAAAGGAGGCTCAGGAATTTCCAGTTTACTGTGTGTTAATAAACTGCCCCTCCTGGAGGGTGGGAATGGTCTGGGGCTTTTCTTGGTCCTGGGTGACACCATGTTAAATTTGTTGCAGTTTTGGAACTGTTTGAGGCAGGAAGAAATGGGATCAACTGCTGAGGAATCAGATCCCTCAGGGACTGGCTGCATATGTTGCTCTCCAAATCAGGAGCATCCCTAAATCTGTAACCCAGCTGCTGTTCCAGGGTGTCTGAGTGAGGGAGGTGGATAATGTGCTGTGAGGATCAAGCTGTTCCTCTTCTGAGTTAAAATCAGCCTTTTGCTGCCCTCTCTCCCTGTTTTCAGCTCCCTGGATTTCTTTCTGCTGAGAAACCTCAACACCCAGCCCAGATCCCTCTCATTATGGCCTTGAGAGGCAGAGCAGCTTGTTGGAACATGTCCTGCTCTCTTCCCTTTGATTTGCATTCCCAATATTCCCTCGTTAGTCTGTTAATGAACTTCAGGTTGGTTTTTTATGTTTGAAGTCTTTCGGACATGGATTTATATTATTTTAAAAAGAAAAAAAAAGAAATCCAGACAACAGACAAACCCACAAAACCTTAGAATCCAGATAACGTGAAAAATATAAACCATACAAACTTCTCAGTAACCTGTAACTCTCTCTGTCTCTATGGAGCATTTTTTGGGGGCATATTTTGACATACACAGAGATTCTCTGAGCGGGATTGGAACAAGCTGCCCAGGGAAGCAGTGGAATTGCACTGGAAGTGTTCAAAAGGTATGTGGATGTGGTACTTGGAGACATGGTTTAGTCATGGCCTTGGCAGTGCTGGGAGAACAGATGCACTCAGTGATCTTGGAGGTCTTTTCCAGCCTAATTCTAGGATACACACGGGTGAGGACTGTCATAGAATCACAGAATGGTTTGTGTTGGAAGGGACCTTAAAGATCATCTTGTTCCAACCTCATGCTGTGGGCAAGGACACCTTCCACTATCCCAGGTTGCTCCAAGCCCTGTCCAACCTGGCTTAGTGAGCTCCAAGGCTGTGCTGACCAGAGAAAGACACCCAAGGTGTCATTGCTGCCCACATTGGTGCTCACTGGGTGGGAGGATCACCCTCAGCTGGTTGTTGGAATGGAACATCCACGCTGCTGAGATGCCATTCACCCATCTGGGCTTGAGTTTTCTTCCCTTTAGGATTTTCTGCCTTCCCATACTGATGGTTTTACTCTTGCCCCTTGGAGCTGCTGCCATCACATTGACGTTCCTACCTCTGTCCTTGGTTTTACCTTTCTTATCTTGCAGGGCTTTGTGCTCTTTCCCATGAGCAGGCAACCTCCTGAGCTCTGGGAGGAGAGTTTTCCAGCTGGGCTGTATCAGGGAGGCCTTGGATTCCAGCTGAACCCAGAGGATGGGGTGGTTCAGGGCCAGCTTTTTGCTCACTCTGCTGATTCTATGCCAGTTTAATGCTCCAAGTGCTGGCTCGGTGCTGGAGGAAGGGAATGGTTTATGGAACCACTTCTGATCCCTTGGGGGATCTGCCATCCTGGTGTGATCCTGGTCTGGAAGAGAACTTTACTGTGTGTCCAGGGAAGGGAACAGAGCTGGGGAAGGGGCTGGAGCACCAGGAGTGGCTGAAGGAGCTGGAGGGGCTCAGCCTGGAAAAAAGGACGCTCAGGGGGGACCTTCTGGCTCTCTGCAACAACCTGACAGGAGGGGGGAGCTGGGGGGGATCAGGCTCTGCTCCCAGGGAACAAGGGACAGGACAAGGGGAAAAGGCCCCAAGTTGCACCAGGGGAGGCTCAGATTGGATATCAGGAGGAATTTCTTCATGGAAAGGATTTTTAAACATTGGAAGGGGCTGCCCAGGGAGGTGGTGCAGTCCTCATCCCTGGAGGTGTCCAAGGAATGACTGGCCATGGCACTCAGTGCTCTGGGCTGGGTGACAAGATGGGGATCAGTCACAAGTTAGACTTGATGATCTTGGAGGTCTCTTCCAACCTAAATCATTCTTGGATTTACATTGATTCAGCTGAGCAGATACAGCAAAGCCCTGGGTGCTCCAAGCACGTCCTTCCTGAGCTGAAAACACCCTTTTCTTCCACTCTCTGCACTCTCAGGGTCATGGGGACAACAGAATCTTTTCTTTTTCCCTCTGCAGCATCCCAGGTGAGTGTGTCTGCCCTGACTGCAGGGCTGGGCTGGATGCACAGTGCCCTTCCTTGGAGCAGCCACGGGGTCATGGTAGAGGTTCTTACTTCCCTTCTGTTTGGTGGCAGACAACTCAGCCTGGAAAATGGATTGCTGAGGTGATATGATGGAAGTCTGAGATCTATTAGCCTGGAAAATCATGGAATGACACGATAGGTAAGGTTGAAAAGGACCACTGGAAGTCATTTCACTGGAAGCAATTCTTCCCTGTGAGGGTGGTTTGGGCCTGGCACAGGTTGCCCAGAGAAGCTGTGGCTGCCCCATCCCTGGAAGTGTTCAAGGCCAGGTTGGATGGGGCTTGGAGCAACCTGGGCTAGTGGAAGGTGTCCCTGCTCATGACAGGGGGATGGAACAAGGTGGGGTTTTTAAGTCCCTTCCAACCCAAACCATTCTATGATAATAAAGGGAACGTTTTACTCACAAGTTTTGTTTTAAGCATGAATGAGAAAAGGTGTGTTCATGGATTTTCTGACAGTACTGGAAGCTTCAGCTGGAAGTTCCCCGTTTGATTAAAGTAACTTCGAGGATTGCTAAAAACATTTGAGTTTAATTTAATTTTTAAAATAACATTTCAGTCTGGCTACATTTTACTCCCTTAACAGCAAGTGTCCAAGGTCAGGTAGGATGGGACTTGGAGCAGCCTGGTCTATTGGAAGGTGTCCCTGCCCATGGCAGGAGGGTGGAATGAGATGATCTTTAAAGTCCCTTCCAACCCATGGAATGCATGACTCTGTGGAGTCCAACCCGGCTGCTGGTGGCCTTTGAGATGGCACAGAATGTCACATGACCCTTTAATTTGACTATTTTTGGCAGATTCTGTTCAATCTGTAGCAGACACTCCGCGGCTTTGCCTCTCCAAGGGCATTAACTGCACTTTTTCAAGGCTCTGCAGTGGAACAAGAGACTGCTTTGTGTTTATTTTCCTCCTGAAGCTTTCCCTCTTTTCAAGAGGGACAGCTGGTTTGGTGAATGGTGCTTAACAGTCCTTTCAAACTCAATTAGGCACTTGAGAGCCAGGAGTTGTGAGCACTCGGATTCCATAGCCAGCAAAGGATTTTCCCCTCTGTTATAGCACGATTTTCCAAGATTTCTACACTCTGTGAGCTGAGTTTTTAGTTACTGGCCATTTGTTCGTGTCTGGAAGCTTTGGAAATAGTGGCCAGCCCTGCTTTGTTTGCTCTCTGAACTTTGAACGTTTTCATTCAGCATTTTGTAAGAGGTGAAAAAAAAAGTAAAATTAAAAATAAAATAATAAAATTAAAAACTAAAATTAAAAACTAAAAATTAAAAACTAAAATTAAAAAATAAAAATTAAAAAATAAAAATAAAAATAAAAATTAAAAAATAAAATTAAAAAATAAAAATTAAAAAATAAAATTAAAATTAAAATTAAAAATAAAAATTAAAAAATAAAATTAAAAAATAAAAATTAAAAATAAAAATTAAAAAATAAAATTAAAAATAAAAATTAAAAATAAAATTAAAAATAAAAATTAAAAATAAAATTAAAAAATAAAATTAAAAATAAAAATTAAAAAATAAAATAAAAATTAAAAATAAAATTAAAAAATAAAATTAAAAATAAAAATTAAAAAATAAAATTAAAAATAAAATTAAAAAATAAGCAGGCTCTACCCCAACCCTGAACTGATTCTTGTCTTATATTCACAGCAAATTCCAGGGATTTTTTTTGTTGGCGGGCTTGACAACAAACCATCCCTGCGTCTAAATAGTGACGCCCGAGTGCTTTATTCTTTTGTCTCAGTGCATATCCGGGCCCAGTGTTTGTGTAGGGTCTCCTCCTGCCCCGGAGCTGTGCCTGGGTCCTGCCCAGCCAGGCGGGAAGGGATGTGATTAATCCCTGTCAGACACAGTTGGCTCTGCCTCTGATCTCCGGGCTGGGGAGATCTCTGTGTGTGCACTGGAGGGTTTTATTTTGCTTATCAGAACTCTCTGAAAGGTTTTCCCCTGATACTTTAATGTTCATCTTTGTCCTGAATGAAAATTAAGACCTAAATATGTCTTTTTTTTTTTTGTATTACACCCTTTTTCCTTGATTTAGTTGAGCTCCACAGAGTATTTCCTGAGTATTACCTTTAACAAAAACATTTTTAATATTTCAGGATTCCTTTTTTGGGCTGCTGAGCTGAAGGTTCCAGCTCAGTGAGCTGTGCCCTCAGAGGGGCCTGGGATACTTCATGTGTCATATTTTCATGCCCTGGGCTCCTGCCCAGGAGCTTCCATGAGACACAGAGCTGAGCCGGCTTCAGGAAGTGTGTAACAAGGACCAGGCTGGTCAGAACAAAGGTACCAGCACCTCCAGCAACCATAATCCATGGATATTTAAAGGGGAGATTATAGGCAATGGGACCAGAGCAACCTGGTCTAGTAGAAGGTGTCCCTGCCCATGGCAGGGGATTGGAATGATATAATCTTTAAGGTCCCTTCCAACCCAAACCATTCTAGGGATATTTCCCAGACTCCAGACTTTTATTTAAGGAGAATGAAAATTGAATTATTTAGGCAAAACCGCCTTTTTGTCCCCAAGGAGAATTTTTTTATTTTTTTATTTTTTTTTTTTTTTTTTGCTGAGATTGCTCTTTCCCTGGATGGAAAATTCCCAACCTGCTTGAGTTGGCAAGCTCTGGTTTTCAGCTAAAGCATATGCTGATGTATGTTTATATCTTGCTGCAACAAAAAGCTGTGGATAAATCAAGAGCTGAAGGCAGCAGGCAGTTCCCTTCCCCATCCCAACAATCCTCATCTTGCCAGTGGGAGGGTGGAAAAATGGCAATTACAGTTCAGTCTGCAGGAAAATGACAGCAAAACTATACTAATGAAATAAAATATAATTCCAGCTTTATTGTCTGTCCTACAGATAATACTGTAAATTCAGGAAGAATTTCTTCATGGAAAGGGTTGTCAAACATTGGAAGGGGCTGCCCAGGGAGGTGGTGAAGTCCTCATCCCTGGAGGTGTCCAAGGAATGACTGGATGTGGCACTCAGTGCTCTGGGCTGGGTGAGAAGGTGGGGATCAGTCACAGGTTGGACTTGAAGATCTTGAAGGTCTTTTCCATCCTAAGTGATTCTATGAAATGCAAAAAGATCCAGAAAATCCGACCTACAGCACCTGTTGCCTCAGAGATGTCACATAAGAAGAAGGAATAACCTGCTTTTATTTCAATAAAAAGACTATTAAATTCCAAGAACAAAGTTTGCAGCCTCATCATACTACATTATAGTGATTATCCACTAGCACTGGCTGGAAAATGGAATTCCTAAATGCTTTTACCTCTCCCTGGCTAGTAACATGATGCCTTGAAGGCAAGGAATTCTTAGGCAGATTTTTCCCTGGCACCCTGCAAGCTCCTGCTGGCTGCTCCATGGGCTGGACAGCTGGGAGAGGCTGGAGAGGCTGTGGGAAAGGTGCCTGCCTGTTCCTGGAGCATCCAGCACACTCCCAGCTCCTGAAAAATGGTTTTGCAGGTGTGGAAAGGGCTCTGGTTTGCAAAGATGGCCGGTTTGGATTTAATTTTAAATGCATTTCAACTTTTCTGCCTGAAATTTCCCTCTGGAATCTCCCATCAGAACCAGCTTTATTTTAGAGTGTGAGTTTTGAGGTTAATTGATCAGGACACTTGAGGGATGAGGGATTTAAGTCCCTGAGACCTGGCATATTTCATGGAATGCCTGGATGTGTTTTTAGCAGGCTTTTCTCAGGGTGGTTCATGGAGGTTGCCCTGTTCAAGAGCAATGAAACCCAGTGTTTCCCTGGACCATTATGAGCTACAGACTTACAGTACCTAAAGGGGACTTCCAAGAAGGCTGGAGAGGGACTTTTCATGAGGGTGTGGAGTGACAGGACAAGGGGGAATGGATTCAAAATGAAGGTAGGTTTAGATTAGATATTAGAAAAAAATTCTTCCCTGTGAGGATGGGAAGGCCCTGGCACAGGTTGCCCAGAGAAGCTGTGGCTGCCCCCAGATCCCTGGAAGTGTCCAAGGCCAGGTTGGACAGGGCTTGGAGCAACCTGGGGTAGTGGAAGGTGTCCCTGCCCATGGCAGGGGGTTGGAACTGGATGGTATTTAAGGTCCCTTCCAACCCAAACCACTCAGTGATTTTGATTCCACACTGAGCAGTTGTGAATCAACTCCCAGATCTAGCAAGTCACACATTTTACAGGGTTTGACCCCTGACAGGAAAGCTTTTTGTTATGTTATCAGGTGAAACCCGAGTCCTTTTCATAAACTCACTCTTTATACTCCAAAGTCTATTTAACAAAATTGTGCTCAGTAAATAGAGTTGGGAAAGTGACCTTTCACTCATTACAGGATTTTCCTTCTCTGCTTTGTTTCTCAGCTTTTTAGGAAGCTGCATCATTGCATTGACAGTGAAGCAAAATTAGAAAAACCACAGCACAAAGATGTTTTTCCAAAACCTGACTTGCATTCTGTGCTTTCCAAATGCAGAGCTGTGGGGTTTGGGTCAATACTCTGTGTTCCTGCTAATTACAGAGGGTGTTTGGCACCAACTAGTGAAATGGTCCTGAGAGACCACATCTACAGGGAGATTGTGATGTCAACCTTACACTGAGGTGCCTTGTCACTCCTGCCTGTGAGGAAGGGACTGAGGTGATGCAGAACCTTTCCTGCACAATAAATGTAATTATAAAAAAGGGGAAGAATTGCCCTTTTAATCTGAGAGCTGTGTGCTCACCAGGTGAAAAGATTGCGTATGCTGATGCTTTAGTCAAGAAACTCTAATCCATCTTCAAGGAATGTAAACCACAAAAAAACCCACAGCAGACCATTCCTTCTGGATCAGATGGTCATTTCCCGTTTTCTTGGTTTCTCGGCTTTTTAGGAAGTTACATCATTGCATTGACCGTGAGGCAAAGTTACAAAAACCACGGCACAAAGATGTTTTTTCAAGACCTGACTTGCATTCTGTGCTTTCCAAACCTTCTCCTCCCCAGCATCAGGGGCTCCATCCATACACAAAGGCTGTTAGGGTGGTCTCTTTGCTCTTGGCTGAGCATCCCAACAACTGCGGGGTTGCCTCAGGGTGGTGCAGCAGATGCTGCACTGCTGGGGTTGGAAAATCCTTCCCATCAAAACCCTTTTCTCCTGCAACATCTGCTCACCTCAGAGACCTGGGGGAGCTTGTTTTCATACCAGCTTTTGTGTTGTTTAGAGGACACAGACCTTTGGGAAAACAGGCCATGATTTACCGTGAACAAACTCTCTCCTGCTGACCTGAGAGTGCTTGATCTGCTCCTGCTTAGACTGGAAACTCATCCTTGTCATTAGCTGCACTAATTATGCATCTTGTTTCCATAGCCTACTTGAAATGAATCCCCGTGTGGAAACCTGCTCTGTGAAGGCCAGTGAGGAAGGAAGGAAAATGAATGTTCTGTGCACTCCAGACACGTTGGTGAATCCAGTTCTGCAAAAACAGCTGGTGAGGGTTTATAACCTTTCCCTTCTGCCTTTGTTTCTAGCTGTGGTTATTCATTTTTGTTACAAGGATGAATATCTGGCCTTTATAGAAGGTGTGAAGGGCAGAGAGATTGGCTGAAACTTACTGTTTCTGTCCTTAGTCTTCCATGTGGTGTTTTTAGCACTGCTGGAAAACTGGAAAAGTCATCATAGAATGGTTTGGGTCAGAAGGGACCTTAAAGCTTATTTAGTTCCAGCCCCCTGCCATGGGCAGGGACACCTTCCACTAGACCAGGTTGCCCAGGGCCATGTCCAACCTGGCCTTGTCACCAAAAGAAGGGAAAGTCACTTTAAATTACAGCACTGCCCCCTGTGAGCTCCCTGTATCCACTCTGAGGTGTGAAATCCCTGCTTGAGGGCAGGTGACAACTTGCTGTGGATTTCTTAGCAACATTATGGCCTCTGCACAGGCAGATGCCCATGGAGGGTGTGACTCAGGGCCTGAATTTTCCCTCAGAAGTCCCTCATTCCCCTCAGTTAAATCATTGTTATATTTGGGACGCTTCCTTCATCCATTTTGTTTGCTTAGATGTGAAGGTGCAAGGCAGTGCATAAATGGGGAAGTAGAGGAGAGTGTTCAGGGAACAAACGAAGCTGTTTTCTTCCCCAAAATAACAAATGTATCCCTTGGAGATGCAGGAATCCCTGCTGGCTGGTTGCAGTGCAGGTCGGGACTTCTTGAGGGTTGTGTACTTCAGAACTCCAATCAGTGGCATTTTGGGGTACATTCTCAGGATAAACACTCATTATTTTACGTGTTTATTGGAGAAGCAGCAAGGAATGGTGAGAGATCCAGGTGCTAAAACTGAAGAGAGCAGGTGGGTGAGACAGGATCCACTCAACACATCTCTGCTGATGGATCTGACCTGACCTGCTCTTAAATCTCATAGCAACATAACTCTGCTCCCTCCCTAGGTGACCTTCCCAGGACTTCCTTACAGCCAGAAGTTGGTGCTAATGACTAATCTTGTCACTATTTGAGCACATGCCTTCAAAATCAATATATTTGAGATTTTTTGTTGTGGTGGTGGTGGTGCTTCACACTGTAAGATTGTCCCCTTTTCACCTCTAGCCACTTCTGCTCTTCACAGGGCTGTTTCCTTCCCTTTTTCCCAGTTTCTTGATAACTCTTGTTGCTGTGGACTGTCCTTAATTGTGTCTCATCCCTCTTTAATACCTGGACATGGCACTCAGTGCTCTGGTCTGGTTGACAAGGTGGTGATGGGTCAAAAGTTGGACTCGATGATCTTGGAGGTCTTTTCCAACCTTAATGATTCTGTGACTGTAGAACCAATCACCACAAGGGTGGAAATTAGAACTTTGGATATAAAAGAGAGGAGATTGTTTATCTGCCATCAGTGCATGAGCAGAATTCCCGTGTGTCCTGAGGGGAGCTGCCCTTGCAGGATTGTTATTCCCTGGTCACAGAAAGATGTTGATTATAAGAAAACAGCAACACAGAAGCACCTGGGGAGCACTGGAGGCTTTAATCTGGTCCATTGCAGTGCAAGAATTTCTCTTTACTGTGATTGCAGTCCCCAAGGTGTGAGCACCCCGTGCTGGAGTTAAACCTCCTGCAGAGGCTCTGCCTTCTCTGAGAGGCCTTTCAGGCAGGGATCTCACACACAGTGTGATCTCCAGGTGGGAGATGCCACCAGCAGAGGCATTCCTCCTCCACAGCCTACCTGGAGGGCCAACACCTGTGTTTTCACTTTGCTGGAGCTCATGGAGAGGGGAGTGATGCCAGGGGAATGTATTTAAAAACAAACCATCTGTGGTTCACACAGTGCTTCACCCCTCATTAGAATAAAAAAAAATAAATAGACAAGACAAATCTAATTGAACCAAAGATCATCAAGCTCATTCTTTTAATTAAAAAAATAATTACTTCTAACTAAAATCTTCCCCTTTTTAATTCTCCAAGGAAGCAGCAACCCAGTGTGACACACATGTTTGGGTGCAGAAGCGACGCCAGTCACTCACAGAGGGAAGATGAGACCTGGCTGTGATCAGTGTGAGGTTCTCCTGTGCTGCCAACTCGATGTGACACCTCCCTGTGCCTGGGCACAGCCCGTGTCACATCTGCTGGGGATGATGAGCATCAGCATCAAACCAGTTCAGCACCACAGGGAGAAGATGTTTCTTCTTTTCACATCCTGTGTGGCTGAGCTGTCACATCAAGGCCAAGTTCAGTCTCCCTCCCTGGTCACTCTTTGTGGATGTTGTGGCACATGTGGACACAACAGGAGCTTGGACATGTTGCTCATCAGGACTGAGGGACATAAGAGCGTATAAAATCCAGACAAAACTCCACTTCCTTATTAACCTGTCTCTGGGCAGTGGCAAAAGCTTGTGGAAAACACAGGAATACAGCCTGGTATACCTTTGTGGGCCTCCCTTGTAGTGGGCCTACAAGGAATTTGGAGAAGGAGCCTTTGTCAGGAACTGTGGTGACAGGACAAGGAGTAATGGGTTCAAACTGAAAGAGAGGACATTTAGGTTGGATATATGGAAGAAATTCTTCCCTGTGAGGGTGGTGAGGCCCTGGCAAAAGTTGCCCAGAGAAGCTGTGGCTGCCCCATCCCTGGAAGTGTTCAAGGCCAGGTTGGATGGAGCTTGGAGCAACCTGGGATAAGGGAATGTGTCATGACTGCAGCTCATCACGGATTCACAGAATGGGTCAGGTTGGAAAGGACCACAGTGGGTCACCTGGTCCCACCTCCTTGCTCAAACAGGGCCATCCCAGAGCACACGGCACAGGATTGTGTCCTGACAGTTCTGGAATATCTCCAGTGAGGGAGACTCCACCTCCTCTCTGCTCAGTGCTCAGTGACAATCTGCTCAGTGCTCAGTCACTGCACAGCAAAGAAGTTCTTCCTCATGTTCAGGTGGAACTTCCTGGGCATCAATTCCTGCCTGTGCCTCTTGTCCCATTGCTGGGCCCCCCTGAGCAGAGCCTGGTCCATCCTCTGCCCCCTCCCTGCAGACCCTACAGACATGGATGAGGTCCCCTCTCAGTGTCTCTTCTCGAGGCTGAACAGCCCCAGCTCCCTCAGCCTTTCTTTGTAAGGGAGATGCTCCAGTCCCCTCATCATCTTTGTCACCCTTCACTGGACCTGCTCCAATAGCTCCATATCTTTCTTGCTCTGAGGAGCCCAGAACTGGACACAGAACTCCAGATGTGTCTCACCAGGGCTGAGCAGAGAGGCAGGATCCCCTCCCTGACCTGCTGGCAATGCTCTTCCTAATGGTCAGTGACACTGCTGGATCATGGACAGCTTGTTGTCCACCTGGACCTCCAGGTCCTTCTCAGAGCAGGTTGGTCCCCAGGCAGATGGAAAATTCTTCTACCTCCAAGAAAGGATTCTTAAAGGGGTCCAAGAGCACACTTCTGAGAGTTATAATGGCAGAAAGGGGGTTGAGTATTCAAAAAACCAGAAGATCCAGAGCCCCATCATGATGATAGAAGGAGAAAGTCCTCTAAGACCACAATCTACTGTGCTAATTAATGATGGCAAAACTTCAGGAATAAATAAAGAATTAGACATTTGCCTTCCTACAAGGAGGAAGATGAAAAAGCAAAAGCTGGAAGGTGTTTTATCTCCTCTCTTCCCCACTGTGAACAATTTAAGACCTGTTTATGGGCAGGAACTAAGCGAAGATGGAAAGAGTGTTATCTACAGAACACTGTGAAATTCAACAGACTTCAGAAAACACAGGCAACGTTTCAAAAAATATGGTTAAATGGGAACTTTACGTCAAAAGAGGAGGTTGTTTTGCCTTCCAGGAGCACCTTCAGATTCAAAGTACTGTAGAGAGGGAGGATAAACATGACTCAAGCACAAATAATTTTTAAATTAGGGACTGATAAGCTCAGCACCGCACAAAAAAGGCTCTATTGTGTGAATAACAATCAATTGGGTCCAGCAAACGGACATGACCTGAACTTCACAAATATAATTACTGCACTGGGTTTCCTTGTGCCTCAGTGTTCTGCTTATAATAAATGGCCTTGGAAAACAGCATTTTTATAGAGAGTGGTTTGTTTGCAAAGCTCTGTGGGCTCCTCCTCTGCTCCTTGCAGGTTTTGCTCATCATCAGGGAACCCGACTAAGAGCATAAAAGCAACCACAGCAAATCAAGCAAAGATCATCCCAGTCCAGTTTCTTTGTCTCTACCAGCAGCTCTTTCCCCACAAAACTCTCACAGACCTCTGTGATCTTCAGCTGAAGGACTTTCTGAACCAGGCATCTGCACACTCAGTATATTCACAGTCACTCCTCATTAAGGTTTTTCTCCTCCACAAACTCAACCCATGTGCTTTTGAAACTCAGGTGAGTGTGTAGCATCCACACTGCATAATGTCCCTCCTTCCTATGTAATTTTGTGCCCTCTAATTACAGTAGCTAAGCTGTTACATAACAATCTCAACCTCCCTGCCAAGGGGTGGAATTCATAAGCAGGAGGGAATGGGAAAAAAAGAGCTTATAAACACCTCTGTGGCAAAGCTAATCTTATCTCAAAGCCTTTGTTCCTTGGGAGTTAATGTTTGGGGTTGTGAAAGATAGATATGTTTGGAATAAGGGGAAAAAACATGTAGTAACATTGTTTGCTGGAAGTACAGCTCAGCAGAAGGAAGGTCTTTGCACAAATGCTGTTGACAATGAGGATCAACTCAGGGAAAGGAGGATTTGATCAACTTCTGTCTGAAGACTTGCTGTGATCCATCAAATCACTGATCCATCAAAGACAGAGTTCTGTTTGCCCTCATCTTGTCCCCTTTGTCCTTCAGAGGACATCCTACTGATCCCTAAGAAGAGCAGGAGGACATCCTCTGCTCCCCTGAGAAGGGGAACAACACATAAACTTCCCCTTCTGATAGCACCTTATGTTGTCAGAAGTCACCTCCCTCAGCCAGAAACAGCAGAAGAACCTAAATGGCCTTCAAGGTCCCTTCCAACCCTAACCATTCTATGATTATAACCATGATTTAGGATTGGGATTCCCATATCAGGCCCTGCTTCCTAGGCTGCAACACCCTATCACAGGAGGAGGCTGCTCAGGGATTTAGGAAGTGTGACATGGGATCAGACCTAAGTCCAAATACTTTGCACAAACTGCTCCAGGCTCTCTAATCCCTCCTGGTCGCTCATTAAGAGCTCCCTTAAGAACTTCCTGCTCCCTACAGTTTTGCTGGATGTCTAAGAAATCAGGCAGTGCCTGGACTGCATCAAACCATGTCGTGTTTCTGGATTTCTGCAGCTTTGCCCCTCTCTAGAAGGATCCTTGGCCAGGACCCCACAAGAAACGTGCAATGTGGTCCTCGCTGCCTTCATAAAGTGTGGGGTTGGGAGGGACCTTAAAGTTCATCTCATTCCAACCCCCTGCAATGATCAGAGACACCTTCCACTGTCCCAGGTTGCTCCAAGGCCCATCCAACCTGGCCTGGAACACTTTCAGGAATGGGAAATCCACAACTTCTCTGGGCAACCTGTTCCAGGGCCTCCCCACCCTCACAGGTAAGAATAGCACGTGATGGGCTGAGAAGCAGAAGACAAGGAGATTCATGACTCCAAGGCAAGACAAGGGAAGCTACAGAGAGACTGAATGAAGGACAGTATTGGAGAACTCAGGAAGAACTGGTGTGCAGAGGTCCCAGATGACTCCACGAGCTGCCGTGTGCAGTCACTTCTCCCTGGAGATTTGGCAGCTTTTCCAGGAGAGTTCACCACAGGCTTCACTCCACAGCTTTCCTGTTAGGCTACCAGAGCTGCACCAGCAGGGATCCTGGTGCCTCAGGTAACTCACCTCCTTTGTGCAACCCAGGGGGGTGCCAGGAGCTCACTTTACACCCAAGGGAGCTCTGTGCTCCAGCTACCTGTACACCTCTCAATTAAGTGGAAAGAAGAAACACCAGGTGCCAAGGAGATCAGCATTTCCTGATGCAAACTGTAACCTGAGGCAGGGAGACAGTCCCAAGGCCCTGCACACAGATGGGTATCTCTGTGCAAATGACCTGGAAGGCAGTTGACACCCCAGAGCCCACTTTACAGTGATGCATTTGGGGGTAAAAAAAGGATTTGTAGAAGTTGCCTTCTCTGTTGTTGGTGTGAAACACCAACATGGGGCCTTTAAATGAAGGACAATTCCCCAGAAAGGACAATAAAGAAGCAGAATCTGTAAGCAAGAAGCGCAGCTCCAAAACCTCAGCAGAAATAGCTTTGGAGGACATGGGAGGGTGTAGGACTGCATTTTCTTTGGAAGGCTTGTCACCTCATGGAACACACACTCCCGTGGCTGAGATCCAAAAATGCTGAACCTGGATTCACAACCCATCAAGCAATTCAGCTTCTCTTCATTCAAGAACAACGTGCTCATTCAAGCACTCTTGCCCTCTACAGAAATTTAGCGGTGGTGTTTCCAAAACAGAGATGTCTCCAATGGAAAGGGTCATCCTCTCTTGGTTCAATATACCTGATATCAAGTGATTTCTCTCTCTAAGACCGTTTTAACTTTCCCTTGTAGTGTCTGAGTGCCTGAGTGTCAGCCTTAACCCAGGGTCTACCCCTCAGTGAGATCCTTGCTGTGGACATGCAGCTCCACTGTCTTTATTCTCTTCATGGCTTCCTACTTAAAAAATGTTGATGGGATGAGTTCTCAGAGTAGCCACACCCATCTCCTGCACACAGTCAGCCACCAGACTCTCTCCTGTGATACGGCAGAAGCTGCACAGGAGCTTGATGAGCAGCTGTGGAAGGGTGTGTCCTGATAGGGGGTATCTCCAGTTTTAAGGAGCAGTGTCACAGCTCAGGCAGCACGAACACAATGATTTCTACAATCCATGCTCCAGCAAAGAGCCTCTTGACTGAACAAAGTCCCCACTGCGTTGGGTTTCTGCACGTGAGAACAACCAGGTGACTCTTTCTGCTGGGCTGAAGCCTCAGTTAACGAAGCCATTTAGGACTGTGGCCCTCCACAGTGTCCCTGGTGGGAAAGGGGGAGACATGTCCTTGAATTGATATTTTAGGAAATAGATTAGAACCTAAGAGGTCCTGCCCAGCCACTGTGACCTCAGTGAGAGTGGTAACACCAGAAACCACAGTCCAAGTCTCAGCAGGTGTTCACGTAAAACAGCCACTGGAAGGATGCAAAGACAACAGAGGAAGTTTGAAATGCAGAGATGATTATCAGCAACCAAAAGATCACTTGGATACTGTAGCCCTCTCTGATGTCTGAGCATTTAAGGAGCTGGTGATACAGCCTGGGAAAGACTGTGATGTAAAGATGATGTAGGGACTGGAGCATATCTCAGATGAGGAAAGGCTGAGGGAGCTGGGGCTGTTCAGCCTCGAGAAGAGACACTGAGAGGGGACCTCATCCATGTCAGTCAGTGTCTGCAGGGAGGGGGCAGAGGATGGACCAGGCTCTGCTCGGAGAGGCCCAGCAATGGGACAAGAGGCACAGGCAGGAATTGATGCCCAGGAAGTTCCACCTGAACATGAGGAAGAACTTCTTTGCTGTGCAGTGACCGAGCACTGGAACAGACTGCCCAGAGAGGGTGTGCAGTCTTCTTCACTGGAGATATTCCAGAACTGTCAGGACACAATCCTGTGCCGTGTGCTCTGGGATGACCCTGTTTGAGCTGGGGGGTTGGACCAAGTGACCTGCTGTGGTCCCTTCCACCCTGACCCGTTCTGGGATTCTGGGATTCCATAACCAGTGCAGTGTTGTACCACAGCTCGGGGGGTGATTGCTGACCAACATCAGAAGGATGTGGAGCTGTTGGAGCGAGTCCAGGAGGCCACAGAGATGCTCTGAGGTCAGGAGACCCTCTGCTCTGGAGACAGGCTGGGAGAGACGAAGTGTTCACTTGGAGAAGAGAAGGCTCCAGGGAGACCTTGCAGCCCCTTCCAGTGCCTGAAGGGGCTCCAAGAGAGCTGGAGAGGGACTTTGGACAAGGGCCTGGAGGGACAGGACAAAGGAGAACGGCCTCCCACTGCCAGAGGGCAGGGTTAGAAGAGATATTAGGAAGAAATTCTTCCCTGTGAGGGTGGTGAGGCCCTGGCACAGGTTGCCCAGAGAAGCTGTGGCTGCCCCTGGATGCCTGGAAGTGTCCAAGGCCAGGTTGGACGGGGCTTGGAGCAACCTGGGACAGTGGGAGGTGTCCCTGCCCATGGCAGGGGGTTGGAACTGGATGATCTTTACCGTCCCTTCCCCCACAGTCCATTCCACGGCCGGGAGGTCCCACTGTGCAGACTCACGCCCTGGGACTGGACCCCTCGGCTGGGCTGGGCCTGGGGCCCCCCGCCCCCTCATAGCTGATGACGTCACGGCTCAGTGACGTCACACAGTCCCCTCCCCGGCTGACGTCAGACCCAGCCCCGGAGAAGCGGCCCCGGGACACGGACGGGGCGGCGGCGGGAGCGCGGCGGGCCCGGGGTGAGCGCGGGGCCGGTCCGGGGGGGCTGTGGGTCCATGGGGGCTGTGGGTCCATGGGGGTTATTCCGCGGGTCCGTGGGGGCCGTTTTTTGGGGGGATTTGTGGGCGCGAGGCCGCCCCGCTCCCGGCCGGGAGGGAATGAATGAGGCGGGGGAGGGGGAGCGGGAGCCGCGTCCCGCCCGGCGCCGCCATCCGAGCCCTGTCCGGGAGCGGGCGCGGCTCCCCCGGCACCCCCCGGCATCCTCCGGCTCCGCTCGGTCCCCTGTGGGGGCGGCGATTTGGTGCTCGAGCCCCATCGCGGCTCTTTTGTGTCTCTCCGCGGGCTGGAGGGTTTGGTTGGTCCCGGTCACCCGCACAGGGCGCTTGGCTTCATCTGCGCGGGGTGGGCAGGGAACGGAGTCGGGAGGGGCTTGGATTGGAACGGACCTTAAGGATCGTCTTGTTCCAACTCCCTGCCATGGGCAGGGACACCTCCCACTATCTCAGGTTGCTCCAAGCCTTGTCCAGCCTGGCCTTGGACACTTCCAGGGATGGGGCAGCCGCAGCTTCTCTGGGTAACTTGTGCCAGGGCCTCCCCACCCTCACAGCCAACAATTTCTTCCTAATATCCCGTCTAAACCTACTTTATTTCAGTTTGAAGCCATTCCCCCTTGTCCTGTCCCTCCATCCCTTTTCCAAAGTCCCTCTCCAGCTCTCTTGGAGCCCCTTTAGGTACTGGGAGGGGCTGCAAGGGCTCCCTGGATCCTTCTCTTCTCCAGTTGAACACTCTCCCAACCTGTCTCCAGAGCAGAGGGGTTCTAACACTGGGAGCATCTCCGTGGCCTCCTCTGGACTCAATCCAACAGCTCCACATCTTTGTGCTGTTGTTCCCCAGGGCTTGGAGGCAGCTCTGCAGGTGGGGTGTCACCCGAGGGAGTAGAGGGGCAGAATCCCCCCCTCCCCTGCTGCCCAAGCTGTGGGATGAGCCCACCTTACATTTGCCTTTCAGGACCAATCTCCCTTATCCTCTCCAGGAGCGTCACACCGTTCAGTAGCTCTGTCACAATGTTCAGTAGCTCCGTAATCTCCCTTATTTTTATTTATTTTTGGTGCCTGGGGTCAGGTTTCCAGCGGCTCCCTCAGTGCCTTGGGCTGACGTCTCCTCTTGGCCGGCTCTGCCCGGGACCCGACGTCATCCCACAGCCGTGTGTCACCCCTGGAACAGGATCCACGGGGTCCATGTGTGTGTCAAGGTTATTCCATCAGAGTTTGGCCAAGAGCTGCCTGCCAGGGAGAACAGCTCCAGCCTGGACACCCTGACACATCCTCCCTGCCAGGGAACACCGGGAGGGACGCAGCGTCCCCAGCTGGGGCTCTCCAAACCAGAGGAGTTGCCAGCAGGGGATGTGTGATGGATTTGGGCTGTTCAGCAACCCAGGCTGCAGGAATTGTGGTTGAGCTGAGAGTTACCCCTTAGTTGGGGCAGCTCAAGCGCTCCCAAATGCGGGGATCCAATGGAGTTTCCACTTGGCAGCACTAGGGCATCAGGGCAAAGTGGCACATGCTTCCTCTTCTGGATGCCCAAGGAAGGCTCTTGCTTTCCCCTCAAGCTCTTCTTGGTAGAGTTGGAAAAAGTGGAGGAGCTTCCCAAAACATAAGCCCTTCTCCAGGTCTGAAACAGAAACTATGGGGTTTGGAGCCAAATGTGAGTTGAGAACTTGGTGCTCAGAGCGTTGGTGTGGACCATGTGCCCGAGGATGTGGTTGGGTATCTTCAAGATCCTGTGTCCTAGAGAGTACCTGATTTTCTTGGAAAGAAAAAAGCCCTGGATTCTTTGGTTTAGCTCCATGGAGGAGCATCCCGTGGCACCTCAGCAGCTGTGCAGCCTCCAGAAGCCCTGTGGGAGATCTGGGATTTAGTTCTGGCCTCTCTCTCTCTCTCTCCTCCCTCTCTCCCATGTTCTTTGAAGCTCACCGGGGGAATTTCCAGACAAACTCCGTGACTTTCTTATCTTCCTTATCGCTGTGACATTCTATTAATAACTAATTTATAGGAACTACTGCTTTCTATAAACATATTTTTGACTTTTGTGTGAGCAACAGGTGCTGCTGTTTATGTAACACCTTGGAAACCTCACAGAGGAACAGCAGCTGGCTGTTCCCTTAATACCATTTTGTGAATGTTGCTCCTTTTTTTTTTTTTTAACATTCCCTCTTTTCCCTTTCCCTGTGCTTTAATCTCCTTACAAACCCCCAAAATTCCTGCTATCCCAGATTGTTACTGTCCACTGGAACACATTTTTGCTTTATGCTAATCCTTTGCACTGCCACTAATTGGTTTAAACCTTGTCCTTCAGGTTGGGTTTTGGGACTTAGAAAAGCTGCTTGCCCAGCTTCAGAGCCCTCTCCCTGCCTATCCCAAACTTCCAGGCATTTCAAAATCAAGGAGAAGGGAATGATGTGATATTCCTGGCTGCTGCTGCTCTCACGAGGACGTTTTTTTTTCTTCCTTTTTTTTTTTTAAGGTGTGGGACAACTCCTACTTTCTGCCAGGTTTTGATTGGCTTTCCAAAGAGGCAGTGTCCTATAAATTCCCTTCTCCTCTCTGCTTCTGCCTTATCACCAGCTGAGGGACAGGTGAGTACAGAGGAGGGAAAATTCCAGCAGCAATTCCATTGCTTAATCCATGATATTGGCGTCAGTTATTAATTTAAATTAAGTGGGTGGGGGGAATGACTTTGATGTTTCAGAATGAAAAATTCCTCGTTTTACTGACAGTTTCTGACATCAGTTTGAATGAATGAGTAAAATCAGAGATTAAAGTATTTAGAAGGTAATATGAGGGGAGGAATATTTTATGGAATCATGGAATGGTTTGGGTTGGAAGGGACCTTAATGCTCATTCTGTTCCAACCCCTTGTGCCATGGGCAGGGGCAGCTTCCACTATAAATGATGTTTATATTTTATATATATTTTTTTCTCTTCAGTTTGTAATGGAACAGAAGTTTTCCTCCTTAGGATAGTAAGAAAGAGAAGCCTATAAAAAAATTAATATTTTACATCAGTTAAATGAATATTTTTTGTGTTCAGAACTATTAATTAGTCCTAGAATTCATTTAAAACAGGAAACTTGGATTTAGCGGAATGGGCTTTTCTGTCTGAGTTGCTTTTGCAAGTTAATTACTGTGCTGCAGCTGACTTTACCTCTTTGGGCAAGTATTTTTAAGGCATAATGTTAATTTCTTTATGTATCTATGTGCATTTATGTGCATTTATTGGCAAGTTTAAAATTTAATAATCACATCTCTTTTTCCCCCCCTTCCTGGATTTTTTTTCACTTCTAGGGTGTTTCAGTGTCTGGTGTAAAATGAATTTACTGTTCTTTTGAGTCAGCCTAGACCTGTAATTCTCAGCTTGAGCCTTTGTGGCTTCACTCCAGGTGCATTTGGAAAAAACAGTCCAGTCGGTGGGGAACCAATTTGTCCCCAGCATGGCATTTTTAGTAAAAACTGCAGTTAGTTTGTGCTTTGTTTATAGAGCTCAAAATGTCAAAATGACTTTTCGGGTACTTTTAGTGGGAATTTTCCATGACAGAGACCGGTGAGTCTCTGTCATTGCTGTAGGATTTTATTTTCCCATTGTGAAGCAGGAAGGGATTATCATGAGATCCAGTTGTCCAGATGGATTTTGAACATTTCCAAGGATGGAGGCTCCCATCACCTCTCTGGACATCTCAGACTAAGTCTCCTTGATCAGTTTAATTATATTTTTAATATGCCCTTTTTATGTGTCTGTGCTATTAGACAATAGGTAGTTTAGCAAATTCTTTCGTATTTAAATAGCAAAACTCCCTCAAGTACCAGGAAATTCTCAGCCTGGTGAGCTCAGGAGTGAAAGGAACACCCATATTCATTGCTTGCTCGTTTTTCTCTGCATGGTAAATTTGGAATTAAATTAACTGCTGCAGTTTCTGGTTGTGATCTTTCTTCTTCCTGATTCCCTCTTTTAGAATATCAGGAATTCCCAAATAAAGGAATTGACAGGGTAATCTCATCAGGGTGGTCTGAAATGTACTTTAATCTGGGAATTTGCTTATTATTTGATATTTGGGAATGAGTTAAAAGCTGTTGAGAGGGGATAAGGAAGAATTTAAGTGATTATGCCTTGAGAACTGTATTTGAGAGAAGTAAACTGGGACCTCAGAAACCACCAGTTGTGGCTGCAAGTGTGATTTTTTTGGGGTACTTTCCATTTCCTTCCCAAATGTGAAAGATTTGGAGAGGAAAAAACCCAAACTTAAGTGTAACACAGAGTAACTTATTAATATGTGAAATAATTAGGATATTTTTTTGAGTCCTGGCTAAATAGTGCCACTCCTTTGTTTGCTTTCTGGGTCCCATCCATCAGGAGTGTTACGTTGGAGTAAATCTCTCTTTTTTAAAGGAGATTTCCTGCTGCCTCTGGCTCAGCAGCTCTTACTGATGCAATTTTGAGAAAGTTTACTAATTCATGGCAGCCTGCAAACCCTTCACTCCGAAGTGGAATCACAGCAGCTTTGTTGAATTCTGTGTTTGTGCTTGAAATCGCTGTTTATATTGATTTGTTTTTTTTTTAAAAGGCTTAAACTTGAACCGTGTTCTTACTGTTGATTTTCCTGAACTGTGCATATTTTCACGAGCTCCCTCCAGGGAATACATTACCTCTACTCATGTTACTTCCCAGGCAGCTCATCATCCAGCCCTTGGATTGCATCAAATTCCTGGGGATTTTTCTCAGGGAGCGTTTAAAAGCCTTTGAAGTCACCCGTGACTCATCTTTTCTCTTGTGCCCGCAGCAGGTTTGAAAGGGGAAGATGCCAGTTGTCAGGAACCTGGGCAGGGCTACCAGCCAACTGCTCCAGAGCTGGGGCTGTGGGTGTGGGGTTTCCATCGTGCCCGTTCGGTGCATCGGGGTCTCCCCGCGCCAAGTGGCCTCGGACGCGAGTTTCCACTCCGTCACCTTTTCCGAGTCGGATCATCCTCGGGTGCTCATCACAGGTAATTCCTGTCATAGCTACTCCTGCTCCACTCCCCTCCTGCCTCCCCAGTGGGCAGAATTCTGGCAGCAAAAATACTCTGGAATTGGGATGATCTTTCCCGTCGGAGTCCCGTTTGAACTGTCCCGCTGTTTCAGCTCCGTAACTCTACTAAAACCAGTTAGTTTGGCTTTCCTCAAGAAAAATGATAAAAGCTTTCTGACTCACTGAGAAAAATAGTGCTGATTTCTGATGTCAGACGTACAATAATAATGAAATTCTGTCTTTTAATAATCTCTTCTGATTTTTGTCTCCCAGGTGGTCTTGGCCAGCTCGGGGTGGGACTTGCAAAGCTGCTGAGGTATGTCCTGATTCCTTGATATGTCATGATTCCCTGGCTTGCTGTTAGTGAGGAATTCAAGCTTTAGCCATTAGTTTTAGAAGTGATAATTTTCTGGAGAGTTGTTTATAAAAGAATCCCACTGTCGATTGCAGGTTCTTTTTTTGCCTCTCAGCTTTGTAAACAACATTAATGATTGGACCTGATGATTTAAAGGTCTTTTCCAGCCCTAATGATGCTGTGATTCTTAATGATTCTATGATTAAATTTTCCCCATCATTTTATATTCCACTCCTGTGCTTGTTTGAGGTTGCTGACGTCCTTTCTGTGTGTACATTGGTCACCATTCCCAAAATAACATAATTTTGTCCCGGGGGCTGGCTGCTGAGTTGTTTGCTTCCAGTTAAATGGAAGTATTGAGAGGCTAAATCCTCACTTTTCCTTTTCTCTTTTTACTTTTCCTGTTCCCCCACCCCACACACACAGTTACCTCATGTTTTCCGTGATATCTTTTCAAGAAGTGCTCCAAGAGCTCTTCCTGATCCATATCCATGTCCTTATCCACACCTGCTCAGCTCCAGGGAATCTGGACTAAGACCAGAAGTGAGCAGACTCACTGCCCTCAACACTGTTGCAGTTTGAATGTTTTCTGCCATTTCTATGGTATATTTAAAAATCATCCAACTAATGGGAGGCTGGAATGTGCTCCAGTGCCATCAGCTGTGACAGCCTTGGGTTAATTATCACAAAGTCACAATTTCTCTGTTTTATTTACTTTGTTGATACAAAAGTAGCTGCAGTTACAGCAACCCAGTGGCTTTTTGTTATTTGCAGGGGAGTAAATTATCTCTGGGTAAAATGTTCTGTAAGGAAAGGGCAGGAGGGTCTTTTTCTTAACATATTTTCACTTCCTAAAAGACTTCTCTATCCTTGCACAGCCCTTCACTGCTACTAGGAGTAGTTCACTCATTTTCTGAGATGTTATATTGACATTTAAAGGTTCAGTGGGGTTTTTTGAAGTGCAATAACTGATATAATTGCTGAAATTATTGTTCTTCTCACGTTGCTCCTGCAAAACAAAATAGCAGCAACTGATGGGTTATCTCAAAAGGCTGTGGACTCACTGTTCCATGTGGGTATTTTTACACAGGAAACGCTTTGGAAAGAACAATGTGATCTTGTCTGACATTAGAAAGCCTGCAGATAATGTTTTTTATAGTGGTAAGTGACTGGGGAAGCAAATGGAAAAAAAACATCTTGACTTTACCTCTGATGTTCATCGACTAATTACCAAACTGATAAGTGGATTGCACTAACAAGCTGCTGTTCTAAACTCCTGGATAATGCCTTCCTGCTTGGAAATCTTGCAATTGATTGATTTCTTCTGTTATTCCCTTTTCCTAAATACTTTTCTTTGCATTTTTGCACTGTTGCTTTGCCACTTCGTTGAACAGAATAACAACTCGAGTCACGCTGTGCTCCTGCTGTAAAAAGAGATACTTTTATTCTTTTGGAGGGACCAAGCTGGAAATTAAATGTGTGGTGTGTTATTCCATGCTCAGGGAATTTTTATGACGAGATGGATGTACAGTAGGACTTTAGATTCTTTGATTTTCATTAGAAACTTGCATAAGCTGCTGTTTAGTGATGTATTTAGGTGGTAGAAGCGGCAGTCTGAGTTTCAGGCAGAACTTTTCCCAGCATCCCTTCCTGGCACTGAGTTTCCCACTGGTTCCATTCCCTCCAGGTCCCTTTATCTTCGCGGATATCTTGGACTACAAGAATTTGCGGGAGATCGTGGTGAACAACAGGATAACTTGGCTGTTCCACTACAGTGCTTTGCTCAGCGCTGTTGGAGAAGCAAATGTCCCTTTGGCCAGAGCTGTGAACATCACTGGTAGGTGACAGGGATTCCACGTCCCTGGAACTGTGTCAGGGGAGGTTTAGGCTGGATATCAGGATATCTTCCCCAAGAAGGGTGGTTGAGCACTGAACAGACTTCCCAGGGAATGGTCATAGCCTTAAACCTGCCAGAGCTCCAGGAGTGTTTGGATAACACTCTCAGGGACAGGGTGGGATTGCTGGGGTGTTCTGGCATGGCCAGGAGTTGGACTTGATGATCCTTGTGGGTCCCCCCCAACTCAGGATATTCTATAATTCCTATAATGAAGAAGTGGAGAGCATGGTCTGATAAATCCTGTTGGGTGTTTTCCCAGGTTTGCACAATGTTCTGGATATTGCAGCTGAGCATAATCTGAGGCTCTTCATTCCAAGCACGATTGGGGCCTTTGGACCCACCTCTCCTCGAGACCCAGCTCCTGATCTCTGCATTCAGAGACCAAGGACAATCTATGGAGTCTCCAAGGTCCACGCTGAGCTCATGGGAGAAGTGAGAATTTTTTGTTTTATTCATTTCTTAAAAGTTCTGAGAGAACTTCACTGGCACAGGTTGCCCAGAGAAGCTGTGGCTGCCCCACCCCTGGAAGTGTCCAAGGCCAGGTTGGACAGGGCTTGGAGCAACCTGGGATAGGGGGAAGGTGTCCCTGCCCATGGCAAGGGGTTGAAATGAGATGGTCTTTAAGGTCCCTTCCAACCCAAACCATTCCCTGATTCTATGATTCTAACTTCATTCCTTTTGTAAGATTCCTCACTGCAACATTATTTTCCCTATTCTTTCCTTCCTTCAGGTTTTAGTACTCAGCAGTAGTCTGAGGCAGCTTTTAAGGTCAAATATCTTTTGAGTTTTGTTGGGAAAAGCCCAAAGAATTGGAAGCTGGGAAACATCTGACTTCCAGTATTATTTCTTTCCCTGGTTCTTTTGACTTTGGCCTCTCTGCCTCATCTGGAATTGGATAAAGGACAGTGTACAAAGCCTTGTGAAAGCAGGGGCAGTGATGGCTTTTGCCCCTCCTCTCCAAAAAAAGACTTTAAAGTCAAAGCCATTGGTATCTGTACATGCACAACTTCTCTTTTGGCTTTGCAGTGACTTATAAATAACATTTTTAAAGCTGATATTTTTAGATACAGATTCCTCACATAGGTCTGAAGACTGAATTAGCCTGAAAAATGTCGAAAATTTAGGAGTTTTAAGTTTCTGAACACCAAATGTAGACCCTGCATTAGCAGCTAATCCATATCAAGAACCCATATTCACTGATGGGGATGTAAAAAAAGGGCAGGAAGGGAGTTCAGCTGCCTGGCAGGGAATGGGGGCTGTTTAGTCCCTTTTTTCTTTCATCCCCATCATGGAATGGTGACAGCATGAGGGTTCATCCTGAGGGAGATTTTTCCTGTGAAATCAGTGAGTGTGTGGCCTGCTCTTGGTGTGTAAAACTGTTCCTCTCCTCTCTCCCTCCCTCCCCAGTACTACCATTACCGGTACGGCCTGGACTTCCGCTGCCTCAGGTACCCAGGGATTATATCTGCTGACTCCCAGCCTGGAGGGGGAACAACTGGTGAGTGGATTGTGCATTATGAGAAGGCTGGAAAGGGACTTTCCAAAAGGGACTGCAGTGCCAGGAGGAGGGGGAATGGCTTCTCACTGCCAGAGGGCAGATTTAGATGGGATTTTGGGAAGGAATTCTTCCCTGTGAGGGTGGTGAAGCCCTGGCACAGGTTGCCCAGAGAAGCTGTGGCTGCCCCTGGATCCCTGGAAGTGTCCAAGGCCAGGTTGGAGCAACCTGGTCTGGTGAGTGGCATCCCTTCCAATGGCAGGGGTCGAAACAAGATGATCTTTAAGCTCCTTTCCAACCCAACCCATTCAATGATTTATGATAAATAACACACAGTCCTGCTGCCAGATTTTAGACAGGAGGCTTTGGGTGTGGTCTGAGGGTTGTTGCCTGTCATGACACACACAACAGATCGACCCACATGAACACACCCACCCATCATTCTCCTCCACAGATTATGCTGTCAAGATTTTCCATGATGCCATAAAGACTGGCAAGTTTAAGTGTTACCTCAGGCCAGACACCCGTCTGCCTATGATGTACATCGATGACTGTCTGAAGGCAACGCTGGAGGTCATGGAGGCCCCTGCAGAATCACTGACCATGAGGACCTACAACATCAATGCCATGAGCTTCAGTCCCGAGGAGCTGGCACAGGAGGTGCAGAAGTATGTTCCTGAGCTCCAGGTGACCTACAAGGTGGATCAAGTCAGGCAGGCCATAGGTTAGTATCTTCTCAGGCAGCAGGTAAGAAGAAACATCAAATCAAGGGCAAAATAAAGTTTCTTTAGGCACTTGCAAATTACCCCTGTGCAGTTCACGTCTTATGGTTTGAAATTCAGCTTCAGCAGTTCAAACCAGTGATGAAACACTTGAAAGTTTAAAGGAATTTTTCTTAAACTTCGTGTTTCTTGGTTCTTTTCCTGTTCCCTGCAGCTGACAGCTGGCCCATGAACTTCGACGACAGCAACGCCCGGAGGGATTGGGGTTGGAAACACGATTATGATCTCCCTGAGCTGGTGACCACCATGTTTAGTTACCTTGGGTCTGACTCCAGGATTGCCCAAGCTAACTGAAAATACTTTCAGATGTTTCCAGATTTCCACAGAGGACCAGGAAGAAATGGCTAAGTTTAGGTTGTAATTTTCTGAGCCTTAGAGCACGTCAGTGATTAATTTTCGTGAGTAGCAACAGAGCTGGGCGGAAACATCCTGTAGCTGGAATGTACTTTAGATAAATTAACATCAGTGGGTGCTGACTCCAGACACAACACAGATGACAAACACAAAGTTATTGAACTTTCACACTTCGAAAAGAGCACTTACTCCTGGCTGGTGGCTCTCCAACCGTTCCTGCCTCTTCTTTGGCAAACAGCGTGGGACAGTGTTGTCCAACCTGGTGTTTCAGGCACGTCCCGCAAAGTCAGCGATAGGTGTTTCGTTTTCTTGGTGGAGGATGTTAGGGTGTAGCAAGATAAGATCCTTTCTACTCTTTGCTTGCAAAAGAGACTTCAGAAGGGCTACTTCATGTTTCCAAATTGCAGGGGCTCGTTGCAATTTTGGTTTGAAATCAAACTTTGTTCGATAGTTCCTATTTATATTTAGTGCTGTCTAAGCATACACTTTTCTATATGTAGGGCTTAAGAGCAGCATTATTCTTATAAAGCTGCTTACAAATGTGAAGTGGAATAGGACTTGAATTCTCATGATGCTTTAAAAAAAAAAGCAGGTTTTATAAGCTAAGCCTCATCCTGTTCTTTGCAAGTGCCGCTGCCTTCGGTGTAACCTTGGAGGGAGATCAGAAATCTGGAGAGCTGTTCCATGGATGTGAGTCTGGGTGGTATTTCAGGAAGGCAAAGGGTTTATTAGCAGTACTTTGGGTTCTCCCAGTTGTTTGCAGGACACACTGCCTGGAGCAAGGTTTAAAGGTGGGCTGGTGATGGAGCCTCAGGGTAGAGCCGGGTCAGCCTTTGAAATCTTTCATGTTCACCACATTTTCCACGTGCACCGTGTCTGTAGATGCTGTTTGTGTGTTACTCATACCCTTTTGTTCTTCAGAGAGGGATCCAGAAGCTGAAACCATCTCCTAGCTACAGTTAAGGGCTGTTCTGCCCGCTGAGTTTCATGCACAGGAGGTTCTGGGATGAACAAGGGAGTTTTTGTAGGTGCATACAAGGAAGAGGTGTCAGTTCAAAAGCTACTTAGGAGACTTTGGGAAGTGACAAGAAAGCCATTTTAGGTAAAACACCAGTTTCCATGGATGTGAGTCTGAGCTGTCAGCTACTCCAGCTGAAAAGCAGCCTCTGAGAGCTTTGGATTTTATTTTTTTTTTCAAAGAAAAATTATCTTTCATTTTCAAAATGACTGGAAATTCCCTATAGGAAGCTCTCAATCATTTTTTTTATTTTTTTTTTTGCCTTGTATACTCCAATAGTGTGTGTAGGTAAATACATTCAAGTATTTTTGTGGGGTTTTTTGCCTACGACTTGTTTGCTCTGTTTCCTGTGATGGTGCTTTGGTGGTTGCAAGTTTATTCCATTCTCTGTAACCCTGTGGTGGTTCCTCAGTTAGTGGATTAATCAGATTTTTGTCTGTGTGTGAAGGATTCTGCTGCAGGGAATATGTTTCCTCGCAAAAGTAACCTTCAAATGAAGATTCTGTGGTGAAACCTAGTTATTTTAAACATTTGTTACACTTGTATTTCTTGCTTTTGTACTTATTATTTTACCTCTGGGCAAGGTATGTATTTCCCGGGTATTTAAACTCAAAGGTAGTGGCCTGTTATGGAAACATTTTTATATTGTTTACATTTCTGAAAAAAAGACAAGTTTGTGAACTTTGGCTGCTGTTCAAGTGTAATATTTGGCCCAATGGGCCAGTGAAGTCCATTCACACCCTGCAAGGAGAGACTGGCTCAGGTTTGTCCCCTGCCCTGCCCAGACTGGGTTGGATCCAAACTGGATCTCCCAGTGAACTGGAGCCATCAGATGAGGGGCTTTAAAAGAGCTGAAGTGTCTTGTCCACTCCAGCCTCTCATCATTCCCACCCTGGGGGCTCCTCATTGTCTCTGATCCATGAGATGTGTAAAATAAAGAGCTGTTGATGGGTCTCACTCCATTTCCTTCCTTCACTCAAAGTCGTGGGGTCTTGTTCTAACTCCAGTATACCTGGAGTTAACAAGAGTGAGGAGCAGGAATGTTCTTTCTCTGAAACACACTGTCCTTGGTGGTGGCATTGCACCAAGGCCTTGGACAAGATGTTACAGCAAAGGTGAAATTCAAACCTAGGGCATTTTGAACGCAGGTTGTTTTTTCCCCCCCTGTCCAAAGTTTCTGACTTGATTTAGGAGCAGCCATTTAAGCAACTTAAATTCTTTAAAATCTGAAATAAACAGTGTTGCAATAGGGAATGGTCTGGAGGTAACTGGTGATAATCAGGGAATGTCATTAAATGTGTCTGTCCTGTTTGGAATTCTGGTTTTCAGCCTGTGACCAATGATCCATATTTTTTTTTTCCATGTCTTTTCCATTAACCTCTGTTGTAACTATGTTACAGTCTTTTCTGTATTAAACCAACTTGATGTGATACAAAATGTCTTACCTTTTGCTACCAGTTCGAAGTTTCACTTCTGGGCAGAGACTTCCCTCATGACACTTGAGCACTGTACCTGTTAAATTACCTGTTCAGGAAAAAAAAAAAAAAAGAAAAAAAAAGTTGTTAAGAATATTTTTTCAAATATTGTAAGTTGTGGATGATGCCTACTTTAATAAAATCTTATGCAGATGTATCCTTGGTTTGTTATCCTTGCTCAGAGCAGGTAAGAGCAGTGATAAAGGATCCTGATCAATGAAGGATCCTGGTCAGTGCTGAAGCCTTTTATGAGCCAGGTTGGGGCAATTCCAAGCACAAGCACAGGCTTGGAGGAACATGGATTGAGGAAAAACCCTGGGGAGAAGAACTGGGGGGTGCTGGTGGGTGAGAGGCTGGACATGCCCCACCATGGGCACTCCCAGCCCAGAAACCCCCCGTGTCCTGGGCTCATCCCACAGCGTGGACAGCAAGGGAGGGGGGAATTCTGCCCCTCTGCCCCCTCAGGTGAGACCCCACCTGCAGAGCTGCCTCCAGCCCTGGGGAACAACAGCACAAGGACATAGAGCTGCTGGAGCCAGTCCAGAGGAGGCCACAGAGATGCTGCCAGGGCTGGAGCCCCTCTGCTCTGGAGCCAGGCTGGGAGAGCTGGGGGGGTTCACCTGGAGCAGAGAAGGCTCCAGGGAGACCTTAGAGCCCCTTCCAGTGCCTAAAGGGGCTCCAGGAGAGCTGGAGAAGGACTTGGGACAAGGGCTGGAGGGACAGGACACAGGGAATGGTTTCCCACTGCCAGAGGGCAGGGATAGGTTAGATATTGGGGAGAAATTGTTGGCTGTGAGGGTGGTGAGGCCCTGGCACAGGTTACCCAGAGCAGCTGTGGCTGCTCCATCCCTGGAAGCGTCCAAGGCCAGGTTGGACAGGGCTTGGAGCAACCTGGTCCGGTGAGTGGTATCCCTTCCCATGGCAGGGGCTGGAGATGATCTTTAAGGTCCCTTCCATCCCAAACCGTTCTGAGATTCTTTGGTTAACTTTGCTCTGACTATCCCAGTTGCTCAGCAGAGCCACTCGCAGGGAGACACAGCGTGGATACCCCTCAGTCTCCAGTGAGCCACGAGGCTGTGCTTGCAGGTGGCAACCATCCAAGAAATGATGGCTTTTAACTATTCCTCTGTCTCTGCTACATTTCTCAGGGTGAGCAGCCTTTTGGTCCTTCCTCAGTCATGTGTCTGTCTCTCTTTACAGCTTGAAATAGAAAAGAGCAAGGGTGTTCTGAGGGAGGAGCTTTGAAAGCACACCCCAAGAACTGAAGATTGCTGGGTCCTCGTTTCTGCAGGTCTTGTCTCCACCTGTTGCACAACCAACAGGGTTGGTCAGCAGAAGCTGGTGCAGTGAGAACGAGCGGACTCACCCTGACTCATTAATCCGTGGAGAAACCTTCCCTTCAGGTTAAACAGGGCCTTTCCCTCCTCCTACACCTCCACTTTCTAATGATGGGAACCTCTTGTGGAGAAAACATTCCTCTTGACCACATTTGATGACTAATGTGACTATCCTGCTGTGGAGGGTGTTGCGGCTTTGCCCTCTTCCCACCTACCTCCCTTCGATTTGGCTCCTGTCGAGTCCTGCTTGACACAGGCCCAGTCTGGCTTCCAGAAATGCCACAGGTGATCATAAGATCCAAAGATTCTACAGCTGGAGACAGGCTGGGAGAGCTGGAGATGTTCAGCCTGGAAAGGGGAAGGCTCCAGGGAGACCTCAGAGCCTTTTCCAGCACCCAAAGGGGCTCCAAGAGAGCTGGAGAGGGACTTCAGATAAGACCATGTTGACAGAACAAGAGTAATGGTCTTAAATTGAAGGAGGCTGGGTTTAGATTGGATATTAGGAAAAAATTCTTTACTATGAGGGTAATGAGGCCCTGGCACAGGTTGCCCAGAGAAGCTGTGGCTGCCCCATCCCTGGAAGTGTCCAAGACCAGGCTGGATGGTGTTTTGAGCTGATTTCTGCTCTTGGCTGCTTAAGACATAAGAGAAGTGCAGAAGAGGTGGAACCTTCTTTTCTCAGTGAAAAGGTTGTGAGGAGTGTGGGTGATGAACTTTGTGACTTTGGAAAACCCCTCCTTTTGCTCCTCAGGATGGAGTCAGGCTCTAACACACTGTTGTTGGCAGCTCCTCATTCCTCCAGGGAAGTGAAGCTGAGCCCAGGGAGGTGAAAAGAGGAGAGCCCCAGGGTCAGCCAGAGGGCAAGAATGTGGCTCCAGGGGCTGGGGTGCCCAGTTTGCAGCCCCCCCTCACCACTCTCCTTGTTTCAGACTGGGTTGGTGTCTTCCCTGACACCCTCCAGGCAGGATGTTTCTATTTTAGGTGACCATCAGCTGGCATTTGCCCTTCCCCTGGAGGCTCAGGCCAGACAAATGCTCTGCAGGCTATTTTTGGCTTCATACCATAATTGTGGATACCATAATTCCCTGTGGATCTGAGTGCCTGAGGGGCTGTGCAGGGAGAGGAAGGGGCAGCTTCTGGAATAAACCCAGGGATTTAAGGATGACCGAGACTCCACAGAGCAGTAAGAGAGTTGGCACTCACAGCTGCAGGGACAGGATTAAAAAGACATTTATGCTTCAGCAGCACCATTATGGAACTTAAATCCAGAGTGAGAGTTGCTCAATCAGGGAAAAAAGTTGCTTCCTGCCCCAATTCTGCAGTTGGGATCAGTTTAGGATGTTTTCCTGCCCCTGATATTGCAATTGGGAGCAGTTTAAGGTGTTTTTCTTCCCCTAATACTGCAATTGGGAGCAGTTTAGGATGTTCTCCTGCCCCAATTCTGCAGTAGGGATCAGTTTAGGATGTTTTCCTGCCCCTGATATTGCAATTGGGAGCAGTTTAGGGTGTTTTCCTTCCCCTAATACTGCAATTGGGAGCAGTTTAGGATGTTTTCCTTCAAACTGGCTGTGGCTATCTGTGCAATTTTGAGGACTCAAGCCCACAGTTTGAGAAAACTGACTTCCAGTTTAGCACTGGAGTGGTTTCCCAGTATAACCACCACTCACCCTGACCCAGGGGTTGGTTGCTTTTATGCATTTGATACCTTCCAGTGGCTTTATTTTCTGTAATCCTTTGTGCAGCCTCCTGAAGTTCCTGAGAAGGTGCATTGCACAGGTTAGTGTTCAGTTTTGAGGGAATTTAAACCTTTGGACAAAAACTATAAAGAGCTGAGTGCCATCTGCGCAGTCCTCTGCCTTTTCCCCCATCTCAGATGGGTACCAACAATAGAAAAGGTCTTAAGTGCAGGATAACATTTCTTCTGACCTCAAGCAGAGCTCTGGTCTTTCAGCCTGGAGAAGACTCCAGACCTTAGAGCCCCTTCCAGTGCCTAAAGGGGCTCCAAGAGAGATGAAGAGGGACTTTGGACAAGGGCCTGGAGGGACAGCACAAGGGGGAATGGCCTTAAGCTGAAGGAGGGTAGATTTGGATTAGATATTGGGAAGGAATTGTTGTCTGTGAGGGTGGGGAGGCCCTGGCACAGGTTGCCCAGAGAAGCTGGGGCTGCCCAATCCCTGGAAGTGTTCAAGGCCTGATTGGAGCAACGAGGGATAGTGGAAGGTGTCCCTGCCAATAGCAGGGGGGTGGAATGAGATGAGCTTTGAGGTGCTTTCCAACCCAAACCATTCCCTGATTCTATGGTATTTTGCAAAGCCTAGTCCTACAGACAATTCCATATTTCCATTCTGCTTCCCTCACCCTTTGGCCATTCTGTTTGTGCCACCTCGTTTATCTCTTATCCTTCCAGCAGAGGTGTGAGATTCTCCAGACAGTCTGGGGGCTCAGGAAAATCCTCCTGGGAGCTGCTGCAGGCACTCACTGCTAAATGTATTTCTAGCTCAAAGTGCCAACTTTAAAAAAAGTGGAAAAGTGCTGGTTACAATGACATTTCATGTGGAAAATACATAATTTTCCTGTAAATTACTTTTTTGGAGTGAAGTCAGAAACTTCCCCTATAGAAGTAGAACAAGACATTAATTTTAAGTTTAATTTTTCCAGAGCAGCCTTTTATCTTGCAATGTGCTTCACCTCAGAGGATTTCAGGCAGTGAGAAATTCCACTCCTTTCCCAATCCAGAAGGCATTTCCACAGCACAGAAATGCCAATTTCTTTAGCTACCATGTCCTCCCAGGCTGCTTGATCTCATCTGAGCACCAGGAAAAGCAGGAACCCCTTACAGATGTCAATGCTTGAAGGTCTTCTTATTTTTCATACTTTGTGGTCACTTTGGTCTTTAAATACAGAGTGATCCCCATGTCAGATCCAGGCTGTAAAGACTTTTCTGTCACAGAGTTTTAAAGTCGTGACAGGGGGTGGATATGGACATATGGAAGAAGAATGTGGGCTTGGAGTCGTGGTTGGAGGCAGACAGACCTGGATGAAGACAGCTCTGTACATCTCCTCAGCTCTTCAGAAGATGAATATAAAGCTGAATGGAAAATGACCACAGGAGGGGTTATTTCTTAGCACAGGTGGAAATAACCTTGGGTTTCTCTGCCAAAATTTCCCAGAGGAGAAAATGTGACCCTTCATGTGGGTGAGCTCCCAGCCTGTGCAGTGGTTGTGGATGTCCTTGGATCCATGGCTTTGTTTTCCGCTGTCCTGAGGGGAAAAGCAGCTGAGAGTCCAAATCCCTGTCATTTTTCGAGTGAGGTTTGGGGCAGGAAGGGATTTAGGGATGGGGAGGAACAGCACAGCTTTACCCAGATTACAGCTGTTGCCTGTTCTCCTTATTTACCTCCCAAACTCATCCCTGGGAATAGGTCAGGGATTAGCCCAGGGCAAGAACCACATCCAGCAGGCAATTGGGAGGCAGGGATCCTATTCTGGATGGAAAATTAATTCAATATCTCGTTACAGCCAGACTGTGCCAGCCAGGGTGGACCCAGGCTCCAGATTAACCCTAATCCTGACACCAACAGGCTTGGCCATCTCCAACCTGTCCTTTTCACCAAATTTCTGGGACTTGGACACCCAGGGGCACTTGGGAAGAAGCATGAGGAGGCTCTTGGATATCTTCCCATAATCAAGTGATATGTCCCCTGTCCCTCACCAACCCAACAAGTGTGTCCTCCACCTTGCTGCTGGTTGCTCAGCACATCCCTGCCTTTGTTCTTTATCAGGGGAAAATGCAGGAACCATGTTCCTGGCAGGACAAACCCATGCCCAGGAATTTCCCTCCTGCAAGGAGGTCACAGCATGTTCCCGGATGTGTGGGATGACCTTTAGGCCAGGAGAGGAGGTTCTTGGCAGGGGATGTTCAGCTCCAAGAACACCAGCGAGCCCATAATTTTTTGGCCAGACAGGAGCATTGCTGCTGATGTCACTTTGCCCGTGTGATGCAACAGGTCCTTCATCTCTCCAGCCTTTCCATAATTCCAGGTTAAAGTTGCGAAAGGAGTGAGCCAGAAGAGAGGAAGCAAAGTCCAGGGTTCACCCACTGACCTTCCTCTGCCCCTTCAACCAGAACTGCCCAAAATCCATCACATTTGGGGTATTTTTGAGGCTCTTCCTCCTGGAGTCTTGTGATTTCATGCACAAAAAAAATCTGTGGTTTTGAGAATAAGAAATACAGATTCGGAAATATCACGATTATTTACAAATAATGAATAAGGGGGCCTGGTTTATCAGCTTCTCCTTAACTATGGCAATGTAGCCAAAAATGTTTAATTTGTACACAGGATTGGTTGTGTAAAACACGTGCTAAATAAAATGGGGTGTGAGGGAAACTTCCAGCTCTTTCCTGCAATCTTTTCCCCTCTGGAAGGTGGTGTGAAACCCGATATATTTAACCACCAAATACAATCTCCAATGGGGTAACAGCCATTTTTAGGGTGCTGATGGCAGGAGGGCGAGGAGCCAGTGAGCTGCAGATCCTGCTCACCCAAACCCAGGAGAGCTGATCATAGAATCATTAAGGTTGGAAAAGACCTCCAAGACCATCAGGTCCAACCTTTGGCTGAATGCCATCATCCCCACCAAGCCATAGCATGAAGGATCTTCTGGTTTCCTGCAGACCTTGCAGAAGCTTCCTGGGAGGAGCTGCTGCTGCTCGAGTGTGCTGATGGCCACCAGAGGGGTTCAGCACGTGGAAGTGGACTCTGGTGAAATCTGGAAGGATTTCTTTATGTAAAGCCTTGTTAAGCATTGGAAGGGGCTGCCCAGGAAGGTGGTGGAGTCCCCATCACTGGAGGTGTCCAAGGAATGACTGGACGTGGCACTCAGTGCTCTGGGCTGGGGGACAAGGTGGGGATCGGGCACAGGTTGGACTCGACGATCCTGGAGGTCTTTTCCAGCCTAAATCATTCTGTGATTCTGTGCAATCTGAGCTCTTGCCAGGAGCAACAGGACCCCAGGGCTCACTAGGGATGCAGCATGGCCTCATCACCCCACTGCACTGCGTGTCCAGACTGCCCTGTGGACACCAACTCCATGTGCTCCATGGCTGAGGTTCAGCCCTCGATCCACACCTTGATCCCACCACCTCTTCCATCACTTCTCCATGAATATTGCTGCCTCCTCCATCAAAGGCAGAGGCCTTGCAAAGCCCTAAGCACGGGACAGGCTGTGCCCAGTCGTTTGCTCAGCTGTTTTCTCTGCTGCCTGGCTGATGATCTGCCAAGAAAACGGCAACACCTTCATTTCTCCATCCTTCGGAACTTCAGCTTTGCCAGGTAGAAAAACTGCCCCATCCATTGCACAAGAGCAGCAGAGTCTCACTGGAGACACTCTGGAGGGGGCAGAGCAGATGTTTCTGTGCCAATGACCCTTGACTGTCCGGGGGTGTTTGCTCAGCTGGCAGCATGTCCCGGGATCAGTGCCAGGAGCAGATTTTCCGCCTCCCCACCTGGCAACAGAAGCTGACCCGATTGCCTGAGATAGTGCTGAGCCTCTGGGGGACAGAGAGGGGACATTTCCCACCTGTCTCCAGGCACGTCTACCTGCCAGGAACCCCAGGTCCTCAGCTGGCGGGAGAATGGGAACATCAGGATCTACATTGCATGGGAATGGTGACACCTCAGTCCCTGGGGACACATCATGGCCCTGCCCAGACAGTGTGTCTGTGCCAGATTCCTGAGGAGTTTGGAGGGGTTTTGGTTCTCTAGAGAGTCCAACAGAGCTCCAACCACTGTGGTGAAGGGGGTTGTGATGGGGAAGGGCAGTTTTGCTCTGCACAGGAGGAAGAAGGTGTGGTTGGGCTGGAACTCCAAAGAGGGACTCCAATCCACAGCCCCTGAGCTGTTTGCTGGAGGCAAGTAAACAAATTGTAATTTAACTAATAAAACCCCACAAAAATAATAGAATCATGGAATGGTTTGGGTTGGAAGAGACCTTAAAGACCATCTAGTTTCAACCCCCTGCTGTGGGCAGGGACACCTTCCACTAGCCCAGGTTGCTCCAAGCCCCATCCAACCTGGCCTTGGATGCTTCCAGGGATGAGGCAGCCACAGCTTCTCTGTGAATCCTGTGCCAGGGCCTCACCACCCTCACAGGGAAGAACTTCATCCTAAAATCTAATCTAACCCTACCCTTTGTCAGTTTAAAAGGTCCTGTTTCAGCTTTCAGGCCCTATTTAAGCTCTGAATGCTGGGATAATGATGCAGTGAGAGCAGAGCTGCTTGTGCTGGGAGCTCAGAGCCTGGATGCTCTTCCAACACCTTGCTGTTGTTGCCAAGAAGATTCCACTCGTTCCTCTGGCTGATGCTTCTTCACAATGGCTTTTGTTCCATGGCTGGTGATCACATATTTGCTGAGCTCCAGGCATGTGCTGCTTGCCTGCCAGTTTCCAAATCCCTTCCCATCACAGCCACCTGCCAATGCCACCAGGAGCAGCATCTCCATCTCTTCCAAGATACATGGAGCCAGTCACAGCTCTACTTGTCCTTTGGCCAGGACAGGGTTCTGATTCCTGCTGAGATGCCTGTTGAAGTGGAAAGTTTAATTTAAGGCTTAGCTTGTCCTCTCCCCAGAAGTCCTAAATTAATTAGTGCTGTCTTGGGCTGGGATGTTGGAGAGAAGGGGCCGAATGCTGCTGTTGCTCTGGGCATGGAAGATAGTTGAATGTGCAGGAATTGCCCCAATTTGGGGTGTTCTTGGGGCAAGCAACACTGCTGGAGCAGGAGAAGGCTTTGGAAAGAAGATGCTCCAAGGGCTGGAGTCCCTCTGCTCTGGAGACAGGCTGAGAGAGCTGGAGGTGTTTACCTGGAGAAGAGAAGGCTCCAGGGAGAC
Organism: Manacus candei; assembly: GCF_025592945.1. Lineage (NCBI taxonomy): Eukaryota > Metazoa > Chordata > Aves > Passeriformes > Pipridae > Manacus > Manacus candei. The sequence continues at coordinate 7,462,339 of NW_026138055.1, read as the reverse complement.
CTGAGAGCCCCTTCCAGTGCCTAAAGGGGCTCCAAGAGAGCTTGGAGAGGCACCTGGGATTTTGGACAAGGGCCTGGAGGGACAAGACAAGGGGGAATGGCATCCCACTGTGAGAGGGCAGGGAGAGATGGGATATTGGGAAGGAATTGTTCACTGTGAGGGTGGGGAGGCCCTGGCACAGATTACCTAGAGAATCTGTGGCTGCCCCTGGATGCCTAGAAGTGTCCAAGGCCAGGTTGGATGGCACTTGGAGCAATGTGGCACCGAGAGCTGGAGAGACAAAAAATGCCAAGTCTGTAGAAAATCTGAGGCAGGAGCAGCTGGAAGGAGTGAGAGAGAGATGTCATGGGGTGAGTTGAACCCCACATTAGACACAAGAGAAGCCCCGCCCTGGCACAGGTGGTCCCAGGGTCTCTCCCTGGGACTTGTGGACACTTTCACCCCAAAATGTGGGTTTGTCTTGCCATCTACTGGTGGATCCTCTCGGAGGAGCAGGACTGAGGGACAGAGGACATTCAGGAGAAGGAGAAGGGGAGGACTGAGCCCTGTGCTGCTGCTGCTGGAGCCCCACAGGTGGGACCAGTCTGGTCAGGAGGGGACCAAGCCCAGTCTTGCAAGGTAATTTCTTGCTTTCCAGAAGGCTTTCCTTGCTCCTGGGTCTACTAATTCCTACTTAAACATGTTCATCCTTGTGATGGATCACCCCTCTCCTAAACTCCTTCAAGGTATGTTCCCTTTGGGCCTCCAGGGATGTTCCCTTCTCTGGTTTGTTGTTGCTGCTGCTCTCCTGGTTGCACCTTCCTCGACACAGAGGTCCCAGGGATGAACTGCAGTGGCCTGGCATGGATTTTGATGGAGTTAAAGGGCTGTGAAACCCATCCCAGGAGAGATCTATGGACATCAGGGCTTAGAGAAACAAGGGGACCTCTCCCACCTGCAAACACAGATGCATTGGGAAGAGATGGACATGAAGGATCCTCACTGTAGGTCTGGGGGGATGTGTCCCAAATATGCCAGGCCATGCTTGGCAGGGTGCTGGTGGTGCTTTAATTTGGTCCAACGTGGTTCACAGGGTTTCCTGGAAGAAGTTTGGAAGCACACTGCACCCCATTACTCCTTCAGAGGCTCCTGGGGGTGAAGCAGCACCACACCTGGATTTTGGGGATGCCTGAGCCACTCAGAGGTTTTGTTCGTGCCCGTGGCCCAGACCTGAGGGGCAAAAAGCAACGCCAGTGCCTTTCCCGTGAGCTTTTGGGAGGATGGTTGGACCAGTAAAAGGTGTCAGGAGAGGGAGCCAGAGCCTCAGCTGAGAGCAGTGAGAGCTGCTGGGAAGGGCTGCTCAAAACCGACACAGGGACACCTCAAATGACACAATCACCCCTTTGCAGTCAGTCACAGACACCTTCGAGGATGCCCAGAGCAAGTCAGGTCTGTCGGGGCGCTAATTTTTGGAAGCTGTCCTAGTTTCATAGAATCATGGAGTCGTTTAGGCTGGAAAAGCCCTCTAAGATCATCGAGTCCAACTGTTTTGGCTGGGATAGAGTTAATTCTCTTCCTGGAAACAGGGAAAGTGCTGCGTGGGTGGTTAAATCGGGATGGAGACACATCCCAGGGCATCAGCACCTCTGGGACAGCAGTTTGAGGCCCGGTGTGAGTTTTGCCTTGGATTTTAATTGCACTGAGAGCTGTGAGTGCCTTGGGTGGGATGTCTCCTGGTCCCCTCTCCTGCTGCATCCAGCCACACATTTCCATCTGCCTCAGCAAACACGATCCCTCTGTTTTGCTTTGTCCTTCCTGAAGCTCAGCTGATAAGAAATGCATCCAAGGATGGGTTGAATTCCCAGTTTAGCAAAATACCTCCTCTGTGCTGTGGTGTTAACTTCAGCTTCAGGCTTTTAACCTTCCAGTTTTCCTTCTCAATGAGTTTAAGGGATGCTCAGAAAGGTGTGAGAGCCCCATCCCAACATGTCAAGAATGGGAAGAGAGAAGCATTTCTAGCTGTGTGGATACCTGTACCTCAACCTCATTAATAAAATGGTGTTCCAGCAAGCTCAAAACCTCACTCAGGGCAGAGAAAAGCACAAAGCTGAGTGTGGGAAGAGGTGATAAATCAGACTTGTGTCTTCCTTGGGAGGGAAAGCTGGAGCCTGGTGGCTTGAAGCCTGGAGAGGAGCAGGATCCCACCACCTCTATTTGTGGTAGGAGGATGGATGGCAAGGCTGAATTTGGTGTCTGGCCCCAGAAATTCAGAGGTGAAAGTGCTGCATCCCACACATTCACCAGGATTTGGCCACCCTGACCCCAAGTGCTTCAGGCAAGCACTGCCCTGCCTCTGTCTCCAGCTCCATTTCAGAGCTTCCTGAATTATTGATGGCTCTGATGCAGGAGCCTATAATTAGCTCCCCAGACCTTTTCCCTGTGGGCTGGAGCTGGGAACACTCTTTGTCTTTCAGTGGTTTTGCTCCGACTTGAGCAGATTGAGGAGGGAGGAGGGGATGGCCAGGGAGCTTGGGGAACATCAGGGGAGGACCAGGATGGCTTTGAATGCATGGGGTGGTTTAGCAGTGGCCACCCTCATTACAGTCCATCACAGAAAGGGATCTGGGGAGAGCCTGGGCTGTCTGAGGGGTCTTAAACCCAGCTTGTGCAGGGTGGAGGTCATGCCAGGAGCCAGGAGAAGGTAAAGGGTCTTCATGTCACATTTTGGGGACTCTCAGCCTCAGTGCTGGGGGATTTACAGATCAGGGGGAGAAAAACACTGAGCCCTGGCTGCTAAGAGAAAGCCAGACTTCATCTCAAGAGGTGAAGGGCTGTGTTTATGTGTGTTTGGGTATAGAAAATGATGGGTTAGAGACACAGATGGGCAGCAAAGGGGCAGTTCAGTATCTTAAAGTTCTGATTTAAGAGCCATTCATAGCCTAAAAGTGGCTTTGGTGATTTCTACAAGCTCTGGGTGCATTAACACTCGTTCCTTGAAACTGTAAGTCCCAACCAAAACAGGAGCACAAATTCCCTGGGGTCCTGAGCTCAGAGGCAAAACCAGCCCTCAGGTTTAACTCTAGGAATTGCTTTCTGAAGAACAGGCAGTTTGAGCTGCAGCAAGCAGTGGTACCTGCAGGCTGCCCTGGCTCCCACAACCCTAATTCAGGGGCTCTGTAGTTAGGCTGGAGATGTTTTGCTTCTATACTTACAACACTTCTCTTGAAGCATTCAAGGCCAGATTGGACAGGGTTGGAGCAACCTGGGCTAGTGGAAGGTGTCCCTGCCCATGGTAGGGGGTGGAATGAGATGATCTTTAAGGTCCCTTCCAACACAAACCATTCTGTAATTGTATGAGAGGCTTGGCCAGGGGCAGTTTGGGGCCAAAAGTCCTCTCCACACTGAGGTCTCCCCTTCAGCTGGTGGAAATTCCACTCCACAGTGCCAGGGGGAAAGACTGGCAGGAAAATAAGGGGAGAATATTTTTGTTTGCAAGATGAATTGCGAGATTGAAACTGAGGACAATAATCTCCCCTTCAAGCCCCAAAGACTCTGACCACCACATCTGAGCATGGCACAGACCTTCCTGCAAGCCCTTCCTGCAGAATCCTCCTGCATGGAGCAGAGATGGAAGGCCGGGACCAGCAGCAGCAACAACTCACAGTAAGATTTGTGCCACTGCTACCACTGCTGGTTTGAGTGTGGGGATGATCAAAGGCCTGGCAGGAGAGCTCCCATTCCCACATCTTTGCTCCAAGATAGAATCATGGACTCATTGAACAGTTTGGGTTGGAAAAGACCTTAAAGACTGTCTAGTTCCAGCTCCTGCTATGGTAGAGACACCTCCCACTCTAGCAGGTTGCTCCAAGCCAACTAAACCTGGCAAATATTTCTCTGGGCTACTTTAAAAAATGTCTGGAGAATAAGGAATTTCCCTTCCTGAATGAGACTCCTGGTGAGAAACCCTTTCCTAATCTCTAATCCTGCTGCAAGGCACTTGGCCTTTCAATAGGACTCTTCTTCCAGGGAGATGCAGCAGGTGGAAGGGAGGAATGGCAAGGAAGTGGCTCATCAACAAGAAGGAGTTGTCTTCAATCCCAGAAAATCTTGGGCATGGTGATTGGGGTTCTTCCTTGGAGAAGAGCTGGTCCTGGGTTCAGCCTGGACAACATCATTCCAAGGACCACTCTTGTTTGCTACAGCACATCCTCCACTCCCCTGGGCTTCATGGGGACTCTGCATCAAGGTTTGCCTCAGATACTCCAAACACCACCACCACTCAGCCTCCAGCAGGAAACTGCATCTATTTATAGAGCATTTGCATAGTTTAGGGCAGGGCTGACCCATGGCTGACCCTTGTATCCCATTCAGGGGCAGGCTGAGCAAGGGGCAGATTTCCCAATGAGGGCTCATCCTGCCCTGGTCCCATCCCCTCGGGGACCCCTCACTTGGTGCTGGGAGGTCTCACTGTCCGCTGCCTTGTTGTAAGTTCTTGCTTCAAGATGTACATTAAATATATATATTTAAACACATTCCCTAGAAATTGTCCCCCCCTTTTTTTTTTTTTTTTTTGAGAAACGTGGTATAATTAGAGAGTTGACTTAATTCCAGCTGTGTGGGAAGGGCTGCAGGCAGGGTTGGAGCTGTGCTCCTGCTCTGCACCAACTCATCAGTGAGCTGTGGGCAGAAGTTTGGCCAGGATGAGTCCCACTGGCACAAACACGTACATGTGCATGTGGGGGTGGTGGACTAAAAAAATGGGGAAAAGGAGGATTTCCCAGAAGGCACCACCAGGGTTTGGATGGAGATGAAGGACCCTGCTACAATTTGTGGATGCTCCACCCCTGGAAGTGTCCCAGGCCAGGTTGGGCAGGGCTTGGAGCACCATGGTCTAGTGAAGGGTGTCCCTGCCCATGGCAGGGAATGGGACTGGATGATCTTTAAGTTCCTTTCTGACCCAAACCATTCTCTGATCCTCTCTACACCTTGAGAATCACCCTGGGGTGAAAACACAAAATGAAGGGGTGGAGGAGGTCACTGGGATAAGTGCAGCCATGGGACCAAGCAGGGATGAAGGGTATCATTCCTTGTGTGGCAGAGGAAAGCCAGGGCAGGTGGGGCAGAGGGTGAAGCACATGATGTAGGTGTGGTACTTGAGAGACCATCAGATAGATGCTGCCAGCGTTGGTTTATGTGTAGTTTCTGCTCCCTCAGGGCAGGGGAATGATCTGAACAACCTCTCAAGGCACTTTCCAGACCTATCAATCTGCATTTCCAAAGTGCCAAGCGAGCCTGTTAACCCACAGACTGACCTTCCCTCTCACCCAGTGATGCAAAGACCCGGAGCTGAGTGGATAAGGGAGCAGAGGGAGGTTTGAGGTCAGGACACGGGTCATGGGAGCCCATAATAAATAAACAAGACTTGTTTAGAAGATGACATATGCTGCACTAACATAGTTCCCAGTCTCCCACTCATCACTGCGAGCTAATTACCCTTCTTGGAGCCATTAGACTTCCCTTCTCACCTCGTGTGCACTGTGCAAGGACCTGGATATGACTGAGTAGCTTGGGCCTGGGCCTAGCCTTTCTGTTTTGGTTTCTTTTACCTTTCCTGCTGTAATTGGTCCTACAATTCCACACTAACGAGGTGTATCCTGGCCTCTGAGGAACTCTGGGTCCCTGCCTTGCTTCCTTGAAAGAACATGGGGTGGATATGAGGTGAAGTCCCACATAAATCTTATTTAAGGCTTTGTGCAAATGGATGCAGGTTGAGGTGGGTTTCACTGGGTGTATTTGTGCCAGCAAGGTGGGTCTCTGAAGGCTGGGAGATGGACCCACTCATTGCACCATGGACATCTCCACTGAGCTGTCTCATTTTCTCACATGCTTTTGGCCCATTCTGTATGAAATGAAGGTTTTTTAACTCAAATCTGGAAGGGAAAGGGTTAGTGGTAAGATAGTGGAGAGACTGGGAATCAGGAATCCTTCCCCACTCTGTGTGATCTCTGAGAGATGGAGGCCCTTCTACCAAGGAGGACCTCATGGAATCACAGGGTGGTTTGGGTTGGAAGGGACCTTGAAGATCATCTTGTCCAACTCCCCTCCTGTGAGCAGAGACATCTTCAACTACATCAGGACCTGACTGAGGACACATTTCATGATGGAGAACATCAACTCTCCATCTTTGCTTTCTGTACCATTTAACTGGGACAAAGTCCAACTTGGGATCACCTTTGCCGTGTGGTGTCAGGGTGGGGAAGGTGTGTCCCTGAGCAGAAAAGGATCTACTTCATGCCAGACTTACATCAGAGTGGTATCAGTGGGCCAAACTGCCTCAGAAAATCAGTCCCATTGGAAGTTACTGACCTTTTTTGACCTTAACACCACCCTATGGCTCCTGAGGGGGAGCTTTCAAGCACATCCTTGAGGACTCCAGGCCCTTAAGGCCAGTTCAGAGTTCCCCTGGATTTGCGTGGTGGGTGCTGTGAAGAGCCTCTGGACCTTCACCCAGGGTTCAGGACAGCTGCTGGGACTGGGAGTAGTTTTTAGGATCCCTCAGCTGCAGGGACATCCTACAAAGGGCATAGAGGACACCCAGGAAAGCTGGGGATGGATAAAATAGGGGCAAACCATTCTCTGAGAGGAGGGGAAGGTGCTACCAACTAATTTGCCAAAGGATGAGCCCCAAGCCAGGGTTGGCCTCAAGGGTTTTGCAGGTCTGTGTGATGATGGAGCTCAGCCTTCCCTGCTGCTCCTCATCTCCTTCTGAAATGCCTGAGTGGCTCGTGCTGCAAAGCCCAGAAATCTTTTTTCCTCCTCCTTCTCCTTCTCCCCTGCATGATTGATCACCCAGGCTAATTCTATCACCCCAAAATTGTCTCCAGGCAAAGTGAGATGAGTGTTAGGTAATAAATCTGCCTTTGCTCCCATCCACAGCATCAATGATGGACCGAAAACCAACTTGCTGTGTAGTAATTAGGATGCAGGAGCTGAGCACAAACAGATTAATTTCCACCTAGCCCCCCATGCTTCCAGTGCCAAAGACCCCTGAAAGCCTGTAGAAAATACTTGATCCAAGGATTTTTGTGTGTCTGCATCTGAAAGGGGGGCCTGGGGTTGATTTTGGGTGCTGGAGGCTGAGAGACAGCCCTGACCCACATCACTGACTTGGCTGCAGGGTCTGACCGGAGGAGAGGAGTCTGCACCTGCCTGAGTGCAGGGAATATCCTTGTTATCCACAGGGATTTGTTTAGCCATCAATAGAGGACATTTTGGGACTGTAAATATAACCCAAGCTCAGTTTAGCTCCAGTGCAAACACCTGCTTAGAGCAGAACACAGACATATGGAAATCAGGTGTATGGAGGCAGGATGGGGCTGGTTTCCTTTGTGGTGGGAAACCAGGAGCTGACATGGGAGTCTCTGGAGTTGCTTGCACTGACCTCACCACTCTTAGGAGAAAGTTGGAACCAAGCACAGCTGAGACCATTCAGATGCCTTATTTGGAAGAAATAATCCCTACAAAGATAAACCACAATAATAAGAACAAACCAGACAAGGCACAAAGAACTGGAGTCTGGATTGCAGAGAATCATAGAGTAGTTTGGATTTGAAGGGATGACCCTTTTAAAGGTGACCTTGTCCCCCTGCAATGAGCAGGGACACCATCAACTATCCCAGGTTGCTCCAAGCCCTGTCCAACCTGACCTTGAACATTTCCAGAGATGGGGCAGCCACAGCTTCTCTGAGCAACCTGTGCCAGGACCTCACCACTCTCACAGTCAAGAATTTCTTCCTACTATCTAATCTAAATCTTCCCTTTTTCAGTTTAAAGCCATCACCCCTTGTTCTGTCACAACAGGATAAGGCAAAGCTAAAATATCCTTTCCCAAGGTGCTCTTTCAAATCCAGCTCAAAGTATTCCTGAACTGTGCCTCCAGGTATTCCTGAATCTGTCTGTTGTTTCCATCTTTTCCTTTACCAACACTGAATTCCACTATCATAAAATAATCTGGTGTCCCATTGATTTCATACCAACTTTTGGCAGGAACAGCTCCTTGCACGAAGGAGATCCACAGCTCTGTGAAATGAATCCATTTTTAAGCACTTTACCAATTGAATTGGGTGGAAAAGAGGGTAAGAGTCACTCTCTGGGAAATACCAACACCTCCTCCAGGCCATGGGCACAGGCTTTGGCTTGTGTCCCTTGAAATTGCTGCTGCCTCTGAAGCAAAGACTGGGACAACAGATCCTTTCATACCTCAGAGGAGAAGGGAGCAGGACCACAATGCAAAACACCCAGATTTTCCATGGTTTTGGGCCAGATAGGTGGAAAACAGGACTGCCAGCAGAGTAAAGAGGGAAACCCAAACACCTTGGGTGCAGTGTTTCATGGTGCTCCAGCCAAATTTGAAATTCTTCCCCCCAAAGGTTTTCAAATTGCTCTTCCTGAGGCTGAAGATGGATGGCTTCATTCCTTCCTTTCCCAAGTGCAATTTCTCTTATTCTGACCTTATTCTAACAGTGTTTAATGTCTGGGATATTTTCCAGACAGTTTAAACACCAACTTCAAGGGCTGACTTGATGGTTTCCTGCTGTGGGATACCCTGCAGTTGGATGCAGGAATGGATGCAGGTGATTTCTGGATGTTTTCCTCCACAGAACAACAGGTTTCCATGGAAAAACAGGAATTTACCCCTCCTCAGAGTCTGGTTTACCCTTTCCACACGTAACACCTGCTTTACTTTTTGAAAATTGCTCCAATATGCTGAATCTGGACCTTTGAAGAGCTTCTTGCAATGCTCTGCCCTGACCTTTCTGGATGAGCGGTTCCCATCTATTCCAGGGATTTGTGTCACTGATGCTCAAAAACTATCTGGAAAAGTTTATTTAAAGAAAAACCAACCCCACCAGATGTAGCCCTCAAGGGATGAAATTTGTTCTTGGCCTGGTGAGTGGTAGCCGTGACTTTATCAACACAAAGCACAGCAACCATTTAAAATCATGGAATAATTCAGGTTGGAAAGGACTCATGGAGCTCATCTTACGTCCTAATCAGTGCAGATCTAATTAAATCAGGTCACTTAGAGCCATGTCCAGTTGTGTCTTAAACAGCTCCAAGGATGAAGGAGGCAAAGAAAGGCCTGGCCATGCTGTGTAAGGATTTGGGGAAGGATGAGAGCCTGTTTCCAAGGTCTGGCACAATCTCCATGGTCTAACACAGCTCTTCTGAGACAGGCAGGGGGAGTGATGGATGGTGCAGGTCTGCAGCCATGGTATTCCTAAATTTGATAGGGAAATGGTCTTTGCCATGGTCTGCACAGGCCTGGAGGCTTGTGCTGAGAGAGCTGGGGGTGTTCATCTGCAGGAGAGAAGGATCTGGGGAGACCTTAGAGCCCCTTCCAGTGCCTAAAGGGGCTCCAAGAGAGCTGGAGAGGGACTTGGGACAAGGGCCTGAGGGATAGGAAAAGAGAGAATGGCTTCCCACTGCCAGAGGGCAGGGTTACATGGGATATTGGGAAGGAATTGTTGGCTGTGAGGGTGGGGAGGCCCTGGCACAGATTATCCAGAGAAGCTGTGGCTGCCCCTGGATGCCTGGAAGTGTCCAAGGCCAGGTTGGACAGGGCTTGGAGCAACGAGGGATAGTGGAAGGTGTCCCTGCCCATGGCAGCAGGGTGGAACAAAGTGAGCTTTAAGGTCTCTTCCAACCCAAACCATTCCACGATTCTGTCCTTCTGTGACCTACTGTGATTCCACGATTCTGTGATTCTATGACCTACATGATGGTTCCTCCAGGAGCCTTCATGGCCATGGCTGGAACTGCAGCTGTTAAGAAAGCCTTGAAGTTTTGCTGAATTTGGAATTGAGTTAAAGGAATCCTGAGTCTGAACAGGGGCACTGGAAGGATAAAACCCAGCTTTGTGCTCATACCCATCCTGGTTTTGCAGTAGCCCCCCAAGGTGGTCCTGCACTGGTTGGAAACTTGACAGCAGAGCAGACCAGAGCCCTTCCAGTCTTTGGGACATCTCATGTTGGAGTCAGACCCCAAGATGCTCAGATCCTTCATGGACAACATCCTCTAGTGTTTAGCCATCCAGGAACCCTGGGGATGGACAACCTGTCCCAGAACTCTCTCCCAGCATGAGAGATTTCCAAGGGCTGTGGCAGAGGAAGGGGAGTGAGTTGCATGTGTTGGATGGGAGCCACCAACCTCCAGCCAAAGGACACGTTCTGCTCCACCAATCTGTTCCCTGTTTTCCCTCGTTAATGGCACTTCCACGCTCGACAGTTGTGATTTGAATAATTTGGACTGATTAGTGTTTACATAGAAACATTGGGAGGAAATGAAACCACACCAGAGCCAACAGCCAGCTCAGGGCTCTGAAATGCTGGGTTTTGGGGGGTTTTCTAAAGGAAGGGGCTTACACGACCTGCAGACTTTTTTCACTTCTTGTCTGCAAGTTTAGTCACCTTGAAATAGGTGACAAATCTGATCTAGGGGTGCAGGTCTCAAAGACAGTTGGTTTTTGAAGGTTTTGAGCAAAACTGGCTGCTGGCTGGAGGACAGGAGATGCCTCACTGTTGGCACTGAAGGAAGGGCAAGGGTGGCAGTGCCTCAGATTGTTCATATCCCCCAGAGCTCAGCCAGACCAGCTGAGCAGTGCCTCTGCCCTCTTGCTCAGCCCCTGCATCGCTCCAAACATGGCCAAGACATGATGTATCCACAGCCAGGAGAGCAAGGATGGGCAGGAAACAGGGGGATGGAGGAGAGAAGGCAGGGAAAAATTACACCTGAGAGATGAAAAGGATTTAGGAAGAAAAAAATTAAGAATTATGGGATTATGTGGGAGTCTTGTGTAAAGGGGTAAAAGCAGCCTTGGAGCTGTGGGACACAAATGTGAGTGCTGCAAAGATTCACCCATTGCATGGAGCTTCTTTGCCTTTTTTCCTGATCAAAGACCATTTTTCAAAGGTTGCTTAGGAGGCAGAAACCTTTTTAGTGTATCCCCTACCTCCCTTCATCTCTGCAGGCAGAGAGGCCTTGTCAGATCTTTTCCTGGGAATGGATGTCCTGCCCCCTTCTTCAAAGGTGCTGGTGGAAATTGTGATCCTTGAAAATTTTATGTGCAAAGCCAGGAAGGTTCCTCCTCCTCAGTCTACTTTTGGCACTGGCCACCTCTGCTTTTTTCTTGTCTCCTAGGGGCTCAGCAAATGCTTGAGCTGGTTCAGACAGTCCCAGGATTGTCCTGGAACCTCAAATCAGGGGTTGTTCAGCTTGGAGAAGAGAAGGCTCCAGGGAGACCCTTCCAGTACCTCAGAGGTACAAGGGACCTGGAGACAGACTTTGCACAAGGGATGGAGGGACAGGACAAGGAAGAATGGCTTCCCAGTGCCAGAGGGCAGGGTTAGATGGGATATTGGGAAAGAATTGTTGGCTATGAGGGTGGTGAGGCCCTGGCACAGGTTGCCCAGAGAAGCTGGGGCTGCCCCACCCCTGGAAGTGTCCAAGGCCAGGTTGGATGAAGCTTGGAGCAACCTGGGATAGTGGAAGGTGTCCCTGCCCATGGCAGGGAGGTGGAATGGAATAAGGTATAAGGTCCCTTCCAACCCAAACCATTCTATGATTCTATGAAATTCCTTGGAGGAAGAGTTGAAGGGGAAATATCTCAATTCAGGGAGGATCTGGATAACCTCACTGGAGTTTTTCTGCTCTCCCAGTTCCCAGTGGAACTCTGAGTGCAGCAATACTGGTGAGACACAGGATTCTCCAGCAGAGAGGAACAGGGATGGGACCACCATGAAGCTTCAGGGATCCTTTTGTGCTTTGGTTTCTGTAGTCTTTTCCCCTCTCTTCCTAATCCACCCTGCAGCTTCCCCCACTGGCATTCACCTGAGGGCATTTCCCACTGCCCCCTCTCCTGTGAGCCCCAATCAACTGGGAAAACCAGGAGATTTAACAGAAACTGAAATAATCAAATCCCAAAGTCCTTCTCCAAAGCTGATCTTTCATCTGAGGAAGGGAGCAGCTCCCAAGCCCCCTCAATGCCCATCAGGACTGTGAGCCAAGTACTGATCCTATTCAGGGGCTATCTCTGATCTCCAGCAGCAAGTTGAGGGTAAAACTCTCAGTGGACTAAAGAAACCTTCCTGTATTTACTTATTTATTTGGCACTGTGTGCGTGGGCACGTTTGTTTGTGTGTACAGGGATTTCTGAAAGAGCACAGGTTTGGATTTCCTTGCTGCCTGTTTGTTTTTTTCCCTGAAAATATCAGACTTCAACCCCCTAATTTAGGTGGATCTGAGTGTTGGCAGTGCCCACACACCCCCCAGGTGCTTCCTCAGTGTCTCTGTGGCTGGTTGAGTAGACCCTGGCTCTGCCTATGTGTCCATGTCCTCTCTAAAGGAGGGAAGAGCCAACATTTCTGCCTTTTCCCTTCCTACCAGCAGATGATACTGTCAAGGAAATGCAAAATCATCTCTTCCTGGCTGCAAGAATTAATAACCAGCTTATTGAGACAAACGACTCCAGGCTCTGCCTGTTCACGGCTCAGCAGTTCTCCTCTCCCAGGGCTCCCGGCTCTGCACGTGATGCAGACCGAGATGGAATGCTGCTCCCAGGGGTAATTATCTCCCCCCGAGACTGCAGCTTCCTCTGTTTTCCAAGGTCTCTATCCCTGTAGGATTTCTGGGCACTGAGACACACTGTCTCTGCCTTTCTCCACCTCCTGCTCTGCTTCCCAGCCGGACTGTGGGCTCGCTCAGGATGTGTTTCCACAGCTCTTTGGGAGGAGGGGCATCAGTCTCAAGAGGAACTGTGAGGATCCAGGTGGCATAAGGAGGAGTGGACATAGGGAATCTCTCCAGGGGTCACAGCAAGGTCCCTTGCACCTGCCCTGCCCCCAGAGAGGCATTTTAGGGAGAAGTTGTGAATGCAGCACCTCTTGAGTGCTCCCTCAGCATCCTCACCCCTGGAGTCAGAGGCCCCAGGGAGGATGTCCCAGCCTAGTCTTTAACATCCATTTATGGCTTTGCTGTTATTCCTCACTCTCTTCCCAGCACCCTTTTACTTTCTGATGCCCACCGTGCCAAGAGCTGACTCGTGTTATCAGTTTTACACTGATTCCCTGATGGTTTCATCCTTTGCTCCCCAGGATTTGTGGAAAGACAGGTCTGCAGCTGTCATATCCACCTCCTCCGGGGCCACTTGATGCAGCCAGGGGTGCCTTGGGGCAGAAGACAAATCCAGGCACTGGTTAGTTCACAGGAGTGGATGTAGTTAGTCTGCAGCGTGTGTTAGAATCCTAAAGATGTGGAATAATTCAGGATGGAAGGGACTTTACACCTCATCCCATTCCACACCCCTGCCATGAACACCTTCCACTATCCCACGTTGCTCCAAGCCCCATCCAAGCTGGCTTTGGACGCTTCCAGGGATGGGGCAGCCACAGCTTCTCTGTGCAACCTGTACCAGGGCCTCCCCAGCTTCTCTGGGCAACCTGTGCCAGGGCCTCCCCACCCTCACAGCCAACAGTTCCTTCCCAATATCCCATCCAACCCTGCCCTCTGGCAGTGGGAAGCCATTCCCCCTTAGCCTGTCTCCCAAGGCCCTTGTCCAAAATCCCTCTCCAGCTTTCTTTAGGCACTGGAAGGGGGCTCCAAGGCCTCCCTGGAGCCTTCTTTTCTCCAGGCTGAACAACCCCAACCCTCTCAGTCTCCTCTGGATAAATAAACGGATGGAAAAGCACTTGAGAAACATTTGTGGGAATGTGACATATCTGAGGTTCACTGCTCTGTCCAATCTGGATGAGGAGGTTCCAAAGTTGTTTGGAGGGAAGGGGAGTGGATGACAGTGGGATACACAATCAGTGTCATTCATAAGTATCATAGGAATAAAACAAACATCCCAGAAGCAGCTTGTGCATCAACAATCACAACTGATACCAGGAGAAGGGAAATCAGGATGAGTGGGGAAATTTTCCAAGGTGCAATTAATCAGATGCACCAAATAAATCACAGCTCTGCCTCCGAGGAAGCAGCAGAAGTAGAGAAGGAGAAAACCAGGCTGAGCCACTCTCCCTCCCCACACCCAACATGCAAATCCATCCTGAGCAATTTCTGGAGCAGCAGCAGGTCAGTACTTGATTTGGAGACCCGGGTTTCTGAGTACATCACGATGCAGATGTGCTTCCCAGCCCAGCACAGCTCCCACTGCAGCAAATGAGCTCAGAATACCAATGGAGAGGGGAAGGAGAACATTCTTCCCTTGACAGGGGAACAATGGGGAGACAAAAAACCCTTTGCACGCCGAATTAACCCACTTTTGTCCTGAGTTGCAACCCCCTTCCCTCCCCCCTTTCACTCCCCACAGCAAAATTGCCTTGCTGGGGTAAAAGGAGGCAGGAGAAGGAGGGGAGGGGATTCACCAGGGGTTATTTTCCCCTTGATTTGGAAGCTGCTTGCTTTGGAAATGTTTCTTCAGTTTCAAAAATCAGAGCAGTTCTGTTGCTCCTCATCTCATCCCCCCAACTCAGACATCTTTTGGGAAGGATGGAGAGTGAGATGAACCTCATCCCAGGGGTGAAACCACGATGGTGGAGTGGGGAATGGCTGTTCCTGGCCATGGTGGCTGAGCACTGGACCAAGCACATGTATCAGAGACAGCTTCCAGCCCAGATCTGAGCCTAAACCTTTGGGAACCCTTAACAACCTCCTGACTCCTGGTGGACTACTGCATCTTCCTCAGGAGTTCTGGAAATTAAAGGAGAGGATAAAAGAAATTCAGGCAGGTTGGTCTATCTATAGCAGTTGAATGAAACCTCACTCAGGAAAATCTTACACTGATGTTAGAAGCTGAAAAAGGAGGGTCCAGGGTGAAGATGAACAGTCAAAATGAGAACCTGAAGAGAACAGATTAGTTTCATCTTTTCCTGTGCTCATTTGGCCCTTCCTATGATAAGGATTGGCCCAACTCACGGGCCAGCAAAGGCTTTTGGGATGACAACACCCATCCTTCAGGACCTGAATTGAGAGCCATGGCTTTGTGCAGGGTGATCTTGCTGATCCAAACCAGCTACATCTCTGGTTTATGGGCTTTGGTACCTGAAAACCACAACCTTTGAGTATAAAACAGCTGCCCACAGAAGTGACAGTGCTGGGAGCTTTTGTTGTAGTTTAAAAAAAAAAAGCTTGAGGTCCTCTAAGCCAGGTTTGCAGGTTTTAAGCCCAGCCTGCCTCCTTAGCAGCTCTGGATTTTTCAGTAGTGGAGTTGGATGAGTATCTCAGGAGTCATTTTGAAACATTCAGGAAAAAAAAAAAAAAGGAATGTGGTGCCCAGAAGTGCTTTGGGCAGCTGGGTCTCCATCCCTCAGCACCCCTGCAGTGCAAAGATCACCTCCTGCCTGCTGCAGGCTTGGAGTTTCCATGTGTACAGTGCTCCAAGAGGAGGGATCCCCTGGGATCCAGCCAGTGCAGAATAAACAGAGAAATATCTGGGAACGTGACTAAACAGTAGAGTAGGCCCAGCACATTTATTCTTTATTTCTTCTTAATTATGTCCTCTCTTTTAATGAGATCTGCACTGATACAGAGGACAGATGGGCTGGGTGAGCTTAGACCATTTTCTTCTCCCCCTCCTTGTTATTTGTACAAAGAGGTGCTGCAGGAAAAGGCAAATATTTGACTGTTTGGGATGCAGGAAAAAGAGAAATTGAAACGTGAGCCAGCAAACAGCTCCTGACTCAGGCAGGGCTTTCTGTGGCACTGACACAATCCTCCATCAGAGGGGCTGGAGTGGGAGGTTCTGGCAGCCAGCTGGAAGGCAAGACTGAATGAAGGACATCTGCATCCTTTTCAAGTGTGTGCCCTTATCTCAGTCCCACAACTGAGGGTGTTTCAGAGGAAAAAAGCTGTTGGAAGGGAGAGGAGCTGGGAAACAACAATGAGAGGAGTGGGCTTGAAAAACTGGTGTAAAAGAGGAAAGAAGGATTTGAAAATGAAATATCTGAGGATCTGCCTTCTGACAGTGATGTTACTTTGGTACCAAAGAGAGGCATGTCACCTGCTGTCCCCAAGGACAGCCAGTACAGCTCTTCTCCATCCTCCAACCTGCCTGTGATGGGAAGGACCACCAGGACCCTGTCCCTGTGCACCTGCTGAGGTCACAGAAGCACCACATAGATGTAGGGACAGGGTGGCTGGAGGTCACAGATGTGCTTGGCCCACCTGACAGCCCACATGGGACTTGTCCCCAGGGCTGGTTTACAACCCCACTCTGGAGTATGGACATAAAATCATAGTATCTTAGAATAATTTAGGTTGGAAAAGACCTTTAAAATCATCTGCTTAAACCATTCCTCCAGCACTGCCAAGCCCATGAGTAAGCAATGTCCCCATGTGCCACATGTACAAATCCTCTAAATCCCTCTGGGGATGGTGGTTCCACCATTGCCCTGGACAGCCATGCCAGGGCTGGACAACTCTTTCCATGAAGAAATTGTTCTTAATATCCAGTCTAAACCTCCCCTGGTGCATGTTCAGCTCCAGAGCATGGCTGTGCCCCTCTGTGCTCTTCAATTATACCATTTATTTATTTATGAGGAAAGGCTGGGAGAGTTGGAGGTGTTCAGCCTGGAGAAGAGAAGGATCTGGGGAGATCTTAGAGTCCCTTCCAGTGCCTAAAGGGGCTCCAAGAGAGCTGGAGAGGGATTTTGGACGAGGGCCTGGAGGGACATGACAAGGGCGAAGGGCTTCCCAATGCCAGAGGGTAGGGTTAGGTGGGATACTGGGAAGGAATTCTTCCCTGTGAGGGTGGTGAGGCCCTGGCAAAGGTTTCCCAGAGAAGCTGTGGCTGCCCCATCCCTGGAAGTGTCCAAGGCCAGGTTGGATGGGGCTTGGAGCAACCTGGGCTAGTGGAAGGTGTCCCTGCCCATGGCAGGGGTTTGGAATGAGATGAGCTTTATTTTCACTTCCAACCCAATCCATTCTGTGATTCCACATTTAGAACATGTTACCTGCACACACACACACACACTCATGCCCAGCATGATCCTGGGAGCTGATCCTCAGCCAGAGATCTCTTCACATGTCTGAGGCCAATTAATGGGTTTTGGCAGTCAGATTAATAAATTCTATTCCCTCTATAACAGTACATGGAGCTCTGAAACCCCCAGGCTCTTTGACATGCCATTGCCCTCCTGAATTCCTGATGTCAGCTCAGATTCCTGGTACTTCCCTGCGAGCATCCTCACATGTTCTGATAAAGGCAGTCGTGCTCTCAGGGAAGCTGGATCACATTTGGCTTTCCAGGATGGCTTTCCTGATGCTCTCAAAACCAGGGTTTTACAAAAACTGATCACTCAGAGGAAGGGAGGTTTATCACAGATGTTATCCCATCCTCCCTGGTCCAGGTAAACAATGGCATCCTGGACATGTCAAGGTGAGAAATGTGCTCCTGGACGTATGTCCTGGGACTTGGAGATGGGTGAAATTCTAGCAGGGACATTTTCATGCAGGGAGGAGTGTTAATGTCTGCATGTCAGGGGAGCAGGAAGGCTTTTGGGGTCTGGAGGTGCCCCACAGCTCATACAGGCACCCAAAAATCCCGTCCCTGCCATCTATTCCTGTAAATTTCCCCTTCCCATCACCCACATCCCAAATGTGGCACAATCCAGAGCACGTGGGCAACCCTGCAGGAGAGCATGGACAGGTCCAAGCTGCAACAGCTTGTCATGAAACAGGCGTCCCTGGCACAGCGACACCACTTCATTTCCCAAAATATCCTACACCAGTGAATTTTGGCCCTTGGAACTGGCACAGCCACTGGACAGATGGTGGCAGGACACAGTCCAGGTAGGAAGGCAGCTCCTCCGTGCTCAGAGCCCTCCCTTTTCCCCCTGCTTCCAGCCAAGGAAGGGGCTGATTAGCACAAAATCCATGGCAACCCGGCCAGCAGCCTCCGAGCCAGCTCCTCTATCCCTCCCCTGCTCGGAATGCTTTGTTTGCCGTGGCACATTCCTCACTTTTTACCCTCCTCTTGGATTTCAGAGGGAGCAGCTTTGCCCTTCTCTCGCCCTCCAGGCAGTGCTGGCTGGGGACAGAAGATGCAGGTTTCCTCCTTACCTGTAAGGGACACCTTTACTCCTTTTCCTACTACTGGGGAACCTTTGTGTAAGAAACTGGGCAAGGGATATGCCATCAGGATTCAGGCTTGCTCAGGAGGTGGGAAATGGCCTGGACTGCCATCCCCAAGGAGATGATTTCCACCTGCAAACAGCACAGTGGGAATAAAAAAAAAAAAAAGCAAACAGGCTGTGACTGCAAAAGTCTTCTCAACAACCCCCTGGCAATTACCAATCAGGGTGTTCCCCTTAGAAAAGACTCTGCAATAAGGAAAACACCCTACAATAAGAAAAAAGACCCTACAATAACATTTAGCATGATCTCCTTTGAGGTTAAGGGCACTCCTAAAGCAGTGAAACTGTATTTTCCCTCTGGGACTCACAGTGGGGAGCAGAGTGAGCCCACACTTGGCTCTCTTCATGTGAGCATCCCTGCTAAATCCAGCCTGGAGTCTGTGTCTTGTAGAGGTCTGCAAATGCATCCTGCTGAGGACAAACCAACAGGAAGAAGGGAATTTTCCTTTCTAAGCAGAAACAGGCCAGAGGGAATCCCCAAAACCCTACTCTGATCCCTCTCACTGAGCCCACTCCAGACATGAAAACCAGTTTAAGAGCAGCCCTTGAGTCCACCCATCTCCCAGGGAAAGCTTCTTCCAGGGAAAAAGCCTCTGCAATGTATGAGACCCTCCAGGTACCTGGACATGATGAATGGAATCTTTGCATCCCAGGGGGTGAGTGTGGGCAGAGCCTCCTGCCATTCCCCTGCTTCCCTCGGCAATCACCCTGGGAGACCGGGGTGAGCCCCCGAGGAATCCTGCGCTGGCAAGAGCTTCCCAAAGCCTGGCCAAGCATCCCAACATCCCTCTGGACGGTGCCAGTAAGTGATGGCAAACAACCACGGCAGCAGGAGCATCAACCCCTCTGCATTGCCTCGCCCGGAGGCTTCGCGTTCAAGTGAAAACACGGGAAAAGGGGCGATTCTTGGCAGTGCGGGAATTTTTTGAGTGCTGCAGGAGGATCTCAGCTGCCTGGCACCATCCACTCGTCGTCTCAGCGTGCCAGTGGTCTTGCTAAAGCCCGCAACGCCACCTCTGCCTAAAGATAAGCTGCGCCTGCAGCCCGGGCTGGCTGGAGCCCAACCCCGGCACAAAGAGGGCTTTGTGCGAGCGGGATGAACAAGGAGATGGGGCAGAGGATATTGGAGGCCCGGAGACAAAACAGGTCCCCGGGGGGAAGCTCAAAGGGGACGTTTCTTGGCGAGGCCGGAGGGAGCTGAACATCGCAATTAACGAGCCGCAGGTGATCAAACCCCCGCGGCCGCCGAGCAGGGAAAGGGGAACAAAGAGGCGCAGGGAGGGAGCCGGGAAGCGGAGTAAACACTCCACGGGGATCCGATGGGAAAGAAAGGCGGGCTAAGCTCGGAGGGGTGGGAGGCTGAGCCATGCTGGCACCTCTCGGGTCTGCCAGGCTTGAACTCATCAAAAGCTGCTGCCAGGCTTGAGCTCATCAAAAGCTGTGTCTCTGGGATGTGAGGCCAAGGGCCAGGCTTGAGATGATGCTGACACACCAGTGACAGCAAGGGGAAGGGGAGGCAGTGTGGTATCAGGGGAAAAGCACGGCCCTGTGCTCCTTACAGGGCTTAAATCCTTGGGCAGGCTGGGCTGGATGTTTGGCCAAGCTGAGGGAACACAAGCTGGTCTGGTGTGTGGGCAGGGGGCATCTGCAAATCCCAGCACTGGCTTAAGAATTGCAGCTGAACTTCAGGCAAGTGCAAGACCTTGGATTCAGGTCCACAGAATCATGGAATCACAGAATGGATAAAGTTGGAAGGAACCATGGGAGGTCATCTGGTCCAACTTCCCTGCTCAAGCAGGGTCCTGTGGAGCATGTTATTAAGGGTTGTGTCCAGATAGCTTTTGAGTATCTCCAGGGAAGGATATATCCAGAACCATAGAATATTAGAATGGTTTGGGTTGGAAGAGATTTTAAAAATCTTGTTACAACGTCCTGCTGTGGTCACTTCCAGGGATGGGGCAGCCACAGCTTCTCTGGGCAACCTGTGCCAGGGCCTCTCCACCCTCACAGCCAACAATTCCTCCCTCGTATCTAGTCTAAACCTCTCCTCTTTTAGTTTAAAACTGTTCCCCTTGTCCTATCACTATCTGCCCATGTAAAATGATGTTGTCCCCCTTTTTTATAAGCACCCTTTAGGCACTGGAAGGGGCTCTAACATCTCCCAGGAGCCTTCTCTTCTACAGGCAGAACATCCCCATCTTTCCCAGACTGTCTCCAGAGCAGAGAGGCTCCAGCCCTCAGAGCATCCTCATGTTCTCCTCTGGACCTCTGCTCCAACAAGTCCATGTCCTTATGTTGAGGACTTCAGACCTGGATGCAGCATTCCATGTGGGATCTCACAAGGGCAGAGTCCATAAGGAGTTCTTGGTCAGTGCCTGTCCACATCCATCAGTGGGCTTGACCTGCTGCTCATAAAGGTGGAGGAGCAGAGGACAATTGTGGTCAGGAGTGTCAGGTGGGTCTGAGATGACTGGACCTGCATCTGGAGAGAGGCTTGAGAACCCAAGCTGTGGACTGAGGGCTCTGGACCTCAGGAGAGCTGAATTCAGCTTATTTTGAGGAACTGGGAGGTTGCTGTGAGGGGAGAAGTTGTCCAAGACAGCTGGCTGATTTATTTTTAAAGAAAACTTATTCAGAGCTTGGGAACAAACCCTGCCTTTGCACATGAAAATCAGGAATTTCAGCACAAAGCCTCCTTGGCTAATTAAGACACTTCTTAGTGAGCTGAGCTGCTAAAAGGGAGCATAGAAGAAATGGAAATAAGGAGGGAAAATGAAAGAAGAGTGCAAATGCATGGCTTAGGGATGAAAGCTGAAGGGCTAAGGACCAGCTGGAGCAAAGATTGGCCAGGGATGCTGAGGGTAACAAAAAGGGTGTTTTACCAGCACACTTCAGGGAAAATGTGGGTTAATTGTTGGATGGGGGCAGAGCCTGACAATGGGTGATTATGGAAAAGGTTGAATGCCTTTCCTGCCTCAGTTTCTATAGGTCAGACTTGCTCCAAGCTTCTGCATAGAACAGCATTTGGGGAGGAGAACAGCCAGCAGTGGGGAAAGGAAAAGATGAGGGACTATTTTGTGGAACTAAATGTATTTACATCCCTGAGACTGGATGAGAGTCACCCTAGTGCTCTGATAGGGCTCTCTGATGCATTGTAATGCTGCTGCTGCCTAAAGAAACCTCATGGTGTCTGGGCTCTGCCCACCCATCAGGTGTCTCCAAGAATTATACACGTCCTAAGAAAGGGGAAAAGGAGGTTGTGGAGAGCTACAGAGGTCACCCTCCCCTTGGGCCCTGGAAAGATCATGGAGCATGTCATCTGGGAATTGATTTCTGGATATATGAAGAGCAAGAAGAGAAGGAACCAGGGACTCCAGACCTGTTTCTGTGGGGGCTGATGTACGAGCTGCTCTGCAGAAACAATTTTGAGAGAGTGAGAGAAAGCACAGAAAGGAATGTGCTTTTCTTCTTCAGTGGCAATAACTTTAAAAAAGGGATTGCATTTCGGGGTACAAAGAAACTCCTTAGTACTGAAATCCTGGTACTCAGTCCTTTCCTTCTCTACCAGAAGCGGGAAGAAATCACAAACAGTGAGGCAAATTTCGCCTCACACAGTGGTATGTGGCAAATCTCAAGGCTTGCCTGCACTAAGATCAGTCCCTGTCCTTGTTCATCCCAAAGCTGAGATAAGAAAACGGTGAAAAACCAAAGAAGGGCTTTTCCCAGGCAATATGGCTGGGAGTATAGACCTATATATAGCCTTGCTTGAAGCTTTTCCCTTTGCCCAGGGCAGGGGCTTAGCTTTGGCATCATGGCTTATCCCACTCAGGGGATGCATTGAGAGAAATTTTGATGGATGGTTTTCCAGGAACACCACAACATGCCCTCCTTCAGAGAGGTGCTGGAGACAGCTGCTCCTCCCCATAGAGCCCTGGATCTTCCTCCACCATCCTCCCCTCCTACATGGCAAGGAACTGTCTGATAAATAATTCCCTTTTTTTTTTTGCTGATTACATGTTACTAGGAAACATCCTGGTATCCCTGGGACTATAGCTCAGAGCAGACTGGCAGCTAATGAAGATAATTAAAATTTTGTAGTCACCTTTCTAAACAAGCTGGCCAACCCTCCCCATGGGGGTCTGAGGGGGGCTGGGGTCCTCTGTCTGTTGGAAGAGACCCAAGAAATGTAGCATAACTTCTTCAGGACGTTGTTGGTGTTTGTGCTGTGGTTATATTCGTGCTGAGGAGCAAACCAAAAGGCTGAGGGGCATTTCCAGGGCATGGATTTCAGCTGTTCAATGGACACACAGCCCCTGGCATGGTATAGGCACAGGAAAACGACCCCCAGGAAAAGTTTGGGAGCGTTCACGGGTCAGGGATCATTCCTACTATGCAGTTTGGGTGTGATTGGTGTTTTGTAATTAATAATATGGACTTGATTAGATTGGTCACTTGGCCTTAGGTCAGAGAATGGGTCCTGGTTGCTCTGGCAACAGCTCTGGCTGTTCCTCTCCAAAGGAGCGATCCTATCACTGGGTGAGAGATTTGTGTGTCAAGAGCCAAGGAAACTTTGTCTCTACAGCCTTGGCTTAAAAGTGCTCTGGGGAATTGCCCCTTCCCAGGATTTATGAGCCATTCGTGGTTGCTGCTTTGTAAGAAAAGCTTATTGTACACTGGCCTGGCTGTGTTTCTCCAAGCAGTTGTTGCAGCTCTGTGGGTGAACCGAACAGCACCAGGGTCCCTCCTGTGTCCAGGAGACCACCTGGTGCTGCCCAGCTCATGTGGTTAATCCCTCATACTCCAACAGGAGCAGCAGCACCCAGACTGCTTATTTGGGGTGGCCCATGTCTTACACCAACTCCTGAGGCACAGCTCCTGGGTTTTTTGAGTCAGCTCTAGCTGGACTGGACCAACACCATGCCGGGAACTGCACGGACAGCGGATCAGGCAGAGCTCACCCTTGGCCAAAGCCACATTCCAAAGCCACCGATGCCTTGGCTGCAGTTGACAGCACAGGAAGGGGGACAGGGCACTCAAACAAGCTGCTGGTTCCACAGGATGAGTTTAAGAGCATTAAGAACTTGATCCCTCTGATCTGGCTAGAAGCTTTGCAGCAGGATTTCAATCGTAATTCACCTGCAGGACAAGATTTTGTCTGAAATCCCAGTCTCAGCAGCTTCCAGGGTGGTGAAGGACACGTTGAGCATGCCAAAGTGTTCACATCTGAGAGTCCAGAAGGTCCTCGGACTCAGCACCCACAACATGGGCATCCCACATCTCATTTTCCACCTTATAATCAGAGGATAATCATTCTAATTATCCTTTCTGGGCTGGTAGGAAGCAGCTGACCTTTGCAGATCTCCACGGAGCACTGTTAGCAGCATTCCTGCTTCCCACTGAGTTGCCTCCTTGGCTACCCAGGCTGAGAGCTAAAGTAGTTGGGGACAACTCCCTCTGCCTCCCTGAGCAATCCCTATCCCAAAGAAATCCCCTTGTAGCACATGGCATTTTTTGAGCAGCTCCTTCCTACCCCCACATTGTTCCCAGGAAGGAGAGACAATGATCTAAGAATGCAAAACTCCTGAAACCCCTCCAGAAAGCTGCAATTTATGAGCAGCCTGTTCCAGCTGGCAGAGGGAACTTGTCAGTGGAACAAAAACATTGTGTAATAACCCCCTTCTCCCCCTTCTCCCCTTTCTCCTTCTCTGGGTGGGTGTGGGGGAGCTGAAACAGCCGCCAGGGAAAAGGGAGTGTTGTGGAAGGAGCAGTGGTGAAGCACTGAGCATCTTCATAGGATTATAGGATAGTTTGAGTTGGAAGGGACGTTGAAAACCATCTTGTTCCAACCCCCTGCCATGGGCAGGGACACCTTCCACTATCCCAGGTGGAAGCCTTGTCCAACCTGGCCTTGAACAATTCCAGGGATGAGGCAGCCACAGCTTCCCTGGGTTTGGGCATTGCAGAGCTCTCACAGTGCTGCCCCAGAGCATTTAAAAAGACATTTAAGTGCTGAAGGGAACAGTGACCAGGATGGTTTGTCTGCCCCAAGGATCAGACCACAAGGACTTTGTACTATCCACCTTTTGCAAGGATGGGTCAAGTCTGGGTCTTGGCTTCTCTCAGTGATGGGTAAATGCAGGTCTTCCCTTGGTCCTTCTTCATAAAATAGTCTGAGAGGATGAGAGATGAAAGCCTAAAATCAAGAGTTTTCCCCAAATTTGATCAATGCTTACCTTGAATTCCACATCCAACCAATTGCAGCTGGGGGTTCAGCTTCACATGATCATCTGAGGCTCGGAGCCTCTTGCTGCTGATCAGCTTTCCAGGTCACACAGAGATAAGTGAGGATTTTAGGAGTGGTTTGCACATCTTTTGGTGCTGCTGGTCCTTTGGGCTCCTGCACAGCTCCTCTGGACGCCATCTGGTTTATAAGTGATGCCAGAGGGGTGATTTCCCCCCTGGGATTTTGAGATGTCTCACTCCCTTGAGACTTTCCCTCAGTCACAGCACTTGGTTGTAAAATGTGCAGAGAGGGAAGAGAGTCTGGGTCTGGTTTCAGTGTGTATCCTGCCACCTCCTCCTTGCAAGCCTTTATTTTCCTCCCCCTCCTTCTGTCTTCCTTGATGTAAAATAAAACCCACTCAGCAGACAGCGTCAGTCTGTGAAATAAACCCACAAGGTGCTACGAATACTCCAGCTGGGATTTTTTTTTCCCCATATATATGTGTATATATATATATAAAAGAGGTTAAACTGTGATAGCTGAAGTACTGTGCACCACAGGCCACTTGAAAATGCAGTCTTTAAGTCCTTAAACTTGTCATTCCTTGTTTTTCCTGGTGTAAAACGTGGCATTTCTGTGGTGGTGTCTCCACTGAATTTAATTAAGGTTCTATGGGAGATTTCAAAACACTCATTGATTATGTGATAGCACTTCCCAGTGCTAAAAGAGTGAGGAATGAGACACTTTCCTGGGAACAATGACCCTTTTCATCATTTTTGCAGTGGGGCTGTGACAGAGGACCAAGGTCCTGCCCATTAGTAGGTCAGGGCAGACAGTGCCAGGGAGAGAAGCCAGTTGACCATGAGGTAAAATGTGTAAAATTGCTTTGTGCTCCCTCTTAATTGACCCAAAGAAAGTCAGAAATCAAGGCTGGGCCAATTAATTTTCAACTATTTCCTTCATGCTGAAAAATACAGACCTTTGGGCTGGCTAAAACTTTAGGGATTGGGTCTGGCTGGAAGTGTGGCTGATACTGCAAAAGAGGAGGTGGAAAAGCTTCATTCAGGCTATTTCAGGGAAAATTTTTTGGCTGTTCATTGCAAAGCACTGTTTGAATGAAAATGAAGTGTTAATGTCTCAGTTGTAATTTAAGATTTTTAGAACTATTTTTGCAGAATCACAGAAAGGTTTGGGTTGGAAGGGACTTTAAAGATCATCCAATCCCACTCCCTACCATGGGCAGGGACACCTTCCACTAGCCCAGGTTGATCCAAGCCCCGTCCAACCTGGCCTTGGACACTTCCAGGGATCCAGAGGCAGCCACAACTTCTCTGGGCAACGTGTGCCAGGGCATCCTCACAGGGAAGAATTTCCTCCTAAGTAAAGAATTTTAAGTGAAATATGTAAGTTTTGAGTAAAAGCAAAATGTATCCAATTAAAATGCTGGACTGACTTCCCCCACCTAAAATTTGGATTGAGCTTTTTGGGGCACAAAAAAGATAATCTGGAATTTTATCTTCTACTTAGCCTGGAGAAATCCATGGTTTTCCAGTCTGACCATCTAAAATAAAAATGCAGGTAATTATTCCCACGGACTGGTCTCAAACCTGCTCTTTGTTTTCAGCAAGGAATGGGTCTCCCTGCTGGGTGGCTGTGGACAACCCTTGAATCCATGTCCAGAAGATTCCTGCTTCAAACTGTTGGAGCAGCAACCAGTGGTGCTCCAGATGGAGGTACCACAGCTTTGATTTTTTGGTCCCCATATTGGTAACATTGAAGGGAATTTTCAGGATGTACCCCAGAATTATCAACATTGATTTCCACCAGCCTTTCTCTGCAGGCATTATAGGTCATTCAGGAAAGGGAATGTGGCTCTGAGCCACTTGTACAAGGAGAGGAACCAGAACTCGAGGGGATGAATCACCTCATTGCAGACAGCTGAGACATGGAGGCTCCTTTCTGGGAATTCTGTGGTGGGAGCAGTGACCTGTACTCATGTTTCTTAAGGCTGGCCCTGCATGTGGATGACTTTTTTTTCTTAAACAAAGTTCAGCAAAAATCAGACATATTTCTATTTATTTTTTCCTCCCTAACCTGATATATTTTTTAAGTGACTGGACCCACTTTTCACTCAGTGGCTGAATAACACAAAACGTAAAAGAATGAGATTTTTTTTTTTTTGGCTTTTTTCATGTACATTTTTGTCCAAATATGCCATAAGTGCTCCCACCTTTACTTCCTCCCACCTCCTCCATTTGCAAAGTGGAGCAAATGCTGATGGAGCCGTGTGTGGATACAAAAACCTGCTTGGAAACCTTCCACACCTGTAATCCTTGAACACACCAGGCTGGAGCTGGAGATACAGAACACAGTGAGAGACCAGAGGCAGAAATCAATACAGACAGAGTTTTATAATTAAAAAATTGTGCATTTCAACAAACAGCTGGCAGTTATAACCATCCCCCATCCCCCTCAATGCAGAAAATACATGTCTGGAACTCAGACATCTGATATTTCTAATGCCACGTGTAATAACCTCTTCAGACTGTGCTTGTATTAACTCCTGCATTGGGCCACCAGACAAGAGCCCAAAGGCAGGTCCACCCTGTATCAACTCTATTCAACCCTATTCGACCCTAGAGAGAACCAATCCCCCTCTTCCAAGGCATTATTTTCACTAAAAACCCATCATTACTGTATTTTGACTGAAAATGCCTCTGAAAATCAACATGTGGGACACGAATGGATTTATTTTTATTAAAAAAGTAAACAAAGAAGAATTTTGATGAGGTGGTTTGTTTTCGTTTTTTCCAAGATGTCCATGGGGAAATAAGGCTATTTCTTTACTAGTAAACTAAATGGCACTGTGGCTGGTTGTCTTGTCCAGAGGCCAAGAACCCAAATAAACCTTCACTGCCTGGGCAGCATGAGGTTCAACACCCAGGCATGATGCTGATGGACTGACTGCTGCAGACAAAGCTCCAGTGCCTAAAATTCCTCCTTCCTTAGCAGAAAGAAAAGATACTCAATGAGCTTTGAAGCGGATGGAGAGGCATCATTGAGGGGTTGTGTATTATGGGGGATAAAGGACTGGATTCAGCTCCAGAGCCCCCAGCCCCACACGGATATGAACCCCTTCGTGGTGTTAATTTATCCCTCCCATGGAGACCCGTGGAGGCACATGAATTATTTGTCTTCTCTGCATTGCCCTGAACTCCCTGTGGAACCCCAAGCCTTCAAGCCTCGTTGCATCTTTCCAGGCACGTCGGAGCCTCACTGAATTCTGGTTCACGCCACATTTTGGGACAAAGGCATGAGCCCACCCCTCAACCTCCTGAGGGAGGCGTCCTGTGGGCTCACATGCACACGCACAACAACTTACACACACACACAGCTTACAGACAGCCAGGTACAGGCACATCAACACAGCTTCCAGCTCAGCTGGGATTACACCTCCCGCTCCTCCCCAGGCCTCGGGCTGCTGCTGGGTGGGCACAGTCAGGTTTGCTCAGCCAAGAGCTCCCTGCCCAGGGAGCAGAGCTGGGCTGGAGTGATGAACAGAATGGTTTGGGTTGGAAGGGACCATAAAGATCATCTGGTTCCAACACCCTGCCGTGGGCAGGGACACCATGAGAGGGTTGAGAGATTGTACCGCTCTGACAGGAGCAGTGCCAGCTCCTAAAGGCACCCACACTTGGTCTAAACACACTGTCTTGGGTGCCAGGTGTCCCAAGATTGCCACAGCAAGACTTCTTGAGTCCCTGCCCTTGCTGGGCAGCACCACAGGTCTCTTCCCTCTGTTCCACATACAGGCAGGTGTGCAGTTGTGTGCACTGAAAGGCAAGAAAATACAGCTTCCATCTTACACCCTGCTAAGCAGGGAGGGAACCCCATGGGTTTGCTGCAGGCCCAAAGCTCATAGCAGCAATATTTCTCCCCTCAATTTTATAGTCACATTTTGAGTTCATTACCCAAAAAAAAAGTCCCTTTTCTCCTCTTGAAGTTCCTTTCTCTGATGGCTGTGTGTTGCTACAGAGGATCCAGGATTTGCTGGTGCTGCTGTTGGGGGAATTTCAGACTCAGGTGATTTCTCTGAGAGGAGATGTCTTGGGTGCATCCCTTTGCCTTGCTGCTTGTGGGGACAGCCACACAGTGTCTTGTGGACACTGTTGGCAACAGGATCAGAAACCTGTTCTACTCTGAGTATGACTTCCAGGGCACACAGGAGACTTCTGGACAGCTGGAGTCTATATAAATGTGTCCATGATCAGTCCATAATCTATGCCACAGCAAAATTGAGTCCAAAATACTCTGGAGTCAATGGAGCAAGTCAACAGACACACTTTTCACCACTTCTTGGGGCTGCACACTGTTTAACCCACAGACCTTCTCCTGATGGGAGGGCTCCTCTCCACTGGAAATCAGCTTCCCACCTGAAATAGCCCCATGGACCCTGTGCTTGGGCCAGCAGAGGCTGAGGGTTGATGCCCAAGAAGACATTCATGGAGGACATTTGCTGAAGAGACAGATCCAACCTGGGAGGAGGCACAGGGGAAGAGAAAAGGGATTTGGCTCTGTGGTTGATCTTTGACCCCTCCTTTGATTTTTGAGTAACACCAACCACACTGAGCTGTGTCTTAGTTACTGTGTGGGGAAGAGAAGGAGAAGGGACTTTGCCAAGGAGCAGGCTAAGTGCATGTGTTGGGCTCAGATGCTCTCCAGGCTTCTCCCATGCAGGTCCTGTCTCCTCGACGAGCGGCTCGGTGCCCAGGTCTGCTGCTCTATCCTGCCTCCAAGACCAGCTGTGGATTCCCTGTTCACCCCTGTTCCTTCTGCTCCTCTTTGGCCTTTTTTTTCCCCAGAAAGAGCCCTGCCCCCTCTCTTTCTCCCTCATCTTCTCCCCCCCCCACACTTCAACACAGCGAGAACCGGCGGGAGTTGATGTTCATCTTGGTGACCCCGATGAGCTTGAGGGGCGTGGAGAGGCTGAAGGAGCTGACCAGGGGGAAGTCACAGAAGAGGTCAGCGAGCTCGTCCCGCTCCTCCAGCTCGAAGGTGGCGTCGTTGAGCATCCGCTGGTGCAGGTGACACGTCTGCTCGATCTTCAGCTTGTTGATGTCTCCACGGAGCCTCATGAGCTGCCTGGCCAGCTGCTGGTCCTGCAGGCGCATCTCTGCCTGGAACACAAGATGGAGGGTGGGGAGGGAAGAGGAGGTTGGAAAGGGAACAGCAAATCTGCTCATTGAGCTGCTGTCCCTGTCAGAGGCTGCATGGAATCACTGGAAATGGGACTTGTCTAGATGCTGGAGCTGGGAGGGAGACGAGGATCTTGCATCCCAGTCAAAACCCCAAATTTCTGACAATCAAGGAAGTGTCTGCCTGCTCAGGTTTTCAGAGGCACCAGGAATATAAGATATTAAGTTCTTAGAGTGTCCAAAGGAGGGCAACAAAGATGCTGAAGGGCCTTGAGGGGAAGCCATGTGAGGAGCAGCTCAGGGCACATGGTGTGTTCAGCTGGAGAAGAGGAGACTGAGGGGAGACCTCACTGCAGTTACAATTTCCTTGGGAGGGGAAGAGGAAGGGCAGGCACTGAGCTCTGCTCTGTGTGACCAGGGAATGGACTCCAGGGAATGGCCTGAAGTTGGGTCAGGGGAGGGTTAGGTTGGATATTAGGAAAAAGCCCTTCCCCCAAAGAGTGGTTGGGCACTGAACAGGCTCCCCAGGACAGTGGTCATGGCACCAAGGCTGCCAGAGCTCAAGAAGTGTTTGAATGATACTCTGGGGCACATGATGTGACTCTTGGGGATGGTCCTGTGCAGGGCTAAGGATTGGACTGGATGATCCTTGTGGGTCCCTTCCAATCAGCACATTCTGTGACTCTGTGAAACTGGAATTAAAGCCATGCCAAGGCTGTTGGCTTGGTTATCCCTCAGCTCAGGCTTCAGAGCCTCCATCTCAACATCAAACAAAGCCCAAATTAATTTTGCTCATAAGGCAGCAGCCACAGTGAGAGGGAGCAATTAGAGGTGGAAAGGACCAATTAAAAGAATACCAAAGAACTGATCCCCAAATACTCAGCCTGAGTTTCTGACCTGCATAAATCAGAGCTGGTTCACCACAGTCAGGAACAGGGGCCACCACACCCCCATGGCTTATCTTATGTTGGAGATCTGAAGTGTCCTTCAGGACAGGACCCCCATGGTTTCCCCACAGGAGAGAGAACAACTACCCCTGGGCTAATGATCTGAGTAGTTTGGAGACATTTTTCTCCCCTGGCACCTAACTCTGCAAGGTGGAAGATTCAGAAGTGATGAAAGAGGTTTTTTATTAAAAAAAACCCAACAAAACAAAACAACAAAAAAACCCCAAAAAACAACTTATAATTAAGCAGAAGATTTGTTGCCACAGGATGCTGTGGGTGGTGAAGGAAGGAGGTGAACACTTGGTGCAAGCATCAGCCTTTGTCTGGGGAGCAGAAGCAGGCAGAGCTGGAACAGAGATAATGAGAAGACAATCCTCACTTCTCACCCCGCTTCCCTCCTCACAGAAAAGCAATAAACCAAAAAAGTTGCAAAGAAAAGAAGGTGATGAGAGAGAAACTGAATAGCTCTTAGCAAACCTTGTGGCTTAAATCTGTGTGACTCCTGGGAACGAGGAGGAAACAAAACTGGAAAAACAGCCCTACATTTGCCCCAGTGCAATGTTCTGCCTCTTTCCCTGGTGTTGCCTCCACCACAGGATACAAACTGACACTGGAAGGATCTCCTTGGCAACAAGACCCTTGATTTTGTTCTGTTTGGGGTTTTTTACCTCCCAGTAGCTCCCTAGGTAAATCCTTTCCTCACTGATTTCTCAGTGCAGGAGGAGATGCCATGAACTCGCAGCTGCGCCGTGGAGCTGCCCTGACCCCAAATCCATCCTTTACCTCACTCTTTGGTAGGATTCATCCTCATCAGGCATTTAGGATGAAGTTCTTCCCTGTGAAGGTGGTGAGGCATTGGCAGAGGTTGCCCTGAGAAGCTGTGGCTGCCCCATCCCTGGAAGTGTTCCAGGCCAGGTTGGATGGAGCTTGGAGCAACCTGGGATAGTGGAAGGTGTCCCTGCCCATTTTATGATTCTATGATTCTGTGTTTCCATGATTTGGGATGCATTCCCCTTTTCTGGATTCTAACAGTATGGATGTGGCCAGAACATCCCAGTTTGCCTCCAGACCTAAAAATGAGCTGTTTAATTTATGGGTACAGATGTAGCTCTGAGGGTAGGGAATAAATTATTCCGGGTCTGGTGGTTTATGCATGAAGATGGAGAAGTGAAGGGAGGAGGGAAAATTTCCCTCAAGAGACTCCACAGGTGGCCCTGATATTTCTATGTGAGACTTTTCCGTGCCTGGGTTACTGCAAGAAGGGTGGGAATCAAAGTAGCCACAGGGTTGCTTTAGTTTGTGTCATAATCCCTCCTCCTCCAGGCAGTTGTAGAATGGTTTGGGTTGGAAAGGAGCTTAAAGACCATCTCATTCCACCCTCCTGCCAGGGGCAGGGACACCTTCCACTATCCCAGGTTGCTCCAAGCCCCATCCAACCTGCCCTGGAAGGCTTCCAGGGACTGGGCAGCCACAGCTTCTCTGGGCAACCTGTGCCAGGGCCTCACCACCCTCACAGGGATGAATTACTTCCCAGTACATAACGTAAATCCCTTCAAACCCAAACCATTCTATGATTCTCTATCTGACACTACAGGGACATCCTGGAGGACCTTGCCTGATGCTCTCAACCAGTAACTGGACTCCAGCTCAGCTGATTGAAGTCACCTTTCTACCAGTCTCTGAGTCCCTCTCTCTCTCTCAGCAAATCTCTCTGAAATTATTGGCAGGGTTGTGGCCATTCACCTTCTTCAAAAAACCCACTGTTTCCTCACAGACCTCGTAACCTGTGTCCCCAGCAGAGCAGTGCTACTCAGCAGGTTTTTCTCCTCCCACCTTACAATGAAAGAAAGAATAACTTTGTTGATATTTTTCCCTGTCTCACAACAAATGCTGTGACTTCAGGTTTTATCAGGAAAGCGATCGTGAGTGTTATTGAACTGACCCCGGGTCGCTCTTTCTTGTTGGTTTATTAAGTTACGTAAGAAATGTCAACAAATGCTTTCATTGAATGTTTTGAAGAATGTGGAATTAAAAAAGCCACTACTGCCAAAAAAAAAAAAAAGGGAGGTTTAAAAGAGAATTATTGAGGCCATTGTGGAGAGGGGTGTGAGCTGGAGTTGCTGTTTTCCCTTGCAAACCAGCTTTACACTTTCTGTCCAGTTCTTGCTTTCCCTGTCTCCTGAAGAAGTTGCCTTGATTTCATGTAAGCTGGAAGACAAAGCCTTCCAGAAAATAAGGATCAGGAACAAAGCCTGACAGTGTTTGACTAAAGACATGTGGATGTGGCACTTGGGGACATGGTTTAATGGTGGGCTTGGCAGTGCTTGAGGAACGTTGGACTTGATGGTCTTAGAGGGCTTTTTCAACCTGAACGATTCCGTGACTCTATGAAAGAATAACTTGTGCTTCTTGGGAGCCTGTCTTGTCTTCCCAAGGGCTTGGAAGTTCCTTACACTGTGACAGGTTCTGTGGAGGCAGGTCCATGGGGTGACAACTGGGAAGAGGGTAGAGCACAAAAAGTGGGCTACTCTGCAGGATGTGGTTTCTCTCTTCTCACTCATCACTGGGGCTTGGCTTGAGATGCAAATATCCTGTCCTGCATTCATGGAGTTGTCCTATTAAGTCCTGCTTTGTTCAAACCCACCCAGGATATCAGCAGAATTTCATCCAGAACCCAGAAGTCCTCATTCTTCTTCCCTTTCCCAGAGGCTCTGCACAAACACTAAAATCATTCCATCCATCCCATGCTGAGGACCAAACAATCACCAGAGATTATGAATTATGCCTCTTTAAAAGGAGCAGTGTCAGGTCAGCAGAGCTCCACAAAGCTTCCTGGAAATGAATAATGGAATTACAGGGGTCACATCACGGGAAACCATGGGGTTTTGGTTTACACAGTTCAGCCACAGGGCCAGTCACCACACGGTGACTCAACACACCAGTTCATCCACATGGGACAACATGACCCCACACACACTGCACAGTGTCCTGCAGAAACCCGTGGGGAGCATCCAGCAGAAGCCAGACATTTTGCTTCCTTCCAGTCTCTCATGCCAAGGGTAGGAACAGGGTTAGGTTTGTCTTGCTCATAAAAAAAACAGTTTCTTAACAAAATGTGCCTCTTTCTGCAGACCCAGCTCCAGCTGCTGGTGGGATGGACAGGATGCTGGTTTGAACTTCCCCAGGTGGGAGAGGGAAACAAACTCAGGTCCTTCCTGGCTCAGGAACAACTGCCAGGCTGAAATGCAAAGCTGGACCACAGGATGTTATGAACCCAGGAAGGGTTTTCTGTTTGGATTGAGCCTCAGAGTCTCCCAGGGCTGTTTAATATGGGGGAGGGACAGAAAGCTTTGTATGCATCCTTGCCTGTTTTCCAGCCCAAATAGCTATGAGGAGTTGCCTTCAATTTTGCCTTACTCATATGGGTACAGAAAGGAAGACCAATAATCTTCCCATTTCCAGTGGTTCATTTTCTCCCTGCGTTGCTATGGGGGGATGTTTCAGCAGCGAGCATGGCATTGACATGTGGAGCTCCTTGGGACCTCTTCCCAAAAGAGAAGAGCCCTCTGGATGCAGCCTCAGCCTGTGGTCCATGAAGCTCAGGGTGATGGTCTGTGGAGAAGCAGCTGCTCCCGTGGGTCCAGCCCTTTTAATTTCCAAAGGATCAAAAGAAACTGAAATCTGAACTGGTCCTTTCCTGGGAGCAGCCTCTTGGATTCAAGCACAGAGAAGCACAGGCCAGTTATTAGACCCTTGCCAAGCACTTCTGAGAAGTCCAGATTGCCTGTGTTTTGGTTTGAGGCTTCTTCAAAGGTGCTCAGATGCAACCCTGTCATGGCTAATTTCAGATGCTCACGCCCTTGTGGTGCAACCCACAGCCCCAAGTGAGGTATCCCAGCTCCTTCTGCAGTGCCTGGGAGTCACACACCCTCAAAGCCCAGGGGACCTTTGCCAGCTGGCACACACAGAGCCCGTCATGGGTCCCAAATCTCACTCTTCTTCAGTGTTGTTTACTCTGTGTTGGCTCCCTCAGAATTAATCTTCATAATACCTTTCCTGAGGGAGGTAATTACCTCTGGATTTTGTTAAATTATGGGGTGTTAAAGTGCATTCAGTGCTGGGAATTTCCCCATTGCCAGGGGAAAAACCTGGAAGTTCAGCATCTGAGAGGGACATCTCAGTGGGGTTACATGTAGGCTTACACAGGAGAATTTCACGTGATTTCTCAGAGCTGCAGTTACACCTCTGCTGTGCACATAAATCACAGCCACTCCACAAAACTCACTCTCTCTCCCAAACAGGGTGGCTGGGCCCAAGCTGGCCCCTTGGGGATGGTCCTGTTCCAGGATAACTCCCAAACTCTTCCCTGGTTTTAGCAATTTAACAATAGAGGTCACAGAATCATAGAAGGGTTTGGGTTGGAAGGGACCTTAAAGACCATCTCATTCCACCCTCCTGCCATGGGCAGGGACACCTTTTGCTATCCCAGGTTGCTCCAAGCCCCATCCAACCTGGCCTGGAACACTTCCAGGGATGTGGCAGCCCCAGCTTCTCTGGGCAACCTGTGCCAGGGCCTCCCCACCCTCATAGCCAAGAATTCCTTCCCAATTTCCCATCTAACCCTGCCCTCCTTCAGCTTAAGGCCAGCACTGATTTAATAATAATTAGCCAACTGATTTTCCACCAAGAGCATCAGATATTCGTGTCCCTTTTTGAGTCTTTCCAGCATTCTGTCACACACACCTCAGATTTCAGTGCCAAAATGGTGGATTTGAGACAGGAAACTCATTTTCCTACTGGGACAAATTTGGAAGTGTTCTAAGATGTTCCTGTTCACAGGTTTGTTCTTTAGCCATATTTAAGAGGGAAAGGATTTTGAGTGCTTAATTTTATAACTTGCAAAACCTGACAAATTTCAAAGAGGAAAGTACAGTCTGACCCCTCAGGTCCTAGAGTCTGTCACCATTCCCCTGCTAGTAATGGCTTTGCTCTCAATACTGATGAAGAACAGCCACACTTGACAGACCAAAGGCAAACACAAGGGCAAAAAAAGAGGCAGGAGGAGCTGGGGAGGGAAGTGCTGCAGCCCTGGGGCTGTTCAGCATGCTCTGAGAGCTGCAATTTGCTCCTACACCTCGACAGAGCCTCTCAGCACAACAACAGGAGCAGTTTGCATGTCTGGATAAATCAGCTTCCCCGAGAAGGATTCTCAGCAGGTCCCAGCTGACGTGGCTGGATGGGGCTCTGTGGGCATATGTCAGTCCTACAAACCTGGGCCAGGGCCTGACGTGCATGGCCTGGGACAGGCCATGTGAGGTGAAACACCAGGAAAAGCAGGTGGACAGTAAGACCTTGGGTTTGTCCTTTGCTTCACTTTTGAATGCCTGAACCTGGCTGAAGCCAAACCAGAGCAGACTCTGGAAACACAGAGGCAAATTCCTCTTCCAGTGTTAGATGATGCCTTTTGTGTGGATCGGGAGTAACAACAGATGGGGCACAAGGAAATGGCCTCAGGCTGTGCCACGGGAGGTTTACATTGGGTATTAGGAAAAATTTCTTCACCAGAAGAGTTGTCCAGCCCTGGCACAGCTGCCCAGGGCAGAGGTGGAGTCCCCATCCCTGGAGGGATTTAAAAGCTGTGTGGATGTGGCGCCTGGGGACATGGGTTAGTGGTGGCCTTGGCAGTGCTGGAGGAATGGTTGGATTGGATGATCTTAGAGGGCTTTTCCAGCCTTAATGATTCTGTGATTCTGGTGCTTCATATTTAACAGATAGTACTAATTTTAAAGCTGGGGACTCCTGGTCTATCAATTCAGCAGGCAACTAACCCATGTCATGGCCTTTTCTGTAGAACAATGGCCAAGGGCAAGTTTGGGTATACCTATACTACTAAAATCACTTTCCTGCCTCTACTGCTTTTGGCTGGGATGGAGTTAAATCCAAAACTGGGTGGTCCCATACCAATTGCGTGTTGGGAACAGTCTCCAGCATGTGCAGACTCCTAAGCTCAAACTGCTTGGCAGGATGCTCCCTGGCACATGCCAAAACCATGCTGGGGCAATGCTGCTGAAATAACCCAGCCTGAACACGCTGTAGTTGTGCTGAGGGTTGTGGGTGATGAGGCTGCACACCCTCCATCACTGCATTTCCTTCAGTAAGGCCATGGGCTGCTGCACTTCCTTCTAGGGTAGGAAGAATCTCCACATTTACCAGCTTTTGCCCTTTCATTGGATGGATGAATCCTACAGACCTTAAATTGATTTCTCATGAAGGACTTTGTAGAGTGGGGGGGAACTCATCCTGAGGCAGAGGCAAATTTCACCTCAAATATGACAACTGGGTCATTTTTGGATCATCTTCAGAAAGATGCCCGGGATACTCAACATTTGCTTGAAGCAAGGCTGGGTTGTGTGGTGCCCCCAAGACTATGTTCTCATGTGTTAAATCACACCAGAAGGATTAATTGCCCCCTCAGGGGGACCTTACCCAAGGTGTGGGGGTGCTGGTGACCTTCCTGGCAGCCCCAAGCAGAGGGACTGTGTGGTCTTGGCTTCTGACTTAGAGAAATATGTAAACATAGAGATAACTATGTCACAGAATCATGGAATGGTTTGTGTTGGAAGGGACATTAAAGATCATCTCATTCCAATGTCCTGTCATGGGCAGGGACACCTTTTGCTATCCCAGGTTGCTCCAAGGCCTGTCCAACCTGGCCTTGAACACTTCCAGGGATTGGGCAGCCCCAGTTTCTCTGGGTAACCTGTGCCAGGGCCTCACCATCCTCAGAGTCAAGAATTTCTATCCAATATCCAATTTAACTACTCTCTCTCAGTTTGAAGCCATTCCGCCTTGTCCTGTCACTCCAGGCCTTCAGAAATAGTCTCTCTCCATCTTTCTTGTGGGCTCCCTTCCAGTACTGGAAAGCTGCATTTAGGTTGCCTCGAATTCTTCTCTTCTCCAGGTCGAACAATCCCATCTCTCCCAGGCTTTCCTCATAGCTGAGCTGCTCCATCCCTTTGATCATCTTTGTGTCTCCTCTGAACTCGCTCCAACAGCTCCATGTCCTTCCTGTGCTGTTGCTCCCCAGGGCTGGAGGCAGCTCTGCAGGTGGGATGTCACCTGAGGGGGCAGTGGGGCAGAATCCCCCCCTCCCCTGCTGCCCACACCGTGGGATGAGCCCAGGACATGGTTGGGTTCCTGCTATGAAACCTTCCTGATTATTTTACTATCACAACATGGGAATAAATGAAGAAAAATCCTGTCTGTGTTGGGATGTGTGGAAGCTTGTTCTTTTATTTGAAAATAAGCTGGATTTCACCCTTGAAATGTAATGTGAAATTCATCTTTTCATTCCAGCACCCTGGGATGTGATCGCCTGGCTGTGCTTTCACTGCTGGCTGGCAGCTCTTACCCACAACAGTGCCTCCAACACAGCTATTCCAGTGTGTGGTCAGGCAAATCCCTGCTCTCTTTTGGGGAAATTGTTCTAAATGACATGAGTCATGTCCAGATCCAGCAAAGACCAGTATAATTAAATGGTAAGAAAATGGAAAGTGAGGAACAATTAGGGTTTGCTTTGTCCTTTTTTCTTCTTTAATTTAAACTTTCAGTTTTTGACAGATGGTGGTTTAGATACCACACCCCAGTCTAAAGGGTAGAATCAGGCTCTGAGACAATTTATACTTCCAACATGGGCAGAAATTGAAAGAAAAACCCAAATCTTTTAAAATCAGGGCTCTGAGAAGGAAAATCTGCTCCTTACTCTTTTTAGGCATCATAAGATTTGGGGTTTATATGAAGTGCACTGTGCATTTAAGGTGGTATGCAAGGGATGCAAGCACAGACTCAGATTCAGGTCTCTGGAGCTGAGGTTCTCCAGAGCACCTAGTGGTTGTAGGAGATCATCTCAAAGCTCTTCCTAACAGTCCTGGGGTCCTGAAAGCACATCACTCACCTTCTGAAAGCCACAACCCTGAGAAACAACTCAATCACCAAACTGCAACATCCAGAACCACCTCTGTAAATAACCCCTCTAGACATCAATCCAGCTGGGAGAACGCAACAGAAAGTTGACAAATAAATATAACCTGAAGCAAAAGTTGCAGAGAAATTTTTTAAACTCCTTATTCATTGTTGTCAGGAGTTTTTCCTCAAAGACTTTCAGTGCTTTTCAAAAGCAAAGTGAACATTTTCACAAGTGTTGACCACAAGTAATGTCCCAGCCCCTGTTGCAAATATTCCTGCTGAGACTCCCAGGCAAAATTCCAATCAGGCAACAGAAACAAAGCCACGTGTCATGAGTCACTTCCAGTAATTTGGGCCAAATAATAAAGATATTTCATGCTGGGGAGGAGAAGGGAAGGATCACTGAGAAGTGTATTCTTGGTGTCTGGTGGTTCCTACACTTGCAAAGAGGATTGGAACTTTCTCCAGGCCTAAAAGCAGGTGCTCTGATAGAGCCCTGTCCATCTTACTGAGCTCCAGTGGCCTCCAGAAAATGATAGCATCATGGAATATCCTGAGTTGGAGGGGACCCACAGGGATCATTGAGTCCAGCTCCTGGCCCTACACAGGACAACCCCAAAATCACATCGTGTGCCTGAGAGCATTGTCCAGATGCTTCTTGAACTCTAGCAGGCTTGGTGCCTCCATGCTTCCTCCTGGGAATTACTCCTAGGCTGTACTGACTCCTGAGCTGGGTTGGGAACTGCCTGAGTCAGCACTGGTTGGTCCAGGATAAGCTGGTGCCAAAGATCATGAGAGCAACGTGACATATAAAAGATGAATTCCAACCCCCATGTCCTGGCTCTGTGAATCCTCCTCAAGACAAAGTATTTTTGTCTTGTCTTTCTCTGTGAAACCACTGGTTCATAAGTACCAGAAATAAACAGGGGCCAAGGCTGGGATGGGAGAATGTCCAAAATGTGCTTCTAATGAAGCAGAAGACAATGGATGATGAGCCTGGAAGAGCCGGACACAGAAAATTCAATGACTGATTTTTACTTTTTCACCTGGGGCCGAAGGCAGGTAGGAACAAAGAGCTTCCTCATTCTTTTATATTTCTCCCCTCTTGAAAAAGTGTCCTGTCTAACAGGGAACAGGAAATCACTTACCAGTTCCTTCCTGAGCCACGTCAAAGCTTCATCGATGCTCTCAAAGCCGCCTATTCTCCCTGAGGAAAGAGTCCCCTTGTCCTGGGCAGGGCTCCCATTGAGATGCAGCTGCACCTTCCTCAAGGGGACAGTCTCCCCCGTGGTCTTTTTGGCCTCAGTTCCCTCCTCCTCTCCCTCTCCTGCTGGCTGGGGGCTCTTCCATGCCTGCTCCTCCAGCTTCGCCTTCCACTCCAAGTAGGAAGGGCGCCTGGTCTCCAGCCTCAGCTTCTCTGTCAATGCCTTGAGGGTCCTCAGGTGGTCATCAGGAGGAGGAACACCTCCAGGGCCAGCATCCTTGCTGTCCAGCGCCTCCTCTATTTGGATTTTGGGTACAGACATCCTCTCTGGGAGTCACAAGGCATATGGGTGGGCTGGAAAGGATCAGGGGCAGGGATGGGAAGCGCTCAAGGTCTGACCAGGTGTCACAGGGTGCCAAACACAGCTCCTCCTCCTGCTCAAGGACCACATCAACCTTGGATGAACACCTGGAAGAAAAACAGAGGATTGGTTTCCAGTCTGAGAAGGTAAAGGGAGTGAGGAAAGAGAGGCAACTCTTACTATAGCAGAGGGAGTGAGGGTTTTGGGAGAGGCACCGTGCCAAGGTGCTGCTGGGGAACGTTACCTCACCTCAGCTATCTGACTGCTTTTGGGGCAGGAACAGACAGGCTCTGGCTTTTGGCAAAGCTCTGGTTACCTACATCTCTAATCTTAACTCAGGGGACCATGAAAGAGTTGCCAAGGGGGCCAGGGCACATTCCCAGACCCCTCTGGGTCTGTATCACACAACCCAACATCCTCTGGAGAAAGTAGTGGACGTTGGGGTGTCTGTACACAGGGTTTTGCTGATTTTTCTGGCTGGCAAACCCACATCTTCCCACTTGGGCAAATCAGGTCCAGGCAAAGTAAGATAATCTGAAAGAGTGGAAGTTTAGATTAGATATTGGGAAGAAATTCTTCCCTGGGAGGGTGGTGAGGCACTGAGGCACAGGTTGCCCAGAGAAGCTGTGGCTGCCCCATCCCTGGACGTGTTCCAGGCCAGGTTGGATGGGGCTTGGAGCAACCTGGGATAGCAAAAGGTGTCCCTGCCCACGGCAAGGGGGTGGAATGAGATGGTCTTTAATGTCCCTTCCAACCCAAACTATTCCAGGATTTTATGAACCCAAATGTCTCTCCTGAGAATTTTAGTCAAAAGGAGAACTGGCAAAAGGGACTTATTCTTTTTTCTACCTTCAGTTTTACAGATTTATGTTTAGGTCTGGGTTTGTTAAAGATGCCAATCTGCAGCCACAGCATTCATCTCCCTCCTGACCTGCAGGCTCCAATCAGGAGCATTATCCCAGCCAGGAGTGGGAGTAAGTGGGGTGCCTGTGCTCATGGAGACTTGTGGTTTCCATCACTGGCCATGTCCAATGTGCCTACTGGGAGTGGTCTCTTGAAAACACCCCAGTGGAAGACTAGCACAGAGGAGCCAGGAGCTTCCTCTCCACTTTTCCTCCTCATGTATGGACTCAGGGAAGCTGTGCCCAAAGCCAGTCTATCTGGAGGGACCTGGAGGGACACAGGACTTAACAACTCTGCAAGAGCTGAGCTCAGGCAGCTTCCACCTTCGTTTGCCAGCAGGATCAGATAAGGGACTTTCTCAAGGTTGTATGCTCATCTAAAGCTGAGCCAGGAATAGATCCAGAGCTCTCCTTTGCACCTCAAACACAAAACAAAATACTTTTTTGCCTGCCTGGTAAGATGCCCGGGAAAACCAGGATATAGGCAGCTTTCTAGAGTTACTCAGCCATTCTTTCCACTGCTATTGCCACAATGACATGTGTAACTCTGAAAGCCAGACCATAATTACACCTCTCCAACCTTTTCAGTTAGAAGATTCAATTTAAAAAAAAACAACATCAAAAACAAAACACCAACAGAGAGCAAGATTTATCCCACAGTTGTGTGGAGGCACACGAGCTGAACGAGGAGTTGATAATATACACACAGACAGTCTGGGGGTGGAGAATTAGTCATGTTGTGGTCTCATTCCTGCTCCTATTTATGCTAATGAGAGTTTTACGGTGAGCAGGAGCACACACAGACACTCTGTCAGGTTGAAGCCAACAGCCCTCATGCCTGGAACAGCAACGATTTTCCTTCTTCCATTGAAAAATAGATTGTAAGGAGGGGAAAACAGTGAGCTGCCCTTGTTGGAGAGGCAGGTCTTGCACCGGCTTCTCTGCAGGGCTGAGAGCATGTCGAGGAATTTACCTTGCCTCCTGCTCCATCCTACCAAAATCAATAAAGGAAAACACTTAATGACTTTAAAGATCTCACTTCTGAGCTTTTTATTCTGTCCATTGAGGTGGAGATTGCTAAGGGTGGCCAAAACCAGCAGCCCAACAGTCTGATGCTGTTCCACACTACTGGGCTACTGGATTTGTTAATCCCCAGCAAACATAACATTTTTATAATAAAGCTGAGTTTTCTGAATGCCACAGCTGCAAAGCAGAGCCTCCACAAACTCTTTTGTCCTGTGTTTTCAGCATGTGTGGAATCCTCAGGGCGGAAAAGGCCCTTGGTGTTGGAGCCCTGGGTACAGCTCAGTTAACACTCAGATCATTGAAACGTGAAAACAGGACAGCAGCTTGGAACATCCCCTTTGTCACCACCCTGCTGTCATCTCCCTCTCCCTTTCACCACACCTCCCAGCAGCTTTGGAGGAAATTTGGGGTTTCTACTCTAAAAGCAGCATTGATTCAACCCATCTTTCACCTTCTCTCCGGTGTAACACGAAACGTCTCGTTCACTCTGTAGGGACCCCCCCTAAACAGGCAGCTCTGTTCCCCTGCCTGTCCTAACTCAGAAGTGACAGAAAGGAGCCACCTCTAATTTCCCATCAATATCTTGGACTTGGATCAAAGACCTGCTGTGGAAAAAGAGATCTGAAAGTGGTAATTGTGTGAAAAATGCCTTGCAGTGTGAGGCTGTAACACAAACCCTTTGCTGCCTGAGAGCTACTGAATTCCCAGGAATGAGCCTGCCTTTGGCTCCAATCCACATACTCCCAGTCTCCTGCCCCAGGCTCTGTTTCCCCGTGGGCTGGCCTGTGTGAGGGAATTGAAGTGATTAACCCTTGGTTTGTCTCATTATCACACTTGCCACGGGGTGTTCATGCCATAC
The DNA here is from genome assembly GCF_025592945.1 of Manacus candei. Taxonomy (NCBI): domain Eukaryota; kingdom Metazoa; phylum Chordata; class Aves; order Passeriformes; family Pipridae; genus Manacus; species Manacus candei. The sequence goes on along the minus strand of NW_026138055.1, from coordinate 7,419,487 downwards.
CTAGTTAGGGGGAACAGGAGTTCAGCACCAAAATGGGGTGAGGGTTTGCTCCCACCTCACTAAGACTCTTTGCTCAGGGGTTCCTCCCTTCCCTTGCATGAATGCTGAAAGCACAGGACACATCAGCTCACTGAGACAACAAAAAAATCCCTTTAATTTCTTTCTTGGGATAGATTTCCATTGGAGAAGTCAACTGATCTACCCCAAGCTGTAATGCAAAATGATCAACAGAAACCCACGTCCAGGACTGAGAAATAAGAGGCCTGATAAACTGGAAGTTTTATATGTTCTGTACCTTCCTCATCAACCCTCTGTGCCCTGGTCAGATTTGAACACCAGGCATTCAGGAAGCAGCACTTGTTGGTGTGTGCTGGGCACAGGCACAGCCTGTGAAATTCAGGGCTAGAAATGAGGGCACAGGGTGCTTCGGAAGGTCACATGCCAGGGAGCCAAGAGGTCCAGGAGAAGAAAGGAAAAAAGGAAGAGAAAAACACTCAGGATGAAAATGGGAGGGGGAAAAGCAGAATAAATCAATCAGCCAAAGTGCGGGGAGAAAACTATTTTCTCTTCACTATTCCTGGTGGACTGCAGCTTAATGTAACACCACTTTTTATTGCAGAGGAACAGCAGTGATTACAGGAGTCTGTGTTAAAGTAATGCTGCTCATCTGGTGTCCAGGAAGACAGAAAAGCCTGAATATCAGACAAAGCCCCAGCTGAGAGAAGCCCTTTTTCCCACACAGCCCATGGATGACACTTCTGACATGGGGCAAACAGGGCAGAGGTGATGGTTCAGCCTGTTAATGACCTTCAAAAAGCACTTCAGCCCCTTCATGCCTTAGTTTCCCTCTCATTGAATAGTCAGGTTGTGTAGCTGGGCTTCATGAAAAAAGCTCTGAGGATTCCCAGAGATGTACATAATTCACTCCTGGTGTCTTCAGACCTCATCTGGGTGACCATATTTGCACTCCAATTGGGGCATGGACATCCTCTATGATCCATGGAGTTTGGGATGTAGTTCCCCTAATCATTTGGAGGCATTTGCTCTCAAGGTTTGCACACGTGGGTCATGGAGACACTTCCTGATCCAACAAAGGAAACCCCTGGAGTAAATCCTACCTGCCAACATCACCAGTGAGCTCTGCAGGTCCCAGTGGATGAAGAGGACCCTGAGCCTGAAACAGTGGGATGAAGGAATACCAAGTTGGAGCAAGAGGTGGGGGACAGTGCCTGGTGTGCATTCCCCAAGCAGGGAGAGCTGTATTTGCTTTCCTTGTTGGCACAGCAACAAGGCAGGGATGGGGTGGGCATGGCTGACTCCCCTGGAGGTCTCTGACCCCCCTGGATGTCTGCAGTAGGTTGGAAGCAGGGCAGAGAGGAGGGGATGCCATAGCAATGGAGAGGGGGTTGCCATAGCAATGGAGTAAGGGAGGACTCTGGCTGCTCAGGGTGGTGGATGGAGGCTCTTGAGCATCCTCAGGGCAGGGGAGACACAGAGGCCTCAGGAATCAGGTGAGGGAAGAACAGAACCATCTCAGTCAACACTGCAGCTCCCTGGAGCTGGTGATTCCCTTTCAGGGAGGCTGCACATCAATCATTCCTTTCTCCATGCCAGAATGACCTCACTCGGGAAAGGAGCTGCTGTGCTGTGTGTGAGCTTTGATCAGCTGGGAGTTTCCTCACCTGGAGCCCCCTCCTGCCACAGCCCCCCAGCAGCACAGGTCCATCCTGCTGCTCTGCACAAGGGTCCTACAAAGATGGAGAGCAAGTTGCTCCCCTGGCCATCCCACAGGCTCAGGAGAGAACTGGTATCCCTGGGATGTATTATCCGGTGTTTGCCCACCCAATCCCTTCCTGTAGCACCCGAAATCTGCTCCTGCAGGAAACTGATCTGGTTCCCAAATGCCTTTTTCAGCTGTCCCAAAATGACCTTCAGATTTCCTCCCCACAAAGACTCCAGCAGCATGAAGATCTGTCTGGTTCTGAAGATGGGACATATTCCAGGGCTGAAACTGGAGCTTACTACTTTGAAGCATTGCTTTCTAGGCCTACTCTTTTACTAAGCCTTAGCCATTCTACTACTAATTTAAATTGCTTTGCAACATCAGGATCAGATGCTTGCTGCCTGCTCAGGATGGTCAGGACAGGACGGAAGGGGCTCTGCCCATGCAAGGCTGGAGGAGCCATGGCAAAGACCTCAGTGAGTGCCACTGGCCACAGTGCCCATGGAGACCTCCTGGACACATTTATGTGGGCTGTGAGCTTGTCCCTTCCTCCATGGGCAAGATGATGGCACTGGTGTGACCAAGCTGGACAACACAAGCATGGACTGTCTGGTGACTCTGCCTTCAGACCTCCTTGCTGGGCTGCCCACGTTGGCTGTGTCCCTTCACACACACATAGACCTGACTTCCAGTCTAATACAGGACAAAGGCCCAGCGAGGAGACCAAGATTCTGTGCCCAGATTGATCCAGAATGCAATGATCATGGAAAGGTGATCACAGACCAGTGGGCTCAGATAAGGGTACAACACCTGTCTGAATGGGATCCTGGATACACCTGGATATTCCTGTTTGCCTACTGCCAGGAACAACCCCCCTGATGACCTTCCAGATAGTTTGGATGCTCCTTCAGCCCTCTGGATATGGATGTGGCATTCACAGATATATGGGGAAAGAGGAAAAAGAGGGGCTTTCCATTCATGTGTGATCTGAAGCAGAATGAGGACTTGCCCCAGAACATCCTTCTGCCCAAATGGCCTCCAGAAAGGCCTCTAGACACTGCAAGGAAGCGAGAAGGGGAGAGCAGGAGAGGCTGCAGAAAACCCATCAGCCTTACAAGAGGAGTGAAACAAGAGCTCAGAGATGGCTGCCCCATCCCTGGAAGTGTCCAAAGCCAGGTTGGATAGGGCTTGGAGCAACCTGGGATAGTGGAAGGTGTCCCTGCCCATGGCAGGGGGTTGGAACAAGGTGAGCTCTAAAATCCCTTCCAATCCAAACTGTTCTGTGATTCTCCAAGATTAGAGGGGACCAGTTTGCACTCCCTGCCCTAAGGCACTTCTCCTTGGCTTATTTCCAGCATCACTAGTAGAGTCAGAACCTGTTTCAATAAACACATCTGTACCTTCCTGCCTGACTACATCCCATCCCTCCTGTGTCCCCTGCACAAAATCCAGCAGGCTTCTTGTGAGGAAGCAGCACTGAGATTGCTGCCTGCTTCAGATGGATCCCTGCAGCTCCATTTTCAGACCAGCTCAACTCCCCTCGATCAGCAGGAGCTCTGTGGAAATCCCGCATGAAGAAATATTTGGCATTCCAGCAAACCAGTCTTCCAGCGAGTGGGAAGTATTTGCAAACTGGGAAGCTGGACGGGGTCAGTGCTCTCAACCCATCATCCCAAACCATGTATGATTCCTCTTAGGAGGAATGGGATTAAGCAGAACATCAAAGGCAAGTTTACAGGCTTTTGGTGAAGTCACCACGTCCACCCTCGTCATCTTCTGGTGAAATCTGTTGAGGCGAAGGGAGCCACGGATTATGGGCAAAGGTTTCTTCTCCACACACTGCCCCAGGCTCCTTGCAGATTTTGGGATTTAATCTTGGAGGTGGCATGCCTAACCTATTCCCAGAGATGCCCCCAAAGGACTTGTGGCTTGGCAGAGCCAGTTATTCCCTTATTTTCCCTTCTGCCACCCCAAGCACAACCGCGCGTTTCAGCGAGGAGAGGAGGGGACCTCTGTGCCCGTGAGACCAGGGTAATGAAAAGGGCTGGGATTCCTTGGGAACGAGCCAGGGCAGGCTGAGAAATGCTCTCTTCCCAGGAGACCAGCACAGGGAGTTATTTTCTCCCTAAATGCAGCGTGGAAGGGTGTGTTTTCAGCAAAAAAACCCCAACCACCAACCTTTTTTTGGCTTTGCTGAGCTTCATCTGCCTGTCACTGAGTTCACCCCCTACAGGGACAAGCCCCAGGGCCAGTTCCCATCCGAGATCCCCAGGCTCCAAGGTAATGGGATTAGGGGAGCGGGGTCAGCCCCCCGGCGACCCCCTAATCCCCTTTACATGCCCCCTGTCCCATCCAATTACCCGCCTTGGCAGCTCCCCAAGCCATGATCAGACAATCTCTGTCCTTAGACCTGTCTTCTCCCAATGCTGAGTTGGGCATTTAATAGCATTTAAGATGAACTGGTTGCAAACAGACCCCCCTCCCCTCTCCGCAGAATCTGAGGCTGCTTATTTTTATTTTTGGGGGGGTTTTTTTGTCTGTTTGTTGTTTATTTTTTTTCTCCTGCAGTGTCTCTGCTACATTTTGCAAACACCTAATGGCTATGGGCTGTTGCAAGCTCAGAGCCCAGGAGAAGCTGGATTTCTCCCGTTCTCCTTTATTTTTGTGTTGTATATGCTCCCACGAAGGATGGGAGGGATCTGTACTGGGCATTTGAAAGCAGAGGAGACCTGAGATGCAAATAACAGCAACAGCTCCCGTATGCTGAAATGATGGCTGGCACAGGGGAAAACCACAGCAGCCAGAACAGGCTTGCTCCCGCTGGAAAGTGGGGAATTCCTGGGATACAGGGGATGAGCAGACAAAGCCAAAGGAATCAGCTGGACACAGGTCCTGGTTGGAAACAAGGAACTTGCTTTTCATCCGTTTCACTCCCCTCCACTGAGGACCCTGATGCAGGAAAGCTCCTAAGGGTGCAGCAGTATGGAATAACACGGGGAGTATCACAGGAAAACAGGGAGGGGTGTCCGTAGGGAGGGAGAGGTGACAGCCTGCACGGACCGGGGAGGGTCCAGGCTGTAGGATGGGGATGGTGTGGGTGCCTGGGTGAACACCACACCAGGGAATTTTGGCTGGGCTTGCACAAACGCTCGCGCTGGGAGGGGTGTGGGCTGCTGCTATTATTTTAGCAATTAGCCCCGAGCTGTTAGAAAGGGCTCTGAAGAAGTTCTGGCTGGTTTGTTGTCTTTTTTTTTTTTTTCTCCCCCTCGGTGTAAACCTGAGCTACAAGGGCCAGACCTGAGCAGGTGGAAACCTGCTCTGCTCAGCACACAGTGCCTGCTTCAAAAATCCAAGGTAGCTACGCCCTGCGAGGCCACCGCGCTCATCCCACCATGTCTGCACTGCACAACCCTCCGAGCCTTCCCAGGGCTCCTGCAAATCCCAGGGAGGGGGCAGAGGGAGCAACAGGTGATCGTCCCGAAACCTGGCCAGGCTCTTCCCTCTTACACCTCATCCAGTGTAGAAAAATCCTCCTGGAGGGGGTGAGTAGCCCCACACCACTCCCAGCTGAGAGCAAAATCCACAAATCTCCTCGGAAAGAAGGACTGAACCCCAGCCTGTCCCAGTCAATGGGGAGCAGCCGTGCTGGCCATCTCCAGGGAATCTCGGCAGGCAGGAGATGGTGGATGGGGGGACACATTGCAAGCCCCCAGCCCCACCACATCACTGCCAGCGTGACAGACCCCAGCGCTGAACTTCACGGTGGGGTCTCCATAGCCCCCCCCAGGACCTGCTCCCTGCTGCTGCCCCTTTCTATGGGACTCAAAAAGCCAGGGCATCTCCTCCAGCCCCGGGCATCTCTCCCGAGGGCAGGGGCTGTCCCCGGGCTGGCTGTGTCCCCCCCACCACGGCCAAGCCAACACGAGCAACAAACTTACCGGGGCTGGGCTCAGAGGGAGGATCTCACGGACATCTTGGCTCCCTCCTTCCACCTCGGGGCTCCAACTTGGGGTTTGCAGAGCGGTGTCACCAGTGCCTTCAGGAGTCTGTCTCATCCTCCTCTCTGTCTCGCTTCAGAAATCCGTGTGTGCTGTGGTTGGTGGTTTGTTTTTTTTTTTTTTTTTTCAAATTTAAGGGACTTTTTTTTTTTTTTTCAGCGGTTGCGTCAGGCCTGTTGCCTGGAGACAGGCGAGCTATTCCAGTTTGAGCTTTTCAGTCCAGATTTCCTCTCTCTCTCTCTTTCATTCATACCACCGAGCCCTGAACCTACCTCCCACCAAGCAATAACCCTGGAGAGACCTGAAAGGGAGGAGCTGCACAGCCTGGGTCCTAAACATCCTCCGGTACCCAGGCGAGGGAGGAGGAGCAGCGATACCTTGGGCGTGGGTAACAGGGATGAAGTGGTCCAGCGGAAAGCAGGGATCCTCAAGGCTTGCAGGAGATGCCCGGAGAGCCGATGCGCTCCCAAAGGAGTCTGTGGCTCTTCCCGACACCAACCAGGCTGATGTCCCCACGCTGTTCCTGTTTCACACCATGGATATCAGCCTTTCAAGGAGCTTGGGGTCCTCTGGCACTCAGGATAACGTTTTCCAGATGCCACAGCTTGCCTGGGGTCAGTGTGTGTGTGGAGGGGAGTTTTGCAAGGACACATCAGCATCTCTGGGAAGCCCTGGGGTGGTACCTCGGGGCACCGTGGTTAGTACCAACTCACTGGCACCATCCATCCCTGGGCAGAAACCAGCTTGGAAAACAGCTTTTTCCTGAATTTTGTACTGGGAAAGTGCCTGTTGCTTCCACGGCTGCCCCAGTGGGACTGGAAACCATTTTAGGTGCTTTCAAGGAGGGACTGATAGAGGCAGTGCCCTGGCTACTGGCTGAGCTGGGGCCAGAAGCAAAGGCAGGCGACAGAGAGGGTTTCCTTCCTTCACCAGAAGCTGAAGTTTAACCCCTCAAAGCCTGGGGACAGCTCTCAAAATCAGCCCACACAGCCGTCCCCACATTCAGCTACTGCACATCTGGTGGCTCAGAGCCACTGGTGGTGTTTACAAACCCGATGGTGCAAAGCACTAAGTGTTGGTCATCAACCCTCATCCATCCAGGCACCTTCCCATATTTCCACACTCAGCTTTTGTGAGAGAAAACCCTTTCATGGCCTTTTTTTTTTGTTGTTGTTTTTCCACCCTTCCCTTCCCGTGCTTTAACCATCCCTCCTCCCCCCACGGGCAACTGGGAGAGATTTACAGCTCTTTCCTGAGCTCTGAATGGAAGGGCTGGGGTTTCCCACCTCCCTTCAAATGCCAGCCATGCCGAGGATACCCCAACCCCCCCAGTAATTTAGAGGCTGTGCTTTTACAGCACCAAGCACATGAGAGCGGGTGCCCCGGGTGCAGCAATGCAAATTCAAAGCGTGAAGAGCAGCACTTTCACATTTCTGATGAAAATGCAATCTTAAAACACTTCTCTTTATTTTTTTTTGCTTTGCAAGCACCCTTTTTTTGTCAGATTTCAGATCTGCATATGCAAACTCAGCCTGGTGATAGCTCTGGCAGTGCTGCAGACAGGCACCTGACTGCTGCTGCTGATGGAGAGGGACCAGGGAGATGGAATAGCTGTTCCCTTCATGCTGGAACCACCTGACACAGACCTGCAGCTGCACTGAAGCTCTGAGCAGCAAAGAGAATCACAGGATCACAGCATGGGTCAGGTTGGAAGGCACCACAGTGGCTCACCTGGTCCCATCTCCCTGTTCAAGCAGGGCCATCCCAGAGCACATTGCATAGGATTGTGTCCAGATGGTTCTGGAATATCTTCAGTGAGGGAGAGTCCACACCCTCCCCGGAAAACCTGTTCCAATGCTTGGTCACTGCACAGGAAAGAAGTTCTTCCTCATGTTCAGGTGGAACTTCCTGGGAACCAGTTTCTCCCTGTGGCCTCTTGTGCCATTGCTGGGCACCCCTGAGCAGAGCCTGGTCTATCAAGCAGGTGCTGGTTGAACATTTCCTACAATATCTCCCCCAAAACAAAACTGGATCTGTGACAAGGAACCAAAAAGCACCAGGGAACAGACAGGGGCAGGGGAACCCAGTGAAACACAGCACCTGGTCTGGTTCTGAAGTAGGATGAGCAGTTCCAGGACATGGCTCAGGAATGAGCAAGACTGGGGCCCCTTCCTGACAAACAAGTGGGATTCAGCCACCCAGATTTGATAGCCAAGAGTGTTTAATCACCCAGACGTGGCCAGACAGGGTCAGTTGGCCTCAGGGCCAGAGACCAGACCTAACATGGGTTAGTTTACCAGCAGAGGTGTCACTCCTGAGGCTTGACATCTGTCTCCTCGCAGGAACAGAACACACACTGTGACCCCCTCCCTCTTCTGTAAATGTTTATTTTTAATTTAGTTGTGTAATGGGTTTCAAACGAGCTGCCATAAGACATCCGTGAAAGGCTGCAGCCAGGTCCCTCTGAAGTCTCTCTGTGGGTTTTGAATGTTTTCTGACCTGAATTTATCTTGGTTAAGTTGTATTCATGCAAAAAACCTCTGGTGTGGAGCTGCTGAAGAGCAGTGATGCTCCCACTGACGAGGCTCTAACCCCAGCCACCTGCAGTGGGCACCTGAGATTAGGTGTGATGAGTCAAAATGAACCTGTGCAACACCAGCACTGTGCAGACCTATGGCTCAGAATTATTTTCTTTTCCTCAAATATAGAGAGGCCTTTCAGTTTTACTCAGAGCTCCAGAAGCTGCCACTTCCCAGAGCTACCTCCCTGGTCATAGCACCTTTTCCAGCGGACTGCTGAATCTTTGGGAACCCAGGGATCCAAGCTGAGATGTGGTTTTGCAAAGCCCAAGCTGGGAATTGCTTTTTGTAGTGGTAATTAATAGAATTCTAGAATGGCTTGGGTTGGGAGGGACTGTAAATCTCATCCAGTTCCAACCCCCCTGCCATGACCAGGGACACCTTCCACTAGAGCAGGTTGCTTAATCCCTGTCCAACCTGACCTTGAACACTTCCAGGGATGGGACATCCAGACTTTCTTGGGAATCCCTGTGCCGATCTGACCACCACAAATGCTGTAAGGTGCCCTATAGCTCCCTAAATCCCATGTGCTGGTAGAATCTTGCAGGAGCATTGATGGTTTCTTCTCAGTTGGTCCCCAAATAAATGCATTTTCCCTAAAGCAAAGTCCCCTGAAGAAAAGTCCTCAAAGCAAAGCCTTCCAGTACCTGAAGGGAGCTCACAGAAAAGATGGGGCAAAACTGTTTAAAAGGGCCTGGAGTGACAGGAGAAGGGGGAGTGGGTTCAAATTGAAAGAGAGTAGGCTTAGATCAGATATTAGGAAAAAATTCCTCTCTGTGAGGGTGGTGAGGCCCTGGCACAGGTTGCCCAGAGAAATTGTGGCTGCCCCATCCCTGGAGATGTTCAAGGGCAGGTTGGACAGGGCTTGGAGCAACCTGGGATAGTGGAAGGTGTCCCTGCCCATGACAGGGGGTTGGAACGGGATGATCTTCAAGGTCTTCTTCCAACCCAAACCATTCTATGATTCCCTGGGGCTCAGCCTGCCAAGGTTGGGATGGGAAGAGGAGGCTTTGGTGTTCCCAGCTATCACCATTCTATCCTAGCCAGGTGCAGCTTCCACTCCCTCCCCTGGGTCTTGTACCAGCAAAGTCCTCTGGCACGGTTGGAGGATTACCTGGGAGCCAGACAACTTGGAAGTGTGGCAGAGGCACCTACAGAGGGCAGCAGGTCTACAGGTAATGCTGTGCCCTGGTGTCCCCAAGGGAACACCCTGTGTGTGCACAGAAGAGCTGCAGAGGGTTGTGGTCTCCACCTGGCTGCTCATCTCCATGGATCACTGAGGGACCTGGGAATGAGGGGACTTTTCAGTCTTCATAGAATCATGCAGTGGTTTGGGTTGGAAGGGATCTTAAGGATCACCTCATTCCAAACCCCTGCCATGGGCAGGGACACCTTCCACTAGTCTTGCTCCTTCCACTGCCTTCCACTAGTCTTGCTCAGTCATTTCGTTTGGGTCAGCTGCTTTAAAAGATGTCTTTTCCCAGCTGGAATGGTGCAAGATTTCTGAGCAACACACAGGAAATATCCCAGTGCAAGGACAAGCCCCTGCACTCATGCATTTGGTCCTGCTCTGCTTCTGTGATGCTGAGCATCCACCCCTCACCCTGCTGAAATGATGCTCCTGCTGGCACTGAGGAATTGCCTTTCCCACGGAAAGGGTTGTCCACCCCTGCCTTCAGACTCTGCTTGGAGTGTGATGCAGATTAATTGCCAATTACTGGGATGTGATACAAGGAGGAATTGGGCACCTGGGAATGAGGAGTAACATGGCAGAGAGTTCTGGAGTTGTTTCATCATAAAACAGGGAAGCTGAATTTTGGACCATATATCCTGCAGGTAGATGGAAGTAGAGCAGGGATATAAGGATTCAAGGGAAAGACAGTGATATGTAAAATGCTTCAAGAATAAATATTTCACTGCTACTTGAAATGGTTCTTAACCTTGACCATCCCTGTGAGCCATTAGGTGTCTGTCCCAGTTTTTTTCAAAGGCTGCCATGTTTTTTTCCTGTGAATTTCCAAACCAGTTGTTTTGTTGGTTTATCCATCAACCCCTCCCACCAAGTAACTCCTGAACTGTCTGGAATTTTAGCTGAGTTTGGTAAAGGAGGAGATGTCTCAAAGATGCAAAGGGGTGGCTCAGCAGTGACGTGGCTGAGTCCACTACAGGAAAAGCCTCTTAGACACCAAAACATCAACAGGAAATCAGATTTCATAAGTTTCACCATCATGGAACATCGTGATGTTTGTTGCATTGAGTGCTGCCTGGGGGTGTCTGTGATATTTTCTGTATCTGTTTCTCCCAGGTGAGTCAACATCAAAGACAAAAGCAAAGGACAACTGAGCCTGAAATCCTGCTGAAGTCACGGTGGGAATTTTCAGCCCATTTGTTTTTTTGTAAAATAAATCAGTTTGGTGACTCCAGACCTAACTTAGTGTGTATATTGAGTTAGTGAGTTATTCCTCCCTCAACTAAAAAAAAAATCCCCAGGCCCTGAAGAACTATAAATCATTGACAAAAAAAAAAAAAATCAAGACCTTTGCCAAAGGTTTTTAGTAGTTTATTTGTGATGACTTTCCTTTGATAAACCTGCTAATCCAATTCTTTCCAGCAACCTACTGAAGTAAAAAGCATTTAAAATCTCAGGACCAGTATATGGTTTTTTCCACCTTTCTACTTTGCTTGGAAAAAAAGTAAAAAGGACTTCAGTTCCCCTTTCACCCAAAATATTTGTTGTAAATTATTTTCCAGAAATGCTAGGGAACCAAAAATTCCCCATCCAGTCTTACTGGATACCCAGTAAGGCTTCACACCAAAAACTACAAGATTGGAATGGACTTGGGTGAACATCATCTCCTTAAAATTCAGTTTGAAAATTCTGTGATCATTGTCAACTTACTTCCTCGGCTTCATGAGGAAGGGAAAAGTAAGGAAATCTTATCCCAGATACCTGCTTTAAGTTGGGGTGAATAAATGATGAAGAGTCAGCTGCAGCTTCTCTCTCCTTGTCACCCTGCTCAGTGCCAGGGGCACTTTCTGCTCACTCCCATGACAAGATCTGGGTAAAATTTTCTGGATTTGTAACTGACTGTCAGAAAAAACAGTTTCACTTCAACAATTGGTGGCTTGACAAACTGAATATGGCAAAAAATCTCAACCCAGGACAAAAATAAGGATGAATAATTGTTTTTTACTTTTGTTTTTTACTTTTGTTTTCATCCCAGGTATTGGATTTTTTTTTATGTTTCTGAATCAAACTGATCATTTTGGGGCATTAAAATGAGCACAACAATTGAAATGTTTCTTGTTAGGTTCCTCTGCTTTGCTGTTTGTTCAGCCTTGTGAATGAGCCATGAAATGTTTGCAACACTCCTGATGTCCACTATTCCGGAGGGATCCAGACTCTGGAAATTGTCTCCAGACAACTCCCCTCCTTGCAGAGATCTGTCAGCAGGAGGTTGCTATGTCAGCCAATGATGCTACTTGAAACTACAGGACCAAGACTGCAGAGTCAACCTTCCCTTACACAAGGTTTTCATTCCTCAGCTCAAAAAAGAGTTGATAAGCAGTCCACTGCTCAGCCAGTCCCAGGCAGAATCCCTGTTGTCCTGCTTGGTGGAACTTTGGCTGGTCTTTCTTCTTGTCTCAGCATGGCAGAGGCTCTATCCAGAATCCACCAGGATCAGCAGGTGACACACATCAGCTTCCTGGCCTTCAGATGAGCTGATGGGTCTGCAATCCTGCTGATGAGGGTGGAAATAAGAACAAGGGAGCTTCACAGTATGGCATGGTAAAAATAAGAAGGATGTGGAGCTGCTGGAGCAATTCCAGAGGAGGCTACGGAGATGCTTCAAGGGCTGGAGCCCCTCTGTTCTGGAGACAGGCTGGGAGAGCTGGGGGCATTCACCTGGAGAAGAGAAGGCTCCAGGGAGACCTGAGAGCCCCTTCCAGTGCCTAAAGGGGCCCCAGGAGAGCTGGAGAGGGACTTCAGATCAGGTTCTGGAGGGACAGGACAAGGAGGAATAGCTTGAAATTGCCAGAGGGCAGGGTTAGATGGGATATTGGGAAGGAATTGTTGGCTGTGAGGGTGGTGAGGCCCTGGCACAGGTTGCTCAGAGAAGCTGTGGCTTCCCCATCCTTGGAGGCGTCCAAGGCCATGTTGGATGGAGCTCAGAGAAACCTGGTGTAGTGGAAGTTGTCCCTGCCTATGATAGGGAGTTGGAATAAGATAAGCTTTACTTTCCCTTTCAAGCCAAGCCATTGTATGGTGACCAAAGGCCCTTGGGGATAGAAGACACTGAAACACTCACGTGTAGTGAGATCTGGGCTGGTCCCTGCCCACAACAGCTCTAGGTGGGCACTTGGTGCTCAGCACAGGCAAACTTTGTGCAGTGAAGCAAGTGGTTAATTGAACAAAACAGAGGGAAGGCAGATCTCACAAAATCTTACACACAAGTGATAAAGAGCTCTGACGATGTGCTGGCAGCTGTCTCCTGTACCCTCTTCCCCCCATGCCCTAAATGGCATCAGCTGTCTTGTACTTGTTGCAGAAAGGAGGAAGAACATGACCAATCTCTTTAGGTGAGGTTTTATGCAGAAATGGAACCTCAAATGGAAAGTGAGTGAGGTTACAGCACCGTAACCCTGATGATTACAAAAGGGGAAGCTCGTCAGACTAGAACCTGACTGGAGATAAGCTCTCTGAAAGGTTACGTGCACGCAATAAATATCCCCACCCCTTCTATTGGTCCAGGCTGCTCTGACCTGTGAATGGGACAGTTTAGAGAACTCTAGACCCACATTTCTCCTCCCATTTTTAGACCAGCTTTGCACCCTGTGGCTCCAGGGGATGACTTTCAGCTCAGGGCAGCCCTGAATGAGGGCGATTCAGGGCATCATTTGCAGCAGGATGGTATTTTTTATAGCCTGAGGAGCCTTTGTGGGTAACAGCTCGTCTAAGGTAGACACCGTTCTAACATTAGCACTGTGTGAGCAGTGGGGTTGTACCACCAGCCCTTCATTGCTATAAGTGTAACACACCAGTTCAATTTGTCATTCAGCTGCTGTTGACAGGAAACCACCAACAGCAGTCAACGGATGACGCCAAGAAGAATTAGGGTTTCTCTTTCTACGTGCTCTGAGGATTAAAACTCGCCAAGAAGAGCTGATGTTCTTAAGCACGCGCCCTGGAAGGGATTTTTTAACTCTGATGGACAGTTAAGATTGAGCAGGATATGATTTAATCCCAACATAGGACTCGCCAGGTAAGTGCAAATGATTTTCCAGCAGTTTTGCTTCCTTCCTGCTGCCCGTTGATTGCCCGGCACTCCATAGGGTGCATCCCCTTGGAGCATTTAGTGATTTGGTCCATCTATGGACTGGTGCTTATTAAGGCTTTAAGGACTGGGGTGGGATGTCCAATGGGCCAAACTGCTGCTGCAGACTGGGGTAGGGTGTTTGTCTGTCTTTCCTTCTGGCAGTGTTGAAATCCCCCCATCTGAGGTGGGACGGATGCTCCAAGTCAGATACTCACCCAGCAGGTTCTCTCTTGGGTGTAGATCAAGCTCCTTCTCTTATAAAAACCACAGGAGTAGATGAAAGCCCTTTAACCAGCAAGATTCTTCCAACTAAATTCCTTGGAGAGAGAGGGGAGGAAGTGAAATCAGGGTCCAATTCTGAATTTAGGGGAAGTGGAGTTTGGGTGCTCAGGCTTCAACTCACCAACCTTTTTTGAATTGAGGCCATAGGTGCTGCAGATGGTGCAGAGAAAGGTTGAGGTTTTAATTCCTGGTACATTTGGGATCTTTGAGGAATCTTTGCTTTCTTTTGCCTCAGAGGTGGTTTGAATGGTCTCATTGGAAGTAATATTTTGTTTTCTCCAGCTCCTTTGTCAGATACTGAAGATGATAAAACTAGTGCAAAATTAACACTGGTTGTAAAGAAAGCTTCTGGCAAGCTAGAGATCTCCAATGGAGTTATAGGAAGGGTGGAATTACTGCATCTCCCTCTGGTCACTTCCCATCCCCACACATGCATGGTCTACACTAAGTCCATAACTTCAGTTACTTATAAAAATTTAGGCCAGACTCAAAACTCCACAGAGCTCTACGTTGTAGCCTGGATATCTCAGAAATTTCCTTGCTTGCTGTGGGAGGGAAGAGCAGTTGCCTTGTTGTGGGATATTTGCATCTCAGACCTCCTCAGGTGTTCACTCCGGGCTTTGTGGCCAGTGATGCCTGGCAAGGCAACGCTCTTCAAGCTGCTTTAGTCGCCCCACTCATGATTTGAGGGCTTTCCTTGCCTTTCTTGCAGGGCTGCTCTGATGTTTAATTGATTATGGATTTTTAAACAGTGAAAAAATCAGGCCGTGGTGCGTGCACTGTTAGCAGTGAGGGTTCCTGCTGCATGCAGAGCACACACACACATGGTCCCTGCTCTGGTACGTGCTGGAGACGGAGAGGCCAGATGGAAATGAGGAATAAAAAAGGACAGCTGCAGGGCAGCCAAGGCACCCTCATTAATATGCTCAGTCACTCATTCTGTCAAGGTTTAAGTAATTTTTAGCAGAAGATTTGAGGGCTGCAGAGCTTGTGATTTCTTGTCCACATTTTGTTTTTTCTCCCAGCCTTCCTGCAGCATTATCATTATAGTGGTACCAAAAAAATCAGTGAAAAAAACCCTTCTGGCCCTTCCTTGCTTTGTTCTGCCAAAACAGGGCTATTGTTGCAGCTAGAGGGTTGCAAAGTCAAAGGCTGAATTTTCTGATGAAGGGTGAAAGACCCAAGGCATATTTAAGTGAAAATTTTGCAAAAGTGCTGCTGATTTTTATTCGTCTTTATTTCTAATGCCCTTCCATGTGCAACTTAATCAGTGCAGGGTGTCCTGCAATGCTGTTATACCCTGAGATGGTGTGCTCCCCATCCCCCCTTAAATAAGCCCACAATATCCCAGGATAAGCATCCCTTGTCCACATAATTTGGACATGTTTATAAATGGCCATGGGTCCATTTGTAAACAAGGCTATCAGCTCCTTTAGTTCTGCTTTAGGACTTTCTTCCTGATGGATCTTTCAACCTTTAGTTCTCCGTGGCACCTTTATGGGCACATCAGAAGCAAAAAAATTCTTGAAGCCATTTTCAGGAGCAGCCAAGGTTTTTTGTCATCTCAGACCGGTGTGGAAACAGCCACCATGGATTTCAGGGGGGTCACAGAGCTCTGTTGAGCAGAGTAGGGGCTCTTGGGCACACTATTACTTCATCATTATTTGGCTTCCTTCCTTCCCTCTGCTCATTCTTTCCATTCTCTCTATCTTAAAAAGGGAGTTTCCTCACTGCCTTCCATGGTCGATGAGGCTCCTGAGGCAACCAAGCGTTGACTCCACGTTCCCTTGAAGTCACTCATTGACTGCAGGGGTTCCATCACAGGCAAGAATCTTGCAAGACCCCTGGGGCTAAATCCTGCTGGAACCTTTTGCAGCCCCGAAGTTTCCATCCACATCCTCATTTCATGTGGTGCAAGTCAGATTTCTCGTTAGGTCGACACCACGTTGCAAGATTCGAAGTAGCTGGGGGGATGTAAAAAAAGGATGCAATTCACCCTTGGCAGAGGTCTTGGCAAAGAATTACAACCTCGAGGCCCTGAGGCTCCCTGTGGAAGTTGTTGCACCACTGGACATCACTGTGGAGCTCTAAAGAAAGGACATCACTCTACGAAACAGGCTACACAGGGTCATGGCTATTGCTTAAAAAAAAATGCCAAGGACCAACGTACACAATAGGAATGTAAACCAGGACTCCAGGATTTCATGCTGGACAAGCCATTTACTTCTCACAGGTCAGCCTGCTTTCCAGATCAAGGCTAAATCCATCTCACTGGACAGCCAAAAAAATCCTCTCCTGCCCCCAAAAACCAAACTCAAACCACAGCAGCTCCTTGTGTTGAAATAAAAACCAAGTTTTCAATTCTGATTTTTTTCCAAGAAAGAATTGCAGCTGAGTGGGAGAACAATGTTTCTGTGGTTTTATGGAGCAATTTTGCCTTTATTAATGTTGGTCAGTTTTAATCCAAAAGACATTGTGGGTTTGCCTATTCAAACTTCCAAACCCAACTATAAGTGCCTGAAGGAAAGGGACAAGGTTGAGTAAAGGTGTGGAAATTGTGAGCTATGAGGAATTATTGCAAGAAGTAATGTTTTTTTCATTTGCTGGAGCCACAGCAAACAGGGAGGGAATGAGCTTGTTGTCCACTGAGGAATCATGGAATGGTTTGGCTTGGAAGGGACCTTAAAAATTATCTCATTCCAACCCCCCTGCCATGGGCAGGGACACCTTCCACTATTCCAGGTTGTTCCAAGCCATGTCCTACCTGGCCTTGGACACTTTCAGGGATGAGGCCACATGGGCAACAGCCATAGGTCTTTCAGGGAAGGAAATTAGTGCTGATCATTAGGAAGTCATTTTAAGGCTATGGGAATTATAGGGCTGGGGTAGACTGGTGGGGAGCAGTGGATATTTCTATCACTGAAAGCCTTGATGTACAAGTTGGGAGGTATCTCAGAAGCAATGTAGATCCACCAGGTTAGTGACTGTCTTGGGGCCAGTCCAATGTTTCTGATGCCCTCTGAGATACACGCGGCTTCTGAGGTGAAATGTTCTTTTCAAAATGATTCTCCTGCATTTCCCCCTCTTTATTTATTTATTTGTTGACATGTTTATGAAATCATTTTCCAAATTTGACCGAATCTCCCTGGTCATTTCTGCTCCTCTGGAAACCGTGATACGTACTACTGATCAAAAAGCAGCAAGCAGGACCCCTGCGGTGTCAGGAAACAGAGCAGAAATAATAAACACACGGTTTGCAAATGAATCTTTTGCTACCTAATGGGGGGAGAAAAGTGAAGAATTGCTCAGGTGTCCAGGATGGCTAGTCTGTCTTAGTGATGGTGGAATAGGCAATGAGTTTGGTCGATGAAGGTTGGTTGAGAACTCTTTGTCCCTTGGTAAAGGGACTTTACGGCCAAGAGGCAAAAGAGATGATTGGCCCCCATGCCCAGGTCTCCAGAGTCCAAATTTACTACATGATGGTATTTCCTTGTACGTAAAAGGTCTCTCTTTATTGTGAAACCTGTGGTGGGAAAGAAAAACTTCGACAGAATATTGTGGGCAGAGGAGCTGCAGGACTTCTTTCAGCCCGGAGAGTTGTTTGACCAACACGTGAGCCATGATGGCATCCAGAGTCATCCGAATGACTTGGAACCACGAAATTTGGGGCAGAACATCTAAAAATGTGTCTATGGGAGGATGATGCTTGAGAAGTGGACTTTGAGTAGAGGTTAAATTTGACCCATGGAAAAATCAAGACGTTGCCCGCAATACATGATGGAAAGAGAGGGAACTAAGGTCATACTAAGCACGTAGAGGCATGCATATAAAAGCTTTAAATTGACTTTTATCTCAAGATTTTTTCCTGGCTGTCTCTCATATATTTGGCCTTGACCATTTTAGAAGCAGAGGGAGAAGACCACAGCTGCTTGAGACATTAATGCAGCAAACTTGCACGATTATTATTCTATTTTTCCAGTGAAAGATGCCAATATTTGGGGTGTTTTTGTGACAGAAACCTTTCAAAGGTGATGATTTCCCGTGGAATGCTTTTTTCACCTGGAAATTTTGGTGGAAAAGTGGGAAAAAACCACTCTGTGTAAAAGTCACCGGGTGGGCTGCCAAGGAATAATAGCTGTACATGGAAGAGAATTGTGAATGTGAGACTGTACAGGAGAGGTGTCTCAGCCAGGTGGGAAGAAATCCCGGTTCTTTAAGTGCAGGGGACATTGGAAAAGGGAGAAACTTTAGAAAATAAGATTTCTTCTGGCTCTGCTGCAATAAATTTAGATCAGATCAAATGTGAGCTGGGTCAGCCCCATTATAACAACTTCTGCAACAGACCTGGCTGCAGAGTTTGACCTTGTTCTACCACGTTTCCGTCTCCTTTGAGCACTGTAGGGATGTTTGAATATTATTTTAATTCTGAAAACTGAGTTCATCTTCCAGTTTTGGGTAAGGGGTTAAAAAAAATGGGTATTTCCCTTCTTTACTAACATCAAAAAGGAAATAATATTGAGATAAGGTCTTGGCTGCTGCCAGTAGCCGAGAATAGGCATGTTGTGAGCGCCGCAGAAGAAACCTGGCAGGGAGGGCTGGTGTGGGTAGGAGACAAGAATCAGCACCATCATGTCCAGCATGGGCAGAGTTCTGGGGGCAAGGACCATGTGCTCCTCCAACAGAGTTTTGTGAGGGCTAATCACGCCTTGGGGCAGAGGGATGTGTGAGGAGCTTCTCCACGGATTATTTTCTGCAAGTGGTTGTACCGATACTGAGCAGTGGAAATTCACCCTTCCATGAGGTCACCAGGAAGGAGCCTGCTTTAAAATGTTAGCATTTCTCCTCAGTGGTTCTCCTATTCAGACAGAAGAAAAATAAAATCGCTTTCTCCTTCCAAAAAGGCTTTCCTGTGTCCACACAAAACCTCTTTGTGGTCTCTACAAGCAGAATATCTCCCAGTTGCCATCAACCAAAACCTCTGCTGCATTTTCGTCCCAGTCCCTTGAGATATCCCTGCAATACCCACAGGATTTAACAATAAACAACAATTATGAAACAACAAGGAGCTCACCACCACCCTGCACTTGGGGTAGTCTGGTGCTTGGGGCTACACATGGTGCCTGTGTCTGAGTGTCATCTTAAACACGGGGATGGGAAAAGAGGAAAAGGGGCAGCCTGTCTCTTGGAAAGCAGAGACCGAACAGGCAAGCAGTGAAATCAGGCTACACTTTCCAGCTCCTGTAGGATGGGGCCTGAAGGGTTTGGGGGTTTGGAACAACCAAATTTTTAAGGGTGGGAGCACAAGCCCCAATATTGCCTATTTTAGTAGTTGAGATGCTTCCTCAGAGTTCAGAAACTCCTCGGAGAGTCTCAAAATGAGGGCTGTGGGTTGGTTGTAGCACATCAGCATCTTCCAGGAGCAACAGGACATTGCATTAAATAAGCTTCTAATCGGCTAAAGGAATTGGAACAGGGAGGTTGTGATGGTAAATGAGACTACTCATTCCTAAAGGGGAAGAGAAAAGCATGGCCAGACCATGAAAACAATATCTGGAGGAAATGAGCTGCCCGGCTTTCACAGCAGCAGGACAGGGAAGCAGCTCCAGGGACCAGTTGAAAGAGGAGTGGTGCCTTCATTCCTGTTGGCGTTTGAAATCAAGTGGGCCATGAGTGTAGAGTGGCTATGGATTTATCCCAGTGGGCTGTGGGTCATCCAGAGGGAGGCTGCCACATTTCCTGGTCCCCCTGTAGAGCAGTGGATCCTAGAGATCTTCCAGGCAAGCGTAAGAGCCCACAGGCATTTACCACATCGACTGGAATTCTGGTCTCCATGAGTGTCCTACAGGGAGCTGTAAGAGGTAGTGGAGACAAACCAGCCTTGGGATTGACATCGACAAGTTTGAGCCCGTGGGAATGTCATCAGGTTTAACAAGAACAAGTGCTGGTGCTGCACGTGGGTTGGGGCATCCCCTGGGATCGATCCAGGCTGGGGATGAACAGATGGAGCAGCCCTGGGGAGAAGGACTTTGGGTTCTGGTGGGTGAGAGGCTGGACATACCCTATCTGTGGGCACTCCTGGCCCAGAAACCCCCCATGTCCTGGGCTCATCCCACAGTGTGGGCAGCAGAGGAGGGGGGGATTCTGCCCCTCTGACCCCTCAGGTGAGACCCCACCTGCAGAGCTGCCTCCAGCCCTGGGGAACAACAGCACAAGGACGTGGAGCTGCTGGAACAAGTCCAGAGGAGGCCCTGGAGATGCTCTGAGGGCTGGAGTCCCTCTGCTCTGGAGGCAGGCTGGGAGAATCTCTTCAGCCTGGAAAAGAGAAGGCTTTGGGGTGACCTAATTGTAGCCTTCCAGCACCTGAAAGGAACTCACAAGAAAGATGGAGAGGGGCTTTGGACAAGGGTCTGGAGGGACAGGACAAGGGGGAATGGCTTCACAATGAAAGAGGATAGGTTTGGATTAGATATTGGAAAGAAATTGTTGGCTGTGAGGGTGGTGAGGCCCTGGCACAGGTTGCCCAGAGAAGTTGCGGCTGCCCCATCCCTAGAAGTGTTCAAGGCCAAGTTGGACAGGGCTTAGAACAACCTGGGTTAGTGGAAGGTGTCCCTGCCCACGCAAGGAGTTGGAATGAGATGATATGTAGTGTCCCTTCCAACCCAAACCATTGATTCCATGATTGCACACTCATGTAGGGGCCTGCGAAGTTACTGGAGAACATCTGGGGACTGACATGTGAAAACAGGATGGAAACCACCTCCAGACAGACCCTACTTGGCTGGGTGAGATCACAGCCTGTGCTTTCAGGGCAAACTGGGGCAGATGGAGCCCATCTGCAGTGACCGAGAGCTGCATATGATTTTCTCCCTTTTTATTGCCCTTTTTCATGTGCTTTCTCAGTGTTCTCCCTCCAGCTGCTTTCAAAGGACATTCCTGGTCTGAGCAAGCAAATTGCCTGGGCTTCTTGATTCCGTGTCTCATCTCGTGGCCATGAGATGCCCAGCCTGGATGAAACAAAGGAGGCCCAAAGACAAAGGGATGTGCCCCAGGTGACATGCAGGATATCTTAGTTATAATATGGGATGCAATAAGCAGAACACACCATAAGTAATCCTTTATATTTTCATTAATTGCTTTTGAGCTGCTTGAACCACCTCCATCGCTGGAAGAATCTTTGCAGCAGCTGCAGCTGCTGGGTTTCCCCTCTGTCAGCATTGGGAACGTGCCTCAAATCAGAAGCAGGTTTCTGTCTGGAGTTGCCACGCTATGGCTCTGTCTCCCAAGATGACTTGGCAGCCACCAGCTCACTGCTAAGCCTTTGCTGCACCTCATGGTAGCTCCTCCTTCCCACCTCAGCGGTGGATGAGAGCAGCTTTCTAAAAGAGCAACTTCCCTTTTCATAGGGATAGGAAGTGAAGTTCATGTAGCAAGAGAGGTCAGGTGCCTCAGAGCACTCTCCACCAAATGATGAGCCTCTGCCCTAAAGCTCAAAGCACTCCATCTAACCTGAAACTGTCCTCTCCTTTTGACCACCTCCATCTCCCTCCCCTGCCCTTAGCTGGAGGAGAACTGGAGAGGAAAAGTGCAAGCTGGCAAGGGAGAAATTTGCCAGAGCTGCAAGGGCTTCCTCATTTCTGCCTCTCCTTGGTATGCAAACAGCAGGCACACCTGGCTGAGGGGTGATGAGCTGTGTGTCTGTCCTGGTTACCTTTGGAGTCACCCTGACTTGGCAGGTGCCAAGAGGATGGTGCCAGAATCTTGTCAGTGGTGCCCAGGGACAGGATAAGGAGCGGCGACCATAAACTAAAACACAAGAAATTCCACCTCAATATGAGGAAGAACTTGTTTATGTTGAGGTTGCAGAGCACTGGAACAGGCTGCACAGGGAAATTGCAAAGCCTCCCTCTCTGGAGACATTCCAAACCCACCTGGATATGTTCCTGTGCCACCTGCTCCCGGGTGACCCTGCCTTGGCAGGGAGGCTGGACTAGATGATCTCCAGATGTCCCTTACAAACTCAACCATTCTGTGATTCTCTGATTCTCTGATTCTGTGCTGACCCTTTTGGGTAAGGGGATCAGTGTGACCCCTGAAGACTTGGAGACCTCTCTGTATGGCTCAGACAGCCTTGCAGCTCTCCATGGGGTTGTCTTCCCTTATCAGGAGCAGAGTTCCAGAGCCAAGGCTGATTCTCATCCCACGTGAGCATCAGGCGTGTGCATCCTGGAGCAGCTGCTCCCATCTCACTCAGCATCGTGTCCTCAGCCAGCCTCGTCTTGTCCTTGTGTCTCATGGCTGGTAAAGGTCCTCTGCCATGACCTCAGCTTAGATCTACTCCGTGAAGCTTTTCCTCCTGTAAACAACATCACCAGCATTTGGGTGACCTTTAGGTTGTGCATCACACCGGGCAGATGTCGGCTCGTGTTTGTCCTGCTCAGTGGGGGCAGCTGAAGTGTAAACTATGTGAGGTCACTCCAACCCTGAGCTGGACGAGACCAAGAGTCCCTTCCCTCCTGCTGCCACACAGAACACAAAAAGGATGTCGTGAAATTACCCACAGAGGTTCACACAGTGGTTTTTGGGGGCCTCATCTCTGCAACAGCTTAAGAAAATACACTGAAAACACCCCAGAGAAGCCAGGTCATTGTACAGCCCCCCATGGGAAGCCTCGTGAGTCTGTAGAAACAAATCCTGCTTCTTATATAACATTTGTCTCCCAAGATAGAGGGGTTTCAGTCTCCTTCTTGAACATGCTGAGGTAGAATGAGAAAGTCACTTCCTCAGAGTCACCCACAAGTCCCTGGTCAGGTCTCCATTCGTTAGACCATGCTGCTATGGTTGAGTAGGTTCATAGAGGGTCAGGGCTCACTGGAACAAGATGTGTTTTATCAGAAAAAAGTTCTTTTTTTAATCACAGAAAGGAAAGATCATTGCAAAGCCGGGTTTTTTGGGTTGTTGCCTAAAATTTGGAGGTTTGCATAGTGGAGGTACAGTCCATTCACAGTCGTTGTTACTGTTTTTAATGACAGCTGTTAACGGCCTGTGGGTTTTGTCTGGGTTTTGTGTCTGAATTCTCTTTGGGTTTCTCGCCTTCCTCATTGCTGTTTTCATTGGCCAGGTTGTCTGGGAAGTGCAACTCCCACCCCCCTCCCAGATGATCATTTTTATATTCAAAATAGAGCAAGGAATCCTTGGGGGGGGAGAAAAGAGTCAGTTCTGACACAAAGACCTGATTAAAAAAAGAAAGCCCATTAAAAGCATTTCCAAAATCAGGCTGCTCCTGCAATCCAGGGGGTGTAACATTCCAAGGGGTTGGTCCCATGGATGGTGTGGACGTGGTGGGAGCCTGAGGCCTCTAACAGAGATTTGGCCGGGGCCCTCAGCCCCATGGAGCATCTGACATGGGTCCAACCCGTGGCTCGTACGTCCTCGGATCGTGTCCCCAGGAGCAGCAGCGTGGGAAGCAGGCAAGTAGGGAACATTCCACCCCCATCCTCATTTCCCTGAGGGTGGGAAGAAGTCTAGCAGATTTTTCTCTATCCTCATCCTCTCTCCCATCCCTCCTTCACGTGATTCCACCCCTGCCCTGTTTCTCTTCCATGAAATCTGTGGGATAAAGAGATGATGGGGGCACTACCCAGATCCGGCATTAGTGGTGGTCTGCAGGGATTCTGTTCCCTTGGATTACTGCAAAAGGAGAGGAGGACAAATAAGTGCCAAATGTGCACACCCTGGCACTGCCATCCTCCCCTGCCCCCAGGACTTGGAGGGGAAGAGAGGATATGTGTGGGGAAGGCTGGCTGGAGCTGGACGCAGCTGTGATGAGTAGGGAAGTGCTCTGCCATTTCATAGCTATTCCTGAAATGCAGCAGGAGTTGTTCGAGTGGGGAATTGGAGATGTACATATTTCCCTACAGCCCTTCGCCTCATCTGAGGGTGGTGGGAGGGAGCAACGTTCCCTCTGAGACATGATCCAAGGAATTGAACTCCTGAGCACCAGCTTCATTGCTCCTTGTGGGACATGGCTAACAGGTCCTACAAAATGCTGTCCTCTTGCTAGGAAATTTCTGGGATACAGGGCCTTCAGGAAGGGCCCTTCCCAGGGCAGAAATTTGGGTGGCCGCATGTAGAGGTGTGGAGGAACACTCCATCCATCTCCTCGTGCTCCCAAGGCTGGGAGGGCCAGGACCTCCCCATATGCCTACAGATCACCAGGATGTGCCCTCCAAGTGCTGGGAAACAGAGTATCAGGGATTCTGGGCAAGGGAGCATGACCTGTGCCTACTTCCATAGGATTTGGATGTCAGATAGGTGTGGCCTACAGAGAGAATTTCTCCCTAGTGTGTCCAACTCCCCCACAGCCCACTCACAAGTCTGGCCCACACCTGTGTTGGGCAGAAGACAAATTTGAGTTGAAATTTGGGTGGCAATTCTGGCCACAGCAGAAATTGCTGTCGAGCAGTGCAGTTTTGTCATAAAACCTGTCACACCTGAAGAACCCCAGAGTAGCTGCAAGTACCCAAAAGATGTACCTTGTCTCCTCCTCCTTGCTTGCTCCAGTGCATCCCAGCACCCTGAAATCCTGCAAAGACACCCCCAGCAGAAATCCCACCTGGCTGATGCAATGCCAGGGATGAGCTCATGAGGGAAGCACGTTTAAGGGAGGTAGGATTAACAGTCTGCCCTCCTGGTTTTCCCTACTCCAAGACCCTGATCCCTGGCTCTGCTTCCTGGCCCGCAGCCTCTGAGCATCTGCCAGGTTCCAGTGGGGTGCAGTGCTCAATGTAAGCAGCCATTTCTCCTCCAGACAGATGTTTTGATTAGCAAACGACCACTCTGGCAGCAGGCAGCTATTTTCTACTTCTGGAGTGAGAAAGAAGCTTTTATTATCTTCTTCTTCTCATTTTCTTTTTTTTTTTCCTGCCCTGTCAAAGAAACTTTTTGTGTCTGCTCAAACTCAGGGGCCTGGAAGCCTGTGTGCTCCCAAACCCCAGCCTCACACACAGCCTGCTCCCATGAAGAGTCCCAGCTTTTCAGGAAGACCTGAAGCAGATGGATTTACTGCTTGGTTCATTTGCTTGGACCAGGCTCACCTGCCCAAAGAAAATGGCCTAGGAAAAACGGTAGATTTAGGGCAGATGTAAGTTTTAACTGAAATGGAGAACTGGCTTGGATTGCAGGAAAAGATCCTAAAATAAGCAAACGGGCTTCAATCTTATTCCTGAAATGTGTCCCCCTCACTGAGGGGTGGATCACAGGACCACAAAGCTCCTGGATTTGTCATCCCTCTGCCCTGGGATGGCAGGGAACAGGTATTTCCAACACCAGTTTGGCCACACTGCTCAAGACTGGGACTGGGACAGGGTCCAAGACAAGGAGGTGGGATGCATTGGTGTGGGGAAGGAGGAGGATGTGGCCAGGAGAAGGAGGCACCTGCTGCTACACTGGGGTTCTTCAGGTGTGAGGGGTTTTATGACAAAACAGCATCAACATCAGCACCTCACCAGTGTTAGGTGGAGAACCTGGAGGTTGTCCTTCATATTCCCTCAAGGACCTTCTTTTACATAGACCAGAGTGTTTGAGAGAGTCCTCAGTGCACAAATAAAACTTGGTATGTTTATCCATCAGAGACCAGGACTGGAAGGGATCTGAACATTGCCAGTAGGATGTTCCCAGTTTCCCAGCAGGGAAACTTGACATCTGTTTCACTTCTCAGAAAGAACCACGATGCTTCTTGGTCTGGGCTCTGCAGCTCTTCATGGGGACTTTCTGCATTGCTGTAATCACAGAATCACAGGATGTTTGGGTTGGAAGGGACCTTAATGATCACCTCATTCCTGCCATGGACAGGGACACCTTCCACTATCCCAGATTGTTCCAAGCCCCGTCCAACCCGGCCTTGGACACTTCCAGGGATGGGGCAGCCACAGCTTCTCTGGGTAACCTGTGCCAGGGCCTCACCACCCCCACCGAGGAGAATTTTTCCTGATAACTAAATCTATTCCTTACAGCTGGGTCCTACTGGTCAACAGCCTTTGGATATGAAATTCCCGCTGATTTTAGCTGGAGACCCAGAACTGTATCATCACAGGAGCTCTTGCTGCCCTCCCCCCCTGCGGGGCAAGGACATCAACAAGACTTTGGCCACTGTGCCACAGAGGATGGTGGCCAGAGCCTCCACCTTCTGCCTCTGTACAAGAATTTGTGCATGGTCAGTGCTGTTTATCGCCCAATGCTTTGGTTTGCTGTTGTCTTCAAACCCCTTCCGAGCAACAAAGCTGCAAATCTTTTTGAAATATAAGCTAAAAAGAGCTTGACTGAAACCCAGCAAAAGCAGAAAACAGTCACAGCGAAAAACAACTTCAGCAGCAAATCTTCATTCTTATTTAAGCAGCTGATCCACCAAGATCTTCAGTAATTCTCCAATTTTGTGTCTTGCAAAGCAATCCAAGGGTGCCAGGTCAGGAAACTTATTGAAGAGCTATTTTATTAAGGAAAATTGTTAAAGAATTTTATACATCTATGATGTGCCGAGAACTGGAGGAAATCTTTTTTTTTAAATGAACTCTTTCACTCCTCACTGATGCAAAAATGCAAATCTGGAACACTTAAACTGTTGCATCCAAAGTGAGTTGATTTCAGCAATTCTTTCTGAATGGGGGAGGACTTGCAAAGAGAAATTCAGCATTTTAAGCCTTTCATGATTGTCCAGATCTGTATGTTCAAAGTAAATTTTTTAGGATTTTTAATGCTGTACCCTTTTAAAATGTACTCTCTTTAAAAAAAAAAAAACATTCTTAAGTTTTAAAATTAAGTAAAATACGTAATCTGGGTGAAATACGAAAACACTTTGCTGCACCCACCCTAGAATCTGGATGGAAAGGGGGCTCATTTTGTGATTTCAGTGGGCTTGGGGATTTTTTTGGAGCCGCCTTCACAGTGAAACTCTATCGCCTTGCTTGGGTCTTAACTTATTTTTCCAGGGCAGTTTCATGGGGTTGAGGCAAATGGGGAGCCAAGACTTCTGCTTTTCTGCCAGATTCGGTCTTGTTTTTTCCCCACACCCGCCCATGCAATCCCAAGATTGTTTTTTGGTGTCATCCACATCTCTGGGGCAGAAAGCACTGCATTCACAGCAGAAACTTTTGAGCTCTCTTGCTCCGGTAGCGGAAACCATCCGACCGCAGAGATGGTGCAGGGCTGCTCCCCGTAAAGATGAGGTGGGCAGATGTTTCCAGGGCTTGGCTTAGCCCAGATACCCCCATCTTGCCCTCTGTGCACCCAGCAGATCCAACTCAACACTGTCCTGTTTGTTTTAGCCCACCCTGGGCACTCAAAACACTGAACAGGCTCCCCAGGGCAGTGGTCATGGCCCCAAGGCTGCCAGAGCTGAAGGAGTGTTTGGACAATCCTCTCAGGGACATGGTGGGATTGTTGGAGTTGTCCTGTGCAGGGCCAGGAGCTGATCTCATGATCCTTGTGGGTCTTTTCCAACTCAGGATATTCTATGATTCTGTGGTTCTATCTTCAGAAGTCCTGCCTTGGCCCATTCCTGCAGGAACACTTGTACCTGCATCCATCTCCTTGGAGCAAAAATGTCACCTCAACTGCCCTTCTGAAGGTTACTGAAATCCCCTTCTTTAATCCCACAACATGGGCACACAGGAGATTTTAGAGGTCCTACCCGAGCATCCAGTGTTCCCATGACCCGCATGTCTGTCCCACAGGCATTCAGGGCTGGGTGCTCCACAGAGCTCATTGGCCTCGTGTCCATTGATTTCCTCAGACCTGTTCCAGGAACAGGTCTGCATCAAATATTTTTACTCAAAACTTGTCAGCAGCTAAGCTGGACTCATACAATCATAGGATGTTCTGAGTTGGAAGGGATCCATAAGGATCATCGGGTCCAACTCCTGGCCCTGCACAGGACAACCCTAAGGATCCTATACTTTTTCTTCTAAAATTATTTTTTGCTTAATTTTTTTCATGCATATGGAATCACAGAATGGTTTGGGTTGGAAATGACCTTAAAGATCATCTTGTTCCAACCCCCTGCCATGGGCAAGGGCACCTTCCACTAGCCCAGGTTGCTCCAAGCCCTGTCCAACCTGACCTTGGACACTTCCAGGGATGGGGCAGCCACAGCTTCTCCTGTGCCAGGACCTCACCATCCTCACAGGGAAGAATTTCTCCGTAATATCTAACCTAAATTTCCCCTCTTTCAGTTCAAATCCATTATTCCTTGTCCTATCACTACAGTTCCTGATGAAGAGAAATATGAAAAAATTTTGTTGCCTTCAAATTTTTTGTTCTGCTCTCTTTTTTCTGGTTGCTTTACAAAGAACCAATTTTATAAATATTGAGTTTTTTGAACTTGAGTAAAGTTGAGGAAACAAATTTCCCCACTCTCTGTATTAGATATAAACCCATATTTTTAGATGTAAAAAACTATAAATTCACAAAAAGGAAATTTTCACGCTTTTCTGTGTCACTGATTTCTCCCCAGCTCTCTTTACCACTGGAAAAAAAAGAATAAAAAAAAAGGCTGGGAGAACTACTATCAGTTACTTTTCTCATAATTTTTTCTTGCGAAGCTAATTTTAAAAAAACATTAGAAGCCGAAAACACCGCGGAACAACGTACATTCAACTCAGCTGCTGTTTTTTTGGAAAAAAAAAAGAGTGTTTAAAAAAATGAAGAGTCCCCCAGCTGCAGTGGACTGGGAGCTCACCAGCAGCTTTTTGTGCCCAACAACATTTGTCTGCAGTTCTGCTTTGAGACTGTGAAGGATGGGTTGCTTTGGCTGACGAAAGTTGCGGAGGCGACTTGAAGAGTGCGACTGGTGGATTTTGGGGGGACTGTGAGCACCCAGAGCTGTGCTAATGCCTTCTGTGTGTGGGTGGGACTGAGTGACCTTTGTGGGAGGCCTTTCTGGTTCCATTTCCCACCGGAGGTGGGTCGTGCTGTTCCCCTCTCAGTGCGTCCTTGACACGTGTGCGTGGGGAGAAAGCTGAGTTTGTGTCAGAGTGCAGAGAGGTGTTTCCGGGGTCTGCATGGTACAGGAAGGGTTGCAGTGTCCCCTCAGACACAGGACCACTGTGGAGAGTTGCACAGGTCAGGTCATGCTCCCCACTCCTCTCAAACCCTGTCAGAGGAGTTGGGATTGCCCCAAGGCCATGATGGGACTTGCTGAGGCTGATGTCCCCACTCTGCTCCACCAGGGCCATCACTGTGTAGTAAAGCAGCTGAAAGAAGATTCTTGGCCTGGCGTGAAGAAGTAGGAGACAGAGATGATGTGGGTGATTATGACTAGATTCATTGCTAATACAGTTTCTAAATATCGACAATTCAGTATCCAAAGAACAACCATCAGGTCATGGTCCCTCCTGTTGAGCCACAAGCTTCAGTGAGACCCTCTGGCTTTCTAAACTGCTCACAGAAGTTCAAATGTGGCTTAGTCCACTTAGTCTTAAATTTGGCCAACAGTTTGTGACTAAAGGATTATGATGTATGCACAATCAGCTAGAAATGTACAGGTTTACAGCCTTTGGCCTTGCAGAATTCAAGTTACAGAGCACCTGTGGAGCTACTTTAGGATTTTAGCTCTGTATTTGATGGGATCTTAGTGCTTTTACTTGCCCATCCAAAAGCTAGTGTTCCCCATTTTTGAGTTGGATGTACCCTGCAGGCTTCCCTGCCAGAAGCTGCCTCCCACCTTGGGAGACCAGTTGGTCCAGTTGGCCCAATATCCAACAGCATTTTATTTCCTTTTGCAGGCACCAAAATCAATTGCAAACAGCTCATTATTGTTATTAATTATGTATTCCGTTAATTATGTGAGCACCTGCTGTCCTCATGTGAGGACAAACTTTATTTCCCACCAGAGACAGCGGAAAGGGAGAGGGAGGATGTGTGTGGGAGGAGGACACACTTGAAGATCTTTTGTTGCCATCATGCACTGAGAGCAACTCAAAACCCCCAAAAGATGCCTCCATAATCCTTCATACGGTCCATCAATCCTCTCATAAGATCATGTTGGTGACATGACTGGCAGTCAAAGCATATTGCTGACTTTTGCTCTATCTCACATCCCCTAAATCTGCTGAAAAAATGGCAACTGCCACATCTGTATCTCCCATTTGGGAGCAGATATCAAAGACCCCGAGATGCTCCAGTGAGCCAGTAACAAGGACTGTAGATCTATGTCCCACATGTAGGTGGATTTTTCTGTCTTTCATGGTTGCTAACAACTGATAACTTATCTATCATCCAGCCTTGACTTAAAATGATACCTTGCTGTTCCCTCTGTAAAAAAAGGGAATTTCAGCTACCCTCATGGCAAATAACACCATTCTGAATCAGAAATCCTGTCACAAATCCTTCCACAAGTGGAAGAGAGGGAAAAGTTCACCTAATAAATCATGTACCGTTGCATGACAACCAGATCTTCTAAGCAAAGCAAACCCTGGTTGCAACCTGGAAGGGAGGCTGCCAAATTAAAATGAAATTGCTGCAGGAAATGCTGTGGTTGATTTAGTAGGTGAAACTTCCCCTCTGACTGTGTTGGCAGTGCCTGGAGCAGTGCTGAGACCTGGGGACAGATGGATGGGCCATCTGTAAACTCAGGTCAGAGAAAAGCTCAGAGAAGTTGAGATGCTGAAAAAATTTTGAGGGGGGGGTGTGTGAAAAATGTGTGTTAGACAATCCTGAAATATTCCACCAATTCCTTCCATTTTGCTCACTTTATCAGTGATAATAAAAATGAGGTAGAAAGGAGAAGACTTTTTAAAAAATAACATCTTAATATGTTGGGATATCTCTGTTAGAAGCCTCGTTTCAGAGCCCCAGTTTTTTAAACACTGGATACAAAAAAGCAAAAAAAAAGCATTCTTTTGCTGGAATATTTTTTTCTGCAAGTCTGGTTTGCTGGGAGTTTTTTGGACATCTCTGTTGGAGTCTGACTGTCATGACACAGTGTCAGGCTGACATTTGGAGAGGTCTCTGGACCTGCAGTCCCTGATCCTCTCATGGCAGACTCTGAGGTGATTTGTCAAGAAGAGGAGTCAATATGTCTTTGCTCAGCTATGAGTATTTGGGGTTTGGGTTTTGGGGTTTTTTTGAGCATTTAGTCCACACCTTCCTACGCCTTTGGCTCAAAGCAGGGGCTGGGGCAGATTTTGGCACTGGATGTTGTAGATACCTCGTGTATTTGTGGCAGCAACACTTCATCTGTCCCTTAATTTTTGAGGGCTCTGAGCAGACTGAGTTTGCCATAGTTTGGCCATCTTGGCTACCCAGACCCACTATTATCGTTGAGTTATTGACCAGAGCTGAAATTACATTTATAGGATCACAGTTAAACAGCCCTCAAGCCCAAGTTTGGAACCCTAGTGTGGACCAGGGTTTGATTCTTTTGTGTCTATAGTGATCCTTGAGGTATCCAGGAGGTCTGAGGTATACATGTGGTCTTGGCAAACATAATCCATGATTTATGGGAGACCCACACCTTGTGAGGACCAGTATCTTGTCAGCTGGGATCTCTGCACTGGAGAGGGGATATATCCAAAGTCTGGGGGTTTTGTTTGTTTGTTTGTTTTTCTGGTGACTTCTAGTGTCCATCTGAGCCTCATTTGCAAAGTGTGAAACACCAGAGTCACATGGGAAGAGAAACCATGGGTTCACAAGGTCCGAGGTAGCAGGAGGCTGTAGACAGAATGGTTTTATACCCCTCTCTCCACTGTCCCATCATCCTGCATTCTCATCTTTTCCAGCCTGTTATTTAAGATTGTTTTGCCCCTCAGTGCCTGTACCTTTCTCCAGGAGCAATCTCATTAAAAAGGAATTTTTACTCTTCCTTCCAGGATGGGGTTGCTCGGGAGCAAAAATCAGCTGATGCCCAATGAGAAACACACTTTTGGAGGCAACCCAAAAACCAGGAGTAAACCTCCTCCTGCTCCCCCCAAGGTAAGCCTGCAGTTTTGTGTCCTTTTGGGATCCTCCACGGCTCAGTTAGTGTTTGAAGTGATGCAGGCAACACCTGGAATCATAGAATCATAGAAGGGTTTGGATTGGAAGGGCATTTAGTCCAACCCCCTGCCATGGGTAGGGAGATCTTCCTCTAGACCATGTTTCTCCAAGCTCCATCCAACCTGGCCTTGAACAATTCCAGGGATGGGGCAGCCACAGCCTATCAGAACATGTGCCCGGCACTGCCTGGACACAAGTCCTCTGAGCTGGTCCTCCCAGATGATTCCTGTATCTTTTAGACAGGAGTGGGAAGGGTTCTGAGGAGCCTCTGCATATTAAAAAAGAAAATGGATTAAAATCCAGTGTATGGGGACTTTGAAATATCTCCTGATCAGTACTTTGCAACCCAAGCTGATGTTGCTGACTTGCAAAAGGCACAAAGATGGGTCAGATTCAGGCTGAAGATTCAGAGCTGCAAAACCGCAATGGAAACTTCACCATCCTGAGGGCAACGGGTTCACCAGGGAGGGTCCACAGCCAATGTGGGTTGGGGTGAGCTGAGAATCAGAAATGCTGGGCAGCTTCTACTCCCTTTGAATTCACACAGCCTCTGCTTGCATGGACACAAGGCACTGGGTCAGGATTTAGGACATCTCAAATGGCAAAATCCTTGTTTGAACTTTGCCGATCTCTTTGTCTGTCTGGTGCTGTACAGAGGGTGTGAGCTTGTTTTCTCCTTCCTTGCCCCTGTCAGCTCTGCATCCAGCAGCCAGCACAAGAGAAACTCTGGTGCAACTGTCCTCTGAAAACCACCTCGGGTCTTGAGGGCCTGTGAGAGGGAAGGAATTGCCTGTTGCTGCTTTTTATGACAGGTGGAGATGTTTTTCACTCCTTTAGCTTCATTTCTGAGTTCTCCCGTGGTTATACAGCCCAATTTTCATGACAGCAGACGTCAGATTGACCAAGAAGGTGCTATTTTCCTAAATTTCCTTCTTGCCAGATCACTGGAGAGGAGCTGCTATCAGTATAAATATAGAATCATCGATCACCTTCTGCCACTCATTATTTTTTGCCACAGGCACTCAGCTCTCACATGTCAGGGGAAGTCCATCTTTCTTTCAGTTAAATTGGAAATGGCAGTGGATGAGCAGCTCTCCCACCCCTCACTGCTCCTAAGTATGGGTCAAAGGGTGGCATGGACAGAAAACACTGGATGTTTTTAATTTGGTGTCTGCATTTGATTCCTTTTGCACGTGCATAAAAATACCAGGTGGTGGTGGAACATCCACTACAGTCACTGGGTCCAGTACCTTGGGCTGATCACAGGACTGGTGTTTGAAGTTGGGTGGAGGCCAATTTCAAACTCTTAGCCCTGAAAACAAGGTGGTTCCATCCCAGCTGATCTGGAATTATCTATGGCCAGTTTGCCATTTCCAGTAGCTGGGCCAAACCAGGGACCATGTCAATATTTTAAAAGTGTGTCCAGACGACTTGCAGAGCACCTTGTTGCTCTTTAATGGCACAGTCTGCAATTGCCCCATGAGGGAAAGTGGAGGGGCAGGCACTGATCTCTTCTCTCTGGTGACCAGTGATAGACTCAAAGGAATGGCATGAAGCTGTGTCAGGGCAGGTTTAGGTTGGATATTGGGAAAAGGTTTCTCAAGGGACAGTGATCAGTCACTGAACAGGCTCCCCAGGGAAGCAGTCACAGCACCAAGGCTGCCAGAGTTCAAGAAGTATTTGGACAACGTTCTCAGGGACAGAGTGGGATTATTGGGGTGTCCTGTGCAGCACCAGGAGTTGGACTCTGTGATCCTTGTGAATCCTTTGCAACTCAGGAATCGTAGAATCATAGAACGATAGAATATCCTGAGTTGGAAGGGACTCACAAGGATCATCATATATTCTGTGATTTCTATGATTTCTATGATTCTACAATTAATTTGCTAATACAGTCACTACCTTTGCTTTTTGAACATGTCCCTGAACACAGCATATCCCATGAGCCTTGGGACAATTTTGGCAAAAAGTATCTCCAGTTTTCTGCTTCAAATAATATTGCAATTGCCATTTCTAGATGGGGCCATTCACGTCTCAACCCCCACAGATCCGAAATCCGGCACCAGTGAACAAGGGTTAGATAGACCAGGGTCCAAATGAGTGGGTGGCAGATTTGTGCTTAAATTCAGAGGGAAACCAAGGGTTATTCAAGCTGACTGTTAAGACAGCCATGAACAAATCATGGTAAAATGTGCTAAAGCCATCAGGACACGTCCAGAGCCAGACACAGGGGCTGTTGACTGACTCTCACTTGTCTGTGAAGCTGAGAGCAGGTCTTCCTGAACACACAGCAAAGTAATAAATATCTTTTTTTTTCTTTTTTTTTCCCTATTTCTACCCAAGGGCAGACAATTTATCAAAAACCCTCATCTAAACCAAGCCTCTGCACAAGGTAAGATTCTGTTTTCTGTGCCTTCCCGTGGGGTTTTGCAAGGTGGTGGTCCCCAAATGGCAGGTCTTAAGAACAAGCTGTCACGTCACAGGCGTGTGGTTTCTGTATCTTCAGCACTGCCAAGCAGGGAGTTTATCAGTGTGCTTCTGAAAATTCACTTTACATCACTGAGTGTCTGTAGCTGCCAATTTTTTCCTGCTCATCAAAGAAATTAAGAGGGCAAAGCACCAATTCTTCGTTGGAGTGAGATGATCCCTGAGGCCCCTTCCAACCCAAACCATTCTCTGATTCTGTGATTGGTGGGGAAAAGGGAGATCTGAGACTTCAGCTGTGTGAGATTTCCCTGTCTGCTGTCCTGTCTGCAGCCTGACAATGGATGCTCTATCCAGCCAGTTGAAAATTCCAGAGGAAATAGCAGGCATCAGAGAGCCCAGGGAGACTACAAAGAGAAGGAGAAGAAAGGAAAGAGTTTAAATTAAGGATACACAGAGCCCCTGCTTGGGGACTGTCTGTTGGCTTCATCCACCTGCAGGGTCACAGATGGTGTTTGGAGATTATTGTCTTTCAGCAGGGAGCCCTTTGCTACCTCTGCCCAGCCCCCCCAAAAGCAGCTTGTGTGTATTTCTGTCAAAGAAGTTTTGCAGATTAAGGACACAGAGAGAGAGATAATTAGAAGAGAGAAAAACAAAAAAAAAAAAAAGAGGAAGCTTGGGACAAAGCTGTTAGCAACACCTAAAAGTTCTTCACGTGGATGGAAGTGTAGGATTAGGGGAGACAGGGCATGAGGATAGGAAAATGGGATGTCATGAATGAATGGGATTGGTGGAATGACAGAGGTAGGTCTTCTTAGGTCTTGTGGATGATGATGGAGAGTCTCTGCCATAGGCCAAACACAGGGACTCCTGCAACATCAAAACTTTCAAATTTGGCATTTGTTATGGAAATAAAAGTTGTGGGAGGTGAAGCTCCTACACCACGTGAATAAGCCACACTTTCTTTTGCAAAATCATTTTTGTGTCACATTTCCAAGTGTCCATGGTCTCCTGCCTCCCAAACTGAGCAGACTTTGGCAGTCTTTCACAGTTTTTATCAACCTCCTCAAGCTGGTCAGAAGCACAACACGAGTTATTTTCAGGGAGGCAGCTTTTACTTCTGCTTCATGCCAGAAGGCAGAAGTGGAAAGATGCTAAAAAAATGGATTAAGTACCATGTTAGCCATTTTCAGCTCTCAAAAATATTTTGGTTCATTAGATTCAGTTCTGGTTCTGGAGGAATATTCACACTGATAGTCTGGGAAACTTCCTATTTTTCTCTACTGGTGTCTGAGTTTCCCGAAATGATGTGACATCTGACTCTGTCCTGTGGGGCAAAATGGGCTGATAGGAACCATGCCAGATATTTGAGATATCAGAGAGAGCCTCCTGAAAGAAAGCAATTCAAGTGAATCGATAGAGAAAGCACAAAATGCAGGCAATCACACCATATAAATATATATATATATTTAAAAAAAAAATCAAAGAGCTGAATTATATCCTGTGGCAAAATTATTGACTATGGAAGCATGGCATGAAATGTAAAATCAAACCCACTTTTTTCCTTGGGTTTTTAAATTTCTTTTTTTTTCTTTTTCTTTTTCTTTTTTTTTTTTTTTTTGCACTTTCCTTGCATTTTGATTGTTTTGGGGGTGGGTTTTTTGGTGGGTTTTTTTATTTTATTTTTTTTTTCTGATCTTGATGTTGAATTTGTTTCACACTTTCCAGCTTTCACACCACTATCTCGGAGATAATTTATTTATTTATTATTCACAAAAGCCTAATTCTTCCTGACTTTATCTATCTTAATGGAAGCAACACAAAGGCAGGCAAGGAGTGCATAACTCTGGATTCAATGGGGGGGTGTGGCATCACCGATCCACTTTTCACCTGAGGAGGTTCTTCCATCATGTGAGTCTCTCATTCATTTTAAGATGGCTCCCTAAGCAATCCCAGTGCTTTTAAGGCTGGTTCTAGGTCCCCATGGAGTCAAAACTTCAATTCTGCACCTCTAAAGCCCCCAGTCCAGCAAAGTCCTGGCCTATGATGGTGGACCTCAAACACCACAGTGCCATGGCTACAGCTGCTGCTTGGATAAGACATAAAAAATAGGTAGAATAATCCCTGCCCTTGCCCTTCCACCTACTCACAGCTGGATTTAAGCCCTACTGATGGAGAAAGATGGTCATTTTTGGGGTGCTTGTCCTCAGGCATTACAATAACCTGTGACTGCACAAGGACTTGGTCTCTGTGAGGTCATTTCTTCTGATGAGGAACTGCAACTTCTTCCACCTCTTCACTTGCTTTTTGCAAACCATAATACTAACAGGACTGATTTGCAGGGGGTGGGAGCTTGGCATGCTCTGGAAATTAAGGTCTTTTGAGGCATCTCAAGGTTAATAGAGAAACTTTAGTTGTTTCTACTGTTGTTCCTTGAATATGGTTCTGAGTTTGAAAGGAATGTTGTCAGAACCACAGGTTTGAGTGTTATTGGGAAAAGGCTGATTTTTCAATGAGAAGTTAAAACTTCTCATCAAAAATGGGCATTGCCAATCATAAGCAAGAGGAGAAACGAACATGAGAGGGAACTGCCCCAAATGTTCAGATGTCCTGATGAAAAAAACCCACGAGTTTAGGTCTGATATGATTTCATGAGGAAAGCAGGAATTATCTGCAGAAACATTCACTGTGACAAAACACAAGGCAGGAAGGCATTTGGCAGAGAGCACTCTGGCAGTGCAGGTCTGGATATCCCAGGAAACACCTCCCATGCTGTCACAGCTGGGCTTGCTGATCATTTGGGAGATACAACAGTCCCAGCCCATAGTTTTCTGCATCTTCTCCGGTGGGATCTGATGGTGTTTCTCCCAGTGACAGCAGCAGGTGTGTGTTTTGAAGGCATCCTTTTCTAGCACAGCTTTACCGTGGTCTGGAGCACAAGTCTGATAAGGAGCAGCTGAGAGAGCTGAGGGGGCTCAGCCTGGAGAAAAGGAGGCTCAGAAGGGACCTTCTCACTCTCTGCAACACCCTGACAGGACAGGGGAGCCAGGTGGAGGTCAGGCTCTGCTCCCAGGGAACAAGGGACAGGACAAGAGGAAATGGCCTCAATTTGCACCTGGAGAGGTTTAAATTGCATATCAGGAAAAATTTCTTCATAAAAATGTGTTATTAATCACCGGAGTCCCCATCCCGGGGGGTGGGATTTAAAAGCCATGTAGATGTGGCACTTGGAGACATGGTTTAGTGGTGGGCTTGGCAGTGCTGAAGGAATAGTTGGACTTGATGATCTTAGAGGTCTTTTCCAACTTTAATGATACCACAATTCCAACCAGCCCGTGTTGCGCTGAATCAGAAAGCTGGACCCATTTTTAGCAGCAGTAACTCACAACTCAGTGCACCCAGCTGGCTAACACGTGTGCTGTGAGTTGTCACTTATGCCATGACCATCCTAGAATGGCTCTAAACCAATGGATGATCCTCTGGGACACCCTGGATCTCAGCCCCGCTCCGCGGCCCTGATACGGTTGCAAAGACCTTCCATCCATGACAGGGAAGCAGCAGGAAGACTGGTTGAATTATTCCTATTAAGCCACCAAATAGGCCCTCAGGCTGTGCAAACTGAGCTGGTATCAAACTCTCCTGGCAGCAGCTCTGAGCCAGGACGGATTTGGCTCCCAATCAAAGTCTGGGGGCTGAGAGCACTGTCTGCAAAGCAGGCGCTCCTCGCAGCCCTGACGGCTTCTCTGCCGTGGAGTCACTCAGGACCTGACTTGATCAAATAGGCCAAGAAAGTGCTATCAACCCTATTTTTTGGTGGGGTGACGACTCAGAGACAGGAAGGGTCGCTTTCATCGTGAGATGTCAAGTCTCGCCGGCTCAGGCAGAGAGACCTTTTCTTCTGGCTCACTTTCAGTGTTTCTCAAATCCTATTTTGAGAAGGAGATAAGAGGTGATTACAGTATTTTTTTAGCATATTAAACCTTTTTGTCCTTGCTGCATTTGCTTTTTTCTTTCCTCTCTTTCTTTTTTTCTAATTTTTTTTTTTTTTTTTTTTTTAAATTTCACTTATTTGCACTTATGTCAGTTGGTTCACAGCCACGTTTTCACCTTCGGGAACACACAGCCACTCTGTGCTTGAAGATATTTACACATTTGCTCCTATTTTTCAAAGCACAAGTGTGACCCACTGTGTTGTTTTCCTTTCAAAAGGATCAGGATGGTGTGTGTGGATCACCAGGCCTGCTGTGGATACCTCACAGTAGGCACATGCCCCAAAAACTTTCATTTCAGAGAAGCTGTGTGATAACAATTTTCTCAAGGAGGCAGCAGGAATTTGGGTGCATTGCTAATTCAAGATCCCTCAAGGGGAAGCCCCCAACTGTGTGAGTTATTTTAAGGTTTCAAAGCATTCTCCCTCATGACTGATCATCCTTTTCCCATACTAG
Source organism: Manacus candei (assembly GCF_025592945.1). Classification (NCBI taxonomy): domain Eukaryota; kingdom Metazoa; phylum Chordata; class Aves; order Passeriformes; family Pipridae; genus Manacus; species Manacus candei. The sequence continues at coordinate 7,380,691 of NW_026138055.1, read as the reverse complement.
GAGTGAATGAGGCTCTGCTGAAAACCCTCATGGATCTCCAAGTTCCTTCTGGAAAGCCTGAAGGGAAGAGTTCAGGGCTTTGGTTTACAAAGCTGCATTTCCCCCCACACTGACCCTCTCTCCTCTCTAACAAATCTCCCGCAGAGCAGCAGCCAACCTTGCACAGGCACAAACCCCAAGTTGCCCCAGAGACACGTTATCTTGTGATGACAAAGGGCCAGTCTGGCTCTCTTGCTGGTGGCATTATTTGAAAAGGTCACACAGAGACTGTGGCTTGACAGACTGTTTTGAAAAATGCTAATAATAGGCTGGCCATGGCTCTGGGTGCATTAATTAGGCTGAGTACAAGCTAAAGCCTTCCTGCAGCAAACAATCTCTGTTCTTTTTCTTCTTTTTCTTTTTCTTTTTCTTTTTCTTTTTCTTTTTCTTTTTCTTTTTCTTTTTCTTTTTCTTTTTCTTTTTCTTTTTCTTTTTCTTTTTCTTTTTCTTTTTCTTTTTCTTTTTCTTTTTCTTTTTCTTTTTCTTTTTCTTTTTCTTTTTCTTCTTCTTTTTCTTTTTCTTTTTCTTTTTCTTTTTCTTTTTCTTTTTCTTTTTCTTTTTCTTTTTCTTTTTCTTTTTCTTTTTCTTTTTCTTTTTCTTTTTCTTTTTCTTTTTCTTTTTCTTTTTCTTTTTCTTTTTCTTTTTCTTTTTCTTTTTCTTTTTCTTTTTTTTTTTCTTTTTCTTTTTCTTTTTCTTTTTCTTTTTCTTTTTCTTTTTCTTTTTCTTCTTTTTCTTCTTCTTTTTCTTTTTCTTTTTCTTTTTCTTTTTCTTTTTCTTTTTCTTTTTCTTTTTCTTTTTCTTTTTCTTTTTCTTTTTCTTTTTCTTTTTTTTTCTTTTTCTTTTTCTTTTTCTTTTTCTTTTTCTTTTTCTTTTTCTTTTTCTTTTTCTTTTCTTCTCTTCTCTTCTCTTCTCCTCTCTTCTCTTCTCTTCTCTTCTCTTCTCTTCTCTTCTCTTCTCTTCTCTTCTCTTCTCTTCTCTTCTCTTCTCTTCTCTTCTCTTCTCTTCTCTTCTCTTCTCTTCTCTTCTCTTCTCTTCTCTTCTCTTCTCTTCTCTTCTCTTCTCTTCTCTTCTCTTCTCTTCTCTTCTCTTCTCTTCTCTTCTCTTCTCTTCTCTTCTCTTCTCTTCTCTTCTCTTCTCTTCTCTTCTCTTCTTTTCTCTTCTCCTTTATCTTTTCTTCTCTTCTCCTTTATCTTTTTTCTTTTATCGTTTTTCTTTATTTTCTTTTATCTTTTTCTTTTCCCTTATATTTTTATTCTATTTTTTCCTTTTCTCCTTCTTCTTCTCCTCCATCTTGTTCTTCTTTTTCTTCTTCTTTTGTTCTTTTTCTTCTTCTTTTGTTCTTTTTCTTCTTCTTTTCTTCTTTCTTCTTCTTTTTCTTCTTTTTCTTCTTTTTCTTCTTCTTTTCTTCTTTTTCTTCTTCTTTTCTTCTTTTTCTTCTCATTTTCCTCCTTCTCCTTCTCCTTCCTCTTCCCCTTCTCTTTCTTCTTCTTCTTCCCCTTCCTTTCTCACCAAGGTGTTTAGGTCTGACATTTTTGTTCCTCTGTGTGTGCTGCTCGTCTTTATAAACTTTGCTCTTCCCCAAAATAGCTGCTCATTTCTGCTTCAGTAGCTGCGAGTGCAGCAACGTGAACAGTTGCACAACCTGGGCATGCAAACCGAGCCCCTCAGCCCCGCCCCACAGAACTCTGCCCCAGGGTGGCTCAGAACATCCTGGCACATGCACAAGGTGCCAAAATTTAGGCCTCAATCCAGATGGGTTTTAAGCAAAATGAGGGACGCAGAGCACCTTAAGAGCATCGGGGCCAGGCAGAGGGAAGGGGGTCCTGGAGCATCCACCACCCCCGTGGGAATTGCAGCTGGGAGGAGCAGGCAGGTGCTACAGAGGTGCTGGGCTGAAAGCATCAGGGTGACCTGACTGTGGTGGCACATCTGGAGCACCTCTGCTCTGGAGACAGGCTGAGAGAGGTGGGTGGTTCATCCTGGAGAAGAGAAGGCTCCAGGGAGACCTTAGAGCACCTTCCAGTGCCTAAAGGGGGCTTATAAAAAGGAGGGAGAGAGACTTTTTATAGAGGCAGATGTAACAGGAGAAGGAACAACAGTTTTAAACTGAAAGAAGGTATGTTTGGGTTAGATACTAGATATTATCGAGAAATTCTTCCCTGTGAGGGTGGTGGGGCCCTGGCACAGGTTGCCCAGAGAAGCTGTGGTTGCCACATCCCTGGAAGTGTCCTAGGCCAGGTTGGACGGGGCTTGGAACAACCTGGGGTAGTGGAAGGTGTCCCTGCCCATGGCAGGGGGATTGAAACGAGATGATCTTTAAAGTCCCTTCCAACCCAAACCAGTCTGTGATTCTCTAATTCATTCTATGATCTGCAAGGAATAATGTGCAGGAGGGATGGCAAGACAATGGTAGAGCCCAGAGCATCTGGAGGGAGAATTAAATCCTAGAAATGGGCTCAGATGACAGAAACAGAAACGCTTTTATACCTTTTTCAATCAAGAAAGCCTCATTGTTTTGAGTCAAATTCCAGAGCCACGCTGGGAAATGTTGCTCCAGCAGTTTTCATTTACCGTCGTGTGAAACTCAGGCCAAACACTGACAGGTTATTTATGACCCTTCTGATTCCACACAAACCCTTTTTTCTTGTTGACACACTGTGTTTTGTGAATGGGGGAGTCTGGAGTGCTTTAAAAACACATCCACAGGGAACTCTTTGGTGGATCGGTGTTAATGCCTGAGCAAAGGCTGTGGTGAGCAGGAAAGCTGGGTTGGTGCAGAGCTTGGATTGGGGGGACAGTGGGGGTGACAGACCCCCATGTTTGGGGGGGTGAAATGCCCCACCATATACCCAGCAAGATATCAGCCCCCCAGCAGGGAACAGACTGGATCCAATGGTGTTAATCCTTCTTTCAGATAACTTGGTTGTGGTTGCACTGTACGACTTTCCTGCCTCGAGTGACCGTGACCTGGAGCTGGTCAAGGGGGAGAAACTGCAAGTCCTCTCCAAGTAAGTGACCTTCTGCCAGAAGGAAGCTCAAAGATGAGCATGGTGAGACTGGGAGAGGGGGAACTTTGGGGTCAGACACCAATTTGCAGCTCAGAGCTGAGCTTTGCTCCAGAGTGTGAACGTTCAAGGTGGTGTGTCTCTGCAAGTTGACACTTCCATGGGTCACAGACACTCTGGCATTGCATAATGTCCCTGTCTGGATAGTACTGGGACCTTCCATGCTGGAGGTGCAGAAGCAGCATAAATAACAACAAGAAAAAATAGCTCCTGTCCTGTTTCATATTTTGTGCTGATGGTGCTTTTTGCAAAGGATGTGGGTTGGGTGTAGTCAGAGGAAAGGACAGAATCGAGCCAGACAGATGTGTGGTTTCATTTCAATTTCTTCTCAAACTCATACAGAAGGGGCCCAACCCATAACAGGGCAGAGGTGGGCTTGGGTCCCCCAGACCTTGTAGGGCTGCTCCATCCCTGGTGGCCTCCAGAGGTGACATTTCTCACCCAGACACCGTGGGCTGGCATCCAAGGCCAGGGAGATGGAGAGCCCATGATGTGGGACAGCCTTTGGTCACTGTGGCTGAGCCAGCAGTGGGAGAACAAAGTGAAGTGTCTGGCAGGTGAAGGAAGGAGCAAAAAGGGCCCCAGAGCCTCTATGCAAGAAGAAAAATAAACCCATAGTGACCCAGACTTCCCTCCTCTCACTTGAGGCCCATAGCAAAGGTTTGGGCCTGTGGTCATTCTGTAGGAAGAGTCTGTCACCTCTGCAAGTCCCTGAGAGACCAGCAGCCTTCAGCCTCGTGGTGATCCTAGAGAATCCAGAGGAAACTGTAGAGTGGATTAAGGAGCCCTAGTCTATTTGCAGTGCCCTAAACCCTACAATCCATGTCCTCACAGCCTCAAGCCTTGTCCTTAAGCTTCCTCCAGGCACTCACACTCTTTCCTCCGCTCACTTTGCAGTGATGGGGACTGGTGGCTGGCAAAGTCCCTCAGCAGTGGCAGGAAAGGCTACATCCCCAGCAACTTCGTTGCACAAGTGGACAGTTTGGAAGAGGAAAAGTAAGTGTGAAAGCTTATGAACCCTGATGCAGTGCCCTGTCTCTCAACAAGCTATGGAAAGGGCTTCGCTTGCTGGCAGGAAGATGTCATGGCTAGGTGGCAAGAGGTCTTTCATCATCCCAAACAACGCTGCCCAAAAGTCCAAGAGAAGTTTTAAGCACTGTATGGGTGTGAAGAAAGGATGAGGAGAAGGGGTGATGTTGTTATAGGGAAAGTGGGCCCAGAGGAAGCCGTCCCACTAATTACACCCATGGTGGAAAACAAGGATCCGGGGGAGAGAACATAAAGGACATGTTTGCACTGGTAAATCAGCAGTGCCAGGGATCATGTTCTGGTTCCACTGGGCCAATCCACCCACACACAGCTGTAAACCCCCTCAGCCTTCAAGAGGGTATCCACATGTAAACTGAGAATCTCTCTGGATAGGGTACATTGATCCAGGTCTTGGATGTGTCAGGGACAACACCAACAACTGAGTGCCAGTGACCAGACCCACAGCCTGGTGCTGTTGGTTTCATTAGCTCAGATGCAGCCTCCCTGCAAGGAAGATGGAAAGGAAGACTTGAGTCAAAAAAGTTTATAATGTCTCTAATACATGCAGCAGAAGAATTTTTCTTCCGTGACTTATCCTCTTTTATGGCATTCAGCTATAAGTGATCAGTCCTGCCTGCAATCTCCTCTTGGAGGGACCCAACCATCATTGAATTCAGCAAATATTTAGCAACACACAGAAATGTGGTTGAGACATAAAAGTTCTTTGTATCTAAACTGGCACTTCTCCTGTATAGGTGATCCTGCACATCCCATCTACTTCCTGCTCTTTCTGAATTACCAGGCTGTGAAACAAGCCCAGGATGACCAAAATCTGGTGTTAATCTACCAAAACCAGTCCATTGCTGCCACTTTCCAGCAGATAACAGACTATTTGCTGATAAAAATAACCCTCAGTTTCACAATGTAATGGCAAAAAAACCCCAAACCAAATAAACCCAAATAAACAAACTCTGCCCCAAACCCAACCAAATATACAAACAAAAACCCACCAAAACCAAAACCAAAAAAGAACTAACTGGAAATAATTCCTTTTTTTATACCTCCCCCCCCCCGAGCTTTTCCTTTTCAATGATGATTTTACCTTTTGTCTCTCCCAGGTGGTATTTTAGAACTCTGAGCAGAAAAGATGCTGAAAGGCTGCTCCTGTCCTCTGGTAACAAAGTTGGCTCTTTCCTCGTCCGAGAGAGCGAAACCAGCCAAGGTGAGACCCACAGAGCAAAGGTAACTCCTGTTATTGCCAGGGCTTGGAAAACCTTCCACACCTGAGCTGCAAAGTCCAGCTGTGCCAGAGTTTCTTGGATCTGGCAAAGATTTGCTCAGGATGTTATTTATGGGTGTGGTTTTGGCTGTGGGAAGAGTGGCTTTTGCCACCACAGTTCATGGCAGAGATGCAGGAATACAAATAAGCAGGAAAGATTTTCCACAACAGTGTGTAGGGGTTTTCTTTTCCTTCTCTTCCCAGGGAAATGTTACATTTTTTTTTGGCAAAAGGAGGTACTTCTGTGCACTCTTGAAAAAGTGTTTCTCCTGTTTGCAACAGCAACTCGCAGAATTTTGGAAAAAACCTTTTGGTGGAACATTTTCCCAGGGAAAACATGTTTTTCCTGATAATGTATAATAGGGGAAATACATACAAACCAGAACTTTTGGAAGGAGGTTGACTGGAGCAGGGAAGGTGGATTCATCCACTGTCCTTCCATATGAACATGTCTGACTTTTGAAGACACGATCCAATGAGGATGGAAAGGGCAGAGCATTGTAGTCACCTCTCTTGGGCAGTGGATACAGTTACTAACCATAATAGTTAATCATGTAATTGCAATTTCCATATTCTGTGCTGTTAATTTGTAGAGCCTGGGAGTTAGTTTGGGTTGTCCCATGGGAATTTCATATTATTTCTTTCCTACTTTTTCTCCTCCTTGCTTCCTCTGGGCCAGCCTGTGCGTTTACAGCTCGGAGGAAACGATGCTCAAGATGATCTCATGGTTCTGCTCTGAACCAGATCCAGTAGTTCAGGAAAGTATTTCAGTCTAGCTGTGATTTGGTTTCTTTGCTGTGAAATGGATACAGGAGTCTGTCCTTGACATGTAGAAAAAGGTGGGCTTTTGTCTTCCCTTACTATTTAGAAAAATAAAACTATTTAGGCTGGAAAAACCTCTAAGACCATCGAGTCCAACCATGACTCAATCAGTAGAGCTGGAGCACCTACCCAAAGTAATATGTGTCCTTCTTTTCTTTGACTCACTTCCCAACACTTCTACAAGACCAAACAGTAAGAGTGGGAACAATCATCCATCTTACAACTGGTTCTTGCCTACTGTACCTTCTCCTTCCTCCTTTTGTCTCTGTTTTTCCCTATTCATATGGGACTTCTCTAAGGCAGGATCTGTTCCCTCCACCATGGATACATCATTATCAGCCAATTAAATAGTGCCAGAGTCTGGATGTGACAGCTGCAATCTCATCTTCCTGTATCTGTCTCCCTAAGCCATCAGGCAGTGTCAGCAATGTGGCATCCTGCTTGGAATGTCCCCCTCTGCCCCGTGCCTGGGCCCACCTCCACACATCCCTGTTGAGCTGATGCCAAGCAGGAGGGCTGCTTTCCATGAGGATTTGTGGTTTTCAGAATTTTTAAGGAAGACCCAGGTCAGGAAACATTGAAGAGACTTGTTTTCAAGCGTTTCATTTGCAAGTCACTTGTTCTGCTGTATCTTGGTTTCCCTGCTCCCTTTGTGGTGCCTTTGCAAAGGTCAGGCTTGGATTAGTCACCATGTGCTGGTCTCCTGTTTGTCCCCTTCCCACTCTCCCTTTGTTTGCTGGGGTATTTGGGAAGTTGGCATTTCACCCAGGAAGGGTAGGGAGCAACACGTGCTCTTCACAAGCCCAACAAACACTTGTGTGTTGTATCCGAAGGTTTGGGAAGAAGTGAGATGCTCTGTTCACACATGATCCTGGTCTTTGTGGCATCTCTGGACACCATACGTGGATGGGATCAGTCCTTTCCCTACTCTTGCTCAGGACAATTGGCCCAGATCTCTGCTTACCACGAGCTGCACACACAGGATGGAATAATCCCCTGCAATTCTCCGGGGTGTGGGTGGGTCTGGGTCACACAGGGCTCAGACAGAGGGGGTGCAGTCCTGAGATTCAAGGAGAAATAAGCAGATCCTTAAAGCCCTGTGTCTGCTGTCTAGAAGATGTGTGATATTCTGCATTAGCAGATGTGGTGGGTTCCACTCCATGGAAGCCCCATATTAGTCCCAAATGCTCAGAGATCACCTTCTGCCCTGAAATGTGACTCTCACTTGTGCCTTTTCTGATATTTAGTGTAAAATATGGCTATTAGTCCTTCAAACACCTCATCCTCTGAATCAGCCTGTCCTCTCAGCTTCTACCTGAGCACCCTGAGCTTTAGGCTGCCTGAATGGCCACGATGACACCATTTGATCCTTCTTAACCACATCTTCCTCCTCTCTAAAGAGAAGTGAAAAAAGAAAGCCCTGCATCTCCAAATGTGCCATGAAGCCGAGTTTCCCAATGCAAAATATCCTGTGACCCACCAAGAGATGTCCAGAGCAATGCCATGGAATTAACTCTGCCCTTTGAGCCTCACAGGTTCCTTCTGTTTTCCTTCCCCATGACTTGTATTTTCATTCACTTTTCACATCACCAACAAAATCCGACCTTCAGCGCTGAGCACGGGGTTGAGCTGCTCAAACTGGAAGGTGATTGTCTCATACTGGGCTGTCTCAGCATGTCTCAGATTTTGCATCCTGCCTAGGATCAGCACCTATTCCCAGCCCATCCTAAGCAGAGTTTCATTTTGCTCGTGGTTTCAGACACAGAAACTCTGCAAACCCGGGGGCTTCGCTTTCCCTCAACATTTTGCAGAGTCCCTGCAAGGCACATTCAGCATCCTGGGAAGAGGGGAAGATGGAGACAGTGTGGGAAACACACCACTCGTCACAGAATCACAGAATATGCTGAGTTGGAAGGGATCCACAGGATCATTGAGTCCAACACTTAGCTCTGCACAGGACCATCCCCAAGAGTCACACCCTATGTCTGAGAGTATCATTCAAACACTTCTTCGACTCTGGCAGCCTTGGTGCCATGACCACTGCCCTGGGGAGCCTGCTCAGTGCCCAGTTGCCCTCTGGGAGAAGAACCTTTTCCTGAGATCCAACCTAACCCTGCCCTGACACAACTCCAGTCCATTCCCTGAGTCCTGTCACGGGTCCCCACAGACCAGAGATCAGTGCCTACCTCTCCTCTTCTCCTCCTGAGGAAGTTGTAACTGCAGTGAGGTCTCCCCTCAGTCTCCTCTTCTCCAGCTGAACACACCAAGTGACTTCCAAAATCTGGGAATTGTGAAATCATCAGTGGGGCACCAGCCTTGCTGAAGCTGCTGCAAATAAACCAATGTCTCCTTGCAGTAATAACCATTCCAAAGCCTGCAGGAGCACATTCCCACAGCTGTGGCGAGTCACGAGCTCCTGGCTCCCAGCAGGAATGTTGGGTCTGTGCTCCCGGCAGGAGGGACCTCGCTGAGCTCAGCCACTGCATCCAGCTGAGCTCCTGGATTCCCATGGCGAAGGAGTTAAGAGGCTGATGAGAGCCATAGGAGGAGGAGATGCCACGTGTTGTGGGACTCAGTCTGAGGCAGCATCAAAATGCAGATACAACAGCCTGAGCTCCCACTGCAGCCTTGAGTTGGCTGTCAAATCCTGAGCATCTTAGAGCCATCTCCAGGTGCTCCAGAAGGAGGTGGGGATTTGCACCTTGTCTGCCAAACCCATGCAGATCACAGAATCACAGAATCATGGAATGGGTTGGGTTGGAAGGGATCTTTAAAAATCATCTAGTCCAACCCTCCTGCAGCAAGCAGGGTCATCTTCCACTAGACCAGGTTGCTCCAAGCCCTGTCCAACGTGGCCTGGAACACTTCTAGGGATGGGGCAGCCACAGATTCTCTGGGCAGCCTTTCCCAGGGTCTCACCACCCTTGATGTACCAGAGCATCTGAAGTGGTACCAAACACTCATGTTTGGGTGAATCAGCCCCATGTGTGATGTGAAGTTGAAACTCACCCTTTACATTTTTTGCTGCTCCTTTCCATACAAAGCTGTGAACAGAAAGGACCTGAGCACCCTTGCAGGACGGTTTGGGGATCCCAGACTTGGAACAGGAGGGTCTAACACCCAGAGCTTCCCAGGGTAAGGTACAGTTGTGCTCATGGGGCTCTGAGCAACCTGGTCTAGAGGAAGGTGTCCCTGCCCATGGCAGGGGTTGAAACGAGGTGAGCTTTAAGGTCCCTTCCAACCCAAACCATTCCATGATTCCGGGAAGAATCTTTCCAGCCTTAGTGCTTTGCTTTGCTCAGCAGCTCCCAAGGGAACAGTAGCAAGTCAAGGAGAGTGACAGGGAAGCTCTGCCACACTCACTCCAGCAAACTGAATTGTGACTTGGGGTGAAATACAGCATTGACTCTAATGACAGGGTAAGGATTAACACTGGTAGCAGGAAGCTGAGAGATCGACCCTGTCAGTGTTTGAAAGATGCAGGAGAGTTTAAAGGGTCAATGAGGTCTGGAAAGGAGGTCCTGCAGAACAGAAAGTATTTTGGGTGCAGCCACAGTAGTAAAAAGATCAGGTCTCCTCTTCTCTGCTGACTCCTGGCCCCCAGGCACCCACTGGCAGATATGTTAGTCGTTAATTCCTGGACTTCCTTCTGCAGGATTGTCTGTCCTCAGTGCAGCTGCACTCACACCACGTTTGGCTCCTTCCCTGAGCAGTCCTTGTGCTGTAAAAATCCCACATAAACCCTAAGCCATGTCCCAGGCATGCAGAGCACCCTCTTGGACTTGTGCCATATGACCCCAGCTCTGAAGGGCTGCAGCCTGGCCTGCACAGTATTCCAAAGTCTTTGAAATTAAAACAACATCATCATCCTCAACAGCAGAAATAACAGTTAATAATAGTAATAATAGTTGTAGAAATAATAATAACAGCAATGATAATAATCATAACAGTAGTAGTAATAGTAATGATATGTAAGTGTTGCCATTGTTTTATTCTTCATAGAATCATAGAATCATTTAGATTGGGAAGGACCTCAAAAATCATCAAATCCAACCTTTGTCCTTAATGTTTATTATCTATTATGTTTATTATTTATTATTTTGGAACTTAGAGTCGCATGGATACCACAGAGAAGCCAAAGGAGATCTGGGCCCAAGTACTAAGGAATGTGAATGTGGCTCTCAAACTCCAGCAGGACTTGTGCTGCTCTGCACTGCAGACACAATTCCCAACAACACCTCCCCGCACCCACCAGGGACCAAAAATCACTCCTTGGGAAAATATCCTGAGCTGTGCAGTGAAGTTTGGTGACTAAGACATGTCCTGAAAAAATGAGCCATTCCTTTGCCCTTCCCTGGAGGTTTTATTGCCCCACTGAAGACATTTCAGGGCTGTTCCTCAGTTGTTCAGCTGCAGGACTGATAGAACCTAAAGGGCTTCTCAGTCTGTCTTCTGCCTGATGAAGAAGAATCTTCTGCTCTTCTGAATCTTTCCATATGGTGAAGAAAATATTCAGAATTACCTTCCAATTTGTGCTTCTCTTGCTCTGCATTAAAACCAGCAGGTTTTTCCTGGAGCCTTATGTCACCAGATCTTTTAGTCAGGACTCTGCAGGAAGGGAGTCCCCTCAAAATGATTCCTGGCAACTGGAAAAATTTTAGGCTGTCCCAAACTCTGCTCGTAAACCTTTATAATCACTGCAACAGAGCAAATGTCCACAGAGCAGGTTTTCTTTTGCTGCTTTTTATAAATGCAGACGGTTTCCAGGCGCAGTGCAGGGAACTGCTGGTGCTGGGATGGGGAAACAGCAGCCAGTGAGGGCTTTATGTTAGTAAACTTTCCCCTCCCATGCAGGATTAGAGTTTCAGAGTCACTGTGGACAGCCCTGCTTCTGCTTAGGATCCTGCATGACAGATCCTTACTTTTAAATATATATAGCCTTGCCTTTGCAGACATTAAAACAGGCAGTCTGTCAACCCAGGGTGACGTATTAGACTTGTAACAACTTGCAGCAACTTACTCCGGAAATCTGATCCAGACTCGGGGAAAAACCCACTGCTCAGGCTGTATCGAATCGCACTGGCACGGGCTGGAAGCGCTGCTCAGTAGCAACATCTAGTGACGTTTTTGCGCACTAAAAACCAACCCCAGGGCTTAGATTCTCATGTAGATAGGGTTGGAGGGATGGACTGTTGAGCAGCTCCCTTGAGGTTAAAAGGCACACGATTCCAGATGGGAATCTCTGGATGTGGTTTAGCCACAGTCACAAGTTCTTGGCTGAACAAGATAATTCCCCTGAACCCCCTTTCTGTACCTCCCAGCTGACCTTGGCACACAGTTTATAAGGGATAACAGGGACACAGGGACCTTGGATAAGGCTGAGAAGGGACACATATTTCTTGGCCTTATTTCTCCCACCAAAATTCTGGTTGTGCTGGTGGGGTGGTTCAGCCCCTTGTCAGTCCTGTGTTTCTACAGACCTGTGAGACTGCAGTTACCTGTTTCATCCAGATGAAAATGGCTTTATATGGCTTTAAACTGAAAGAGGGCAGGGTGAGATGGGATATTGGGAAAGAATTTTTGGCTGTGAGGGTGGTGAGGCCCTGGTACAGGTTGCCCAGAGAAGCTGTGGCTGCCCCATCCCTGGAAGTGTTCAAGGCCAGGTTGGATGGGGCTTGGAGCAACCTGGGATAGTGGAAGGTGTCCCTGCCCATGGCAGGGGCTTGGAATGAGATGATCTTTAAGTTCCCTTCCAACCCAACACATTCTGTGATTTCATGATTCTGTGAGATGATGGGGTTGACAGAGCTCAGATGGGAGATGTGGAAAGACCATCATGAGCTAGGGAGCATCTTATTGCTCTGTCTGGAGATGTGTTATTGATTCCAACAGTGCTTCCATGGGGTTGCTGGCCATGGCATAGGCAGGTCTTACTAAACAAAGCCTTGACAGAACCAGCCAAGCTCTGATGAACCTTTATCCTCTCCACTTGCCTTGGACAGAGGGAAGTCTTTGCAGCCCTGACAAGGCATCGGCAAGGGCTGGGAGGGGTGTCTGCAGCTGAGGAAAGAGGAGGGAGCTGGTCCCTGATGAAGGTGCTGATTGTCCTCACAATTCCTTCTGCTCATTCTCCAGGTGCCTATTCCCTGTCTGTGAGAGACAGCAACTCTGCCCAGGGGGACATCATCAAACACTACCGGATCCGCTCCTTGGATGATGGGGGGGGATATTACATCTCCCCCAGGATGACATTCTCCAGCCTACCAGAGCTCATCCAGCATTACTGCCGTAAGTTGTCTGCCTTCCCTGATGGATTTGTGTCCCAGAAGAAACTGGGGACAGAGGGAGGAGGGGAGGCTTGCGAGACATCACTTCGGCTCCACCCACTGTCATGGACCAGGTGTGCTCCTACAAGCAGAGCTTGGACACCCATGTCCTGGTTTTCATTCTGAGAAACTGCAAGGGTGAGCTCTGCCCATAGCCCTAAAATCAGAGAGTGTCTCCCATAAGGAAAGGAAAGACATGAATGATGTTGGGACATGCAGGAGGGATGCTTGGGAAGCAGGGTTTGGCCTAACTGGGCAGGATAATTTGCTCCTCTGTGGCTCCCTTTGAGCTTTTTCCTTTCATTGGATCCGTTTTGGGTGCCTTGATCCCTGTGGCTGAAACATTTCATGGAATCATCGAATTATTAAGGTTGGAAAAACCCTCTAAGATCACGTCCAACCATTAGTCTAACCCATGTTCCCAAGTGCCACAACTACACAGCTTTTAAATCTTCCAAGAACAGTGATTCCACCACTGCCCTGTGTGGCTGTGGAGGTTTTCCTATGGGCTCATTATTCCTGGCATGTGTAAATGGAGGAGGAGGAAGGGGAGCTTAGCTCTGCCATCCCATTGAACTGTTCTGTGCTTCATCCTCACACAGAGAGAGGGGATGGCCTGTGCCAGCGCCTCACAGCTCCCTGCATATCCCTGGTTCCCCAGAGACCCTGGGCACAGGATGAGTGGGAGATCCCACGGGAGTCTCTGAAGCTTGTGAAGAAGCTTGGCAGTGGGCAGTTTGGAGAAGTGTGGATGGGTGAGTATAATTCCTCCAATTTCAGGGAAGAAACATATAAAGAGAGGAGATGGAAAGTCCTCTTTCCCTAAGGCTATTCTGGGAGTGGGAATTCTTAAGTATGGACACTTATTTATGGGGACACACAGAGTAGGAGATGCCATATTCCTGGGAAGGACTGGACAGCTTGTGTTTGCACAGATCAGTGGCTGAGCAAGGGTTTCACAAGCCGGAGACGTGATGGGTGTTGAAGTGACTTCATACTCATCTCCTGAGAAATGCTCTTATTCTTCCTATGAACCCTGGGCACGGTTGTAGGTTACACACAGCAGAGTAGATGGGTGATATTTTCCCACTTTTTCTGCTTCCCTGTTCCACTTTTTAACCCAGATCTGAATCCCTGATGCCTTCCTGCCCACTGCTAATCAGTGGGAGAGGAAGTGGAGTGAGCTCAGCTTCCTTTGCTGTCCTCTCTGTGGTTACTGGTTGCCTCGGCAATTGAGATTTGCAGACAGGACCAGGGTGAGTTCATGTCCTGAGTGCAGAGTCCTGGCTTTTTTCATGGCATTTAGATCATTTGAAAACCCAGCTGGTGGGAGGCCCCAGGGGTTTCACCCAGAAAGAGTTTTGCAGGGCTGGGAGGACAGTGTGAGGATGGGCTCATTCCATGGGCAGGGATGATCCCTGATGCAGCTGCATGGATTGACAGTTGTGTCTCCCTTCTCCTCTCACAGCTGCTGGCACTGGGATTTACCAAGTGTTTCTTTATGAGAGATGCAAGCTGTTACTGTGGTTTTCTGTGCTCCTTGATCCATGAGCTTTTCTCCTTATTGCCTAGCCTGATAGAGCCCACAGAGGACCCAGAATTCCTCAAAGCATCATTCTCTTTCTGCAGGCTATTACAAGAGCAACATCAAGGTGGCTGTGAAGACCATGAAGGAGGGCAGCATGGATCCTGATGCCTTCTTGGCAGAGGCAAACTTGATGAAGAAGCTGCAGCACAACAAGCTGGTCCGGTTATATGCAGTGGTCACCAAGCAGCCCATCTACATCGTGACAGAGTACATGGCCAATGGTAAAAACCCTCACTGAGGGCTGTGGAGGAGGGTTTTGTACCAAACCTGTAAGCAGAAGGACTAGGAAACCCAAAAGTTTGTTTCTACTACACAAAGGGACTTTTTGGGTGATGAAAAAAAAGCTGCTTCACGTCATGGTGATGCTCTATTTGAAAAGCATTTGAAGTTCTCATCTCCACTGTTCCTACTGCAAGTTTGTGTCAGATTTTTACTCCCCTCGTGGTGAAATTGTCTTTCCTTTTTCCCCTCTTGTCTATAAGGATTTGAGTGATGAATGCCCAGCAGTTTGCAACAGGTCTGTGCAAAATAGAGGAGAAATGGAACTGAGTTTGGGGACTTTTCTAATGGGCAGATGCTCCAGCAGGCACCCATTCTGGTTCCTCAGACTTTCTCTAGGAGGCAGGCAGATGTGTTGCCTATATTCTGAGAAGGACCAGGGAAAACAAATGTTAAGATTTATTAATTAGATTTATTATTCATGATTCATTAGATTTACAGAAGAGTTTCAGCAGCGTTTCCTCTTTTGCAGGGTGTTTGCTGGATTACTTGAAGACGGAAGAAGGAAGCCAGCTGAGTCTCCCCAAGCTCATCGACATTGCTGCTCAGGTTAGTGAGCAGCCACTGGGAAAACGGGCTCAAGGTTTGCTATGGCCTCAGTGAAATTCTTCCAAGTCTGAAGTCTGTCAGAGTGTGGATTTCATGGAGGAAAACAGCTCCTCCTGGTGTGTCCTCTTAGGATTTCTCTCCAACCCTCTCGTACTGATGTGCATGTGAGCTCAACAAAGCTCAGCTGTCCTCAGGACAGCCCCGGGGAGCTTTGTGCAGTGCTAGAGATCTAGAGTTTGGGGGATTTTAGGGGAGTTGGGTTTGTTTTGGTCTGTTTTTATTTGTTTTGCTTTCCTGGCTTGCTGAGCAGGGAACTAGTTTGTTTTTCTTTTAACAAAAAGGAGAGAAAGCGCAACAAACAGATTTTTAATGTAGACACACACTGGCTTTCAGCAGTTTTTCCCTCCTGATGATGAAGCATAAAAGATGTTCTGACCCTCAGATCTGGGGATATTGTTCCTTATAAGAACAAACCTTTACCTTCTTAGGGTAAAACATCCCCAGGCTGTAAATCTTAATAGTTGCAGCTGCACAGTAACATTTTAGTCCAGAAGTGACTCTAAACACAAATAGGTCAAAGTTAGGGAAACCATAAGAAGGATGAGAATGATAAAATCACTCCATTTTGATCCTAGCCAGAAGCTGACAGAATTTGGCTCACCCAGAGCAAAGTTAGGCTAGTTAGGAAGTATTGGGAAAAAAACATGAAGCATCAGGGTGAGTACAACTGAATAAAGGACTGGGATTTACCCATAAAATCATGAAACTCTGTGGGTCAGAGTGAGCCTGAGGAAACAATGTGTAAAGGCTGGTTGGTTGCTTCCAGCCGTTATACAGAGTTATTTTTTTTAATTAATTAAAAACTGGAGGATCTTAATATTTGAGCAAATGTTTTATGACAGTAAAAATTAAAATGCTCTTAAGCAGTGCCACTTTCTATCATTTTTGCTTTGCACCATTCAAAGTGGTGGAGAGGAACATGTTTCTGTTCCTTCCTTCTTCACTACTGATAAATCTTCCATATCTGCAGCTTTATCATTGTTGATTGGGGGAGGTTATGGGGCCAACTACACCCTCCCTTAAATTAATTAAGAAATTAATTTCTTAATTTCTCTTAATTTCTCCCCTCCTTCTCGCTTTACCTCCTCACTTCCCTCCCTCCTTTTTTCATTCTTTCATTCCCTCTCTTGAAAATTGCACCCTGAGGTCTGTTTTAAGTTCCTGATGATAAGGAAAATGACCCAAATTCATATTACAGAGCCCTTGGGATTAGTGGGAGCATTCCCTAGAAATTGGTTTGATGCTTTTCTATGCCAGAAGAAAGTGCAGTGGGACCAGAACAGTCTGTACAGGGGTGACCCAGAGCAGTGTTATAGAATCACAGAATCACAGAATGGTTTGGGTTGGAAGGGAGCTGAAAGCTCATCTCATTCCAATCCCCTGCCATGGACAGGGCCTCCTCCCACTATCCCAGGTTACTCCAAGCCCCATCCAACCTGTTCTTGGACACTTCCAGGGATGGGACATCCACTGTCTCTCTGGGCAAACTGCACCACACACCAGGACCAGGAGAACTGAACACAGACCAAACCCCCCCACCCCAAAGATGTAATAACCCACAGAAGTCACCCCCAGCATGGGGGTAGGAAGGATTTTGCCCATTCCTGAGGAATGGGCATCAACTGGAAGGACAGCTTTCCTCCTTCCCCCTCCCACCCCAGCACCACCTCCCCAGGGCAAGGATTCAAACATTCACAGGGTATCTGCAGGAGGAGGAGGAGGAAAAGGCAGTGTTCTGAGCTATTGTGCAATGTGTTTATCTGTGGTGCTGGACCGGCATCACAGCCCAACAGGCACCAAACCCTCTCAGACGCAATATTTGACCCAGTGACATCTGTCAGAGCTAACATTAGAAATCTCTGGGCTGAGGCTCTTGATCCTGTGGTCAGTCTTGAGGGTAAAAGCTTGAAAACACTCTGGGCTGGAGCAGGCCTATCACCAGGTACTATCTCATTAACATCAGGACAGGAAATTACATCAATTCTTCCATTTTCCACTGCAGCAAGCAGCACTCACGCTGGAGGGGTGTTGACACAGGTTAGAAATGCAGCATTGGAAAGTACATGTGAGTATCCTGTTTGAAACCACATGTAAGCTGAGATGATGATGTGAATCTGAATGGAGTGGAAAATTGCTCTGCCCTCACCCACAGGCACATCAAAGCTCTAATATATGCTAACCATTGCTAGCAGGGACTGCATGAATCCAATTCCCCAATAAATGCCCAACCCAAAACTCAGACTCAAACTTGCAATCTCTTTTTTTTATCAATCTCTCTTTTCAAGCTCCCAGCACTCATCAGTCAAAGATTGCTGCTGTCATTTACAGAGGCTCATCACACACCAGGCACCTCGATTGGATATTAGGAAGAAATTCTTCCCTGTGAGGGTGGGGAGGCCCTGGCACAGAGAAGCTGTGGCTGCCTCACCCCTGGAAGTGTCCAAGGCCAGCAACCTCGACACTTCTGGCAACCTGGAGCAACCTGGGCTAGTGGAAGGTGTCCCTCTGCCTGCATCAGAGAGGTTGGAACTAGATGACCTTTAAGGTCCCTTCCAATCCAAACCACCTTGTGATTCTATGATTCCTTGATGACCACCCTGCTACAAGGAGATAAATATTGCAAGATGGTCTTGGGAGCAAGAACCTCCCAAAGTATAATTTGGAGATGGTTGAAGAGGGTAGCACATGCCCAGGACAAAGGATTTTTCTGGACATACACTCTCTATTCAGGTCATATTTCTATGGATATCTGTGTCTTCTGATCTTACACATCCTGTAGGTATCAGAGGGGAAAACTGTGCTGTAGGGAGCTGGGGGTGTTCACCTGGAGAAGGCTCCAAGGAGACCTCAAAGCCCCCTCCAGTGTCTAAAGGGGCTCCAGGAGAGCTGGAGAGGGATTTTGGACGAGGGCCTGGAGATGCAGGACAAGGGGGAATGGCTTCCCACTGAGACAGGACAGGGTGAGATGGGATATTGGGAAGGAATTGTTGGCTGTGAGGGTGGTGAGGTCCTGGCCCAGGTTGGCCAGAGAAGTTGTGGCTGCCCCATCCCTGGAAGTGTTCAAGGCCAGGTTGGATGGGGCTTGGAGCAACCTGGGATAGTGGAAGGTATCCCTGCCCAAGGCAGGGGTTTGTAAGTAGATGATCTTTAAAAGTCCCTTCCAAGCCAAACTAATCTCTGATTCTATTATTCGGCTTTTTCTTTTCTTAATTCACATATTTATTCTGGAGTGTTTATGATTAAAATCCCCACCAGAGAGGAGAGACTTGTGGCAGAAACTGGGAATCCAGTGATGTGGTTTCAGCTTCACTTCAGCTTTCTGCCTCTTGCTGCAGACAAGACTCAGCTCACGGCTGTAACTCCGGAGCAAAACAGAGAGTAGTGCTTTTGTTCTGCTTGACTTGTCTGCTCAAAGCTTTCAGGCCCTGCCTGTGCTGGCAAAGCTGAATGTACGTGAGAATGTGCAGCTGGAACGTACAAAGCACATGTACATGGGAAATATCTCTTTATTAATGTGTCTGTCTGTCTGTTGATCCACCTGCCCATCCATCCATCCATGGAGCGCTTATTCATGTCCACGCACATGGAAGCACATGAGCAACCCCGTGCTTTGTAAAGGTGGGTAAAAGGCAGCCAAGAGTTTCGTGGGGAGGTGATGATGAAGGTGGACTCTTCCTCCCCTCCAGGTGGCAGAGGGGATGGCCTACATCGAGCACATGAACTTCATCCACCGCGACCTGAGAGCCGCCAACATCCTCGTCTCAGAGACCCTCTGCTGCAAAATCGCTGATTTCGGGCTGGCCAGGATCATTGAGAACGAATACCTGGCACAGGAAGGTGGGTGTTGTTCCCAGAATTGCCCCACCAGCACATTGCCCTTATCTCCCATCCCCATGCCATGCAGACATTCCAAGATCCTGGGCTGGGATCAGGCACTGATGGTGTGAGACCTGAGCCCACATTGCTGCTGCTGGCAGCACCCAGGCAGGGCACAGAGAAAGAAAGAGTCAAAAATTGGCTCCTCAGCAAGGCAGTGGCACTTGGGGAGAATAAAGAACAAATGAGGCTCGCAGAGGGAAATGGGAAGAAATCTTTTGGCACTGTTTGGAGGAATCCTGCAGAATCTCAGGTTGGCTTCCTGGAGAAACGTGACCTCTGCTGATGAAATCAGCTGTGCCCCCATGCTCAGATGGAGTCAAGTCCAAAGGGAAGGAAATAGGAAGAGAACTTTGTCATTGGCCCTGCAGAGGGGAGCTGGAGCCATGAAACTGGACTCAGCAGCAGTTTCCAGGTGTCCCAGGCAAAGCAAGCCCAGACCAGATCAGGTCCCTTCTATAAGAGAGAGACAGCTTAGAAAAGACAGAATTATGGAATCATTAAGGTTGGAAAAGACCTCTAAGATCAATGAGCTCTGAGGTCAGATATGAGATTAAATTATTCATATTGCAAAGAGATCAGGGAAACAAGCAGAAGGGATTGAAATAAAGCAATTAAGTCTGGCATAAGTGGGACTTGCTGGAAGATTCCTCCTCTAGAGTTGGGATGAAGTGAAAATTCCCCAGAAAATATTCTGGGGAAAAAAAATTGAATAGATTTTTTTTTTGTGAGATAGGAAACTTTTCTTTCAATTTCCTGTCCCAAAACACTTAATGATAAAAATTATGCCCATTTCAACATGCAAAACTATTTCAAAGTAGTAAAAGCTCCCAAATATAATTTGCAAAATGTCATGAAAGGGAACTGTGACTTTGCTGCAATTTTTTAAGGCAGTTTTTATCCTTAAGAGAAGCTTTGATGAAATCAGTATAATTATGTTAATAACCAAAGGAGGTACTTTTCCAGTGGAAAACAGCTTCTATTAGCATTTTCCCAGCTAATATTACTCTGAAATAACAGCTGCCCCTCTGTCTGCTTTGAGCAATTTTCACTTCATAGATTGCATTTCTGAGCCTCATCAGTCAGAGCATGATGTACAGCAGCCAAAGCACTTCTTTTACACCCTGCAGTTGGATTTTCAGTCCTGAAAGGATGTATATAAATAAAAATGTGGTTTCCTCTACAGTGTAACAACACCAGTTCCCACTTATCAACCTGGTTTGAGCTGGTTTTTTTGTTGTTTTTTTTTTGATCTTAGCTAAACTGAAACAGCAATCTTATGGTCATTGCTGTCCACAGTGGGTTATGCTGCTTTACGAACTGGAGAGTTTATATTTGCTGTATCATTTGTGCACTTTTGATAAAAACAGCTCCCTTGTAGTGAGTGATCTCATAAAATCGTAAGATACCAGGTTGGAAAGGAACCTCACGGATCATCTGATCCAACTTTTCTTGGCAAAAGCCAAAGAAAATCTGTACAGAATAAAATCCTACAGTTGTTGTCCTCTAGTAAGGCTGACAGAGACATTGTCTGTGAGTACCCCATCCAGCTCTGGGATCTCCAACATTAGAAGGACATGGAGCTGTTGGAGCAGGTCCAGAGGAGGCCATGCCGATGATCCAAGGGCTGGAGCCCCTCTCCTATGAAGAATCACAGAATCATAACCAACAGAAACCAGGGATCAGTTCTGGGGAGCTGATTGCTGTGCCTGTGGCACATGAGGGAGATGCTCAAACTCCAGGTGCTATTTTCCTTTGTTTCCTCCGGACAGGTGCGAAATTCCCAATCAAATGGACGGCACCAGAGGCCATTAACTATGGAGTTTTCACCATCAAATCTGACGTGTGGTCCTTTGGGATCCTCCTGACAGAGATCATAACCTATGGCAGGATCCCTTATCCAGGTACAGTGCACAGGGAATACAGGATGTGTCCGTGGACTTCCAAGCATCTGGTGATGCTTTAGGCTTGGAGGCACTTATTGAAATGTGCCCAGACACACACAAGTGTCTCTTAGAAACACAGAACTGTTCAAATTGGAAAAGAACTCTAAACTGAGCCTAACCATTAACCCAGCACTGCCCAGCCCAACACCATGTCCCCAAATGCCACATCCTCACATCTTTTAATCCCTCCAGGGATGGTGATTCAGCCACTTCCCTAGGCAGCCTGTACCAGGGCTGGACAACCCTTTCAGGGAAGAAATTCTTCCTCATATCCAATTTAAACCTCAGCTGGTGCAACTTGAGACTCTTTCATCTTGTCCTGTTGCTTATTACATGGGAGAAAAGACTGAACTCCACTTGCCTCCACCTTCCTGTCAGGGAGTTGTAGAGAACAAGAAGGTCCCCCTCGAGCCTCCTTTTCTCCAAGCCGAGCCCCCCCCCAGCTCCCTCAGCTACTCCTGGTGCTCCAGCCCCTTCCCCAGCAATATTGCCCTCCTCTGGACATGCTCCAGCCCCTCAATATCTTCCTTATGATGAGGAGCTCTTCGTGCTGGGTTTCCTTTTCTGAGGGTCCCACAAGCCTCGGTTATACCTGTGCTAAGCTAAACTTACAGAGGGGAGTCAGGGAGGGGACAGAGGGATGGAGGAAGGATCACAACCCTGAAGAAGGGATTGTTCTGCAGCCTCTTGTGCCCCTCCAGCTCTGCCTGGCTGGGAGCTGCTGGGAGCACGGACCTTCAGGACGCTGCATAACTCCTGCTGGGCTGTGTTTCCCTCCAGGGATGACCAACCCCGAGGTGATCCGCAACCTGGAGCGTGGCTACCGCATGCCCTGCCCGGAGCTGTGCCCCGCGGAGCTCTACAGCGTCATCCTGAAGTGCTGGCGCAGCAAACCCGAGGAGCGCCCGACCTTCGAGTACCTGCAGTCGGTGCTCGAGGACTTCTACACGGCCACGGAGAAGCAGTACGAGCCAGAGCCTCAGCAGTGAAGCCACCGCCCACCAGCACCTGGCAACGGGGCTGGAGGGAGGACACCGCCCTGTGGTACTTTCCTTTTCTCCCGTGTGCCGCCCACGATGCGCTGGGAGACAGGGAATGAGGAGGGACACGATGCTGCCGGCTCTGTGGTTGTCACAGAGACTAAAGAGGAGGCTGAGAGATGTCACAACTCCTTCCTCACCCGCCCTGTAGGTCTGCACCCACTTTGCAGACATCTCCTCTGACAGGAAGGACAGCTGATTTCTTCGTGGCCCACTTGGATACAGAAAAGCCCCTCAGCCCTGCAGCTGCAGCCCTGGGAAGAAGGGACCATGGCCGGGGTGGGGGTGGTGGTGGGAGGTGCAGAATCTCCCCCCCATTTCTGATTCCACTGATGGCAATACTACAACCCCCTCCGTGCCACGGGCAGGGGTGGGAGCGTGTCCTGTCTGCACCTCCTTGGGCCACACCAGGCTTCCGAGCTCTGGAGAAATCTCTCCAGGTGACGCCCCCACTCTTTCCCAAGTCATTAATAAAAACGTGGGTACCACCATTTCACATTGCAGACATCAAGGTGAGAGTGAGCACCTGTGCTTCCCGCGCCCGCCTCCATCCCATGGAGAAGGGAGAGGCTGCAGAGCTTCCCGGGAAGCACCGGGTGGTGCTGGGGTGGTAGCCGGGGTGGGAAGTGAGGGATTCCCGAGGTGCAGCCCATTGGAGGCAGGAGAGACGTTCGTAGTGTGGCCACGAGATGTCCCTCCTTCCCAGCAAATCCGAGTGGCTCCTGGGAATCAAAAGTATATATAATAAAAAACCTCAGAAATAAACCCCCTCCTTCTTGTCTGAGCCTTCACTGCCCAAGCTCCCGGTGCAGCATCACGTCAGCCCCCAGTCCCTCTCTGTACCCAGCACCAGGAGGGTTCAAATGCCATTTCCCTGCTTTCTGGTGCATCTCTGACCCACAGCTCCAGAGGGAATTACCACAACAGGCTGCAGGGTGGTCTCCAGTCAGTTTTACCGGGCTAGGGAGTGGAGAACGAAGAAATAAGGCACAGATAACACATGGAAGGGGTGTGAAGACCACAGGAATGAGCACCAAGTTGGGATGCAGGTGGACTCTCCTTCAGGTTACAATGTTGAGAAATATCTCCCCAAGTTGTTTCATCTGCTCTTTTCTACCCCATGAAGTAGATTTTGAGTCCAGCTGCAGAGGACGCATTTCACAGTGTAACAGGGATGACACGAAAAAGAAACAGCAGAGATGAAATGAGAAATCTCCATGGAGACCTTATAAACATCAAAGGGCACTTATAAGAAAGGTAGGGACAGACTTTTTGGCAGGACCTGTAGAATAGGACAAGGTGTGATGGTTTAAAACTAAAAGAGGGTGGATTTAGGACAGTTAAAAGGATGAAATTTTTTACAATGAGTCTGGTAAAACACTGGCACAGGTTGCCCAGAGAAGCTGTGGCTGCCCCATTCCTGAAGGTGTCCAAGGCCAGGTTGGACGGGGCTTGGAGCACCCTGGGATAGTGGGAGGTGTCCCTGCCCATGGCAGGGGGTTGGAACTGGATGATCTTTAAGGTCCCTTCCAAACCAAACCATTCCATGATTCTATGACCCATCTGCCAGCAAAAAATACCAGACCATCCCCAACAGAGGATACAGAATTACTTGTTCACGCCACTGCTGCAAAAGAACCTGGGAGGAAAAGGAGTAGGAAAATTCCCCACAAATTGTAAGGACAGCTGGGCAGCAAATATCAGTCCAATGCCTTGATCTTCAGCACCAGAATGTCCCTGTCTGTCACCTGTAATGAGAAAAAATTCCTCTCCCTGATGCCAACATCACTTCCCAGGTGTATTCCCATGGGATAAGGTGCTTGTGTTGGCATGACCAGCATTTTGCCTGGCTTTAAATGCTATTTATTTCCCCCTTTTGCAGACCCACAGAAAAGAAGACTCCTAGACTCAGAAGAAGGGAAGTAAGTGAGATAATTCAGCCTCAGAAATCCTAGATCTAGCAGAGAAACCCTAGTGTGTCCAGGATTTTTCCATAGGGCTGGTGCCTAGGGGTCTGTGGGAGACCTGCATCCCTCTAGGACTGAACTAGAGCTGGATGGGAAACACTGGGCTGTGGAAAAGATCTCCATCTTCACAACCTGCACCCCATGAACAAAGTGCTAGTGAGCCCTAGAACTAATTTAATCAGGCTTGGTCCAGTTCCTTCATGGTGCCCAAGAGACAAGTTACATGTGCTATAATTATACAAAACCCATTTTAAACCACAAAAATAAAGCCATTTATTCAATAATTTCACTGGACCTGAAGGAACAGTCTTGAACTCCAGCTTGGTCTTTCCCAGCTACCAGGAACTCTGTGCAGGACTAGCAGATTTCTGTTAATGAGGTGATAGGCAGAAAATAAATACAGATGAAAGTTATTTGACTCCTTGGCTGTTAATATTTTATGGAAGTGAAAACTGTGGACTATTTGTGCTGGAACAAACCAGGAAGAAGAGCTGCAGGGTGTCTGCTGAGCACTTGTACATTGCGTTATCACCCAAGGCCAAAGTGTCAAGTATTGTAGCTCAATTTAGAAAGGAAATGGATATTTTTATGGCCAGTGGCAGCACGTGAGCAAGCCCAGGGTGAACATAACAAGAGACTGTAAGCTCTGCTTCCTCTACACGAGACACCACAGCCTTTTTTGTTCATGTAGCACAAACATGTGTTCAACTTGTTCCCTGGGGCAGACACTCACCTGGCTCTTCCAGCCCTGGAAGAAGCCACTGGAAAATCTTCCCCTGCTCAAAGGAGTGGGCTGGGGTTGTGCCACCAAGATGAGCCTCTCCAGGGGATGGAGGGAGAGGTGAGATCCATGAGCAGCCATGGTTTTACACAGTATCCACCAAAACCACTGGGAAGTGGGTTTCACAGCTCCACCGGAGCAGGGATAGAGCAGTTGGAGAGAAAAGGAGCTGCACTCCAGCCTGCACTCTGGACATGGAATCAGGGATTTCAGTAAAAAAAAAAAAACAGGTGTGAAGTGGGATGGTGTTCATTGTGACCTCCAGCCCAGGAAGCTCTGGGGGACCAGGATGTGTCCAGTGCCACCAGGAAGCTCTGGAAGAGCCCCTTCAGCCCCATACCAACCTGGCAGCCTAAGAGGTGTCTCTTCACCAGGGGTGAGCTCCAGCCAGAGGCTCCCAGGTGAGTGTCAGAGCAGGACAAACGTGATAAAAGTGATCCAGGCTCTCAAATTCACTTCCTGAACCTAACCAAGAAGAACATGTCGGGCTCTGCAAAGGTATTTTACAAGATGTGAAGCAATTCCTGCCTCAGACAGAGTATGAACCTCCTGAATGGCCCAGACAAGGATTAAAAGAAGTACCTAGTAATATGTATCTTTAGATAATCCTTTCAGCTCTTCCCCAGGTGCCACTGCAATGGTCTTTCCAATTCTTGTACTGAAAGGCTCAGATCTCCGTGACTGGTCTCTGCTCCTGCTTTCCCATTCAACCTTGGTCCTGTTAATCCACTCCCATCCTGGCTGAAATGTCCTCTGTGTGGGTAATGTCTGGTCCCGTGTTGGTGCTGAGTTTGTTGTCACTGACACCCTGTTTACAAGTGGTTTGAGGCTCTGGAGGGAAGGTTTCTGTGGTATTTCTCAGTTCTTCACCTTGCAGCTGTAGAAATACCCCCATGGCTGCGATGCAAAACCTCCTCCAGGCAATAGCTGTGCACTGGGAGATCTTGGCAAAGGGGGAAGTGTATCTAGAATCTTGGAGCCAGGAGGTGAGACAGCCATGGAAAAATCATCAGGTGCTCAGAGGTGGGAGCAGGAGGGAGAGGAAAGGGAAAGCAGTGGAAGGACAGGGCTGTGGGGAGCAGCAGCACTGAGGGGGCTTCTCTGATGTCTGTCTAGTGAGGTGTGAGCTCCAGCTGTGGCTTTTCCCAAAACCCAGGTACGTGGATTTTCTCATGCCTGATAAGAGGTTAAGCATAGCAGACACTGTAGGCTTTCCTGAATGTCTTTAGGAAGCTGAGTTGAAGTCAGAGCAGGACAAGGAGAGATGATCCTTAAGGTCCCTTCCAACACAAACCATTCTGTGATTCTATGATAGCTAACATGGAAGAGCAGAGAAGGGAGAAGGAAGGACCACATGGCCCTACCCATGGGCTTCTCAAGTGAGGCTCCTCTACCCTCTTCTTTCTCCCTGTGCTATATCAACACCCTGATCTGTCTGACTGGCTCAAACTGCAGCCCTGTGTATGCAAGACTCAGGGCTTGGTTACATTTCCAGATCTCTGGATAATGTGGGAGCTGGTACCTTTTTTGGAAAGGAGGTTTCTCAGCAGTGAGAGATCTGCAACTACTTTGCCAGGCTGCAGTTAAACCCTGGAGCTGCAAGATGGGCTTGGTCAGCTGGTGTAAAGCAAAAGCAAAGCAGGGATGTATCAAAGTTATGTCACAGAATCAGAGATTCCTGAATGGTTTGGTTTAGAAGGGAACTTAAAGCTCATCTTATTCCAGTCCCCTGCAATGAGCAAGGACAGGTTGCTCCAAGCCCCATCCAACCTGTTCTTGGACACTTCCAGGGATGAGGCAGCCAAAATTTCTTCACAGCCAAGAATTTCTTCCTAATATCTAATCTAAATCTACCCCACTTCATCTTAAAGCCATTGCCTCATATCCTGGGATTTGGTTTTTTTCAATGCCATCCCATGCTGGGCTCTTGTTTGGTCCTGAGTAGATCAGCACTGGCAGGCAGAGCTCACCAATATGCCCTCTGCCATGTGCCAGGAGCTCAGGACCTCTCCCAGGGTGATAAATTGAGGATCCAAGTGTCTCCACCTTCTGTGCAGGACAGGGAGCCTGGAGCTTGCCACGCTTCCCCCTGAAAATCAAGGCCTGGCTGCCAGGGGAGGGAGGTGGTGAGGAGCCCTCACCTTGCTCTGTTTTCCTTCCACCCACACACAGCAGAGCAAATATCCCCTGGCAAATACTGCAGAGCAAACAAGGGCATCAGTGTCCTGCCAGGCTGAGCTCTGGCCTCCGAGCTGCTCCACCAAAGGGAACAATGACCACTTTTTGCCAAAGGGCTCACTCCCTGGCCGGGCAGCTGGTCAGCCCAGTGCTGACAGCCAAGGGAGACTCCACCTGCACTGCTTCCCCAAGGAGTCTTGGCTCAGAGCATTCCTAAGGCTGATGGAGCTCCAGGTGGGTCTGAAAAGCATGGGTGGCCATCCCTGAGCACCCCAACCAAAGGAGAGGTTAGGATCATGTGTCACAGCCAGGCTGGCAGAGGGCAAAGATGTGTTACTGCTGGGAAGCAGAGACAGAGTCCACAACAAATCTGCCCACACAAAATCCTCTCCACCCCCACAGGTTGCTCAGTGCAACGTTCCATCTCTGCCAGAAGCCAGAAAAACCCTCCATGGATAACAGGGCTTAAGAAGACCATTTTCCATAAACACTCAGGGCCCGTGGCTGCTCCAGAGGGGTCTGTGGGATGTGTCAGACACTCCTTTCAGTCCTGCTGGGTTGCAGGCAGAAGGTCTGGAGCTGTTTCTGGATGATTGCCCATCCCTCAGTGATTTGAGTCAGGTGTTACAACACCATCCCTGGCTTTGAAAGTCTCTAAATCCCTGATTTCCTTGTTCTGATCTCCCAGGGCTCTTCCTGCACCCTTCCCCATGACATCTGTGGTTGCCCACCACTGGAGACAGACTGTGACCTGCCATGGGTTCTCCTTTCCTAGGCTGCTTCCAGACCTCCTTTCTCCAGAGTTTCCTTCCCCCTCTCTCCCCCCAGTCTGTTCAAGGTCACTCCCAGTTAAAATTAGCAGCTTATTCAGCACTGGAGGGAAGGGGTGACCAGCTGCTCTGGCCCTCACAATCCTGGGAGGTGGTGCCAGGGGATCCAGCTCTGACTCCCCTTGGAGGTGAGGGAGCCTGGGCTTGCCATCTTCGTGGCCGTAAGCAAAGGATTTGCAGCCAGCTCACCCTCTCTGCCTTAAATCTGAGCTCCAGGTCTGTCAGCAAAGCAGGAAGGAAGGAGCATTTCCCTGGAGCCTCCAATTCCCACCACCATCCTCTGAATGCCAGATATCACCCTAATTGTACCACAGCCAAACATTTTACTGGCCACAATTGTCTCTGCGATAGCAAGAGATTTCCCTCAGCCTTTCAAATCTATATTTAACTCATCCTCACCTGAACCTTCTTTCTGGCCTCCTTATCTTTCCTTCCTTTTTTTCCAGGGCAGGCTGAAGCCACAGGGTGGAGACAGCAGAAAGGCAGCTATGGCAGTGTGGTGGGAGTTCTGCTGTGGTCAGTCCCCTGCCCTGGGTTCAGGTTGCTCAGGGTAGGGGTGGTGATGTCTGGTCCATGAGGGAAGGGCACAGATGATAAAGGGAATTAGGGCCTCAATCCCAGCTTGGTGCACAGCCCAGGAAAGCATTCCCAGTGTAACACTCACATAGCTTGTCCCTTTGTAATAAATGCACCAAAATTCAGTCTCAAGGAGAAAGAATGTCCTTCTTTTCCTGGGGTACCAATCAGGCCAACAAGATCCCTTACAAAGCTTTGAAGAGCACCAGTTTTATTTCAATCTTTCATCCTGTCTTGCAGCTTTCATTCTGGTATTAGCAGTATGCCCTTTTTTTTGGCTTCATGAGTGCATGAAACATTATTCCAGCTGGATTTAGACATTGTAGCGGTCATCACTTCTCCATCAAGGGTAACAGGCAGTAACAGGAAAGTTGGGTGCAATTACCAGCTCACAGCGAAATCTTTGAAGGATAAAATATAAATGTGGCTATCCCATCTCTGGATGTGTTCAAAGCCAGGTTGGATGGGGCTCTGAGCAACCTGATCTAGTTGAAGGTGTCCCTGCCCATGGTAGAGGGGTTGGAACTGGATGATCTTCCAGG
This sequence comes from Manacus candei, assembly GCF_025592945.1. Taxonomy (NCBI): domain Eukaryota; kingdom Metazoa; phylum Chordata; class Aves; order Passeriformes; family Pipridae; genus Manacus; species Manacus candei. The sequence goes on along the minus strand of NW_026138055.1, from coordinate 7,351,919 downwards.
TCCCCTTCCATTCTAACCATTCTAAACTATTGTATGATTCTATGATGTTAAAAAAATAAACGTGATAAGGAAGATCACAGTCTGAGGAATGCTCAGTGCACGTGGGTGTGGGGCTGTTCACGTGGACCCACTTGACCTGAAATGGGAGCCATCACCACATTGGTGTCTGAGAATGAGGACACCCAGGGAACAGGCTGCCCAGGGCAGTGGTGGGGTCCCCATCCCTGGAGGGATTTAAAAGCTGTGTGGATGTGGCACGTGGGGACACAGGTGGTGGCTTTGGCAGTGCTGGGTTAACAGTTGGACTTGATGATCTTAGAGGGCTTTTCCAACCTTAATGATTCTATAAACACAAAGAGCCTCCAACCCAAAGCCGTAATCCTTGACTGGGGCATGTGCTCTTGCAAGCACAGGATTGTTCAGCTGCTCTGAACAGGTAAATGTGAGACCCTTTCCTCCTACTTTCTAATGCAGACTAAACCTTCAGAACAACTGGCCTGTCCCATCCAGGGACAGAAATTATTATCACACCTTACCTCTCCCATCTTCATCTAACCACCTTTCATTAAATCACAGAATCACAGAATGGTTTGGGTTTGAAGAGACCTTAAAGATCATCTCATTCCAATCTCCCTGCCATGGACAGGGACACCTTCCACTAGACTTTGCCTTTGCCATCTTCAAACAAGGACCTTGAAAGCCTTCCTTTGGCAGAACAAACACTGCTAGGGCTGTTCTGGTTGGTGCTGACTCCCAAGTACCTTAAACTTTTGCACCTACTCGTTAAAGCTGTACAGGTTAACAAAAAGATGCCTCTTCTTTCCCCTAATCCTTAAGCCAGTTGGTCTGCTCTGGCCACATCCACACTATTAAACTCTCACAGCCTCCAGAAGAGGGTGGATAGATCCAAAACATGTTTGGGGATTGTCCCTAGTGTGTGCTGTCTTCAGTCTGATGCCCAGGGATTGTTTGGGTCTATGATAATTGAGCTGGCTCGAGCTGGTGCTGGGAGCAGGTCAACAGTTTAGCAGAGCAGATGATCATGTTCCTGGCTGTGTTTGTACATCCAACAAACCAAATTTTGCCTGAAATCACCAGGTTTTCTCATCTGATGGACAGAACCACCTCGTTCCACAGGCCAACACCACAGAGGAAGTCAACCATGTTAGACTGGGAAAAATCACCTCTGCCATCAGCGGGCTGGGAATTATTTATCCCAGGTGTTTAGATGCTCATGCAGGTTCTATACAGGCCAGGAGCCCCCTGTGTAGGCTGTATCTCTAGATCTCCTCCCCTTGAGCTGTGCAGGATCCCACCCAGCTCACGTTGCACCGTAGGTGGTCCCTCAGCCCCACCGCATGGTCGCTTCCCTCTGATAACTCCGAGGTCCCAAAGGTCACCCCAAGGGCAGTGGGTGGACATGTATCAAGCAGCCTCGACATGCTGCACTCCAGGAGTAGCTGTGTTTAGACCCAGAGACTCTCTGATCTTCAATAACCTGGCAGCAGCTTGTAAACAGTGGGTTTGACGTGATAGCATCCTCGGTGAGCAATTTACACCCTTCCCCCGCATCCCCCTGCCCTCTTCTCCCAAAGTGGGAGTGAGAGCTTTGGGACTGAGAAGGAGAGGTGTGCTCAGAGCCAAAAATTGCTGAGAGAGGTTCAGCTTGTGGCTGAGTGTCAGCTACAGTGGGTTGGGGAGTAGGAAAAGGCTGAAGGAGTGGGAGCACTGATGTGTGTGTGTGTGCTCCACACACCTTTGTGTGTGTGGTGCTAGAAAAGCACTTATAGATGTTTCTGAATCATTGTCTTGGTTTGTCTCATGTATTTGGTCTAAGAAAAGTGGGACAGTGTGAGATTGTGAAGCCTTTGGCATGTACCTGTAACATCAGAGCCCCAGGGTATGACCTGAAAATGTAAAGTTGTTTATTGGGATAAAAGCAACACCCACCAGGCTGAACATGACTCCAGTTCCGTAGAATCACAGAATGGTTTGGGTTGGAAGGGATCTTAAGGATCATCTTGTTCCAACACCCCTGCCATGGGAAAGGACAGCTTCCACTATCCCAGGTTGCTCCAAGCCCCGTCCAACCTGGCCTTGGACACTTCCAGGGATGGGGCAGCCACAGTTTCTCTGGGCAACCTGTGCCAGGGCCTCACCACCCTTGGAGGGAAGAATTTCTTCCCAATATCTAATCTACTCCATGTTTGAAGCCTTTCCCCTTTGTCCTGTCACTCCATGGCCTTGTCCAGTCTCTCTCCAGTTTCCCATCCTTCAGTTCCTTGTACACAATTAAGGAAGGTCTGTACCCTGGGCATGGGCTGTATTTTACTCAGGGGGTTTCTCACAGCTTTATCCCCTTGGATGCAAAAGGAAGGGATACTGGGATAATTCATTGCAGGGGAAATGCCCAGCCAATGTCCCCTCTGAAGCAGGAGGAGCTCAAAAAGATGGATGGAGGGAAAGGGGATGGCTACATTGCTCTGGCCATATTTTTCTGAAGGTGAAGAGAGCTTGAAAGAACAGATCCAACCCATGCTGCTCTGCCTGCCTGTGGGACCAGAGAGTCCTTCCACCTGGGAAGAAAGCAAAATATGAAGGCAGGAGAAATCAAAGAGCTCTGCAGCCCAGTCCCCCCTCTCCTTTCCCCCAGCAATGCAGCAAGGTGAAGGCCACGGGGCAGAGCCCAGCTGTGCTGGCTCTTTCCAACGCAGTCTCCCATGAAATCCCTCCTCCTCCTCCTCCTCCTCCACCTCTCGCTTGAAGCAGGACGGCAAAACAAGCCGAGCGTATCCCCGCTCGCTCTGGAGCCGCTCCCGGTGCTCAAGGTAACCGGGAGCGCACATCTGTGTCCCGGCCCCCCTGCCCAGCCCTCGCCTCCCCACGGGAATGTTCCGTCCCCGAGCACAGGAGCGTCACGGGGGAGAGCTGCCTGCGTCAGGATCTCCTGCCACGGAGACCTTGACTCCTGCCTGGGAACGGGGACGACAGGCAGGGGCTGCGCTCACGGGCAAGGGTGCAACAACAAGGAGATGCTGGGATGCTCGGGTCCAGGGCCCCCTCTCGCAGCTGGTGGCTCCAGGGTGGTGCTTCAGTGGAGAAAGGAAGGTGCCAGATACCCCCAGCAGCAGGTTGAGTAGTTCCCGTGGAATGTTTCATTTATAAGTAGTTCCCGTGGGATGTTTCTTTTAGACACCTTTTTCCTTCTCCCTTCAGACATAAGGGTTTGTGTCCCTTACCAGGCTCTGGTGTGTTGTTTAAGGTCTTACTGGTATAAAATTGGGGTTTGTTTCTGTCCATACAAGCATCCGCACTGTTTTCATGTGGATTATAAACCCACCATGACTTTGACCCCACGAGACAAGGATTTTCCTGGGAATTCTGATAGATACACTCAAGAGCTTTGGGGATCAAGCACATCAAACCAAGAGAAGGACCAAAAACCACAAGCCCAATCACTTTTTAGTGATAATGGCCTGGACCTGAATGAGGACAAGGAAATATCAAGGCCCTGCAATGCCTGGGGATGAGATGCTGAAGTGCACTAGAACTCGCACACACCACAGACAGGACAATGTCTCAGCCTTTGCTGCAGTCCAGTCAGGCCACCAGTAGTGACACTGAGGAAAAAACATCTTTTGCATGCTAAAGAGAAATCTGTTCTTAGCCAGAAAAGGGTCTCTCCTTCCGTGGTTACCCACTGACCACGGCCAGCCCAGAGGAGGTCAGGTCTCCTCCTCATGCCTGTGCTCCTTCAGCATTTTCTCTGAGGTGCAACATCTGCAAGGTGCAAGATGAGTGCCCAGCAAGATGGAATAATTTCCTCTTCCCTATGTGAACAGGAGCCTTGGAGCTTTTGGAAGCTCAGCCATCCATGAGCAGGGCAGTCCCTTTGGCCCACGTCCTTGAGAGGAAAACTTGAGGCATCAGGAAGCACCACAACGTCTCAGAGATAAGGCAGGACCTTGGTGGTCACCAAGACACATCTGAACCTCTAAAAACACCTCACTGCCCTCTCCATCCAGCACAGTGAAGCTCCAAACTCAGCTACACACCACAGCTAAGCAGTTTGCCCTCTGAGGCTCTTAACACAATGCTCAGCCCACACTGAGCAGAGAAACAACAGCATTTTGGTGAAATGTGATGTCCAGTCTGCCCAGAAAGGCTTCTTTTTGCTCCCCCACCTCCCCCTGTTGTTTCAGGGGTGTCTGCATGTCTGTCTGGTTTTTAGCTGCCTTTCTCTCAGCCCAAGCCAAGAGCAAGAGAGGTTGGCTGCCACTCTGCTGAGCGGATACGGGTAGGCAAGAGGCTGTTTGGCAGGGAGAGCTGACATTAACTGCTGAGGCTATTTAAAAAGAGTGATTTCATCAGCAGAGGTATTTCTGCCCAGCTCCCTGCACGGCACTTTTGGCACTTTGCTGGAATGGGACCAGGGTGTTTTATCAAGAGGAGCAGGGAAGGGAAGGAAAGGGCAAAGCAGATGCGGGTGCAGATGAAAAAAAAAAACCAAAAAAAAAAGAGACTTCCAAGGCTCTTCCATAAAGAAAAGCAAGGAAGAGCAAAACAGAGTTAAAAATAATATCATGGCATGTTCTGGGCAGAGATACCAACATCCTAGGAAAAATATACGTGTTTTCTTTTTGCCAAGAGGGAAATAAAAGGGAGGACAAGGGAGGATGCTGAGGCTGTTCTTTGATTTGAAAATGAAACAAGGCCAAAGAGTAGAGACAGTCACTGGCATTTTTCAGCAGAATCTGCATTTTATAGCCAAAGCTGAAGCAAACTGGGCTTGAAACCTGCCAATTTGCTCTTAGGAAGAAGGGTCAGATCCTGTGCTGTGCTACCAAATATTGCTCATAGAGTCCTGTAAAGAAATCTGTGTAAATCCTTGGAGGGGATGAACAGAACTGATGAGAACTCTGCTTTTTGCTCTCAGTGGTTGTTGGTTCAGTCCCTTCTGCTGTCAAAAACAGTCGTCACCATATAAGCATGAAGAGCCAATGTCATCCAAGAATTAAGTAGTAACTCTCCATCATTTGAGAGGGAGGTAGGTACAAGCATTCCTTTGAGGAGCTAACCATAAAGGCTTGTCTGGAAAGCCTTTTGCACCATTTTAACTTTATCTCTTCAAAACAGCTCTGGATTTTGTCTCAACTGGTTGAAATTTTTCATGACAATCATTAATTCACTCAAAAATGCAGGTTTTGGCAGATCAAGTCTCCTTGCAAGTTCAGGCCAAATTTGGCAAGCTGTTTCAGCCACACAAAATATGGAGAAAACTTTGAAGCATTTTGCCCCGAGTTTCAAAATGGAGTTTCTTGCCTTTTCTTTTTTGTGCAGTGGTTTTGCCTTGAAATGAAGCTATGATCCCTTTATTCAAATTCTTGTGAGATGAAACAATAAAACAAGAGAAAATGAAATATTTGGTATAATTTCATTTGCCTGAAAAGAATTATCTGAATCCTTTGTGTGAGGAGGAAGGGATTTGTCCCCCAAACCAGAAGCCTCTTCCCTCCTCACTATTAACCTGGATGAGCATGCCAGGACACAACACTTGGAAACAGGCACTGCAAAACAATAAATATCAGCTAAGCCACAGTTTAAACCTCTGGACAAAAGGAGGCTGAGGGAGAGAGAGCTCAGTTGTGCCAGTATAAATTACAGTCAGTCTGGGACTCCTGCCAACAGAGTTTTCTCAAGGCAGGGATCACAGCTTTTCACCTCCAGCTTTGGGAGATGTCATGTGGGCACAGTCACCTTTAAAGCAGAGAAGTCTCCACCAGGAGATATAGTTATGTAAAAGTGAAGGAGCTTGTACCACCAGAGCTTGTTTCTTTGTGTGTTCCTGTTATCCTCTCCTCTCCATACTCTGATGCCAGGTGCCCTCTGTCTCTGGGAGTTTTGGATGGAGGGCACCTTAAAGATCATCTGGGACACCTTCCACTATCCCAGGTTGCTCCAAGCCCCATCCAACCCGGCCTTGAACACTTCCAGAGATGGGGCAGCCACAGCTTCTCTGGGCAACCTGTGCCAGGGCCTCACAGGCAAGAATCTCCTCCTAATATCTGATCTAACCCTGCCCTCTGTCAGTTTGAAGCCATTCCCCCTTGTTCTGTCACTCCAGACCCTTGTCCAAAGTCCTTGTCCTCCAGCTCCCTTGTTGGCTCCCTTCAGGGTTAAGGCTGCAAGAAGGTCTCCTGGGGCCTTCTCTTCTCCAGACTGAACAATCCCAGTTCTCTCAGCCTTTCCTCTAACCATTTTCACAGCCTACCATTTCTTTCCTGCTCTAAATGTAAGAAGCAAGGTAAAGGAGCTCTTTGGAAGACAGGCCCCTCTTTCTTATGCCTTTCCCAAGCTGCACTTGTTCATCATGAATTTGTAAACAAGGAGCAAGTGAAGCCATGGACTGAATAACACAGCTTGAGGAAGCTGAAGGTCTCTGAAAATCTGGGAAAAATGTGCAGAACAGTTGTGCAAGATTTGGCCCAAAATAAGAGATAAAGAAGGTGGCTGCACTACAACTAAAGACAACCTTCTAACATACCTTGTGGGGAAGCAGGAGCTAATATTTCTTTCCCCTTTGGATTGGATCATTCAGCTCAGTTCACTGATAAAACATCAGTTTCCACTGTAAAATCTCAGTGTGGAAAGGGCTGAGCTACTGGTGTCTGCAGAAACTTCTGGTGGTCCTTCAAGAAAACCTGCACACCTTGAGGTCCTAAATAGCTCCAGAGATCAGGAAGAGGGTAGTGAAAGGGATCTCGTAGCATAGGGATTCCTCGTTCATTTTCAGCCTACAGTAGCTGCTCCGGAGACCTTCTTTGGTCCATAAATATTGATTTTGGTCCATTCTCAAAAACCCTTTGCTGATGAGACACAAAAGCTGCCACACCAGCTCACGGATCTGCAGGAATTTTTGGAGTGCTCCTCCAAAGGACGGTCAGAAAATAGGCTGGGTCACACGTTCAGACCATACAAATATCCCTGCACATCTTCTCCCCTTCCCAGATAAATGGCACCACTCTCAGCATTAGAGCCAAAGGATCCCACAAGGTGCTCAACACTCATGTTTAGGCATTTGAATTCATTGTAAGCCTCCAGGCTCCACATTTAATTTTCTTCTTAATGCTTTTCTCCTTAATAACTTTGTGCATGTGTGTCTTCTTTTACCCTCTTTAGTGGTAGAAATTGCTTTGTTATCAGCAGAAGGAATGGCTGAAAACTGTAAAGCCTCCATGTTTTAGCTGCTAATGGATAAATTCCCTCTTGAAAATGAGTGGAGTCAGTGGAGCTTGGAGAGCAACTCAGCTGGATGAAGGTGTCTGCTTGAGCATGAGCTGAATCCCTCCAGGTTCTGCTGTCTGAACATCTCCAGTGACCATCATAGGACACATTAAACAGCCACTGTGAGCAAAAGGGAGCTGAAAAACTGCTTTGCTGAGATATTTTTCAGTGCAAAGGCAATAAATGATTAAATCTTATTCTTAGGCTGGAGTTTGATCCGGAGGAAGTGTTGAAACATGTAGGAGGAGGCACAGTGTCTTCAGCTTGTGGAGGCTCCTTATGGGACTGGGTTTTGCTTGGAGGAAGTGGAAAATCCTGGTGGCTGATGGAATTTGCTGTGCTCATTACACTGTTGTGGCACAGAGCGACTTGTGACAACACAGGGACTAAAATCCCTGAAAATCCCTGAAATCTCCACCTCTTGTTCCCTCCACCCAATAAGCTCCATTTCTAGTTGTCACAGGTGTTTTTGGAGAATCTCTTGGTTTGTGTGGGGGTTTTTGTTCCAGGAGGGTTAAAGGGACAGTCAGCTCCTGGTTTGTTCTGGAGGAATAACGTTGGTTGCAATCAACCCTCGGTCACGAGGCGCAGGAAGGGCAGTGAACGCCGGGGTAAAGGAGGAAAATTTGGACACTACAAATGCAGAGGGGTTGCCAGGAAACACTCAGAGGATATCTGAGAGGCAGCAGGGGAAATGACATGGAAGCAAGGTCTAATTTAGGCACAAACTATCCAATTTGCATTTATTATCCTCATCCCACTCCTTGCCCTTGATTTAGCAATTTTTAGATCCAGAACCTTTTCTCAGATATTCAGGATTGTTTTCACATTTACTCCAACCACCCAGAGGTAAATGATCCTATGTGATTTACTGCCTGGTCAGAAACCAGAGGTAAATGAAATCTTCACAATAGATCTATCTCATCTCAGCCCCTGACATCTGGCTTGCTCCAAAAGCTTGTAGCAGCTCCATTGCTTCCAAATCCCCATCCAGGGACTTCCTCCAGCTGGGGGAAAGCTGACTTTCTTCTGACATTTCAGATCTTCCCCATGGACCAAATTTCCAAAGGAAGGGGAGCTACAAAACACGCAGCTGAGCACCAAAACTGATTTTCCAAGATATTCCCACAGTTTAGGTTTTGCTAGTCTGTATTTTATCACTTCGCACAAGTAGTGACAAAAATTTTAGTAGGGCCTGCTGTGACATGGGGTGATGATTCTATTTTGACTAGCTATAAGGAAGAAAATGTTTATTTACAATGATTGTGGTGAAACACTGGCACAGCTTTCCCAGAGAAGTTGTTGATGCTCCATCCCTGGAAATATTCAAGATCAGCTTGGGCAGGGCTTGGAGCAACTTGGTCTACTTGAAGATGTGCCTGTTCATTGCAGGACTAGTTGATCTTTAAATGTCTCTTCCAACCCAAACTATTCCATGATTCTAAGTGCAAATCACAGAAGACCGCAAGGAGGGGGAGTCTGTATCCATAAATCAGAGACTTCAGCCTCCATTTCCACCAACTGCATCGAGGCAAATGCACAGAGAGTAGCAGAGCCCACCTGTGCAGGGAAGCACCCTGGACATGAAAGGCACCACCAGCCTTCCCTCTCCCCTGTTACCTTCATGGTCTACAGGTCACTTATTTCTTGCTGTAGAGTTTTCCACCTTCAGCAAGAAGGCTGGAGAGGAGGTTATGGCTCCTTCCTGGGAACCAGATGATTTGAGTCTCAATTTCCTGAGCCTGAGAGGGGCTATGAACTGAAATCTCTTCTTTTCTCCTGAAGAACTTAGCCACGAGCCTCCCTTGCACCTTTCCTACCATGTCACAAAGAGGGTATCCACTCTGGGACAGTGTTTGGGAATATGGTGGGAATGGGGACCCAAACTCCTCTCACGAAGTAAGAGTAAAAAAAAAGAGTAAAAGTAAGCTTTTCAAGAGTGAATTTATCCATTGGCAGTTAAAACATGAAGGCCTTACAGTTTTCAGCCATTCCTTTTGGTGATAACGAAGCAATTTCTACCACAAAAGAGGACAAAAGACACACATACGTAAAAGTATTAAGCAGAAAAGCATTAAGAAGAAAAACTAAATTCTCAGTCCTGTATCCCATTTTCCTTTCCAAAAACATTCAAAGTGGTTAATTTCTGACTGTTCCCATTGCAGTGCCACGGGGCAGAGTGAAGGCAAGCAGCTGAGACCGGTCAACTCAGTGCATGCAGGGCCAGGACTTGCAGCTGGGAAGAACCACTGAGCACTGGGTCACCTTCACGTTGTTCTCAAATCCCCAATCACTCACCAGCAGGCCCTGAAAAGAGATGCAAGTCACTGCAAAGAGTCTCGCTGATTTGGGGGGCAGGGGATGGGGCCAAATCAGTGTTTTCTCATAAATCTGGACAATGTGTATATCACTTTAATTGATGTCAAACTTTCAGCCTGACATGCTTTATAAACCCCGGGCAGCTTTGATCTCCTTGTCTTTGCCTATAAATGCAAGGATTACAAAAACATTCCGAAAAAAAAGTCACCCAAAAAATGTCTTTCACCGAGGTACTTTGCTCCGGCAGATAAGGCTAATAAGCAAAGAAAACCCCAGGTATTAGGGGAACGAGGCTTTTTCAGGAACATACTCCGGGGTGGAGGGAGGGGGGCCCAAAGCAGCTGAAGGATATTGATGCTTGTGCTCCCCCTGTCATTATTCCATACTATTGTTTATATCCCTGGGATGTGGATAAAGGTAGCTGTCACTTCTGGCACCGCTCTCCCCCCCGGGAGATTACGGCGAACTGTGGCTGACACTGCCCAACGTCGCGGTGACTGACAGCCCCCCGTGGCATGGTTACTGTCAGACCGCTCAGAGGGATGGGGGTGCCCAGCTCTGGGAAAGGGAGGAGGGTTTCCAGGGAACAACGGGATCTGCTCGGCCTCCAGCACATCCCCGTGAGGGAGGAGGCAGCTCCTCTCCATGCGAGGCTCGACGGTGCTGGCAGAGTTGAGGGAAGGTGTTTTACCGTCCTTTTCGTCTGTACAAGGCTTAAATCCCAAATGCTGGGGTCTCCTCTCAGGTGTTTCAGTGCCCTGCTCCCAGAGGCTGCTCAGGGATAGAAGGGAAGTGGTCCTGCAATGCCTCCACCAAGCAGGGAAAGGGGGATCTCTGCATGGGGAAAAGTGGTGGAAATGGAGCAAGTAGATGTGCAAATAGAGCCACGGAGGCTCTAAGACTTGGTACGACAGTTGTGGATTAAGACTAATAAATTTCTCCAGACCAGTGCCTTCCTGTAATGTGGATATCTAAATGGCCTTTATATTCCTCCTATTCCCTTTATATTCTCTCTATTCCCTTTATACCCTGAGACACAATTCGGTTGGCCAAACAGAGGCACTGAGAAAATCTGAAAGCGTGTGAAATATCAACAAAAGACAAAATGACAGCAGGATCTTTGGCTAAAATTACCTTAGACACTCCTGTGGCAACCAAATCCCCCCTCAGTACTGACTGGACCTCCACTGGACCACACCTTGCTCCACTCTGCAGCAGAGCCCTGGGCTTGGCCAGCTGGATGACTGACCTGTGGACACCTAAATGTGGGGTTTTACGTCTGCCTTTCCCCATTTACTTTCATGATGGGAATCACTCTTTCCAATCCCAGGGAAGCTGGGAAGCGTTTGAGTCGTTGGGAAGCTCTGTGGAGTTCTGGCATTATCTTTGAAGTCAGCTATGGAGTTATCTCCTTGGTGCTGGGAAGGTCTCAGCTGGAGCACTGGGCCCCCTCCTGGGCCCTGGGCATCAAGGGAAAAAGGGGTCAGACTGGGGACAGCCCCAAAAAAATGCAATGGAGTAGAAAAGGACGATTAAGGAGGGAGCAGTGAAATTGGTCAGCCTGCAGAGACACTTGAGGAGTGACATTCCTTCATGAAAGGTGAAAGAAGGGAGGGAAGGGACTTTTAATGGCAAGGACAGGGAACTCTAGGAAGGAGAGACTGCTTGGGAAACTCAGAACAGCCCTGACAAGGGTAAGAAGATAGATACTGACTCTGCCTTGGGGCAGGAGGATGGGCCAGATGCCCTCAGGGACACTCTTCAGTCCCACAGTGCTTTGACCCTGGCTGGTTTGGGCCGTGGCAGTTGCCATAGAATGTGGTTTTCCCCAGGCATTTTGAGACTTTTGGGGAGGAGCAGGGAACAAGACCCATCTCTGCAGGCACCCACACTGGTGTCTGGCTCTATCTGCCTGCATCTGTCAAACAAGCTGATTAAAACATCTGAGAAAAGCAAAACCCAGGGGCTGGGACTGGTTTTTGATGGCATTTCTTGGGTCACACTGGGTGAACTCTTAACAGGCTTCATCAATGAAAACAGCAGGCAGGGGTTTCTAAGGGACAGAGATTTCCAAGCTTGGCCACCCTTCTCCAGGACCTGTTCCCTTTTCTCACTTTGTGGGCTTTTATTTACAAAAACAACCGCCCTGCAAACTGGATTTTCTTTCCATAAGACTGAGGAATTCAGCTAAACTGCCCACATGATGGGTTCTCATCACAACACAGGTTTCTGGAAAAAAAAAAAAGGAATCAGGCATTTATATGAATTAAATGACCCTGTTAATTAACATGATTTAAGATGGCAGACCATCTAGAAGGGACATTAACTCTCCTGATTTGGGGTTGAAAGCAAGCTCTAGTTTTTACAAGTCCAGATAAGTCTTCTTTGAGAAATGGGAATTTGGCTCCTAAATCAATTAGGCCTGCCAGCTCTCCAAAGGGAAATTTATAATGGAGCAGAGAATTAACCCTTGGACCTTGCACACTGGATGTCAGGCTGCTGAGCTCTGCTCTTGCCTCTTCCCCTGCTGGAGTGGAACAGCCCAAGGAGAGAAATTACTTTGCAGTAATGTTGTCAGAGACCAAAGCAAATCTGATGCTCCCAGACATGTGGAGGGCACAGGCCTTGACCTGTGACTGTAACCATCTGCAAACAAAGGATTCACCCATCCCAGCACGAGAGGAAGCCAAAAAGTGCAGCATCACTGGTTTTCTGTGAACTGCTTCTTGGCTGCAGATCAGCTGGGTGTGTGAGGAGTCCAGGTTTGTCCTAAGATCCACCAGCACAGTCCTGAACTCAGCTTCATACACACAGAAACACAGAATCATGGAATGGTTTGGGTTGGAAGAGATCTTAAGGCTCATCTTGTTCCAACCCCCTGCCATGGGCAGGGACACCTTCCACCAGACCAGGTTGCTCCATGCCTCATCCAACCTGTCCCACATCATCTGTCTTCATGAAAGATAGAGTTGGGACCCTTCAAGGAAGCATGTTGGACCACTTTGCCTGTCAAACATAGTGACCACAAAGACTGATGAAGGTGCAGTTCATGCCTAAACGATGTTGTAAATACGTCCTTGAGTTTGTTTTAAAGCATTTGGTGACCTCTCTGCTACAACAAACGGGTCACTCAGCAGCCACTTGCAGCACAAAAACACAAATCATGGATGGCCAGTCAATCTGAGCCCAAGCCTGACTCTGGAGCTGCTCCTTAACCTGGTCTGGTGGAAGGTATCCCTGCCCATGGCAAGGGTTTGGAACAAGATGATCTTTAAGGTCCCTTCCAACTCAAACCATTCTATGATTCCATGATTCTTCCCAGCTATGTATGCAAAACATGGTCAGCTATGACCAGATATTCAGAGCCCAAGTCATCTACTGTAACTTTATCAGATTGATTCATTTGCCCATGAGTTGGCACCAACTGACATTTTAGATGCCCTCCAGCTGCTCTTCAAGACCTGCACAGGCCTCTCACTGATCTGTTATCACACCTGTGTGACACCAGATAAATGTAAACATCCCAAGAAAATTGTCTTGGAGTTGGAACTAGATGATCTTTAAGGTCCCTTCCATCCCAGACCATTCTGTGATTCCGGGATTCCAACCCAAACCATGATTCCAATCCAAAGCACTCTTTTATTCTATGATTCGAACACAAACCATTCTATTCTCCCTTTCCAGTGACTGCAGACCCTCACAGACAAGCAGGAATGAATCATTTAATCTCTTTCAGATCCTGCCTTGGTCTGAGTTAGAAGTGCCTTGGAAGTGCCTGTCTCTCTTTGCTGACTACAAAGTGAGCTCAGGATGATTAGCTCAGCTCTGGATGTTTACAGCAAAATTTGACCAGACGACTCTCACCCTTGGGCCTTTGCTGTTCTGTGTGTCCCTGTGTCCCTTCCAAAGCTGAGTTTCTAATGGAAAAAGGGAAAAAAAGAAAGATGAAGAGGCCCTCCCACTCTGACTCTGCTTACAGCGTCCTTACACTAAATGGAGAGGATCCTAATAGGATATTTAGAAGAGGTTAACTCTTCAGAAGCCTCTGCCCTACATCCTGGACGCCTGCCAGAGCAAAGCCAAGGATAACAAACCAGCTTTCGTTCAAGTATTCTGAACCAATTAAAAAAGACAAATTAGTTTGGCCTTATCTCTCCCTCCTCCTCCCCCTTCCCACCCGAGAGACAAGAGGGGATCCGCGGAGGAATGTTTCTCCTCTGTGATGGCTCTGCCTCGCTGAACTCTTCAAGGTCTGTGATGGATGAAAGCTCTCTCTTCCATTATGCTTCCGACAGCCCACTGGGTCCTAATGGGACGGGGGGCAGGGGCAGTGCTGGGGGGACCAGAGTGGCAAAGTGGGGAGGAAGCTTTATGTGGGGAACGAAGGCGAGGGAGCTAATGGACGTCTCTTTCCCATCCAAGCTCAGCTTGAGGATCTCTGCAACCTGGCAAGCCCCAGAGTGAGATAAACTAGAACTACCCTGTGTTATCTGCCCTTTTTTTCTGTTCTTTATTCCCTGCATTTTTCGACCTGCAGCGCTGCAAGCAGAAACTCTGGCACGACCTGAGGATGGCAGGAAGGGGGGAAAAAAAAGCTGGCAAGAAAGGCTTTTGGGAAGAGCTATCTTGTTCAGTTCTGGGCTTTTTAAAGATGTCACGTGCTGGTTTGACCTCTGCCATGGTCTGAGCTCATCTGCATGAAAAGCAGGGCAGGAACATCTGAGCAGCCGCACGGAGTCAGAGCACAGCCCTATCTGCTTACGGCTCTTTCCCAACCCTGGCCACAAGCAAATGTTTATGTAAAGGGTTTAAGAAGCAGCACAAGAGGAGTGATACATCAGCAGGCTCAGCTGTGCTGTGGCCACATGCTCGTTGCACCTAGGGGGGGGTTCATACTGGGCACCCCAAAAGACTTGGTGTTCCATCTGAGCTCCGTCTGGGTGAAGCAGCATCCCTGTGCTCCCACCACAGAGACATTGTCCTCTGCAGATTTAGGATGGCACTAGTTGGCTGAGGCCAAAACTGTGCCAAGCATCATGTCAATGATAGAGACAATCAAGTTCCAGTATCTGTGTTTGACACTTATTTATTAGTGGAGCTGTGTCCTGTGACGGGAAAGATCATCTCATTCCCAAGATTAGAAACCTACTTGTTCTTGTTATTCATGATAGCACCGAGCTCTCTTCATCTCACTCTTGCACTGCCTTTATTTCACAGCTGGGGAGAAGCATGATGAGACACTCAAGGAGGGGAGTTTAAATCCCATCTCACTTCCCAGACTAACACTCTACCCAGTGGATAACTAAATATGTCTCACTTGGGTAACTGGCTGCCTGGAGGAGGCAGGGACAGGACCCAACACACACTGTGGAAAACCCTAAGACACTCTGTCCCCACTCTATGGACCTTGGGATGAAGAAAGCCAAAATATCCAAGCAACTCTGGAGAACAAGACTGCTTGGTTTCCATCCAGTCTCAGTCTCCTAGAGCCTTTAGGGGTTTTGCAATATCATGTTTCTGTGAGTCTGAGAGAAACGCTCCAGGATACCTTCACAGAAACACTGTGTCTTTACAGAAGGAACAAGAAAGACTCTATAGAAAGGTCCTGGGGAGGTCTCCAGTTCCCTTTGTGGAACATCTGTTGGGAAGGAGTTGCATGTGCTTGACTTTCTGTTGATGTTGTCCAACATTTGGGAATGTGGAGAAACAGCAGCAGGCCAGGAGGTGTGGGGACAACAAGAGAATGGGCTCACAGAGACTAAAAAAGAATGGAAATAGCAAACCAAGTCAGAGATCCACGGAGAGATGATGCTCACTTGTGCTTTGTTAGTTCCATGTGATTTGGGTTGAAAGTTGGGTTTGAAGGGCTGGGAAAGTGCTGGGAAAGTGCTGGGTGGTGATGTTCTCCCTTCTCCTATTTAATCCTCCTGACCAGACACTGCTGTCAACGAGGATGCCAGAAAGGGCCAGATTTCCTGCAGCACAAGCATCTCCCAGACTACACAAGTGCAAGACCTCTCTTACTTCACCCCACCACTTGCCTCTTCCCCACCACCACTGCTTTGGCACAGGGTGGGTGCCATCACAGGGAGAGTAGTTCCTGATCTGCATCCCTACATGTGCCCTGGGATGGATGAAACCCAGACTAAGGGAAAGGACACACAGATTACCTAGGAAGTGGCAGCCATGAAGAGCTCCTGGAGATGGGAGACATGAAGAGCTGGAGGGGAGGGTCATGTTATACCAAATCACAGAATCATTAAGGTTGGAAAAGCCCTCTAAGGTCATCGAGTCCAACCACTAACACAGCACTGCCAAGCCCATCACTTTAGAGACATTATGGTCCATGTCTCTAAGCCATAATATGAGTTTTTTTAAGGACCTGGTCTCTGCACAGTGTCTGCAGCAGCAGGGACTTTGCAGAGACACAGGGCCAACACCAGGCACGGCCTTCCCAGGGCAGAGCTGTGACTATACCCCGTGGGCAAAGTGCCAGGAGGGTTTTCTAGGAACTACTCAAAGGACCTGCAGGGCTCGAGGTCAACACTGCAGCACTTTCACATCAGTCCCGGGGACAGGGAGTGTAAAAGAGGCACAGGAGCAGTCCCTCAGAGGGGCTCTGGCCAGGCTATAAAAGGAGCTGGTCTCTTCTGAATTCCACAGGGAGGGAACATGCTGTAATAACACCGGTGCTGTCTCAATCGACAGTGGCACAAACCAGAACCTTCCAGTTCTGCGGTGGAGGGCAACGGCCGAAAAAAAACCCGCCTGGTGCCCTTGAAACAGGGAGCGTGAAAATTAAAGTTTAGTCTGAAGCTTCACTCCTCTGCAAGCTCAGAGCTGGCCTTGGGAAGGGGGTGTGCACGTGGGATGCTGGGAGAGAGAAACAGTGGGAGAAAAAGCAGGAAAGGGAGAGGTGGAGGGGGAGACACGAAAAGGAGAAAAGAAAGATTTAGGATAAACATATCCCAGCTGATAAGCAATCAGGGTCAAGATGGGAGGGGCTGGAAAACCTGCTCAGAATGAATGGAAAGGCTTTTTTTTCTTCTGCCACCTAATGAAAGGCATCGAGGTCTCTCTATATGCAAGAGCCTGCAGCCCCTCCCTGCCATGCTGAGGGCTGTGTACAGAGGGCATGAAATCCTTGATGCTCCCCAGGGTTGGGAGCCCAGCTCCACCTCATATGGAGAAGACTGGTCTGACTTCCAAAGGGTCTGGATCACCACCAGTTCTGTGAGTGTCAGAGAAACTTGGCAAGGTGAGACCACAGTATTTACACCTTGATATAGAAACTGGAAGCTGAATATTTGTGAGAATGCAGGGTAATATCCATGGATCAACAGGTTGTGGGGAAAAGGAGGATTTAGTAAAGAAATCCTGCAAGCAGCAAGGTAGGATTGACGGGGACCAACCACAAGGCAGCAGATCAGGAGCAGAAGGGGACCTGTACTGCAGATCAGAAGCTGAGCATGAATCAGCTTGTGCAAAGGAGGTTTATTCCACACTGACATGTATAAACCTGGGACACAGGAGGCCCAGCACAGGGTGCAGCTTGGGCATCACACAGAGCTACAGGAGCAAGAGGGGGGAATGCAGAAAACAGCAACAAGGATGAGGAGGAGAGTGGAAAACACAGACAATGAGGAGCAGCTGAAGGACGTGGAGTGTTCAGTTCCAAGATAAGACAGAGAGTAAATGTGATATGTACCTCATTTCCCTGTCTAGGGAGAGAGTAGAGAGGAAGAACAGTGTCTCCATCGCTGGAGACACTGAGTGGTTTATAGGAACAGGCTGCACAAGCAGAAAAGGTTATGCAGGTCTAATCCAGTGTTTGGACTGAGTTTTTCAAGGGCCCATACCTGTCATAATGTCCTTCAGTCCTGTTCACTTTTTATTCCTCCCTTGCTGAAGACTTGCTCAAGATTCACTCAGGTTGCCCTCTTGAAGCTCACACCTTGCAGCCCATAGTCTGAGTGGGGTTTTTAGACCCTATTAAGCTGCTGGCAGCTCTGCCCAGTGAAGATCTACTGATCTGAGCTGTGCTCAGAACGGCAGGCAGAGCTCAGGAAAGGCATTTTCCAAGCAGCACATTTGGTGAAAATCTGTCCTGTAAATCTTGCCGAGTGAGAAAACCAAAAATTGAGGGTGAAATGTGCCTTCAAAGACAAAAAAAAATTAAAAAAAAATTAAAAAAAATTTAAAATCCCCAGAATATTTAAGAAAGGACAAGTCCATTTTGAAGAGGTGAAATACTAAATTGCACAAACTCCTTGTTTGCTTATGACCTGCAAACCCAGCAGAGACAGTATAAAAACACAAGAAAACACAGGATAATAGAATTGTTTGGGTTGGAAGAGACCTTAAAGACCATCTAGTTTCAATTCCCCCTGCCTTGGACAGGGACACCTTCCACTAGCCCAGGTTGCTCCAAGCCCTGTCCAACCTGGTCTTGGACACTTCCAGGGATGGGGCAGCCACAGTTTCTCTGGGCAACCTGTGCCAGGGCCTCACCACCCTCACAGATGAGAATTCCTTCTCAATATTCCATCAATCCCTGCCCTCTGACAGGGGGAAGCCATTTCCCCTGTCCTGTCCCTCCAGGCCCTTGTCCCAAGCCCCTCTCCAGCTCTCTTGGAGCCCCTTTAGGCACTGGAAGGGGCTCAAAGGTCTCCCCAGAGCCTTCTCTTCTTCTGCTGAACACCCCCTGCTCTCCCAGCCTGGCTCCATAAGCAGAAACATTTCATGGATTACTCCAAGATTTCCTGAAATTCTAGTTGGACTGGATGATCTTCAAGGTCTCTTCCAACCCTGATGATTTTGTGATTCTTGATTCTCACTGTGGTTTCTCCAACACCTTGATTTGCTGTACCCTCAAACAAGGAATAAATGTCACAGCTCTCATAAACTGGATTTACTGAAGCAAATCCAACTGAAATCTCCATCCATCAAAGCTCAACCCATGACATTTCAGCACTCTAAGTATGATATTTGGATGTAGCTCCTGCCTGTAACTCAACAGCTTGCACTTGGCTAAAGCATTGCTTCCAGAAGGGCATCTGCTCCTGATATAAAGGTATCCAGGGATGAAGAACCTGAGTAACCTAGTGACTACCCTCAGCAGTAACCATAAGCTTGGGTGGTTTAGCTCTGCTTTTCAGCCATGGGAAAGCCATTTTTTTTCTAGATTAAGGAGATTTTTTTTATCAGGCATTTTTCTCCCCAAGCAATTCTTTTCCAGTCACTTCTCCATCTCTTTTTCTGATAAGCCAACCAGAACAAATTTTCTGAGCCTTCCATGTCAAAGCTTCCTCTTCACATAATCTCTGTAGCCCTTTTTTTCATGCCCTTTCTCATTTTTTTCGGGGATCTTCTTTAAAGCAACCACGTGGCTTTCCCAGTGTCTAGTAACAACCTATCTGTGCATTCACAGAGAGAAGACCTCTCTGGTTTAAATTGTGTGGCCTGGTTAGAAATGACAGGAAAAGAACTGAGAGGTTTTATAATGGTAAGGAAATAAGGATGTTTTCATCTTTTATTTTCTGGGATTTGGCCTCTTCTCCCAGGCAACAAGTGATAGGAAAAGGGTAAATGGCCTCAAGTTGCACCAGGAGAGGTTCAGGATGGATATTAGGAAAAATTTCTTCACTGAAGGAGTTAAGCATTGGAATAGGCTGCCCAGGGAAGTGGTGGACTCACTATCCCTGAAAGTGTTCAAAAATGAGTAGATGTAGCACTTCATGATATGGTTTTGGTGATGGGTAATAGACTGGACTTGATCTTGGAGGTCTTTTCCAACCTTAATGATTCTATGATTTGTTCCTTTCTGTTTACAATGAAAACTCATAATAAAAAAGTCACTGTGGAATCCATATTTGGGGACACTCGTCTGTGTGTGTCTGTATGCCTGTGTCTCGTTCTTCACCTTCATTTTCTGAAAAGAGCAAGAAAGTTTCAGAAATGGGGACATTCCCTGCAGATCCTTGCCTTTTCACCAAGCTATTCCAGTCAAGGACATAAGGCCAGGAACAACCTTTGGCACTGACCCACAGTCAGCCACATTTTTAGTGAAGTCTTTGCCATGGCCTTTGCCCTTAGCAACCTTCAGCTGAGCTTCTCAACAAGCAGTTGAGCTTCCCAAGACCTAAATCTTACCTGGAAGACATGACCAAGCCCACAGCATCACTGACCCTGGACTGCAGGGATCTCCAGCTTTTCCCCGGCCTCTGGCTCCCAAGAGGAGCTGGATAATTAACACAAGAGCCAAAGTGTTGGGTAGTGGGGAGAGGTGAAGGAGAGGGAGCTGCTGTTTGGATGGGGGCTGGTGTGGGTGTGTCAGGTGAGCCACAACACCTCCCAAGCGTCCCTTTGTTTTCAGACCCCCAACACGGCCACCCTGACCAGGTCCGGGGAAGACCAGGACCACCTGGCTTAGAAGCAATGCACATCCCAGAGAATTTTGGAAATGGGATTCAGTGTTGTTTGGGGACACAGAAAATGGAACAGCTCACCAGAGGCCAAGGAGTGCTGGGTTTCATGGGCAGAGCTTTGTCCCATCTCGTTCTACAGCCAAACCAAAACCTGTTGTGTCCATAGAGGTGAGTGTCCCACCTCTCCTCCAGGAATGCTACGAAGGAATACAAAACCGGGGCATGGACAGAGCAATGCTTCCCCAACACTCTCTTCCAGCCTCCAGTAAGTTACTACCATGTGACATCCTGAGCTGGATAAGCTCATCTCAAGTTTAATCGCCCCTGATAGAATATTTTTCCTCCACCCAACCGTCCAGTTGCTTTTCTGAACCCACATGAACCTCCAGCTTGGCCTGGAGTTGATCCCATGCCCCGGTGTCAGGAGGCCAAGCCTCTTGCAGGCGTTAGGTTTGAGGATGCAGAGGGGGCCAGAGGAGCCCTATCAGCCTCACCCACCCCTGAACTCCCGCTGACACCGAGAGGAGCCGGCCAGACTCCCCGGGATGCTGAGCACAGGCCACATCCCAAACAAACAGGAGGGAAAAGGCAGAAATTGGCCCGCGTGAAAAATGAGAGGGGGAAACAAGGGGCAAAGTGGGAAGGGAAACGTCTGATTCATTACGAGCTTGTTTGGCTTTTGTCTTCTCCAAGGAGGAAGAGGATGGAGCGCCGTCGAAGACGGAGACAGAAGGATGTTTCCTGGCCAGGCCTGGGAGAGGATCAGATAATGGGCAGATAACAATAGAAATGATGACTGAGACGAAATCACAGCCACTCGCAGCGCAGGGACAGCAGCCGGTCCACCCCAGGCAGAGGAGGCTGAGGAGGAAGAGCACAAGCAAATTCAGGGCATGAGATGTCCAGGTAGGACCTCTAAGAGCCAAGACGCTCCAGGAATTCTGCATCCCATTGCATGAGCCCTTCCACGTTTTTATTTGGGGTCTGAGGACACAGCAGCAAATTTGAACCACAGATGTGGCTGGGGATGAGCAGTAACCATCTCCCATGACTCTTTCTGCCCACCACGTTTTGTATTTCTAGTCTTGCTTTCCCTTCATCAGCACTTCAGAACTGCCACCTAAACATTCCATTTGAACCCAGGTCTGTTGAGTCCCCACCACGTGGGATTTCCACTAATCTGAGGGATGCTGTCCTGTACAGAGGAGAAGGAGCCATAAATGAAAGAGAAATAAATGAAACTGGCTCTGAAGGTCTTCTCAGAAAGATCTGTTTTGGTTTCTCCATTGCAAGTAAAACAAGGTGTGGTCTTCACACATCTCCAGGGGTCAACATGCAAACGTAGTCACCTGGGTATGCAAACACAGATGCAAAAGTACTGGTAGGCAAATGCCAAAGCCCCAGGCTGAAGCCTGCTGTCTATGGATGAAAAGTCCAATTGTTCACCCAGCGCTCCTAAGGCCACCACTAACCCATGTCCCCAAGAGCCACATCTACATGGCTTTTAAATCCCTCCAGTAAGAGTGACTCCACCATTGCCCTGGGCAGCAGATGGATGTCCCACTCACCTTCTCCTGTGTGTGAGAACTCCTGCAGCTGGAGAACCATGTCCATCACACCCTAGACAATGGCCCAGAGGATGCTGCTCACATGTGTGGGGTTAGTATTTGCAGTTCACTGTAAGCTCCTCTTGTCTCAAGAATCCTGTTGAAGGGATGCAAATGAGCCCGCAGTAGCTTTTTGGAGCTCCATGCACTCCAGAAAAATCAGGCTATTGGGTTTGAGTGAAGAAAATAGGAAATTAGTAAGTTCATTACGAGCACAGGGGAGGATCATCAAGTTGATTAGAGAGACGGAGCACCTCTGCTATGAGGAAAGGCTGTGAAAATTGAGCTTGTTCAGCCTGGAAAAGAGAAGGGTTTGGGATGATCTTGTTGGGCCCTCCAGTACCTGAAGGGAAGCTACAAGGAAGATGGAGAGAGACTATTTACAAGAGCTTGGAGTGACAGGACAAGGGGAAATGACTTCAAACTGAAAGAAAGTAGGTTTAGATCAGATTTTAGGAAAAAAACTCTTCCCTGTGAGGGTGGAGGCCCTGGCACAGGTTGCTTAGGGAAGCTGTGGCTGTCCCATCCCTGGAAGTGTCCAAGGCCAGGCTGGATGGGGCTTGGAGCAACCTGGGATAGTGGAAGGGTCCCTGCCCTTGGCAGGGGTTTGGAATGAGACGATCTTTAAGGTTCCTTCCAACCCAAACCATTCAATGTTTCTGTGATTCTAAGCAATGGAAACCCAATCTGGCACATGTGCCTGCAAACTTCTTCTGATCCTGCCCCCGTGCATAAAGTCAGAAAGGAAAAGCACGAAATCCCATTACAGAAGGTGCAGAGAGCATCTGGTGGGTGCTGGTCTCACACCAGAGACTGCTCCAAGAGGGAGTTACAGGGGATTGAAAATGCTGATGCTGCTGACTTCGGCCAAAGGGTGGTCACCATGTGGGCTGGGGTAGCTGAGTGACACTAAGCCACAATACTCAAGGATGATGCTCAGGTGTGGCTCCAGATGTTTTGTACTGAGGGTTGACAACCTCATTGTTGCTCTTGCTACAGCTGGGTAGACTAAATCTACAGCTGGACAGACTAAATCCAACACACTTAATCCTACCTGGCCGTATACCTCATGTTGCTGCATGGACATAAATTCAATGTGCTTCTCTCTTCCTGTGTAACAGCTGAAGTGACTCTGTCCCTTTTACTGTCATGGAGGTGGGTCCTGAGGGTTTAAACCTTAGGAAGCAAAACCTATGAGGCCACATCCTAATGTTGCTTCGTGTAGGTAGCTCCATTTTTCCTCCCTATCCAATCTCAGAATTATTTTAAGCCATTGACTACTTAGGAATGCCAAGTTGCTGACTGGCCATTTTTGAGAATAAATGTCTAGAGATGTGGAAAAAACCAAACCAACCTCCCTCCCTTCCCCCCAAAAAAGACAAAAACAAACAAGCAAACAATAAACTCAAACAAAAATTAAAAAAAAGCAACCCAAACCAAAAAAATGGGGAGGAAAAGACCCTCTGAGCTCAATTCGTGATCAGCCAGTGAATACCCGCCCAGGAAAGTACTATTAGGGATGAGCCTCACTAGGGAAAAAGTTAGGGCTCACTCTGCCACCACCAGCTGGGCCAATCCTGCTGCAGAAAGCCAGGTCTGCACCTTCTGGGACTTACAGAAGGAACCAGAGAGGACATTTATCCTGACAAGCGAATGCTTTGATTAAAAATACTGTCTGGAGGGGAGGAGCAGAAATTATGTTCATTAAATTACTGGCTGAAAACAGCCTGCTCAATTTGGGCTGGTAGCCCCCCACCACCACCCAGCCAGCCCTCCCTCCCTGCTCCGTGCTGGAGAAGGGCTCCTATCTCCTGAGAATCCTGATAAACACTCCTCTCGCACCCTCCCCTTTCCCCCCCCCCCAGAAATAAAAGTGAGCTGTCTCAGTGCTAGGATGCAGAAACCACTTCCAAGCCAGCATTACATCAACATTGCAGCTGATAAAGGGATGCACAATGGAGTGTTAGACTAATAG
This sequence comes from Manacus candei, assembly GCF_025592945.1. Taxonomy (NCBI): domain Eukaryota; kingdom Metazoa; phylum Chordata; class Aves; order Passeriformes; family Pipridae; genus Manacus; species Manacus candei. The sequence continues at coordinate 7,328,307 of NW_026138055.1, read as the reverse complement.
AAAAACACAGCTCAGATAAGGCAGGCTCCTGATAGCCTGGGCTGATGTAAAATGCCATTGTCTCCCTTTCTGTCAGCTGAGTCACTGGAGTGATAGGGAATTCCAGTGGCAACGAGCAAGTCAGGGGTCAGAAACCACAAACCCTGGGCAACACAGATCCCTCAGTGTGGGCACCAGTGGGCAGACGAAGCTGGAGTGGGAGGATGTGGAGTGGGGGTGGATGTGGTAGCAAATTTCCCATGGCTGTAGGGATGGGGAGCAAGGATGAAGGATGGAAAGGATCCAGCCTGCCAGACTGCACCAGGCTCTGTGTGCAAGCACAGATCCCTCAGCACCACCACTCCTGGCATGGGACCCACGGATTTTCACGGATTTTCCTTGCTGTTTCACCTCCCTCCCACTGCCTCATCCATCTGTATTTTCCCCAGGTGCTCTGAAGTCAGGGAGGGTGGGAAGTCACAGAATCACAGAATCAACTAGGTTGAAAAAGACCTCTGAGATCATCGGGTCCAACCTTTGACCTAACACCACCCTGTCTGGGTATTAAGTGCCACATCCAGTCTCTTCTTAGATACCTGCAGGGATGATGACCCCCCCACCTCCCTGAGAACCTCTTCTCAATGTCTAACCTAAACCTAAACCTCCCCTGGCACAGCTTAAGACTGTCAGCTGGGGAACACAGGGGAGGGGATGCTGCTGGCACTGCTGTGGGTAACCACAGTCTCCCAAGTTCTTATGGGTCAAGAACATCCCTTCCATGGGACTTGAACAGGCACAAGAACAGCTGAATCTTGTCTCAATCTGCTGTCCCACACTGAAAGATAAAATGGGAGAGGCATGGAGAAGGATTCCATGCCCGCACCCAGCCGGGTGCCCGGAGCCAGAGGAGGATGTCTGTCTCCATCTCTCCTGTGAGTGGGAACTCCCAAATCCCACTGAAGGCTGTGATTATTCCCCTGGTTGGCTGGTGAGGGTGTTTTTCTCTCTGTGGGCTCTGCTCTCACTTTCCTGTGCTGCCCTTTGATCTCCTCTCACACGGTTGCCCCAGAGGAGGAACTCCAGATTACGTGCCGGGGTTATGTCATTTTTCCAGCGGACGTGCTGGCCCGGCTCCGGGCTGGAAGGGCTTTTTTTAGTGCAGACACTGCATCCATTGGGCAGACGGGTCCTAGAGAAACCCTGCAACCCTGCAAAGACCTTGTGTCGCAGAGAAAATCTGGGATGGCCAGATTGGTCCCAGGATAGGCCTCAGGAACCAGCCGTGGCCTTTCTCTCTGTGGGAATACGAGGGGTTCAGAGCTGCCACAAGGCAGCTGGTGCAAGATCAGCCCCAGTGTAAAGGCAGAGAATGGGTTTTATGCTGGAGAATTGATGCTGCTTTTACCTAAGTCCTCAGAGGTGGAGCAGAGCTATGAGGATGTTGCACATTATAGGGGTAGAAAGCATGAAACTCCAGTGGTGGACAAACAAATCTGGCTGAAAAGCTTCACAGATTGCCCTTCTGTTCCATCAGAAGTAAAGACTTCCAAACAAACAAAAAATTCCTTTTCAACAAAGCTTTCTTACACATTTTTCTTCTGATGAACTTCTGATTAGAATCTTTCTCTTTTTCCCAAACTAGTGGACTTTCTTACCCCTCTGGACACTTAGGGACCATTTCGTTGTTGTCCAAAGGTGGAAGCACAACCCAAAACATTGAAGAGTGCAAAAAAATTAGAACAGAGGCCCATCATCTACATGATTGTGAAGATGTCCAGGGAAAGCTGCTGAAGGTGGAAGATTGTGGAGGAGACCCTGTCACGTAAGGGGCTCTGACTCTTGCATCTCCATCCTTCCTATACTCTCTTTGTCTTAATAAACTGATGGTGACCAACAGCCTCCCATGTCAGCAGCACTGGAAACTCTTGTGAGTGTGGAAGGATCCAGCCCAAACTTGGTTTCTGACGGTTGGAGGGTACTTCCTTGTCAAAGTGCCTGGCTTTAGTTCTTGGGTGTATAAGGAAGGAGAGAAGGTCCTCTCCATTTGGAAAAAGAGAGGGATGAAGGTTCAAGCCCCCCTTGCTCATCAGGACGGTCAGGGGTACAGTTTGTGCCCTGGGTTACATTGCTTTGTAGAGCTGTCCCTGTGAGGGACCAACAGTTTTCCAGAAAGAGGTCCCAAGTTCTAAAGGCTTCCTCTGAGTCATAGAGTCATGGGATGTGTTGGGTTGGAAAGAACCTGAAAGATCTTCTCTTTCCAACCCCCTGCCATGGGTAGGGACACCTCCCACTAGACCAGGTTGCTCCAAGCCCTGTCTAACCCGGTTTTGAGTGAAACAAGATGAAGATTTCAGAGGCTGGCCCATATTCCCTCAAAACTCAATATCCTCCAGGAAATTCTCATCCCCTGGAGGTTTCTGCCTCTTGTCTACCATTGCCTGAAGCAAAACATGGGTCACAGTCTGCATCCCCTGTGCTGGATTAGAGCCTGCAGTCTGACAGCACTGATCACCTCCAGGACAGAGAAGGAGAAGAGGTCTGGCTTTGTATGGAAACTCCAGGGAGATGTTCACAGGAGAAATTCATTACCAATGGACTAACACCTCCATTCCAATGGGGAAATCTTTAATGACCACAGATTCTGCATGAAATTTCCCATGAAGAAAGAACTATTCCAAGCAAGGAAAAACAACATCCCTTCAAGAAAATAAGAGCCCCTGTCTTCCAGGAGAATCCACTCAAGACTACTTGAAGAAGGGGGGCTCTGCAGCCCACAAGAGGAAGGTGTTTCTGTGTTGAAATGATCAAAGCTGCCCAAGAGCTCAAACTACAGTTAATACAACCTCAGTGCTGTGCTGTTCCCATTCCCTGACCTCATTGCTTCCCAGATCTGGCTTTGAAAGGTGGAAGCTGTGTTGTGTTATCTGGAGACATGGCTGGGGACTGGGGAACAGGCTTCAGAGACCCAGGGAGAGGGGATGTGAGGTAAATCCTGAATTTCAGGAAGCAGGACAGCCTGGGGCTGGTCCCAGGTTCTCGCAGATGTCCAGTGCTGTTTTTTTCAGGGAATCAGAGAATCATTAAGGTTGGAAAAGACCTCCAAGCTCATCAAGTCCAACCATCCATTTTGGAAGTGCTTTGGTAAGAATAGTTATGAAACACAAGAGTCTCCAGACCAGATCCTCAAAGACCTTCTGAAGCCAATGGGATTTCCTTATTGATATGGCTGTGGGGGTACTGGGGTCTTCATTGAACACCCTTCACCTCCCCCAGCACAAAATCCATGGCAAGATCTCCTTCAGTTGCAGCAAAATGCACAGTGTTCCTCTTTCTGCAAAGATATGGATGAGATTCAACTGGAAGTTCCAGGAACCCACATTTAGGGTTTAAGAGGGTTTTCCTCACTGAAGATGCACTAGAGCATCCAAGGTGCCCACATGGGGCTGGAAGGCAAAGGAAATACAGGTGACTCTGTCCATCAGCTGGAGATTAAGTGGTATATGGACTTTGATGATCCTTGTGGGTCTTTTCCATCACAGGATATTCTACAATTCTACAATACCCCGAGTCTGACCTAAACCTGGTGCCTGGATTAGGTTGAGTTAATCTTCTCCTCTGCCTTCATGGGCTGGATCTCCAGTGATTTTGCACCCAGCTCATGCACCTGGAGCCTATGGAGACCCCTCCAATGTATGTACCCAGTGCAGGTGTCTGATCCTGCAAGATCAATCCCTCCCTCCATTCCCTGCTGACAGCACAGGGAGGCCTCAAACTGAGAAGACAGTTGCTCCCATCCATTTTAAACATGGAGTTGTTACCATGGACCTTCTTTCAAGGTAGACTTTGATTTTCCCTTTCCTTTTTTTTTTTTCCACCAGATGTACTTGTGTGTTCCCTCCACATCAGAGGTTTATGGTCCACAAAAGACCTCAGACCATCACCTACAGTGGTGACTGGTCACCTACACCCATTGTAGGTCTGTTTACATGGAAAAAAACCCCCATGGATTTTATTTTGAAGCAAGATACAAGACTATTTACATCACACATGTTGGGAAAGGAGCTATGAGGGTAAACTCTGGAGAGTGTAGATGGCATGTTGAAGATGGCTTAGATCCCACCCTTATGGAATTGACCCTTATGGAGCGAGGAACCCACCCTTACAGGATCCTGACCTTACCACAGATAGAAGCCTAACTTGAGGCTGCTGGGAATATTTAGAGTATTCTTTAATCTATTTTTTTAAGATAGAAAGCCAGCTTGTTTAGCTATTATTGTTGTTGTTGCTGATGTTGTTATTACACTTTTATATGAAAATGTACTTGTTTCAGTGAATCCTGTAAAAATTATCAGTGTTGGATGGAATTTCTGTTCAAACTTATCACATTTCTCACCTTATAGCTTTGAAGACATTTACAGTCCAAATCAGGCATTTTATTCTTGGTTTCTCAGTACAGGGATCACCTTTTACACTTTGGACATTTCATTTTAATGTTTCTCCCTGACAATCCAGGACAAGACACAAGGGTTGTGGCTTCTTGTTCATAATCAAATGTTGAAGCATCTTGTTTCCTTTCCTCAAAACTCTCAGCTCGGTGGTCCTGGCACCCCTGCAACACAACATCTTCTGAGGGAGATATGGAAAGGGAGGAGCTTGGAGCAAGCTGTGGTGTGATCCCAGTTTCTCTCCTCAAGGATTAAAAATGATTCAGACATGAATCAGGCTTCTACAGAGTAAAAGTGTTGTCACCTGCAGGTAATCTCTTTCCATGATCTCTGCCTGCATAGATGTGAATACAGATAGATCCATTATGATGCTCTGTCATGGTAGAGGGGTTTTACATTATTTATTATGAAATCAGGAATTGAATTCTTTGCAGAAAACAGTCTGGCTTAAAAAGCTGATTTCATTTTGGAAGTGATGGGCTTGGCATGCCTCAAAAACATCTAGTTTTCATACAGCAGCAAACTGAGAATTGGAATTGGGATTGGGCCAGAGCTTCTCTCTTGAGAGAATCAAGGAATCGTTTGGGTTGGAAGAGACCTTAAAAATCATCCAATTCCAACCCCCCTGCCATGAGCAGGGAACCTTGCACTATCCCAGGTTACTCCAAGCCCCATCCAACCTGGTCTTGGACACTTCCAGGGGTGGGGCAGCCACAGCTTCTCTGGGCAACCTGTGCCAGGGCCTCACCGCTCTCATCATAAAAAATTTCTGTCTTATACCTAACCCAAATCAACCTTCTTTTAGTTTGAAACCATCACCCCTTGTCCTATCTCCTGCCCTGAGATGAATCTGTAAAGTGACTGGAGTCCAATCTTCCCAAAGCCATCATTGAATGTCTTGGCCCATCTCAAGAAATCGATTTTGCTGGAGGAGACACCTCCCAGTCTGAGCATCACCACCAGCCTCCTGAGAGCAGCTGTGGGGTTGGGAGAGATATCAGCAGCCAGAAATCTACTTTTTGCCCCCCCCCCCCAAACTGGAGCAAGGAGAAATCCTCCATGCAGCAGTCACTGCCACTAAAAATACTCCCTCGTGTAAGCCTGTTGGCAAGTCTGACCATGTTCTATCTGAACACAAGCAAGCTGAAAAGTCCAGGTTGTTTTGGGTTTTTTTGCTTTTCAGGGAGGGAAAGGAGTTTCATTCTCAATCAGTATCCCTGTGTCAAAGTTTGGAGTCGAAAAGACAACTTGTGTCTTGGATCAAGTCGAAGCTGCCCTGAGGGAAAAAGACAATTTGCACCCAAAGAAATTCTAAACCAGGTGTGCTCATTTTATAAATGTGTTTTGAAGGAAAGCAATGGCTCTCAGAACACATTCTTCCATGGGTGCAGAAGAGTGTATATGGGTATATTACTGGTGAATTCTCCTTTTTTGGTTCAACAAATTCCTTCTCCACCACAGCAAGACCCACAGGGGACACAGGGTGGGACAACTACAAGAGCAGTTTGGGTGCTGGGGGTGGTTTCCATCACCCCAATGGGAATATCATCCTCTCCTTCCGGTGCTGCTGATGGGAAAGGGTCCCAGAGCTGGAGGTCCTGGCACAGAAGGAGACCATGGTGAGCACAGAGGAGGAGGGGGATGAGGATGGAAAGGGCAAGGGGAGAGGCAACTTGTATCGATTGGTGTGTGAAAGGCTTCCAGGGAGCCCCGTTGCTGAGAGACAGCCCTGGGAGATGCAAGGCTGGGATTAATAACTGCTCCATTGGGGCCCTGTTTGCTCTCCTTGCCCAGAGCCAGAGGACTTTGGTCCCAGCTTATCACCGGGCCCAAAGCCCCAGGAATGCAGTCACAGGCAAATGTGCATGTTCACACGACATCTATTAATCAAACGGTTCCCCCACCCTTTAACCCTTTGCAGGTCAGGGAAGGGGGAGGAGGGGAACATAGCTCTGCTTTGTCTAAAACCAGGGTCCTGGGAGTCTCTTTAGAGTGACCAGAGTTGGGGATAAGGCTCCTGTGAACTCCAGTTAGGATACCATCCCCTCACTCAGCATCCAGGGTTTTCCAAAATGCTTAGGGAATTTGTTTTGGTACTTGCATCTGAAGACATCTCTTTCCAGTGGGAGCCAAGCATCTAATCTCATTAAAATGCCTTAAAAGTTTGAATCAGTGGCCCTGAAATATTATTGCAGACACTGCTTCCTCTTCACTCTGTTTCACATTTCAGGTGCTGTTTGGTGGTTATTCCACAGTTTCCCTGAGCTGCCCATGGCCGTGGTTCCTCTACTGCTGTACACATCTGTAATGGGATGGTGTCTGTCTGAACAGCACAGAGCTAATCAGACACACCCTGGGGACACAAAATATCACAGGCAAGTGTCTGTGCTGCTGCTCCCAGCAGGTGGGATTTACCCCAACTTCACAGAATCACAGAATATCCTGAGTTGGAACTTCGTGTCTCCATGGCAAGATCAACCATCCCAGAATTATAGAATCATGGAATTGTTAAGGCTGGAAAAGCCCTCTAAGATCATGGATGATACTCTCAGGCACATGGGGATAGTCCTGTGCAGGACTAAGAGCTGGACTCAATGATCCTTGTGCATCCCTTCCAACTCAGCATATTCTGTGAGTCTAGGATTCTTTGAGTCCAACCATTAACCCAGCACTGCCAGGTCCACCACTACACCGTGTCCCCAAGTGTCATGTCCCTCCTCCCTTCCTGTTGGGTGTTTCAGTCTCTGTGCTGTGCAGAGAAGTGTGTTCCTGTCTTGTGGCATCAGCCTGAGGAAGGTTTTCAGGCTCTTGTTAGTTTAGCCAGTTAAATTAACCAGAGAGTGTCTGTAGGGCCTCCATAAGCCTCTCTTTTCAATGCTCTCTTTCCTCCAGGGAGGAGACAGTGACATTTCCCAAGGACAACTTAGCACACCAAATTTAGACTCGTGCTCTGTAACATCCCCTGCAAGACACTGGTGACAGATACTCCAGGAAAACATCCCCTGCTGCATTAAGTGTTGTTAATTAAGCTGACCAGGATGGACATGGCTTCGTTCCTTACCCTGAGATGTCTCCTAATCCTTGTCTATACCTGAAATGCACAGCCTGGATCAACAAGTCAATCAAATGTAGACAGATAACAAAAAGACCTTTCAGGAAGGTACCAGTGATGCTGCAGTGCTGTAAGACACATGTGAGCCTGGGAAATTAGAAGCTGGGTATTAGAAGATGGCTCCTACAGAGGACTGAGGCTCTGGAGTGGCCTCCCAGGAGGATCAGATTGGCCAAGAATCCCATCCATCCTAGGAATGGACTCTGAGCAACTTCTGGTGTGGTGACCCGGAGTGGAGGATGATGCTGCCCCTCCCTGTCCTCTGTCCCCTGTTTCTGGAAAAACAGTGCCCAGTGATAAGGTGCCCATTTGTAAAAGGGGTGGAGACTGGGCTGCCTCAACAACTGTGGTCAGTTCCCTGATGTTTTCCACCCAGGTTGGCATCTCCTCCACCAGTGCCACTCCAGGAGCCACTTTGAGTGACAGGGTGAGGCTGTGGCTTTTGCCCCAGGCCAGATTGGACTGGATGACAGGGTGGATGACTTTTAGCCTTCCTGTACCAGGAAGGAAGGATGGATTTTTTGTGCATCATGTCCTGAGAAGTCTCTAGCCCTGGGTCCTGTCCTGTTGACCTCACGTCAAGAAGGAGGAGCATGAGCTGAAGAAGCTTGAATGAAAACAGAAGGCACCACCTGAGAGGTGGGATTTGGGGTATTATTTATACTTGCATTTGGGTTCCTAACCCAATTAATGAAATCTCCCAGGCTTGGCTCCATGGGTCTCACAAGCCAAAGGCACCAGGATCACAAACCCCTTCTTGTCAGAGCAGGTTTCACCTGCTAAGGACAGTGCAGAAGACAAAGGACATCTGTCTTCTTATTTGACAATGAACTGGTATTTATAGGTGAGCAAAATTTTGGGTTCCTTTAACTGTCAAAGAATCAGGAACATCTTTTTGGGATTGAATTAGTTCATTTCTGAAGCATCACCACATTCCAGTCTATGTTTTGAGCCTGTTGGATTTCCCCCCTCAGATCCAACTGTGCCTAAAAACCTGGATTCCTTCAAAAGATGGACTACAGCTGCTCATGGGTCTGTGGGACCAGAGTAAACTCCTTCTGAACCTGGTGCAGTGAAGACATCATGTGCTCAGGACCAACCATTTGGCTGCATTGTCCTACTCCTACATGACCACTTATTTTCTTACTCTTCCACAACTTCTTGAGTAGGATTTGCCACATCTCTGTGCAGCAAAGGGAACTGGTGGGGACCCTGTGTGAAAGGCAAGCACTAATAAAGACTAACCATACTATAGGATCCCATCCTTATTCCTGATGACTCAATGCACAGAGAAAGAGAGATACAAGCAGAAAAAAAAAAAGTGTTATGAATTCTGCAGTTCAAACAACCTCCAGCAAACCAGGTATTAAGAAGGAAGGGGGGAAAAATAAACAACCTGCCAAGCAATTTGACACTTCTACCTGTAAATAATTATTCATCCAAACCCTAGTGATAAGGACATGACACTGTCCATGCAGATTAGGACCCTGCTGGAGAAGAAAACCCTTCTTGCTTCCCCTCTTCCCATCAAAGGCTGTATTGTTCCCAAAGAGTTAACAGCAAAGCAGGTCTGCAATTACCCAGGAATAATGGGGTGTGATTGGGGCACTAAAGAGTTGGAATTGATTTTTTTTTTTCCAGGCTTTCAGCTCTAGAAGCCCCTCCCTGACTTCCTGGTAACTCATGACCAGCAGGGTCAATAGAGCAGAAATCCTTCTAAAGGGCCAATCTGTATTTGAATTATTTAAACAATGTAGTACAGCCAAGTTAAATGGGGCTTATCAAACGTTACACCTCTCCAAGCACAATTGGAGGCAGAAGGATATTAACTGCTGAATGCTCCACAGAGGGCAGACAAGAAAAAAAGGGAGGAGAAAGAAGAAAATAAAAAAGGGTGACAAGACAGGATGATTTGGACAAGGGGACAAACAGGTGTCTGCAGCCAGGTCTGACTGGAGATGGTCCCTTCCCTTTGGAGACCCTCCATGGTTAACCTGGAGTCAGGATGGACTTGCCATCCTCAAGAGTATTAAAAACCATAACTTGGGGTATTTGTGTCCTTAATCTGCATCATCTCCCTCCCTCAGGTTGACAGCACATGGGGATCTGGAGTTAGAGGATATAGGTCTTTTCTACACCTTTTCCTGAAAGGAAAGTAAGGAAGGAGCTGTTTCCATGTCCCAATAGGCTGGGGTTTATTATCCCTGTGTGCACTTTGCCCAAAGAGGGCTGAGACACTGAGCCATCCACAGGGAACAGTGGAAAAAGAAACAGGAAGATAAAAACCATAATAACAGCAGGATTTTTCTTCAAATTCAGGAGCCAAACAACAAACTCATTCACTGACATAGACTGAGGACAACTAGGAAAAGTCCAGCTTGCCAAAAGAGAGCTGAGAGTATTTTTTCCCATGAAAGCATCGAGCTTCCTTAGGTTTGGGAGCTGAGAATTCACCCAGGAAAACAGCTCTTGATACTATAAAAAAGGTGAAAGAATCCTCCTGGATGCTTTTCTAGCCATTTATCCTGCTTTACCCCCACACTTTTGTGGTGTTTCAGGTGCATTGGGGAGCTCAGGGGCTCCCAGGTGCAAAGCAGAGGGTAAATAGTTCACAGGTAATTCATGCAGCTGACATTTTTGTAGGATTTATTTGACCTGGAGACAAGACAAATATGTTTGCAGGTAAGAAACAAACTGCAAACAGTCCCCAAAAGAGCCTGAATTCAGTAGAAGATATATGGATGGGTGGGAAATAATCCAGCCACATAGAGCTATGCAGTAGGGATGGGACTTGTGAATTATTCATGGACCAAAAATGTATAAATATTGATTAACTTACCTACAAAGTTTTTCCAGAAAGTTTCAAGTTTAAAGCAAATGAGAAAAGAGGGGAAAAAATATTAATAACACTGTCTTAAGGACACACATCCTTCACTTACACAGCTACTGTGCTGCCTCTGAGCTAATTAACCCTGTTAATTAATGGGGATTCAGGTATCATCCCCCTGAGAGCTGATTTTTGTGGGGACAGGGGATCTTTGCCCACCCTGATCTGGGCTGCCGTGCCCAGGCTGGACCTTCAGCCTGACAGTAGCGGGATGGGAACGTGCAGTCAGCCAGAGCTGGCCAGGAAAACCCAGAGGGAAACATTTCCTGCTGGGAAAGGCTCTCCCAGCCAAACTGGAACATTTCAGGAGACATTGCTGATTTCACTGAGGCTGCAAAAAAAAAAAAAAAAAAAAGAAAAATAATGAGGGGAAGGAGAGGAAAGTTTTCCTGACTCTGTTCCATCCTTTTTATCAGAAGTCAGGACTATAAGAAGGTGCCTCACGGCTCAAATCCAGCCCGGTGCTATCTCAGTATTTGACATTATTTGTCATTTGGGGAAGAATTTCAAAATGTTTAGATTTCGTTATGGTTCAAAATGAAGGCCCAAACTCGACCCTACCTCCCCCTCCTCCTCGCCACCCTTCCCCAGCCACGTTTTTAGGAACATCTTTTGCTGCAAATCCAGAAGGAGGGGTTTTTTTGGGACAACGTCTGTAACCTCCAGCTCTGGGTACTGGGTTTGCTCACGTGGTTGTGGCAGATCCAGCCCCAGGCAGCCTCTGCCTCTCTGAGCACGGGGAGGGGGGGATTCTGCCCCCACCAGCTCAGGACATCACATCTCCAGAGGGTTCTTGCACCTTGGACACTGATGTCTCCATCACCATCACCAGCAGCCCCTGCTTTCGCCTGCTGCCTTCCCACCCCTCGGCACCGGGAGATGCTGGGAAGGGACGGGATGATCACAATATTGAGAAAGCTCAACCCAAGCAAATGGAAGGTTTATAAACTCCTGGCCTACCCTGCAAGGCTGCAAGGTCGCCCCTTATCTGAGTTTGCAGAGGGTTTGCAAAGTGCTGGCAGCCCTCCAAATATGTTTGGGAGTTTTTTTGCTCCAACCTAAGGCTGCCGGACTCCCACATTTGACATTTTCCAAGTGCTGTTACACGACGAGGCAGCGACCGGGAACAATGTGTGATTATAACAGCGGGGCTGGGGCAGGGGAAGCCTCAAGCTGAGGCTTTCCAAGGGCTGTAGAGAGCATGAAGGCTCAGCCTGGATCTGATTTCCTCAGAGATGCTGCAGGGTGGAGGGAGTGTCCGGCAAAGCCAGTGCCCACCCCTTGAAAGCCTTTTAAATTGTGACCTAAAGATGGAATAATGAAGTTTTGCAAAGGGGGAAAATTTGGGGTACCTTTATCAGAGCAACCCTGCCTGATTGTCTCTGCTTTGCCTGCACTGTCAGGGTGCAATATCCTGCAAGGGTTCCCTTGTGCTGCTCTTGGGGCGTGAGCTGACACCCCCATTTCACAAAGAAACACAACAAAAAGTAGCCACAAGATGATCCAGAGTCAGTAAAGAAGTTCGTGAACTTGAATCTGGGTTTCTCAAGGTCCATATTAACCCCTGCATCAACTATTCCTCCCCTTTATTTAATCCATCAGTAGCAAGTTGGAGCTGGATTCATTAATGCTCTCAATGATTTAAATGAGCTGAGGTGCCCTAATTCTCAGCTGGGAATATTTCTGTTATTTGGGGGGAAAAAAGAGAAGAGAGGAAAACCACGGTGAAGACAGAGCAAAACATAAACTCACTTGTTGTTTTATTTCCCCTTTTTCTTCCTTTTATCTGGAAACTGAGTGTGCAGGACAGGGAGTAAAAGAAAACAAAAGAAAGAGGAAGGGAAATCAGAAAACCAAAAAACCAAAAGTACTGGTTTTCTTTCTTTCTCAAGAAAACAAACCCGGAAAACTTATTCCAAAACACAGTTTTTCACTCAGCAGCTGCCTGCACTTAAAAATATCCTTTTTGAGCAGGCGAATGAAAGGAGAGGAATGGCTGAGGAGAAGTGGGATGTGCTTGGATACAAATTGCATTGGAAGTGCAAAGGGGGTTATTAGTCAGATAGGGAGGATTATTTTACATCTCGACCACCTATACAACCAAATGTGCAACTGCCTGAATGAAATGTTGCCTTAATCACACTGGGCAAAGTCCTTTGGCTACAAGCAAGGCTTGTTGTACTGTGGATTAACGGAGGGAAATAATAAGGGGTTCTATATACACAGTTTTCCTGGCTTTGGTTAAAAATCCCAGGGTCAGAGCAAAGCTCTGATTTCAAACAACTGTATTTTGAGTGATCCTGTTTATCCCCAGTGTCTGCTGAGGCTTTGACTCTGAGCTATTAATACAAAATAAATAATTTTTGCAGGAGCTATTTTTACGTCCCTTGCCAGAGAAATAAAGCAAGGAGGCCACAGAAGCTACAAGCATGAAAGGCAGAGAGGGAGTGAGATGGGCCATGAGCTCCTGTGAGTTTTTTGGCTGCTGAGTGACACATGGAGCACCGCTGGCAGAGGATGCTGAGAAAAACTACCTCGACCAGCATGATGAAGGATGTTTCTGCAACAAATATGAGGTGGTGGGAGACTCACTAGATGTGTTAGACCACAGGTTTTATGGAATCTAAATCTGTTTGAGAGGGGTTCTGACCTGACCCTCTGTGAGCAGTAGCTCCACAAGCTGCCCAGATGATGGAGATGTGCTGGCACAAAATCCTGTGCTGGGTGTAGATGCATCCAGGTGACTATTTCTGTGGGGATGGGTGGAAATGTGGTTTTTGGGGAAGTAGCATCCCACTGCAGGGCTCCCAAGTAGAAGTGTCATTCCCTGTGGTGTGGGACCCATCCAGGCTGGCTGGGACATGCCTGAACTCAGAGCATGTGGATGCTCAAGGCAGGTAGCAAGAGGTCAAGAGGTAAAGGCAGCATCCCTGTGTTCCCAGCTCTCAGGGATGAGCTGTATTTGCACACCTGCAGCTGAGCCCCCTCCCATTCTGATGGTCACACACTCACAGGCCACTACTCTTCTCCACCAGCTGCTTTCCTGGTCCCCTTTTTGCAGGTTGATGTCGTGGGTTCACCAGGTCTCTGCACCTGGGTACAGGATTTCAGGTCTAGTGCTGCAGTGAAATGGGAAGGAGGTTCAAATGGTGGTGTGTGCTCCAACAAATGAGGGCCTCAGAGATGGGAAATAATTCTGCAAAGCCTCTGCAGAGGTTACTTGGCCTCCTTCTGGGGTGTACCTTAAGGGCAGTCCTGCTATTTTTCTCCAAAACCAGTTTAAAGTCTCCACCACTTGTTGTGCACCCTGTAATAAAGGGTATTCACTAGAGTTTAGGGGTTCAGAAGTGATGGTGGGCTTAGGGAGCATTAGTAAGGAAAGGAGAAGGCAGCTGGTGAAAGTGTAAAGTGATTTCCTCCCAAAATCCCAGCCCTTAGGAGGAAATCCTCCCCTGTGAGGGTGGTGAGGCCTTGGCACAGGTTGCCCAGAGAAACTGTGGCTGCCCCATCCCTGGAAATGTTCAAGGCCAGGTTGGACAGGGCTTGGAGCAACCTGGGCTAGTGGAAGGTGTCCCTGTCCATGGCAGGGAGTTGGAACCAGGTGAGTTTTAAAGTCCCTTCCAACCCAAACCCTTCTATGATTCTGTGATTAGTACCTGTGTCAGGCACTCCAGTCTGCCTGGGGGAAGGGGGATCCCTGCTCTCAGCTCACATTGGGGCCCCTCCATCAAAATAAGACCCAGAGCTCTCCCAGCTCTGCTGGATATGGATCATGGAGGGATGCAGCCTGGCCCTGAGGAGTTTTACATGCTCAGACTCACACAGGCACAAGGAAGGACCTTCAACATTGCTGGATCAAGGACCCCGTGTCCGAGGCTCCCTCCAAAGCAGGCGGGGGAAGTGATTGCTGTGGAGATGTGGGAGGCATTCACTGGAGTCTGGGAGTCTGCAGGGAGAGCAAGCAGCTGGAAAACTGCCTGCCATTCACATCTGCGTCCTGTCCTTTTGATACTGGATCTTAAGGTTCTATTACATTATGTATTGATCGATCAACTAACCTGCTTAAATCATCAGGTTATAGAAAGATACAAATTTATTTAAGCTGTAAGATCCCTGAAGTTGTGTCAGGGGAGGTTTAGGTTGGATATTAGAAAAAGGTCCTTCCCCCAGAGGGTGGTTGGGCACTGAACAGACTCCCCAGGGCAGTGGTCACAGCACCAAGCCTGACAGAGCTCAAGGGGATGGTCCTGTGCAGGGCTAAGGGTTGGACTTGATGATCTTTGTGGGTCCCTTCCAACTCAGCATATTCTGTGATTCTGTGATCTCCAAGACAGGACTGTGTCCTACAGAAGGTGAGTGTTGTAGGGAGCTGTAAAATTGCTGTTAAACTACTTGGATGCAGAAGAAGCAGACAAGGCTTTAGATACACAGACATTTCTAAAGGAAAAAATAAAGTGAAGATAAGGATTTAAACACTTTTATATCAAATCTGGTTCTGGATATCCATCACTTGCTATTTTCTAGAGGCAGAGGGAGTGTATCATGGGAAAATCACTGCAAACTCACTGCAAACTCACTTTGGTCTCATCTTTTTCCGCTGATATCTCCTAACTGCCACTACTTTCAGTTTGGAGGAAGGAGGTATGAACACAGTCCCCCACTGTCACAGGTCATAGATTTCAGGTTTTCATGTTTGGCAAAGTCAGGGCTCAGCATATCCATAGTGCAAAGCACCAGCTTGATTTTACTGTCACCCTTGGAGCTTCCAGTTGTCATGTTAGTAAGGTCTTGATCTCAAAAAGAGCACCTGTACACTGCATAATATGACTAAATACCAATAAAATTATGTGTATCATGCCCATTGTTGATGGCACAACTCAGGATCTCCAGTGCCCCAAAGGAAATCTATGAATAACCCAAATCTGAGGTCCCACCAGCACCTCAAGAGAGAGAGGGACCAGCTGATTTTCCCAAGCCATGAGCCATAGGCATCTATTAACAACCAGCTTTTTGGCTCCACTAAGTGCACTCAGCCTGACTCGGTTTTATTGGCATCACCCATCTCCCAGTAAACGTGATAAGAGACTCTGATTATCCCTGGCCATCAGACTGAGCTTGGAACTAGGCTCCAGCACAGCTGTCTGAGGACTCCTTTCCACATGTGCTTTCCATGCCACACTTCCAGGCCCAGGAGGGGCTAATGAAGATTGTCCCTCGACCTCATTGTTTACTTTCAGGGAAGCATCAGAATTAAGACCAATTTAGCTGCCCCTTTTTTTCCTTTCTTTTTTTTTTTTTCATCCAGCTCAGTCTAAACATGCATCTCAAGAAAGAGCCTGTTTTTATTGCCAAGGCAACACATGATAAGGAAAGATCATCTGTCTGAGAGAAAATTACTTCTGTGGGGCTCAGCAAGTGGTCCCAAGGGTCTGATTCCAGCACAGGAACAGCCTCTGGAGAACATTAAAGAATTATAACCCCCACGATAAGGCACTTTCTTTTATAGTTTTTTATTTCATAGCAATAGTCACAGCTTAAAGATAAGGGCAACATACATTTTGTTTAACTAGGCTCTTGTTCCTTGGTGTGGGGCTCGAAGTGAACTGGCATCCATCAAACCCTTTTGTGATTTACATGAATACCTGATTCTTCTGATAAGGGAAAGTGTAAGTCAACACAGTTCTGTTGTAATTGGGTGTTACCTGTTCAGATACTGCACTGCTATCTCAGCATCAGCTCACAGGCAAGCTCCACTTTACCTTTCCTTGCTTGGTGCAGGGAGAATGTCCCCTGGTTTTACATTAGCCCCAGGGGTTGCAACAAGCTGCCTGGAAGCATCTTTTCAGCCTAGTGGAGGTGTCCACAGGACATTGGGTATGCTAAAAGTTCAAACAAGTGATGGTAAAAAATTACAGAATTAAAAAAAAAAAACCAATAAAATCCCTACTTGAGGTTCAGCATAATCCTTGGCCACAGACTGTGTGATCTGCCAAAGATATGCTACCATATCCTTATTTTTCTGATATAATTATTTATCTTAGCAAGAAACATTTCATGTTTATAGTATTAAATAAATAATCCTGAGGTGTGTGTGACAGCAGCAATCTCTGGCTCTCAGCATACCAGGACTTCTTTGCATTGGATGACAGAGATACTGAGGCATCTTAAAACCTGAGAAGTTTTCAGCCTAAAAACAAATCAGAAAAGGAGCCTAGTAAAGGATTGGATGACTGCCATGAAGCAGGACTTCTCAGAAGAGAGCCCATAGCTCCTGTCTTGGGCTGTGCCACCTTTAACTAGATGCCAGAGTCCCAGGAAACAGCTGCTTTAGTGCCAATGAAAATAAGAGCACCTGGACTTCCATAACAAGTATAAGTAGAAACAAAAAAAAAAGAAGGCAAGACCACAAACATCCTGAATCTCCCACCTGGAGCATCTGAGGGCCAAAGGATTGAAGAAATTAAATGTAAATCACTGACCAAAACCACTCATTTTGGATATGGAATGCCCCAGAGGCTGCCTGAGCTCAGGAACCTGAAGTGGAGAAACAGTGTGAAAGTTGACCAGGTTTTAATACCAGCTTGCCACATGTCTGATTTCCTTGGCCTGAGTGGCACAAAGCTGCAGGGATCCCTCAGGAGATGCTGGTAGTGGGGTCAGGAGACCACCTGTCAGTGAGATGCAGACTGGGAAGATCCCCACAAAGGCTGTGAGGAGATATCTGAACGTATCTCCCTCTCAGAACAGAAAATTATTTGCCAGGTCCCAGCTGGGATGATACAGGAACATCCAAAGGTCTTTTATTAAGCCAAATTACCCTTTTCATGTGAATCCACCTGACTGCAGGGAAGGTACAGCAACACTTTGCCATGAAAGGGCTGTTCATGGCAGATCTTCCCAAACCACAAGGATATCCCATGTGCTGATCCTTCTGCCCAGATGGGAAGAACATTTCTTCCCGCCAGCAAACACCCAGGGATGGAAAAATAAGAGGAGTGACAAGGTAGATAGAGCTTTCTTCCCTGAAATGGGATCCAGGTCTTCAACAAGAGTAAGACTCTTGAGTCTGATCCCTCCTCAGTCTCCCAAAAGATTTCTGCTCAATGCAAAGCCTTGGTTGAGCCCCTCTCACCCACGTGTTGGGCTCCAGTAGGTCATGGATCACCTAAAGCATCATCTTGGTCTTGCTTGGCCAAAACCCCTCTCTATGGAGTTCACTATGGGTTGGGTGGGCACCTCTCCACAAGTGGAGATTGTGGCTCTGTTGCCCTCAGGTGTCCTCAGAGGCTGGGAATATTTGACATTGGCAGGGACCTGGCAAAATGTCCGCCCTGTGTAGTTGTATAGGTTGCATTGCCTTGTTTTTATGAGTTTTAAAGAATTTCTTGGCCACCACACTGTTAGAAGGCCAGGATTTGAAGGTGGTGTAGGGGAAGACAGATATGTAGATACGTACTTATACAAACTGCTGAATATACTTTTAGCACAGGAGAGCTCAAGTTTAAGAGGCAATTTCCTGGCTTAGTCTAATTCTCTCACTAGACATTTTCCTTCACACTAAGTGAAATTCTGACTGAATTAAAGAACCACTTTTCCTCTTATCTGCTGCTGCTGTTATCTAACTCCAAGGAAAGGCTGGGAGCAGAGACAGCCAGGGCTTGCCATTTTACTGTTCCCCTGGGCTTGCACCAAACACCAGGAAGATTTGTCAAAAAACAGCCTTCACTCTCCACACAACCATACAATGGGAACAGCAATGGGAAAACCACAAAATAGGCACGTTTCCTGGATATCTTGATTTTGTTTTTAGGGAGGATCTCCCAAAATCTCCTACAAACCTCAGCGAAGTGGAATCTCTGGAGCAGCAACCAACCTTTCAGTTAAAAGATCCAGGTCCATTCGTATGTTTTAGCCCTCAAGAGTGTCATGAAAGGGAAGGAATAAAAACCACCAACCCCATTAGTTGTTTACTGTCTCTGCTTCTCTGTGGGTCCTGAGCCAGGTTGGGACAACCAGCAGGAGCCAAGAGACCTCAGCCCCCCTCCCTGACTCCACCACTGACTCACTGCTTAGCCCTGGGCAAGCCCCTCCACTTATTTTCATAAAATCATAAAACAGTTTGAGTTGGAAGGGACTTTTTAGAGGTTTGACCTCTTTCTCCCCCTTCAGCAAAGTCTCTGTCTTGGTTATAGGGGCTTCCAGTTTGGGGGAAGCAGGAGATGTTGGTCCAGCACCAAACAACTCCTCAGCTCCTACTTCCATCTGATCCTTTTCATGCCGTGGTGAGATCAGTGCTCGTGTTTAATTAGGGTAACCCTTAAATAAGAAACCTCTTTTATCGTTGGATTTTCCATTAGTGTCTCATCCCAGGGTTATTCATGCAGTTTTATCCAGGTTTCCTCCAAGTCCTCCCTTGTCTCAAGGTTTCATAAACCTCTTCCACGCTCCTTGTTTATGTGTCCCAGGTTTTGCAGTGCAGTTGGCTCTGCCAAGAGCTGCACTTCTCACTCACCCAGCTTTATCAGCTCTGCATTTCCACTGTGTGACGTGCCTGTTCCCAAAATTCCGAACTCGCTCTTGGGCATGGAGGTGTTTGGAACTCTTGAAACCAAATTAGCCACTGTCCATTTTGCCCATGTGTATGTTTTTTATATTTATCCTTAATTCAGGGATCTTGCAGCCCAACTCCTTGCACCATCCTGCTGTCTCTGGCAACATCAAGATAAACCACCACCAAAATAGGTCCTTCCTCACTGGACCTGGACATCCTTCCAAGAAGAGCCCTGCTGCTTGGTCAGCTGGGAATTGCAGCAATCTCAAGAAGAGAAGGTTCCAAGGAGACCTTGGAGCCCCTTCCAGTGTGTGAAAGGGCTCCAAGAGAGCTGGAGAGGGACCTGGGACAAGGGCCCGGAGGGACAGGACACAGGGAATGGCTTCAAACTGCCAGAGGGCAGGGATAGATGGGATATTCTGCTTATCCTCCCAGCCCTCTCCCTCATCTCCTGGGGAACTTTAGGAAAGTCTTCTGCTTTTATTTTCCCTCCTATAAAACCCAAGGGAAATCTACTTCCTCTGAGACTGGATAGTGAAAAGGGATATCCAGCATCATGAAATGACAGTGATTGGATTGGCTTCCTTCTTCCCATAAGAAGCAGACACATATCTGGCCCAAAAATTCCACAAAAAATCCAAGACTGAATATCTTTAACACACTGATCTGATTTAAAAAGAAACAGAAACCTGGAGTTAGAAAGCAGGTGACTTTTATCACCTCTTTTATTATTTAATTTGACTGGAATTTCTTTCTTTTCTTTTAAGATGAATGAACCTTCTGCTTACAGCTACGCCCTTAGTTTTTGCTTTCAAACCAAAATTGATGGGATTTTAGGGGATTTCCTGATGAAAAAAAAAAAAAAAAACAAAAAAAAACACAAAATACTTTCCTCATAGTAGAAAGTGTGTTCAACTGTGGCCATGAAAAACTCTGGAAAACCACAATATCCTTCTGGGGAAGTTACACCATGTAGAGAAGAATTAGGGAATGGTTTGGGTTTGAAGGGACCTTAAAGATCATCCAGTTCTAAACTCTGCCATGGGCAGGGACACCTTCCACTATCCCAGGTTGCTCCAAGCCCCATCCAACCCAGCCTTGAACACTTCCAGGGATGGGGCAGTTGCAGCCCGGGACATTCCTGGTCTATCCTGCTCCAACAGGTTTAGATACCCAGTCCTTCAGATGTCCACATAAATTTGGGCTGTGGTAAGGACAGTTTTAGGGCTCCTGAGATCAGGTCAGTATCCCTGCACCTACATCCCACAATGAGGTAACCAGGGCTTGGACCTCTGTAAAGGTAAAGGTGAATCAGATGTTGGACACCATGACCAATTCCACCCAGGTGTGCATGAGCCCCACGTTACTTAGAGCAACCTGGTCTAGTGGAAGGTGTCCCTGCCCATGGCAGGGGGTTGGAATGGGATGATCTTTAAGGTCCCTTCCAACCCAAACCATTCTGGGGTTCTATATAACAGCACTGCCTGGTGATAACTGCAAAATTCACTCAAGTCCTCCCATGCAAATCTATGAGGCTACTCACTTGGATAAGTCAAATTAGCTGTAAATTCAGCTCAAAGTCAAGGTCACAGAGGTTTGGGCCTTGTGGCCTTCACAGATAGGTAGCACAGAGAGGTTGGCTCACACTATTTTTGTCCAACTCCCCAAGAATCACCACCTGTAAAGCACCACGTATGACTTGGTTCAGGTGAAAACACAAACAAACAAGCATCACCTCAGTGATAGCCAAGCATGGATAAACCTGTGGATACCAGGTATTTGCTAGGAAAATTATTTTTCAGCAGGAAACCTCTAGACAAATATCCTCCTGAACACCAGTGTGAGAGCTGAAAGGCCTCCATCCAGCACAGCATAAGCTGGAAACCTCCAGAACTTCCCTGAGCAACCTTAGATCTCCCCAGAGAAAAGAATATGGTTGCTCCTTTGCATCTCTTCTAGGTCATCACATGGGCCTGTCCAGCCAGCCATCAAGGCCTAGTGAAAGGTGTCCCTGTCCATGGCAGGGGGTCTGGAACTAGATTATCTTTAAGGTCCCTTCCAACTCAGGCCATTCTGTGATCCAGTGATTCCATGATCAATGCCTTTATCTCCTTCCTCTCATCCTTGTGGGATGGCACTGCTTGGCCCAGAAGTGAAGGACCTCAGCTGATCCAAGAGACTTTCAAAGCAGAGCAGCAACTTTACAACCTGAATAAAAAAATACAGCAGCCAGCTACATATTTTCTTTAGCAAGGCACACCCCAGACAACTGAAGCCTGGACTTTGCTTCTTTCCATTGTGTGGATTTTGAAGGGTTTTTCTTGCTGTAGCAGCAGTCTGTGCTAACCAGAAGCCACCTCTGCATCTTTAAGTGCATCATTTCTGGGCCTGCCAAGTGGACAGGAAATTAATGACATTTAAATGAAGAGCTGCTCCCTTTCCCAGCCCTCTGATTATTTCTTTTGATTTAGTAAAGCCCTGGCAGAGCTCTCCTGATGTAATCATGGGAGCTTGCACTTCATGATCCAATTACTGCCAAGCTTCTGGACGTTGGTTTTGCTTTGACGGGAACATTTAAATGTGTGAACTTTGCAGAGACTGGCTGAGGGGCTCTGGGATCTCATTTTAATTATAGACCTGGTGGAAATGGGTGCAAATTGGTCATCTGGAAACAGCACCTCGTGCGAGCAGTTTTGTCTTCATGGAAAAGCTAGAAATGTTTCATTTTGGAAAAGAGGAAATAAAATACTGTGATTTTCTATAGATTAGAACATCTGCTTCACCTTTAGCCAGTCATGGCTTGGACATGCAAACAGCTCCTGGCTCAGCATTGCTTCCAGACAGACTCTGTGAATCCTCATACCTGGTACCTATTCCTACTCCTACCTACAGGTCTCCACCCCTCTGCCAAACCTGGCTTGAAATAACCAGTCAGTGCAAATGTTATGTGCAGCCAGCACATTCACACAACCTCCTTTTGGAAAAGGAAGCTACAGGCACAGAGATAACGCCAAGACTGTTTTCCAGCAGCCTTCTCCAGCCCCAGCATGCACGAGTTTACAAGGAGCAATGGCCATAAACTAAAGCACAAGAAATTCCACCTCAACATGAGGAGGAACTTCTTTCCATTGAGGGTGGCAGAGCACAGGAACAGCTGCCCAGGGAGGTCATGAAGTCTCCATCTCTGGAGACACTCCAAACCCACCTGGACACTTTCCTGTGTCACCTGCTCTGGGTGATCCTGCCTTGGCAGTGGGGTTGGACTGGATGATCTCCAGCTGTGCCTTCCAACCCAAACTGTTCTGTGATTCTGTGAAAAGTGAGAACTGATGATTTCAGGGCACTTTGTGAGAGTCCAAGACATCTGCTTTGCACGATGATTTTTCAGTGCTGTCACCCAAACCCCATAAAGTTGTACCCTCAGTCTTTCATGCCCAAAGGTTGCCACAGCCACCAATCCCCTCCCAACCCCTCCCTCCATGTAGGGAAAGCGGCTCCCAGGGTCTACCTTGTGAGATAGCATCACCCCAGTGACTCCCAAAAGCCTTTCTTGAGATGCCACTGCCCAGTGTTTGCTCATGTCCTGCATTGTCCCCAACCCTGATAATGCCTCTGGTCAACACTATCAACTTATCACCACAGCGGCATCAGCCCTGCACATCTTGCAGGGAGGACATCAAGCTCTACCCGCTGATAGACTTATCCATAAGGCCACTCAGGAGTGTTTTGATCAATGCCTTAATCTCTGTTTGCATGGTCAAATCCCTCCCTCCCTTGTCTCCGAGCTGGAGGTTGGGATGAATGTCCCATCAGCTCGTGCCACCTCAGATCCTGACTGTGTGGAAAGCACGTCGCAGTCAAAGTCTCACCAGTTGCACCCCATGGGGCTTTATTACCTTTATTTTAGCAGATGGACAACTGAAGTCCCAAGAGAGGTGCAATGGCCATTCCAAAATCTCAGGACAATTGAGACTGTCCTGGGCTGGGGTTTCCCAAGCCTTAAGGACATCTCTGTCTTTAAGGACATCTTTCTCCTCCAACAGCTCTGTAAAGGATCAGCCAAGTCAGGGTGTTATTGTGCTGACAGCCCAACACAGAAGCCTTGGCCAGACACACTTTTCCATCCAAATTCCTGATATCTTTTGAAGACGTGACCATTTGCTGAGCTTTATTTACTGAGCAACCCTCTTGCAGTCAATGGAGAGGAGATAAGCACATGTAGAGATCTTGATGAGATCAGGACTCATCTGACAGGATAAGAATAGGGTGGGGAAGAAGAAAGAAAAAAAGTAAAAGTAAAATTAGAAGCTCATTGATGATCCTGGCTCCAAAAGAGACCAAATCTAAAGGGAAGACTTCTCCCCTGAATACTTCTCTTTTATGGTTTTCAGAAATGTCCATATAAGGCATTTGGGCTCCACCAGCAGCAGAGAGGAAAAAAATGAGTGAGGGGAAAAGAGAAACCAGAAAAAATGGATAAAAATAGGAAAAAGCTCTGTATGTTTTCCTCCTTTTTTTTTTCTCTAAACATGAAAAATGTGAAATTGGCCAAGAATTCTGAAAAAAATTCCACTAAAATCCATCACCAACAGAAGATGTCCAAACCCTCCACCACATGGTGGCCAACATTATACAGGAAGGAAACAGAGACCTTTTCATGGAAGGATCTAACCTGGAGGCCCAGCTATATCCCCTTCAGATGCTTCCCAGTGGTACCTAAATTATTGTCAGTAATTGATGGAGAGGGACAGTTCCCACACCTGAGAAGGACCCACCTCTCTGGAGTGACTGCAGAGGGACATTAAGCCCAGATTTGCTCAGAGGTTCCCGGGCAGCCTGCAGTGGAGCCTTGGGAATTGGCCACAGCATCCTCAGAAACACCAAATAAACTATAGCAGAGCAGGCTGGTATTTGGCCAGGTGGCCACATCCATCCTGGTGCACTCCAGCTCAGATAGGCAACAGCCAACCCACTTCATGGTAATGGTCTTGGTATGTTCCCCCAAAGTGTTTGGGATATGTCTACTTGGGTGGTTGCCCCGTCCCTGGAATTGTTCAAGGTCAGGCTGGACAAGGCTTGGAGCAACCTTGTCTAGTGGAAGGTGTCACTACCCATGGCAGGGGGCTGGAAAAAGATGATTTTTAAGGTCTCTTCCAACCCAAACTGTTCTGTGGTTCTGTGACTTTGCTGACAGCCTTGACTGTCTGAAGAAAGTAGAGATGATGAGAGCAATTTTCCAGGCATCTCCCCCATAACCAAGGCACCCAGGATCCACCAGATGGTGGAGGAAAGGAAAGGAAAGGAAAGGGTGGTCAGGTATTGGAAGGGGCTGCTCAGGGAGGTGGTGGAGTCCCCATCCCTGAAGGTGTTCAAGGAACAACTGGATGTGGCACTCAGTGCTCTGGGCTGGGTGACAAGGTGGGGATCGGGCATAAGTTGGAGTGGATGATCTTGGAGGTCTTCTCCAACCTAAATGAATCCGTGACCCTCTGTTGTGAACAGCTCTGCGTGGCATCTTAACTCACGTCAACTCAGATTTTGGGCTGAAATCCCAAGGACAGACAAAAGGCAGGAAATGAGACAGGCACTGATAAGGATCAGAGATGCTCTTGGCACAACCAACCACTGGAAAATGGAAGATTTTAGGGTGTCCTCAAAAAAAACCCTCTGCTTTATTTCAAATGAGATATGAAATGTGAAGAACAAAGAATCATCAAATGGTTTGGGTTGGAAGGGACCTTAAAGATCAGCTGGTTCCAACTCTCTGCCATGGGCAGGGACACCTTCCGCTATCCCAGGTTGCTCCAAGCCCCATCCAACCCGGCCTTGGACACTTCCAGGGAGCAAATTCTACCTCTAAGTGTTTCTCACCTCAAGGACAGGGATGATGTGACCCAGCTGTGACGCTGAGATTTGCTCAAAGAACAGGTGAGGAACATCTCAGAGGAACATCTGCAAGGGGTGATGACAGAAACACGAACCTGATGCAACTGAGAGAGAAAAAAACCCTGGAGACTTTTAGTTATCCTGGTACTTGCAGTGGAGACTTGTGGCTCTCATATTTTTAATAACATTTTCCATACAAGAAGAAAAGCCAAAATTAAACAACAGCCCCGTTGTTTCTTGGCCTTTTTTTCCCTTTGTGTGTTTGGTTTTTGCTTGCAACAATATAAAATGTAACATCTTTTGCCCCTGCTTTGGTTTTCCCACTGCCTGCTGTTAATAGTCAAGGTTTTTTTACTGCAATAAGAAGACTGAATTCTGAAAATGTTCTTTATTCTCTATATGAACCACCCCTCCCCCCTCTCAAAAAAAGAGCAAATTTTAATGCAATCTAAGCAAAATAATTCAATGTTTTTTCAGCTATAATGGAAATTGAATTCATCTAGGTTCGTGCTCCCATTATATTGTCTTTTCAAAAGCAAAATCAGAATCCTAAACAGAGTTGAAAATTATTAGAACTGTTTAACCTTATTGCTTATAGCAGTTCAAGCCTAGTTTTTTTTGGTTGAGTTTAAACAGCAATTAACCCAGAAATGTAATAGAATTTCCTTAAAACAAGGAAACCAACCAAAACCAAACCAAAAAGCCTGAAGTAAAAGTAAAATTCAATTAAATTTACAAAAAAAATTGAACAAAACTATTAAACTTTGGAGCTTTGTCTGACTAGAATCAAAAATATTGAACCTTCCAGTTTGCTAATTTTGTATTTCTGCCTCTTCCAGATGAAACAAAAAATGATGTTTTTCTTGATTTTGGAGGGATTTTCCACTGAACCAAAAAATATGTTCCCCAAGGAGTTCTACTTCTGCCATGTGTGTTTTTCTGGAGTGAACATTAGATATACTTTTTTACCACAGTCTATGTGGAAAGGTGCTAAAAACAGTCCTTTTTTCACTGTCAGAAGAAGACAGTAAATCAAAAGCATATATTTTGGGGAGGAGCCCTCTCTGGGTGCCTGCAACCATTTCTCCATGGTGTTTTACATATCTTTGGGTGTTACAAATTGGAACATGCTCCAATGCCTCCAATGTCCCGCTGGCATTACAGTGAGACTTCACAGCTGCTCTGCCAAAATTCCATAATCCTGTGTTAAGGCACGGGACTAAGTGCTCTGGGAGAGACAGGTCTTGTCCTGGATCTGCTGTCCCCCACAAGGTTTCAATTCTCCTTTCCCATGTCTTCCCAGATAATAAGATCCACCTCCCCTGCAGTGCTGTTGTGAGGCTTAACGTGGTAATCTTTGTAAAGTGCCCAGGGATCTTTTGTAAAAGAGGAAAGGAAAAGAAGGAAAAAAAAAGAAAAATATAGGATCCAGCCTGATTGTGGTCAAGGAGCCACAGGACGACTCACAGGGAGCTGCAAGTGATCTTTAAGTTTCCCTTCAACCCAAACCATTCTATGATTCTGTGACAAAAACAAGACCAAGATCATGTCTCTCTCTCTCAGAGGTATCGTTGCAGAGCCCAGCAACCATCCTTCACTTAGGCTCTTGGGTGCCAGCAAGACTGACACTGCAGTGACACATTTTTCCAGCCCATGGTAAGACCTGTCCTTTCAAGATGTCTTTGCTTTATGTGCTAAATCAAAGTCTGCTTTGTTCCTCTTCCTTGAAATGCTGTTACTGCAACTTTTCACCAGTGCACTATCCCCTTAGAGTCAACCATGAAGGCGGTGGCCACCCAGATGGGAGGGCAAAGGAAGAGCTCTCCCTCCACCCAGAACCTTTGGAAGGTCAGGGAACCCTAAAAAATGTGAGGGCTCCCAGGCCTTCTTTTTTTCACCAGAGTTGTCAACTGGTTTAACTAAAGCCACACCTTTTCCCTGCCCTCCTGTTCCTCCTCCACTGCTGGTTTTATCTCAACAGCAGGAATGTTGAGCAAGAAATCTCAGACTGATTATGGGACAAGAGCCCAAGAGCAGGTGGAGGATGCAGCTCACACTGTCCAGCTAAAGCAGAGGTTTCATCTTCCTCAATTATAATAGATGAGGGAGTATGTCCCACTTCCTTATGGAAGGGGACATATCCTTATCCATCCAGAGAAGCTGTGGCTGTCCCATCCCTGGAAGTGTTCCAGGGCAGGTTGGACAGGGCTTGAAGCAACCTGGGATAGTGGAAGGTGTCCAGGATTTCACCTGTCCCCTTCCTACACCACCAGCCCCAGGGCTCACATCATTCCTGACTTGTACAATGAAAACCTAGAGGTGCATCTGTTCCCAAGTGCGTTGCCCAACAGATATAACTGTTTATTAACAATATCAACACTGCATTAATGATCTAAGAACAAGGGCTAATTAGATATAAATTTGGCAACGCGCCTGAGTATTCCTTCCCCTCGTGCTGCACTGGAGCTTTGCCTGACGATAACAATATCATTTCATGATAAAACAAACTTTCATGTTATGATGCCTTTTACAATTACGGCCTGCTGTGTATTTTCTTGCTCTTCACCATGGATGACAAAACGCCACCTTCACCCAAGGTTTTCCATCCTGGACAGCCTTCCTAGGTGGGTGTGAAGCTGCTTATGGATGAGCCCAAAAGCCAAAGCCAGAGTGGATTCCAGCAGGTTTAAGGGACCACCAGATGCATCAAAAAATATCACACCATCCACATTTGTCTTCACAGTACAAACCCAAAGGAGGAGAAGCAGAATAAGGAGAAGACTCTTCCCAATAGTAAAGGGAAACCATG
This sequence comes from Manacus candei, assembly GCF_025592945.1. Lineage (NCBI taxonomy): Eukaryota > Metazoa > Chordata > Aves > Passeriformes > Pipridae > Manacus > Manacus candei. The sequence goes on along the minus strand of NW_026138055.1, from coordinate 7,300,638 downwards.
AGCTTTATTTGTGCAGTCATAGGAATCTCAGTGGCATAGTCTGAATTCCTGCTGCTCTGAGGGAAGGTTGCTATGTTTTCTTGGCTGGAAAACAGCAGAGGAAGGGAGGTTTTGGTGGGATATTTCTGAAAAGTTGGGTGGAAGTTAATTAGGAAATAAAAAAATTCCCATGATGTTGCCTCAACTCCTGAAATTGTTGTGTAGATCACTTGGAAATTAGATATAATCCAAAGGAGCCCTGGCAGCACTTCATGAAACTATGGAATCGTTTAGATTGGAAAAGCCCTCTGAGATTATTGAATCCAGCCATTCCCCCAGCACTGCCAATGTCACCACTAAACCGTGTCCCCAAGTGCCACATCCAGACATCTTTTAAATCCCTCCAGGAATGAGGACTCCACCTGCCAGGACTGGGTAACCCTTTGGGTCCTCCTTTCATTTGCAAAGCTGAGGCCAAGGAATTTGAGAGAGGCTGAGTGACCATGTGCTGGGGCCCAGCCCAGTGTCCCAAGCTCAGGAAATTCGTCTGTGGCAGATCCAGGTGAAGGGAGGAAGATTCCCAGAAATCCCCAGCTGCCCCCAGAGTCCCTTGCTGGAGGACACTGTCAACCTCAGATCACACACCTTGCACCAGAGGGAGTTTTTTCCTTGTTGGAAAAGACTAGACTTTTTTTGCCTTTTTTTTTTTTTTTAACTTTTCCTTTTTAGAATTGTCAATGTTTCGTGGGTTTTGCCTGGTAATCTCATCCAAGGTCAAACCTTCCTCCTGCATTACCACTTAGCCCTCCAGCACTTGTCTGCACACGCAACCCTGTTTGTCCTTTCCTTGTGTGAGAGCATTTCACATGGATTTGGTCTTGGAAGTTCAGTGCTTGGAGTTTTCCAGCACATGAAAAACTACTTTGGCTTTGTCGTTTCGCTTTCATATCTGTCTTATTTTTTTAACTCCTCTCCAGAATAGGTGGATTAATTCAACATCAGTGCAGAGAGAGAAACGCTTTTTTTTTTTTCATCCCAGAAGGAAATCGGTGTTGGAACCTCCATCCTGACCCCGGGGATGGAGGATTTGGGTTGGGATCGGACCTTTTTCATCACATCCAACTTCAGCGCTGCGGCTCCCACCGGTGCCCGGTGTGAGATACTCGGAGGGAGAGCAGGGGCATCGCCTCCGGGTCCAGCCCTTCCCTTCCCTTCCCGGCGGCGTCGGGGCTGGTCGGGGCACTGACCCCAGCGCCGGGGAGTCTGGAGCGGAGCCGGCGGCCGCCGCTCCCCGCCGTCAGCCCACACCTCATCAATAGGGGCTGACAGCCCCGGCCCCGCCGCCTCGACGGCACCGCCGACGGCACGGCACGGCTTGGCACGGCCCGGAGTCAGCAGGCAGACCCCTAAGATGGGTTTGGAGGCAGCCCCATCCAGCCGGGATGTAGCGGGACCGATGGTTTTGGGACAGACGTAGCGAAGTTGAGAGCCTTGTGGGTCAGGTTGTGGGTCGCAGGGATCCAGGCATTCCCACAGGCAGGCAGACTCATAGGTCTGGGATCTAGAGTATGAACTTCCCAGTGACAGATTCCCAGACGGACGGGGGGGAGGGGGGGGGGGTCAAGGCAGCCACTGCTCTGGGAGGGTACAGGTAGCACAGCTTGTCAGGGATGTAGGGGACCCCCACAGGGACAGGTAAGGACATCTAGTGCATAGAGACAGCCAACAAACATGTAGGTGAGACAGATACAGACATATGGATAGCTATCTATACATTTAAAAAAATAGGTATTTTGGCAAGTAGATAGGCACAAATAGGTAAATGGACACAGTAATGCCTAGAAAGTTACAATAGATGTATGGATATAAGGTTATATGGCTGGACGGATACATGGAAAGATGATGGATAGGTGGCTATATGGATGGTTGAGAGACATATGGTTATATGGATAGAAGATGGAGAGATGGGTAGTGACTGAGGTTCTGCACTGCCAGGACTCCAGCCCGTGCATTCTTAGGCAACTCAGCCTTTTGCCTGGCGGAGGAGGTTTTTCCAGCCTCTCGGAGAATGGGAAGGGGCTTTCCATCATTTCTGCTGTTGCTACCAGACACGAGGGGCTCTGTCGGGGCCAGTCGGCACCCACCAGCCAGGAGGGCGATTTCACGGCAGGTGTGCTCCACACGCGCGGTTTTATTGTCACTGCGTCAAAGGGCCGTGACAACAACGACAATAAAACCACACGTGTGGAGGGCGGTGAGGGTGGGCGACAGGGACCCCGGCGGTGAGGCACCTCTAATCACTCCCCACCACGGAGAATGCTCGCCCACCCCTCCCTGTGCTGGTGGTCCCGGGCAATCCCCCCGTCCACGGGTGACGGGCTCACAGGATCCCATTCAGCCATTCACGCCACGGCGGTGCAGCCCCTCTCCCCCGGGGGGAGCCCCCTCTGTGCTGGGCTTTCATGTCTCCCCACCAATTTAAAGGATCCCGGGTCAGGGAGTGCAGAGCCGCAGTATTTTAGGCTCGGTTCGCTCGATTTGAGCGGTAAAAGCTGAACAGGAACGCAGCACATCGATCCACGCTGTGTTTTCAGTGTCCTCTGGGACACCTCTGTCCCCTGCAGCAGGGATCCTCCACGCACACACAGTGGTACAGACACGGGTGGTGTCACAATTCCTGTGGCCCCCGTTTCCCAAAGATACAAGTTTGAGGTGGGTTTTGGTTCCTGCCTGTCCCCAAATTGCCCTGGCTCTGACCCTCACAGCTCAGCCTCTCTCCTCTCCTGCTGCATCGGAGCACGGACCGCTGCTCCAATACACACCTCCGCATCCCACGGCTTTGTCCCTGAGGAAATCGTTTGTATTTATTTCCACTGGAGGTAAAAAAGAAAAGGAGAAAAAAAAAAAAAAGAGAGAGGAAAAAGCAATAATATAATACTTGGGGGCATACAGCGTGGTCGGAAAGGATTTAGAAATGCCCCTGAAGCATCGCTGAGCCGTGATGCTCCTTGGACACCCTTCTCCCACGGGCAGTACCCGGCCTTTGGGAGATGGGGGGAGTAGGTGGGGGGTTGGTGGCATTTTAGGACCACTGCTGTCCTGTAAACAGATGTGACGTTTGTTTAGGGAAGTGTCTCTGAAGGTGTGACAAGAGACTTTCGCGAGCCGGGTGGGGGGTGGCAGCCACAGCAGGATTCCCTCCTCCTCACACAAGCCCTCGGTTGGGGGGGGGGGTTGTCCCATTGTCCCACTGGTCCCCTCCAGCCGTGTGGGAGGTTGTCCGCAGTCTCCCGTGGGGTTTCCTTGGGCTGGAATGTTTCTGTGGGGGGCAGGGATAAAGGGAATGTACGGGGATCCCTGGGCAGGGGTGAAAGGGGTCCATGGGCAGGGGTGCAGGGGAGTGAAATGGGTTCCGTGGGCAGGGATGCAGGGGATTGCATCAGGGTTGCCCCAAAAGGACATCCACGAGCAGGGGTGAAGGGGAATGCAGGGGTCCATGGGCTGGACATTCCAGGGGGTCCATGAGCAGGAGTGCAGGGGGTTGAAAGTCGGTCCATGGGCAGGAATTAAGGGGGTGCAAGTGGATCCGTGGACAGGGGTGTAGGAAGGTGCAAGGGGGTCCCGGAGTGGGAACTCCAAGGCTCATCGGGGAGGAGGGTTCAGGATCTATCCCCCAGGAGGGCGGACGGGTCCATCCCTCCCCCAGAGGGGCTCCATCGGGGGGTGACGCCCCGGGGTCCCCCCTTTGCTGGACCAGGGGAGGGCTGGAGCAGGCAGGGACGGGGGCAGGGCCCCCCTCTCCATCCCTAGACCCCCGTGACGGGTGGGAAGGAGGCGGGAGGAAGTGATGCCGTCCCGAGACGTCTCCGGGCTCGCAGGGAGCCTCATCCCCCACCCCTGGCCACCCCCCGCTCCCAGCCCGGCCCGCTCCTGCCGCGCTGCCCCAAAAAATCAGGGGTGCAGCCACGCAGACCCCCCTGCTTTGGGACCCCCCTTCCCATGTTGCACCGGCTGCTCTGACACAAGACGGGGCCGGCTGCAGCTCAGTATCCCCCGTACCTATGGATACCTATAGATAGATACCTATGGGTAGATACCTACAGATGATCTATACCGCCCGCGAGGGCACTGATATTTTGGAGATCGGTTTCTCCCCTTCCCGGCTAACCGAGGGTGGCCGGTTCCCTCCCGCAGCCCTTCACCCACCCCCCCCCCAGCCCCCTCCTCCAGACCCCTTCCCGGCCTCAGCCAAGGCATGGAATAAATAAAATAATTAAAAACATAATAATAAAAATCCGAAATACTGGTGAATGCTTGGCCCAGCAGTCGCCGACCGCATTTATCCCTTTTTCTCTGCTAGAACCACATTTCCCCACTGGTTTTTTCCCATTTTTTTAACGGATTTTCTCCATGATTTTTTAAAAATTCGATTTTCAGCACAGAGAAAATTTTAAGTCAACTTTCCTTCCATATTCAACACCCCCCCCCCAGTTGCTAATGTGTTTTCTTTTCTTCTTTTCTTTTCTTTTCTTTTCTTTTCTTTTCTTTTCTTTTCTTTTCTTTTCTTTTCTTTTCTTTTCTTTTCTTTTCTTTTCTTTTCTTTTCTTTTTTCTTTTCTTTTCTTTTCTTTTCTTTTCTTTTCTTTTCTTTTCTTTTCTTTTCTTTTCTTTTCTTTTCTTTTCTTTTCTTTTCTTTTCTTTTCTTTTCTTTTCTTTTCTTTTCTTTTCCTTTTATTTTATTTTATTTTCGCTTTTTTTTTTCTTTTTCTTTTCTTTTCTTTCTTTTTTTTCTTTTTTTTTTTTCTTTTCTTTACTTTCTTTTTGCATCCATCACCAACCGAATCTTTAACTCTAAAACCACCACGGAATTAACCTCGATACGAAAAAATAAAAAAGAACCCTTAAAACAAAAAATACGCATCATATCGAGTCTTTTCCTGTCTGGGGAAGAAGGGGGGACTGGAAAGGAGAGGGACAAGGTCGAGTTTTGTTCTTCTGGGTTATTTTCAGCCAGATTTCGTTAATCGCAAGTGAAAAAAAAAAACTCCGAGTGCGGAGCAGAGTTTTTTTCTTGTCGCTGCTTTCTTCTGTGTCCCATCTTTTGCTTTTAATCGGGAGAAAAAGTGCCCGAAATCCATCCTGTCCCTCCCGGTTGTTGGGTTACACCAGGCTGGGCTCGGCTCAGTTTCTCACCTCTCGGATTTTTGGGATGCGCATTCCCGCGATTCGCTGCTCGGACCGACATTTCCCCGCGGAAAGAGGCTGGATCCATCCATGGACACGCAAAACAATCCACGGGAATTGGTTTTGCACTTTTTCTCCTGGAAGTTACAAAGCCAAGGCAGGTCCTTGAAGTTCTCTCTGCTCCCCGTGTTGCTGTTCGGGCGAGTTTAATCAGTTTTAATTGTATTTTGGCTTTTTTTTTTTTTTTTTTTTTTTTAAGGAAAGCGCTTCTATCCTGAAGTAATTCAACGAATCTTCAGCAAATCGCTGCTTTGGGAGAGAAAATCGTCAGGGATTTTGCAAAGGAGGGAAAGATGTGTCTCCAAAACCCGGCATATCTGGATAGGCAGCTGCTTCGGATAAGGGATATAAAGAGAGACACTGATATATTTAATTCTCCTTTCTTTCCCTGCATGCTGATAGCTCGATGTTCATAAGTGTTTTTTATATACAAATATTTTATATATATTAATATCCTGTATATATATATATTTAGATATTTATATTCATTTTATATACATTAATTAGTATAGTATATGTCTATTTATAGATATTTAATAGTTTACATATTTTATATATATATCTAAAATTTATGCCATAGCGTGTAATAAATTATAAATTATTTAACTATGAAAGTATATACATGTTTATATGTAAAACACATTCCTTTGAATTATAATACCCATTAAGTCCCATCTGTACTCAATTTTTTATTGATAGGTATATAATTGCACATTTATTAAATACATTTTTTTGTATTTACATATGTTTATATTTATATTAAATACTCTTTAAATACATAGTTTTCCCAGTGTGCCTAAAGTATAAATATCCACAGTAACACCGTTTCTGACATTTATTTGTTATGTATTTCTGTACTTATAATTTTATTTCTATACATGTCTATAACTATTTTCATCCCGATATTTGCGTTTCAACAGGATTTCTCTCCTGCCGCGTTTTTAGCCTCTGCCAATGCACACCCGTATCCCCCTTTTGGGGTTTTGGGGAGTCCTTGTGCTCCCTCTGGATTTTCCGGAGTAATAAGGAGAGTGCGGGTGGCTCTGGGCAGAGGATATGGGGACCCCACGTCCCCGGGGACCCATTTCCGACCCTGGAGTACCCTCCAAGTGCTTCCTTCGCCTTCCATCCCTCTCCCATAAATCGTTTTCCCCACCCCCTCTTTTTTTCCCCCTCCTCCCTTTGCCTCTTACATACGGAATTTTTAAATTTTAATTTACTTTTTTTCTTTCCAAGCCCCTAAAGGCGCTTCCAGACGCCTCCCGCCCTCCCACGCAGGACCCCCAGATTTCCACGGGAACCCCGGAGTCTAGGAAATTTTTAGGGTGTGAGGCTTATTCCGGGGAACGGGGCAGTGGGAGACTCCCCCCGACAACTCTCAGAGGTTGGAGCCATCCCAGCGTGAAAGGAGCCCCCGGGAGAAGGGGGACAGTGGAAAGGGGACTGAGCCCCCCGTGGACTCCGTGCCCGTGGGATCGGGCCCAAATTGCAGAGCCCCCCTGCACTGCATCATTCACCTTTAGACCCCCTGAAGCACATGGGGTGCCAAGAGAGGGGTGCCCGGTTTGAGGAGGGCACCCCCAAACAGGCTGGCATGACGGGCAGAGCAGCTGCCACCTCTCCACTATATGATTTGGGACAAAGATATGAGGCAGGAGCTTGGAGAAATCCCCCCTGCGCGATATCCCCAAGGAAAGGGGTTGTCTCCGAAGGGACTGTGGAGCTGGAGGTGGGGGGGGGGTGTCCGTACCCCTCAGGAAACACCCCTGATTATTTCTGGGGGGCTGGACACGGGTGTCCCTTGGGTGCACGGGGGACACGACGCTGCCCGGTTGGACTTTGCCTGCAGCGTGGGCTGCCCGTGGGGCCGTCCCGTGGTGCTGCTTTGATTTTATTATTTTATTCCTTTTTTTTTTTTTCCCCTTCCTTCCCAGCAATGAAACCTGGCGCCCGGCGGATGGTGCAACAGATACCAACCACCCCCCTCACCCCCCCCCTTTTTCCTCCCATCACCGCCCATTTCCACGTGACGTGGGCAAACCAGTCAGAGAGTGGAACTGGGGAGCCTGGCCATACTGGGGAGCCAAGGAGGGGGGAGACAGAGCACCCCTGCCCCTAAGCCCCCCAAGAAGCAGGAGCCAGGCATGTCTTAGCCCTGTACCTTTCCCGCAGCGAGGGAGTGTCCCACCCCACGGCCTCGCCCCCTCCACCCCCTGCCCCCCCAGCACTGAAGGTGGGTAGCTCTTCCCTGTCCCCTCGCTCCTCTTCCTCGCTGTCACGCCGGGACCCCAGCGAGCCCCTTCCTACAGGCCTCCCCGAAAGCTTCCTCCTATTGTCTCCTCGGGCTTGAAAACGAACTCGATTTTGATGGGGTTTTGGTTGATTTTTTTATTATCACCGTTCCTGTTTGTAAAGCAGGAGGGGAGCTCGCTCCTTTTCCGCCTCCTGTGGAGATTCCCGAGGAAACGCTCCGTTCTAGGCCGGTTACACACCAACCATCCCCTGAGTTTCAGGGGGACACGGAGCTCCCTTAAACCCCCTTCTTCCCGGCTCGCTTCCATCCTTACCCCTTCCCAACGCTGCCTCCGGCTTCTCTCCCTTTCCTCGGCCGCCTGCCCGTCTCCCGCTGTCCTCCCAGGGTATCAGTCCTTATCTCTTGGTTATCTCTTCTGCTGCTAAATTCGGCCCAGCGCAGGGGTTCAGCCGGGGGAATCTGTTAGTTAAACCTAAAGCAGTCCCAGGAGTTATTTCTCCGGCCATAATTCCCCCCCCCCCCCCGCCATCCAGGCCTTGTCCCGGTGTGAAACGGTTTTCAGAGAATCCTAGAACTCCAGAATAGTTTGGGTTGGAAGGGATCTTAAAGATCATCTACTTCCAACTCCCCACCATGTGTAGGGGCACCTTTCACTAGACCAGGTGGCTCCAAACCCCATCCAACAGGATTCCTCCATGATCTACAGAGAAAACAGCGTGTCAAATTTTCTTACCCCCTTCCCAGACCCTTTTTGGGAAGAGGATACCCTCCTGACTCCCTTTCATACGTGTTTTTTGGGGTCTTGCCATTGTGAGCCACCCACAAGGCCCTGATGGCATCCCACGGCCCAAACCCACCCCAAATTCCCCTAAAGGAGCCCAAATCAGAAACCAACCAATGTGAGACAAAGCACCTCTCACCCTCCCCCTGCCCCACGGCTCCAGAAGGCACCTCCCTATCCATACCCATGGCATTCCCGGTCCCCTGTGGGTCACCTTCCTATGCTCACAGCTTCTTCCAGCTCCCTACACGGAAAAAACGGGAATGAGAGATAAAAAACACAAGGAAGGGGGAGTTTTGAGGGTGCTGCTGGGGGTCTGCTCCCCCTTTTGGGCTGCACTGATGGGGGTGCAGTGGGTAACACCCCCTCTCTCCTTTAAGCCCCCCTCGTTCACGCATGGTCGGGTTTTGGGGGGTGAGCACACGCGTGGGGCAGGCGCGGGGTGGGAGGGTCGAGCCAGCCTTCCTCCTCCTCCTCCTCCTTTTTCCCCCCTTTTCCCTAATTTAACTCCCCCCAAGCCCTCCTCAGCCGCCTCCCGCCGCCCACATCAAACGCCGGCCCCGGGGGCCATTAACAACTTAAAGCACCGATCGTACCTGCGGGACAAAGGTTTTTGCTCCAGGCCACAGGAGAGAGCATCGCTGTCTCTCACCTTCCCGGCTGTGAACCCCCTCCTTTCACCTCCCCCCTCTTCTCTAACCTCCTTATCTCCCCGCCCCGGAGGGGTCCCGGCCCGGCCGCTGCCGCATCCCGCATCCCGGCAGCATCTCCCCGTGCTCCCCCGGGGGGTGTTGGACGGGGGGGGGGGGAGGGAGGAGACTGACCGAGGGTTTTAAACAGCCCAGCCCCATGGTGGAGGGCGGGGGGGGGGGGCGGGAGGTGATGGATGGAGACCGGTGGTAGCAGCTAAATCCAGGCGGGAGCTAAATCTCCCCTCCGGAGGGACCTGGACTTCTTGCTTGGGGTCTGGAAGACGCGGCGGGGACCTGCTGAAGGTGGGGAAGGTGGGCGGTGGGGAAAGGGGGGTGGTGGAGGAAAATCGCATCGCTGGTGGTGTTTTGGTTTTGGCTGGAAGGCTGTGCCCACGCGAGACCGCTCCGGCCGCTGCTCACCTCGGGGAAAGTGGAGCCGGGGGTTTTCCGCCCGCTCCCCATCGCTCTGGATCGCGGCCGGGGACCCGGCTGGGGTTTGGGGAGGCCCGTCGCGAGATGTACCAGAGTTTAGCCATGGCAGCGAACCCCGGCCCTCCGGCGTACGAGGGGGCAGGTGGCTTCATGCACAGCGCGGCCGCAGCGTCCCCGGTCTATGTGCCCACCACGAGAGTCACCTCCATGCTCCCCAGCCTGCCCTACCTCCAGAGCAGCGGCTCTTCCCAGCAAGGCAGCCCCGTCTCCAGCCACTCCATCTGGACTCAGCCCGGAGCCGAAAGCGCCGCTTACAATCCCGGATCTTCTCACCCTCCCGTGTCACCTCGGTTCTCCTTCTCCACCAGCACCCCCATCCCTGCCACCTCTTCCCGGGAAGCGGCGGCGGCTTACAGCGGCTCCTTGAACCTTTCTGCTAACGGGAGGGAGCAGTACAGCAGGGGCTTCGGCAGCTCCTACTCCAGTCCCTACCCGGCCTATATGAGCCCCGAAATGGCCACGACCTGGACTTCCTCGCCCTTCGACAGCCCGATGCTGCACAACCTGCAGAGCCGAGGGACGCCCGCGGCCGCCCGGCACGCCAACATCGGTGAGCACAGACGGGATTGGCACAGGGGAGGGAGGCTTTCACCCCGTCGCACCCCCAGGTTTTGGTGCACGTACCCCTCTGCGTGTAGATTCAGGATGGGCGAAGGGCAGGAGGGAGAAATTCGGGGTATTCGGGATGTCGCTGTCGGAGCCGCCTCTCCGGCTTCAACCCTGCTGTGCTGCGGTTGCCCCCCCTGCACACGCATTTACTCTGAAAAACCATTTCCAAATATCCTCAAAGACTACAGCTGCCAAAAAAAATTGATAAAATTTAAATAAAATTTAGGGTAGGCCCGAGGCAGCAAGGAATGATGTGACGAGCTCTGGCGCCAAGGCCCTGCTGGCTCCACAAATAGCTCCGAGGGGATTTGGGGGTTGCGATGGGGATGGTCGTGGTCTCCAGGACCACAATATTCCATGGGCACGCAGGTAGCCCCTCCCTGAGCTGGATTTAGGTGTAAAACGGGGAAAGTTTGTTTGGAAAATCAAGAAATCAAAGTTTGGCCAGTGAATACCAGATCTTTCCTTTGGGTTGTTTTACGTTCCAGCCTTTTTAAAATTATTTTTGGGGAGTTTAGTTAGGCTGGAAAAAGGGAGATTGAAGGGAAATTTAGAGCTGAGGTGAGAGAGACAATGGAGAAGGAGAAAAAGAAATGCATCCACATTTATTTTCCTGATTTTTGGGGAACTCAGGCACATCGGAACAAGCCAACCGTGTATTTCAGCGTCACTTTGGTCCTAAAAATTTCAGCCCTGATCTCTTGTGCTGCTCCCAGTCTTGGAACTTTTCATTTCATTATGCCTCTGGTTCCTACGACCAAAAATTGGCCCAAATGGCTTAAAATATTGTTTTTATTTTTTCCTGGGGTGGAAGAGAGATAAATGGACAGAGAAATGTGGGGCACAAATTCGCATTGCAGCTTCATAAACCCTTTTTTCCTTCCCGCCTTCTCTCAGTGAAGGTATTTCTGTCGGCGTCGGGGTTAACAAAGAAAATGCCTCAAATTTGTCTGCAGATATTTTTTAAGATTGTGTTCTTAAGACTGAATTTTGGAGTGTGAGTTTTTCATCGTGTCTAGCAAGATTCGCGTTATCTTTAGCATTATTTTAAGATGCTAAAAGATGGAAAGTTGGGTGCCGGTGAAGACTTTGCCTTGCCAATGTCTTTTACTTTTCTTTGGGTGCTAAGAAATTGGTTAAGATGGGGAACAGATTAAGGATAAAATTTTAACCAGCCAGGCAATGTTTTCGGGAAGCCATGAGAAGGTGGAAAGTAGAGGAAAAAAGCAAGATGAATTAAATAATCAAATATTAATCGAATATCAATGAAGACATATGAATATTTGTATTTGACTGTGGTGTCATCTGTTCCTTGGGAAAAAAAAAATCACCTTTTTTTTGCGGTGGTCTCAAAAGACTCTTAATAAAAAATAAACTAAACCCGAAATAATATTAATGAAGAATTGCAGTTGAAAAATACCCGACAGCTTTTAAAGTGCCAGAGACTGAGCGTGGGGATTTGGGGGTTTCGAGCCCTGTGGTTTGCGTTGCAGGTCTGCATGTTGGTGGCAAAAAGTGGGTTTTATCCAGGCTTTTAAATAGTATTGGGAAGAGCGGACGAGTTAAACCAGTCCAGAAAAGGGTTGTTAATGAGGGAGAAAGGCGACGGGACTCCCCTTCATGGCCAGGTCCTGATTCGGGTGCCGGATTCACGGGATCGCCGAGGGCAGTGCGGCAGAATGCGCGGGATTCATTAGCACGGGTCTGATTACGTCTCTGCCTTGAATATGGAAAAGCCCTTGGATTTTAAGTCAAAAGTGCTTGGGTTTTGATTAAAAAATAATAAATAAATACAAACTTCCAGAACGCTGGAAAGTTTTAAATCCAGGATTAAGATGGATTTTTGGAAGACACCTCCTTGGGGAAGCAGGACCTGCCCCGTTCCCCCTTCTCCCCCGAGTCGGGGCGCGATCGCTGCCCGGTCCCTCCTCGACGGCCGGGTGATGCTTTGCGCAGGCTGTGGGGATCGAGGGGGTTGTGTGAAGCGTGTAAAGGCTGTCTGGGTGTTCTGAGCTTGGAGAAGTGCTTTATTTTAATGATTTTAAGAGTAAAAAACCCTGAAGGCACTGAAAGATGTAGTGTGGGGGGGGAAACACCGTTGTGGATTGCACCCAACGCAGACCCACTTTAACACCACATCCGAGCCTGGCTCACCACCTGAGCAGTCCCTGCAATGTGGAATCGACTCCTTCTTTGCCTTTCCTTAATTTTATTCTCTGCACAATGAGGAATCTCAAGGTGGAAACGGAATCCTTCGCTCAAGGCTCTATTAAATCAAGCGATATTTGCAATGGTCTTGTTTTCTTTTCCCAAAGAACCACTTTTGGATAGTGCTAAATGCAGGGCATCTGCAAGGCCACTGAAATTTTAATTATTATAATTTTTTAATAATAAAGATCAAATCTAGGCATGCATAGCTGATTATGCAGACATGGATTCACAGTCTATGCAATTGGGCATTACATTTTTTCCCCTTTTTATGTGTATATATATCCCAGTAACCATAAAGAAACACGCAGGGGAAATAAGTTTAGTGAAAATGTATTCAGAGAAAATAACACTAAAAGAAATACAAATCTTCTTTTTTTTTTTTTTTTTTTTTTTTTTTTTTTTTTTCCTAAGAAGAGGAATTTTGGCTTGGGTTGAAACATCATAAAGCACTGGGAAGGCTGGGTGGGTAAACTACAAGGGCCCATTTGAAAAACTTCCCCTTGGTGTGAGTTCAAAATGCCAAATTTGGGCTTTTTAGGGTAAGTTTGGTGACTGATTTCATTACCCCGAAGAGCAGGATCAGATCCTACGGTCGAGGCAGTGAACTTGCTCCAGGCATTGCCTGGGATGGAGTTACAGTGAATTCCCGACTTAATGAGGCATGAAAAGGACCTGCTGCAAAGTCCCCTCTCAAAAGACTTCCCTACCAGCACCAAAAATCTCTCGAAATCTCTCCCAAAATAAGCCTGGATGGGCAATTTGCCTCTTCCCCCTTCTCCAGGCGGAGGGGAGCAGGGATGGAGGGCGGCACGGGCGTCTGAGCGCATCCAGCCCACGGCGATTTGCTGCCTCCTGGATGTTTCCAGGCTGGGAATAGAGGGTCAGATTCCAGTTTGCCATCCCCACTCCCTTTAATTTTGCTTACAGAGGGGATTTTATTTTTGCTGTGGGCTCAGGAGGTTAGGAATAAATCGGGGCGGGGGGCTGTGAGCATTCCTGGTGGGTGCTTCTAGGGCTTTTTTTGGCTAAGTCGAAGTCAGGGCTCCTCAAACAGGCACCGCTGGAACACAGTAACAGCATCTGGGAAGATCAAAGCCTGGAGCAGACGCTGGGCTGGAAAATGCTGGTGGTGGGGGAGATATTGGGAAACAGATCTTAAGCTTTGCCATAGGGATGCTAAGAGATTTGTCCTGTCGCATCCCGGGGCCGGCATTCCCAGTGATTCATTGGCATTTGTTACAACCCTCTGCCCTACAAGCAGCCCCTGACCTTCCCCACTCACCACAGGACACGGTGGTTTGTCCCTGTGGGGTGGCAGGCGATGAGGGGAGCCCAGAACCTCTCCTGTCCCTGCCCCCGGAGAGATGGGACCGTACGGCGGAAGGATGGGGCTGTCGGATGGAGGGTTGAGACCGTGGGGTGGTGGGATGGGACTGCAGGATGGAAGGATGGGGCCACAGGACAGAGAGACGGGGCTGAAGAATGGCGGGAATGGCTGGAGGATGGCGAGACGGGGCTGTGGGACAGCAGGATGGGACCGCAGGACGTGTCTGCATTTTACAGGGGATCCTACATCCCCTGTTTCGCAATCGGTTGCATTTCTCACCTCGGGGAAGGTTTGCCCAGGGCTTTGTTCCCTTCTGTGGGTTTCAAGCCACCTCCTGCTCTCCTGCCTAATTTAATTGTCACTCGTCAGTCTGGGATTTGGGATGAAACCCACAGAATTAGGGTTTCTAATCTTTGAGCAAGACCAAGCTCAAACAGGCAAATGTTTATTCCCCCTCAAATCCCCAAACAGTAGATTTTAAATTGCAAATAAAGCAGCAATAATATTAAAAATATCACCGTCATGGGCTCTCTGTCATCCTTATTAATAACTCAATTCCTTAATTAAAAATTGCACCTCATTACCAAATACGAGTGCATATGTTGCATAGAACATATGGTGTAGTATATAATATATTATAAATGGTCATCAACTTTTGTAGAGTAATAAAACTTAAGGTAGTGGATAGTGGTGCTTAATCTAAGCCTTTATTAAGCCAGGATTAATTATTTTTCTCCTCCACACACACCCTCATGTGCATTTCTTTATCCCTACAAGAATAACAGCAATATTTTTTTAAGAGCCTGTATTATGCTCTCTCCATATTTTTTTTGCCAGTAATTTAGGAAGAAAGAGGCAAAATCCTTGGAAACAGAGGAGTATTTATCAGGCAGTGTTTCCCAAAGGAAACCAGCCCAAACCTGATGCCTCTGTATTCTTCTCATGATGGGAAAACCTTGGCTTTGAGGGCAGGGAGGAGGTCCCCAAAACTGGTTATCCCAAATGCAGAGGGGTATTTTGAATGTGCAGACTCTCTCACTCTAAAAATTTAAGGATAAATTAGGAAAAAAAAAACACCAAAAAAGCACCAAACAGCAAATAAAATCCCAAACTGGGTGAAAAAGCGGCAGCACAGCGAGTTTCTGTGCCTGAAGGTCAGCAGCTTGTTGCTGCCGGGGGAGGATATGTGGAGGGGCTGATAAAATAAGGTGGGAAAATGTGATTTGAAGGAAAATCCAATTTAAAAAAATTGATAGTGTTGTCCCAAACTCACAGAGACCTTGTTTCTCATCGGCACAGGGCTCTGCATTGAAAATTTTGCTCCTTGAGCCCCGTGGAGGGTTGTGAACACAGGAAAAAAAAGGGATGGAGAAATGGGATATTTGGGGATCTCCCCTTGCTTGGTGATGTTCCTGGGGGTACACAGGACAGAGAAAGGTGGGGGGATCCAGATCAACGTCTTGGGTCCTTCCAGGTTTTTGCAACCTAATTATAACGAGACTTAAAGAAGCTTCTGCTTCCCATTTGAGGCTCATCCCTGCCTGTGAAACCAGGTGGAAACCTACCCAGAGAGCTCAGTTCATGAGCTTAAAGCAGCCAGTTTTGCTCATGCTGGGAGGGAAGAGGCAGAAATGCAGATTTTTTTGCTGGGACAACCATGCTGGCCCCACATTCCCAGCACGTATGGTCCCTGAATAAGGTGATTATGCTGCCAAAACCTCTTGGTTGTAACAGCGAGGTTGGGTTGTTACAGCCACCACTCGATTTGGAGAGAGGAATGTGTGTAATTATGCCTGTAGGACTGCAAAAAAAGGGAGATTGGAATATTTGGAAATGCCAAACATTCACCTTGTCGATGGGTCTGAATTCGCGGTGCCGTCTGGCAGGAAGGCGTAAATACGCCTTTGGCAGGGGAATGTGAAACACTGCTTAAATAACCAGGGAAATAGGTGAGAATATGCTCTTACCTCTCAAATTTACTCTAATAATAGAAGAAAATTTCATTATAAGGTTGGATTGAGGTTTTTTTTAATCTAGTGGCTAAGAAAAAAGAGGTGGGTCCCCTTCGCAGGACAAAACCCTTCGCAGCGTGTCTACGCTAACATCCCACGTTATAAAACATTGAAACCTCTCTGGCCTTTCCAAGTCTTCCCCACATCACTGGTCACGGTGACCCAAGCTGTAAATACATCTGTAATGACAAATTAAGCCCAATTATCTGCCATGCCTGAGCAGTGAGGTCTTTCTGCACACGGGTGCGTGACAGCGCTTGAGAATAATTCGATCACCGTTGGCTGTGGCACGAGTGGTATTAAATTAAAGGCTCTTCTGAAAGGCCCTGAGTTTCTGCCACGCCGAGGGATGCCGTGCTCCTGCTCCAAAAATGTTGGGTGTTTTCCTTTACACTTTTCCAGGAGCTCCTTGCTGCAGGGTATGTCGAGCTTGCAGCACTCCCCGTGCTGTTGCAGCCTTTCGAACACTTGCGGCACTCGGTGGTGATTTCTTTTTCAATATGATAAGTTTGAGCTGGATTTTCTCATCCCCCCAAAAAGCACAGCCTGGGTTTGCTTAGAAAGAAGAGTTGGGCAGAGATTTTCCAAGCTGGATGCAGATCTGACCCCGCCATCAGTGCTGAAATGTTTCAGCTTTCGGGTTTTGGCAAGGGCTGGGTTTTAAAGCCAAGTATGGGGCAGTGTCAACGGGAAGCAAATATATTATTTTCCTTTCCAAGAAATGCCCAGTGATTAATTTTTTTCTCAATTATTTGCTGGCACAGAGGGTTTTTTATGCTTAATTAGGTGGATACCTAAATGTAGACTGAGCCCTTTGGCTGGGGGGAACAAAGTTGAGTCATTCCCATGTCTTTTCGCTGTTTTTCTCTGTCTTTCTAAGGCCAAACCTGGGTTGTTTTGCCCAGGTTGGAGGACCAGCCCTCCCCCAAAAACCAGATTCTATATGGACAAAAAAACCTCAACCTCAAAAATACCCACATTCATTGCTTAGAGGTGAAACCATCCCTGTTTTAAAGCACAGGGAGGTTCACCGGGAGTTGGTGCAGGATCGGGCCCATGTAAAAAGATTCCATAGGGAAGAAATGCAGCCCACTGCAAATTACATGGGAATTTACATGTTTTCTTGGGAAGATGAAGGCCCAAAGACCAGTGGGACCTCTCTTTTTTTTTTTTTTTTTCTGAAAAGTGGCCACTTGCTTTATATGTTGCAGCATAAAGGGATTTGTGATTTTTTAAAATTATTTTTAGAGACCCATAAAGCTTGTGAGCTCCTTATCAGAGCCAGCTGGGCTTGCACCTCTCACACCAGCCTTGGGAGACACTCAGAAATTCATTTTGTTTGTGAAAGAGGAAAACAAAAAATCATGGAAAGTCAAGGAAAAATAAGTTTTCCACCAGAGGTGGGGTGAGGGCAGCCGGATGAGGGACACAGCCGGGCCAATCTCCCATCTCCACCAGGGACTGGTACTGGATGCTTCTGAATCTGGGATAACAAAATTGCTGCCTGGAAATGTTTCT
Organism: Manacus candei; assembly: GCF_025592945.1. Lineage (NCBI taxonomy): Eukaryota > Metazoa > Chordata > Aves > Passeriformes > Pipridae > Manacus > Manacus candei. The sequence goes on along the minus strand of NW_026138055.1, from coordinate 7,283,520 downwards.
TCCTAATCCCTGGGAATTAAGTTGGTGTCTGCTGGGGGAGCATTTCAGGAGAGGTCCCGTGGTGGGGGACCTGCTCTTGTTCTTCTTCCCAAAGCTCAGCCCTTTTCCGTTGGTCGGTGCTTCCAGCGACAGCGGGGTGGAATTACAGGGTGCTGGGATAGGGCTGGGAGCCTGTTGCCTCCAGGCTCTTCTAAAAGGTTAAAACCCAAGTCTGGGGGCAGAGATGGAGAAAGGGGGGAGAAGGATACCAGGCCGGTCCATCAGAGCAGGATTTTGCCAATTCTTCCTGGTTTTTCCACACTGCTTGCACAGAGCTCTCTAATATTTAAGTAAATTCCAGGTTGTCCTCTGACCTCGAGGGCCAGGGGGTTGTGTTGTCTCCTTTGGCTCTGCAAACATCTCCAGACAGTTCAGGAGACATCCCCCTCTTTCAAGATTCTCAGCTGCCTGTGCTTTGGAGAACCTCAATTTTCTTTCAAGCTCCAGGTTCCAGACTCATGTTATCATATGTGAGGCTCTGCTTTTGCAGAAAAGGAAGGAGCAACTTTTCTGGACAGGGGAGAGGATGGAAAACTCTGATTCCTTAATCTTAATGCTGAAATTCTAGAAGAGGCAAAAAAAACCCCAACTAATATTTATTAGTTAAACTCCTACGAGTTTCCAAGCCAGGTTCTTGGATCTGCAAGTCAGGGAGCCACCATTATTCAATATTCAGGGAGCCACCAGTGTTTAATGTTCAGAGAACCACCACTATTCAATATTCAGGGAGCCACCATTATTCAATATTCAGGGTTTGCAGTGCTGGAGCTGTAAAAAAATCAGCAAGGCTGTGAGCCCCAGACATCAGGACTCCTCTGAATGACGCTCGGCCCCAGATGTCTGAGATTATTTTGGGAAGAGAGTGCTGGCCCCAGGGGCTGGCTGCTCTGGGGACTGGTTGCTGGGAAGTTGGGACATGCCTCGGTGGCGCGGAGCATGAGAGGGGAAGCTGGTTTGGGAGGGGTGTCTCATCCTCATGCTCCCCTGGGCTGGGAGGATGCTCTGAGTCCCAGGCATGACTGAGGTTTTTATCCGGGGGTTTCCCATGTTCAGTCCTTCCTTACTTCAATATGACAAATCAGTAGTGCTGTATCCTGACCCTCTGGATGTGCAGATCTGCCCTGAAGGGTCTTTCCACCTCCCAAAACAAGCAGGACCACAAGCAGGAGGGTGAAATCCCCCTCATGCCCCCTCTCCTTTGCCTCCAGCCAGGGAAGGGTCTCACTCGGTCAGAGTGAACTGCCTGCCCTCCCCATCCACTTCTATTCCTAAACCCACATCCCAGTCAGACTCTGCCACCTCCCTTCACACAAAATCAATAACAACGGGTGAGCAGGTTAATTATAATCACAGAATAAACGCCACGGTCTCAAAGTTCACTCAACTCCAGCAGCATTTCGAAAACGAGCGGACGACGCCAAGAAACTTTCATTGATTCCTCCGGGGCAGGTGTGGGAGTTTGAACCTGTCCCCAGGCTGATCTTGATTTGAGACCTGCTCAATTTTCCTCCTTATCTCGACTTTCGCCTATCTTATAATGCCTGTTATTTTAGATAAAAAGTCCAATCAATTGAGTTAGAAAAACTGCAAGTTATATGTTGCCCTGATAAGTTCGGTACCTGCCGTTTTATTGGCCTGGGCTGTGAACTGACCTCTGCAGATGCTTTATTGGCCCTTCCTCCTGTCCTGCTCAGGGGCTGAGTTGACTTAACATCCAGAATAACTAATAAAAGAGGAAAAGAGAAGGGCCAGGGGTTAGACAAACTCACTGTCCCCTCTAATGGCATGAGCCATAGTAAACACCTTTTTTGTTTATCCCTGGCTGGCATCCCACAGGGAAGCCAAAATCTGGCCTGGCTTATGGTGGAGCTCCTCTGAGTGGGATTTATCAGTGTAACACCTCCAAACTGGAGGCAGAGCCTGTGACTAAATTAGTGAAATTAGAAGAAAACTGGGACAGGGGTTTGGATATGTCAATATTGGCCAGTGCCATCATTCTCAGTCATGGGCTGGACATGTGGAGCCCAGCGTATCTCATATATTCCTACACATGGTACATACATGATTTATGTTCATAAAATGGAGGCTTTTAATGTATCACATATGTTTTACATATACGAAGTGAGTTTTTAAAAATATATGTGTGTCTGTGTGGGTTATATTTGTGCACATATGTATAGATATAAATGCACACATGATTCTATATGTTCTATATAGTAATATAATAATAATAATTTTAATAGCAAAATCAGAGAGAATTGATTGGAGATTATTCTTATCTTGTTACAAAGGCATTCTTAAGGACAATCCTGGCACCCTTGCCCTTGGAAGGGGGGTTGGAACTATGAGATTTTTAAGGTCCCTTCCAACCCAGACCATTCTGTGATTCTATGGCATGGTATATATATATATATGTATATACACACACACACACATATAATAATAATAATACAATGGACTGTATTCCTACAAGAAGGACCTTGCCCATTTGACTTGGATAAATGTCTTTCCTTCTGATCTGCACCAGCCTGGGGAAAAAAGCCACCCCAACCTTTGAGTTTCTGGAGTTGCAGAAATGCGGGTCGGAAGATCTCTAGTCCAGTCTCCTGTTTGAAACAGGACAACCACCAGCAGTGGCTGAGGGTAGTGGTGATTTCATGTGGATGAGGCTCGGGAATGCCCAGGGATGGACACTACTCTAGCTCCTAAAGAAAACCAAACAGACCACGCTCTTCAATCACTGGTGGTTTTTGGGGTTGTCCTGTGCAGGGCCAGGAGTTGGACTTGATGATCCTTGTGGGACCCTTCCAACTCAGGATGTTCTTTGACTCTGTATCAGGGCTCCTGACACAGTCCAAGCACAGACCACCTGAGCCTGACCCCAGCATCTCCTGGTGCAGCTCCTGGGGAGCAGTTTGGATGTGACCACTGCAGATTGGGGTCTCAGAACATCTGAACATGACTGGACTCTGTTGGCCAGGCTTAGGGTGAAGGTTCACTGGTTACCCGGTAACTGGTCCAGGTTCACCAGTTACCCTGTAGCCATAAGGCCAATTCCCATGGCTCAGCCACAGAACAGCAGCTTGGCATGACTCCACAGCACACCTGCTTGTGGTCCCCTGTGGGTTCACCATGTACAGCTGCACGTCAGCCGTGATCCTTTACATGTGCTCGACTCGGGAACAGCTGCCCAGGTGGGATCATGGCATTGCAGACTCCAAGCTTTTCTGATCTTCTACATTTTTTCCCCTCTGTCCCTTCCCTGAGGTCATCAAAGAAGAGTCTCTTGTCGGACAAGTCCATTTGGAGATGGGCCATATTTCAAGGAGGATAACACTGAGGCTGTTTTTCCCTAGTCAAAAGAGAGAAAGACCATTTCCAGATGCCTTCTGCCAAGCACACCCCAGGCTGTGGATGGCCCCATCCTGCCCATTCCCTGGGCTCTTCTCTGTGCTAATCTGAGATTTGTTAAAAAATATTTGGACAGTCGATAAGCAGAGGAATCTCCTGTTTAACAGAAGAGCCCCAGATATTTACAAGTGTAAGAATTGTAAGTACAAGTAAGGAAGGGGAGGTCACCTTGGTGGGTGGGATCAGGCCTGAATCTCAGCAGAAGGAAACAGACCTTGGAGTTCACTCTGGCACAGCCTGACAGTCAGCAGAAGTTGCTGTTGGACACCAGGTTGCTATCAAAGGGGTGGCCGTGTTCCAATCAAAAGACCCTGCATCCTTGGGGATGTCTGCATTCCTGTACCCTATAGAGCAGGCTGTGCACCTTTGGGATGTGGAACATGGTACTTCAGTGTGGAGGTCGACTGTCCCTCCACTCAGCACTGGTACAACCATTGGGATTGGTGGTTTGGGGTCTGGTGGTTCTGGTGTGCTGCAGAGCTGTGAGTGCTTTTCCGAGCAACCAGGTTGGCCAGTCCCCAAGGACCATCTCCTGCCCCTTCCTACAAACAGTTTGTTTAGACGTGATTTAGAGGCATCCAGGCTGTTTCCATCCACCCTTCTTCCACCCATTTCTTGCCTCCATACTTATGACTGTGGCCTTTGAAAGCTGTCCTCTTGCCCCCCTACAGTTTTGCTCCTTCTCAAAGGGGAAGAACATTGCCACAAAGAGATGAAAAGCGTTGTTCAAGGGAATCTTTTTGCAGAGCCAAGACTGAACTCAAAGCCAGGCCCAGAATTTGACCAACTGTGTCCCTCTTGCACATGATCTCAGCTGGTCCTTTGGCTGCTTCTACCTCCACTGTCCTTCAAATCGGAGAAAACATATCCATAAAGGAAAGGAGTATTCCTGGCTGCTGGCAATGGTGTGTGCCACAGACCTTGGCTTGCCTCAGGCAGAGGAGGGAACGTTGCAGAGGAGGGACACAATGTTCCCTTTGCCTTGACAGGAAACATTTGGCCTGGGAAGGATTGCACAGGAACAGTCTCTCCGTGGTGTTTCACGAGGCGAGGGAAAACCAGCTTCCTTTGCCTTTTAGAAAGCCAGACTGGAAGTTGAATGTTTCATCAGCAATCAGTAGGGTCTTTATGTTTTCAGAGGAAAACTGTTGGGTCCAGGCAGCCAACTGAGTACACAACCATTTTCTCCACCATAGACGTGTCAGATAAACCCTAAACCTTTCTGGGACAGCACCAAGCCATTTCTGTGCAGCTGCACAATGGTGCTTTTTGCTTGAAACCATATTTCTGGCTAAGCCTGGGGAACTTACCTGTTTCTCCACTTCCTGCAGATCATCAATCACACAAGTGATGCCTTCTGTTAATCCAGAGCAGGGGAGAGTAGGGAGTCACATTCCACCAGCACCCAGCCCAGTGATGGGCACTACTCAGACAGGCGTTGTTCTGCTCTCCCTACATCTGGGTCCACTAGTCTTTAAAACAGTGGGGCCTTGGATGAATCTCTCCCAAATTCCGTCAGAGGGGAAACAGGCAGAGAAGGGGGAGGTGGCAAAAAAGCCAGTGGACAGAACCTGTTTTTACAGAAACACGCTCAACTCCATTAGCTCCATTCTCAGCTTTCTGATCCCAGCCTGTGTGCTGAGCTGATGACGTCCCCATGGACAAAGGACAGCTTTACTTTGGCTCCCCCATACATAAATTTGGGTTTTTTTATTTACAGTCACTCCCTGCCCTTCTACTTTTCCTTATCCTTGTTTTGCTGTTACCTTCCTTTCCAGTTCAGTCCTTCTCCACCATGGTCTTGGACCGAGCAGCACTTTTAACTGCTGTGATCTGACCAGAAACATTTTGGTGGTTTTTTTTCCCCCCTTGAAACTTTGGCTTCTGGAATTGTGCAATTTATGAGAACATTCCAAAGAAATAGAAGATACGACTTTGAGCTCCACTACCTGCAGCAAAATACCGATTAAAAGGAGACTGAAAGGCTTGTAGTGTAGGAATGGTTTCCATACCATCACTTTTTAATGGAAACAATCTTGGGATTTGGGACAAAGCAGCTGGGAATACTGAATCCTTTTCCCCCTTGCCATGCTGTTGTGGCTGTCCCCTGAAGCAGAAGGTGAGAGTGTCTTGGATGGAATTCCAGTGTGTCCATGCCCTTTGCCTCAGCTGCGAGTGCCCCTGAGAGTCCATTTGGAATTTGTGTATACACAGGATCGTGGCTCTCACCTCTTATCATAACAAATTGTTTTAGGAAACTGCTTCTCTGCTGGGAAAACTGCTCTCAGGGTCTGTTTAGAGCCTGTAAGTGGCCTGACTGTGTTTGAAGGACAGCTTCTCCTTTGTTGAGTTGCTTCATTGGGTTGAGAAGACACTTCTGCAGGGGGAAATGTTGATATCAAATATCTCTCCAGCTGTAAACAAAACTCCAGTGCTGTATTAATGGAAGTCTCTTTCCATTCCTCTTCACCCAGGGGGGTGAAGGCAGGAGGGGGTTGGAGGGAAGCAGAAGGTAGACAAACTCATTGTTTCTCATGTGGGAGGATCTGACCCAAACCAGTGTAGGGAGGGCTCTTTGTCCCCTTCCAGAGGCTGGTTTGGGAATAGAAACTTATGAACTGGGTGCTGGCTCTGAGCTGAAGGATTCAAAGTCCTTCCTTTTTCTGTTTTTATTTCTTTGGGTCCTGATCCATCAGTTTCATGTGTTCGAGATGATCCCTTCATTGCTAATAGATTTCTCTGTAGAGTCATGGAATCCCAGAACAGTTTGGGTCAGAAGGGACCTTGAAGATCACCTTGTTCCAACCCTCCATACCTTCCACTAGACCAGGTTACTCCAAGTACCATCCAACTCAGTCTTAAACACTTTTAGAGGTGGATTGTTTAAGAAAAGCCCAAAGATCTTGACCTAGGAGTGGACATAGTGTCAGGTTGGCAGAGTTGGGGTTTTCAGAGATGGTGGAAAGGCCCAGAGAAGGCACTTCAAGCCTCTCTCTAGACTCAAGCCCTGGACAAGCTCCCTCTGATCCCCAACTGACTTGTTGCAAGAGGATATCTGGTTTTCCTGACTGGGAAGGCAAAAGTCCTCAGGCTTTGGGTGAGCCATGTCCTCGATCAGAGATGCTGTCATGACCTTCCTATGCTAGGAAAAGTGCCTGTAGGGGTGGGCTGGCCGTGCTCAGATCTGCTCTGTTGTTGATCCCAGCATTGTCTCTAAAGGTTGATCCCTTCAGACCTGGAGGTGGATGTGAAGGACCCCTCCCAATGACTAAGAGTCATGAAGGACCATATCCAAGAATTCTTTTTCCCTACAAGACCCCAGCACCCCACTTAGGAGTTGCTCCTGGCTCCCTGGGGACTGAATGTCCCATTGTGGAAAGTATTTCTGACATGAGTGTGCTCAAGGCCTCACCCAAGATTAGGAGGCTGTTGTGCAACACACAAGTGACATTTCCTGCCCTGGAGACCTTGCAGTGCCCATAAACTGTAGGTGTGAGGGGAAAAAATCTCCTTTGACAGAGCAAGATGATGACCAGGATAGGGATGGGACACAATCTGTCCTCTCCACTGGTCATTCAGAGACATTTCATGATCTGCTTTCACGTGACAAGCTCCTTCATTGACTAAAGGCAGGGTTTTATGAAGAATTAAGTAGAGGGCCATCAGCATTAGTCAACACCAGGAGCCTAGCCCATAAAATGATCCAAAGACTGATATTATACAAGATAAGGCCTCTACAAAGGCACGTGGGGGAGTTCAAAGAGGAAGATGAGGCCACTCAGCAAACACAAGGCTACTCCAGCCATGAGCTGGCGTCCTTCTCAGCCTGATCAGCAAACCTTATCCTTCCCCCAATCCTGTCCCACTGCTGGCCATACCTGGCTTTGGGAGAGGGAGTAAATCTTTCCAGCAGAAAGGCTGTTACAGAGGTCACCGGATGGACCCATAAATCTCCATTATCAGGCAGCGGCTCCTGTGCCACGGGACGGAAATTATTGCCCTGAGTGTGACTGGGGGAGCCTTTCCTTCCCCCCTCATTGTTCAGGGCCCTCCGGGAGCCGCTCGGGCAATTTGCTGCCTGAATAAACGTTTCCTTTCCCGGCTGCTAAGTACAAGGAATAAGTGTCAGGAGATCTCATAATGCCAGGATTTAGAGCTCCAGCCCCAAGACAGAAGCCAAGAAAACACTTTGCTGCTTTTTCCTGGGGAGTCTCCCTAATCCCCATTATTAATAACAGTGACAAATTAAACAATTAGTGCACTTGAAGCCCAGTGACCTCCATGCCCAATATAGCTCAGACTGATGGTGCATCCTGGTTCCTGTGGGCTTGGAGCCCTGGGAACATTTGGGTTTCCTAGGTCTTGGACACCCACTCACAACAAACCACGTGGGCTGTGGGTCTTCAGGTGATATCTTCTCATTATTTTGGAGACCCTCAGGTTTTTGAGAGCAGGTGTGGCTGGAAGGACAGCTCAGAAAGCTCCCCTTGAAAACTTCATCCCTAAATTTAGTGATGCCATGAAATCATATATATATATATACATATATATATATATACATATATATAATTTCTTTGAGAAAGAAACCAGTCCCTTGTCTTCCTTCTTTGGGGCCCAAATATCCTTTGTTAATTAAAGGACATGCACTAAGCCCATGCCATCTTCTCTAAGCCAATATCCAGCAGTGTCCAAGACATTTCCTTTGCCATCCCCAAGCTCGCTTTGGAGCAGGTGAGGATATTTTTCCTCCAGGTGGTATCTCTGGAGGTCAAGGAGCTCTGAGAGGGCTCCAGGAATGTTTTTAATGAGGTTGCACTCCGTGGATGTCATCTTCTGACTCAGCACAGGGTGGTGCACGTAGGGGACGCACCCATCTGATATGGCCCCGTGATTAGGGAGAGCCACCCATCGCGTGGAGCCTCCGTGTGCCCTGGGAACAAAGTCTGTGCCTTCCCCGTCTGATTCCTGTTTAAGAACATTCCCAAGGATCACCTCTGTCTGCAGCTGAGAGGGAAAATCGCACAAATATTTATTATTATTACTATTATTATTTATTGTTATTATTATTATTATTATTATTATTATTATTATTATTATTATTATTATTATTATTATTATTATTATTATTATTATTATTATTATTATTGGAAGACGACGACTTCTAGAAAATTAAACCAGTGAAAGTCTGGATGGGAATCTGAGTAATCTGGTCTAGTGAGCAATTCACCCATGGGAGGGGGTTGGAAGGAGATGATATTTCAAGTCTCTTCCAACCCAAAACTTTCTGTGATTTTATGTTTCTATGATTCTATGCAAGTCCCTCAGGAGAGAAGTTCCAGTTCAAATCCCACGTAAACCGAAAAAAAAAAAAACAAAATCAAAACCAAACCCACCAAAGAAAAAGGGAAGAATACAGCTCAGACAAATACAGATTGGAAAGGAGAGCAAGTCTCAAGACTGGTTTGTACTGGTGTTTTGGATGTCTGATGGCAACCACCAGTGAAAATAATGTGGGCAAATTAGCTGGGTGCCACACAAACTCTTGGGAAATAACACTCAGCAGCAGATTTGATTATTTTCAGAAAACAGGAGACTTACACTTTGCCTGGTTTCTACTCCACATCCTCTTCTTTTTTCCTAAAAACAGAAATATGCCCATACTTGACATTTCTTCATATCAAAATCATTTTAAGAGACCTTCTTATTGAAGAGCTACTCCAATTCTTAGCATTTCTGAGAGACATGAGGGATTTCCTCCTTTTTATTTGATTAAAAACTTCCATATTTTGTTTTTCTGGTAGAGAAATGTCCAGGAAAGATTGTATTTTGTAGTTAGTCACACAACTCAAATCACTCAACTTTCAACTGTTGCCTTTTGATTACCTCTGCTCTGCTAAATTCTCCCTGGATTATGTCCACAGCTCTGTACTGAATTACTTTCAAAGAAGACGTGATTTTTCTCACAGGACAAAAATTACTGTGAAAATAATTTGCCTTTTTCTTTGGAAAACGATAATCAAAAACCTCGACAACTTCTAAGATGAAAAAAAAAAAAGTGAAATGTTTTCCTTTCTTGAGATTTTTCAAGGAAATGAGTTCTTTCCTGACCAGCTGTTCCAATCCCTTCTCTTTTCAAAGGGAATTTATTTGATCTAGATTTTGGCTGTAACTCAATTGCCATTTTAAAGGGGAAAGCGAGGCATTATGGTTGTGGTATCACTGAATCCATGTGGATAAAAATCACCTGGAGGGATTCCCGTCTCTTTGAAACCACCAGGATTGCTCGAGAGTAATTTTCCTAAGCTGCTGAGAAGATATTGGATTCCTGCTTTTCTGGCTCCAGAGCCCCTTGGATACACTCATGCACTGCTTTCTACCATTTCCTCATGGGCACATGGTGTAACCTCTCAGAATTTTTAGCCTGATTTTCTAGGCAGAATCAGGTTCCTGTAAATCTTTTTCTCTGGGTCTCTGTTTACTGGCGCCACTTCATTATTTTTATAATCCTTTGGCTCCTCCATGGTTATGCAGTTTCCTGCAGATTTTCCAAAAATAGTCTGGGTAAAAGAGAAAATAAGGCTGATGTCTGAACATAACCCCTGCTGGATATCAGAGAATCCACTTGAGGTTGAGACAGCTCGGCAAGAAGCCAAATTTTTTCGGTTTGCTCCTTGGGGACCTATTGTCTTCCAGCAGGAAGATACTCATATATGAGTATCTCATATATGAGATACTCATATAACAAGCAGGTGGACAAGCACAAAATGCAGTGATGTTCTTGGCTTCTTGAAGGCTTTGTAGGGAAGGGTGAGCTGATTTATGTCTTTCCAAATGATGGTGCAGTCGAGGTGTGTTGTGCTGACCTCTGCATCGCCTTGCAGATGATCTGGACCTCCCACAGTCAGAGGGATTGGACTGGCCCAGCCCAGGGCAGTTCATAGAATCCCAGGACAGTTTAGGATGGAAGGGAACTTAAAGATCATCTCCTTCCAAACCCTATGCCACGAGCAGGGACACCTTCCACTATCCCAGGTTGTTCCAAGCCCCATCCAACCTGGCCTTGGACACTTCCAGGGATCCAGGGGCAGCCACAGCTTCTCTGGGCAACCTGTGCCAGGGCCTCACCACCCTCACAGGGAAGAATTTTTTCTTAACATCCAATCCAACCCTGCTTTCTGTCAGAGTGAAGACATTCCCCCTTGTCCTGTCACTCCAGGCCCAATTGTCCCCGCTCTCATATCACATCTGCAGCTGAGCCTGGTGCAGGATGAACCAGGAAGGTGATGGGTGAGTGCACCAAGCCCTGGATAGTGACATCAAGCACGATGGAGATTTCCATCAAAAGCTGAGCCTCTGACATATATTAATGCCCAATGATGCCTCTTATCTGTCAGCCTGAGCTGGGGTTAGAATCACAGAATCATGGAGTATTTTTGGTGGGAAGGAACCTTAAAGATCATCTTGTTTCAACCCCCTGCCATGGGCAGGGAACCTTCATGTTGCACATGTGGATTTGTGTAGCTCAGGAGATGCTTCTCTTGCAGAGAACAGGGAGGAGGCACATGAACATCTCCTCCCTTGTCTCTCTGCAGCCCTTCCCCTTGGGGAAGGGCTGGGAGGGAGTTGGGATGGGATGGGTTGGGTGAGGAGCATTTCCATGGGGGAGCAGAGCACACAGCACAGCCTTCCTGCCCCACTGAGATGCTCTGGCAGCTCTTTGATGTTGGAGCAGTTCTGCTCTGTGGGTCCAGGCCTGTGTTTATCCATGGTCACAGGAATTTGTCTGGATTGTAAACACGGCCGTTTGCCTGTCCCAATCTGTTTGCCCTGGCTATGTCCAGTCCTGAAAATTGGATAACGTCAGAGCAGAAGGGAAGGTTTCTATTTCTGTCTCCCGGTATCCGTGTCCCAGCACATCCCTGCTGCCACTGAAGTCCTGCAGCCAACACTGTATGGCAGGGAAAGGAGTCCCTCTTCCCAATAACCCTGGGGGCTTCCTTGGGAAAGGAAGAGTTGTTTCTTGCAACCTACAAAACCTGAATGCTTTGTGATTTTTTTAAAATGTCCTTTCTGGGTTAAGCTGAGAACCAGAGCAGTAATTAAATGTATGGCCACCTAATTAACCAAGTGTTTTCCCTTCTCTCCCGCCATGGCAGCAGAATTCTTTGACGATTATTCCGAGGGGCGAGAATGTGTCAACTGTGGGGCCATGTCCACCCCGCTCTGGAGGAGGGATGGCACGGGGCACTACCTCTGCAATGCCTGCGGGCTCTACCACAAGATGAACGGCATCAACCGGCCCCTGTTCAAACCCCAGAGGAGGCTGGTAAGTCCCGATCACACAACGCGTGTGGGGTGAGGATGAGGCACAGACCTGGGCTAGCTGGAGGTGACAGCGATGTTTCAACTCCTTGGATCCCCATCTGCCCAGCTTAGGTGGTTTTGGTCCAGATTTCCAAAATAAGTCAGATTTTCTCGTGCTTGTGACAGTCCAAGGCCTTGTACTGTCCAGACCAGTTCTCCAGGCACTCAGGCCAGGCAGTGCAAGGGGCTCTAGGACAAAGAGCAGTACTTTGGTGTTGATTTAGCAACAGCCACTCTTTGCTGTAGTATCCCTCTTACCCCTAGGGTCCTTATTGCCTGGTCACTGCTGGATGACCCCTCTCACTTCCTGGTGACTGGACACCTTTTCTGGATCCCCTGCTCCTGGTTCCATTGGTTGAGCTGAAACAGAGCTTGAGGGGTAGGTCAGGGTATCCCAAAATCTGTGGAGTCAGGGTGGGGTATGCATGAGGAACCTGGGGGACAGAAAGGTTCATCCTGGAGAAGAAAAGGCTTTGGGGTGACCTAACTGTGGCCTTCCAGCACCTGAAGAGAGCCTACAAGGAAGATGGAGAGAGACCTTTTACAAAGACATGGAGTGACAGGACAAGGGGGAATGGCTTCACACTGACTGAGAGTAGATTTAGGTTAGATATTAGGGAGAAATTCTTGGCTGTGGGGGTGATGAGGCCCTGGCACAGGTTGCCCAGAGAAGTTGTGGCTGCCCCATCCCTGGAAACATTCAAAGACGGGTTGGATGGAGTTTGGAACAACCTGGTCTAGTGGAAGGTGTCCCTGCCCATGGCAGGGGGTTGGAACAAGATGAGCTTTAAGGGCCCTTCCAACTCAAACCATTCTGGGATTTTATGAGCTTGACATTGATATCCCATCTGTCCCTGCCCATTTTGGTGAGGGACCTTTGGGAAGGTCTCTGTGTCCTCAGGGACACGAGTCCATCACAACCTCAGGCAGAAAGGAGCCACCGAGGCACCCCTGAGAGCCTGTTTTCCCAATCCTTGTCTTCCACGAGGCTCCATCACCAACCTGCCCCGCCCTTTGCGTCGCTCAGACCTGTCTGTGCTCAAACCCAGCCGTCCCCTGCAAGCGTCAAAAATGCCACCGGCAACTCGAGCGCTGCCACCAACCACAGACACCCAGCGCCCTCTTGTGAAAACCCCTTCCAGACACTGCACCGACCGATCCAGCCAGGATTTCGCCTTGGCACCCAGGACCTTCTCTCTCTCGTTTCCTGGCCTACAGATTATCTGTATAGTCAGGAATGGCCCATTGGGTATCAGGGTTGGTCCTTTACAGCAATGGATCTCTGCACAGTCTCGGGATAAGGCTTGGAAAACTCCATAAGAAATATAAATCCATGAGTTGTGCAGATCCTTATGCGCACTTTCGTCACTTGGCTGGGCAGCTGGCAATCTAGAAATCTTGCAAAAGTGGCCAAATTTCTGCTTTTTCCTCCAGAATATAATTTCCATGAAGAAAAGGAGGACATGTCTCTGGATGCAACACAGGGGTGTGGTGAAAGTAATGCCAACTGATCTGCCTAAATAAATATATTCAGTGCAAGTGACTTGGTTTAATCTGTGACTGTGTAATCCAGTTTTTTTTTGAGACTGAGATATTCCAGAGAGCCCTGCTAGGGGAGATCTTTGCCTTTGCTGCAAGCTCTCTCTTAAGCTCTCACTCCACTTATGATCAAAGCTAAAATATGGTGAGATTACAACTAAAGTTTGGTTTCTATGCACCAAAGGGGTTTCCAGCTTTCAAAGTCTTAAGAAGTACTCTGAGTTTCAATTTTTTCTTGTGCTACAGCTGTAGATTAACTGATCCTATTTAATAATGAGGGAAAAGACATGGAGAGAAAGCTGTGGCAAAGATCACAGAGGAAATTCCCGGTAGCTGCCAGGTCCTCATCTCCCAGGCTTTCACCCTATTACACAGATGCCAGCTGTGCTGTTCAGGGCTGCAGAGCTGGCTGGATGTCCAAGACCACCAGATTTCCTCCCTGTAGGCTCCTCTTCATGAGAACAGACATTATCACACAGCTCTCATCCTTCTGTTCAGTCCCAAATTTATCAGCAAGCAAAGAGGGAATTTGACCCCTGCCCATTCAGACTTTATCCTCAGCCTCTAAGAGCTGAGCTTTGAAGGATGCTGGGAAGAGTCAGGCAGGTGTAGAACATGTGGCTTTTTCTTCTTCCACCTCTCACTCAGCTTCCAAGCTCAAAACTTGTATTTTTTATGTTTTTAAGCCCATTGTTTTCTCCTGTGGCCTTTTAAGCTAAACCAGTTCACCCAGATAGGGAACTTCAGAAGGTCTGTTCCCTGCACATTAGTGGGGATTCCTATCCATTATCCCATTGACTTTTAGGAAGACAATGCTGCTGGAAGCTCTCTTTTTCTTATCTTCCTCTCAAGCCACATGAGTCACATCACATAAAGCCAGAAAGGAGTATGTAACATTCATGGCATTGAAAACATCCTCTTGGGATAGCCATGATGCCTGGAAAGCGAAGGGTTTGGAAGTCTGAAAGGGTGGGACAGTCTGAGATCCAGACACCTTAGTGTAAGTGTGTACAGGTGTAGAGGGTCTCCAAGCTGCTACTAGATCTACTGGCAGTCTGGGCCTCTGTTCAGGTGATGTGTGATTCTGGAGAAAAGGAGGCTCGGGGGGGACCTTCTCACTCTCCGCAACTCCTGACAGGAGGGTGGAGCCAGGGAGGGTCCGGCTCTGCTCCCAGGGGACAGGACAAGAGGAAATGGCTTCAAGCTGTGCCAGGAGAGGTTCAGGCTAGGCATCAGTAAGAATTTCTTCACTGAAAAGGTGGTCAAGCATTGAAAGGGGCTGCCCAGGGAGGTGGTGGAGTCCCCATCCCTGGAGGTGTTCAAGAAACTACTGGACATGACACTCAGTGCTCTGGTCTGGTTGACAAGGCGAGGATCAAAGGTTGCACTTGATGATCTTGGAGGTCTTTTCCAACCTAAATGATTCTATTTTATGTCTCTGGCACCATCTGAGATGTGCCAGGACAGCTGAGACATCCTGGCAGGCATGAGGCAGTGGAAAGGCAGTGGAGCAGAAGCCGAAAGGCGAGAGAGGCAGCAAAAGGCAGCTGTGTCACCCACTGCAAAAGACAAGAAAGAGGAAAAAACAGAGAAATAAGAGAGGCAAGAGGAAAGGAAAACCTGGGGCATACTGGTGTGAGCTCACTGGGATCTGGGACACTGCTAGTGGCAACAGGGGAGGGCTGATGAGTTTTCTCTCTCTGCATCTCCCCGCAGTCGGCGTCTCGCCGCGTCGGCCTCTCCTGTGCCAACTGCCACACGACCACAACCACGCTGTGGCGCAGGAACGCCGAGGGAGAGCCCGTCTGCAACGCCTGTGGACTCTACATGAAGCTCCATGGGGTAACGTGGATCAACACAGTGATTTCTACTCTCTGTGGGAGGGTGCCCATAGCACCAAGCCGGGAATTGGGTTCTTCACACAACTCTGTGCTCTCCTGGAGCTGTTCTTCCTGCTGTTCCTTTGGGTTTTAGTGCCCCTGAACATCCTGGTTATACTGGCAAGGGATGCATGCAGGGCATTTCTCACATGCTCATTAGGTCCCCTCTGCAACAAAGTCTTAAAACCTAATAAAACCAGGTCCAGATTCTTCCCACCTAAATTCAGGCCCAGATTCTCCCCACCTAGCTCCTCCACCAGGGTGTCAGATCCCAGCTACAGCTTGGCTGCAGACTTGTCAGGGACTGATGGGTGACTTTTCTTGCAGAAAAGTCTAGACAGTCTCTTCCTGTCAGTGGGGGCTTTGTGTATTGATGTCATGTGTGATATATCCAGAAGAGTCCTGCTGGAGGCCAAGGCATAGCAGGACTTCAAGATGCAAATCTTCAACCTTTCTCTCATCAGTCAGTGACAACAGGACCACCCCCATGGCAGATTCAGAGGCCTTCAACACCCTGGTGGTCTCTTAGTGGCCAACCCCAGCCCATGGCAGAGGGGTTGGAACTAGATGGTCTTTAAGATCCCTTCCAACCCAAACCATTCCAGGATTCTATGACTGTTGCTCCTAGCAATTTTATACACCTTTAAATACAATAAAAATCATATAAAGCAATAAATAATTGCTTTATTTTCCTGTATTTATTGCTTGAACAGTTTATACCTGACTAAATTTGCTTTCAGTGATGTTCAGCGACTCAGAGTAGACGGATTCATGAGAGACAGGTCAAAGCTGGAAAACAAGTGGGAAGCCTTACCAATTATTCCTAGAAATCCCAGCATGTTTCTGACTGTCCCACTTCAGTGAGATCAGCTCCTAAGGGGGGTCACCCCACACAGGCTTGGTACCTTTCCCAAAAGCAGTTATTAGCCAGAAAGAATGTTTTTGTTCTGAGTTATACAGGAAATTCAATCAGATGAGTTGTTCCTTCTGGCCTTAAAACACTCAGTACCCAAGGTGTGAGCTGCCTACCTATTCCCATTTGGATGCACATCCTGGAGCACTGACATCTCTCTTCACACAGAAGAGACCAGGGAATCTGGGCTCCATCTTGTTGCTGTTTCCAGTTAAATCACCTGGTTTTCATGGAGCCCACAAGGTAGAGCTGGAATCACGTTCTCCTAGATAACCTTAAGGACCCTCAGAAACCAATGGGCTTTTATATTTGGATCCACAGGTTCCCAGGCCTTTAGCAATGAGAAAAGAGGGCATTCAGACGAGGAAGCGCAAGCCGAAGAACCTTAACAAAACAAAGACACCAGCAGGTGAGTGTTGAACAGGAGGAGTTTATGATATGTGTACAAGTTTGCATTTGTGTTTCTGACCACGCTGTTGTATGAGCCAGAGATCCAACCACAAAACAGGCTGATTTTCCAGAAGAAATGGGGAATGTCTGAATGCCTCTCAGCAGCAACAAAGCCCTTCCCGCTACTTTTTAATCTGTTTTTACCACACTAACTTCTTGGCGGGTGGGTGGGTACGGCTCTGCACTGAAAGGTCTTTGGAAAGAGCCTGGTTTTCCACCTGCTTTCTCCCAGGCCCATCCAGCAGCGAGAGTCTTACCCCGACCACCAGCTCCACCAGCAGCAGCAGCAGCGCCACGACCACCGAGGAAATGCGGCCCATAAAAACCGAGCCCGGGCTCTCATCTCACTACGGGCACCCCAGCCCGGTTTCTCAGGTACAGAGGGGAGGTGATGGCAGTGGGACAAAGATGGGAATTTGGACAGTGGACTTGGGGGGAAGAACATCCTCAAAATGTTACTTAGGTACTTATAGGTAAGTACCTGAAAGGAGCTTACAAGAAAGATGGAGAGAGACTTTTTACAAGGCCCTGGAGTGACAGGACAAGGGGGAATGGCTTCAAACTGAAAGAGAGTAGGTTTAGATTGGATATTAATAAGAAATTCTTCCCTGTGAGGATGGTGAGGCAGTGGAACAGGTTGCCCAGAGAAGCTGTGGCTGCCCCATCCCTGGAAGTGTCCAAGGCCAGGCTGGACAGGGCTTGGAACAACCTGGGATAGTGGAAGGTGTCCCTGCCCAGGGCAGGGGGTTGGAATGAGATGATTTTTAATATCCTTTCCAACCCAACCCATTCTATGATTCTACGAATCTCTATGGAAAAAGGCTGCTTCTTTTCACCTCAGGGGTCTAGGAGTTCCCAGTGAGAGATTTATCCTTCAGGATGGGGTAAAACCTCAGATTTTTGTCAATTAGGCTTTTTAATGATGTGTGGCTGTTCTAAACAGACAACAGGAAGTAGCAGCTTTTTTTAAAACATTAAATTCTGCAGTTTGAAAATATTAAATTCTTTTTAGTTGGGCAGCTTTACATGTCCCATAGCAGAAAAATACCCATTACCTTTCTATGATTTGATCTGTCTTGAGCAAGGGAAACCCTGGCAATATTTCCCTACTTTCTCTGCACTGGCTGGCTGAGTGTTGGGTGATATGAGCATGAGGGCAGAGAGCTGCAGGGTAAAGTGGTGTGATCTGTACCACAGCCACCACTAGATGTCTGCGGACCAGCACGATGTGGATTCACACAAGATGTTTTCATTTGAAAGCCAGAAGAGCCCAAGGCCAACGAAATTTTAAGCCTTGGGAAGCAAAATGATAATTTCTGACATTTAAAAGAGAACCACATGGCATGTGTGCAGCAGTAGGAAAGAACGGGTCTTTCCCTGGAAGTGTTCAACACCAGGTAGGACAGGGCTTTGAGCAACCTGGTCTAGTGGAAGGTGTCCCTGCCCATGGCAGGGGGGTTGGAACAAGATGGTCTTTAAAGTCCCTTCCAACCCAGACCATTCTGTGATTCCATGATTCTAGAAAAAGAAGGAAAGAGACTGCCCAAGGTATCACACACAAGCTGCAATCTGCAGCAAATCCAGAGACATTATTACAATAGCACCAGCTAAGTGGATTCACATGTTCCTCTATGGTTGGAAGGTTTGTTCACAGGATTCTCCTTTTTCCACAGGCATTCTCAGTCTCTGCCATGTCCGGCCATGGATCCTCCATTCATCCTGTGATCTCAGCTCTGAAGCTTTCCCCACAGGGTTACCAGTCAGCCATCAGCCAGTCTCCCCAAACCAGCTCCAAACAGGACTCCTGGAACAGCCTGGTGTTAGCTGAGAACCACGGGGACATCATAACTGCATAACCTGGGCTCCCACCCACCAACTTCAGGCTGATCCGCTCAAGAGATGAAGAAGATGCCACGTCAATGTTGTTTCCCACCTCCCCTGCTCTCCTGCCTTCTCTTTCCTTTGTGAGATGTTCCAGCAAAGAGGTAAAGAGGACTGATCTGAGGTTCAGGAGAGCTCTAATGAAGCAGAGACTAAAATCTCAAAGTAACTACTGGATACGAAGCATTTTCCCCCACTTTAAATGAGCCTCTCTATTTGATTGTCATCACCTTCGATGAAACACACAGATGGACCCAGTTCTTGAGTTTTATTTAAAAAGATCTGGTATTTGAGACTCTGACAATGGTGGAGCAGAGACACTTCTTTTCTTCTGTCACCATCCATTCTCTCCCTGACCAGAAGAAAATGCCACTGTCTTCTCATTACCCAAATTCTGTGATCTTCCACCAAATGGAGCCAGTTCCAGAACAGTTTGCTGAACAGACTTCACTAGAGATTCTTTAGTGGCTTTAGTGGATTTGATATGATCTAGGGCAGAGAAAAAAAGAGACACCTCCCCCTCCTCAGCTCACACATGTAGAGTACTATCTTTATTTTCCTAGATGGTCTGGAAAGCTGATGAATGTCTGTATTTAATAGTAACTCCTTTCCTATTTATCATTACGAAATCATGGGACTGTGTTTCCAAGAGGTTGTTGGCTCAGCCTGGAGAAGGTCTGTCCAAAGTCAAAGTAGGATTTTGGAAGAAGGAACCTGCTGGAAGTAGATAGAGGAGATCCACGTTGGTAATCAAATCCGGGAGGAAATGGCTGGGCTCTTCCCTTATGGATAGTAACAAGCCAGGCTTAGAGATGATTCAAGTGCACAGCAAGTGAAAGATGCTCTTCTAACGCTGCTGTGCCACTGCTTTTGAGACAGATAATTTAATTATTTTGCCTACTTTTATGTTGGTTTGGATGTCATTGATGAAATCTGACTGTCACTTCTTTTTGGCTGTACTGTGAGTGCCCACTTTCTCCCCTAACAGCTGGCTCGTGACCATTTCCCACATCTAATCCTTTAGGATTTCACCTCTGGCAACAAGCAAAGGCTCCAGCCTCTCATGGAGGTGGCAGGGGCTGTTTTCTTTACCAAACGTGCACAGACTTGCTTGCCTGCAAGAGAAGTGTAACTCCATTCCTGCATGAGTACTAAACAAGACTTGTCTATTTTCTTGCCCATATGGCTCTCAAGAACCAGGGAATTGTAGCAAATGGAGTTGGAAGAGGTGCTGAGAGCTCACTGACTCATTCCCTTTTCCTAAAGGGATCAATTCTTCCTAACCCAGCCCTGCCTACTCTGTCTTTAGCATGTGCTTAACAAACTCCAGCATTGCAGATGCCACAGCTCCCCTGTGCAGTCCAAGTTCTTCACCAGATGCTTGCCATGGTGTTTTCATCAATATTTCCAAGGAGAGACAGCTTTGCCTGTCTAGGCAGAGAATTTTTGGGAGACCTTATCCTACAAGATTCTCCACCCTTGTTTCTGTCCCCTCTCAAACTCTGTTCCCCTTCCTGTCTTCCCAGCTCCTCTCTTTTCCTCCCTGCATCCATAACTCGAGTATGGAACTACCAAGTGAAAATTTCTAAGAGGGATTGTGCATCCCTCCCAAATGTGCCATCCTCTGTCTCCTGCTGTTCAACATTCCCACAGGGAGTGTTTCCACCCAAACACCAGGCTTGGTGAAGAGGAAAGCCACGTGCAGGTTTGAAGCAAAAGAAGGGCATCGTGTTGTCTTTGTCTGAACTCACCATTTTCCTCCTTAGCCTCTCTAAGGAGAAGGATTCAATTGGATTGGTCATAAGAAAGACTAGGACTGGCACAGCAGAGACCTGGACCCTTCCACATTCCCTCTGCTCTCCGTAACTCAGATTGGGAGGGATTTGGAGGGGTGACAGAGCCTCTGCAATCCCTAGAGAAAAACACCATGGCAATGGTGCCATGGGAACGGCTGCATGATGTTTGCACCAGAGTTTCCACCCTGCCTTGCTGGGCTAATGTAGTGTTTAGCCTCATTAGTGCTAATTACAGATGAGGAAAAGACATTTGTGAAACATGAATAAAAATAAATGAGATTTTGTGATTCTGCTCAGGCCTGGCAGGCTGCAGAGAGGAGGAGAAAAAGCACATAAAAATATGAATTTGGGGTGAAAACACAAAGGTGTTCCTCCGTTGGCGTGAAGATTTTTAACCATCCTCCTCCTTGAACTAAATTCCTTTGTAAATGACACTTGAACTCTCTTGGGATCTGCCTGTGAATTCCTGGCCATAACAGAGCACCACAACATGCATGAACCACTTGGCTTATGCACATATTGGAGATACCCAGAACTAACCTGGATAACCTGAGAGAAAGGGGAGCAGGTGGCCTCCTGGAGAGGAGCTGAAGTCCAGATCAACACCTCCCCCCATTTCTCTTACCATACTGATGCTCCCATTGGTTCTGCCCACCCTGCCTTATTGCTGTGCTCCTCCTCCTCCCCTCAAAGCCAAAAATCTCTGGTGGAATTTGTCTCCTGTCCTTAAAACACTCCAAGATATCATAAAGGACTCTGCTTGCAATGCCAGGGGGGAAAATCCCTGCAGAACATAAGTGTGGTTATGCTCCCTCAGGTTATCTAAATGACCACAGCAGAGATTTATTAAATGGTTTTTAGCCTTTCTCAAAGCCTTAAAAATAATTCTTGAAACAGAGTGAGAAGCATTCACAAGACCCTAATGGCAGAACAAGATGTCTGCTTTCAAAAGGTGAAGCTCTGGGGGCTGTGAGAACAACTTTAGGCTTAGAGGACAACTACTTAGAGGTCGAATTCAGCTCTTTTGTCCCCCAATTTGCACCAGAAGCAGTAGAAGTTTGGCTACACCTGGTTCTGCAGTTATTTTCAATCACCCAAAACTGTTGTAAAGCTATTTTTGATCCAGGAACATTTATTCTGGCCAACATTGATATCAAGGTGCTTAGAGACTGACTTCAAATGCAGCGCCATCATTTTAGGTGGTGTACAAACTCACCATAAATGACAGGTCCTCTCCTTCAGAGCTCATAATGATCAAATTACAGAGTAATTTAAATCAGAAGGGATGAGATCAGATTTCTCAGGGACTTGCTCAGGCACCTTTTGAATATTCCCAAGGACGGAAACCCTGCCGCCTCTCTGATTTCCTGTTCCAGTGTTTGACCACCCTCATGGTGCAAATGTTTTTCCACATAAATGTTAGATTATGATAAGAGGCAGAATCTTCAGTAAATTAATTGCTCAGACTTGGGGAGTCCCAAGCAACAAGTCACTGTGGGAAGTTGAATGTTGTCTCAAAGCCCAGGAATCACACAAAGCCCCTTCTCAAAGGTGGGAGCTGGGAAGGCCAATGCAGGAGGACAAACTCTGGAAGTGACTGATGAAGGGATACTCAGAAGACAAGAGGATAAAAGTGCCACCAACCTTCAGGACACTCAGCTCCTTCTAGCAGGAGGGGTAACTCACAAAATTCCAGGTTCCACATGAGCTCTGCTTTCCTACCCATGATGGGGGGAGCATTTCGAACCTGCTTTGGTAATTAAACTAGATATAATTATTAGAGACCCAGACAAGGTAATTATTGCTATTAGTATTGCTATTATTGCTGGAGAACCTTGTGAGAACCATTCCAGGCCAGGTCCTCCACAAATGCAGGACTGAGAACTATCCCTGCTCTGAGGAGCGAGAGGGAAAGAGCCCACTCCTGCAAAACACTTCAGCACGAATATAAATGCATTTGTGGGACTTGTTCCCACAGAGATCATCACTAATCATGAAAATGTTAGTGCTGAAAGGTTTTGCAGCACAAGGTTTGGTTGTGTCAAACCAGACCTTGGCAATGGCTCAGCGGCCACCAAAGTGAGATGAGCAGCTGAAAAGCAGGATGGGGAGACAGGGCGGTAAAAAGGTCACTTAACCATTTCCAAATGTCTTTGCTCTTTGTGGAAGTGCAATATCTTGATTCACTTCAGCTATTCTTTGTAAACTGATCAGAAGAGATCCTTGGATCACTTGCAATCTTATGGGCTTAGATGGAGAGGGTGCAATCAGGAGGAGCTCAGGAATATTGCAAGGGAGCTTTAAAACCAATCACCAACTCAATGCAACATTGAAGCTGTGACTATGTTTTGTTTTGCCTTTTTTTTCTCCCCATGTATAAAGTTTGAAGCTTCCCATGTCATCTGGGAAAGTCTCATGGAAACAGACATTTCTTTGTAAGGGGGAGAGGGAAACCAACCAACTGAACAAGCTGTAATTATTTAAAGATGTAAAAAAATATCTATTATGAAGTAGTATGGCTACCAATCCACGTAACTTCTACACCTTTAGAACTAATGGAAATAAAACAATGATAATAAAATCAGAAGGTTTCTGCTTGAGTCTGTCTGCCCTCATGGGCTTCTTGGAGAGGGATGGGGGTAAATGATAAGATATTAAGTGCACCTGGAGAAGAAATTGTGCAGTGAGTCATGTCCCAGGAAGCTCATAAGGATAGAATTACAGAGTGATTTTGAGTCAGAAGGGAAAAAGATCAGGTTTTTCAAAGCCCTGTTCAGTCAAGTTTTGAATATTCCCAAAGATGAAAATCTGCTACCTCTCTGGGTTCCTGTTCCAGTATCTGACCATCCTCATGGAGGAAATGTTTTTGCAAGTCACAGAATCATAGAAAAATAGAATGTTAAGGGATTGCAAGGAACCTTAGAGACCGTCCAGTTCCAATTCCTTGCCATGGGCAGGAACACCTTCCACTAGCCCAGGTTGCTCCAAGCCCTGTCCAACCTGGCCTTGAACACTTCCAGGGATGGGGCAGCCACAGCTTCTCTGGGCAACCTACTCCAGTGTCTCACCATCCTCACAGTAAACAATTTATTCCTAATATCTGTTTCCCCTTTAAATGTGTAGCCACATAAATGTTAGATTATAATGAGAGCTACAATCTTTAGTAAATTAATTGCTCAGACAAGCAATGAGTCATTGCAGGAGACTGAATGTTGTCCCCAAGCCCTAGAGCCACACAGAGCCTCTTCTGTAGAAGTTGGGATGGCCAATGCAGGATGACAAATTCCAGAAGTGACAGACTCAGCAATGGAGCAACTCAAAGCCAGGATAGACCAGAAATGCCCTGGGCTGCAACTGCCCCATCCTGGAAGTGTCCGAGGCCAGGTTGGATGGGGTTTGGAGCAACCTGGGATATTGGAAGGTGTCCTTGCTCATGGCAGGGGGTTGGAAGGAGATGACCTTTCAGGTCACTTCCAACCCAAAATATTCTGTGACTCTGTGATTTTAATGCAAGTGAGGAAAAGCACCAGTGTGTTTTCCATGGAGCTGGGAACACCCCCAAAAGCACAGAGCAGAAAAGCCCCTCAGGGCACTCTAATAACACTGTGATTTATCGGTTTGGTCTTCTCACTAACATTTTTTCAATTAGTCAGCTATTCTTCGGCCTAAAGCCTTTCACCTGAACTCAGAGGCAACACCCTCAAGCCAAAATCACGTTTATAAGAGCTGTGCTCAGCCACCCCCACCCTCTGCAGGAGCACAGCCCCCGCAGAAGCACCCACCCTTCTTCCCAGGGTGCCCAGCTTCCTTCCCAGTCCAACCAGACCCTCGAGACCGGTACAACTGGTGGAGAGCACCTGAAACCCGCCCACTCCCTCCCCCACCAGCCAACTGAGAAGCTCTCCTGAGATTTGGGGGGAGGGCCCTCCTCCCCCATAAAAGTAGGTGGATGGAAGGGGTTTGGTTGCAGAAAGGTCTGCTGGGGTGGGTAGAGGAGACCGTGAAAGTGCTGTGGGAGGTGGTTGGGGGCAGAGGAAGAGAAACTGGAGACTGTGGAGCCTGGAGGAGCAGTAGGGGGGGAAGGCTGCCCACCCTCCTCCCCGAATGGATGCACAGGGGTTGGCCTGGGGAGAGCTGCGTCTTAAAAGCTGGATGTAGGAATGTGGGGGTTTTGGGAAGTGCAGTGGGTGCTTCCACTGCCCTGGGGAGATGTGGGTGAGAATGTGGGGTGGAATTCAGGGCTTGGTTGTTTTGGAGAGCTGCAAATTGGTGCTTGGCTGAGTGTGAGAAGATGGGAAGCTCTGCACCCCTCTGATTGCATGTGGAGAGTCAGGGCTGCACCTTGAAATCCCTGCAGAAGCCTCCTACAGGGGTGTAAGGTCACAGTGGGATTTTCTGCCATCCCTGGGTGTAGGTGAGCTGGCAGAGCTGGCTTGGGGCAGCTGAACCTGGGCAGCCTTGACCTTGCTCTGTTCTGCTGTGGGTTCCTGGCTTCTGTCTGAGCGCAAGGACTGGAAATGAGCCCGTACAGGGGGGAGGATTTCTCCTGGAAGCCTGGCTCTGTGCCTCAGACCTGTGGAGGTACCAGCTCAGGTGGTCATGCTCCTGGAGAGATGGGTGTCATGCCCTGCAGAGGGCTGGGGTTGGTCACCCTCCTCTTCCTCCTTGGAGTGCGGAGCATTTTGGAAGAGACTGAAGTAGGTCTAGAGGAAGAAGGTGAAGTAGGGAGGTCCATGGAGAGAAGGGGATCAGAGACAGCAGATGCTGATTGTTCTGATGTCCTGGGTAACAGGGCAGTTTCTCCTCTTGAAAAGGAGCATTTTTCTGCTGTCAGAGGGGCTACAACAGGGGGAGTGTGGGCATTAACACATTATAGAGTGCCCAGCACTTCCAGTCTCTCACAATGAGCCTGTTAAGAACTGAATCAGCAGCTGCCTGACATGAAGCCAGTGCCTGGATAATCAGGGCAGACCCCTTGGATGACCTGTGTCCAGCAGCCAAATGCTGCTCCAGGGATCAAGACTTCTGGTGCCTTTGGCAGCACAAGTATCTCTTTAGCTGTCTTTTAATCTGCCTGTTGATCATCACAATATGCAGATTTTTTGGGGTGAAACCGGAGCAGGCCTGTGAATAATTATCCCATGTCCTTGGAGACAGAGGACTAAAGTTCAGTCTTTTACCCTGGTAAAGCTGGTTTGTGTGACCACTTAATATCTGTACCTGGATTTAAGACATTAAATTAATGTTCTCTGACATGTTTTCCTTTTGAGCCCTTCTGAGAGGGATTTGGTTTGTGCTGCAGCACAGGAAGGCTTTTACAGGCCTTGCCTGCTTCCTGTTGAAGGTATCCCACACCTTGCTGCTCCTCACAGTTGTCCCTTCACTATGGCAGGAGCACATGGCACTGGAAGCTTTGGTTTTAGTCAATCTGAGCTGATGCAAACATGGGCTGCTGTCTCTGAGCCAGCCCAGGCAGCAGAAGAAGCTGAGATGCTGGAATGAGGTGGGAATGGCTTTTCTGGTGGGGGACCATGCATAGGATTGCTGTTGATTTTCACATGAAGCTGTCTCAGAACTGTGCCTCAGAGCCTTCTACTGAGTGCTGTGGAGCTTGGAAGTGAGCCTCTGGTCAGTGCTGGACTCTGGGAGAATTGGCACCATGGGATGAAAGCCAGACTGAGCTTTCCTGTACACCCAGTCCTGGCAGAAATCCTCAGAAGAGCTGCAAGTGACTGGGATTTCATGCCAGAAATAACTCCTTATATACTGGTGTGACTTCCTGCAGGGAGCCACAGGATGCTGTAGGATGGTGCTGCTTCATCTCCCCCTCATCTAGAGTCTTCTGATCCCAGATGCTGTTAGTAGAGTGTAGGAATGCTCCCTAACTGGTTACATCTCATTGCAATCAGTGGGAAAAGTAAGGGGTGGAGATGTGCTAACTCCAGAGCAGCACTTTCCATGGTGACTGTATCAGGAAAAAGATAGGTCACTGGCCTGTGCTGGTTCTGGGTCATTAATCATAAAATCACAGAATGATTTGGGTTGAAGGGACCTTAAAGATCATCTAGATCCCACCCTGTGCTGGGGCAGGGACACCTTCACTAGACCAGGAGAAAGGACTTTTGGAGATCCCCAGGCCAAATTCCTGCTTGTGGAGTGAAAAACTGCCGTTAGAGCAGGTTATTATTCAGGGCTGTGTTTGATTAAATTACATATATTCCCAGGGATGAAAACTCCTTCAGCTCCTAGGTCCTCAAAGAAACTTAAGGAAGAAGACTGGGGTGAGGAGACGGTGGTGAGCTCTGCCTCTGACTGGTTTTGTGTATTTCTGAGTGGCAACTTCCCTTCAAGTTTAGGGAAGAGTGTGAGAAGGACCTGCTAATCTCTCAACAACTGCTGGAGATGCCAGAGGGCCCATCTGTAAGGAAGTTCCAGCTGCTGACCTCCCCTTTTGTGGGACAAATGGTGGCCAAGGTGGGGGGAAGCAGCCAAAAGATCAACGTGACTGACCTGAATGCCCTGAGGCTCCAGGACTCCCAGGTGAGCTGTGCTAAAAGATGACAAGTCTCAGGGAAACCACCCTTGTCCTCCATCTGGGTCATAGAAGGTGCAGAACCTGGGAGTGTTTCCCTCAGGGTTTCCCCTGGCTAAGCTGAGATGTCTGTGCTGTTGATATATATATGAGATGGTCACACTGGGTTGGTCCTGCTGGAGGCTTCACTTGCCTGACATCCCTCAGATGATGATTTGGACCTGACTGGCCAAACGCTGGTGCAGCCCCAGCTCAGATTAAAAGTGGGAAGCAAAATTGAGAAGCACAAAGTGCCCGCAGCAAAAGGTGGTGAGGTGAATCAGAAATGATGACAGATTTCACAACCCTGAGTGTCTCTTCTGGTGTGTCTCTTTGGCCTGACAGAAGCCTCAGGGAGAGATTTACATTTGAGTGGCATCTAAGTACCTTGTGTTTTTTAAGGAATGCTGAGAGGATGCCTGCAGCCCTGATGGGAATGGCTTAGATGCTGATGAATTCTGTGTTCGGGGTGGGGTGATGTGCCCTCTGTCTAAAAGAGGCTGTAGAAAATAGTCACTTGTATGGAAACAGCCAGAGGAAGTGTTCCTCTCTAAATCCCCAGTATATCCCTGAAAATGTTCCAAGTCAAGTTGGATGAGGCCTGAACAACCTGGTCTAGTGGAAGATGTCATTGCCCATGGCAGGGGGTTGGAATGAGATTATCTTTAAGGTCCCTTCCAACCCAAAGCAGCCTGTGATTCTATGATCCTATATGGATCCTTAGTACAGCCCACCTCTTTCCTCAGGTTCACGGGAAGAACTTGTACCTGGCATTTGTGGCAGCTGAAAGTCCCTCAGGACCAACTGCAGAAGAGACAGTGCTGCAGAAAGAGGCTGCTGCTGTGGCAGGTTCTTTTGTCCAGGAAGGGCAAGAACAGGTTTGTGCTCCCCATCCCCAGGATGAGGAGCTGCAGGAACTCCAGCACTCGAGGTCTGAAGCCCCAGAAGCAGCAGAAGGTCCAGGCCACTGGCTGCGCTTCCACTTCGGCTTGTTCGGCAGCGTCCGGGCAAACGAGTTCTCCAGAGCAAACAGAGCCAATAAAAGGGGGGACTGGAGGGACCCTGTACCCAGGTATTTCGTGGAGCCCTCTCTCTCCCTGCCTCTCATTCTGGAGAGGCACTCTTCTATCCAAACTAAATTTGCCTGGGGGTGCTCTTAGCCTTGATTTTTCTCTGATAATTCCTAAGATAAGTGGGCACGAGAGATGGTGTGAGTGGGTGTGGGGTGTGTTCGATCTGCAGTGGAATTGTGGGATGCATGTTGCCTGCCAGCTTGGGGATCACAGTACCAGCTCTGTTACCATTTTTATCTTAGAGAAGTTTTAGGATGCCAGGCTGAATCATGCTCTGAAGATGCCAGTTTCTCCCAGTTAAGTGTTTAAAAAAAGCCTTGGATGAATGGCAAATGTTTAGGGCAGCTGGAATCGCTGTACTTGTTAGGGACACACTCCCTGCACCACATCCTGCAGTCTTTTAAAGGATTACTTCATTTCTGTGCAAACATTTTTAGACGCAGTTTTTTGTGCTACTTTTGGTATTGGTTTCCCTGATCTGTGGACCCTACTGCTGGAGCCTTGGTCATCCAGGGACCACAGGGCAGGAGAAAGAATCCACACAACCTGTGGAGAGCTGTTCACCATCAGGTTTTGTGGCTGAAATCATTAAAGAGGCTACCTTAGCTTGAGACAGTGACCTGGTGCAGAATAGGACAAATGGTTCAAGGATGTTTCTGATGAGACACTTCTGCTTTTCTGCTTCTCCCAGGCTGATTCTCCACTTTGAGAGTGGAGGCTTCCTTGTTTTCTACAACTGCAGAATGCACTGGTGCTCCTCTCCAAGGGCTGATCCTGCTTCTGACATCCTGTCCATGGAGTTCCACCGTGGCCGGGCACTGGATGCCCTCCGTGCACCCAATCCCATCAGCTACACCCTCTTAGACCAAAGATACTTTTCAGGGCTGGGTGAGTTCCAGGGAACACTTGGCAGAGCAAGAAATGGAGGAAGGTGGGTAGGATGTCTGCAGATCCAGAGCTGCATGTCTGAGAGTTTTACTCCTTTGCCTTGTGGCTTCTGGTTCATCCAGCTGGGGGTACATGGTCATCTTCAAGTTCTGCTTCAAAGGTAGAGGGAAGAGAACTCTGTCCAGTCCAATCCCAGCTCTAAGTCTACTCCTTGCATGCCACCTCTGAAACAGGGAATGACATTGTTGGCTGTGATCCTTGAGGGCGAAGTCACAGATTGGAGCCAGAAGTCTGCATTATCTTGATTAGAAAGACCCTTATTGTCTCCTTATTTCTGTCCCTTTCCAGGAAACATCATTAAGAATGAGATTTTGTACCTGACCAAGATCCACCCACTAACACAAGGCTCTCTCTTGGCTCCCTCGGATCTGGAGCGTCTGCTGGACTGTGCCCTTCAGTTCAGCTCTGACTGGCTGCACCACAAGCTCCGTGGCCAAGGGCTGCACCCCCAGATCTACCAGAGGGAGCAGTGTCCCCTTGGCCATCCAGTGATGAAGGGAACTTTTGGACCACTGGGTGCCTTTAAAAGACTTACATGGTGGTGTCCTCAGTGCCAGCCTGAGGTGCTGCCAGGGGAAGGGGATCCTTCCCCAGTCACAGAGTGACCTGGCTTTGCATTCCTCCTTTCCTGGAGGGTGGTAGGTGATGTCTCAACCATGCTCCTAATTGCCTTGAGGAGGTCTTCTTGGTTTCTTTGAGCTGTTGAGTTTGGTTCTTAGTGACAATGAGCTGGCAGAGTTAAGTGCTCAGTGGAGGTCACAGGACTCACTGCAGTACTGAGTGGATACAGAAAGTAGTAAAGTGGTTGTACATGTCTTTTTTTTTCACAATGAACAGTATAAAAGGGTTTGACCAGGTATTTTGGTCACCCTGTTCAGACCACAGTGGATGGAAAGTTTAGAGTGTTGAGCAGGTGTTTGCTGTGGTCTGAAGTGACCCTATCCCTTGACCCCAGTGGGGTCAAAAAAAGCAGAACAGAGTATATCCCACTGCCTAAAAAGCTTGATTAATTAGAAATTAAATAATCCTGCCTCTGTTTGGAGCTGAATACCTGTGTGCTGGGTGTGGTTAAATGTGAGGGGCTGTTCCCTCTCTCAGATCTGACAGGAACAGCTCCCTCCTTTCAAGGGGACAAAACCTACGTCAGCAGTGCTTGGTGGAGCTCATCTTGTTCACGGGTTTCAGCTTTGTGGCAAACTGCCAAATCCAGATCTCACTGTAACAGTAAAAAAACCCTAAAAATACTGTGTGTGTGACAGAGATTGCATAAAATTTAGGATCTCCAAGGAAACCTGCAAGCAGAAAGGTTTGGAAATAGAGATGAAACCTTCTTTATTGAGCATCTCTGTATGTGAGGCAGGAGCTGCTGCTGTTCTCTCTCTGTGGATTTGGGTTTATTTTAACAAATTGTTTGCTTGAGGAAAAAAATAAAAGCTGGAAATGGAAAACTGGTGATGTTCATCTTAAATTCAGTGTGTCTTTTCTGGTGGTTTCTTGGTTAAAAACTGAGGTGCACAGGGAAATTCCAGCTACCTGGAATTGATTAACAGTCAGCTGTTTGGTGCTGCTTGTAGAGGATGGTACTAGGAGCTTTCCTCAGAAGTTTGTTTTAATGGGAACTGGATCTAAAGATGTACTGCAAATCAGCTGGGAATGCTAGAGGTAAACTCTGTTTTAGGCTGCTTCCCAGGCAAGTCTTGTGCAGCCTCTCCCCTGGGAACTGCAACACCCTTGAGTGATTGCAGGTTACAGGATTGCTGAATTAATAGGGTTACAGTGTCAAAGAAGGCAGTTGATGTTCTTTCTGATCCTATCCTGAAAGGTGTCAGTGAAACGCCCTTTCAGTGCCCTTACAAAACAAAGAATCATAGAATATCTTGAGTTGGAAGGGACCCATAAGGATGGTCAAAGTCCAACTTTGGAAGATAGTCACACACAATAAAAAACCCCAAAAGCTGAACCTCACACCTTTAAGGATGAGGAGGCAGCAGGGATCTGTTGGGTTCTCAGGCCACGGAGATGCTCCGAGGGCTGGAGCCCCTCTGCTCTGGAGACAGGCTGGGAGAGCTGGGGGCCTTCTCCTGGAGAAGGCTCCTGAGAGCCCCTTCCAGTGCCTAAACGGGCTCCAGGAGAGCTGGAGAGGGACTTGGGACAAGGGGGAATGGCTTGAAACTGCCCGAGGGCAGTTAGATGGGATATTGGGAAGGAATTGTTGGCTGTGAGGGTCTGGAATGGAATTCCAAGAGAAACTGTGGCTGCCCTATCCCTGGAAGTGTCCAAGGCCGGGCTGGAAGGGGCTGGAAGCAACCTGGGATAGTGGAAGGTGTCAGGGTTGGAACTGGATGAACTTTAAAGTCCCTTCCACCCGAAACGCTCCACGTTTCCCTGACAACGGGGCCCCCTCCCCTGACCCTCCCTCACACTCGGGCTCCGGGGCCGCTCCTTCCCGCCCCGCCTGTGCCCACACGCGCCGCAGCCAATCAGCACCCGCCGCCGGCCGTCACACCAGCCGCAGCGCCTTCCCATTGGCTGGCGCTGCGCTGGTGCGAGCGCGTCTCCGCCAATGGGCGCCGTGCCCGCCCCACCGAGCGATGCGAGGGGCGCTGTGATTGGTGGCGGAGCGCGGCGGGGGCGGGGCTGGCCGGGGCCGGTTGAGCGGCGGGAGGGGGGCGGCGGGAGCGGCGGCGGCGGCGGCGGGGACCGAGCGGGGCCCCCATGGAGCTGCTTCGGAAATGGCTCGGCCACCCCGAGGACATCTACAACCTGCTGCGGTTCAAGATGGGCGGCTACCGCGTCGTCATGCCGCGGATCGACCCGGTGAGCGCGAAGGGATGCAGCAGGGGACGGAGGTGGGGGGGACTGTCATCTCCCGGCGGGGATGCGGCGTTGTCATGGGTGACTGTCGCACGGCCTGGAGTCCATAGAACCGGCTCCGGTGCTACTGGTGGACAGCGGCCCCTTTGTGCGCCATGTGTGTGTCCTCGGTGCTTCCCGGGCATCCCACCTGCTTCGGGCATCCCGTGTCTTGCTCGGTGCCAGTACCCTGAGAGCATCCCACCGGCTCCGGGTACCCCTTGCATTACTCGGTGCCGGTACCCCGCGTGCATCCCGCTGGCTCCAGGCATGCCGCCGGCTCCGGTGCTTTCTGCGCATGGCACCTGCTCCGGGCATCCCGGCGGTTTCAGGCTTCCCGTGCATTGCTCGGTGCCCGTACCCCGCGAGCATCCCACCGGCTCTGAGCATCCCACGGGCTCCGAGCATCCATTGCGTTGTTCACTGCCGGTACCCTGCGTGGATCGCACTGACACTGGGCATCGCAGTGTCCCGGTGCTTCCCGAGCATCCCACCGCTTCTGGCTTCCCGTGCATTGCTCGGTGCCGGTGCCCTCTGGACATCCAACCGGCTCCGAACATTCCACTTGTTTCAGGCTTCCCCGAGCATTGCTTAGTGCTGGTACTCTGCGTGCATCCCACCGGCTCTGGGAGTTGCACAGCCCCGGTGCTTCCCGAGCATCCCACTGGTTGCTGGCTTCTCATGCATTGCTCGGTGCCGGTACCCTCCGAGCATCCCACCGGCTCCGAACATTCGGCTTGTTTCAGGCTTCCCAAGCATTGCTTGGTGCTCGGTACCCGCGTGCATCCCACCGGCTCCGGACATCCCTTGCATCACTCGGTGCCGGGACGCTCCGAGCATCCCACGGGCAGCGAGCGATGCTCGGCCCCGGTGCTGCCCGTGCATGGCATCAACCCCAACCATCGCACAGTCCCGGTACCCCGCGAGCATCCCACTGGCTCCCAGCGATGCTCTGCCCCGGTGCTGCCCGTACATGGCAGCGGCTCCGGCCGCGGGACGGGGCGGGTTAAGGGGCGTGTTTGGGGCCGGGGGCGGAGCGGCCGCAGCCCCCCGCCGCCGCCGCGCCCCCATGGCGGCCGGGTCCCGGGCCATGTCGCTGCTCCGGCGGACACTGACCCTGTCCCCGCCGCGGAACCCCCCCCGGGCTCCGGGCCGGCGGCGGGGGCAACAGCGGCAGCAGCAGCGCGGGGTCCCCGCGGCGCCCCCGGCCCCGCCGCCCGCCGCCCCCCCGCTCCAACCGGCCCCCCGGGCTCCGCTCTGCCCGCAGGACTCGCTGGGATGTGGCCTCCGCACCTGCTACCGGTACCTCAACCAGACCAGCCGTAGCTTCGCCGCCGTCATCCAGGCTCTGGATGGAGAGCTGCGGTAAGAGGAGGGTCGCTGGGGCCCCGGGGAGGGGGGCTCGGGATGCAGTGACCCCCCGGCACTGGGGCTCCCTCAGAGGTGGTGGGTGTGATGCCCCCCAACACTGGGGATCCCCGGGAGGTGATGGGTGTGATTCTCCTCCTCAGCAGGTGGTGTGTGTGATGCCTCCCAATACTGGGGATCCCCGGGAGCTGGTGGGTGTGACACTTCCCAGTACCAGGGCTCCCTGGCAGAGCTGGCAGGAGTTGGTCCGTGCAGTGCCCTCATATGCCATTTTTCTTTGGGAGAGCTGCTGGGACACGCTCCCTCTCCCATCGGGAGCTGCCTGGACTCGCTGGGCTCAGCCCCACCCCGTGCAGCGGGACGTGGGTTTTTTCACGTCCGAGCTGGCCGTGCCCCATCCCCCCTCCCCCAAACTGGGTCCCGGGGCTGAGCAAGCCCTGGGACAGACACTGCAGCTTCCTGGCCAGCAGATTGTTAAACACAGGGCCTGGCCGTGTGCCGTGTGTGACACTCTGGGAATGTGTCCCGGCAGTGCCAAGGCTGGCACTGGCCTTCGGGCCGGCCGGAGGGAGGAGGTGACGAGAAACCTGGGGCTGACCGAGGGTCTGGACCCTGCCTGGAAGGTGCTTTTGGAAGCAGCTGCCTCAAAACCTGCACAGTCATTGGAGAGGGATTGTTGCACACTCATTTTTTGCTGTGCAAACTTTGCTGCCCCGTGAGGGAAAGCAGATGGGAATAATAACAGAGGATGCAAAGCTCAGCTGGCCCAGGGCTTCGTATGAATATGTAAATATTCTCCATATAATTCATTATATTCATATGGTAGTTACTGGTTGCAGTTTGTAAATCGCCAGTTAATCCCAAGATGGGTTAGTCATCAAATTAGGGGGTTCTGTAAGTTGAACCAGACACGTCGCAGCTCTGCCGAGCAGTTGAACCCAAACACTGGGTGATCTGTTGGAATTCTGAGCCCTGGTTTGGCATTTTGGATGATGCCCCGTAGCTGTGTCCAACAAATATGAAACGGTGTCTGCAGCCTGGTTTACAGGAAAGGCAAAGAAATTCAGTGGTTTGGCTGGAATTGTGTGGAAAAGTACGAGTGGGGCCAAGAATTAAACTTTTTTTTCCGTGCTTGTAATATTAGCTAATGTAGAAATTAAGGGAAAAAAAGACCAATTAATAAAACACCATGAAACTGGTTAGCAGTGTCCATCTGCCCTGTGCATGCCTTGGTCATCCTGCAGTTATCTTTGTCTGGTTTTTTTTCTTCTTTAATCCTTGCCTTGGGATCAGGAAGGCTTTCTCCCTTCAGGGCACAGAAACTTCTGCCTGGCATCCTAAAAATGCTCTTGCAGGATCTTTGCAACCCACTGCCATGCAGGGCTGGTGGTTGAATTACAGTGGTGCTGTAGTGGACCAGGAGAAGCTCTAATTTTCAAAGCACAGTAGCTCTGCTGGAGAATTTAGGGACAAAAGATGGAAATACAAAATAGGGAGGATATAGAAATAGGCAGAGCAGCAACCTTACTAAAGGAATTAATTTTGCTGGATCAAAAAAGTGCTTTCATTGATGTTAACCCCATCAGGGAGTTCAGTTGAACCCCTGTGGTTACAGATATACATTCCAGAAGGACTGCTAGAAAACAGAGAACTTCTGGATGAGTGCTTGGAGCAGAGCTTCCCTGGCCAGGCAGGGTACTGGTAGTTGAGCTGAAATGTTTAGTTCCTTCTTGCTTATTTTTTTTGGCCCCATAACCTGCATGTTTTGCTGGCCAGGGCCTTGTCCAGCTCATTGCTCCGTGGTTAGGGCGTTGTCTTGGAAGGTGGGAGGCTCAAAACTGCAGTTTCATGGGCAGCTGAGCCAACATCTCAACTGCTGCTGGTGGAGAGGAGTGCGAGCCAACATCATAGCTCCTCTCCTGGGGTTGGAGAGGAGGAGAGGGATGCTCCTGCCTTCCCCCTCTGCCAGACCCACAGTTCTACCTGTCGCTGGGACCCTTCAGGATCCATCTCTGAAGGTTTGGACTGTCACAAGGTGAATATGATGGAAGGAAAAAAGGAAACCTCCTTACCTGGGAATTGGGGAGCTGTGTCTAGGACAGGGCTGAAACTTGAGCCCTGAGATGATCCAGAGTTGCTCTTTGGAAGTGGGTGCTTCCAGATGTGCCCAATCCAGCCTGACCTTGAATATTTCCAGGGATGGGGCATCCAGCACCTCTCTGGACAACCTGTGCCAGTGGTTTACCACCCTCACAGTAATAAATTTCTTCCTTTAACTTGCCAAAATTACCATGGATCTAAATCCAGTATGTGATGTAAGTTAGGGATGCAGTTATGCTCTGGATGCAGAAGTGGGGTTAAATAAATGTTTAACTATGCTGGCCTCTGGAATTACTGCTGGCTCTTCCCTTGGCATGGTGCCACTGTGAGAGGTGCTTCTGGGATGGCATTTCAGGTTCTGCTCTGCCTTTCTTGATTACTGCTGGTGGAAGTTGCTGCTGGAATTGGGTTGGAGCCCTGGGCACTTGGATCCTGTTGGATGAACCTTCGCAGCCCAGTTAGTATGGAAAGGAACAGGAATGAGAGAGCTGCTGTGAGCCCTCAGATATGTGGTTTGATGGAGGTGTTAAATACCCTTCAGTCGAGGAAAAAAAGCCAAATTTAACAGCATTGGCTCTAAGAGCAAGTCGGTTTTCCCTGGATGCTTAATCACTGCTTGCACATTGTCATCCCAGGAGTACAACACTGTCACCAAGTAATTAGCATTTAAGCAGTCCAAGCTAGTTTCCATTTGTTAAACAATTAATAAAGCCTCATCTCCTTGACATATCACTGTGCTCATGGAGAGCTAGGGATTATTTTGTATAAATTCAGGAGCTGGAAACACTGTTTCCTGCCATCAGGACTTCTTTTTTTGCTTCTACTGCGGGAATGTGGAGGCAGGGCTGGGGAAGGCAGGGAATGGGAAATGAAGCAGGAATAAGGGAAGGCAGGGGCAGTGGGACTGGGAGGAGAAACAGCTTTCCAGCATCTGGGACACATGGGATGGCCTGAATGTCTTGTGCAGGGAGATATAAAATACAGGGTAGTTTGGCTCTAATGTTCCTGTTGCACAGTAAGGCACCCCTTTACTGCCCCCCAAACTGGATAAAAGGCTGCTGTGTGCAGAGAAGGGGAAGTGATGAGAAAAGTGTGGCTGATTTTTTCCCCTTCCCTATTTCACATTTCCTTTTTCCAGTAAAATGACCTCAGGCTCTGTCCTCTGGGTCCTGGCTTTGCTTGCAGGGTTGGATCTTCCCTGCTCAGGGAGATGACAGGCCTGACCCTTCCCTGCTATGCATTTTAGAAAGCCAAAAGCTGGTCATAGTTCTGCTCAGGAAGGGAAAACCCGGATTTCCTGACCCAACTCAGGTGTGTTGGAAGTGCTGGTATTTTCCAGTGGTATCAACAACCTGAAAGTGCCAGTGTGTGTCATACTGAGCTTGAAGTGCCCCTGCTGAAGGCTCTGTGGTTCATCTCAGCTGTTTATCCTGCTGAATAGAAAATCCCAAGTAAGGAATTCCTGGTTTTTCTCTCCTCTCAGACATGCTGTCTGTATATTCTACCTGGTGCTCCGTGCCCTGGACACTGTAGAGGATGACATGAGCATCCCCTTGGATGTGAAGGTCCCAATGCTGCAGGAGTTCCACTCCTACCTCTACCAGCCAGAGTGGAAATACATGGAGAGCAAGGAGAAGGACCGACAGGTGCTGGAAGATTTCCCAACGGTAAGGAATCCTCCTCCTGGCTTCAGCTGCCTTGTGGCACCTTTGGGAGCCTGGTTGTCTCTCCATGTTGAGCCTGCAGAGCTTGTTCAGTCCCACAGCTCTTCCCAAGAGCTCCATCACCTGCCCGTGGGGCTGGATGCTGAGCTGGAGTGAGAAGCACAAGGACTGTGCAACTCTGTGAGTCAGAGGTGATCTGGCTGTGGAAAAGTGCCAGCTCTGAAAAGTGGCTTTTCGCCTCCTCTGTTGAAAAAGTTAAAAAACCATTGTCTTGTGGAGAGAGATTTGGGGTTGTTACCCAACACTGTGCATTGCTTGGGTTGGGTGTCCTGTGTCCCCTGACAGGTTGGCGGACAAGGAAGGCTTGTCTGGCACCTTGTCTGGACCACTGGATGGTCCAGTGTTCACAGTGATCCTGCAGGATCTGCTCTAGAGCTCTAGGAGTGTGTCTGCAGATCTTTGAGGTGCATATTAAGGCCAGGCTGGATGGGGCTCTGAGCAGCCTGGTCTAGTGGAAGGTGTCCCTGCCCATCATGGGGGAATTGGAACCAGATGATCTTTAAGTTCCCTTTGAACCCAAGCCATTCTATAATTCTATGATACAAGATAAAAAGCACCCTCACTGTTATTAGTAACAATATTGCCCAAAGTTACTGCTCTAAGGATCCTTCTAAAAGGAAGCCACAGAGAGCCAAGCAAGCCACAGCATTCTGGGGTCTGTCCTCCAGGTCTTCAGCCTCGAGGCTGATTGAGAAAGTCTGACCATGTTCAAACCATTAAACTCTCAATGTGCAGAGCATAAAATCACAGAATGGTTTGGGTTGGAAGGGACATTAAAGCTCATCTGATTCCAACCCCTTGCCATGGGCAGGGACACCTTCCACTAGACCAGGTTGCTCCAAGCCCCATCCAACCTGACCTTGAATTTTTTTGGGGCATTCACAGCTTCTCTTGGCAACCTCTGCCAGTGCCTCACCACCCTCATAGGAAAAAATTTCTAATAATATTTGGTAGAGGTATTTGTAGGTTGTGCTTCTCTTTGTAGGGAGTTGAAGCCACTGAGGCAGAAGCAGGGCTGAAATATTTCTTTCACAGACAGACTGAGACACAGGGCAGGGACATGCCAGCAACCATGGAGGAAAACCTGGATCTGCAGTGGTGTCAGGGCTGTGATCATTCACACTGCTGTCCTTACTGCCTGCACTCCCTGGGCTGGCTGCAGTTACTCCCTGAGGGAGAATAAAGCTTAGCACAAAAGAATGTGATGCTCCACAGCTTTGGGAAGGGAAGGATGGAATTTTTAACTTTTTTTGCAGTGTGAGAGCATTTGAGACCTTGCAGGTGTCCCTGCCCATAGCAGGGGAGTTGGAATTAGATCACCTTTAAGCTCCCTTCCAGCCCAAACCATTCTGTGATTCCATGTTACTGGGCATGCAAAATAAAGATTTCACACTTCCTCCATTGCTTGATGCCTTTTTTTTTTGTGGAAAATGTGCCTCGTGAAGCCAGAGCTGGAGGGAGCTCAGGAGAACAGAGCACCACAAACCTCCCTGTTTTTTTTCCCATGGCTGGTGTGATGGAGTGCTCTCAAATTACAAAAGAAAACAACTCTGTGCACCAAGTGTAGTTAGTTTTGTCCTGCAGCTCCCAGATGATACCAGTCCAAGGCCACAGAGCCTTCCCAAAGATGTTGCTGTGTCTGATCTCCCTCCAGAGCCCGTCCCGTTTAGACTGAGAACAGACTGAGCCTGTGCTCCAAGGACCTTGAAACAACTCTGGTTGGGGGAGTTGTCCCAGATCTCCAGCCCAGGGCAGGATTAGAGCCTGATAAACAGTATTTTTCTGATTTTTTAATAAAGCTGTTTTTTCCTGACACTGTCTTTTATTTTTTTTTACCGTGCTGCAGATCTCCATGGAGTTCAGGAACCTGTCAAAAGTCTACCAGGATGTGATTTCGGATATTTGCCACAAAATGGGTGTTGGAATGGCAGAGTTCTTGGAGAAAAAAGTGGACTCTCAGCATGAATGGGATAAGGTGAGTCAGCCTGGACAGAGGAGTGGACTGAACATGAGTAGAATCATGGAATCATTAAGGCTGGAAAAGCCCTCTAAGATCATCGAGTCCAACCATTCCCCCAGCACTGGTAGGGCCACCACTAAACCATGTCCCCAAGTGCAAGATCCACACATCTTCAGAACACTTCCATGTAGGGTTCACTGTGTCTCCATGGAAAGAGGAGACAGAGCATCCCTGTGGCAACAGCTGGATGAGGGAGGCTGTGTGGGCTTGGGAAGGCTTTAAGAGTCTGGTGGTCCTGTGGGTGACAAGAGGATGGTGTGGACTGTTGGTGTTGCCCACCAGCATGTTTTGGGTGACCCATCACATCAGTTGTTCCCCCATGGGCTGTTCATTTGTCTGCTGGAGGCAGAGTGACACCTTGGTGGGACATCCTTAGTGAGGTGTTCGGGAAAATGTTTTGTTTTCATGGCAAAGCTGAGACAACCCAGGGAGCGAACTTGTATAAAATTCAACTGTCAGTTCCTTCTGAGCATCATTTTTTGTAAAACTCCCTGTGGCAAACAGGCAGCTCTTTGTAACTGCTCCTTTCATCTTGTTTTTCCCCACCCTTTCCCAACCTGGCACCTCACAGTATTGTCACTACGTTGCTGGGCTGGTGGGGATCGGCCTTTCCCGTCTCTTCTCTGCATCAGAGCTGGAAGATCCTATTGTGGGGCAGGACACGGAGCTGGCAAACTCCATGGGCCTCTTCCTGCAGAAAACCAACATCATCCGTGACTACCTGGAGGACCAGATGGAAGGAAGGGAGTTCTGGCCCAGAGAGGTGAGGGAAAACATCATCAAATCACTACTGTTGGCTGTGCATCTTCTCTGTAACAACAGTTCTTTTAATGACAGCTGGCTCACAAGTTCTACATCTGTCTACAGCTCTCTGGGTACACATGAAGGGATGAGGTGATGTCTCCTCACGCTGCCAAGAACTTGTTGGGCAGCTTTTTCCCCTCTCTGTTAGATTGGCTCTAGAAATGAGGGAGGATAAGGCTGAGTGAGACCTTGAGAGGGTACCTTGTCTGCTCCCGAAGGCAGGATTAGCTCTGCCTGTGCCTGACAGCTGCTTGTCTGCTTGTCTTGATCCTCCAAGAATTTTTCTGTCCCTTTTCTAAGTGGCTCACCTCTCTTAAAGAGCATTTCTTGCTGTTCAGGTGTTCAAGGCCAGGTTGGATAGAGCTTGGAGCAACCTGGTCTAATGAGCTTTAAGGAAACCATTCTGTGATTCTGTGTCAGCCTGATGTGTGCCTCATCTTTTCTTTGCCCTACCTAGAGAAGATGTGGGGACGAGTTCATCCTTCTTTACAACCCCTTTGTACCCACCAAGGCCACCGTCACGTCTCCACAGCCTGCCCTTCCTGCTTTCCTTTATCCTGGTAGTGCTTCAAGGCTCTTGTGGGTCTCTGGTGCTTCCTGTTGCTCTCCCACACCTCAGGCTGTTCCTGATGTCTCTCCTACGACATGAATGTCCCCTCCAGCTCATGAGTCCCCATCTTGGTGTGTAGGTTTGGAGCAGATACGCACAGAAGCTCTCGGACCTCGCCAAGCCGGAGAACATCGAGATGGCCGTGCAGTGTCTGAACGAGCTCATCACCAACGCCCTCCACCACGTCCCCGACGTCCTCACCTACTTGTCCCGCCTGAAAAACCAAAGTGTCTTCAACTTCTGCGCCATCCCCCAGGTGAGTTCTGCTTTCAGGTGGTTCTTCACCGTCTGGTGAGAAGCTGGAGGTGAGGGAGGTTGTGGATCATGTGTTTCTAGCCTGTTTTATTCTCCTATCTCTTCCTTCTTTCCTGGTACCTACCACTTCTGCCCTTGGTGAGCTTGTGGCTCTGTTACAGTGTCTTGCCATCAATGTGACTAGAATCAAGGTGAGCTCTTGGCACGTTGCTCACAGTGCAGTAAAGGCTCTCCATGTGTGTCCTTAGGTGATGGCCATTGCCACGCTGGCTGCCTGCTACAACAACAAGCAGGTGTTCAGGGGCGTGGTGAAGATCCGGAAGGGACAAGCCGTCACCCTCATGATGGATGCCACCAACATACAAGCTGTCAAAGCCATCATGTACCAGTATGTGGAAGAGGTGGGTTCAGCAGTTGGCTTTGAGTAATTTCTGGCTGTGCCTGTGCCCGTTCTTGGTGTGGAATTGGGAACACATGTGGTGACTGTGTTAATCCTTTCCTTGTATCCTTTAGCTCAGTGGTGGCAGGGAATGTGGTTTTGGCCTGGGCTAAAAGGGTGCTTGATGTGTTCCCTTGAACACATCTGGGCCTCTGATGAGAAGTAGAGACTGAGGCCAGTGGCATCCTGGCCTGTGTCAGCCATAGTGTGGCAGCAGGACCTGGGAAGTGATTGTCCCTCTGTGCTGGGACTGGTAAGGCCACACCTTGAATCCTGGGGTCAGTTTTGGGATCCTCATGACAAGAAAGACATTGAGGGGCTGGAGTGTGTCCAGAGAAGAGAGTGGAACTAGGGAAGGGGCTGGAGCACCACAAACAGCTAAGGGAGCTGGGGGGCTTAGCCTGAAGAAAAGGAGGCTCGGGGGGACCTTCTTACTCCCTGCTTTAAGGTCTTGTGGAGGTTAAAAATTCATGTGGA
This sequence comes from Manacus candei, assembly GCF_025592945.1. NCBI lineage: Eukaryota > Metazoa > Chordata > Aves > Passeriformes > Pipridae > Manacus > Manacus candei. The sequence goes on along the minus strand of NW_026138055.1, from coordinate 7,242,005 downwards.
GGAACAACTACTGAGTGGTTTCATGGGAAAAAAAACACCCCACTCCCCAAAACCCAAATCCAGTGGAGGCTGTTAAGTAAAGGCTGTTAAGTAAAAAGACATCACTTCTGTACTAGAGAGACCCCAAACCATGGGTTATTAGAGCTGCCCTTGTGGGCTGGCCTTGTGGCTCTGCTTGTACCCACCTTGCTAAGACTCGTGCAGACACTTACCCCAAAGGCCATGGGATTTGAAGAGAAAACCCAAAAGACCATGGAATTAGCTGATGGATGTGGCTGTTTCCAGGCAGTCACACGCTCAGGTGTCCCCTCTGGTTTTAGCTGGGCTGCAGCACATGTGCAGTGAGTGAGGGTTGCAAGGTGAAAACCACTGGTTCCAGTACCACCACCGGTGGTTGAGGGATCTGTGTGGTCCATGTCCCGTCATGGGGTGCCCTCAAGAGGCAGCTTGGCTTAGTGCACTTCCCAAGGGAGACTCCCTGGACCCATCCAGGCATCGCGTGCTCCATGGCAGTCCACCACCGAGGTTACTCTTGAGGACACTGTGGCCCTTAAACCTTCCTCTTCCACCCAGTGTTCCCATTTCTCTCCTCACCTTTGCGTGGAAACCACAGCTCCTCTTTCCTCCTCCCCTAGATCTACCAGAAGATCCCAAGCACTGACCCCTCCTCCAACAAGACGCAGCAGGTCATCGCCTCCATCCGCGCCATGAGCCTGCCCGGCAGCTCCATGGCATCCCGGCACCACTACTCCCCCATCTACCTGTCCTGTGCCATGCTCCTGGCAGCCCTGAGCTGGCAGTACCTCAGCACCCTCTCCAAGGCCACCGAGGAGTACGTCCAGGCGGGAGAGAACTGATGGGCAGCGGGTGGGCGGGGGGAGAGCTGGTTGGCAGGTGGGCAGCGGGGGCAGGAGGCTCCATCCGTGGGGATGGCCAGGCCCTGGGCACTGGGAATGTGAGAGGATGGGACCCCCCAGTGAGCTGCAGCCCCGGGGTGACACTGTGGCATTGCTGGACTCCATCCTCACTGCCCTTGCCAGCTGCTTGGATGGTTACAAGTGCTAATTGGAGTCTTATCGTTTGAGGTTGAGTTATTTTTTTCCCCCTTCTTTTCTGTTGGATGGTTTTACCTGAGGTTTTCTTTTTTTTTTTTTTCTTTTTTTGTTAGGATGATTTGAAATAGAAACTCCAATTGCTTGTTTTCTTCCTTGAGATTTGAGGCATCTTTTCCAGCTCAGAGCTGAGCAAAACCCTGAGGGTTTTGCCTCCCTTTCTTAGGCAACCTCTTCCCCATTGCCTCCTGTGCCTGCCCTGTGTTGGAAGGATGCTGCTTCAGCTGGGAGAGGAACATGCTTTCTTATCCAGGGAAAAAGCTCTGGCCACCTTCTGGCCCTCAGCCCAGGCTGGTTGACATCCTGCAGCCTGGAAACAGGCAGAGGCAGCAGTGCTATTTCTGTTGTGCTGAAGGATGCTGAAGGAAGCCTTTTTAATGTTAAAGAAATAGGTGAGATGCTCTGTTCACTAAAACATGCCCCCAGCTGAAAGGCAGCTGTGCAGTTCCCTGCCCTGTGACAGATGACCCCTGCACTGGCAAAGCCCTTGGTTTAGTAGTGGGGAGGGGGTTAAAATGAGGAGGATGATGCCAGCATGGCCCTGAGCTCATAACCCCAGGCCTGACTCCTCTGTTGGGTCTGGGCTCAGCCCGAGGGGATGGGTGGTGGTGGCAGAGCAAGGCAGGGGAGTGAGGGTTTGCACCCTGCTGTCCTTCGTGGGCTGTTTTTTGGGGAGGCACTGGCCACCCTGAAAGGCAGCAGCAATGCCTGCCATGGGCTGGGAAGACTGGAGCCCCTGAGGGGGCGACCAGGGCAGGTTTCCCTGGCCTGCTTGGCTCCAGCTTTGGAATGGTGCTTTGGGTTACACTGATGTGAGAGCTGGAAGAGGCTGGTCTGAAACACATCAGACACATTTGGACTTAGAAGAGGAAAAAAAACACTTTTAAAGGCAAGTCCTGTTATCCTGGGGTGGATGGTTGTCAAGGTCCCTACCCACCCCCATCAAATGCTGCTTTGCTGTTGTGAAGGGAAGGAGGGCCCACGTCCTGGAACAGGACAGAGCTGCCAGGGACAGTTTGGTGGCCTTTGCAAGGCCCATCCCCTGTGGCCAGGCTATTCAAAAGGAGAACCCCAACTCCACAGGTACCAATGTAGATAAGTTTTAAGCTGTCATTCTGAAGAAACTTGTGGTAGCTCTCTTTGTGCAGCTTCCAGTCTTGTTGAGATTAAAGTTTTCTTTGGGAAAAAAAAAAAAAAAGTGTTGGATTTTTTTTTTTCTGGCTGTCATTTCTTTTACACCAGTAATTCCACACACGAGTTACAAGCCCTCAGCTCAGATACAATTCCAGTGCTTTCTTGCTGCCAAGTCAGGGTATCACGGCACAGTCCTGTGTGCCAGACACAAAGGAAAAATTTTAACCAGGGTGACAGCTGAGGGGCAGTAAATTAACTTTGAAAGGAGCTTGCCAAGCAGGCAGCAGGAGTGGTGGCACAGCCCTGGACTGCAGACATGTGCTCCAGTGTCTTGGTGCATCCTTCTCCTCCAGGGATGCTGGGGACAGGTCTGGCTGTTCTCTGATCCAGGCTGAAGCACCTTCCCCACCACCAGCACAAGCCCCAGGCAGTGGCTGTCACTGGTAGGGCCAGAGGACAGGGATGTGACTGACCACACCTGCACAGGGAAGTGCAAGTGATTTTCCTGCTCTGCGCAGGTGAGACCCCACCTGCAGAGCCTCCAGCCTCCAGCTCTGAGTCCCAGCATCTGAAGGACATGGAGCTGCTGGAGAGACTCCAGAGGAGGCCACAGAGATGCTCCGAGGGCTGGAGCCCCTCTGCTCTGGAGACAGGCTGGGGGAGCTGAGGGTGTTCACCTGGAGGAGAGAAGGCTCCAGGGAAACCTTAGAGCCCCTTCCAGAGCCTAAAGAGGCTCCAAGAGAACTGGAGAGGGACTTTGGACAAGGGATGGAGGGACAAGACAAGGGGGAATGGCTTCCCACTGCCGGAGGGCAGGGTTAGATGGGATATTGGGAAGGAAATCTTCCATTTGAGGGTGGGGAGGCCCTGGCACAGGTTGCCCAGAGAAGCTGTGGCTGCCCCATCCCTGGAAGTGTCCAAGGCCAGGCTGGATGGGGCTTGGAGCAACCTGGGCTAGTGGGAAGTGTCCCTGGCCATGGCAGAGGGTTGGAACTGAATGATCTTAGAGGTCCCTTCCAACCCAAACTATTCCATGAAGACAGAAGGGTCTCACCTGCTTCCCCACCAATCATTTGAGGTGGTTGGAAGTGGAGCAGAAGCAACCAGGGGCCAGGAGACAAGACACTGGAGAAATCATTTATTGGCACGGTTGTTCCAACCACAACAGCACAGCTCTGGCTCACTGGTGTTTGAGTAAGCAGAGGTAAGGGGCTATTTTACAGTGCATGGGAGAGCCTGCTTCACATGTTTCAGCCTGCAGCCTCAGCTCAGTAATATACTTTGTGCTTTAATTAAAAAAAAAAAAAAGCTCTTTTGCTATATTAGTGTTGGCAAATCATGATTCCTCCTACACAACTATTACACCTCCCCCCAGTAACAAAAATAAGGGTTTTTTTTCTTCCTTAACACCTGTGGGTCAAGAAAAAAAAACGCTTCAATTGTGTGCAAGTCAGTGAGATACCTCCAAGCATCTGCAGCAGACTTGGGAGCCATCCCTCAGGTCAGCATTCAGCACCTCCAGCGCCAAAGCACCCCAATTTTGGGTGCTGCACCCTTGCCCAAGGTTCACACACCAAGCTGCCCAGCCATGGATTTAAAGTGGTTTGCTCTTTCCAGTGTTCTCCTGGATGCTGGCAGGATATTTGATCAAAGGCTCACGGAGCTCCAGCCAGGCCCTTCCCTGGGATCAAGAACCCCAGACTACAGCAGATAGAAACCACAGTTGAAGAGGTTTAAAAAGCCAAATGGATGGAGCAGAGCAAGCAATGCACAAAGGACTTGGTGCAGGCAGCTCTGGCCAGAGCCAGCCCCACATCAAGTTCATCAGTATTTTGTCACTAATAGGTCTAAATTTAGCCAGTTCAAGGCACACACTAACATTCCCTGCTTGTTTTGGGTACTAACAGTCAGACCAACCCAGCCAGGGGTGCACAAATCCCTCCTGGCCATGGCTTCCCAGCAGGATCCGTCTCTGCTGCCCCAGCAAGTCTCTAATCCCAGCACAAAGCTACTGCTTCCTGCCCTCCCAGTAACAAACTGGGCTGGAAGGGGTCCAGGCTAACCAAACACCAAGAGGCCAGCGAGCTCCCCAGCAGTCCTTTGAGCAGGGAATGCCCCATGGCTGCAACCCACCAGGAGCAGAAAGTTGGCAGAGAGCAGCTCCACCTCCAGCTCTGATGTACAAAAAAAAAAAAAAAAAAAGAAAAACCACCAAAAAACCTGAAAAACAACAAAAAAAAAAAAAAGGAAAAAAAGAAAAGATAAAAAGCTTTAATAAAGTAATCTCAACTATAGTCTCTTAGAAGAGGGGGGTCTCTGCACCCAACCCACTATCAGTTAAAAGCATCAGGGACTCAGGATTATTTGTGGTTTGATCCAAGGTTACATCCTCTTCCAGTACTGCTCCGTCCTGGGGATACCGGCCACGACCTCGGACTCGATGCCGCAGTGGTCCTCCCCTCGGAGGATTTTGAAGAAGCCTGGAAGCACACCAAGAGCAACACTCAACCTCAACCTCCTCACCGTGCCCAGGAGAAGAGGGAGGGGGTTCCCTGCGGGGCCTCACCGTTGTCCCCCCAGTCGGTGTTCCAGGAGTTGGCCACCAGCCAGTACGGGGTGTCGTTCTCCACCCCCCAGCCCAGGATCCGGATGGCGTGGCCTCCAACCTGCTCCCCAGACACGTGCTGGTACACCCCTGCAAGGCAACACACCAACATGTCCATGGGCACCGTGTCTCCACGCCACAGAGCAACGAGAGGTTGTGGGACGCCTGATTTGGCGACCCAGAGGGCAGCTGAGAAGAGGTTTTTGGTTAAATGTGAACCTGAAACTCAAGGGGTCTAGAGGAAGGAATTTTACATGGGGAGACAGTGGCAAGACAAGAGGGAATGGTGTTAAACTAGAAGAGAGATTTAGACTGGATGTTAGGAGGAATTCTTGGTGTGAGGGTGGTGAGGCCCTGGCACAGGTTGCCCAGAGAAGCTGTGGCTGCCCCATCCCTGGAAGTGTTCAAGGACAAATTGGATGGAGCTTGGAGCAACCTGGGCTAGTGGAAGGTGTCCCTGCCCATGGCAGAGGGTTGGAACGAGATGATCCTTTAAAGTCCCTTCCAACCCAAACCATTCCACAATTCCATGACTGACGCTCAGCACCAGCTCAGCACACAGGACATCCAGAGACACTCAGCAATGGGCCAAAAAGCAGTTCAGAACAAGGAATTGGGGTCCTTCTGCCAGGATTTTACCTAAAATCCAAGCTGTTGTTCTCAGCCAGAATTTGGGGCAGTCCCCATTGGGGTTCCCTCCCTGAACCACTCCCAAGCACTGATTCCCTTTACTATAAACCAATGGATACAGCAGATGGCATCAGCCCATGGTCCTGCCACACCAGATACTCAAGGGTGAGCTTGAGATCTCCTTTCAGACTTGAGCAGAGGGACAAGGGCCACAAAGGAAGGACCCTCTGGATGAAGCAGGGAACAGGGCTCCCCCCAGCCTCAGTGCTGACACTCACCAGACTTGTACATCAGGAAATCCTCATAGACAATAAAGGCTCCTTCCACTGGGCCGTTCTTGTAGATCTCAGCCATGATCTCCTTCTCACTGCGAGGGACTCCATAGGAGGTGATGCCTAGGGAGGAAAAAATTCCCATCATTAGGACAGAACAGTCAGGCCACACGGGGATTGGATGGCTCGGCTGAGACTGCTCAGTGTGACCCTGCAAGAGGCCTCTTCCACTTAAACTCAGGTTAAATTCAAACCCAGCTGCTCTGGAGACACTGACACAGTCAGGCAGGCAAAGTGGGCTCCAGATATCCCTCTTCTACAGGGAATTATTTCATCTGAGTCATATTCTGTACCCAAAGACCTATTCCAGACAGCTTCAGAGGGGATGGACATTTTCTTCTTGTACATCCTCAAAGAACAATCCAAATTACTCAAGGCTGAGACAAATCTTTAAGAAACAGCTGGATTATCCTAAATGTAAAGGGCTGGCTCTACCAAGGAGTCAGAAGGAGGTGGCTTTGACACCACACAGGGCTCAGCACCACACTCTTCAACCCAGCCACATGCACTGAGGACTCAAACCATTTTCTTTCCTCAGTCTCAGTTGATGGGGAATACAAATACAAACTGTGCATCTGCCAGGCTGCTGTTTGCTCCAGGACCACCAGACTGGGGTCTCCAGGGACAAGGCACAGGAAATAACCACAGTAAATCAGCTTGGGAACAGGTCCAACCCTGCCAACCCCACCAAGTTACCACAAGGAGCAGCTCTGGAGCTGTGCTGTCACCTCCCTTACCATAGTGCTTGTCCTCCTTGTAGGAGGGTGAGTACCCAGGTTCACAGTGCCGGCTGCATCTTGGGGTTCCTCCTCCTTCTCCAGTGCAGGGGGGCCGGGAGCCGTTCACGTGGTGCTCGCAGGGTGGGATGGAGTAGGGACGGCAGCCTGTCGAGGACAGAGGTGACATGAACTGGCTGTCCCCAGATTTCCTAACAGCCATGCTGGAGAAGGCACCAGGTGCCCCAAGAAAGGGTCTTTCTGACCCAGGAACCCTACAGATCAGTGGGGTGCAAGAGTAGGTCTCTCCCCTGGCAGTTGGGCAATCTCTCCGTCAGCAAAGGGTTTCCCTCTGGATCTGCTTCCCACCACCTGCCTCTTGACAAGGAGATGGAAAAGATGGAAACACGATGGGAACGTGGCCATGCTAGGAGGAGGCTGAGGATTCCATTCTGGAAGTGACTTTTGGAAGGGGAAACACGCCAGGAAGATCTCCTGACCTCATCCAAAATGTACCAAACTAGCCCCAAACCAGCTACAACAAAAAATTCACAGCCTGATTCATTCCTGCAATGGAAGCAGGAGCCTTGTGGGATTGTTAAGGGCTACTGGCTCCCTTCCTGGATGGGACTCCTTTCTCTAGGTGCTGCTCAGGGACTCTTGTCCCAAAGGAGCCACCAGAAATGGGGACAGGAGCCGGGATAGCAGAGGTGTTTGAGCCCAGACATGAAGGAGGGAGCAGCCACAGGGATGCAGAGCAGGACAGAAGCATCCCGAAGGACATGAACCTTAACCAGGCAGAGATGGTCCTCTTTGTTTTCCCAAGGGTATCTGCCAGGACTTACCCACATGGGAATCGTAGAGGCCCCCAGACACGAGGCCCCTCTCTGTCCAGTACCTCCACGCGCCGGAGGGGTAACCACCATTGCACCTGGAGGAAGAGGCAGCAGTTCCAGCCCCAGCCTGCCCATTTCGGGGGAGGCAGGGGAATGCAGGGAGCTTGGGTGGCTGAAGGAAAAGTTTTGGGCATATTGAACCTTCTTTTACTCTGTTCCTGCCTTCCCCAGGACTTGCCTTGAGACACCAAAGCCTTCAGGTAAGGAGCTAAGAGCCTCCAAATCCCAAAGTGCCTCCTTACCAGGTCCCTTATCAGCTTCTGCTGCCAGGAGCAACAGGACTTGGAGACCAAACTCCCTACCCTGCGCTCAACAACTGGAAAAGCCACAGGCAAAAGGCTTGTGTCTGAAAACCAAGGATCTGGGACTAGGAAAAGATCCTTCCCTTGGCTTTGGCAACTGCCAGCTCTGCATGGGAGAGCATTGCTGTGTGCTTGCCCTCCCTCCACCAGCCATCATCATCCACTCTCCTGGGGGCAGGATGTGTCCCAGAGGACTTCCTGTCCATGAAATCACCTTTTTGTTCCCATCTAACTCCAGCACTCACAGCACAAACCTCTGGTGGAGCTTCCTGCTCATTAGGGAGACCAGGAAGACAGAGGTGAAGCAATGAGCATCTCCAGGTTGTGTCCCTGCTCCTCCCACCCCCCTTCCAAGTGCACAAGGATCAGGAGCAGCTCACCCCATGCCACACTCGAAGCCACAGCATGACAGCAAGTCCTCAGCTGACACCTCCACACTGACCTTGGCATTGGTGTGGACACAGATTCGGTCTGAAATTGCTTCTACGGCGCCAAAAGCCTGTGGGCAGCCCCAAAACACCATCAGAGCTGGTCATGGGAGAGAAACCAGGAGACCTCCTGGCAGTGAGTGCAGCAGGCATGGGCCTGGCTGGGAGAAGACACTGAGGAGCTCAGACACTGCAGGATCCCCCCTGTTCCCTCATGTAGGGCAGCAAAGATGCTCTGAGGGCTGGATCCCCTCTGCTCTGGAGCCAGGCTGGGAGAGCTGGGGGTGTTAAGCCTGGAGAACAGAAGGCTTCAGGGAGACCTGAGAGCCCCTTCCAGTGCCTAAAGGGGCTCCAAGAGAGCTGGAGAGGGACACTGGACAGGGACAAGGGGGAATGGCTTCTTCATAATGCCAGAGGGCAGGGTTAGATGGGATATTGGGAAGGAATTCTTGGCTGTGAGGGTGGTGAGGCCCTGGCACAGGTTGCCCAGAGAAGCTGTGGCTGCCCCATCCCTGGAAGTGTTCAAGGCCAGGCGAGAAACCTCATCAAGTGGAAGGTGTCCCAGCTCATGGTAGGGGAGTTGGAACTGGATAAGCTTCAAGGTCCCTTCCCACCCAAACCACTCTGTGATTCTATGATTTACACAGTTCAGTAGCAAACCCAACAGCATGGTTTTTGTCCAGTAAAGTCTGTATTAACAGGACCTTAAGCTGCCCGTGTTCTTACCCAGCAGGAGCCACAGGAGCCCTGGTCTCTTATCTCACTGATGGTGGGACAGTTGGGCCACTGTGTCCGTGAGTCGAAGTTATCAGGCAGCTCCATGTCTGCAGCAAAGTCCACCCTGCGAGTGAAAAGAGGGAAGTCCCGTCACAGGAGCACCAGTGTTAACAGGACTGGTTGCTCTGGACTCTTCAACCTCCTCTGAAGGTGACTTGGAGGATGAGGGCTCTTGTTGTTTGCTGACTGAAGGAGCATAAGTGCTTCTGACGTCCTCAGACCGGGTCAGCAGCTCCTCTAGTGTGTTAATTTTCAAGGATAACAAATTACACAGTTGGTCAAGTATCTGGCAGGACATAGGACAGATATTCCCCTCACACATGCTCCATGCTTAATTCCATGCCTGATGTCCACCAGGCCGCACCCATGGGAACGCTGCTCACAGTCTGCCAGAAGAGTCCCTCACCCACTCCAGACACATCTGGAGGATCCAGACAAGCTTTTACAGGAGCTTCACCTTCTTCTGCCAGCACTCACCTCTCAGGGAGCTTGGCCCCACCCAGGAAGGTGCCACAGAGCTTCTTCACATAGCTCATGTCAGCATTGGGGAAGTTGTGCCCTGCCTGGGAAGAGACACACAGAAATGGGACACAACTCTTCACAGCCACCAAGCACACTGCTGGGACCAGCCTGGTACTCCAGAGCTCCCTGAATCCCAACCAGAGACTGACACTTGCTGTAAAGCCCAGGGGTCAAGAGCCAACTACCCAGAGACACAGAACACAGCCCCTTCCAGGATCAGCCCATCATGACCAGTAAGGTCCATCTCAAGGGTCTGGCCACAGCAAACTGGCCAAGGAGGGTTTGGGCAGGTCATCAACAGAGCTGGACACCTGCTGCTTGTTTCCAGTCTCCTCCAGAGTTTCCTCCTCTTACATTGCTCCTATTCCACAAACTCATCAGTGCTCTGCTCCAAAGAGGAGAAGCTCCAGTTCCTGTCACTCCAGGAACCCCTGAGAGCATCACTTCACTGGAAAAACCAACTGGAATCAAGGCTGGTTTGATGTCACCACTGTGGTGAGACTCCCAAAGCCCAGCCACTGAATCCCACAAAGAGACAATATATTACCAGTGTATATCCCCCGAAAACCCCCCAAAAAATCAACCCAGCACTCACCTTCCAGGTAGTGTTGAGCTTGTTTATGTGGTTGACCAGGTCACTGGAGAGGGGAGGGAAGTAAGGAATGCTGCGAGCATTGGCGAAGGCCACCAGGACACACAGGATGGACACGGATGGCCACATCTTGGCCACAGAATGGGACAATCCACCTGCAGCCAGATTGGAGCATCATTGCAAACTTCCCAAGGTAGGCTCAGACCACAAGCCACACCAAAGGACCATCACAGCAACACATGGGAGGATAAAACATGTGGCTGCACCAGCCCCCTTTGTATCCTGAATTACCCCAAAAGTCAGGAGAGACACAGGAGCAGAGAAATAACCCCCCTCCTGCAGCTCAGGAGAAATCAGACAAGGCAACCCTGTTTGTTGACCACTGCAGGATTAGCAGCAGCAGGAAAATACTTTTTGAAGCAGATCCAAGGGATTTGGAGGGTATTAAAACCTGTGTTTACTTCTACAAAAATGGAGAATGGAGAAGTAGTAAATGACATCCCACCTCCATGGCAAACCCCAGGCAGGGCTGCAGCCCCAGGGACTTGCTGACTCCTGGCCCTACTGTAGTACTCTTCCTGAAAAGATATCACTCCAAATTTGGACTTTTTGGACTTCACAGCCTCATTTTGGCCAGCCTGTTGCCCTGGGGACCCTGATCGGAGTCACAGCCCCCAGGTGTGACCCCCTGCCCATCCAGAGGGGGTCCCACATGCACTGAAGCTGCCTGTGGCTGCTGCCCCCCTGCTCCCACTCCCACTGAGGCTTTTCAGCAGGGAGGTGCAGGGCACCAGGAAAGTCCCAATTTGGGGAACAGAGACGCAAGGGAAATCCAAGAGCACGAAAGAATGGACAACAGCCTCCCACAAAGGACCACAAGCACCACCCAGCCAAAGATGCTGCAAGGCTCAGTGGTTTCTCTGCTCTCCTGCCTCCTTTAATATAACTCACATCCAATTGCCCAACTCCAGTTTAACCCCCAACACCAGCAGCTTGTTCCACGTCCCCACGCCTGACTCAGACACATCACCAGGCCACGAGCTCCTCTATCTCTACAAACACACCAGGGCACCCTCCTCCTCCTCCAAACCCTCCCAGCTCCCTCCCGCCAACTCCCACACCCACCCTGGCCCGGTGAGCAACCCAAGACCTCGTATGCTCCACAGCAGAGACACTCAGGCTTTAATTCCCGCTCATCCCAGCGAGCTGAATGTGTAATCACCTTTGCAAGCCTGCGCTTAAACCGGACACGCAGCTCCTGCCAGCAGCTCTCCAGCCCCACCGAGGCAGAGCTGGATGAGCAGGGGATGGGGAGGGGAGATCTCACACATCTCCATGCCGGCTGCTTCCACCCACTCGCAGCCAAGTTTAGCCTTTCCAGAGAAGAAAACCCAGCAGGAGTGTCCTACTTTCTGCCAGCAGCAAGCCCAGGAGGCTGCAGCTCACTGTATAAAGGGGCTTTTTTTCCTTTCCCCCTCCTACTTCCACCGTTTATTTATTTTTTTTACCCCCTTCTTTGTGCTTTCAGCAGGAAGCTCAGCACAAAAAACGGTTTAGTTTCAGCAGCACAGGGGTGCTCCTACCCCCAAATCTCACCTCTTTGAAGTGGTTTAATGCATATTTGCAGGGCTTTCGTGCATATTTGCTTGCTTAGAGGTTTCTGCAGGCAAGGGACTTGCTGGCATTCCCGGTGTCCCCTCCGTGCTCTCCTGCTTACGCAGCAGGAAGGAGGTTACACCCAGAGAAATAAATACACATTTCTAAGGCTACTGTGGTTTTTGCCTTGTGCCCCTTCAACACGGCCACAATAAGCCTGCAGGTGACCAGCCAGAGCTGAAGCACCTTTTCAATGAAAAATATTAAAAAAATAATAAAATACACACAACACAAAAAAAAAATCCAACCCCAAAAAACCTCTGTACTTCCTGCAGTCAGCTTTGTTTATTCCACAGCACAGGAAGAAGGTATTTTCGAGGCCAGAAGCCACATGAGAGACACTTTTCAGGAGGATGCTTGTAAATTTGCTGACAGGCTGAAACTCACCCTGCGAGGAACGGACAGGCTGCTCACACCCAGCTTTTGAGGGACAGACACGGGAGATCTCACGTCCTCAGGTCACCAGACCACACTCCAGGCAACCCGAAACCAAACTGAAAATAGATCCCTGCAGTTTCCTCTCCTGAAACCAAACTGAGAACAGATGCCTGCAGTTTCCCTTCGCTTCTTCAGCTCTGCTGCTTTGCATGTGCCCCACGACAATGGCCCAGGGCCAGCAAAACCAGCAAACCAAAGAGCTGGGAGCCAGCCCCTTGCTTCAGCAAACAAACCTCCTGCCAAGTCTCCCCTGGGCATGGAGCCTCCCCGTGGGGCATGAGAGAGCTGGGCATATTCGACCTGGAGGAGAGAACACTCTATGGAGACATGAGAGCCCCTTCCAGTGCCTAAAGAGGCTCCAGGGACTTTGGGCAAGGGCCTGGAGGGACAGGGCAAGGGGAATGGCTTCAAACTGACAGAGGGCAGGGTTAGATGGGATATTAGGGAGAAGTGGTTCCCAGTGAGGGCAGTGAGGCCCTGGCACAGGTTGCCCAGAGAATCTGTGGTTGCCCCGTCCCTGGAAACCTTTAAGGTCAGGTTGGATGGGGCTCTGAGCAACCTGATTTATAGTTAAAGATGCCGCTGCTCATTGCAGGAGGGTTGGACTAAACGACCTTTAAACCTCTCTTCCAACCCACACCTTTCTATTATTCTAGGAGATGAGCCATGGCCATGAAGTTTTCAAGGGGGAGCTGATACTCCCAGCTGGCTGGCATGGAACATCCCAGCATCTGGCTGGAAAAGGAAAGGGAATTCCTCGATCTCGCGGGATTTCTTCCTCCCTAACCCACTCCTTCTCCTCCTCCCCAGCTTCAGCCAGCGCCCTGTGCACAGCAGATCTATAAATAGGGCGCACAGGCACGGGACTGACAGGATGGATTCCAGATTCCCACTGACGGTGGGTCATGCGCAGCCGGAGCCACAACAACCCCGGAGACGCCGCAGCAAGAAAAGGCTGCTGGTTTCCACCATCACCCCCCTTTCCCAGCTGATTCGAGCTGCAAGAGCTTCCTGTGGCAGCGTTATCAGGCACGTGCTTCCCCCACCACCTCTATCTCCTCCACACACAACCTCCTCCACTAAAACCCCACAGCTGTTTCAAATACCATCGGAGGAGTAGCACCAAACCCAGAATTGCGAAACAGCTGCTGCACCCCACAGATATCTGCTCCTCTTCACGCACAGTGAACAGGTCAGAACAGTTGCTCCAGCAAACCCAGGAGATCCCTTCCCTTTGCTATCCTCCCACGGCTCTGGAGGTGCCTCGCAGCTTCGGAGCCCCGCAGCTTCGGGATAACCCTGGCTAAGGCTGTTTTCACAGGTCACATCCCACCACAGCTCATTAGCTTGAAAATGAAAACAAGGCTGTTGGACTTCTTAGGATATGGCAGCTTCACCCTAGAAAGCTCTCCAGGTGAGAGGAGGATGTTTGGGGCTTACAAAGAGCCATCCAAGCTGCTTCACCTCCTCTTGGGCTGCAGCCCTGGGAGCAGAGAACCCCCCTGCCCTGGGATCCAAAACTGCTAATGCAGTTTATTGAAGAACGAGCAAGAAATAACTACCCAGCAGCACACCTGTCCCTGGGCAGGACGCTCACAATTTCACAATTCAGCCAGCTGGCTGCTTAAAAAGAGGAAATATGGGCCCCCGAGTGCAGCTCTCAAGCCCCCCACTCCCAGCCAGTGAGGAGGAAGCGCTGAGGCCGAAGGCTCTCCGATAGGAGCTGCTCAGAGCAGCTGCAGCCTGAGAGGGAGGAGAGTATCTAAAGGGAGACGGCTGTGCTGGTGCTGCAGAATCCTCCCACATCCTTCTGTGCTGTCGCAGAGGAGGAGGGAAGGAGGAGACACCACCCAGGTGCTTTCTCCATCCCTCTCAACCAGATCTAGGAGCCGGGGGCAGTTCCCTGCCGACTTTCCCAGGGACAGAGCTCCTGCTATTTAAACCCTGTTATTCCAGACATCAGCAGGATCCCACGGCCCCCCCTCTAAGCAGCCAAGGGAGGTGCCCGGTGCCCACAACAGCAAATCCCTTCGCTGCTGCAGAGTCCCATCACGAAGGTCTTCACCAAATCACCCCAAAAATCAAAGCCTACAAGTCCCATTTAACTTTTATTTAGAAAACAACAACCCAACCCCAAAACCGGCTGTTCCAAGCCCAGCTCACATGACTCAGCTGAGGCAGGTCAGACCACGAGATAAGTCAGAGCCCTGAGGCATCTCAGCTCCTCCACTGTCTGGGCCAAACCCCTCCAGGCACAGACAGAGTCACTCACACACCCTTCTCCAAGGGTCTGAGGAAGACAAAAGCTGTCCCACCCTCAATTCTAAAACACCCCCCACCCCTGCAGGGCCAGGGGTGCCCCTCCCGGTCGAGGGGGGTGCTCAGCAATGCCCAAGTCATGTGTCTTCCTCAGTACCAGCCCTTTGCCCAGGCCAGGCTTTGTCCTTTGTCCTGTTTGCCAGGGTTAGTCTGTGACTCCAAGCCACAACAAAGCAAACCCATTCAGGTTACAATCCAGCTCAGCTTGCTGTGCCACCAGGTGAACTTGGCAGCACCAAACCCGTGGCCTGGTGACTTCATTACAGCTCTCACTGCACTGTCAGAGCTTGAATTCTTTTTTCTTCAAGAAAAAAACAACACGAGGCACTCTTTCCCACACTTACTCCTTTCTAGTAAAGCCAGATCACAAGCACAGGTTAGATAACAAAATCCAGGAAAGGTCTCGCTTGGAAGGGACCCTAAAGATCATCTAATTCCTACTAGACCAGGCTGTTCAGTATCTGGCAAAATAAATCCATCTTGACACAAGCTGCAGTGCTCACCTCTACAGAAAGCACAAGATTCCTCACAAATAGAGCTGCACTGATTTTTTTTTTTTTTCATTCTTACAGTCCAATCCCCAAACCAGAGCCTTGCACAAGACCTCAGACACCCCGTGCTACGGAAATCCCTTCCCTTCATCCGCAACCAGGAGGGAAATGCCCGAAGGACGCGATCTTTGCTGTATCACGCCTGCAGAGCATCCCTGGGATCGGGATACAGGGATGAGAGATTTCTTCCAGGCCAGGGCGACGCATGGCAGCTTCTCCAGCGCCATTCCCAAGCCACGGTCCTGGTCCAGACCCAGGCTGGGCTGCGATCACGGGATGTTCCCAGGGTGCCAAAACCGACCGCAGCGTCAGCTGACGAGCAGGGCTGGGGTGTTTTCCCTGCCTTTATTATAAAAACAATTTTCCTCTCCCTTCCCGTGACCCTTTCTGAAGGTTTGCTGATTTTTGACGGTTCAAGGCATTTTTCCTGCAAGAAGCCGCACCCTCGAGCCGCAGCGCAAACCCCTTCCCGCATCCCTCGACCGCGATCCCCCTCCCGCGCCAGCCACGGACAAAAATCCCCAAAAAACGCCGCTGGAAAAAGCGGGAGACGCTGCCGCTGGATGTTCCGCAGCCCCCGCGGAGCCGTGGAAAGGGGGTGCCCCGTGCCCACCGCCCCACGCGTGTCCCCCGACCCGCAGCATCCCCCGCCCTTACCGGTCCCGTGGCCGCGCCCGCACCCGCGCCCCGCTGCGCCCCTTATGCGCGTCCCCGGCCCGGCCCCCAGGACTCACCGCCCCGCACGGCCCCCGAGCCTCGGTAGCGGCGACCGGGGCAGCTCCCGGAGGCTGAGTCACCTCGCCCGGCCCGCCCCCGCCGTGACAGCATCCTGCCGCCTGCCCGCCTCCTGCCCGCCCCTGCTGCCTGCCTGCTTCCCCGATCCTCCCGGCTTTCCAGATCCTGCCGGCTTTCCTCCACCTGCCAGCCTCCATACCAACGACTTTTCCTACCTCCAGCCTGCCTGCATCCCTCCTCAATCCCGCCTGCATCCCGTCTCCATAGTGCCTGCATCCATCCTCCTGCCTACCTGTGACCTTATTCAATCCTACCTGCATCCCACCCTCTGCCATCCTGTCTGAATCCTCCCTCCTGCCTACTTCCCTGATCCTGCCTGCTTCCCTGATCCTGTCTGCTTCCCTCCACCTGCCAGCCTCCTCAATCCCACCTGCATCCCATTTCTATTGTGCCTGCATCCCTCCTCCTGCCTGTTCCTGTCCTCCTGCCAGCCTCCATTCCATCTAGTTTTCCTCTTTCAATCTGCGTGCATCCCTCCTCCATCCTGCCTGGGACCTTACTCAATCCTACCTGCATCCCACCCTCTGCCATCCTGCCTCTATCCTGCCTCCATCCCTACTCCTGCCTGCTTCTCTCCACCTGCCGACCTCCATCCCCATTAGTTTTCCTACCTCCAACCTTCCCACGTCCTTCCTCAATCCCACCTTCCCACCTCCATCCTGTCTCCATCTTGCCTGCATTCCTCTTCCTGCCTGTTTCTGACCTCCTGCTGGCATTCATCCCATCTAGTTTTCCTCTTCCAACCTGCCTCCTCAGTCCCACCTGCGTTCTACTTTCATCCCTTTTCAATCTCACCCACATCCTTCCTGCTTCCGTGATCCATCCTATCTCCATGCCATCTAGTTTTCCTCCACCAACCTGTCTGCATACTTCCTCAGTCCCAGCTGTATCCCACGCTCTGCTCTTCCATCTCCATCCTGCCTTCATCCCACCTGCATTCCAGCCCCATCCCTCCTGAACACCACCCACATCACACAGGTTGCCCAGAGAAGCTGTGGCTGCCCCATCCCTGGAAGTGTCCAAGGCCAGGTTGGTTGGGGCTTGGAGCAACCTGGGATAGTGGAAGGTGTCCCTGCCCATGGCAGGGGGTTGGAATAAGATGAGCTTTAAGGTCCTTTCCAACCCAAACCATTCCATGATTCTGTGATCCTGCCTGCTTCCCTTCTCCAGCCTGTCTCCATTCCTCCTTCTTCCCTCCTCTAGCCTGCCTGCAGCCTGCCTCCATCCCATCTAACTTTCCCTGCCCATCCCACCTCCATCCTTTGAACTTTACATCTGGAAACACAGCAAGATTTTACTGTGTTACTTTGCTAACTGACTTTCCCCCCCACTTTTGCTGATTTTCAGAAGTGTGAACAATACAGAAAAGTTGTGTCAGGAGCCACTTTCAAGCCCTGTTGTAAAGCACAAGGATGCCAAAGCTTCTATTTAATGATAAAAACCATTCCTTTTTTATTCTTTTCTCATCCCTCTCTGCGAGGAGGTGGGAATAAAATATACTCCCCACCACTCTTATAAGTGCAAAAGCCTGTAATAGAAAATAATTAATCAGTGATCAAAAGTCTGACACCCAGCAACCAGTGTGGAAAATCAACACTTGGCCAAGGGAACCACCTGGGACTTATTGCAGACATTGAAAGAATTAATGGTTGATTTTGGTTTAGAAGGTTTTCTAGTGAAGTGATGAAAAAAATAAGAAAAATAACATCAAATGCACTTGACTGCACCCCACGGTATTTGTGAAATAAAATTGGAAGGGTTTTTGCTGTGTTTAAGTGTTTTTATTCTTCAATACTCTGTATGCAAAGGCCCTGGGACCATTGCCTGCCTTTGCATGTAATTTTTAACCATCTCTTTACTATGTTTTTACTTATGCTTCAGCAATTAAAGTAATTAGAAAAAAAAAGTAAATAAGTCACTTATAACCTGCCAAACCTCCCTCTGACTTCACAGGCTTTCTTTGTTCTCCTTGTAAGGCTTGATTTCAGTTTTCCATGTTGTCTGTGAGATTTTGTTGACATAAAACACAGGAAAAATCACCTGTTTTTTGTCCTGCCCTTTGTACAATCTGGCTCTGAAGTCCTTGGTGCATCCAGTCACATGAGCACCATGTGGGATGAGTGGGAGCTGGAGTCAAAACATAACTAACACTTATTTTTCCCAGTAACTTGCTGCAATTCCCTCTTTATTCCCAGTAACTCCTTATTTTCAGCTAGGTTTTTGCCCACAAGTTACATAATAGCAATTTAAAACCTGTGCAGCCCCATAAAACACCTTTAATTTGCCTTATTATGGATCATATTGGAGCACATCCCTGGGGCTGTGCTGGTGCCTTCCATGGTTTTTTGGGACAGAGGAGCCACCTGTTTTTCTGCGAGTATTTTGCGTCTTTCTCAAGAAGCAAAAGTATGAACTAAAACTTTGCACAGACCGCTGACTTTTTGCCCTCTTTGGGGAAGTGTCAAAGTTGCTGTGCCTTTTTCAGTTGGTTTGAGCTGAAAACATGTCAGTTTTTGAGATAAGTTGATGATTTTTTGAGATAAGATGCTCCACAGGCTGAAGCTCCTCTGCTCTGGAGCCAGGCTGGGAGAGCTGGGGGTGTTCACCTGGAGAAGAAAAGGCTCCAGGGAGATCTGAGAGCCCCTTCCAGTGCCTAAAGGGGCTCCAGGAGAGCTGGTGAGGGACTTCAGACAAGGGCCTGGAAGGACAGGACCAGGGGGAATGGCATCACACTGACAGGGGGAAGGGATAAATGGGATATTGGGAAGGAAATCTTCCCTGTGAGGGTGGTGAGCCCCTGGCCCAGGTTGCCCAGAGAAGCTGTGGCTGCCCCATCCCTGAAAGTGTCCAAGGCCAGGTTGGGCTAGGGCTTGGAGCAACCTGGGCTAGTGGAAGGTGTCCCTGCCCATGGCAGGGGGGTGGAAATGGATGATCTTTAAGGTCCTTTCCAACACAAACCATTTTGTGATTCTATAATAACTTGGTTTTACATATGAAGCTGAATGCAGCCAGAAAGTTTCTCCATTGGAGACTTTCCCAAGAGCCTGTAAATCCCTTGTGTGTCCTAACCAGGCATGAAACAACCCCCCTTTCTTACTTTTTGTCGCGTTTTTTTGGTGCGTCAGTGAAAAGAATGGTGTTTGAGGAGACTTTGGCAAGCTCCAGCCTTTGGAGCAAAATCCACCAGATAAGGAAATGGGTCAGGAGGCCTTGGGCAAACTTCTCTTATCACTTGTTCAATCACTGCTGATTGAATTATGGTGTCCCTGCTTCAACACTGAGCAGCAAATAGCTCTTAAAGAAGCTGCTGCAGGGCCAACACCTACAAGTTTTAGGAAAAAAACCTGTGTATCTTCATGTCTCACCCCAAAAAAAAAAAAAAAAACCTAATTAGTGCAGGTATGTGTTTTTTTCATCTTCAGGGTTTAAAATCATGATTGCTTAAAACAAGGGTATGAAATGCAGATTTATTTAACAACCAAATAGCTTGGTTTGCCTTAGGGTAGGAGTGAAGTGTGGTCCTCCCTGAACCCAAAGCCTGTCGAGTTGGGCTGCCAGACCTCCTTCAGGGAGTATCAACCCAGGTATTTCCAAATTCACTCTTTTCAGCTGCTTTTAAACACTATAATTTTACTACTAAAGCAGCTCTGTAATACTTGCTCATGAGGTTTTTTTTTCTTGGCCTTGTGTCCCTCTTTGAGCATCATCCCTGGAAATGTCCAAGGCCAGGTTGGACAGGGCTTGGAGCAACCTGCAATAGTGGAAGGTGTCCCTGCCCATGGGAGTTGGAATGAGATGAGCTTAAAAGTCCCTTCCAACCCAAGTCTTTCTGTGATTCTAAGATTTCGAGGATATAATTTTGCAGCTGACTTGAACACCCTGGTAGTGGCAGAATGTCTGTGAAGTCTTGATGGGGATAATAATGGTTATTACAAATTTGCATCTGTTGCCAAAGTAAAACACTTGCCAAGGGCAACTGGTAAACAGGATTTTATAAAGCCATAACCATGCCTGATAAATCCTCACTGGAAGGCTTGGACACTGGTGTAATCCTCGGACACTGATGTAATCCTCACCTCTCCATGAGAGCTGGGATATCCTGACTTCAAATCCTCGCTCTCCAAGCATTCAGTGTCTGCCAGAGTCACTGCTGGAGCACATGACTTAAAATTTTAAGTTCACCACAACATGCCTTGGGCTGGCTGTTGGCTAACTCTGCTGGATTTAGGCTTGTCTGGTGGAAGCTGAGGGTTTGTTGACCAGATATTAATGTCCAGACAGAAAATGAGCTTTGCTGCCTGCATTGAGCAAGAGGGTGGCCAGGCTGTCCTGCCTGGTGGGGGCTGAGTGCTCCTGGTGTGGATGGGAGATAAGGAAAGGCATCAGCAGAGCTAAATCCAACCCCCAGCCTGGATTTCCATCTGTGCAGCAAGGCAGGGGCATCTTGGTGTCCTGCACCCCCTGGGCAACCCTTTTGCCTTTTGCTGCTGATGCTGAAGACCCTTCTAGATCTGAAGGATCCTGCACCATCATGCCCTCTGCTCCCTGTAAATCTGTGCAAACAGGGAACTCCGGTTACACAACCCAGCCCAGCTGGCTCACGAGGAAGCGTGTGACTTCCCCGGGAGGTGACTCAGGAATACATGACATAAGCAAAAAGCTTCTTCCCACCGTTGCTGGGTCAAATCGAATGCAGGTCTGGGTGAGCAGCCAGAAGGTGAAGGCAGAGCCTGCTGGCCCTGGCTGGGTGGGGGGAGACAATGGCTGGGATGTCATTTGCTCCTGCGAAGTTGGTCTCCCTTTGCACAGTGACAAAATTGATCCTTAGCGCCAACATAAGGCAAAATCCTTGTCTGAATTAAACATTAATAGTGTTTTCTCTATTTCCTGTTGACAAGCCCTCCTTGGTTCCCTTGCTCCATCCATCATGTCTCCCTGGGGTGCCTCCCCACTTCAGTTGTCAAGCAAACACGATCAGCTGTGCCCAAGGAGGTGCCTGAGTGCTCTCACCCAAAGGTGAAAATGCCTTTATTCATGTCTGGCAGGTCAGAGGAGTTGAGAAAAAAAAACCTCATCCTACATCTGCCTCGAGACAGACTTTTGCAGCCTCTCAGTCTGAAGGTCGCTGCTTGGCCCAGACATCTCTCCCCAGCTCTCCCAGCAATTTTTGGCTGTGCTACTCCAGGAGCCAGAGCTGGAACTTAGTGTTTATCAGCCCCAAACTGATTTTTTTATCCGTGATCCCAATAGATTTTTGTATCTATCTTCCATCTACTCTGTCCCTTGGCAAGGGGGCATCTTTGTCAGCTGTTTGGGCTGGGGCAGCTCCCCAGGGCTGTCTCCCATCAATGTGGGGCTGGTTGGGGCAGCTGCTCTGGACCCAGGTAGTCCAAGGTGTTCCTCTTGGAAAACACCTTAACTCCAGGCCACCTTTCCCATGTGCTTTCCATATGAGGGGTCATGGAGTCATTTAAGTTGGAAAAGCCTTCTAAGATCATCAAGTCCAACCATTCCTCAGCACTGCCAAGGCCACCACTGCCCCATGTCCCCAAGTGCCACATCCACACAGCTTTGAAATCCCTCCAGGGATGGGGACTCCACCACCTCCCTGGGCAGCTGTGACAGGGCTGGACAACCCTTTCCATGAAGAAAATGTTCCTAGTATCCAACTTAACTCTCCTATGGTGCAACTTGAAGGTGTTTCCTCTTGTCCCATCCCTTGTTCCCTGGGAGCAGAGCCTGACCCTCCCCTGGCTCCTCCCTCCTGTCAGGGAGTTGCAGAGAGCAAGAAGGTCCCCCCTGAGCCTCCTTTCCTCCAGGCTGAGCCCCCCCAGCTCCCTCAGCCTCTCCTGCTGCTCCAGCCCCTTCCCCAGCTCCGTTCCCTTCCCTGGACAAGCTCCAGCCCCTCAATGTCTCTCTTGTCTGAGGGGCCCAGAGCTGCCCCCAGCACTGGAGGTGCCCCAGCAGTGCCAGCACAGGGACGGGCACTGCCCTGGACCTGCTGCCACACTATTCCTGGTATAGTCCAGTTGCCATTGGCCTTCTTGGCCACCTTGGCATCCTCTGTCTCATGTTCAGATGGGTCAGGCAGGTTCAGACACTTTGGGGCAGATGCTGTGATCTCATTTATCGTTTTGGCCCTGCTCCTACCATGTCCCAACCTCCAGGAAATTCCAGAGGGGTGGGAAGTGCTCAGAACTCAGCTGCTCTCCCAGGCACCTGATCACTTGCTGAGCTTGTGCTTTTCAAGGCTCCAATCTGTGTCCATCCATCCCATGACAGAAAGTGGGAGCTGACTTCCCCTCTGTGCCCCTCTGTGGTCAGATGACAGCTTCATGTAAGATGGGGACATCTAAGGATGAGGACAGCTCTGGTGCCTGAAAAAGAAACCTCCAGATGACCTCGAAGGAGGAAATCCACTGAAAAGAAGAAGTGAGAGAGGAGCAGGGACAATGACATATGAAAATTTGCTTCCTGAGCATTTTTCTGTGGGTGCTTTCCCTCTGTACAGGGAGAAAGTAAAAACCCTCCTTCTGTGTCCTTTGCTCTTCTGCAGGAAAAACATGTCAGCACCTTCCACCCAGAGCAACTTTGACACCCTGACTTTACAGGGAGAGCTCTGGGCACAGCTTGTTGGGGCAATGTTTAACAATTTTGTCTTTCTCTGCAGGCTCAGAGATTGGCCATGGCCAAGACAAGAGCTTGAGCAAGGTGGGCACCTGGTCTCTTGGCTAATGGGGCTTCCTCCTACACTCACCTGAGTCTTCCCTCATGATACAAGGTTGGGAAGATGCTTTTCCAAAGTGTCTGGCCACAGAATGGGGCTGTGATTGCCTTTGTCTATTCAAAGATATCCCCAGGCTCTTGCTCTCTCCTATTCACAGGATGAACCACACAATGAGGGGGGGGGGAGATTCTTAGGGCCAAAATATTTGTTCTGTGTTGTGTTTGGCTTTGGAAGGTGAGCTAGGGATGGAGACTGTGTCTTGTGAGTGCAGAATTTGAGTTCAGGAAGAGACCAGTTTCTCTGCAGAGCCATTTACAGTGCCTGCTTGGCAGAAGGGAAACTGAGGCACGAAGGCTCCATCCCATGGTGAGTCCACATGAAGAAAGCCACAGTCTTGGCCCATGGAGAGCCCTGCTACAATGAGTTTGCAAAGCCAGAAATGCTGCTGGCTCCTAGGAGGAAGGGAAATCTCCCAGGATTCTTCAGAAAAGAGTGGTTGTGGTGCTCCAGTGAAAGGTTATCTCATCAGGCACCATGCCAGGAGCTTGGTGACGTATGAGAGCCCATCACATGCCACTCAGGACCCATTTTCTCTTGGTAACTCTGTTTTTCCCTGTTCTTTGCTTTGTTTGTACGTGAGCCTCAGGGGGGAAATGGAAATAGGGGGAGAACCGGTGGGACTGGAAATTGGGGTCATTCACAAGGAGCTGAGGCAGGAAGGGCAAAGTGCTGGGAGGGTTTTGTGAGGGTCAGCAGCAAGGGATGGGTGACATGGGACCCTGGACCTGTTTGGGATGTGGGGAAACTGGAAGCACGTTCAATTTCGTTTTAATCTACTTAGAAAAAATGTGTAAGACAAGGAAGCCAACCGGGGGTTTCCCTCCCAGGGGCAGTAGGGACAACCCCGCAAGGAGGGACACTGCCCCGTCCAACCCAGTTTGCTGGGTGAGGCCAGACCGGGGGAAAAACCTGTCTGGTTCAGGCTGCACTGGTTTTTGATGCCATCTCGTGGTCCGGGAAGGCTTTACAAAGGGATGTGTGGAGCGTATTTCCTTGGCCAGGCAGAAAGCTGCAGAGTGGAGCAGCTCCTGCTGTGGCTTCCCAGGGAATCGTGAGATCTGCCCCTGGCCCAATCACTTCGAACAGGTCTCATTCCCAGAGGATGATTTCTATCACCTCATCCCATGTCTGTTTGGGAATTGCCATCCTGAATCCCACAAGGGAGCTGGGCTGCCTCATACCCTCTAATTTTAAGCTCTTGTGGGGGAAAATCTCACTGCAGCATCCCCTCCAAGGGAATGGGGAGAGATGAGAACCTTCACCTTCAGCCCTGACCCTCTCCAGGTGTGGTCATTATCCTCTGTAACCACAGAACATCTTGGGTGGTCCTTCTGCCCCTCCCTAAATGAAACAAAGGCAGATCCACATCAGAGGTGAGGAAAAGCAGGAGGTGATGAGATAATGGAGCTGCAGCATCCTTATCTGTTCTGCAGTGATTGAATCATGTCCCAGCCCAATGACACCTTTGTCAAATGCTCAGGTTGGGAACAGCATTCAGTCAGGCCACACCTGGAGCTGTGAATCGAGCTCTGGGGCCCCTAGGGCAGGAAGGACATTGACCTGTTGGATCAAGGCCAGAGGAGGCCACAAAGATGCTCCAAGGGCTGGAGCCCCTCTGCTCTGGAGACAGGCTGGGAGAGCTGGGGGGGTTCACCTGGAGAAGAGAAGGCTCCAGGGAGACCTTGGAGCCCCTTCCAGCTCCTAAAGGGGCTCCAAGAGAACTGGAGTGGAACTTGGGACAAGGACTTGGAGGGACAGGACAAGGGGGAATGGCTTCCCTCTGCCAGAGGGCAAGGTTAGATGGGATATTGGGAAGAAATTCTTCACTGTGAGGGTGGTGAGGCCCCGGCACAGGTTGCCCAGAGAAGCTGTGCCTGCCCCAACCCTGGAAGTGTCCAAGGCCAGGTTGGACAGGGCTTGGAGCAACCTGGGCTAGTGGAATGTGTCCCTGTCCATGGTAGGGGGCTGGAATGAGATGAGCTTTAAGATCCCTTCCAACCCAAATCATTCCATGATTCTGTGATTTAGCAAGTAATGGCCCTCACAGAAACCGGTGGAAACATTTCAAGAGCCTTCTGGCAGCTTAGTAAAGCAACTGCAGAGTCCTGTTGCGTCCCAGCAGAGAAGGAAAAAACTATGTCAGAGCCTGAAATGCCAGGGATGTGTGCTCCAGGAATGAACAGGAAGCTGAGCACCATAAAACCTTCATATCTCAGTGCTTGATCCTCCACTGCTGCCAGCCTGGCTGCCCAATATCAGTCCACGTGCTGTGGTGTATGGCAGGAATCCCTTGCACAGCTTGTTCACACCTGCATCTGCAGGGATTGAGTGAGTGGCTCCTGGCTGGCATGAGCAGGGCTTTCAGCTGGGAACAGATCTTCCCAAGGGATGCAAAAAAATCAAGGAGTAAAAGGCAGCTGCACACTGTTCTGTCTCACTGTGGGGGTTTGGGAGAGGTTTTGTGTGTTATTCTCCTCTGATCTCACTGCCACAGGAGACCGTAAAGGTGTCAAAACTATTTTAGGTACTTAAACGCATGGATCTCACTTGTATCAGTAAGAATTCCCAGTTCAGGCTGACTGTCCCTGTGGTTCAGAAGGACAGAGTGAGGACAAATTGATTTGAACCATCTCCTGCTCAGAAGAAAAGGGACACCAGTTCATCCTGCTTATCTCCAGCTGGATGTGAGGATTCTAAAGGTCTGGGAGGCAGGCAGGTCTCCCTCGCAAGGAGGACCCCAAGTGGCCAGGCACCAGGGTGCTAAAGACCTACAAATTACCTGCAGAGCATGACAAATTCAACAAATGATGAGCAGCCTCCCGGCTTCACATTGGAATTACCCCAAGGGGGATGTGAGAGCATCTTGCAACAGCCACATCGGGCTGGAGGTGGCTGCAGGTTTTCTCCCACGGCTGAATTCCAAGGTCACTCCACCCCCACTGCCTCCCCAAGTACTTTCCAACCAGCTAAATCATTCTGATAAGTATAGCAGGAGGAAGGCAGTGGGATTGGCTTGGGAAGGGTGGATGGAGCTGGCTCTGAGACAGCGAGCAGGCTTTGTGCTCATTGCAGCAGTCACGTGCCTGTGTTTAAGCTGAGACCTAAGTGTAAAGTTATGCTGTTCTGGGACTTTGGAGAAGTCTTGACGTTTGGAGGGGAAGTTGGCAGATTTTTTTTCCCCAGCTGATGAGGTAACAAGTCAGCTAGATTGAAATGGGTCATCTTTAGTCATGAGGTGGCCATTTCATGGCAGGGAAAGGGTGGCAGATGTCCCAACACACAGCCCTTGAGCACAGTCACAGAATCATGAATGATATGAATGGAAAGGAATTTAATGAAATTTAACAGAATTTAATGAAATGGAATAGAGGAGAAAACACAAAAGAAAAGAGAAGAGAAATGTCATCTCCAGCTATGCCTGTGCTGTAGGAGAAGCCATGACCTTAACTTCCCTCCTCCCCCCCACTATTCCTCAATATTCCTCTTCCAGGGTCTTTTCCTTGTCTGCCAAGGAATCTTTCCTCATCCCAAGGCATTACTTGGCTGCAGGAGGTTCCTGTCATGGAGAGAATCTGGGATGGGGAGAGAAGTAGTGGTAACTTCTGGCCACAGCCTTCACTGTTCTGAGGCACCTGGTCAACCCCTGGGGGATGGACTTCAGAGTTTGAGGGCTGACAAAACACCACAGGGCCTTCCCAGAAGGGCCTCCCTGCATTTTCCAAGCATCTGCAGCCTCTCCAAGGACTTGTAGGTGACAAACACAGCATGCTGGTGTTTGCATGAGCCACAGGCTCCTAGGACTGGCCCACGAAGGTGTATGGTGAACATCACCTGTGGTAGTGCTCACAGAGCAGGCAGCTGTCCCATGGGATGGGCTGTGTCACTGTGGGCCCATGTGTCCACCAAGTGCCTGTAGATCCCACCTTAAGGGGCAAGGGGTAGCCCTGAGTGTTTCCAGCACCAGGCACAGCGAGGTCCTTACCCTGAATTGGCATCCACCTGAGGCAACAAGCACCAAAAAAAGAGGGGACCCTCTCCTGGGGAATTGCTATGTCAGGACTTGGCTCTCCTAACACTGACTCCCCATGGCCTTGAGCATCTCCCTCACCACAGTGCTGAGCTGCACGTCCCAAGGTGAGCAGAGGCTGAACAAACAAGTGCCCCCCAGAAAGGACTCTGGCGCCTGCCGGGAAAGCCCAGACCGGTGTTTGTGCCAGAAGACACACAAACATCTCAGCCCAGCAGCCCTGACCTCCTCCTCCTTCCCCCTTCCAAGAGACTTTTCCTGCTTATCTCTGCATCCCTGGGGTAACCCTTGGTGGAGATATTCTGGGAGCCCAGTGCCGCTGTTTCCTCCCGGCGCTGTTTCCTTTGCCGTGGGGTCAGCTCTGTCACCCTCTCCCAGCGGGACCCCACGGGATGCCTGTGGTCCCCCGGGATGCTCGGGGCTATCGCTGGGAGGACATTGGCCAGAGGAGGAGGAAGCACTTCGACAGGAGCTGATGGTCCAGGAGCCAGGGAGGCTGGAGAGTGCTGGGCGAGGAAGAAAAACAGGAAGGTGGCGGCAGATAAGGAAAAGAACCTGGAAGAGGAATATTGAGGAATAATGGAGGGTAGGAGGGAAACGGAGATCACGCCTTCTACTTCAGCAGAGAGGAAGCTGCTGAAACAAAAGCAGCCTGGAAATATCCTCCTCATCCTATTAGGAAACAGGTCTCAGCCTCACAGCAAGGTGGGAGCTGGGGATGCTCCAGCAGGCCTGTGTGCAGGGGTTGTCACACACCCACGGGGTCATACCTGACTGGGAAACTCCAAGTACAGCCCTGTGGGAAGATGTTAATTAGCCTGTTGTGAAACCTGGTAATTAGCCTGTTAGTGGCCCTGTTTTTCATTGTGGTGAGATGGAGTCACTGCCCTGTGCAAGCTGTCCCTAAAGAGGGACAATCCTGGGCACAAGGACAGTCCTGGAAGTGTTCAAGGCCAGGTTGGACAAGGCTCTGAGCAACCCGGTCTAGTGGAAGGTGTCCCTGCCCATGGCAGGGTGTTGGGAAAAGATGGTCTTTAAGGTCCCTCCCAACCCAAACCATTCAGTGACTCTCTGTTTCTATGACTTGATTTGAACCAGCCTCTTGTCATCCTGCTGGGGTGAAACATCAGAGAGAGGGGCTTGTGCCCATGTCCCAGGTCTGTCCTGCCTCAGGTTCCCTGTGCTGGTGTCCTGATGTTAAATCTTAATGTGGCAGAACATAACAACTGTGTTTCCTGACTGATTTCTGCAGACACCACCACTTTCTCATGATGCCTTGGGTGTATGATCACTTCCAAGGTCTCACCTTGGAGCAGGTTGAACTTGTGGCACATGGAAATCCTTTTCCTGCTCCAAAATACTGCCTTTCTTCTACACCTGCGTGGATAAAACCCCAGTCCAGGTCCTTATAATTTTCCATCCTGATTATTGTAACGTGTGATGTAACCCTGCCCAAAACACAGAAGGAAGTGGTGGAGGCACACCTGACATGGTGTTCCTTCAGAATCATTCCAGGTCTGAGACTTCTTCACTGTAGAAGAGCCTGTTGGGAATGTACTGATGGCTGAACTGTGCTCAGAGGAGGCCACAGAGATGCTCCGAGGGTTGGAGCCCCTCTGCTCTGGAGACAGGCTGTTCACCTGGAGAAGAGAAGGCTCCAGGGAGACCTGAGAGCCCCTTCCAGTGCCTAAAGGGGCTCCAGGAGAGCTGGAGAGGGACTTTGGACAAGGGCCTGGGTGCTCCTTTAGGTACTGGAAGGTGCTAAGGTCTCCCCAGAGCCTTCTCTTCTCTTCTCTAGGTTGAATAACTGTTGAGCTCAAAGGACAGTTCTAGGCACCTGGAGCAGAGCTGCCAGCTGCCTGCTTTGTGGTCAACTCACAGACACATCAGGGTACCACCCCTACAGAGCAAGTTTTCCCCATTTTGATGACCTGCAAGCTCTGAAGACAGAGAGAATCAAAGAGATGGTCAAGGAGCACCTGATCAAGGAAACAACTGGAGATGTCTCTGACCTCTGCCAGGCTGCCACCCTGCAGTCCAGGTGAACTGCTGGATGGTCAGGTTTGGAAGACCTTCTGAGGTTCTAGAGAAAACTCTTCACCTCTTCAGTTGCCTGGATGGTGAAAGAGCAATCTGGCAAAAAGTCTTCTGTTCTCAGAGCAGCACAACATTGACACGGATGCATTGTGCTTATGTACAGGTAAGGGAGGATTTCCTCAAAAATCCGAGGCACCTTCTCCTTCCTCAAGCTACCAGAGGATATTTCATAGAACCATAGACTGGTTTGTGCTAGAAGGGACATTTAAAGTTCATTTAGTCCATTCTCCCTACAATGGCTGGTGACACCTTCCACTATCCCAGGTTGCTCCAAGCCCTGTCCAACCTGGCCTTGAACACTTCCAGGGATGGGGCAGCCACAGCTTCTCTGGGCAACCTGTGCCAGGGCCTCACCACCCTCATTGCAAAAACTTCTTCTCGTATATAATTTAAATTGACTCTCCTTTAGTTTAAAAGCATCACCCCTTGTCCTATCACAACAGGCCCTGCTAAAAGGCCCCATATTTCTTGGCCTTACAGCACCACCCTCCTCCACAAACCTCATTTCTTGGCCTGAGGCTGACCACTGCTCTGATGAGAGAGTTACTGCTGCAGGCTAATCTGTGAGAAACCCATTTGTCTTTGTCCCATGCCCAAGTTACAGAAAGTCTCCATGTTTTTATCTCAGGATGATCCAGCTTGGAGACTGGCAGTGTCTGGTGGGATGATTCTGCCAGTCTCCGAAGGCATTTTTGAAGGCTTTCACCACGTGACTGGTGAGTGACAGGGCTGTTGTGGGGGTTGATAACTGGATTAGCTCGAGCCAAAATTGCTTCTGCCTACACTCAGCAGGACCTCGGTTCATCCCCCACTGTGTCAGTTCACAAAATCCAAGAGACCCTTTTCCAGCCTGTGCTTAACCCACCGCAGTCTGTCACCCCCCAGGGGACTCTGCTAACGAACTGTGCTTGAGGAACATCATCTACCAGCAGATAGCAGCTCCCAGAGGAACAGGCAGCCTGGGAGGGATGATGCTGATGGTGAAACCTCCCATTAATCACAGAAGCGCAGCTGCCACCTCCCCACCCCGGCTACCAGAACTAATCACACCACGGAGCAGACAAAACATCCACATTTTTCCCCTGCCTTGTGCTCCCATGTGTTTTCTCTCCATGTGCTCTCTGTCAGGAGATGTCTGGTGCTCAGATAGGGCTGCCCCTGGACTGTGGATCATATGCTGAAGGATTGTGTTGTCTTCCAGCCCCTTCCTTGGAAACATCAGCCTGGAGAGTCCATAATGCAAATCCTCAACTGTCCATGATGCAAAGAGTCCATCAGGCAAATCAATAACTGTCCTCCTTGGGGAGATAAACGTGTTCCCATGCCCTGCAAGGAGGCCCTCAGCTTCACCTTTGCTTTCAGAGATGTCTCCTTTGGGCAATCACCTCCCTGTGGTGATAACCTAAGACAGCATTGCCAAATTTCTTGCCTTGAAGTAAAACCAGGACAACATTGTCTTGGGCTTTCCTTGCAAGCAGCAGCTTGGAGGGAGAAGTTATTTAATCTCTTTTTTTTTTTTTAATCCCAGGAACTGTATTTTATTGAGGTGGCTGCTTCCAAGGGCTGCTGTGGGCCAAGCAGAACCTCAGAGCTTGGGAGAAAAGGGGCTAATTGCAAACATGGGATATGCCTGAATTTGGAATAAACATAGTGATTTCCAGAGCAAATGTACAGACTCAATGAAATTAGGAAGAAATTCTTTAAAGGCAATGAGGCCCTGGCACAGGTTGCCCAGAGAAACTGTGGACTTCCCATCCCTGGAAGAGTTCAAGGCCAGACTGGACTGGGCTTTGAGCAACTTGGTCTAGTGGAAGGTTCCCTGCTCATGGCAGGGGAATTGGAATTAGCTGATCTTTAAGATCCCTTCCAGCCCAAACCATTCCATGGTTCTATGAAATCACACCTGTATCCTCAGCTCCTTGTCCTGCATTCCTCACAGGGATGTGTTGCCCTTGCAAGTGGTGCCAGCTCCAGACCTCTATCTGAATTCTCACCAAGTCTGGTAGTTCCCTAAAGCCTTCCCATCACCCAGCTGCCAGTTTGGGTTTGTCACTACAGCTCCTGTAGCACAGACTTTGCTGTTTCTTGGTGCTCCAGGACCATGGCATCAGGTCCCCCAGGCTGGGCAGGGACTTCCAGGCTTGAAGAACCATCCCTTATTTCTTCTCCTTCTGTCTTCTCCAGATGAGAACTGAGAAAGCCAGGTTTCAGGTTCTATTCTACAAAACAGGATAGTGGCCCAGGACTCCTCCTTCCCAGACCTTTTGGAGTTTTTGGAGTGACCACTGAAAAACCCCAGCGAGATGCAATCACTGTGATGGGATCTCAGTTGCTCTGTCGTGGTCTGATACAGCCAAGATTTTTGCTTTATTATTATTATTCCTGCTGGCTGGAGCTTCCCCCAGCCCTGGGAAGGATCTGTCTGACACCAAGGAGGGGTCATACCCCTTGGGGTCTCACTAGCCCAGCCAACATCCTTGCAGAAGGTCTCTCCACTTGTATATACACCCCTATGAATTAAGAGATGTGTGTTCAGGAAGAGAGTTTTAGGATCTTACCCAAGAAATTTAGGACTGGCTCTACTGGGCCAGGAGGCTTTAGGTCTGACACAACAGGTTGGACAACACATTCCTCCAAAAAACTGGTTTTTCCTCTCCTTCTTTCATAGATTTGGGGATCATGGGGTGGGTGGAGGATGGGGTGGGTAGGCATTCATGCCCATGAACCTCCCCTCCTTCCCTCATCCTCCCCATCACCCTCTCCAGTCCCTTCTCCTTTTCTCAGCAATGATAAGCTCCCTGATGGAAAAAATGTTGTCACACATATCTCACTTCCAGTGTGTGGGAGTTGCTGATAACGCCATGAAGATCTGGACAATAAGGCCTCCTGACAGCTTTTCTGTCCATCCCAAGCACAGGGAGATGATCCTGAAGGAAGAGCAGAGTGTTCACAGGGTTTAGAGAAGGGTCCTGAAAGTTGTGGCACTGGGGAGGAGAATGGAGAGGGGTAAAGAGTTCATTTACCCTCTCTCATCTGGGATGCAAAGCCATTCCCCTGCACATTCCTCCAAATTCCCCACTGCCCTGGGGCATCTCCAAACTGAGAGCCATGAGATTTTGGCTTCAGGTGGCTTTGCTGTCATGCTGGGGAGCAGCCTGGCAGCTGCTCACCACAGTGTTTGTTTTGGAGCATCCAGTGCTCCATCCCTGGGGAGAGGGGTCTGTGCTGCTCCAGCACTGCTGTCCTTCCACGTGGGGCTGCCAAAAGAGCCCAGAGCACCTTGCCAGAAGGGTGAAGTCATTTATTTATGCTTAGAAAAGAAATGCACTTTATTGCACAGCCTCTGAGCAGTCAGGGCTGACCCACTGCCAGGCTTTGGCTGGGATGTGAACAGCCAAGGTCAGCACGGGGCAGTGCCAGGGGCTGCATTGCTTCTTAGTCCCCTTGTCAGGGTCTACAAACAGGGCATCAATTTATTCGTGTATAAAAAAGTGCCAAGGTTTTGCTGGCAGAGGTTCATTTGACCAGCAGAATCACAGAATCATCCAGAATCACAGAATCATTTAGTCTGGGAAAGACCTCCAGGATCATCGAGTCCAACCTGCGCCCGATCCCCACCTTGTCCCCCAGCCCAGAGCACTGAGTGCCATGGCCAGTCATTCCTTGGACACCTCCAGGGATGGAGACTCCACCACCTCCCTGGGCAGCCCCTTCCAAAGACTGACAACCCTTTCCATGAAGAAATTCTTCCTAATGTCCAACCTGAAGCTCCCCTGCTGCAGTTTGAGGCTGTTTCCTCTTGTCCCACCCCTTGTTCCCTGGGAGCAGAGCCCAACCCTCCCCTGGCTCCCCCCTCCTGTCAGGGAGTTGCAGAGCCAGAAGGTCCCCCCTGAACCTCCTTTTCTCCAGGCTGAGCCCCCCCAGCTCCCTCAGCCTCTCCTGGTGCTCCAGCCCCTTCCCCAGCTCCGTTCCCTTCCCTGGACATGCTCCAGCCTCTCAGTGTCCTTCTTGTTGTGGAGGCCCCAAAACTGCCCCCAGGACTGGAGTTGCCTCACCAGTACCTGCACAGGGGAAGAATCACTGTCCTGGCTCTGCCGCCACACCAGTGCTGGTACAGTCCACATGCCATTGGCCTTTTTGGCCACCTGGGCACACCTGGCTCATGTTCAGCTGCTGTCAACCAGCACCCCCAGGGCCTTTTCCATCTTTCCAGCCACTCCTCCCCCAGCCTGGAGCTGCAGGGGGTTTTTGTCACCCAAGTGAAGGACATGGCACTTGGCCTTTTACAACCCTTTACAATTGTCCTCAGCCCATGGATCCAACCTGTCCAGACTCCTCTGCAGATCCTTCCTGCCCTCCAGCAGATCAACACTCCCACCCAGCCTGGTGTTGTCTGCCAGCTGACTGAGGATAAGAGTCTCCACGGTTGTGGCTTGCCCTGGACTCCCTTTACCATCCACAGAGATAAGAAAACCCTTGTAAGACACAATTCCTTGTTGCACAGAGCCTGTTCCTCTGGTTCCAAGGGAGCTGTAGAGGCCATGGGGATGGAAAACTGTGCTTTGTAGATATTCAGATTGCTTACCACACACAAGGGCTCAGCTCAGCCTGAGATGAAGGGGCTCTTCTGAAACAGGGCTGAGAGTCCCTGCAAGTGACCCTGATTTTATAGCACTCCTAGTTTTTCAGTATCTGTTTTCTCACTGCAATTGCAATACCTGAGAATGACTTTTGCAGAAAATCTTATTTATTCCAAGCAAAAGAAAATGAATTTTATAAATTTTCCAGACAGAGAACCACTCATTGTTTAGATTTCTGTCCTGTGCCCCAGGAGCTGTAGATCCTTTCCTCAAATTCTTCATTTTCCTCTAAATCGCCAGTCTCCAAACAGGATGATCCATCAGAATGGGGAAAATAAATATTCTTTCTAGTATTAATGCATAATACAAAATTAAATATATTAAAACACCATTGGTGTAGGGAAATCTCTCTCTCTCTCCTTGGGCTACAGCTCCTGTGTCCCACAAGGCTTTTCCCTCCTGTTGCAGGAGATAGGAAGCATAGTTTGCTCTGGATTTAGCCAAAAATATTTCATACTTTTCTGATCAAACCACATTTCTGGGGGAGAGAAGAAAAAAGGTGGGGGTGCTAGGGTTGTTGCTGTTTTAAGGGGAATGAAGGTTGGCCATTTGAAGTGTGAAAAAAAAAAAATGCCAAAATCTTCCAGAGAGGGACACAGTGCTCCATCTCAAAACTATTTCCATGGTAAACCTGTATCCAGCTCTGCTTGAGATCCTTCCTGAACCCAAGTTTTGGGTGTGGGACAGATGGATTCACCTCCCTCCCTCTGCCCCGACCTCCTCTTTTGATGGCAAGAAGGATCTTCTAACCCTTTTCAGATGGTGGCCCAGGATTTTCCAGGTTGTCTGCCTGGGATATGAAAGGTTAAACTTTCCCAGGCCTCAACAGGAGCGGAGCTGGGTGACAGCATCGCCCTTGACTCGGCTGGGCTCTGGCACAGAGTCGTTTTCTTCTTTGCTTCCCCGGCGGCTGATAGCCGGCTCCATCCTGCTGGGAGCGACTTCCCTGCTTCCAGTGAGCTCACACACTCACACACACACAGCCCTGTGCACACCCAGGCGTCCACGCCTCTCACAAGGCTCACATTCAGGGGCTCCCCGCCTCCTTTCCCTTTGCAGCCCCGGCATCCCGTCCCCGAGGTGTCATCCTGCCCCTGATAAGGCGCAGGGGCGGCTGCCAAGGGAAGGCTCCCAGTTGCTCCCGGCGCCAGGCTGGGTAGAGGCAGACGTGTCTAACCCCTGCCTCCTCCTGCGGCAGCGCCTGCTCCTCTGAAGGGCCAAAAACAGATGACATCACCCCCTCGTCGTGTCCACCCCCTCCAGCATCTCTATCAGCCCCATGGAGAGGGGTGTGCACGGAGGAGCGAGGAGGAAGAGGGAAGGCAGGGGGAGGAGGTCGGGGGAAAGGAGGGAAGGCAAAGGCTGGAGCTGGAAGTTGGTTACTTTGGCAAAGAGACAAGGTTCTGCAAAACTTCACCGGCTAGACTTCAAAAAGGTGGAAAAACTGGAGGCTCGTTTCTGGCAGGTCTTGTTATCAAGGGGAGCCTTATCTCCCGATGGGAATGATGGCTCCTGTGAGCCGGAGTGGCTGCTAACCTCTGGCTGAGCTCTCCTAGGGCCCCGTGGAGCAGGACCGTCCCTCAACGGAGAGGAGGAGCATCCAGGAGAGGGGACTGCAGGAAGGAATTGCCGCCGTATTTGCAACCTGCAGGTCTGGGAGCAAGGATGGGCTATTCCAGCACGGAGCCCACAGGAGCCCAGTCCCTCGCTGGTTCAGGAGGAGGAATCTTTCCTTGCTCACAGTCCAGGCAGAGATAGGATAGATCTCCACTGGCTGACAACTGTCAACTGGTTTTACTGGTTTCCCTGTTTCCTCCAGGACAAGACTGGTCCCCCTGGGTTAGATAGCAGAGTGGGTTTAGGCTGAAGCCACGTGTGCAGCTGGGCTGGGTGGGAATTAAGTCCACTTCATTGCTTGCATGTCCTAGATACCATATACTGGGTGTTTTCCAGAGAGGAATCTTCCAGCTTTTCTCTCTGGGAGACTTTCATATCCTGTCAAGCCATCTCTCTCCTCACACCTTCAAGACATCTCTATTGTTGCTCACCCAACACCACCTCATTGCCACCTCACCACCTCCAAGGTAAAGACTTGCTTCTGGGGTCCTGCTCCAGACCACATCACAACAGGTAATTCCTCTTCCTTCTTAGCTCCACAGCCAACAACATTTACTCCCTGGTGAGGAGCTGCTGTAAGTGAACTTGGCCTTGGCCCACTCCCACTCATAATTCCACTCAATAGATCAGCATATGCAGGAAAAGAGGCAGTGATGTCCCTCATGTGATGTGAGTGGCATCTATTTGGGTCAGAAGAGACCTTTAAAAGTCATTTAGTCCAAACCCCCTGCAACGAGCAGGAACATCTTCTGCTAGATCAGGTTGGATTATGTGAGTTATATACCCTGGTTCACCTTGTTGTTTCTGTGGGAGAGGAAGAGGCACTTCTGGAGAACAAATCATACCTCTGTCTTGGATTCATCTCCTTGAAAGTATGGATCCTGCCATGGCCTTTCCTGAAGAGAGCAAGAAACTGAGTTTGAGAAAGGCTGGGCCTGAGACAGGGGTAGAGGAATGGGCTAGAAGAGAGACTTGGACAAGCCCAGCAGACCCCTCTCTTGCTGCCACTCTGGAAAGACACCCCCTGGTCCTATATCACACCTGTCAGCCTTGTGCAGATGTTTTGGACACCCCAGTGCACCTCAAGCAGCATCAAACCCCAAGTGTAGGTCAGGATGGTCCATCCCAGAGGGAAACACGGCTGCACTCAGGACCCAGGAGGACATAAGAAACCAACAGGTTTATTGGTGATGGACAAACCAAGCGTGGAGGTGTCTGAGAGCAGGTCCTGTGTACAGTTGTGGTTGCAGGGTCAGCGGGCTGGTTCTCCTGGGGTGCTGGGCTCTGTCCTGGTGGGACCACCCTCACCGGCAGCAGCGCTGGCGGCCGTTCGCGCAGCTCCCTTCCCAGCGCTCCATGTGGAAGCAAAGCCTCCGGCAGCGGCCACGGTTGTTCCTGCACTGCTGGCTGTCTGAAAGGCCTCTGGCTGCTGGGGAAAGGGGGCAGGAGACCTGATTAGGAGACGTGAAACCCAGCCAGAGCCCCACTGTGTTGGTGGATGAGCAATGAGAGGCTTTCAGCTGGCAACAGGGAAATTCGGCTGGATCCACGGTGAAAGTCAGATGTGCTTGGGAGGAGCAACTCCCTCCTGCAAGCACTGGGAGTCTCCTAGCAGCTGGCCTAGGTGAGACACTCAGGTTTGCGTTGGCTAAGTCAGGTTAGATGAGTTAGGTGAGGTGCATCCTTTGGACAGCATCAAAAGATAGAGAAATGTCTTTTGGAACTGGTGTTTTATCTGTTGGTTTGTTTGATTTTTTTGTTTGTTTGTTTTTTGATGTTTTGGGTTATTGTTTGCTTGGACTTTCTAAATCTTCCTGTTTTGATAAGCAGGGTATGTGCTGCTTCTCTTTACACACAGCAGAAACACCAAGTTTGGGGGTTCTGAAGGGATGCAATGATACCTTTCCATCACCAGTGGAATGGGCAAACCCTTCTCTCTCCCCTCTTTATCCCTATGACTTAAATAAATGAGAGCATAAACAGCCTAAACAAGTAAATCTGCTCTTCCTTGTTATCAGGTTTGATGTCTGTTAAAGTGATACCACCATAGTCCTGGTAACATCATAGTGACCTTACACCTGAATGTAACCTGAATTCCTAACATATATATGCAAGCAACCAGTGAAAATACCAAGCTAAGGAATGTTTTTCTATTAAAACAAAATCTCAAAAGAAAGCAGACAGACAAAAAAGTAAACTAGCAGTCTTTCTCCCTGCTTTTTCCCCTGAAAGATGGCTTTGACTTCATAGAATCAAAGAAACACAGAATGGTTTGGGTTGGAAGGGACCTTAAAGATCATCTACTTCCAACATCCTGCCGTGGGTAGGGACACCTTCCACTAGACCAGGTTGCTTCAAGCTCTGTCCAGGGATGGAGAATCCACAATCTCTCTGGGCAACCTGTACCAGGGCCTCACCACCCTCACAGGGAAGAATTTTTTCTTAATATCTAATTTATACCTTCCCTCCTTCAGCTTAAGACCATTCCCCTTGTCCTGTCCCTCCAGGCCTTTGTCCAAAGTCCCTCTCCAGCTCTCTTGGAGCCCCTTTAGGCACTGGAAGGGGCTCCAAGGTCTCCCTGGATCCTTCTCTTCTCCAGATGAACACCCCCAGCTCTCCCAGCCTGGCTCCAGAGCAGAGGGGTTCCAGCCCTTGGACCATCTCTGTGGCCTCCTCTGGACTCACTCCAGCAGCTCCACATCTTTCTTGTGTTGGTGCCCCAGAGCTGGAGGTAGCTCTGCAGGTGGGGTCTCACCTGAGTGGGGCAGAGGAGGAAAATCATCTCCCTCAACCTGCTGGTCATGCTTTCATTTTCATGCATTTGCCACCTCTGTATTCTACTCAAGGAGAATTTCATGGGATTCTCCTTGTTTTGTGGAGAATGAGGTTTGCATCCTCTGTTCAGGAGCAGAGCTCAGGCCCCTGGCTTAGGCTCAGCATTTCTGGGTGAGTTTTGAGGCAGTGGGGAGGAGGGAATGTACAACCTGTGAACCTGGGACAGCTGCATCCAGGAACTTCACGGGGACCATCACGGAAGAAACTTGTTCCTTGGAAGCAAGAGTTAGGTCAGCCTTGACTTGAGGGCCCTGTCTTGTCCTTTTCTCCCTCAGGGTAGGAACCTGTCTTTGCTCTCTCCAATTCCTGCAGAAACCCCTGTGAGCATTTTGTCCTTACCCGGAATGTCCTGGAGGAGGAGAATGACAATGACTGCAAAGAGCAGCTGGAGGATCCGCATGGCTGGTGGGTGGAGGTCCCACCACGGGGAGGAGCGAAGGGAAATCCTGGATTTATAGTGCCCTGAGGGGTTGTGTAACGCTCCCAGAGTGGAGGGAACTTTGTCAGTCTCAGGTGCATTTCAACACAACAGCAAACAATTGCACGGGGCGTGCCCGCTCTTGGTCACACCACGTTACAGGCAAAAAAATTAAGAAAAAATAAACGAAAACGAGAAGAAAAAAAAACAAAAAGGGAAAAAATTAAAAAAGACAGGGTTCTGTCAACAAATAGCGCTGAGCACTGGGGAGTCTGCTACTGCTTGCTGCTGGAGACAGGATGTTGAGGCTGACCCAGTCTGGCTCTGTGTTTGTAGGCTCCAGCATGTGATGTTAAAATCCAATCCAAGTGTTTGCAGTATCAAAGTGTTGGGTTTTGGTTTTTTTTTTATTTCATGCTCCCAGTCTCTGTGTTTAGCACTGACAGAGTCAAGTGTGAAAAAATCCAGAGTCTCCTTCTCAGCACTCCCCAACACACAAAGTTGGCTTGAAAATAATGGGATCCTTAAAAAAAAAAAATCAAAGGTCTGCCTCTCCTTCCCAGCTTCCAGCTGAAAAGAGGATGATTTCCAAGGTTTTGTTTACAGCTGTCAAGAAAAATGGTAATTTAGTATTTTATTAATTTCTGCATTTATTAAATGGGAAAGCTGGGATTCCTGCAATACTCAGAAGCATTACGAAAGCTCGTGTATTCCAGCTGTCCCAAGAAAGCTGGCAGGCTCTCAGGTTTGTACTAGTTCTCCAGGTCAGTTCTAGGAAATCAGTAGAGGTGTGACCTGTGTTTCAACTTTAGAAAACAACACAAAGCAAACAACAAGCAGAAATCTCCCCCAACCAACAACAAACAGAGGAAGAGGAAATAAAAACTTTATGAAGGTTTCTTTTTACAGCAACGACAGAGCCCAGGCCATCACCAAGTCTTCTGTTTTCCCTTAATTAGTCACCTTGGTAGCTTTTAATTTGCAGACTGGATGCCAGGTGGTGCTGGAAAATGTAAAGCCCACGTCCTTCAGGCTGCTTGAACAGAACAAGGATCACCTTCATCAAACAGAGCAGATAAGGGACCTTCACCAGCTGGACTTTGGCTCACAGGACACCGAGCACTGAAACAGGGCGTCGTGTAAACTGGCCGTGCACGATCTGGGGATGGAAAATGGTTCTGGAAAACCATCTGTGGGAGGGTTGGCTGCAAGGATGTGTGTAGAACCTCTCTACAAGTGTTGGTGTTCTGCCTATTTGGTGGTACTGCTGG
Organism: Manacus candei; assembly: GCF_025592945.1. Taxonomy (NCBI): domain Eukaryota; kingdom Metazoa; phylum Chordata; class Aves; order Passeriformes; family Pipridae; genus Manacus; species Manacus candei. The sequence continues at coordinate 7,202,508 of NW_026138055.1, read as the reverse complement.
GTGCAGTGCCTGGAAGACCATAACCCACGTCTGAGGATCAGCATCTCCAATGTGAGAGATGGTGCAGTGGGATTTCTTAGAATCACAGAATCATAGAATGGTTTGGCTTGAAGGAGACCTTAAAGACCATCCAGTTCCAACCCCCTGCCATGGGTAGGGACACCTCCCACTAGACCAGGTTGCTCCAAGCCCAGCCCAGCCTGGTCCTGAACACCTCCAGGCATGGGGAGTCCACAACCTCGCTGGGCAACCTGTGCCAGGACCTCACCACCCTCACAGCAAAGAACTTCCCAAGGAAAGAATTTAGGCAGAGTTTATCTAACAGAAAAGAGATTGCAACTCTTGAGCTGCAGCCCAGGCAGGGAGGAGTGTGTGGATGCTCATCTGAGTGTCCTGCTCTGAGTGTGTGACCTGAACATGTGTGTGCAGGCGGCTTGATGTGCTCCAGGGATGATGTTTAGAGCAGAGCCAGAGGGCCACGTGGCCGTGATGTTCCCAGTGATGGATGGCAAAATGCCATGTTTTATCTCCAACTCAGCTGCTCTCGTGTGGTGGGAGCAGCACCATCGCAGAGGGTGAGCTGTGCCTGGAGATGTTTGGATGCTGCAGGCTCCACAGGACCAGGATGTGTCCTCCCCACCACCAGAAGCCCCTGCTCTGCAGCTCTGGTACATGGTTGAGTTGCAGAATGTGCCTTGGGAAAAAAAGCCAGAACTAGACAGTACCAACAAAAACCAGATTTCCTTCAGAAATCAGGGGCAGGAAATTTCTGTCCCCTGGGCAACTGCTTGAACAACAGCTGGTCTTGCTCCCTCTGGCATGGTCCCGATGCTGTGTTGGCCTCAGCCTCTGCTGAGCCTACTGGGGCTGGCCCAGCAGCCTCCTGCCTTTTCCTGCTTCCCAACCTGCCACCAGATGTCTTGTTTCAGAGCCCACCATGCACAAAGGCTCATCTGTGCTCAGAGACACGTGGCACAGAAATCGTCTCCTGGGCACTTGAGAGGTTCAGAGGCTGGGGAGGAGTCAAATCAATCTGCATCCACCCTTAGCCCCAAGCTGGAAGGATGTCTCCACTGACTTCATCTGCCTTTGGGTCAGGATCTCAGCAGCATTATTTTAAATGAATCCTGGTATAAATTGATGCCAGCGGTAGCAAATCCTTTGGTGAATGAACCCTTGCCAGCTTGTGACGCCACCTCCACCTCCACATCCCACCTGTGGCTTTTTACCAAACCCCAAGCCAAGCAGGCACTGATAGAGCCTTGCAATTTAGCCAGTGAAAAAATGACCATGGGCTCAGCCCTGGACTCAGCCCTGGCCCAGAAATCCCCCATGGCCTTGGGCAGGCTCTCGTTACAGACCACTCTTCTTGGCTTCCTCAGAACTCGCTCCAACAGGTCCGTGTCTGTCTCACGTTGAGGAGTCCAGAGCCAGACACAGAAAATGTTGTTCTTTGCCCCAGAGTACATGGACAGAGCATACCTTGTGTTCTCACAGCTGAATTCTCCCCACCAGCTGCATGACCACATTCAGATGCCAGTTGTCTATTACAGATGATTCCTGGAATGTGCCCACCTCCAAACTGTGCCAAGGAACAGCTTGGCCAAGGGCTCCTTTTGCTGACAGCACATGAGAGTATGCGCTGATGTCTGAGCCTGAGCCTCATGTGATTCCATTTACTCGTGCAGATACAGTCTCTGAATGCCAGAGTATTTTATCTCCCTAGCACACCCCTGGAGCTGGCTGTGAGATCTTTCACTCCACAGGAGTTGGAGGAGCAGCCACGTGAGCAGGTGGAATGTGACCCCCTTTCTCCTGCATGGGGATGAAAGAAAAGCTGGGCATGTAGGTGGTTGCATTGGTTTGTGTGGGATTGCCAGGGATGTAAGAGACAACCTGGGTCTAAGGGGTTGCCCACAGCTATGGAACCTCAGCTCCTCCAAGCAGGAGCTCATCCAACCACCGTCCTGCTCCTGATTCCAGAGCTCCAGCCACAATGATGTTCTTAGGGCAGAAGTGGAGGATTTCACCTCTGTCTCACTCCCTCTGCCAAACAAACCCTGGCCTGTTGCCTGGGAACAGCAAACAAATTCCAGAGAGGGAATTCATGCCATGCCTTGATGAACTAACACCCCCAGCTATCCATGAGGCTTGTGCTGGTCGACAGACCAGGCAGGAGGGTGGGGATCTATCCTGGCTGCCTGTATGGCTGCAGAGACCCCAAATATATGCCTCAAGATGCCTGGATGGGTTTTGCATCTCCCTTAGGAGCTGGTGTAGGTCTGATAGGGTAGTACTAAAGAATCCCTATTTTGTAGCCTTCTGAGTTCTATCAGGTACAGACAGCTGGAATTGAAAGCTCAGCAAAGCCATTCCCACAGAAATCCTCCCCTCCATTTGGCTTTCTCCCATGAGGACAAATCCTCAATGTGTTTTCAGAGCTGACTTCTAGCCTTGTTTAAATTCTCACCAGCCTGCATCTCTCAAGGGATCATAGACTTCACCTTCTCATTATTTCTGCCACCCTGTCTTGCCCCTTAGCTTGTCTGACTGTGCCATCTACTCCTATGTGCAATCCTGCAGGTGAAGGGTTGGATTCAGCTGAATCCACTGACTACATGTGAGTCTACACTCTGGGAAATGGTCCCTGTTGACCAGGACTGGTGGTCCTGCATGGAAATCCTCTGGCAAAGGTTCACACTAGGGATGCATTTTATTGAGTGCTTCAATAATGAATATTTTTTGGCTTTTGGGTTTAAAGGATTGGAAAACAGCGTTTGAGTAGGAGTGTGGTGTCATGAACAGCTCTGTGCTGAGGGGATGAAAATCGTCACTCAGAGGAGTTTAGTAATGCCCTGCCCCTTCTGACCCAAATCATTCTATGAAAATTCTGTGATTTTTTGGGGGGGTTATTTCCAGCCAGATCAGCAAGGAATGGAACACGCAGACTCGGAAGAGTGGGACCATGCTAAAGAGATTATGCCTTTTGTCAGCAGCCTACATTTTCATTGTTGCTAGAGGGATAATTTTGCCTATAAACTGAGCATTTCTACCTTTCCTGATTGAAAACTGACTGGCCAGCAGGTCCAAAACATATCAGAGGCAGAAGGCCCAGTGACCATCAGGGAGATGTGCAAGGTGAGCTGCATGAGCCCACATTTCACTTCCTTAGGAAACCAGGCTGAACCATGATGGGTGAACATTCCCAGACAAGGGGCACAAATAATGAACTCTGTGGATGAATGTGAGAAATAAACAGTTTAATTTGGAAGAGTGCCTTGATTTAAAACCCTCCCTGTGCTGTCCTCGTACATCAGTGTGCGTCAGAGACAAGGGTTGGATCTGGGGAGGAATTTGGATCTGGGCTCAGCCCAACACTGTTTCCAGCACTGGCTCCCAAGCCAATAGCCAGGTCTGGGTAATCTGGCTCTCCTGAGGGTTCATCCAACTGCAGGGGATCTCCAGGGGAGTGCTGGAGAACAGTTGGGCTGCTCATGGGTGAATGGAGACACTGGAATGAATGAATTGTTGGATCTCTGGCGATGGGTCCTGACCCTGCTGAGGGCAATGGGAATTTTCCTGTTTGATTCATCAGAGCAAGAATTTCATCTCCCAAGGAGGACTTTTCCCTGGCTCTGACCAGTGCCTCAGCAAACTGGCATAGCTCTCTCATTACATCATTGTTTTCTTACTTTCACAGAAATGATTGACCCAGAGAGAAATATTTTACCTAGAAAGGGAGACCAGGAGCTGACAAAGGAAGGGGAGTGTCAAAATTTCATGCTGAAAAGACACAGAAGGGCTGAGAGTGGATTTGGACAGCTAATGGATTTAGGCTGATGGAGCTCATAGGAAGAAAGCTGCTAGGGATAAAGAGGCTAATTTCTTTGGGACTGTTGCTGGGTGACCACAGAGGAAAGAAGGAGCACCAGAAATGCAGTCCACTGCTGGATAGGGCAGCCTGTCAGGGGCAGTGGGACACAGCTTTCAGATCCCCTCCCCTCCATGTTTAAAACAAGTAAATCTGTGCTCTCGGGAAAAATATCATTCCCTATGAGGGTGGTGAGGCCCTGGCACAGGTTGCCCAGAGAAGCTGTGGCTGCCCCATCCCTGGAAGTGTCCAAGGCCAGGTTGGATGGGGCTTGGAGCAGCCTGGGCTAGTGGAAGGTGTCCCTGCCCATGGCAGGGGTTTGGAATGAGATGATCTTTAAAGTCCTTTCCAATCCAAACCATTCTCTGGTTCTATGATTGCCTGTAAGATCCTGGCACAGCCCAGAAAGGAAAAGTGGATATGGGGGGTCTTGCCCAAGAAACACAGACCACACTTGATTTTATGTCAAACCAGGTTGCTTTTGCACCAAAAGTGATGACAAAATCGCTGTCCCAATTACAACTGTTTTGTCTGGGAAGGGAAATACAGAGTCACCCTGCTCTGCTGGGAAGGTGAGGGCTGCTGTGTTCACTCTTGGTCAGTGGGAGAGGGAGGGGGTCTTACCTCCAGCAACTTTGCCAGGTCACAGACAGGCACTTGCTGCTCTCTTAAACTTCAAGTTTATTATTTTCAGGTAAGGAGAAAGGCAATTTCTCATCTGACTGTGACAGGTAACAACCGCAGTCCCAAAGGGGTGATAAACAGTTTGGGTGGCCCCAATTTCTTCTTGTCACAGTGTTTCCTTGGAAGCCACAGCAAAAGCGAAGTGTTCAGGAGTTCACGAGCGAATCCACAGCCACGTTCTCCCAGGGGAGCAACAGTCACAGCAACCACAAGATCTCCTTCCCAACAGCTGCTCCTGCCTTGTCAGTGGAGCCTGCAGCTCTCTGGCTCCTTCGGAAACCTTCAGCTCTTGGTGGTGGGGGGTGGCAAAGTTTTGCAGCAGAGAATGATGGGCTCAAAGCAGAACTGAGCCAGGTATTCACCAGAAATGCAGTTTCCAACTCTGCACAAACCCCCTGCGTGGTTACAGTCCTCTGGTCCATGAGCATCTCCTGTACAAAGAAGCAGCAAGTAAAATCAGTGAGTAAAACTCATGGGGCTCCCTGTGGCACTTTGTGCCCAGCCAGCAAAGCCAGCACATGGAGCCTGGGCATCCCCATCCCACAGGACAGCTTCAGACATCCATGTTAAAAATCCCAAGTTGCAGAACCCTCAAGGAACATTTTATCATGAATTTTTTTTCAGGATGCTGGCAAAGACTGTGCATAGGAGGTCGGGGTGGTTGTCCTCACCCTGCCAAGGAGGCAGCTGCAGCCTGAGGAAAGGTAGGAATATTCTCCCAGAGCACAGAGCATCTCCTCTAGGGCTTCTCCTGCAAAGGCAGTGAGCTGCCCCATTTTCACAGCTTCTTTCTTAGGGGGGATGGAATTAGATGACCTTTAAGGTCTCTTCCAACACCAATCATTCTGTGATTCTATGAATCCCTGCTCATTTTTGCGCTACCCCAAGAGATTAAATCATGCATTTTGCCACCCAGAAAACTGAGGACACCTTTCCTCAGTACCTATAATATTATACAGTGAGGAAAGATTATTCCTGTTCCAGATCCCTCTGTTTACCACCCTTGGCCTTCCTGGTCTTACCGTGCTGGGTCAGGGAGATGAAGATGAAAATGAACATAAGAATCCTCATCACTTTGGCTCTGCTGGAAGACTGCAGGGCTGAGTGTGAGATTGTGCAGAAGCCTCTGTGTGCTGCTGGCATGCTGGGTGGCATCCGTGGAGAGGGAAAGAACAGGCAGCAGTTAATTATATTCCAGTCTCAGAAGTAACATTTGCTGCTGAGCAACCCTTTGTGTCGTTCTGACCCAGTGCTGTGGCTCCAAACAATGTTGACTTCCTTCACATTCACTGGTTATCGGCTTCCCTGATTCCCCTCTCCCTGGAAGCTGGCATTTTGGACTGGTAGGTTGCCAGCTGGGAAAAGAGGCTCAGAGGGATCCTCTGCCCTTCACCTGCAGCCAGCAAAGTCCTGGGAAGTGATGAGTGGGAGGGAGGCAACCTGCAAGGGAAGACTCTTGAGGAGCTGCAAAGAGAACGGTGCGGGCTGGGAGTGATTTGTTTTTCATCTGAGCTCGTGTGAATATTTTGTCCAGCTGAAACCTGGGTGTGATTTTTTTTCCAGCTTTGGCTTCTGAGGAATTTGGGAGGCTTCATTCCTGAGTGTGATGGTGGAGGAGGTGGCTCAGCAATGCACCCTGCGGTGGTAAATCTGTGATAGATGTGCAGCTCTTGCTGTGAAATGTGATATTCCTGCTGCCCTGCCTGGCCCTGCTGTTTGCTGTCCCTTCATCTGTGGTAATGTCACTGCTGTGTGAACACATCCTAAACTGGATGGCTGAAAGAGCAAGGTTAAGATTTCCCTTCTCTCTATAAAAAAAAACCAAATTAAACAACATACCTGGAATCATAGAATCATTTAAATTGGAAAAGACCTCTAGGATAATCAAGACCAATCATTCCCCAGCACTGCCAAGCCCACCACTAAACTATATCCCCAGGTGCCCACTTACACATCTTTTAAATCCCTCCAGGGATGGTGACTCCACCACTGCTCTGGACAGCCCATTCCAACACTTAACCACTCTTTCCATGAAGAAATTCCTCTTAATGTCCAACCTGAACCTCTCCTGGTACAGCTTGAGACCATTTCCTCTTGTTCCTGGCTGCCTGGGAGAAGAGGCCAACTCCCACCTGGCTACAGTCTCCTGTCAGGTAGTTTTAGAGAGCAATAAGGTCTCTCCTGAGCCTCCTTTTCTCCAGGCCAAACAGCCCCAGTTCCCTCAGCCACTCCCTGGAAGTGTTCAGTGTTCAAGAAACATCTGGACGTGGTACTCAGTGCTCTGGTCTGGTTGACAAGGTGGGGATTCGTCAAAGGTTGAACTCAATGATCTTGGAGGTGTTTTCCAGCCTAAATGGTTCTGTGATTCCCTGACTAATTGTCCCCAATCCTGTAAAACATGCAAGCATAACATCAGCCTGGTAAGTAAGATTAGGCTGGTAAATAGGCTTAGTGGATGTGGTTTCCAAGGATGCAGCAGCAAAGCTGTGTGGATTTCTGTGTGTGGGTGTAATGGAGAGACATTCTGCCTCTTTTCGTAGGTACACAACCTGTTTATTTAGCATTTATTGCCTTTGTTATATAAAGAAACATATCACCTCTAGTTAATTACACATTTTGCATGTTGAGAACACCAGACATGTCTAAAACACTAGAAAAAAGCCTCAGTTGTTTTCCTGGCCATGCATTTCTGTGGTTTTCTACAATTCCATGAGATCCTTGTCACACTTCTGTGCAGCACTTCCATCCCCTGCGAGGGCAGAGTCCCACTTGCTCTTGCAGACATCTGATTTCTGGGGGTACACAATGACCCCCCTCCTCTTGACAAATGTGGAAGTTTGATGTTGTGTCTGCAATTTAGAGGATATAAGTCAGAGTAAAAAATATGACACTGTCATCTGAACCAGCTCATACATCAGAAATTGTTGGGAAGTGGTGGTTACTGTGTCTCCAAAAGCAAAGGCACAAAGATGGACTTTGGGGCTTATCAGAGCACTTCTATAAAAGAGGGAATTTAAGACCTACTTGGAAAAGAATTAACTGAAGGAGGGATATTATAAAGGTGTGAAGAAAATGCAGAATGTTTACATTTCAAGTAGGTGGCACTGAGTAAAATTGTGAGGGACGAGGCTTTAAAAGAAACAGAAGGAGTTCCTGATGTAAGGTGGGAGGGGAAATCCAGTAAGGACTCTTAAACACAAAGATTCCTAAATATAAAAATCCTGAGCTGCAAATTCCTGAAATGAGATGAGTGTTAAGGCCCTTCCAACCCAAACCATTCCATGGTGCTATGATTTGGAGGCAAAGAGGACAAGTTTTGCTGGCTTGGGCAGGGTCCCCACACACACACACACACACACCTATGCAGCAGGTTTTCCGGCGCCGGTAGCAAGTTCCAAACGCAGCAAAAGGCTTCGGGCAGGATTTCAAATGGAAGCAGTAGCCATGGTATTCCAGACAATGCTGGGTGTCCTTGGGCAAGCCGAGACCTACAGGAGGAATGGGATTCCCAGTTGTGCTGCAGGATCAGTCCATTCTCATGGGTCTTCCTCCTCCTGAAACCCTGCAGCTCCCATTTAGGGATCTGATACAAATACCCCCAAAACTCAGGGCAGCTTTTCCAAAAGTCCTGAGAAACTCATGGGGCCTCACAGGACTCCAAGGAGAGCTTTTGTACAACTAGAGTGAAAAGCAGATGTTGATGGCAAGTTTCTGAACCAAGCATTCATGCTGTAGTAGGGAGTGACAACCCAGCCTTTGGATGCTTCTAAGTTCTGGGCCTGCAATGCTGCAGGCTGGTCATGCAAGGGACAGCATGGTGAAAACCTGCCCTGGGAGGCAACTGTGACTTTAAAAAGCCCCAAAAAGTGAGATATGGCCCAATTAACAGGGACAAGCAGTTTGCCTGGTTCCTTCCTTCTCCAAAAGCCTGACTCCAGAACGAGGGGTTTCATTGAGCGTGATGAACATGTAGAAGAAATATGAAGAACAGAATCAGAAAATTAGTGCAGCTGAGGGGCAGAGGAAGGGGAAGCAGAATATTCAGAGAGCTGAAGTCAGCTTTGCTGGTGTAGCTCAATTTGAGTAATAAAATGGAATATCTCTGCTCTCTTCTGCCCTACACAAGGGAGAAAATTTCTAACCCTGGAGTAGAAGAGGCAGATGATTTCCATGGTATCATGTTCCAATAGTGACACAAAAAGACATCAAAGAGTCATAAGAAGCCAACATCTGGTGGGGAGGTTCTAGTTTGACACCTGGTCACCACAGGTTCATTTTTCACTTCTACTTCTAGAGTGAGAAATAGGGAACTGCTCTAACGAAAGGAGCTGAAGAGCATGTTCTGCACCACCACACAAGCGAGTTGTGCCTCCTACACAGGCAGAAACCAGCGTGGGTCTTGCCCCTTACCTGGAACAGCCTGGAGGAGGAACAGGAGAAGAGCCATGAGGCAGGAGAAGAGCTTCATGGTGGAAGGTCTCAGCTGCAGCGTGGAGACAGGGCCACAACACCAGAACCTTTGAGCAGGGGAGGAGGTAGCGCTGTGGCATTTATAGGGCTGTGGGAGCAGGGCTGGCTGTCTGGGGGACCTTGGCAGGGGTGAGTGTGGAAGGCAGCGAGTTCAGTCTGACCTCTGCACGCGGCTAAGCCTGAACAATGGCACAGGGTCATGAAAGCAAGTGGAGAAATGATTACACCTCCCTGCCTGATCACTGGGAGGGCTGGTTCTCAACACTGACCCACCTGAGAGTGTCGGTACTTGTTGACTTCAAAGATCAAGGTGTTGGTAATGGACAACCCGGAGGAAATTAGCAATTGTTTCGTGGGAGAGAAGGCAGCTGGAATATCAGAGGATCACCATAGAATTGTTTAGGTTGGAAGGGACTTTAAAGCTCATCTCATTCCAACCCTCTGCCATGGGCAGGGATACCTGCCACTATCCCAGGTTGCTCCAAGTCTTGTCCATCCGGCCTTGGACACTTCCAGGGTTGGGGCAGCCACAACTTCTCTGGGCAGCCTGTGCCAGGGCCTCACCTCCCTTCTAGCCAAGAATTTCTCCTTAATATCTCATCTATCCCTGCCCTCTGGCAGTGGGAAGCCATTCCCCCTTGTCCTGTCTCTCCAGGCCCTTGTCCCACGTCCCTCTCCAGCTCTCCTGGAGCCCCTTTAGGCACTGGAAGGGGCTCTCAGGTCTACCTGGAGCCTTCTCTTCTTCAGGCTGAACATCTCCAGCTCTCTCATCCTGTTTCCATAGCCCAGGTGCTCCAGTCTCTCCTCACTCCATGCTATTATAAAAAGTCCCTCTCCAGGTTTTCATAGGCCCCTTCAGGTACTGGAAGGTGCTACACTGGCAGTGGTCAGTGCTACACTCAGATAGATGTAGACATCTAATATGGATGTGGCTGCACTGGAATGAGATGTTCAATCACTGATTCTAGGACAGAAATCACTTGTTTAGTTGTAGTGGGACCTTAGGATCCAACACACGTGAAGAAACCTTTGCTGTAGATACTTGCACTTAGCTGGCCAAGCCCAGAGCTCACAGGGTTTCAGTTTGAATGGATTGTTGTTTTATGGAAAACACGTGTCAGTCAGAATGCACCAACCTGCACTTCTGCAAAAATGCTCACTTGGTTTCATAATGTATTCAAATAAAAGCATGTGGAAATTGCCAGAAAGTCTCCCCAAGGCTGAGTATGTCAGCTCTCACATTTCAAATCCTCAAATCTGAGCTTCGAGCTCAAAGCTCTGAGCAACTTGGTCTAGTGAAAGGTGTCCCTGCCCATGGCAGGGGGTTGGAACTGGATGATCTTTAAGGACCCTTCCAACCCAAACCATTCTCTGGTTCTATGAACAATCCTGCCATGCTCCAGGAACAAGATGTTACAGGAATCTAGAATTAACAGCTTGGTTTGTGCTTGGGCTGCCAGGACTTCACTCCCATGGAACATACTGTATTATTATTAAAAATGCCATTTTTCTACTAAGAAAAAGTAAGATGTTTCCATCTTAGTAGCAGTCAGCACTGTGGGTTCCTGCACCTACTGCCTGAAGCCACTGTTCAGCCCCCAAGTGCCTATAAACAAGAAATGAGTATTTGACTCTTCTTTGTTTCAGGAAATGCTTTGTCACTTTTCTGGCTTTTCAAGGATAATTTGACAAAGAAAAAACATTTTCTTTTTCTTCACAGCACCTTTCACAGAACGAAATACAATTATTTGATATGTTTATGGGTGAAATGGCCATTATCCTTCATTTCTTTCTCTTGGGAACCACTGTTACATCACAGGACGTACAGCAGGGTCATACTTTCTCAGTTGCCCAGAGAAGCTGTGGCTACCCCATCCCTGCAAGTGTTCAAAGCCAAGTTGGATGGGCTTGGAGCAACCTGGGATAGCAGAAGGTGTCCCTGCCCATGGCAGTGTGTGGAACTGGATAGTCTTTAAGGTTTCTTCCAACACAACCCATTCTGTCATTCCATGACTCTATGATACATGAGGTGAAGATTATGAGTTTGCAGATGTTATGAGCAGCACCTTTACAGGTGTACAAAGAGCAGAGTACAGGTGAGATTCATGACACAGTCTTGAATCTGTCCACACATAGTTTGAATGGTGTTACCTAGAGTCATGTGGAGGTGGCAGCTGACAGCACAGGTTCTCCCTCAGAGCAGAAGAAACCAGCTCACTTACTCGAGCCTGTTTCTCTACTTGATATTTATTGATGTTGTTCTGACCCAGCAGCCCTGATACCAACAATATAAACTTCCCCCTCAGCTGCTGTGCATTGTTCTCTGCCTCCCTGGTTTCTTTGTTAGCTTTCCATTTCAAATTTGCAGGTGCCATTGAGTCTCCTGAGCAGCAGAGTGGCAGGAGAGATGTTTATGTCCATTTTCAAGTACTCCAGAAAAAGGGGTGAAGCAAAGACCCTGTCAATAAACCTTCAGCTGGCTCAGGTTCCCACTGAAGCCAGGGATATCCTACCTGAGATATTCATCTCAGCTCTCAGACAGCATCTGGCATTGTACTTTGTCAGACTGGAGCAGAAGTCCAGCTTTCCAACTCATCAATTGTCTTTAAAAAATGGTCCTGTTCTGTTCAATGATGGACTGAAAATGCTGGTTTTAAAAAAAAAAATCATGAGAAATTAAGGACAAATTCAAAACCTCAGCTGTGTTAATAATCTGGTGGAGGAGGAGTGCTTGTCCAGTAATCTTACATTCAGAATCGTTCCTTCTGATTTCCAGCCATTGCACATGGATGTCCTCTCTATGAGGCTCTGAGTGTTTATACAATCACACCCCCCCTTCAAATTATAATCAGAAATTCTATTCTAGGTAAAAAAATCTTCAGATTTCAAGTGACATCTCATTCTGCCTTACCTGTACTTCATTTGCTCTTATTTGTTCTCCTCCTTTCCCAGGTTATTCCAGAGAAGAGATATGGTTCTATATGGATCACAAAAGAAATGCTTACATACAGGTGAAGTTTGTCCCTTTGCCTAATGATATCTTACAAGGAGCTGCTGAGGGAGCTGGAGAGGCTCAGCCTGGAAAAAAGGAGACTCAGGGGTGGACTTCTTGCAGGTGACAAGTGATAGGACAAGAGGAAATGGCCTCGAGCTGTGCCAGAGAACGTTTAGATTGGATATTAGAAAAAAATTTCTTCATGGAAAGCTCTGTCAAGCATTGGAACAGGCTGCCCAGGGCAGTGGTGGAGCCATCAGCCCTGGAGGGGTTTAAAAGCCTCATAGAGGTGGCACTTGGGGACATGGGTTAGTGGTGGCCTTGGCAGTGCTGGAGGAATGGTTGGACTCAAGGACCCCAGAGGTCTTTTCCATTCTCTGTGACTCCATGATTCTGTGACCTACAGCTCAGGGTGTAGAAAGTCAAGAACCCTCCAAGTAGTCAATGCTTCCTCGTGCTCAGTGTTGCAATAATCACGGAAAGGCCTGTTCTCAGTTCCTGTTCCCAGTTCACCAATGGACAGGAATACTGGAGGTATTTTTTCCTGCATTTCCATGCAGAGTGTGAAAAGGCAAACAACTGCAAAATTCTGAGCCGGGTTTGAATCACTATTTTGGTCATTATTAGTATGAATCACCTATAATTGGAGATCTTCGGCTTTGAGGCTTTTGGGGGTGAATGTTTTACATTAAATACAAGGAAATTATATGGGAGCTTCCCCTCACACCACTTGAGATGTCTACACTTTGGAACCACTCATGTACTCAGTGTCCTTTCTATTCCATTCAACTCATCCAGTGCTTGCTTCTCTCCACTGTCTATGAAGGGAATGCAGAAGACTGGTTCAGGTGGAGGGATCTGTCAGCCTCCAAAAGATGTGGGAGGAAACCTATCCCAGCTATCTGATGTAGTGTAATCTTCTAGCTTTCCCTGAGAGTCAATGGAGATACAGGGACTTCCAGAGGAGACTTCCATCCCATTTGAGGGGTCTGTCTGAGGGATAGACAGACATAGAGTCATAGAAACATGTAATGGTTTGAGTTGGAAGGGACCTTAAAGATCATCTCATTCCAATCCCCTGCCGTGGGTAGGGACACCTTCCACTATCTCAGGTTGCTCCAAGTTTTGTCCAACCTGGCCTTGGACACTGCCAGGGATGGGGCAGCCACAGCTTCTCTGGGCAACCTGTGCCAGGGCCTCCCCACTCTCAAAGAAAAGAATTTCTTCCTATTATCTAATCTAAACCTTACCTCCTTCAGTTTAAGACCATTCTCCCTTGTCCTGTCCCTCCAGCCCTTTGTCCCAAGTCCCTCTCCATCTCTCTTGGAGCCCCTTTAGGCACTGGAAGGGGCTCTAAGGTCTCTCCAAAGCCTTCTGTTCTCCAGGTGAACACCCCCAGCTCTCCCAGCCTGTCTCCAGAGCAGAGGGGCTCTGGCCCAGTGATGAATTTAGTGGCCTCCTCTGCATTTGTTCCAACAGCTCCACGTCTTTCTTGTGTTGGGGGCCCCAGAGCTGGAGACAGCACTGCAAGTGGGGGCTCAGCAGAGCAGAGTAGAGAGGGAAGAACAGAGTAGAAGGACTTGATGGCTTTGGATAATGAGGACTAAAGGTAAATCCTTTAGTGATCTTTCTTTTGTGGAGGAAATCTTGTTAATCTGGTCTGGGACTCACATCCCTTTGAGGGGAAGGAAGGAAGGACTTCTCTTTCATTTTGAAGTTTTCAGTCAATGGGACTGGGGTATCCCTGAATTAACCTGGGACACTAAAATTATGGGAAACATCTGCTTTCCCCAAGAACTTATCCAGATTTGCATTATGGCAATGTAAATCAGGAGGATTTGATTGCAGTTGAGGTGCTGTGCTCCTCAAACTAGCTGGAAACCTAACCTTACTTATAACATTTTAAAGAGTTGGAAAGGGACACTGGGGGGAATGGGGTGTTCTGCTGGGAAATCTGGAAATTTCAGTTTTCTGTCAAACTGATATAAAACAACACTATATTCTACTTAAAAATACAAATGATCACAGCAAAGCCAAGTGTCCAAAAAAGGTCTTCTGCACCTCTTCAAAGCATTTTATGGCCCAACAGTCTAACACAGCAATACACTCCTGTGGGGAGACACCTACTTTAAATGTCCACATCTTTGGGCTGACTTCCACCCTCAGGCAGGATTCAGTTGCCTGAACATAATAGCATAACAAATATCCAGCTGCATCCAAGATATTGCATGGAACAGAGTCTGTGGGATACTCAATATTTCTGAAGGGACAAATAGAGACCAGGCAGCACATCCCATAACACAACATTAGGTACTTGAATTTAGGCAGCTGAATCTCAGCTATTGTGTCATGCAGTTGGAAATTAAGCAAGTACCAGAGTGGGATGGATGAGGAGAGGTGCCACTGGGGGTGGTCATCAGGGAAAACTGGGGGGGGGGAAGTCTAATAGTGACCATTGGGACTAATAGCCAAAAAAAAATATGGGCTCTGGGGAAAAAAATTCTGTATCTCTAGGAAGGAAACAAGCTGATTGTCCAGTCTGGCCTAGGAATGGAGGGTCCTTCACTAAGCAAAACCTATCTCCAGCCTGACTTGCAGCTTGTGGAGCCCATGAGCTGGTTCCTGGCTCCCTCTTGTGGGAAGAGCTACTGGAGGAGGCAGGGACCTTGTTGGGCAGGATTTGCTCAGCTGGAAAGGTAAAAGCAAGAGGAGATGCCTCTTTGCTCCATCTTCAGCATTGATAATCCACAGAGTAAATATGTGACCATTATTGATATGTTTGGAGAGCGGGGGTGGGTTTTTGGTTTCAGACATCGAATTTTAGGCACTGGAGGGAGTCACATTCAGGGTAAGTGTATAATTATGAAGTTAACTTTTTTCTAACTTCATATAATTTTATAACATTTCTATAACTTTAAAAAACTCTGTAAGTGTAGTTATATTGGGACTTCTTCTCTGGCCTGGCTGTGGGCAGGATTAGGTTGAGTCAGGCAGGAATCTGCAGTTTCTTTCTCCATTGAACAGCTTTTCCCAGCCCCTGCCTGTATTGTGCACCCACCATGTCCCTCCCCAGCCACCCTGGTACCCAGCAGACTGTCTCCAGCTTGCTGGGGTGGGAGTGGAGCTGGAGAGGAGGGAGGGAGGTTTCACCTCCCTTGTCCATGACAATCTTCCTTCCTGAGGCAAGGACTCCAGCTGGCCAGAGCTGGTGGTCAGCTTTGCCTACACTGGTGGGGCATCTTTCCTTCCTTGCAGACAGTCCAGCTGCCATTCCAGCTAACACAGGGTTGTGGCTGGGGCAGGACATCAGGAGCTGTAACTGGACCAAGCCCGGGGATGTTTTGCTCTAAACACTGTCCACGACTATTTCTGGGTACATACCCAAAGCCCACCTCAGGCTGTCCTGTGGTCCCCCCCGGGCCACCATCCTCCTTTGCAGCATCCCTGAGCCTGGTTCCTGCCTGCAACTGATCCTATAGATCCCCTCATCCCACCCTGCATGCTCGTCCTGCAGCCTGGACTGATCTCTGCAGCCAGACCTTGACCAACATCCCCTCAGGCTGCCCCTTCCCCTCCATAGCTACAGCCCTGCTCCTGGGGTGTCTGACCCTCCTGGGGTGGTCCCCATGGAAAGGACATTCCCAGCACCCAGCCTGGGGTCCTTGGATCCCTCCACCCCGACCTCGTGGCGCAAGGGCAGCGCGTCTGACTCCAGATCAGAAGGTTGTGTGTTCAAATCACACCGGGGTCACACCTGGGGCACCACCAACACCCTTCTGTTTTTCTGGGGGGCTTCTCTGTGGGAGGGGCACTAGGCAGCTCTAGTGGGACACCTCTGGCATGGGCTGTGTGAGAACACAATACCCAGAGCTTGTCTTTGAGCCAGGAGCTGTGACAGAGTGAAGAGTTGTGGTGGGTGTCTGCCACAACTTGTCTCATGAAGGAGGTGAAGTCTTCCTCAAGAAAATGCTGGGAGCTTTTTTTACTGCAAGCTCAGTCACTTCTGGAGGATCTGGACAGCAATACTTGCCTGGCAGGGTAACATGGAATGCTAGTCAGTCCAGGGGATTTCTTGAGGTGAGTCAAGAGTATTTAATCAGTGTAGGATTATGGAAAATGGGACAAGTTTCTGATGAACAACATGAGAAGTTTTTTTTTTTTTCCAAGAAGATTAAGAAAGACCAACTGGAGAGCTCTAGTTTGGGCAACCTCAGCTCAGGGCCAACATGAAGACTACAGAAGCAATACTACTGAAATCCAAGCCCAAATGAAAGGATGTGAAAATAACTGGAAAGAGTGACCATGGATTTACCAAGGCCAGAACACTCCTGACTAGAGTAGTAGGTTTCAGTGAGGAGGTGATTTCCATGATGGTCAAGAGAACACCAAGGAATATAATTTAACTTGGCTTTGGTTTGACCTCTGATGGGGTCTCACAGACATGTCACTGCAGCAGGACACAGACACAGAGCAGCTGAGCTGAACCCAAAGGCAAAGTGAAGTGGCACGACCAGGGGACAAAGGTGCTGGGGTCAGTAGTTGGCAGCCCAGCTGATCTCCTTCCCTGCCTGATGCTGCCCTGGGTGTTGGTTGGTGTCTGTGGTGGGCACAGAGGAGGTTCTGCAGAAGGAAGGACACGGGCAGGCTGATGGGGACATGGGAATGACGAGGGGAAGGGGCCAGTGGCACAATGGACAACGCGCCTGACTACGGATCAGGAGATTGCAGGTTCGACTCCTGCCTGGCTCGACACTTTTAGCCCAGGGAACTTCCTCCTGCCCCCTCCATCAGGACCTTCCTTCTCCTGCCCATCATCCCTCCTCCCAGGCCTTCTGCAGGGCAAAGTGCTGGGCTGTCCTCTTGCCCTGCAGGAAGGAAAGAGTCCCTCCAGACCTCATGGCCTCCAAAAGGAGCAGAGCTGGGACCCACACCACAGCCAGGGGCACCACAGCAGGTCCCTCAGCAGAACACAGACGTCTCCTGAACTGCTGCCCTGCAGGTTGGGCAGACCCAGCACATCCAGACTGTCCTGGCACCTCATGTACTCTGGTCCTCAGCCCCCTTTGAGGTTCACATTGGTCTTGCTGCTGTTTGTCAGTGCCTTGAAAAGTTCTGCTCTGGAAGGAGTGCACTGCTTACAGCTTTGATGTCACAAAATTATGTTCCTGGGATGCTGATACCAGAGAGATGAAAAAAAGCCTGGAAGAGTAAGGAACACAAGAAGGCAGCCGTCCTTTGTCACCTCCACAACAACCAGGCAGTTTCAGGGTGAGCCAGGCAGGAGTTGAACCAGCAGTGTCCTGATCAATAGTCAGGCATGCTCATAGTGCATTGTGGCACTGTCCCCAGCCTCTGGTCCCACCTGCTGAGCCCATTGTGCCCCTTTTGGAGGCCATGAGGTCTGGAGGGACTCTTTCCTTCCTGCAGGGCAAGAGGACAGCCCAGCACTTTGCCCTGCAGAAGGCCTGGGAGGAGGGATGATGGGCAGGAGAAGGAAGGTCCTGATGGAGGGGGCAGGAGGAAGTTCCCTGGGCTAAAAGTGTCGAGCCAGGCAGGAGTCGAACCTGCAATCTCCTGATCCGTAGTCAGGCGTGTTGTCCATTGCGCCACTGGCCCCTTCCCCTCGTCATTCCCATGTCCCCATCAGCCTGCCCGTGTCCTTCCTTCTGCAGAACCTCCTCTGTGCCCACCACAGACACCAACCAACACCAACCAGCATCAGGCAGGGAAGGAGATCAGCTGGGCTGCCGACTACTGACCCCAGCACCTTTGTCCCCTGGTCGTGCCACTTCACTTTGCCTTTGGGTTCAGCTCAGCTGCTCTGTGTCTGTGTCCTGCTGCAGTGACATGTCTGTGAGACCCCATCAGAGGTCAAACCAAAGCCAAGAAAAATTATGACCAAGGAAGAAATTTCT
Source organism: Manacus candei (assembly GCF_025592945.1). Taxonomy (NCBI): domain Eukaryota; kingdom Metazoa; phylum Chordata; class Aves; order Passeriformes; family Pipridae; genus Manacus; species Manacus candei. Next base: position 7,184,573 of record NW_026138055.1, on the reverse strand, counting down.
TTAAAGAAATCTGTTATATCGTCTGGGAGTGTTCTGCCCTTGGTAAATTCATGTTCCCTGTTTCCAGTCATCATCACATATTTCAGGAACATTCCTTTCATAGTCTTTATTTGGGCTCTTTGGTGACTGAGCCTGCAGTTACAAGATTCTTCACTTTTCAGAGGAAGCCTTCACTTCCTTCAGCTTCTTCATGAGGCAAACCATGGCAGACACCCACCACAACATCAGTGACCTGGCTGAAGGGTGAGAGCCCAGGGAGGGATGGGACAGAGGGGCAGAGTGATCTGCATGGATCCAGGAGATGTAGGGGCAGATGACCTCACAGCAGATTCCATCCATCACCTGGGAAGGTGACCCCAGTCAGGTTGTGTGAAAGGCATGAGGGTCCCTCCTGCCACAGGGCTTAACGTGGATCCATCTTCCAGGTGAATGGGGCCTGTTTCCCCAGGGAGATGCTGGCATGCCATCCCTCCTGTCCCTCTGGAGACAGCATGCCCAGGTGCCTGTTCCTCCAGGAGAGGCTCTGCAGGGCTACTCTGGGCAGTGGTCATTTTTGGCCTTCTTCCTCTGAAGTATCTCATTTAGAGCCCTCTTTATTCAGCAAGGCAACAGGCAAAGACGGTCCGACTCCTACGTCAGGTGAATCAAAATTCCCCTTCCCTCAAAGAACGGCCCCAAGTCTGGGATGACATTTGGGGGCACAGTGTCCCATCCCCGACCTCGTGGCGCAATGGCAGCGCGTCTGACTCCAGATCAGAAGGCTGTGTGTTCAAATCACACCGGGGTCAGCGTGTCCCACCTGTGGAATGCGAGATGGGCACCTCAGGAACAGTTGTTTTTGCCCTCCTGCTCTGTTCCCCACAGCCCTGGTGAAGGCAGTGTTTGAAGTATCTGAATAACTCCAGCCTTCCCTTATCCTGCGTTTGCAAAGGTGACAGGATTAGTGGATATCTCAGATGTGGCTTCTTGTCTTGGTATCACTTCTGGTTCCAAACCCCACATGGAAGGTAAGGGCGTCTGACTCCAGACAAAGACTTCAACAAAAAGCCCAGCCTGCAGTCTCCTGATCCATATCAGGGCACGTTATCCATAGCAACACTGGCTCTTGTGAGCCTGGCACGTCATAGCAACACATTCTCTTGATGCCATTTGTGTTTTCTGCCACTCTGAGAAAACTCCAGGTCCATCTGCTCTGCACCCTGCTGTTAGGTGGGATAAGATCCCTTTGCTGATGAACCAAGGCAGGCAAGGCCTCAGGATGCTTCCAGTGCCAAAAAACTCTTACGTGTATGTTCTCCCATGACTCCCATTCCCACTTACGGGATGAACGCAGATCTGAGAGCCCTTATCCCGTGTCCCTGAGTGCTGATGTGTCACCGACGGGTGGAGTGAGCGCAGGTTCCCTCGGTGTTTGACCTCAAGATGTCGCCACTTTGCTGTTTCCAACGCCACAGAATCACGGAACCATCGGGGTCGAAAAAGACCTCCAGGTTCATTAAGTCCGACGTCCCCAGCTCTCCCGAACACAAAGAAGCGAGGGGAGCACTCAAGGGCTGGTGAGACGTCTCCTGGCTGTGGATCGAACACACACATCTGTAACGTGGGGAAAACATTGCAGCTGGAATGTGTACCTGCTGAACCCTGTGTGTGCAAGTCCATTCTCTCAGCTGCTTATTGCTAGGCAGGATTTGTACCACCACTCTGTCTCCATAATGTGATTTTTTTGTATCTTTGGCTTCTCAGAATGGAAAGAAACTCAGGTGTTTCCTTTTGCAGACCTTCCACAGCTGAAAAAAAAAAACAATATAGTATCATTTTCTAGATGCTGTTCCTGGGAGTACTGGCACACTCTTGAAAGAATGATATTTGGTAAGAAGTATCATTCTGGTATACTTCTCATTAGAAGTATTATTTTCACTTCCAACCACTGGGAACAGTTTTTTACATTTCACAAAAAATGCTCAATTTACAATTATTCTTACTTTTCAATGGTTTGAACTCTTCTGACTTTTTAAAACCTTTTTTTATAAAGCAGGAGCTACTTGAGTCACAATTTAGGGAGAAGGTGTCCCTGCCTCTGGCAGGGGGTTGGAACTAAATGATCTTCAAGGTTGCTTTCCAATCCAAACCATTCTATGATTCTATGAAGAGCTGGCTGGTGATGAGGTTTAATCAAAGGGACAGTTTAACAAAGAGTAGAACTTGATGTCTCCCATGTAAGTTGTCATAGGTTACTTAATAACCAAGTTATTTCATAATTTAGAGACTCTCTGAATGCTTCTAGTTAAAATATTCTGTCTTGAATAACCAAGGAAATCTTTGAGGCCTTATCAAATGGGGAAATGTGAGGTAGAAAGGCTTAAAATATTCCAAAAAGCTGTAAATCTCAACAACAAGTGCTCTTTTATATAAAACTTTATTTCCAGTTCTTAGGAAATTGTGATTAGTCCTATTGAGGTCTGTTGTACAAAGTAGTTTACTTTAAATATTGACATACAAGTATCTTGACCAGAGGAGGATGGGAACCCTGTGAGCACAAGCCCCGCTCTCCTGAGCTGGGACCCCTGCACACAGAGCCAGATTGGGTCCAACTCTGGGCTTTTTGTGTCTGGTGAAAATGATTACAGAAAGTTGACCTATCTTTTGTCAGGCAGCAAGGATTTTTTCTGGCTGTGTAAGCAACCGTGCCACCCTTGTGTCACCAGGCTGTGCTCCGTTCCAGCACAATCCCATGACTGTGCTGGAAGCTGAAGTTTCATTTTCATTTGAGAGGACCAGGTCACATCTCCCTGTGAGTGACCAAGGAAAGGTCACTTTTGGTCTGCTGGACCTTCTTAGGGATAAAGATTATAGAAACACAGAATGGTGAGGTTGGAAGGGACCACAGTGGGTCATCTGGTCCAACCTCCCTGCTCCAGCTGGGTCACCCCAGAGCACATGGCACGGGATGGTGTCCAGATGGTTCTTGAATGTCTCTGGTGAGGGAGACTCCACAACATCTCTGGGCAACCTGTAGGTCCTCCTGTTTGCAGAGTGAGACTCATTCCCAGGTGCTGGTGCCAATTAAAGGTCTTCAGCCTCTTTTTCCCTCAGTACCTGAATCACTGATGAAGTGGCTGCTGGAGAAGTGATTGAGGAGTCCATTAATATTTGGACATCAGGAAGAATTTCTTCACTAGAAGGGTTGTCACGCATTGGCACAGACTGCTAGGTGGTGGAGTCCCCATCCCTGGAGGTGTTCAAGGAACGACTGGACGTGCCACTCAGTGCTCTGGGCTGGTTGACAAGATGGTGATGAGCATTTTATCTGGTCAAGCCTGTCCTTGGTGGTCTCATCCCTTTCCCTATTTACATCTATGTCCCACTCCTGCCTTAGTGTGGAGCAGGATGGGGGTGCCAGGGCTGTGATTTGCCAGTCATCCATGGGGTGCCCCAGTCTTCAATATGGGGAATTTTTGTAAATATCTTCAGCAACTGGATAGGAAAAAAACCCTAAAGAATGAAACATTCAGGTTTGCAATTTTATTTCAGGTATTTAAAAGCTATGTCAACAGCAGGAAACTTAATAAAATGGAGTGACTGGGCAAATAGATGATGGATGTACACTGAGATAATGAATCTAGGGAAAAATAACCCAGACTGTGACAATGGACTCACAGTTGCAACTCAAGAAAGATATCTTGACATTTGCAAACAGCAAACTTGTCAACCTTGCTGCCATGGGAGGACGTGAAGGAAGACAATACCAGTGAGATCAGAGATGGTCCAACAGGACATTGCTCTGTTATGTTACAACATGAGGTCAAGAATGCCCCAACAGAGAGCTGGGGGTTGTTTCTTTCCCAATGTAGATTTTGGTGACAGCATGTGGCTGATATTTATCTTTCCCTGCAATCAGGAGGCAGAAGGATGTCAGTACTCTGATATCTTTAAAATCAGGCCGTAAACCAGTATGAGATGAACAGTATGAGCCAAGAATCCTCAAGAGAGAAATACTTCTATGGATTTTTTTCAGGGCAAAACATCAATAAAAAGGTCTCAAAGCAATCTCTTATATCTATCTCTGTTGCAGTCCCCAAACCTGAAAATCTTCAAACCTCCTTGTGTTGGCAGGTTTCAGACCTTAATTCGTAACGATTTTCCTGTAAATTCTCTGCTCTTTTTCACTTGTTTTTTACCAGCTGCAGACCCAGGATATACTCCTGAGTGATTTTCATGTTGTCTCTTTAGGAACTGGGTGAATTTCAGAACAAACTCCAAGACCTACACAAAGCACGAGGACCAGCTTTGTGAGCAGACACCAATGCTGAGATGTAATCAAGAGTAGATTTTTTTCAATGAATAAATGTCTAAATGAATGCAAGTCAGAGCTCATCAGTTTGTTGGTACCTGCCCTTCTAGTACTATTCCCTGTTCTATCACAGTTCATTGGGTTTTCAAAGCCCCAGAAGCATTCTAGACACTTGTTATGCCTTATGTTTGTAGTGGAAAAGTCATGATGGGAATTTCTCCCGAGAAAGAGAGTGGGAAGATGAAGCTGGAGGATATGACCCTGCTCAGCACATCATTCCCCATCTCCCAAGGTTGATAGAGGAATAATACTGCTCTTAGTCTTTAGAGCATGGAAAATCAACCGAATTTTCTTTCCTTTGCCTGAACTTTTCCCTGGGATTCTGTCCCTCATGTAAGAACAGGAGCTGCCTGCAAATGGGATTTGCTCCTGCAGCTCGCCTGCTTCCTTCCTTCCTTTATGTTTCCAAGATTTTAAATCATATTCCTGTACTCAAAACTGCTCTTGCAACTAAATGACTGCACAAGACCTACTTCCTTAATGCAGGGGAAATGGCTGATCAGGTATAGAACTGCTGTAATCTAAAGGGCCAATTAGTTTGCAGGAGAAAAGCCAGAGATTTCACTAACTTTTGGTGTGAGTGCAACACCTTTAGGTCCAAATAATGTACCACCATAACTGCTGAGTGTTCTGGGGCAGGGAGAGTGAGTGGAGGGGAAGGAGAGGAGGATCCTGCAATAACATCCATAGCAAAATTCCATGAGGCAGCATCACGTCCATGTTGGCAAGTGAAAAAGTGTAGGGGCAGGTACAGGAAATGGCTCTATAATATCAGCTCACCTGGGCACAGTTTGGGCACAGGCCAACAGGCACCAACCCAAACTATCCCTGGGTACAGGTGGGGGGTGGCATGAACTAGGGATGATTCCCTGTAGATACTTTTAATGCAGCCACCTCATCCTGGAGGGTGAAAGACTTTAATAGTATGGATATGACCAGTCATCTGAGTTGCCTTAGAGTCACAGAATGGTTTGGGTTGGAAAGGATCTTAAAGATCATGTCATTTCAACCCCCTGCCATGGGCAGGGACACCTTCCACTAGCCCAGGTTGCTCCAAGCTCTGTCCAGCCTGGCCTTGAACACTTCCAGGGATCCAGGGACAGCCACAGCTTCTCTGGATAATCTGTGCCAGGGCCTCACCACCCTCCCAAGGAAGAATTCCTTCCCAATATCCCATCTAACCCTGCCTTTTGTCAGTTTGAAGCCATTTCTCCTTGTCCTGTCCCTCCAATCCCTTGTCCAAAGTCCCTCTCCAGCTCTCTTGGAGCCCCTTTAGCTACTGGAAGGGGCTCTAAGGTCTCCCTGGAGCCTTCTCTTCTCCAGGCTGAACATCCCCAGCTCTCCCATAGGAAGGTGTGCCAATAAAACTGGCGTGCCACAGATTTCCCTCTTCATTGTCTTTCCTTCTGCCTCAGTCTAGCAGAAGGGGTTAGAAAAGATTTTAAGGATAATTGTGTACCTATTCTCAATCAGCTTCAGTTGATGTGACTGGCCAGGCCAGAGAACTCTACCTTGTAGTTCCTGCCTAAGGAGCAGCAATCCATGGAGCTTGTTGTGAAGAGGTGACACATTTTTGCTTTGATAAGGAGTTTGTCTCTTTGTTGTATTTTTATAATCGCTTATCAAGGCCAAACTTTTACTTACACCCTTTGCATCAACACCCGCAACAGCATCCTCACTGTCCCTCTGAAGGGCTGGAGATGGGATAGAGGGTGGGTTAAACTGAATTTTAACTCCCAGCAAAGACATGGACACGAAAAGTGTAGAGAGGACTCCTGAGAAACGCAATCCTTAATGCTGCCAGCAAGTCTTGGCCTTTCCAAGGGTCGATTTCCTAGAAGTGTCTGGCTCATTACCCAGGAGGAATCCCATCCTTGGAGGGGGGATTGAGGTTCTGCCATTAAAGACATGGTTTCCCAGGGAAGTCATGCACAGGGGAGCAGGAACTATGAGGCGTGGGTGGTTCTGTGGAGACCTTTATGCAGAGGCCTGGAAGTGACCCTCTTGGCTGCTGTGGGGGTGGATCACAGAAAATCATCTTGAACATTTTGTCAACTTCAACAGATGAAGGTCAGGTTGGTTTATGCCCTGTTGATGTGCCTGTGAAGAAGGGAGATCAAAAATTAACAACTCTGTGACTTTCCTGTCCTTTTGAGGGATTCTTCCATACTGGACTCTGCATGTGCTGCAATGTCATTCCTGCTGCCAGCTAAGGCTGGAGAAAGTCTCATCCCGCAGCACGGGGACAAACACAGTGAGGAAACAACATCCATGGATGGAGAGATGACATAAGGACAGAGGCAGGAGAACAGATTTACATGGTGCTCCCAGAGGCATCTCTGACAGATCATAAAATCACAGATGGGTTTGTGTTGGAAGGGACCCTAAAGATCAACTAGTTCCAACCCCAATTCCATGGGCAGGGACACCTTCCACTAGCCCAGGTTGATTCAAGCCCCGTCCAACCTGGCCTTGAACACTTCCAGGGATGGGGCAGCCACAACTCTGGGCAACCTGTGCCAGGGCCTCATCACCCTTACACTTATCTCAAGGAGATATTTAATGGACACCAGATACCAAAGAGATGTTTACTGTCCTGTATCTGACCCCTAAGAAATGGTACAGTCACATATGGAGGAGTTTTCAACACACAAAGGGTGCAACTCTGGCAAGAAAATTAACTGAAACCTGTCTTAAGCTAGAACCTGGGAAGCAAACATTTAGGTGATGTAGGCACAAGGGAAAAGCTCTTAGTCCCCAGGCAGGCGCTGCCCCTTCTCTTCCCATCCCCAGCACTTGGAGCCCACTGGGTGGGAGAAAGCAAAGTCCACCCACTCCTCCAGCCCCTGCATTACACAATGCACTGATGATGTGCTTGACTACGTCATGGCTTGCATCACTGGGGTTTGCCTGTGATATTGACCTGCTTTCCAAGGGGCAAGTTGGCCAGGAGTCAGCAGTGCCCTGGCAGCCAGGAGGGCCAACCCTGTCCTGGGGAGCATCAGGCCCAGCATCGCCGGTTGGGCCAGGGAGGGGATTGTCCTGCTCTGCTCTGACCTGGGGCAGCCCCACCTGGGATATTGGGGCAGTTTTGGGCACCTCAATGTAAGAAAGTTATTAAGCCACTAGAGAGTGTCCAAAGAAGGGCAATGGAGATTGTAAAGGGTCTTGAGGGGAAACCATGTGAGGACACTGAGGGCACTTGGTGTGTTCAGCTGGAGAAGAGGAGACTGAGGGGAGACCTCACTGCAGTTACAACTTCCTTGGGAGGGGAAGAGGAGGGGCAGGCACTGATCTCTGCTCTGTGGGGACCAGCAACAGAATGCCAGGAAACGGCCTGAAGTTGTGTCAGGACAGGTTTAGGTTGGATCTCAGGAAAAGGTTCTTCCCCTAGAGGGTGGTTGGGCACTGAACAGGCTCCCCAGGGCAGTGGTCACAGCCCCAAGGCTGCCAGAGCTCAAGGAGCGTTTGGATGATACTCTCAGGCACATGGTGTGACTCTTGGGGATGGTCCTGTGCAGGGCCAGGAGTTGGACTCGATGATCTTTGTGGGTCCCTTCCAACCAGCACGTTCTGTGATTCTGTGAAATGAAGTAACTAAGTAAATTAAGTACTAAGTAACTAAGTAAATTAAAGTATTTTAATGGAGTCCTCCAGATGGTTTGTTTTCTTTGTTCCTTAAAGGATTTTAAGTTCAGGTTGAATAGGGCTTTGAGGGTCTAGTGGGTGGTGTCTACCCATGGCAGAGGGTTGGAAAGACATGGTCTTTAAGGTCCCTTCCAAACCAAACCAAACCATCCTATGATTTTATGATATGATATATTTCAAGTAATCTTTTATAACTCAACATATTTTGTTTATTAAATTAGTTATTTACACTTTCTTTTAATATTATCCCTCACTGTGTATCATCTGTGCAAGTAGAGATCTGTAATGCTTAACTTCCAACGTGGGATTTAGATGTCGCTCACAAGTTTTTAATCACGGTGATTTTCTTAGGTGACAGTGGCACCCAAGCAGAGACTGTGAGGAAACCTCATGCAACTTTAATCAGGACACTGATTTGTGCAGAAAATAGATATTTGGACCCCAAATGACTTATGGCACAGGAAAAACTACTAGCAGTAGGATAGAGAGGATGTACATACATGGGAAGGTCAATGCCACACTGACCTGACTGATTTTAAATATATATTATATATATATATATATATATATATGCTTTCCCAAATAACCATGTGCCTATGCAGCTTTAAATGCATACTTTTAGTCAAAATGGCAAAACCAAGTCCTACCAGTGATGAATCCAATTCTTGTGGCTGCAGCACTAGCAACTGCCTACCTAACACGAGCCAGTGGAGCTCCATTGATTGTATTTTTTATGATGGTTGTGCCAAAATCAACAGAAACCTACCCAATACACCGTAGTAGACATTTAGCTGATGCACAGAGGGAAGCATTTAGATACTGCTCACTGTCTATGAAAACACTTCTGGTGTTTTGGTTTGTCATCAACTGCACCATATTTCTTAAATTTAAGGCTCCTGTTCTATTCCATAGGATACCACCCCCCACAGAAACCTCAGCCCCTTCCAGGAAAAGCATCTCTCCAGCAGGATTAGGGCTGTGTGACAGATCAGGAAACTCATCATGCAGGACCAGAGAAGTACTAGTCTTTTCTTCACTACATATAGAACATCCTGCATCCCACCTATGTCTTAAACTCTGCTTATTAGTCCTTCTCACCCCCACAGAGGAATTCTCCCACAGCTTAGGGGTGCAGAGGGCAGTACATTTCTCCATGCTGATTTCCAGTGCTGTCATTTAAATGTCTGTTTAATGTTGACTCACTGTCTGTATTTCAGTGTGAGGGCACATGAAATGGAGATCAAAGCAACCAAGGGTAGGTAATAATTGACCAGGCCTCCAGACCTCAGCACTGCAGCATCCCTGAACCTGACATGGGCAGGGGCCTCCTCTTGTGCCTCTTCAGTGACACCAGGAAATGTCTCACACGCCAGGATTCATTAACTGATCTGCTGTACTTCTCTTCCTCTAAAAGGTTTAAGATCTTTCTTTAATAGGGGGCCAGTGTAGCTATTCCAGTTAGGACTGATGGAAAAACAGAGGTTAAAATGTGGCTTGTGCACTTAACCCATTTAAAATGGCATAAACTACCTTACTGACAAGTCACATCTCGGAACATCTTGCACAAGAGTAAAATGTATCTATTAGAGGATTTACACTAATAAAGCCCCATGGATGAAGCAGCATCATAGAATCACAGACGGGTTTAAGTTGGAAGGGACCTTAAAGATCATGTCATTCCAACCCCCTGCCACAGGCAGGGACACTTTCCACTAGCCCAAGTTGCTCCAAGCCCTGTCCAGCCCTGGCCTGGAACACTTCCAGGGATGGGGCAGCCACAGCTTCTCTGGATAATCTGTGCCAGGGCCTCACCACCCTCACAGCCAAGAATTTCTTCCTAATATCTAATCTATTTCTGTTTCAAGCCATTCCCCCTTGTCTTATCACTCCAGGCTCTTTTTTGAAGTCCCTCTCCATCTCTCTTGGAACCCCTTTAGGCACTGGAAGGGGCTCCAAGGTCTCCCTGGAGCCTTCTCTTCTCCAGGTTGAACAACCTCAGCTCTCAAATATCCCTCATGGGATGGCAGGTTAATAAATAGGCATGGCAGTGGTCCAGACAACACACAGATGTGCAGACTGATTGGCCTGAACTGCTCCTTCCCTGCACTATGTGGGATATGCCTATGTTCCAAGTGGTGTAAAATGCTATGGAGAAGCAGGCTGGATACCAGCTTCACCTGTAGCTATCCAGGCAGAGGTGCAATGAGTGCACATCTCTTACCACGAAGTATCTGCAATCACCTGTGGTAGAAAAACATTCCATTCCCTACACTGCAAAGATAAGAGCTGTAAATGAGATTGACACTGATTTCCCACAGAGAAAACTGTAAAGGGACACTAGGCAGCAACAAAAATCAGAAAACCCAAGTGAATTTGTTAAAATTGCCTTGGTGATGATGACAAATTGAATGCAAGATTTCAGTCTGTTCTTTTATTTTGCTTGCTTAGTCTTGGAAGCGTCAGACAAAAGGCACAATTGAAGAACATGGTGTTATCCCAGTTCATTAACTTATTGATGATTATTCAGAATGAAGTACTGAAGCCTATAGTACCTGAAGGGAGGTTGTTATGAACTATTATGGGGAGTAGTTTGTCAATCAAGAAGGGAAAAAGAGGATAAAAACACCTGCCTTGCAGAAGACTGAGAAATCTGGTACAGTGCTGCTTGTAAGGGCTGGCCCCACTCAATATTTTGGATTTTCCTTGACATGTCACCTTTGAAAAGCTGTGCTTCTGAGTGAGAAGCAAAATTCAATTGCAGTCTCCCCAGATCCCCTTTGCTTAGACAGCTTGATATCACTGGGTAGGTACCTGCAGCTCCTGGAGTTCCCAATTCATGTCTGGGAGTTAATGCTCAGCAGAGATTTCCAGGGCTCCATCCCAGCCCTGACTACCGTGGGACACAGCTCCACGCACACCCTGCTGTGTTCCAGCCCCAGGTCACTGCTGTGCTGCATGAATTGCTCTGTTCCTGGGGGGTTTTGTGCAAGTTTCACCTGGTTTTTGAGCAATCAGTTTGCACCTGTCTTTGTTCTTGCTAGAAGTCAAAGTCATGGAATTTTCCTTTTGCTCTGAATGATTTCTGGTTACCTGTGCTAGCAGGGCTTGAAATGTTGGTCACATTCATAGAATCATGGAATCATAGAATCCTGGAATGGTTTGGGTTAGAAGGCACCTTAAAGATCATCTCATTCCAACCCCTGCCATGGGCAGGGACACCTTCCACTAGCCCAGGTTGCTCCAAGCCCCTTCCAACTTGGTCTTGGACACTTCCAGGGATGGGGAAGCCATAAATTCTCTGGGCAACCTGTGCCAGTGTTTCACCACCCTCACTGTAAAAAAATTCTTCCTTATTTTCTAGAGGGATGTTTTCCTTCTGCAAGAAAGGAGGCTGTTCAGTAAAATCTGAATGCTATGGCAATTTGCATCAGTGAAATTAAAACAATTTGTCTCTGATAATGGATTTGTTCCATTCCACAGTACAGCCATGAAAGCATCACTGCACGTGATAACAAAGAGTGGTCACCACCTTCCCCAGTGCCACACCCTGATTTTATTTGGGAAAAACAACTAACATGGGCTTCTTCAAGGAGCGACAAATGCTCAAAAAACACATTTCCATTTGCAAAACATCACAACAGTTTTCTGTCTGTGAGAAAGACGGGTTGGGGAAATTCACATTTCAGTGGGTCTTGATTAAAACAAAAGGGTTTTGTTTCCTGCTGTTGCTGATCAAGTATCTGTCTCTCCTTCAGATGGTCCCACTGACATGTCACTGAAAGAGGAAAGAGAGAAGTGACAAATCAACTGTCCTCTCCACTAGAAATGGGGAAAGCTGGAGAGTTGCTGGCAAAGAAAAAAGACAATTTCCAAGCAAGGGTACAAAAAAAAAAGGAACAAAAAACCCAACACTTGACATTTCTTGGTTAATTAGATTTTATGGGTGGAAGAGGGAAATCAGTGTTTATATTGCTGTTGTTTGCTGCATAAATACTTAAGTAACTCACCTTGTTGCTGCTCTCTCAGCTGCTCAAGCCTGCCCGAGAGCACGGAGGTTAAACATAAACATGGGTAATGTTTTCATCCTTGGAATAATTCTTATAACAAAAATACCATTAACTCCCAGTTCAACATAATAAATGAGGCAATAAGGAAGCAAACCACCGAACCAGAATGTCAGAGGCAGGAACTGCAGAGGCATCTGGGCTGTGACAGAGTTTAACCTGTTGTTGGGGGTGACGGTGTTTGGGCAAAGGGAAGATTCCCATAGGTGTAAAGATGTTGTGGTCATTTGGCATCTACAAGCCCAGGATTCCATGAAGAGGAACCTTCTTTGCATGGATTCCCTTCTTAGAAAATTTACAGCCACGAGGATGGTGCTCTGACTTGAAGCCCCAGAAGATGCTGCACTTGGGGGAGTTATGTCAGCCAAGATTCTTATGGAATCAGCCCATCCTCCCAACCTTTTGGGGCAATATGAGAGGAAACATTCGGCATTGCATCACAAACTTGTACATATATAAGAAATAGTTTACTTTCTTTAAAAGGAAGGAGACATATTAGTGTCAGAACTCTAACTCTTGAGGTTTTTAATTTGGGCAAACAGGAACTGAGTGCAAGGAGGTCAGAATTTGTGACGCAAGGCTGAATGTAGGGCAGTGGGGAATGATGTGGGATGGAATGCCAGGCTGGATGGGGCTCTGAGCAACCTGGTCTACTGGAAGGTGTCTCTGCCCATGGCAGGGGGTTGGAACTGGATGGTCTTTAAGGTCCCTTCCAATTCGGGCTATTCTATGATTCTATGATTCTGTGATATAAGTGAGGATTGAGGGAAGGAGAGATCATTGTGTCACCCTTCTGCAGTGGGTGAGACTGTTTAAAAAGTGACAAAGAACAGTTGCATCAAATCAAGTCTTTCCCAATGCTTTCTTCTGCCTTTGATATCATCCACCTGGTGATAGGGATGGGGAGACAGAGTCAAAATGTTACATGAATTGTCAGTGGGTGACGAATCCAGGGTCAAAGCCAGGTCCCCACTCCAATGGTGCCTGACTTCCAAGCTCCCTGCCTAACCCATCCCTGTGCCTGTGTTGGAAAGACACCTGCAAAAGCTACAAAAACTGGTGCAGCTCAGTGGGGCTTGGCTGATGGTCACATTATATAACTGATGCATTAAGTGGAAATTCACCCTTGGGGGATTGCAACATGTTCACTGCCACCTGTGATAAGGGGGATAACCAGCCCCTTTCCATAAAGTTCATTGCAGTTACTCATTGACAAAGCACTCAGTGGTCACACTTGCACAATCCCACAGGCCCTATAAATACAGGGTGTCTTTCCCAGCCTTTCCTCAAGCCAACTCCATCCACCATTGGCACTTTGCAGGATCTCACAGACCACAAGTGACCCGCAGCCATGAAGATCCTCTACCTGCTCTTCGCTGTTTTCCTCCTCATCTTCCAGGTGACTTCAGGTGAGAAGCAAAATAAATCCTATAAACAACAGAAGGGTTTGTAAGCAAAGGTGTGTTCATCGGAGGGAGAAAGCAGCCATCACCTGACAGGCTAAATCTGATGCCATCAGGATGGTGCAGTGGGTTGGCTCAAGAGCATCTGTTTTAATGAGCATTTAATGATTTAATGAACATTTATCCTTCATCCTTTTAGACTGAAAACTGAGGTTTTTAACACTTTTCTCTTCTCACAGGTTCTGCAGATCCCCTTTTTCCTGACACTGCAGAGTGCAGGGGCCAGGGAAAATTCTGCCGTGCCGGGCAGTGCCCACCCACCTTCACTGCCTCAGGGACCTGCCACAACGGGGTGCTGAACTGCTGCTCCAAGTAAGTGCCTCGGGGTCTGAAGGGCACCACAGGGAATTGTTTGGTCCTGCTCTTTTATCCACTGTTTCTCTGAATAATCTGCACAACTCCCTGGGGCTTGCAGGGCAGCCCTTTTGTGAGAAAGCCCAGAGGGAGTGTGAACATGTGTATATCGACGTGTGTTTAAGGAGACAACTCATTTGGATGGAAGTTATGTACAATAAAAAGGGTTCAGGAGGGGTCAAAATTTTCCCAGAATTCACTTTATTTTAATTTTGATGGGGGAAAAAAAAAGTAAGTTTTTTCAAGAAATTATTAGAAAAATATTTCACAGTATTTTCACCCAAAAGAGGAAACATTTTCTCCTCCTTATGTTCTTTTAATTTCCAAAATTGCCTAGAAAATTTATATTTAAAGGGGAAAATATGTTCACAGAACTCTGCTTCTCATTCTTTTCCCATCTCTCCTTCTTTCCACCACTGCTCAGTTCTTAGAAAGGTAAAGAGTGAATTTGTGAGTAGAGACTTGGGTGTGCATTTCACTTTTGATTTTGGAGGCCAATTTTTTGTAATGTCTAGAGTTTCCCTGATAGCCAGTTTTTAATTTTCTTAAGGCTTTGAACATGTTTTTGGGGAATATTCTTTAGCTTAGAATAAAACATATTCCTCAGGCATTAATTCTTGCAATAGCTTTGTTCCATTAATGGCCACAAGATGACCATTGCCAGTTGCAGTGACTGTCACACACAACAAATTCAGTGCCAAAATGGGAGAGGTTCCTGTATCTTCTGATGAAGAAGACAAATGTGACAACATAATTTATCCCAGCAATGATGTTCAGGCAGATCCTCAACCATTGATGTGACTGGACAGACCTTGGTTTAAAATAAAGGCAGAGTTCAGATCCATATTTTCTGAATTTTACAGAATTCCCAATCCTGTTATTTATAGAATTGCCAGGGCTTTAAGATTCCCAGAAACTGAAGAAAGTGTGATAAGGTGGCTCTAGGAAAGAGGTTTTATAACATTTATTCAGCACATGGGGATCCTCTGTCAGCTGGTTGTTTCAGGAAACCCAAGTCATTCCAATAATGGGAGATTTCTTATCATGAGATCAAGATGCTAAGGAACTTAGGATATCAGGAAAATAAATGTAACAGAAGTAACCTGTAATTAGATGATTTTACAAAGGAATGATGTGAACCCACAGCCTCTGTGACTGCTCATCCTCCTGAGGTAGCAATTTCTACTGATAGCAAATAGACTGGTAGGAGCAGACAGCAGATCTCCAACATCATATTTCTCTATAAGCATCTGTTAGGCCTAATCAAAGGAAAATTGGGGCTGGGGAAGGAATAAGAGTTTGGCTCAGGTGTAATTTTTTCTACAGGTTATTCTGAAGTACAATAGAATATTTTTTTCCAGCTCAGGATTCAACTCACTGGGTTGCTTGAAAAGAAATCTTTGAATTTAGACACAAAGGGCTTGATTCAACAGTATAAATTGAGATGTTTAGAGGCATTTGGGATGCCTTGGAGTATTTAAACCATATCCACGTGTGTGGCCGAGGTAACTCATGACCTATGGGGAAAATATTCATTTTCAGAAATGGTGTCTGGAGGCCAATCAGATACCCCACAACTCTTCAAATGGCACTAGACTTGTGTGTTCAATAACCACATCAAATCCCCAATCTTTATTTTGGAGTGAGTTGAATAAAAATGTTCTTACTAGTGACAGTACAATTAGTTTGCCAGTGACCACAGTTCTTGTGGACTGGATGTGCACAGACCCTGACACCCAGCACACATGGGGACCTTCCATGGAGGCATCTAAATGTAGGTTTTTAAAGCTGCAGGCTGTACATTTACTTTGAAAGGTAATTAGCAGGTATTGAGGCTTTAGAGATTAACTTTAGGCTACACTTCAGCAAAATAACAAGACTCTTTTTATTCTTGCAGGATTTTGCCAGAGTAAGAAGAGGAGGCTTGCCTGGATCAGTGCCCTCGTACCAGCAACATTTCCACTGCCTTGAGGAGGTGATTTTGATGGATTCCTCCTCTATCTAAACCCTTCTGCAAATGAGCATTAAAAGCAGCTTCCAGAGGGCATGTCCTGTTAGCACACCGCTTCTGGAGATCCAGGTTTTTCCTTGCTGAAGTCACTCCCTTTTTTGCTTTTAATACACAAGCCACTTTGCCACCTTGGCCACCTATTCCAGCCTACCTCACAGGGATGTTTGGATGTTCAATCACTTCAGGTTCATGCAGCTCTTGGAGGATGTGAAGCAATATATATATTATTATTTTATTCTCTCACAAAAATAAAATGTCTTCTTAAACCAATACCTGTGATCTTTGTTGTTATTAACAGTAATTTGCTCTGTGGTTTTGGCTCAAGGCTCAGAGAGTGATGAAATGTGTTCCAACAAGTGAGCACGTGCAGTCTCACATACTCCCAACTGATTTGGAAAAGGGAATGGCTAAAACAGCAATCAGTTTTGATGATGATAATAAAGCATCCAGGATGACAAGACTGAAAGTTGAGTGTGAAAAACTGTAGAGGCAACTCTTGATAGTGAGTGATTGGATGACAAAATGGCAACAAATAAACACCTCCAGTATTGCAAACTTTATATATATATATATATATAATATACATATATATAATGTATACATTTATATATATATATAAAAATATGTATACATTAAAAATACATACATACACTCATGACTTCACAAACACAGTAATGGGGGCTGAATTATCCCATCCCAGAAATAAGATTTAGAGTGATATGTAGATTGCTTTTAAAAATATCAGACCTGTTTTCCATACTGATCTCTACTCTCTGGTGACCAGTGGCAGGACCTGAAGGAATGGCCTGAGTTGTGTCAGAGCAGGTTTAGGTTCAATATTAGAAAAAGGTTCTTCCCCCAGAGGGTGGTTGGGCACTGAACAGGCTCCCCAGGGCAGTGGGCACAGCACCGAGGCTGACAGAGCTCAAGGAGCATTTGGATGATCCTCTCAGGCACAGGGTGTGACTCTTGGGGATGGTTCTGTGCAGGGCTGGGAGTTGGACTCGATGATCCTTGTGGGTCCCTTCCAACTCAGCATATTCTGTGGTCCTGTGACTATAACTGGTCTTGTTCAACTTACTACTACACACATGGATGATCTGTTCTACATCCCTCAAGTTTACCCCAGATTCTGGTTTTGGCTGGGCTGGATACTTTTCATCAGAGTAGCTGGTATGGAACTGTGGTTTGTATTTGTGCTGGAAACAGTGTTGATAATTCAGGGGTGTTTTTGTTATTGTCAAACATGTTCTTACACAGACTAGAGGCCTTTTTTGCTCCTCACCCCACCCCACCAGCAAGTGGTCTGGGTGTGCACAGGATAGCTGATCCCAACTGACACAAGGGATATTCCAGATCATCTGGTGTCATATTCTGCAATAAAACCTTGGAGAAGAAGAAGGAAGGAAGGAAAACTCAAAGTGATGGCATTTTGTCTTCCCAAGTCACTGCCACATGTGACGGAGCCCTGCCTGCCCATGGGAAGTGGTATGGCGAATGATTCCTTGCTTTGCTTTGCTTGCACAGCTTTTTTTTCAGGCCTATTAATCTGTGTTTATCTAAACCCACAAGTTTTTTCACTTTTATTTTTCTGATTCTCTCCCCATTCCACCAGGGGAGATGTGAACAAGCGTGGGATTGATCCCACAGTCTGGGGTTAAGCCACAACATCCTAAATAAAACTCTGGTATTAAATCTGGATGAATTCAGAACAGGCTGAGCCCCAGATTTCCCTCCTGTCCCAATGAAACCCATCTCTAGTGTGTAACTCCAAACAGGGTTGTCTCCACTTCTGTCTCTAGGTGCTTCACTTCGTGCCATAAGGGTCTTGCATTTCACTCCACTAGCCACCCTCACTTTAGGCTCATTCTTTCATTTTTACCCAATTTCTAGGGAGCCCCTTGAGTGTTCATCTCCCCTGTGCACTCTCCACGACCCCTGAGTGGAGCCTGGGGTTGGCCTTGTGTGGGATGACTCTCACAACTCTCCTGTGCTGATGGCCCTACAGGGAGCTGCTTCTCCCAGATGAGTTTCCTGACCCATCTCTGTCCTGCAGTCACCCCTGAGAGTTCTTCCCAAAAAGTTCCTAATTAGTTCCATGTCTATTGAGAATTTCTCTCCCAGGACACCACTGGGTTTTTTCTCTTGGAAGGCTGGTGGGATGGCAGCTGGAATCAAACCCTTTGATAGTGTTCAAGCTACGGGAGAAGAGAGACCTTTTGGTTGACGTTCACCTTACAAAGCCAATGCAGGACCTCAGAAAACCTCCTCCCTGATCACCTGAAGAATAGATCAGTTTTCAAAATGCTGATTGGAATATGGACTTTCCAAAGATTTGCTGGTTGGTGACTTCTTCCCCTCACAGTTCTCTTCCATGGCAAGGACACACACACTGGAGGTGGTCCCATGACTGGTCTTGGACTACAACTTCAGTTAATAATACTGGAGTTCCCCCCCTGAAACCTGGTTTCATGCATGGGGAGCTTCTATTGAGTGTTCTGTGAAGGGGAACGAACCCTGTGTACCTTCCACCCACTGTCACCTTCACTGTGTCTTCAAATGCCTGTGCCTCTCACCATCATTTTTTCCATGAACTTAATTTTGGGACAGGGGAACTCAACACCACTTCTTGCTGCCATCTGTTTATTTACTCCTAGACCAGAGGAGATTGCCACTAGTTCAATTCTCTCCTTCTTCTCCAGCAGGTTAGTTATCCATCAGTTGTAATCAAAGGCAGGGAATCTCCTTCAAATCCAAAGACATTTGAATTCCTTTCCCCACAACTCAGGAAATAGACCACAAGTGCCAATTTCCCGAGGTGAAAAGGCAAATTTTCCAAGTCCCCTGAAGGATCCATGAGCCAAAGAGACAAATTTATTTTTTCTGGGTGATGAAATGCCATTTATTCACAAGGGCAGGTCCCATACAAAACTCCCCACCCCCACTCCTTTACTACCAGGTCAAATATTAACTCTTACAGACACATCAAGATCAACAGCTTCCCATCAGTCACAGTTTTGATGCATCTCTGCACCCTGGAGACTGTTTGCCAGCATCTTCTCCTGGTGCTCCAGGAGAAGGAAGAAGTGGAGCACCTTGTCCAGGCTCCCATTCCCCAGTGCCAAGCAGGAGGCTGTTATCAACCCAGACACATTTACCTTTCCATGGAGGGAGCCTCGACCCAGGACAAGCATTGCTTCCATTCTCCAGCTGGAGCTGGGGGAGGGAGGTGAGGAGGACAGAGCTGTTCCCTCTTTCCTTCCCTCTCCCTGATGCTGTTTGGTTCCAAAGAGCACTGAACGATGTGTGGCGGTGCGGGCCGACCCCAGCAGGGTTTGCTCAGCAGCCTCACCCCCCAAAACAAACACCCCTGCCCCTCATGGGACAGGCAGGAGGGGAATTATGCAAGGAGTAGAAAAGCATGTTTTCCTTCTTCATTAAACACTGGATTTTTACAAGCAACCTCCACTCTTGACTGTTTCCTTACAGCTGCCCGTGTTTTATGATCATGGACTACACCTTTTTTCCCCTCTTTTTGTCCATGATGTTTCTGGAAGTGGAGCTGAGGGTCCATGTGGATGGAGTGCCTGTCTGAAACCCTGAGCAGATGCTCAGAGTGGTTTGGGTTGTGGGGTTTTGTCTATGTCCTGTCTCACAGATCAGGAACCAAAGAGCTGCTCAGTGTTCCCTAAAGCTTGGCTTAAAATTAGTTTTGAGTGCATACACAGAGAGTGTTTTAATAAAAAAGACTGACTCCTCAAAACTTCTTTTCTCATGTTCAGGGGGAAAACAGAGGAGAGGTGACAGAACAACAGTTCATTTAAGAGCCTGTGCCCACCTCAGCTCTCACAGCTCCCTGGCAGAGGTCTGAAGATCCACTTCCTCATCCCATTCTCCAAGAATTTCATCACAGCAACCCACCACTGGCAGTCTGGGAGGTACAAAGAGAGAACTATGGGCTTCATACCCCCAAGCATCTTCTGGGTGTTCTGCCCATCACATTAATCAGACAGATGAGGGTTCCCCTCCTTCCCTTGGACCTCAGGGGGCCCTGGCAGTGCTGCCAGTCCTGTCACTCCTGCCAGCATTACATTTGTCCAACCTGCTGAGCAGGGACAAACCTTCACGGAGCATTGGCAGGAATTTGTTTGCTTTGCCACCTGTATCCTCTTGCCCCTCCTCAAACTCCTCATCTGCCCACAACAGTAAAGAGGATTTTTTGCTTATTTTAAAATCCTAGTCCTGATACATGGACTTAACATGTTTCTATAAAAAACTGAAGCACTTCCATGCCCTACACTTGACTTGCAGCCAGTTCACCAGTCACAGACCTCTCTGCCCTCTGTGTGCAGACAGAGCTCGCCTCCCACTGTTACTCTCCCTCTCTTCAGTTTGCTGTTCTCACTGAAGCAGTAAATAATTAAGCACCTTCATGACCTGGTTTCATTAATGATTCTTGGCTTGTATGGTTTGTCCCCCAAAAAAAAAATGTGCACTTGAATTTCTCATATGCCCCAGGAGTGGCATTGCTTGGAGACAAGCACAAGTATTAAGAAGAGCCTGCACAAAGCTGGTGACACTTCCTCTGGTCCACCTTTTCTACAACTGCTCCTTCACATGCATGAAAAAAAAAATAAATCAGATTTTATTTTCAGATGCAGAAATAGGTTACAAGGTGATGAGAGATGTGCAGACATGACACGAGTGGACTTGGTATGTTGAATCTATGATATCAGAGAGATGTGAGTCTTTTCATAACCTTTTCATAGCTTCATCGGGAAGCTGAGTGACAGCAGGAGAAAAAGTCATTAAACCAAGTTCATTTGGGGCAAGAATAAATAGTTTTAGACTCTCCATGCAGGCTCAACTTTGGAAGAAAGTTCAAACCATCAGAGCAGGGTGTGGGGGATTCATTGCCTGTAGCAGCAGTGAGTAACATGACCTTATAATTTTCAGGACAGAGCTGAAGGGGAATCAGGCTGCAGTCTCCTAGGAGAGTGTGGCACAGCACACAGTGGTGTCCCTTACAGTCCTTTCTGTCTAATGACTTTTTCTTTGGGGTTTGGTGAACCCCACTGCTAAAGTCATAAATATAAAATACAGAGAGAAACTGAGTTCTGAACCATACTGGAAAACACCTGGGAGATTGGAGCTACTAACATGTCTGACAATTCCATAACCAGGAGGGGGAATATCCACAACCCTTTCAGCCCTACCCAGCCTTCTTCAGGTGCAGCCCTACAAGTCCAATCCAAGCAAGGACTAAAGCTCTGATCCTTTCCTACATTCATCACCATTTTCACAGAATGGTTTGGGTTGGAAAGGACCTTAAAGCTCATCTCGTTCCAACACTCTGCCATGGGCAGTGACACCTTTCACTAGCCCAGGGTGCTCAGAGCCCCAGTCAGCCTCACCCTGAACACTTCCAGGGATGGGGCAGCCACAACTTTTCTGGGCAACCTGTTCCATTGTCTCACTGCCCTAACAGTGAAGAAGTTTTTCCTGATGTCTAATCTAAACCTGCTCTCTTTGAAGCCATTCCCACTTGTCCTGTCACTACATGCTCTTGTCTCCAAGGAGAAGGGTCTGTTCTCTCCTTGCTTTACACTGCGCTGCCTTTGCTCACCATGCCTGGTGGTTTGGGGGAAGGACAGGCTGTCACGAGACCGTGGCCAGGAGCCACAGGGCACCATCAGTTCCGCATGGTTTACAGTCCTGTGGACCACAGGAACCCACCTCCCTCCTCCTCCAATCCCTAGTCCTCCCCGGGCGCAGCCCACCAGCCAGCACGGGGTGGTTTGGCTGCTCTGCTCAGCTGGGAGACACGGTCATTGCTCAAGTCAGGCATCTCCTAACGTGGTAGGTTGCAACACCTTCATACATCACCAGTCTCCATAGAAACAGGTCAATGAACTAATTGTTCTTCAGGCAGCCACTCCTCCACCCCCTCGGGTCTCTCCCAGAGCTTTATAAGCAGAGACACCAACCGTGCTCGGTCTCGGACAGCTTCTGTTCACACTGGTGTTGTCTCCATTCCTGCAAAGTCTATCTTCCTACAGGCTGCCAGCCATGAGAATCCTTTTCTTCCTTGTCGCTGTTCTCTTCTTCCTCTTCCAGGCTGCTCCAGGTAAGGCTGGAAACAGATGAGAAGGAGGCTAAAAGGGTGCATCTGCAGAGAAGTTCATTAGATCCCAGTGCCGAGGTTCAGATTACCTCTGTGCTCTTGGAATCCACCACTTTCATATCAGAATTCCCCCTCCTTGGTCATAGTCTTAATCTTCAAAATACTAAATTCGAGGGCCTTGATAGTCTTCCCCACGGTCTTTTTCTAGCATCTTGCATTCCAGCCATACGATGGCATGATGGGAAAAAAAGAGATGCTCTTCTGTATTGACCTTGGTGCCAGGGAATGTTCCCATCTCATTTTGAGTGCCTTCATGAGGCATATACAGAACATCCAGGGGATCAGGCTCAGCCAGCACAGGTTTAGGAAAAGCAGGTCCTGCTTCACCAACCTAATCTCCTCTATGGCCATTTAGTGAATTAGGTATCTACCTAGAATTTAGTAAAGCCTTGACACTGTTTCCCACAGCATTATACTGGAGAAACTATCCACTCATGTCTTGGACAGTGTCATTCTTCTCTGGGTTAAAAATTGTCAGGATGGCTGGGCCCAGAGAGTGGTGGTGAATGGAGCTACACCCAGTTGGGGCTGGTCACCAGTGTTGTTCCCCAGAGCTCAGTACTGGGGCTGGTCTTATTTAATATCTTTATCAATGTACCCTCAACAAATTTGCAGATAACACCAAATTGTGTGGGAGTGTTGATCTGCTGGAGGGTAGGAAGGGTCTGCAGAGAGATCTGGGCAGGATGGATCCATGGGCCAGTGGTGTAAGGGTCAACAAGGTCAATTGCCAGGTCCTGCACTTGGGTCACAACAACCCCCTGCAGTGCTCCAGGACGGGGGCAGAGTGGTTGGAAAGTTGGAAGAGGACCTGAGGGTGCTGGTTGACAAAGACTGGACATAAGTCAGGTGTGCCCAGGTGGGCGAGAAGGCCAATGGCACTTGGACTGTACCAGCAATAGTGTGGTAGCAGGGCCAGGGCAGCACCTATCCCTGTGCTGGCACTGCTGGGGCACCTCCAGTGCTGGGGGCAGCTCTGGGCCCCTCAGACAAGAGAGACATTGAGAGGCTGGAGCGTGTCCAGGGAAGGGAACGGAGCTGGGGAAGGGGCTGGAGCACCAGGAGCAGCTGAGGGAGCTGGGGGGGCTCAGCCTGGAGAAAAGGAGGCTCAGGGGGGACCTTCTCGCTCTCTGCAACTCCCTGACAGAAGAGGGAGCTGGGGGGGTTGGACTCTGTTCCCAGGAAACAAGGGACAGGATGAGAGGAAGCAGCCTCAAGTTGCACCAAGGGAGGTTTAGTTTGGATATTAGAAAATCCCTTCCCCAAAAGTGTTGTCCAGCTCTGGCACAGTTGCCCAGGGCAGTGGTGGAGTCCCCATCCCTGGAGGGACTTAAAAGCCATGTGGATGTGGCACCTGGGGACATGGGTTAGTGGTGGCCCTGTCACTGCTGTGGAAACAGCTGGACTCGAAGGTCTTAGAGGGCTTTTCCAACCTAAACAATTCCATGATGATTATATTGAGGCAATTCTTAGGCTGATACTTAAGGATCAACTCTGCAATGTGAGAGCTTTCTCTTCTCACATTCCCACCCACACCTCTGGACTGTGTATTCTAGATTAGAAGACTTCCTGTATTTTTGGGGAAAAAGTGGTTGTGGCTGTGGGTCTTTACCTGAACTCTGTATTATCCACATGAATTAAATGGGTATGGAGCCCCTGCATCATTCCAGGCTATTTGGGGGTCTTTGGAGCAGTTTAAACTATCTCAGTGACTGCTTTAGCTTGCAGTAGTCTCAAATCTTTACCTACTTTCCTAGACCGTCAAATGTCTGTCAACTCAAAAAAAGAAATATAGAGCCACTTGGGCCAAATCCAGGCACTTGTAGGAGCTTTAGACAAAGCCTGTGCTATAGGATTTGGGATTGCTTTCTTGGACATTTCCTATTTTATGCATCACAAAATGTATTCTTCATGTCAAAAAATCTGTGATCCCTGAGATGGCTTCAGGTACAATCCCAGCAGAGTCTCTGGGAAAGGGCCACAAGTTATTTAATATCTCTCCATGAAGACTTACACACAGAAAAGACCCATGACACTACGGCGCTTTTTAATTTAAGAGACAAGGGAAACTGAGGTCTAAAGATGTCTTTAAAATCACCTGAGTGACATCAAAAACACATAATCCTTGAATAATATGTGATTAAGAGAGAGGACTTGAGAACCACCAGGACAAAGTGATTGAAATAGATGGTAGATAGAACCTACTAACTTAGAATAAAGCTGTCAAACCTCTCAAGTTGGAGATGAAGTCCAATCTGATGACAGGAACCACATACCATGTCATATAAATCCGATACCTCGACTCTCCAATCCTCTGCTGTGACAAATGAACATGAATATTCTCTTGTTTACTTTCAGCTTCCAGCCAGGAAACCTCTGACACCGTCACCTGCCGGCAAAGCCGGGGCTCCTGCTCCTTTGTTCCATGTGCTGCTCCTTCGGTTGACATCGGGACCTGCCGTGGTGGGAAGCTCAAATGCTGCAGATGGTAAGAAGAATCCCTGCAAAGAAATGCTGCTGCACCAAGAGCAAATAGAATTATTGGGCTTTTCCCCCTTTTGGCATCATAGAGCCCCTTTTCCAGTGCCCTACGCCCTCCAAAAAACACCTTTAGTTGCCAGGGTGTGTGTCCGGCAGAAAAAAGGTAGAGCCTTGTGGTGTTAAAAAACTCCAGGCTGCTCTCTCTGAAAAAGAGAGACTATTTACAAGGGCCTGGAGTGACAGGACAAGAGGGAATGGATTCAATCTGAGAGAGAGTTTGTTTAGATTAGATATTAGGAAAACATTCTTTACTGCGAGGGTGGGGAGACTCTGGCACAGGTTGTCCAGAGAAGCTGGGGCTGTCCCACCTCTAGAAGCATCCAAGGCCAGGTTGGACAGGGCTTGGAGCAACCTGGGCTAGTGGAAGGTGTCCCTGCCCATGGCAGTGGTCGGAACTAGATGGTCTTTAAGGTCCTTTCCAAGCCAAACCATCCTGTGATTCTATGAAGGGCATGGAGGAAAGTGAGGGGATCAGGCACTTTCTCCAGTGTTGGTCTTTATTCCTAAACTAGTTTTAGTGTTAAACTGTATCCTGGCAGGCATTCTGGGTCATCAGCAGCCGCAGCTGAAGAGCTGTGGCTTGTGCTGAGAGGTGGCAGCCACATCCTCTGTTTTATCTGGGTTGTCTTATGACCAGAAACAGAGTTTCAGATCACAAGTATCTCCAGTTGTCTTTAATCTCATGTGTTACCTTATGCCTTCAGCAGTCTGAAGTGTCCAGGTAGAACTAGTTTGGTGGATGATCTAAGCACCTAACTTTTCTTTGTAGGGCACCCAGTTCCTAAATTTGACACCTCACTGACCACTCAGACAAGAGCTCTGGACATCTGAGACATCTCCTGTCTTTTGACATCGATGGATCCTGTCCTCGGTGCAACCCTGGGGAGCCTTTCCCATGGGGGTGAAGGCCCTCAGGAGCACAAGAAGATCTGAGGACGAGTTCTTGTATCCCAATAAAGATATTTGCAGCTTCAACTCCAATAAAAGCAAGCTCCTGTGAAACCCCATTGCTGATATCTACTCATGTATCAGAGTGGCTTTTGTTGTTTTTATTGTCTATAAAAATCAGCCTGTGAATGAATTTTATTTAACTAAATTAAGTCCTGTTAAATCATCCTGTGTTGCAGCAATTTGGGTGGCAACATATATATTAATAAGTCCAAAAGCACGAGAGCCCATTCCTGCTGCCACTCCAGCCCAGAGCCCCGGGCTGGGTTTCAGGAGACAGGCTCAGTTCTCTGCTCCCCTTACACAGTTACATCTGCCAGCCCAACCTGAAATGCTGGGAATGGCAAGGCAGGGAAACCCCTGGGTGGCAGAAGGCCAACTTCCTTAGGGCTTGAAACTGCCTCACCACATTCACATCATTCTGCTCCCTCTGTCTCTATTTAGCGTAGACCAGCCCCATGTCAGTGGAATTCTATTTCCCTGGATCCTAAACTAGTCAAAATGCTTTTCCCTGTGCTCTGCTGTCTGGAGTCTGTGTACCAATGCTCATCCCCTCCAGACTCATCCCCTCCTTCCTCTCCCCATCCCTATTATCCCACAGTGCTAATGCAAAGGCCAAAAGGATTTGAGACAAGGGATGACTCAAAGAATCCACACTGTCCATGCCAGGAGTTGCTATGGATAGTTTCAGGACTGAATATGACCAGTTTGTGCCAGCTTCCTACAAGCCTAATCACAGTGGGTTTGGAGAATCACAGAACCATGGAATAATTTGGGTTGGAAAGGACTCTAAAGATCATCTTGTTCCACCTCCTGCCGTGGGCAGGGACACCCTCCCCTATCCCAGGTTACTCCAAGCCCTGTCCAACTTGGCCTTGAAGTTATTATTGACTGTTAATGGTCAACCTAATAATGAACAGGGCCGGGTCATATTTCTATCTATGTGTGGGTTTGGTTCCTTCTTCTTTTCTTGGACAAGAAACCACAAGGCACATCTCACACTGACCCCAGGTGAGATGGGAGCCAGATCCTCCAGCACAAACACACACCAAGACATTTCCTCACAGGTATAAGGATTGAATACAACTCCTCTGGAGCAAGTTTACTAAAATTTATTGAGATATGAAGACTATGAAGTACAAACACCCCCAAATGAGAATTCAGTGTGTCCTGGAGCCTTTGTCTTCTAGTACTATTCAAATTATTGCTAACCCTAAAAGGAAATAAGGCAAAGAATAGCTGTTCTGAGGGCCAGAGGAAGAACTTGTTCTGCATCCTCTCATGGGGACAGACTTCTGAATGTGTCTGATCTCTCTGGGATAGAAGCTGATTGACACAATATAATTTCAACAGCAAAACCTTTTTAAAAATGAGAAATATTGTTGTTTTCTGGGTGGTTCAATAATTCCTTTCAAGATCCCTCAGGTCATTAAGGCTGTTTGTGGAGGAGTTTGTTCTGTTTTTGTAGTTCATGTTTTGCCGTGCTCACGTGTGTGTTAAATGCATATTTTCTGCTCAAAATTCCAGATTTTCTGATGGGATGATGCATCTCTTAAATTTCCAGAAGCTCTGCTTAGCCCATCTGAGATGTCAGTGGTCACTAATCGTACTGCAAAATAAAGGAAAGAAATTTTCACATTTTGCAATCCAGGGAAGGATTTCAATACTAAGCACAGAAGGGACATTAGAATCAGTGGAGGCAGAGTTTAAGTTTTCATGGATATTTGTTTCTGCACTTTCATATCAGAGTAAACATGTAGGCTGAAATTTAGGATTCTAGTAAGAAATTCAAGGGGAAAAAAATCCCCAAAACAAAACATAGAATCATGGAATGGTTTGGGCTGGAAAGGACCCTAAAGCTCATCTCATTCCAACCCCCTGTCATGAGCAGGGACACCTTTCAGCAGACCAGGTTGCTCAAAACAGTGAGCAAATATTTTGGTTTAATCTAAAACAGGAAAATGATGAAACTGGAGAAAATATCTTGCAGAACAATGTGACTTTCAGGCTGCTCTTCTGACTGTGAGACCTGGCAGGCTTTGCAACGTGGAACATGCAGGTTTCCTACAAACCTCACCCAAAAGTCCCAGGTCTCCAAACAGTCTGCACTTAAAAGACAGAATTAACACATCATGAGCAGTTTGAATCAGCTAATGGGAACAGTAGAAAGAAAGAATTCATCTCTAGTTAATTCATTCTCTCTGCCAAAGAGATTTCACTGTGATCTTTCCCACAAGGCACTTGAGCTGCACCATTAATGATACAGAGGGAAATAGTGAGGAAATCCTCAGGAAATCCTGTATCTGAGTGTACAGTCCCTGCTCCCTTACTGGAGGAGTTTTGCCTCTAAAGGGCAGACTGAGTGTGTGAAAATGAGTAATAAACCCATTACCCCAAGAAATCCCTGGGAAAAAAGGTCAGGTTGGACAGGGCTCGGAGCAACCTGGTCTAGTGCCTGTGGCAGGAGGGTGGAGTGAGATGAGCTTTAAGGTCCCTTCCAACCCAAACCGATCCAGTGATTCCATGGATCATCACATCCATAACTCACCACGGTCCTACAGCAAGGGACCCCTCGCTGGCAGCGCCCAAAGGACCTTGTGTTGGGTGGGGGACAGTGGTCAGTGGAACAAACACCCCCAGCCTGTTTGCACTGCACCTCGTTGTTGGGGGCACGCATGAAACCTGCACAAAACAACACAGAAACAACATAAAGCCTTGATTTTTCTTCCCAAAAGAAGCTAAAAACAATTAAGGCTGTGGCATGACAGCAGCGTTCTAGTCTGCCTGCGGGCTGGCCACATCCACACCATTAAATTCCCTTATTTTCCAAACTGGGAGCCTTCAGTGCATCCAATGGTTCCAGTTGCTGTCTGTTCACAGGTAAAGTGTGTCCAACGTGCTGGAAGCATTAGTTGGCCTTGGGTAAAAGGGACTAAAATAATTTCTATTTCTGTTTCTACTTCTGTTTCTATTTCTACTTCTATTTCTATTTCTACTTGTATTTCTATTTCTCTTTCATTTCTATTTTATTTCTATTTCACTTCTATTCCTATTTCATTTTATTTTATTTCTATTTCTACTTAAGTCTCTCCATACTCACGATTTTCCCTCTGCGTTTCCTTACATTTTATGTAACTCTTACCTGAAGTGCCTTGGAGCATTAAGAGGAGAACAGCAAAGAAAAGGGAAAAGATCTTCATGTCCAAATTCAGTGCCACCAAATACAACAGCTACCAAGGAAAAATCAGAAAGAAGTCGAGCACTTAATCTGCATTTGTCATCATCCAGTACAAACACTATTTATGGCATATAAGCTGCAGTTTGTTAATACAAAATGCCACTTATGCAATGTTTATAAATGTTCTAGAATAAATATACTGAAATACCAGTTTTAAGGGAAGATATATTTGAAAGCATGTTGCATAAGAAAAAAAAGATTATTTATGGCTATAAAATTTAAAAGAATTAGATTAATACTGTTAATTTCTTTCCATCAACTTCAGTGATAGCCTACACCAGCTTTAGTGAAGACCCTTTATTTGAATCCCATAGAAATAACTCTGGATGTTAAAACTTCAAACAATTTAAAAAAATTAATTATCTTCCTCCAAAATTAACTTCCTCCCTTCTCCCTATAACACCTTTATAACATGAGCCAGCTGAAAGCCCTGAAGTGTCTCTCCACCACCATTTCTTGATGCAGATTCCAATTACCTTTTGAAAATAATGCAAACTAATACAGTAATTAGGAATCATCATTATTGACTGTAATAATCAGCCAAATGCATTACTGAAACACCAAGCATTGTACATTTTAGAGGTTTATGAGAATTTAAGTTATAATTAAATTAAACAATATAATCATACATATTGGATGATGAATTTCTCTTTAGAGAAGCAATGAATTTTGTCAAAAAATCATGTGGTTTTCTCCTCACTGGTTGAAACTGGTGTGGAAACTACACCTTCCTCATCCAAGTCCTCATCCAAGAGGACTTCAGGAGAGGGACCAGTCTGTCCTACCTGCTTTCTCCTAAAGGGTGGCTTCCCAAAGTGATGTCTTGCCCCAAAATAACAGTCTTTATATACTCCTGTTGATGGCAGAGCTGCCACAGACCAGCTGGCCAAGGACATGGACTTCTCACAGCAATTCCCAGCAGCTGAAATGTCACTTCCCAGCAGCCCAGGAGGAATGATGACCGCTCATGAACTCCCTTCCCTTTCCCTGGCGCACGAGTTGGCTCTTCCAAAAAGCCCCTGACACCACCCTGGTTTGTGTACAACACATCGATCCATCGTGGGCAGTGAAGGAAGTGTCCAGGGACAGACACACACTGGAGTTGGATCCAGCAGGGACCTAATTCCACAGGGCTGTCCCACGGCCATGTGCTGGTGGTGACTGCAAAGAGATCGTCCCTGAGGCCTGGAAATGCCTCCACAGCCTCTGAACAGCTACATTAGGGAAGCTCAGTTTTTGGAATGACTCTCCTGTGTGTAAGCCAGGTGAGAACCCTCTGTGTTCATCAGAGAGTGGTTTGGGTTAGAAAGGACCTTAAAGATCATCTCGTTCCAGCCCTCTGCCATAGGCAGGGACACCTTCCACTATCCCAGGTTGCTCCAAACCCTGCCCAACCTGGCCTTGGACACTTCCAGGGATCCAGGGGCAGCCCCAGCTTCTCTGGGCAACCTGTGCCAGGGACTCTCCACCCTCACAGGGAAGAATTTCTTCCTAATATCTAATCTAAATCTACCCTATTTCTATTTGAAGCCATTCCCCCTTGTCCTATCCTTCCAGGCCCTTGTCCCATGTCCCTCTCCAGGTCTCCTGGAGCCCCTTTAGGCACTGGAAGGGGCTCTCAAGTCTCCCTGGATCCTTCTCTTCTCCAGGTGAACACTCCCAGCTCTCCCAGCCTGGCTCCAGAGCAGAGGGGCTCCAGCCCTTGGAGCATGTCCATGGCCTCCTCTGGACTCACTCCAGCAGCTCCATGTCTTTATTCTGGGGACTTCAAGTGGGGTCTCATATGAGTGGAGGGAGAGAATCCCCTCCCTTGACCTTCTTGTCACATTTTCATTCTCATACATTTACCACATCTGTATTCTGCTTATGCCAGAGGAGATAACTATTGTTTGAATAACTAAACTTTCATGGAAGCACCCACTCCCATGCACCCACTTTGTAGGTGGCCAAAGGAAATAAGCTCCACGAAACATGTTTTGATAAAATATGTGTCCCCAGAGGATTTGGACCAGAAAGATTGATGGCAGCACTGGTATAACCTGAACTCTGAAGGCACCCTGTGAGCCCAGAGTTGTGTTTTCATTATCACACCACTAAGAGCAGGAAAAAACCCCAACATTCCTGTACTCCAAAGAGCATCCTACTCAGGTCACCTGCCTCCCACAAGATGGCAATGAAGAGCTAGTGCTGAAATCCCCCTCCAGCAGTTTTATTCAGTCCAGAGGATGTAAATTATTCTGGCAGTGGGGTTTTATGGATTTTCTCCTTAATTATACTGATGTGTTCTGATTCCCAGTGTTGATATGTGAGAGAATGATGATTTCTGACAGGCCAACTCAAAGCCCCCTGTATTTTCCAATCTGTTGTGGACTCCTGTGATGGACAAAAAAACCTGCTGTTACTCTCAAAATCATGTTGAACCTAACAGATAACAGAGGAAGATCCAGGGAGAACGAGTCTGGGATTCCTTTTGCCTTGGAAGCAGGAGACAGACAATGATAAGAGCCTGGGGATGTGGGACACATTTAATTCCCTTAGAAACCATCAGTGTCTGTGTCACAGATGCCCCAAATCCTCTTAAGCCCAAAATGTATGATAGGAAAAATCAGAATAGGTGCTTTAACCACCCAAAAAGAACACACCTATCTTAAATCCCATTCCTGTAAAATTTAATTGATGGAATGTGTATATGTGCTCTTTAATAGGTAGGAATATTTGTTTCTATGATTTGGATTTTGGTTTTGTTCTTCAAAAGAAAACCAACGAAAATCTGGGTCGTCAAGTGTGGAACTGTAAAGAGGCAGAAACAGACACTGTGATTATTTAAATGCATAAATGAGTTCTTCGAGGCACAGAGCTCTGAACTGAGCTTTTGGGGTCACCTCCTGAAAAGCAACTTGAAATAGGATAAAATGACTCTTTCCTCCTGTTTTCCTACTTTGTGGCTGTGCCATCTGCCCCAAGTGGTACAACCTCAAATATGAATCAAGACTGGGATAAGATCTTCAACTAATTTATTTTATTTGTTGTTATATTTGATGGAAAACTTACTTTAAATATCTTAATATTATAATTAAACTGTTATTTTAGTTACCCTATTAACTCCAAATATTATTTTAGCTACTCAAGAATACAGAAGTGATGCATTTTCCTGACCTGTTTCTTGCCAGTTAAACACATGTAATTAAAGAATAATGCAAATCAATTAATATTGTAATACTGTAACCTGAAAGCATTTTGACAGCTGAAATATTCAGTTTCCTTTCTTTGCTGTGCTGCAAAAGATACTGTGTGGAGTCCCAAAAATCACACCTTTCTTTTGTACAGATAACATTTGCAAGCACATATATGTATATATGTGTGTGTGTGTGTATCTATATATATATATTTGTATGTCTGCATGTATGCATATATATATTTATAATTTACAAATGTTCTAAGAGAAATAAGGGCTGAATTTTCTAAACTGCTTTATATTTTGTCCTCACTGAAGAATATGCAAATAGATAAGACCAATCCAAAGAATCTAATCTGTGCTTTACTCAGGAATAGTCAGGATATTAATTTAATAATTGTTTATTTAAACTTAGACATATTCTATGATGATATTTCTTACTCTTCCATTTCTCTACAGCCCTCCTAGCAAACCCACACTAACAGAGATATATTTATGCATAAAATGTTTTAATATGAATGTGTGGAAGGACTCTTCTAAATCTCAGTTGGCTTTTTATCACTCAGCAGGTCACAGACTTCGTCCTCTGGGAACATCCAGGTCTCAATTCCTTTTTTCACACTTAGACAAGTACTGCCTGAAATGTCCCTGTGTCCTGTCCATCCTCCCTGGTTTGGTGTCCTCTCTCCTGACCCTTGTCCACCAGCCCCAGGGGGATATCTCAGCCAGTCCAAAGCACCCCAAATCACTCTAGATTAGTGTGAAAGCTACTGGGTTAAACCCTGTGTGTCCATATATCACCTCCATCATGCCACATCTTACCTCTGATGATGGGATGTCCCCAAGCAACCTGAGACCATAAGGATCCTTCACTTTTTCTCTGCCATCCTCTTCCTCCAGTGTCCTCTGTGCAAATGGCAGGAAGGACGACAGACCTTTGGTACGATTGCCCAATGTTTGTCCTCACAGCACCTCCACAATTTGCAATAAAATCCACCCAGGAACAGCCCTGCTATCCATTCAGTGGCCTTGGACAGCCCTGTGGAAACCTGCCCGGACCTGAGCTGGCCAAAACCTGCCTGGAAATCCAACCTGCTGCCAGGTGTTTCGAGCAGCAAAGCAGGGGGAGCTGCCCCTGCTCCCTCCAGGAATCGGGGCTGGGCTGCACCTCTCCCACCTCAGAGACTTCCAGCTCAGCAAGGACACCAACAAACAGGCCAGCTGCTTCCAAAGCCCCTGAAATACAGGGATAAAAGCGCTGCCTGGAGAACCAGGAATCAGAAATTCAGCTGTACATCTCCAGAGCAGCATTAGCATTTATCTGTTTTTCACTGACTGCAAAACCATGATTTATCCCACATGGAGTTTACCCAGGTGGGAGCAAACCCTAGATTTAGATAATCTGAAGGTGGACATCTGAGCTGCCTTTTCTTTCAGGGCACTCAAGCAGCTATAAAGCTGATATTTGGTCTCAAGGAAGATACTCCCAGCCCTGAGATTTCTTAAAACCATTCACAAAGAATCCTACAGAGAGAAACAGCCCGTTCCTGTGCCCTTCCTTACCCAATTTTGCCATCCCTCCTGGGCAGCAGGGTTTCTGGTCCTCCTGGCCAAGAAGGTCTATAAAGTAGAAGATGGTGACACTGCCAGCAACACCTATTCTCTTACATATTTATTTTTATTGGAGTAGGACATTGTCTCAAGGACACAGTTGTTGCAAAGGGCAAATTCAGGACTCCAGGACTTCACAGCAGTTTGAGGTTCCTCCTCTTCCTTTAGTCCAAGGTGGTTTTAAGCATTTTTAGACATATGACTCAATTTAAGAGCAGCAGCAGCAGCTCACACAAGTTCTGGGCTGCTGCAGTATTGTGTTGCCTGAATCAGGAATAGTTCCAGCATCTTTTAAGAATGACAGGATCATAGAATAGTTTAGGTTAGAAGGGACTTTAAAGATCATCTTAAAGCAAGCCTAGTTTTATCTTTCACATAAAGAATCCATAATCTGGACACTTCTGCTCCAACCCAACATCACCAGTGCAGTTATTGTCCATAAAAACTGGTGTCACTCAGCTCTCTTCTCCAGTACCACCCCATTCAGAAAGTTACCCTTCTTCCTGATATAATTTCCCTGCAAGTCCATGTTGCTTTTTCAAGCCACACATCTATTATAAAAAGGACAAAATGTTAGGAAGTGAAACAATGACCATGCAGTGGCTTCAACTTAGACAACAAAGCTGCACACCAAAGGCAGAACAATGATTACTTTCTGTGAGGGTGGTGAGGCCCTGGCACAGGTTGTCCAGAGAAATTGTGGCTTCCCCATCCCTGGAAGCATTCCAGGCCAGCTTGGATGGGGTTTGGAACAACCTGGGATAGTGGTAGATGTCCCTGCCCATGGCAGGGCATTGTAACTGGATGAGATTTAAGGTCCCTTCCAACCCAAACCATTCCATGATTCTACAAATAAGGAGCCTGCAGGACCAGAAGGAGCAGTCACTGCATGTTCCCAGGTATTTTATGCAACCCTGTGGTCTCATGTATCTTACACAGACTTGGATGGTCCAAGATGGGTTGCACAAAGATCAGGGGGTTTGTGGTGAAAGCAGTCTCAAAGTGGACCTTCATTTCTCCTTGGAAGAAACCAACATTCAGGAGAAATTTGGCCAGAAAAGGCTTTTTTTCACTGACCCATGACTGTGCTGTCACATCCCCAAGTTTGGGGCTGGTGCACCCAGAGGAGAACAGACGGACAGAGCAGCATTGATCCTTGCCATGTACTTGATTATCACAACTTTTTAACAAAAGACCATCTTTCTTGATAAAAATAGCTTCACTGTGTGCCTCTGACAGCTTACTGGATACCTCCTGTAGCTTGTTTAGTGCCTCCTGTAGCTTTTGCAGGCAGCTCTGCTCCTGTAGCAGCCTGGCCTTTGCAGCAAGGCTTCTTAGCTCCATGCTCAAGGCAAAGGCAAAGCAGATCCTACCTTTTATCAGTCCTTCACACAACCTCAAGTCCAATCCTCGCAGAATGGCAGAGCTGCTGCATCCCAGTGTCGCTGGAAGGCCCCTAGTCCTAGAATTGGTCAGGTAGGAAAGGACCTTAAAGCTGTTTCTGTTCCTTCCCACAGCAATGTCTGCAAGGAAGGACGTGCCGGACGAACCCCCTGAGGGAGATGCTGGCCAGGGTGGCCTGGCAGTGACATGGAAAGGTGCAGAGAACCATCTCACTGTGCTGGACAAGGAGCTGGGAGCTGCTGGCAGAGGTGAGGGTACCAGGTGAGGGACCCTGTAGTGCCTGATAGCCCAGTCCAGGCCAGAGGCCACCCCCACTCGCTCCAGTAGCTGCACTGGGACCCCCCTCAGCCCAGTAGCTGCACTGGGACCCCTCTCAGCCCACAGCTGACACCATGGTCAGGGGCACCTGCACTCCCAGTCTGACTCCAGTAGCACCCAAATCCACTCCCACTCCCACGTCTCCCCAGTACCCTCAGCCCCTGCAGCACATGTTCCCCCTGCCCAGCTTTGGTTCCTGTCCTTGGCTCCGTGGTTGCTTTCTCAGCTCTGGGGCTGGGGAGAGTTTGGGCTCGTTCCCTTTTGTCCTGCAGTTTCCCAGCTGAGCAGCTCCCGATCAGAGATCATGGCTGGGATAAACCTTCTCAGCCCTCTGTCCATGGCACACACCAGGCTTGGGTCCCACTGCTGCCTACCTTGTCACCTGCTGAATCTGAAAAATCAGCCCAAAAGACTGCTCAGAGACCTTTTTTTATCTTTAAGCAGTAAGATATTTGTTTATTCAACGTTGGGAGCAAGCCAGCTCGCGCTGGACAAACTTGCTCAAAGGCTTCACACAAAATCAGCAGTTTTTATACAATTTTCGTATATGATTAAGTGCATATTCATGTGGTTACAAAATCTATCTATGCATGTTAATAACAGGCAGAGTATAGGTGGAGCTCAGGCGGGGCTTGGGGCGGTGCTTCTCTTGGCCCTCAATTTTGGTGGTACATCCGTTCTTCCTCCATGGGTCTGGGGGCTAATTCTCATCTTCCTCAGTTTGACCTCCCTTCTCTTCTATTGTTTTCAACCCGCTCACTGAAGCTGGGAGAAGGCCTTGGCTCCCAACCTGTTTCTTCTATTCAAATGTCTACTTTATCTTACTGCATCCTTATTTATTACTTCTAGGCCTATTCTATGTTTCTTTTACCATACTCTTAAGTTTTGGTCCAGTAGGTGGAAAAAACGAGTACAGATCGTTTGGATATTCATAGCTTGTTAGCAGGCCCAAATTTCTTAGTTAACTCTTTTAGTCCAGGCTCCTGTTTCACTGCCACTCACATTGGTTTCCCTGGAGCTCCTGCTTTGTGGCTTCCTGCTCTATTTACTGTCCCTTCAGACAGTGAGGGTGGTCCTTGACCAGACCCCCTGAACCGAGCAGACCCTCTCCTGCCACATCCCCTCCCCTAGACCCTGGCCCAGGGCCACCCCCCTGTCACTTGCCCCTGTGCACAGCACAGGCGCTCAAGTCGCCCCCAGCTGGGGCTCCCCCAGACAGAAAGGACACAGGGATCAGGCCGGTCCAAACCAGCTCCTTTATTATCAAAGCCTCCAAGGGATTCCACTGAAGCAGCTCATCGACTTGGTGCTTCCTAGTGCTGCCTTTGATCTTCCTCTGGCACTTGGGCTCCATCTTGGCCATTGGACTCATCACCACAAGGAGGGTTTTTGTTTTGCTCAAGGGCAAAGCAGAGGGAAATGTTTATGGCAGAAAGGGAAGAGGATTCTGGTTGATCAGGAAGTAAGGGAGTTTCTGAGTGAGGGCTGAAGTAACGCACCTTATTTCACCCAAATTTGTCAGCAGTTGGATACCATTGTCTTCCTGTGGCTTGACAGCATAAACATTGAAACAGCATTTTGTGGACAGCCTTGTACTCTGTTCTTCTAAACTGCAAAGCCATGGAGGTTCTTCCTTCCCATCAGAGTGGCATAACACTTGTCCAGCTCAGCAAGTGCTTCCTGCTTGGTAATTCTCTTCCAGGCCTCAGGGATTTCCCCTTTGCCCAGAAATTTCCCATTGTACAAGGTTTCTAGATCTCTTCTGAAACGACACACAAACCATTTCCAGTACACTTGCATGGATGGATCAGGAAGAATCTTCCAATTGGAACATTTAACGGCACTTGCAAAGTTACGACAAATCTCAATGACCAGGTGGTCTGTTCCACGCCACTTCCGTCCTGCCAAAAATTCTGGTCTATGGAAGACAAGCTGATGGTCCCCATCGTGTCCCCACATGGTGTATGTGCAGACAGCCCCACAAAAGGGACACTGCTCCCAGCACCCTGAAAACAGCTCCGCTGGGATGGTGAGAGGCAGCCTTTCAAACCAGCTCAGGTCAGCAGAAACAAATTTTCCCTTGAGCCAATCCCTCATTGCAGCCAGTGCTACCTCCATGGTTTTGTTAAATAACTGGAGGTCTGTGATCTCCTGATGCTCAATGCACCTCAGCTCACTTCTGGGCAAGTTGATCACCTCTGTCAGTTCCCTACAAAATTCATCCAGCCAGAGAGAGGTTTTGTCCTCTCTGTCATTTCTATCTTTGACCTTTTCAGTTGATGAAGAAACAGCTGACAGGATGTTTCCACAGAGAAGATCAAGGGAGGAAGCTAAAAACTTCTCCAGCCTCCTGTTCTCATCTAAACAGCACCTCAGAAAATGTAGCGCAATGTACATCTGAAAAAACTTTTTTGGGTGTTTAAGGTACTCCTTGAAATACTTGAACTTTTCTTCTTGTGCCAGGAATCTCAGGATACAAACCTCCAGATTGGCTCTGTTGCCCTGGAAATCTGGGAGTTTCTCCTGCATGTCTCTAGCAATGGCTTTAGCCGTCCTCTGACATGCAGGATGGAAGATAGATAGGGCAATCTTTTGACAAAGGAAGGCAGCAAAAGTTGGGACAGAAGTGGTTCCTTGGCAGGAAATCTGGAAATGTGTGAAGAAATCTTCTCTCTTGCTGCTCAGGTAGATGACTGGGTAATTATCCTTCCGGAATTCTTCGTGCATGGCTTTAAACCTTTCCCCTGCCATTCTGCACAGGTAGAGAGATAATTCTAGGCTGTAATCTCTGGTAAACGTACATGATGCATTGCTGGGGACAGAGTTCACACCTTTCTGTACTTCATTGAGTATTTCATGAATAAAATTTCGACTGTAATCCATTTTCTTCTGTTCCTTCTTATCAATGTTTGCCCTCACACACTGTATGATGTTCTCTGTGATGTCCTGCAAGTTGTTCACATCAGCATCGTTAAGGTCCAGCAGCAGCAAAGCAAAAAGGTTTTTCTTCCTGACATGTTTCCGCAAGTCCAAAGAAAATTCTCTGTGTTTGGGAAATGACCTAATCCGTGCATAAAATCCAGGCTCCTTAAAGTACTCCAGAAGGACATCTTCTATTTCCACATCAATATCCACCTGTTCTGGAGGGGGAGCAGCACAGGAGACTTCAGCAATCCACTTGTCCCAGACAGCAGTAAAGTTGTCTCTCAGTTCTCTCTCACTGAGGCTCTTGCCTTTCAGAGTCAGAGCCAACTCCCTGCTCCTTCTCAGCAGCTCGTCTTCATATTCTGAACTCCTTGCATCCAGTTTATGCTGGGTCTTCTGCAGTTCAATGAGACTCTCACATTTCTTTCGAGTTTCAAGAAGAAGAGACTCTTTCAGATCTTTCATCTTCAGCTCTGTGCTGCTTTTCCACTGGACCAAAATCTCACGATCTTTGTCTTCCCTGAAATACTTTTCCATGTCTGTCATGATGGCATCACTTGTCTCTTGCACGAGCCCTTCCAGGTGTTCTCTGGTGACTTGCCGCAAGTCTCCATTCCGAATTCTGTTGCCCAGTCTCATTTGTACCTCTGAGATGTGACTCCTCAGCCTCCAGGTCCACTGACTAAAGGCAGTGTCCAGTTTCCTGTACACAGCAATCTCCAGTGAATTCTTGAAAATGAAAAAGTTCTCATTCAGCCAAGCATTCCAGAGGTCACCAATACGAACTTTCAGGCTCGAGAGCCTCAAAATCCTGCCTTGTGACTCCTTCTTGGCAACCTGGAGAATTTTTCTCTTTAATTGCTGGATGTTGTGGCTGTAGGTGGGGTTGGGTGGTGCCATTGGGGGGTTTCCTTCCCACAGGTGAGCTAAATAGTGAACGTGGGTGTTCACATCAAAGTGGATGATGTCGCTGAAGGAGGAGATGTCACAGGATTCCTGCTGGGCAGCTGCCACTGTCATTTCATCCAGCATTTCCTGAAAAAGTCTTTGTCCTCCCAGGTTCTGTTCCTTGGCAGTAACTTCTCTGACATTTTGGTGGACAAAGAGGCAGCTTGGGGAAAGATGTACTTCCTTCATCCTCAGAAAAGCCTGCACAGTGATCTGAAGAACATCCTGCATGTCTGAGGGATTCTCCCCAAAGATGTTGATCAGGGTCATGTTGCTGATGCCAATGACAAAGGTGGCCAGCTCATTGTCATTATTCAGGGACTGTTTACTGGCCCTGTCTGGGGCACAAAGCCCCTTTGTGTCAACAACCAGCATGTAATCAAAGCCCATGTCCTGTTGCAGCTCCTCGTCCAGTGGGAGGAGCTGCATAAACACTCCCCAGGTGCATCTCCCTGCACTGACGTTGAACTGCAGCCCAAACATGGCATTCAGCAGGGTTGACTTCCCTGTGCTCTGCAGGCCGAGCACGGAGAGAACAAACACTCGTTTGTCCCCCAGCCTCTCAATTAGGCTGTCAAAAATTGCTCCCACCCAGTGCAGGGGGAGGCAAGAAGCATCCCCATCCATCAGCTCCACAGGATACCCTGAAACCATCAGATCTGCTGCAACTTGGGGCAGTTTGACAACATTTTCATGCCGTGAACTCATTACTTCCTTAGCTTCATAAATCTGC
This sequence comes from Manacus candei, assembly GCF_025592945.1. Taxonomy (NCBI): domain Eukaryota; kingdom Metazoa; phylum Chordata; class Aves; order Passeriformes; family Pipridae; genus Manacus; species Manacus candei. The sequence goes on along the minus strand of NW_026138055.1, from coordinate 7,144,657 downwards.
CCTACCTCTCTTAAAAGGTGCTCAAGGCCAATGGATGAGTCTTTGATTTCTTCAGAGAGGGCATTTAACTCACTGGGTGTTTCCTGGTCTTTCTTTCTTGCGCGGATTTCAGACCATAACTTGTGTTGGTCTCTCCTCAGTTCTTCAAGGTAACCAGAGGACAGGTCGTCCATAAAGACCTTCATCCACTGCAGGAAGTATTTCTTGGTATCTGCTGACTGTGACAGGAGAAAGCCAAGGAATGGGTTCATCAGCTGATCGAGGGGGAAAACTTGCTCTAATTGCTTTCTTCTTATTTCTGCCTTTAGGGATTCAATTTGGCTCCACTGGTGCCACAGATTTTCTTGAGGCAGGAGCTTGGAGTTGATCTCAGACAGCTTCTCTTTCTTCAGAAGAGTCACCAGCTCCTTTGCCTTTGCTTTGGCTGTCACACACTCGGGTTGATCCTCATCCACTAAGAATCCGTGCTGGCGAGCTTTGTCCAGGCAGGCATCCAGGCTGAAACGAGGGTTGGACCCTTCCAGGAGATTCCCGATTGTTTTGCTCAGCTCATGCAACACTACTCTTTCATTTCTGTTCTTGATCCCTATTGTTATGTTTTTGCTGGATTGTCCAGCTGCAACGTTCTCTTTGTCAGTGAGAAGACAAACCAGAGGCCTTTGTGACTGCGACAGGTCACGCAGAAGTTTTTTTCCTCTGTCGTACATGTGCTCAGACTCGGATACAAGAGCCACGTTCACAGCAGAGATCTCCTGTAAGAACTGCAGCTGTGCTCTGTGACCCCTGGCATCCCCATGCAGGTTACAGAAAGCCACACAGCACTCAAAGGTGTCATCAGGGCTTCCCCGGGGACAGTACCAGGCAATCTCCACAACACCTTCCATCAGCAAACTCTCTCTGGTGCTGCCTCGGCAATGGCGATGGAAAAAGGTGTCATGTCTTTGTTTGCTCAGCAGAGCATTGAGGAGCTGAGACTTGGAAAAGGAGGCAGAGGTGCCAATGCGGATGAAGGACACGATGGGTGTCTCTGCCTGATGGATGAGTTTGTTATTGTAACTGTTCATTCTGGGCTGCTGTCCCGACTTCTCCGCCTCTTTCCAACTCCTTTTGATTTGGCTGAGGGCCCAGAGTGGGAACTCGATCTGGGCAGTGCCCGGCTTGGGCACCAGCAGAGGCAGTGCCAGTTGGCAGAAGGCCAGCTTGGTTGCAATGGACTGTCTCAAGAAGTCATCAGCACAGTGGAAAATTGCCATCTGGAGGTCCATGGGGTGCACGTGGCCCTCCCTGCTTGCAGCTTCAGGGGCTGCTTCCTCCAAATCATTTACAACGTTTTCAAAGGAGTCTGAGGCTTCGTGCTCTTGCTCTGTGGTTTCTGGCACAGGGACAAGTCCTGGGTTGCTTCCCTCCCTGCAAGTCAGGTACCTCACCCGATAATCCACGGTTAAGAGCTTCTGCAAGAAGTGAAATGGCAGTTCCTGGTCCTTGCTGGGCTGTCTGTCATGCAGAGATGTCTTGCAGATGATGTGGAAATCTCCCATCCCCATTTTTCCTGGATAGTGACTTTCTAGTCCAAGGCGCTTGAGCAAGTGGAAGAACTCTTGGTTTGCAGTGGCTTGATTTGCTTTGGATTTGCTGCCACTTAACATGGTTTTGTACAAGTCACATTCCAGCATCTCCCAGTCTTTGCATTCCCTGTGCTTCTGGAGGAGATTCTTTATCCCTGTGGACCATAAGCCTTTCATGTGCCTTTCCATGAAAACTAAACGCTCCCTCTTCTGCTCTGGGGACAGCTCTTGACTTTCAGGTGTCACAGTCAGACCTGTCAGCAGAAGGGAGGCCTCAGCTCTGTCAGCATCTTGCTCCTTCAGATTCACATACTGCTCATGTGCCGCTTCCATTGCCTTTGCCATGTACTGAATTTCTTCATGTCCAAGGAGGCGCTGAAAAGTGTTGCTGTCCACCTGATACCCTGTGCTGGTTGCAATTAAGAGCACCAACAGTTGCATGTCCTTCTGAGCCCTTTCCTGGAGAGACTGGAGTGAGGAATGAATCGCACAGATTGTACTCCAGGTGGCTTCTATCTTTGCTTTCTGAATGGCAGTAGCAGACGTTCCTGGTGTGTAGGTGACAGCATGGATGTGCTCCATCATTTGCTGCAGTGTCTCCACGAGCTGTTCAAACTCAAAGGCTTTGGGAGTTTTGGGAAGCCTGTGCTCAGTCTGGAAGATCCATTGCATAATGAAGGAAGACTTGGGGAAGTTCTTGACAGAATTGATATGAGGATCCAGGAGGCTCCACAACAGTGCCTTGATAGAGGTGGAGTTTTCTGGAGGTGACTCCTGGCAACTCCTCACAGTGTTCACCAGGACCTCCTGCAGGGCTTTGTCCGACAGGCACACCTCAATCCAGACACTGGGGTTCTTGGTTTTTGCATTCAGATCCTCTTTTAGATCCATCAGCATGAGCAGTTTCCTTTCATCCACTGTCCCCTCCCAGGTCTTCACAAACTCCATGAAATCTCTGGCCTCTTCCACTGCACTGGCCAGTTCCTCTCTAAAAGTGGTGTCAACGCTCTGATTCGTCAGTGCTTTGTACGCAGCCCTGAGGGCACTGCTCATTCCATAGACAGACTGAAAATCCCTGCTGTGATTGCACAGGATGACCTCCCACACTGGGATCAGCTGGAAGCCACGGTCGATAACGCACCACGTTGAGTTATTGGACACAAGCCCATTCTTCCACTGAGAAAGAGAATCTGTCTCTGATGGGCCCCCTGTGTTGACCACGTAGAGCTGAATGTCTGTGAGGGAGCTCTCTCTGGCTTGGTCCTCGACAGAGGCCTTTGAGCTGGATATGGAAACAGTTGAGGCCCCTCCTCCACTGGCCCCAAAGCCACCGAGACTGGCCCCAACAAAGCTGTTCAGGGCATCAGATGTTTGTCGCTTCACCTTTTCCTGGTGCTCGTCTCTGAATCCTTCTGTATACGCCTTCCACCAGAATATCCCCCCAAAGTGGAGGGGACCCTGGTCGACGTGGGACCCAAACCTGTGGAAGAAGCTCTCCAGCAGTTTGGGCTTGTCTTCTTCCCGAGTGAAGCTCAAAAGCTGCTCCACATGTTGCAGCTCTTGCAGGGCTGCATCCGAGAGGAGAAGCTGATGCCTTTGGAAGAAGCAGGAGGCCAGAGGGATGTACTGGTACTTGGTGATGCAAAAGTAGCTCTGCTCAGAGTTGGACTGGTGGGTGTCCTCTGACTGTGAGGACCTGCTGTAATCTACACCAAGGCCCAAACTAACCCTCCAGAACTCGGCTTTGGCAGAAGCGCTGATGGTGAAGCCCAGTTGCTCCATGGACTTGGTGAAAGAGGATTCTGCTGCATTGGAGGAAAACTCCTTCCTCTCAAGCACTGATCCTTTCTCTGGACCGATGAGCTGGAATCCCTCAGGAACCCTGATGAGCTGCTCTCGCTTTGCCAGCACATCTTCAGCTCTGCTGGTTCTGTAGATGCCCTGCAGGGCCAGTCCCCCTGATGCCTGCCTCAGCACCTCTGTGTCGGGGATGTTCTCCCTCCTGCACACTGACGACTCCTGCTGCTCCAGCTGCTTCGAGTTGCTCTCCAGCACATCCGCCAAAGGTTTCTTTGGCGCTGGCTGGAACTCCTTGGGAATCTCCATGGCTTGCCATTGAGCCTCTGCTTTCTGCCTTACAGCATCCTGGCTCTGGCTGCGGCTCTTGGGCGTTTCTGTCAGCTCATTCAGGACTTGCTTGGCCACTCCTTGTCTCTGCTTTGTCCTCTCCAGGTGCTGCTTCTGCAGCTCCTCAGAAGTTGCTTTGTCGTCTGGTATTTTCAGGAGTTTCTGGAGCGCCTTTTTCTCCCAGGAGTGCCGCACTTGGCACTCCAGCTTAAGGTAGTCTTCATATTGCAGATGTTGCAGGGCTTCTGTGCACTGGACTCCCAGGATCTTGGACAGTTTGGGGAGCCAATATCCAACCTCCAGTCCTTCGTTCTGAAATACCTCTGCCAGGAGAGGTGCTTTTCCATCCCCTTTTTGGGTGTCCTTCTGTGAAGCCAGGAGCTGTGCTTTTCCATCCCCCTTTTGGGTGTCCTCCTGTGAAGCCAGGAGCTGTGCTTTTCCATCCCCCTTTTGGGTGTCATCTTGTGAAGCCATGGCTGTGGGGAAAAGAAGAAAAGAGACTTTCCCTAAGGTTTGTTGTGAGACGCCCCAGGCTCTTCTAAGAGGCTCTGCAGCAGCTCTGGGCCTGGGGATGCTCCCACCCAGCTGCTGGAGCCCAGCCTGGGATGTCACAAGACCCAGGGTCTCCTTCCCAGGATAATGGATGTGTCTGTTGTGGGATCAGCCGTGAAGCTGAGTGTGTATCCCAGAGACAACACACACACAAAGTTGGCCACACAACCTGCCATGGACAAGGTGTCGCCTTCAACATCACCCACATCCTTTCAACAGGACTCCTAAATCCATAAGTGCAGAGAGCCGAGGGCATTTCTGGATTCCTCAAGCACCAGCACAGCCTCTCTGCCCATCCCACAGCCCTGTGTGCATCCTGCACCCTCTTCCCAGCCCCACGGCTCTCCTGCTCACTGGCTGCTCCACCTTGGTGCTCCCAGCACACAGAGGCAGCATTCACACACTCACCCCACAGGCACCTCCCTCCCCAGACACACTCACCCCAACCCTGGCACAGGCACACGAGTGGGACCTGTGTTCCTACTCCAACTGCCACTGCTGAGCCCCTCACTCACCCCACTCGTGCCTGTTCCCCCAGGAGCTGCCCCTTGGGACACACATGGTTCCCACCCCAGGGCAGTGGGAAAATCCAAGGTGTTCCTGCCCAGAGCTGCACCTGGGGCATTCTGTTGGCCCATCAGTAGTGACTGGAGACTTGGGGAGCCAACTCGGAGAGGTGCCCCCTGGGATTTGCTCCTCATTACCAGAGAGGGTCTTGTGATGGCCTTTGGAGTCATCTTGGCCACAGCCACCTGGTGACAGGAGGAAAAGTGCCAGCAAACCTTCAACCCTGAACATGAGGAGAACAGACTCCAGGCTGCTCAGGGAGAGAGTTTGGGATGGCCCCTGGGAAGAGGCTTTGGAAGGGGCTGGGCTGCATCAGTGCTGGTCACTTTTTATGCACCACCTCCTAAGGGCAGGAGCAGGAAATTCCCAAATGTGGGAAGTCAAGTAGATGAGGCAGAAGGGCCTAGGGGGGAAGCCAAGTGAGGACACTGAGGGCACTTGGTGTGTTCAGCTGGAGAAGAGGAGACTGAGGGGAGACCTCACTGCAGCTATAACTTCCTTGGGAGGGGAAGAGGAGGAGCAGGCACTGAGCTCTGCTCTGTGGGAACCAGTGACAGAACCCCAGGGAATGGCTGAAGTTGTGTCAGGGTAGGTTTAGGTTGGATATGAGGAAAAGGTTCTTTACCCAGAGAGTGGCTGCATACTGGAATAGGCTCCCCAGGGCAGTGGTCACAGCACCAAGGCTGACAAAGCTCAAGAAGCATTTGGATGATACACTTGTGCACAGGATGTGACTCTTGGGGATGGTCCTGTGCAGGGTCAGGAGTTGGACTCGATGATTGTTGTGGGTCCCCTCCAACTCACAATATTCAAGGATTCTGTGAACCCCAAAAATTAACCCTGTCCTGGCTGGAACCAGGGCATCCCACAAGAAGGACCTCAACAGGATGGAGAGTTGGGCCAGTGCAAAACCCATGAATGTCAAGGAGTCCAAGTGCAAAAGGTTGCACCTGGGTCTTGGGAATCCTAGGCACAAAAACAGACTGGGCAGAGAATGGATGGAGAGCAGCCCTGGGGAGAAGCACTTTGGAGTGCTGGTGGGTGAGAGGCTGGACCCAGGCCAGAAACCCTCTGTGTGTCCCACAGCATGGGCAGAACAGGAGGGGTGATTCTACCCCTCTGCCCCACTCAGTTGAGACCCCACCTGCAGAGCTGCCTCCAGCCCTGGGGAACAACAGCACAAGGACGTGGAGCTGCTGGAGCGAGTCCAGAGAAGGCCACAGAGATGCTCCGAGGGCTGGAGCCCCTCTGCTCTGGAGCCAGGCTGGGAGAGCTGGAGGTGTTCACCTGGAGAAGAGAAGGCTCTAGGGAGACCTTAGAGGCCCTTCCAGTGCCTAAAGGGGCTCCAAGAGAGCTGAAGAGGGAGAAATGGCACTGGGGTTGGATCCCACCAGGCCCTGAGCACCCCCCCAGCAGCTACTGCACTCCTGCCAGTGGGATGGGACAGAGAAGGGGAAAAGCAGAGGGAAGAAAAATGGTTGGGGCCAGGTCAGGGGAGTTCAGGCAGCAGAGGTAAACTGGGTGTGCTGGCAAAGCAAAGGAGGGACTTTAGTCATCAATTCCCCTCGGGGGCAGATGTGCAGCTGCTGCCTGGGCAGCAGAGCCTCGGGGGGTGGAACAGTTTCTCAGGAAGGCACCTGCTGGGTCATGGCCACTGCTGGATATTGTTCCCTCAGGCCACTTGTCCCAGCTCTGTCCTCTCCCAGCTTCTCTCCCCTTGCAGCGCTGCCAGCACTGGCTCAGTCTCAGGTGCCGGTGGCTGTGCTGGAGAACATGAACTCCAACCCAGCCAGATCCTGAACCAGCCCCCAGGTACCCTTTGCAGTCCCAGCACCGCTTCCTATTGCTTCAGGAACAGGGAAAAAGCCACATGCAACTGTGTTAGTGCAGAGAACCACTGAGCACATTTATGGGACAGCTCGGGATCCCTTTTCTCCTTGAAAGTGAGAGAAGCAGCAAGGCTGGCAGGAGGACCTGCCATGGGAATGCCTGCACCTCGTTTCTCGGGAACAGCCCCCCGAGAGTGTTTTCCCCAGCTCTGCCCCAGGGAAATGGGCTCTGGAAGTGTTTGTGCCTTTGAAGGGCTGCAGCAGGGAGCAGAGCGCTCCGGGCTGTGAAGTTTCGACTGTAAGAGAGGTGAATCCCACCCTCCCTCCACACGGAGGAAAAGGACAAAGTGTCCCCCCAGGCCTGGGGCCAGAGCAGGAGGTGCCAGGAGGGCCCCTCATCCCCCCGGAGCTGCCCTGCTCCCTCAGGAGCAGAACGGGGCACAGGCAGCAGTGTAGCACACAGATAACATAGAAATGCCAAAAATAATGTTTAGCCATTGTTTCTGCCTGTCACAACTTCCTACCAAAAATTCTCTGTTGGCTTTCTACCGTAAGTTCTCAGAAGAGTCTCTTCCTGGAGTTTTCCTGCCAAAAGATCCTGCTATTGTTTATGGTTATCGTATCTCCTTGAACATCTGAATAGGGCTATGTGCCAAGAAACCAGCTACAATCTCCTTTGAACACTGTAAAAGCTGAGGAAAAATTTTGGAAAATCAGGGAGAGCAAAAGGGAGAGACAACCAGTTACCCTAGCTGAGAAGCTCTCCCCAGCTCCCCTCACCTTTCCTCTGCCACCGCATGCTGCCTGCCTGTCACTGGAGACTGGAACTCTGCTGGCCTGGAGAGGACTGAGACCCACCGTGCCACCTGTGTGAGTTGTATCTTCCCTTGCGATATTTCTGAGGGCCAAAAGGTGCGGCTGAACCGGGACCCATGCACGGCCTGGGAGGCTCGGCGTGAGCGGTGAAACCACTCTTCCTGGCTGCATTCCAGGGAACTAAAGCTGTTAAGACACCCCACCACCCCGCAAGCTAAAGAGATAACATCGAAAAGCGGCAGAGACAGAGAAAAAAAAAAGGGCAGAAACTGCTTCTCCCCCCCCCTCCCCGCCCCTCACAGACCAGCTCGGTGGAAAGGTAGCTTTGGTGGTATCTTTTCTCTGCTTCTAGAAGTAATCTTAGCATTTTCCAACTTTTCTTATTTTTTCCTCTTTCTCTTTGCATCTTTTAGCAATTAATAAAATCAGTTTTTTTATCAACAGATAACCCGCGTGGTTTCTAATTTTGCTTAAGGGAATACTCGAAACTGAAGTTCTTTCTGCAACATTTAAGCAGATTTTAACAAGCACCCTCAGCCCCACGACGGCCCCAGCACCCCCCGCTCCTGCCTTCAGGGCAGCGCAGCCCCCCGGACCCCACCTGGGGCTGGTGGTACCCGGGGCGGCAGGATCGGCCCCGCCTGCAGGGAGCGTTTCCAGCCGGGCACGGGATGCAAAGGGAAGGGACTCCGCAAGGGATCTGTCCCCAGCCAGCCCCGCTGCCGGCTCTGCGCCGGGCTTTGCACCTCTGCACACACCACTCTGCCCCTGAATCCCCCCAGATCCTACTCCTTCTCCCCGCTCTCACTCCCTCCCCCTTCACCCCTCCTCTTTCCCACCCTCCCAGCTCAGCCCCCGCAGCGCACACGGATCCCCCGAGCTGCCCCAAAGCGGCTGTGAGCACGGGCGGCTTCCTCCAGCCCCGCTCGGAGCACAGACCACTCGCCCGCTGCCCTCTGATCCCTCTTCAGTTTCCCTGGCATCTCCCCAGCCATGGGAAAACCCACAGAATGGGAAGCAGAAGACCAACAAGTTCCCACTCCGCGCTGATCCCGGCTCCCAGCCCCGCAGCGCAGCCCCAAGGTCCTACCGTCTCCCTCCATGTCCGGAGCTTCGGGGCTGGGAGAAGCCCAGCGCAGCTCCCCTCGATATCTGGCCCCAACTCTGCCTTGGATGCTGCTTTCACTTTCAGAAGGGCCGTGGGGCGTTGGCTGCTGCTTTCCTGAAAATGGGGCGTTTAACTGTAACAAAGCGTGAAAGTGAAACTGGGGAGCTGCTGCCTGGTTCGGGTTTAAAAGTTGATCAGTGAGAGGTGGACTCGATGGTCTGGGAGGTCAACTTTAATGATTCTATGATTCCATGAAAAGCAGCAGGAGCTGGGCATTGCCTGGGCCTCCTGGCTGGAAACCACCCTGTTTGTGCCTCTATCCCTAGATCATCGTGTCCCAGAACTGGGCAACCTGTGACAGGGCCTTACCACCCTCACAGCCAACAATTCCTTCCCAAAATCCCATCTATGCCTGGCCTCTGGCACTGGGAAGCCATTCCCCTTTGTCCTGTCCCTCCAGGCCCTTGTCCCAGGTCCATCTCCAGTTCTCCTGGAGCCCCTTTAGGCACTGGAAGGGGTTCTAAGGTCTCCCCAGAGCCTTCTCTTCTCCAGGTGAACACCTCCAGCTCTCCCAGCCTGGTTCCAGAGCAGAGGGGCTCCAGCCCTTGGAGCATCTCTGTGGCCTCCTCTGGACTTGCTCCAGCAGTTCCACATCCTTGTGCTGTTGTTCTCCAGAGCTGGAGGCAGCTCTGCAGGTGGGGTCTCAGCTGAGTGGGGCAGAGGGGCAGAATCCCCCTCTCCCCTGTTGCCCACACGGTGTGATCAGCCCAGCACATGGTAATTTGCAGGTGCCATCACACCCAGCCAGGTTGTGTCCATCTTCCTGGATTCCTTGCCCTGTCCCACAGCAGGAGCCCTCCTTGCCATGTGAAGGACACAACTTCTGCTCTTCCCAGCTGATTGCTGCCCAAATCCCTCTGGATCCCCTGTCCCACCTGAAGCAGGAGGTTGCTCTTCCCAGCTGGTGGTTTGGGACATCTGCAAAACCAGGGGCCTCCTCCTGGATGTGCAGTGGAGGAGCAGGAAGCTGCTCTCCCCATCCCAGATCAGTGTGGGCACAGAGGTCCCAAAGAAGCAACCACAGGCATCTGGAGAGGAAGGAGTAGTTGAGGTGGGTGCCAGTGCCAGGCCTGCTGGTGCCTTTGGCTCTTGGAGCCTTTTCCATGTGCTGGAGGAGCCTCCCTCCCCGGCACACAGAGCAGGCCTGGGTCACAGTTCTCACCTGGAGTGCTCGCCCAGCGTTGCCAGATGTGCAGAGCCATCCCCTGAACGAGTGTAGGCTGCTTGGCAGCCCATCCTGGGTCCCTGTAATTGCACTCAAAGTTTGCTGCAATGTTTATTGGTGCGTGTTCAAATCTTGGCTGCAGTGAATTGCATCAGAAAAGTCACTCTGCTAATTAACAGAAAGGATTTGGCTGCTGGGAGGGTTTGCAGGAGAACTGGGGGTATTGTGGAAATTCAGGTATAACTCCCGGTGGCTGGCTCCAAAAATGGCCATGATATCAGGGCTTGGATCAGTGACCTTACTTGTTTTGCTCCACATCTGGCACAAAGCAGGATGTGAATGAGGTTTTTTTCCTGTTAATTGGAAATTTCCTCTTTGTGGAGAGGAGGGATGAGGGAGAGAGAGACAGAGGGGAATGTGCTTTGGAAAAAAAGGTTTTATTTTTGCCTTTCACATAGGCTCTGTCTAAACTTGGAGGTCACAGTCCTCCTCCTTCCCTGCAGTGCCTCCTTGATCTGGAATCATCTCCTGATGGGTGTGGGTTTGTGGCTTCCTTGAATGGAAAAGATAACCTTGATTCCTTTTTCTAGGGATTGTAACAAATCCTTTTTTCTTGCACTGACTCTTATAGCATCACAGAATCCCAGGATGGTTTGGGTGGGAAAGGACCATAAAGTTCATTCAAGTCCACCTCCTGCCATGGGTAGGGACACCTGCCACTATGCCATGTTGCTCCAAGCCCTGTCCAGCCTGGCCTTGAACACTTCCAGGGATGGGGCAGTCACAGCTCCTGTGGGCAACCTGTGCCAGGGCCTCACCACCCTCACAGCCAAAAATTCCTTTCCGTATCCCATCTAAACCCACCCTCTGGCAGTGGGAAGCCATTCCCCCTTGTCCTGTCCCTCCAGGCCCTTGTCCCAAGTCCCTCTCCAGCTCTCCTGGAGCCCCTTTAGGCACTGGAAGGGGCTCTAAGGTCTCCCTGGATCCTTCTCTTCTCCGGGTGAACACCCCCAGCTCTCCCAGCCTGGCTCCAGAGCAGAGGGGCTCCAGCCCTCGGAGCATCTTTGCAGGGCAGGGAGTAGCCACAGCTGGGCCGGGGAACTTCAGAGCAGGACATGTGACCCGAGGTGGCAGCAGGGACAGGGACAGGGTGAAGCTGTCCCGGGAGCGGCGCAGCCTGCTGGCAAAGCCTTGAGCAGAACCCAAGAGCCCGGCGGCCTCTTCCCGTGCCCAGGGTCGCGCTCTTTCCCCCTGCGATAAGTATTTAAGCCGCGCCTCGTCCTTTCTGAGCCGCTCCACGGCTTCCCCGAAGCGGATGGCTGCGGTAGGTGTAAAGGAATTAGGGATTGTCAGTGACAACAGGTTTCGGAGCGCACCGGGTGCCGGCACCGCGCGGTCTGCTCTCACCTGTCCGGGGCTGCTGCCACCTTCCTGGGGCTGCTCCCACCCTCCCGGGTTGCCCCCTGTCCCCTCCCAGCCTGCTCCCCCCTACAAGGGCTGCTCCCGTCTTCCCGGGCTGCTCCTGCCCTCCCAGGAATGCTCCCACCTTCCCGAGGCTGCTCTCCCACTCTCCAAGGCTGCTCCCGCCCTGCCAGGTTACTCCTACCCTCCCGGGTCACTCCCACATTCATAGAATCATAGAATCATAGGATCAGACGGGTTGGAAAGGACCTCTGAGATCATCAAGTCCAACCCTTGATCCACTACCACCATAGTTGCTAGACCATGGCACTAAGTGCCACGTCCAGCCTCAGGCCCTGGCACAGATTTCCCCAGAGAAGCTGTGGCTGCCCCTGGATCCCTGGAAGTGTCCAAGGCCAGGTTGGATGGGGCTTGGAGCAACCTGGTCTAGTGGAAGGTGTCCCTGCCCATGGCAGAGGGTTGGAATGAAACGAGCTTTAAGGTCCCTTCCTTAGAATTGTATGATTCTATGGAAAAAGAGCCTGCAGGACCAGAAGGAGCAGTCATTGCACGTTCCCAGGTATTTTATGCAACCCTGTGGTCTAACGAATCTTACACAAACTTGGATGGTCCAAGATGGGTTGCACAAAGATCGGGGGGTTGTGGTGAAAGCAGTCTCAAAGTGGACCTTCATTTCTTGTTGGAAGAAACCGACATTCAGGACAAATTTTGGCCAGAAAAGGCTTTTTTTCATTGGCCCATGACTGTGCTGTCACATCCCCAACCCTTTATATGCAAGTTTGGGGCTGGTGCACCCCGTGGAGAACAGACAGAGAGCAGCATTGATCCTCCAGCTCCTGCACTGGTAACTCTGCCTGGTTCTGGAGAGGCACCCTCACCTCTTCATCTTTATACACTTCTTTTCTTTTTGTTAATCTCAAGTCTAAGTCTCTGCTTTGATTAATCCCTTCCTTCTTATTGCTCCAGTGAATGCATCTGATCTCTATGTATTCTACAGGACCATGGGTTGGTTGGTCGCTTGCAGGGCTGGCAGGAGGACACTGGGTTGCTGATTTCCAAGAGAAAAGGAGATATGGAAACCTTGCCTTGAGGCATCAGAGACAGAAATATGTAGTTTCCTACAGAAGCAACAACAACAAAACCAAAGAACAACACCAAAACATCATAAAATCCTAGAATACTTTAGGTTCAAAGGCAGTCCAGAAGTTTCTAGTCTGAATCCATGCTCAAAACAGGGCTAATTAGGACAAGTTGTTTAGAGATGCATTCACTGAAACTATGAGTATCTCCAAGGATGCAGATTTCATTCTGTTCTTGGTCCAAACCCGGTATTTTAGGAGATTTTGGCTTTGGTCTCCCAGGGCATGTTTTAATCATTTCCTCATCTCCCAGTCAGGAGGGGACCCTCCATTCAGTATCTTTTGACCTTGTGCTCTCTGCTCATTACAGGTAAGGAATTCACATCCCAGCTGTGGCCATGAGGATCCTTTACCAGCTCCTGGTTGTCCTCTTCCTGGTGCTCCAAGGGGCTGCAGGTAAGGAGTGAGGTAGGTAGAGAGAGTGCATCCCCTTTTGCTCATATTGATAGTAAATGACTCTTCTCTTTCTGCTGGGCAGGTCAGCCCTTCATTCCAGGTGATCCTTGTGAGGCCCAAAACGGACACTGCACCCCAGGGATATGTCGCCGTCCATACTACTGGATCGGAACATGTTGGAATGGATTTTCTTGCTGCAGAAGGTATGTGGAAGCACAGGGATCACTGTGGGAATGACTGATATCCTCCTTGTCTTTTCTCCAGAGCAGCACTTTAGAGGCACAGCTCCTGCCACCATCCTGTCTCACTTCTCCAATGCCAAACCTGCTGCACAGAGCATCCTCAGGGGGAATTCACATCCCATGGCAGCCTCTGCTGTGGTGCCATGGGATGGGGAGAACAATAGAAAACCTATGAGTAGGTAACCTGAGACTCTTCTTCACCATGCAGGGGGTGGTGAAGCTGAATACTCCCTAGATTCCCCTTGGAAATCCTTTCTGCTTCTATCCAATGGCTTCCGAAACACCCTGACCCATCGCTCCTGGTGACAGCAGTTCCTGCTGCGATGAAAGTCTGTCACGATCTTCCTTTGAAGTGAAGCAAACATCAGCACAAATGTGACCCAGGCAACACTGTGGAAACTGCTTCTTTCCCCTCCTTTAATAAAATCAGTTCTGGTGGCATTTGTGTGGTTGAACCTCAGGTGTTTTTTGTAGGGAAGGAGGGGATAGTTCATAGAACTGCTCCTGTCATGGGCAGTAACACACAGGTGGGCTGGTGGCTTTTACAGCCAGACAATTCATCCTGCTGCACCATCAGGGAAAAGGTAGGTCATCCCATCCCCTGCTTCCCAATGGCCACATTCCTGGAACAATCCTGTAGTGACCATTGTATCTGTCAGGGATGAAGCCTTGCTTCTCTCTGTGATGATTTAATGGGTGCTTGTGTTACACATTCCAAGAGTTTCCAGGTTGCTTCTTGAAGGTATTATGACATTTTTAAGTGAGGTGTCAGAGACAGAATGTGTGCTCTCTGTGTCTTTTTCCTCACCCTCATGGCCCAGCAGTGTAGATAAAGCCAAGGTGTCTCCAGATGCTTCTTTCAGAGGTCCTGGAGGCATCTGAGAAATATCACTTCTAGGGGACCTTATGCAAGGGAAAAACGGGATCATTTTGGATTACATCAAATCCCTGAGAGCCACACAAACCAAAAAGAAAGGTACAAAGAAGGAAAGAGAAAGAAACTAAGAAACACATTTCCAAAAGTTATGGATGTGATTTGGCTGCTGTCTCTTCAGGAGCAGTTGCTGAATGTGCACAGATCAGTGCCCAGTGGAGTACACTACCAAACTGAAGTGGGTTTGACTCCTATTGACTTGTTGGGTGGGTTTGGAGAGGTGCCAACATATGGAAAAAAACTCTGAAGGGGAAATGCTGCCTCTGCTACCGACACAGCTCCTGTTACTGCTGTTCTGCAGAATTAGTGCCTGCAGGAGGTGCTGTTGCACATCATCTCCTCATGCAACATTTCTCTGTTACGTCTGTCCTTACTGTTACTTTGGGGTTTTTTTTATTTTATTTTTTACTAGCAATCTTATTATAAATGTCTGCACTCCAGCTAAAAATCTACAGAACAATTCCAATCCATTCTCTATAAAGGAAGATATTTACCATTAGGACATTTGAATTTACCTTTAGGACATCTGAAGTTTGGTGAGATCACTCCTGCCATTTGTCTCTAGAAAATATAATTCGTTTTACAGGGATTCTTTGGATTTTAGGAACTTTAGGTTACATGGCCTGTACCAAGGAGCTTTGCTCACATGCACACCTGCCAGTCACAGTGTGGTACTTACACCAAGAGACTGGACTCTGCACTGATGCCCCTGTAGCTTTAATCAGGTGTCAAGTCAAAAACAATGAGGGCAGGTTTGTTCATACAGATGTTAATCTCATAAATTCTCCCTGTTTACTCAAGATAACAACACGATTAAAGTCCTGAGCTTGATTAAGTACATTTTGTGTACAATTTGAAATTCATGACTTTGCACACATTTATTATTGATTCAAATGGTCTCTTCTTGTGATGACAAGTGACAGAACCCAGGGGAATGGCCTGAAGTTGTGTCAGGGAAGTTTAGGCTGGATATTAGGAAAAGGTTCTTCCCCCAGAGGGTGGCTGAGCACCAAACAGGCTCCCCAGGGAGCTCACAGCACCAAGGCTTCCAGAGCTCAAGGAGTGTTTGGACAACACTCTCAGGAACAGAGTGGGATTGTTGGGTTGTCCTCTGCAGGACCAGGAGCTGGACTGATGATCCTTGTGGGTCCCTTCCAACTCAGGTTATTCTATGACTTGGGTCAAAACTTTACCTATTAACTGTAATGCAGCACATGCCTTGCAAATTCACCACTATAGAACATCTAAATATTGTTTTCATCCTTTTGGTGGACCTACTTTGGCAGTGAAACTGCTGCTAGCAGCTTTTGTGGCTACTCTAGAGGAGTCTGAATTTCTATAATAAACACTCTACAGCATCATCAAAGCATATCTTGTTCTCCTCTGCATCGACTATCTTCTGGCTGGAATTTGGATTGGTGCACATGAAAGAGGCTAAGAGGGATGATGTTACTGTGTCACTGAGGAGCAGTTTGAGGTTAACTCAGCCCCCAACCACCACTGTTACCCAACCCAGCTCTTCTTTGGAGCACGTTAAACCATCTGCCCTTTGGCAGGTTGCTAGGGCTCAGCCTCTTTTTATTACTGATCTTCCATCCATGCCTGCATACAATGACTTCCAGGTGCCTGGAGGATCACTGCCACGAATGAAGTTTCCTCTGGAGGCAAGGGGTGGAACAGCAGACAGGTGTAGTAGCATTTTAAATAGGGGTTACACTACTGAAACACATCCCTAATATTTGCCTTTTTTTTTTTCCCAAGAGAAAACTACTAGGAGCAGAGTTTGAGATTCTCCTTTTTGCTCCTAATTACCTCATCTTCTGTGCTAGACACAAACTCCTAAGATGGAGATAAAATCCTCCTTCCTCTCTCATAAGTGATCTTGGCAAAATTGCCCAAACGTCTTGATTTAAAAACAGTGAAAGACGTTTCTCCACCTGACACCACTCCTCTTTGTGAGGACACTTCCCTTAATAGTGGATCCCTCCTGCATCAGGCAGAGCAGCTCTTCAGCACTTTTATTACACAAAATTCTGACCCCATCACAGTGTTTCTCCTCTTCCAAAGAGGACTGGGCAACCTGGACCTGAAAAGGGTGAGGGAATGTGACATTATTGGTGAACTCTAGCTTGGAGTGAAAGCTTGCCCTGCAGATAGAGAGAAATGTAGCTGGATCATTTTCTGAACTTCGATGAAACAAGAAAAAAGAAGCATGTTATTTAGGGAAAAAGAAACTCTCCATGAAAAGAGTTTCCCTCTGCACAAAAAAAAACCCCAAGAAAGTAGACGATCGAGAGAATTACTTACTAACTTAGCACTTGGTACTACTGTGATCCTGGTGTAAAACACTTCTACCAGAAAAAGACACTGGAGAAAAACACTGAGATTGTGAAGGGCAAAATATTGATATGCCCCTCCTGATGTATGAAGCTGTCTCTTTTCTGCTCCTATGAACAGGAACTTCAGGTGGAAAGGGAAAGACTGTCCACTCTAAGAGCTACAAACCAAAATCTTGCTAAGGCCTCCCTCACCCCTGTGAGATTTGGGCAACCAAAGATGCTCCAACCCTTCTCTGCTTCTTCCTTACCCATGTCCAGCCAGAGATATTTTAATGGCACCAATAAACCTTGTGACCAGGTAGAAGTTATATTAAACAGTGTCAAGGATGCTCAGTGTTAGAGCCAAGCCCTTGACATTACTTGAACATAGGACCTTGGAGACAGTAAAAATTAATGCTGCACTTTTGTTTCCTTGAGGAATTGGGTTGAGTAACAGTGACAGTTGGCAGGCAAGGTAACCACAAACACTTGGCAAGACCTGAAGAAACTGCAACTTTTGCAATTTTATTCCCTCTATTTTCATCTCCATGTCCAGAAGTTCACAGACACACCAGAAATTCAATTATCATTTTTTTTCCTACTGCAGAAACAGCTCACTTTTAAAAATATGTAAAGAATAAACAACTATGTCATGGTATGCTTTTAAGGGAAATAATTTACGGGCATGTTGTCACATGCATGTATATATCTCTGCGTGCACACTTCTGCACACTCCTGGATACCTGTATACTTGGACAGGGCTCTGAGCAGCCTGTTCTAGTTGAAGATGTCCCTGCTAACTGCAGAAGGGTTGGGCTAGATGACCTTTGAAAGGTCCCTTCCAATTCCAACTGTTCTGTGATTCTACTTCAGAATTTAATATCAAAGAATTGAAAAAATTACATCACTAGTAACTAAACTGATGAATCAGTCAGTAATTAAAATATTTCAGTTTAATTCTGATACTAAATGTTCTGCAAGATATGGTGTAATTTCCAGAGGTCTTGGTCAATTAGAAACACCAGTCGTTCAAATTGGCAAATATATCATTACCAATTATTAAGTACATTATATGTCATATTAAAATACTGAGTGAACAATATTTGTTGACTGAAGTGAGGTGTAAAGTAAAATATGATCTAAAAAACTATTTCATATCTTAGAATCATACAATGACCTGGGACTTTAAAGCTCATGTTGTTCCAACTCCCTGCCATGGGCAGGGACACCTTCCGCTATCCTGAGTTACTCCAAGCCTCGTCCAACCTGGCCTTGGACACTTCCAGGGATGGGGCAGCCACAGCTTCTCTGGGAAACCTGTGCCAGGGCCTCACCACCCTCATAGAGACAAATTTGTTCCTAATATCTCACTTGGTGAAACCCCACCTGCAGAGCTGCCTCCAGCTCTGGGGTCCCCAGCAAAGAAGGACATAGAGCTGTTGGAGTGAGTCCAGAGGAGGCCACCAAGGTAATCAGAGGGATGGAGCAGGTCTGCTGTGAGGAAAGGCTGAGGGAATTGGGATTGTCCAGCGGGAGAAGAATAGGCTTTGGTGTGACCTAATTTCAGCCTTTCAGTACCTGGAGAGAGCCTGCAAGAAAGATGGGGAGAGACTACAAGGACCTGGAGTGACAGGACAAGGGGGAATGGATTCAATCGGAAAGAGAGTTGGTTTAGATTAGATATTAGGAAAGCATTCTTCACTGTGAGGGTGGTGAGGCCCTGGCACAGGCTGCCCAGAGAAGTTGTGGCTGCCCCATCCCTGGAAGTGTCCAAGGCCAGGTTGGACGGGACTTGGAGCAACCCGGGAATAGTGGAAGATGTCTCTGCCCATGGCAGGGGGTTGGAACAAGATGGTCTTCCAAGCCAACCCATTCTGTGATTCTATGATTCTGAACTTATGGAACAGAGAATAAACTAACTGGGAGGGAAGAGGAACACGCAAATGCTTCGCATTGCAATGGATTATGTTGCTCCTAAGCAGGGGCAGTTCAAGCTGTGGCCCAAGATGTTTGACACATACCGTGGTGGGTTAACGTGTCTTACACAAACCAGAGTGTCACAAGAAGTGTTGCATGAATAACCTGGGATTTTCCAGAAACAAATTTCAATAGGTTGAGAGAGAAACCCTGTTTTATCGTCGGGAAGTGAAAAGCAGCTTGTTTCTGGTTGGATTAGATGTCACCTAGAAAAACCTGTAAGTTTTTGATTGGTTCAATGTATAGCTGAGAAGAGAAAGCAGTTTTCAGTGCCTTTTGGAAACATCTTATAAAAGAGGATCTCAGCCCCACAGCCCAAATCCTCTGGAGGGAAGGGACCGAGAGCAGGTCTTTTTTGGCTTCTGGGCTCACCTGATACCTGGTAACATCTCAGTTCTTTTTAGCCTTTTTTTTCAGTGTAAACTTTTGTCTTTCCCGCAGCAATCCAACCCCAAAATAAAACCCCCAACCTCTGCATTCCTAACTTTAATTTCTATGTTAATGAAAAAGGTAAATATAAGTTTTCTGAAAATTGGACAGGTTGAATAAGTAGTTCAAATATGTACTAATATCTAGATTCTGCTTACTAATTCATAGGGAAAACATATGGCTGGGTCAGGTTCCTTTAGCAAGGTCTGTGGTCCAGAGAAATTGGTGGCCTCTTCAATGGAAATCTATCTATCTCTATATATCTCTCTCCATTAAATAGACATAATGTTTGAATATTAAATATATTAAAAATAATTATATAACACTAACATAATATATAATAGGTTTCATATTATAGATATTTATATTCTATAATATATAATATATATTATATGTTTAATCTAGGTCTATGTTGGGAACTTTATTTTATTTTTGGAATTATTAACTTTATCTCCTTGTTTTTCCTGATATTTTCAAATATACAGACATTCGTGTAAACTTCTAATTTGTGTAAACTTTCTAACGAATTTTGAAACTGTTTGGGGCCACCTTCTATAAATTCTGTTTGCAGAAATATGACATTTCAGCACAGTCTCAATTCCCTTCCATACTTAAGAGAACACAATTTGTGACAGATGAGAACATTCCCTAATCCCAAACATTAACAGCCACTTCTTTATCCATCAGTCTCTTCTTGGCCATCTTATCCTAGTCTGCTGATAATGCTAGGTTATCTAGCATTATCAACTATTAACCCTTTCAATGAAAGCATCACATGCTTGCTTTTCAAATTTTATTTATCAAATGGGAACTGATTTGGTTCTACATTTCCATTCTAGAGTTGCTGCCTGTAGACCAAGACTGAAGATTGTAACAAAAATTATTTATTTCAGCTGTTATTTCTTGACAAATTTTGACATTGCAAAATGAACTATTTTTTCTCTGAACTTTACAACTTTGCCTGTATAATCACCTCATTTTGCCTACTGTTGCTTATCTACTAGATAAAAGATTTAACTAAAAATAAATTTATGATTACAACCCTGGAAGTGTTCAAGGTCAGGTTGGTTGAGTTTGGAGAAACCTGGTCTAGTGGAAAGTGTCCCTGCCCATGGCAGGGTGTTGGAATGAGATGATCTTTAAGGTCCCTTCCAACCCAAACCATTCTGGGGTTTTATGATTCTTTTGTGGCTAAGGTCTGTTTTCAAAATGTGAAAGAATTGTGAGTAGTCAGTTTATTGAAGTAACTTAATGTTCACATGTCCTGAAACTGTGTTGCCCCACAAAGCAGTCATGATGTCATGTGGGTCTTACTGGTAATTTTTGAATGCTTGAAGAAAAAGATCACATAGTTGCTATTTTTATTGACACATTATTTGTGCAGTTCAGGAGATTGCAGATCCCAGGGACTGTCTGTCAAGCATCTTTCTTGGTCCTTTTCCCAACACAGGGGGAATCCACAGTCATGAAGATCCTTTATCTGCTCTTTTCTCTCCTCTTCTTGACACTCCAGGTTTCTCCAGGTAAGATGGGAAAGAGATGCAAGAAAGGAGTATTTGTGCACCTGAAGTAAAATTCCCAAGCATATTTTAACAATTCCTGTTTAAAATTACTAGAATCCAAATAGGAATTAATCAAACAACTCAGGGCTGAAAACTTAT
Source organism: Manacus candei (assembly GCF_025592945.1). Classification (NCBI taxonomy): domain Eukaryota; kingdom Metazoa; phylum Chordata; class Aves; order Passeriformes; family Pipridae; genus Manacus; species Manacus candei. Next base: position 7,124,350 of record NW_026138055.1, on the reverse strand, counting down.
CAAAGGCGGAGAAATTATAACTTCTGAAGAAAAGTGATTTTTCACTTCTAAGTGTCTTCCTAAAATGATTGTGTGAACTGCTCTGGTGTAAGGACACCTGAGACAGTGCCTGTGGTGGCCATGATCTTTAGAAAGCAGATGAAAATGAGGTCTGGCCAACTATTTATGGAAGGAGCCATTAATAATACCTCTGGATGACCCTTTCCCATAAGGTCCTGACAGTGAGTCAGGAAGTTTGTCTCATTCTCCACCTGGACTTTAGGGTCATCCACTTAGATGCAGTGTGAGCTGAGGATCCCACCTCTGGAAGGTGTAGACCTGCTTTATAACCTCACCTCTCACATGGCCTTCCAAAATGACCAAATCTGGGCTTCTTAAGGCAACTTGGTGGCAAAGGCAGCTCAAGGGATGGAAAATCCTTCAGCTGCATTGCCCTGCCCTGCAGAGCCAGAGGACAGGAAATGTTTTGTTATGGTTGCAGGTTTGTCTTCACCCCGGAGGGAAATGTTTCTCTGTAGAAAAGGGACCTGTCACTGGGGAAGATGCCCCGCCCATCTGGTTAGAGATGGAAGTTGCTTTGGGATCCGCTCCTGCTGTAAATGGTGAGTTTCATGTTCACCAAGGCTCATCTGAAGTATGAGCAGGCAAATATTATTTCTGTGTCCCAAATCCCAAGGTGTTACTGAGAATTTAAATTAAATATAAAGGAGAAGAAAAAGCAGTTGTGCCATGAGGACAGTCAAGTGTTACACATTGACTCAAGTGTTGCACGTTGTCCAAGAAGGTTTTGGACAAAGCTCTCAGGCACATGTTGGGATTATTGGGGTGTCCTGTGGAGGGTCTGGAGTTGGACTTGAGGATCTTTGTGGGTCTCTTCCAACTCAGGATGTTCTATGACTCAAGTAGGTCGAGCTCCACAGTGCTCTTTCTCCTGAGATGTGCACCATGCTCTGCTCCAGCAAGAAGGAAAAAATACCATCAGAGAGGTCATCCTTGTGTTGTCTCAGCTCTGTTTGGTCCCTTTCCATCTCCTGTGCCAGAGCGAAATATCAGGGTTTGGTATTTCCAGAACTGGGTTGCTGTGCTGTGACCACAGGTGCCTGAGTGCCTTTAAGGGTGTGCAAAAAGAGCACAACACTGTTGTAAAAAGAAATTATCATGTGAAAAATAGCCTTCTGTTTTCACTCAGGAAAGAATGCATTTACCCTGATATCAATCCCCTGCTTTTCCTGAACCAGTAGGGAAATATTCCTTACACACTGGTGTGAGTGCACAGGGCTGTCCCAACATGACTACACATGATACTGTATGTTTTGGAAAACACTTATACTCAAGAGGAAAATACACTTGGATTGAGAGTAAATAGGGAGGAACTATAAACAGAAAGAAAATTGGAATATTTTTTTTTCTTTGTGCAGGCCGTGGGATGTACAACGCTTCAGTGAACCAAACATTGAAGAGCAATGAAAATTTCTTCTAAATCCAGGAATTTACTTGGAATCTTCTTACTGCTAAAACCACTGGATCCTGCTGCAAAACCTCACATACCTTTCACTTCCAATGAAAAAAGCTTTATGATATAGAGTAAATCCAAATGTATTCTGCATTGCTCCCCCTCCTTCTAAATAAATTGTTGTTGCTTTGCATTGATATCACTGAAACAAGGGTGTCTGCTGCATAGGCTGAGGTCATGATCCCACCTGGGTTTGACACAGAAACCCCAGAGGGCAACAATTTACAGTGCCTACAGCTCCTTAATTGGACCTTTTCTGAGTCATGTAGGTATCCAGGGCTAGACAGACATGGACTGAAGACCTTAACCCACAGTGCCAAGAGTTAGGCTGGCTGGAAGAACACAGCTTCCCTTTTTGGGAGGAACATCTGAAGACTTTGTGGGTTCAGATGCCAAAATCCTTTTTTTCTTACTGTGCAGAAACCTTTTCTTGGGAAACATAAATAGTTGAAACCCCTCACTCCCCACCCTGGAGGCCCTGGGATCCACTGTAACAGTCCTTCCCGGGGGCTGTGCTGCTCCATGTCCCATCCCACCACATGGCAGGGAGGGACTCCCTTGTCCTCAAGAGAACTTGAGATGATCCCATGGGCAACCTCAATGAGATCTTTGTGGATCTCACAGAGAAACAGGTTTCCCAGGGTGGCTGTCCAGCTCCCCATCAAGGGAATATCTCAAAGAGGTCCCATGGATCAGAAGGGCTGCCCTGCAGGGTGTGAGCAGGGGGTCTTCTCCTCTCCAACCCCCTGGACACAACCTGAGGTTAGAGTGGCTGCTCTCTGCCAAGGCTGACCTCACCCTCTCTGTAAAATGCCTCCGTGATTGTGATCCCCCTGTGGGTAAATATGTGTGGGTGTCCAAGAACATGTGTGTTCATAAGATGTGGTTCTGCTTGTACTGGTAGAGATTTCTCTGTCCAAGGAGGCCACCCTGTCCACTTCCAAACTTCCAGCTGTGTATGCAGCACTTGGCAGAGATGCCAGGCTTCTGTTTCTTGGCATTTGTTTCCATCCTGTGTCACTGGGTAACTTAATCCAGCTCTCAGTTTCTAGGAAGACACCCCTAAGTTCACTACTTACCACAGCACACCACATCACTAAGGAAATATTTCTGCTCCCTGTGAGGGCAGTGAGGCCCTGGCACAGGTTGCCCAGAGAAGCTGTGGCTGCCCCAATCCCCAGGCCAGGTTGAACAGGGCTTGGAGCAACCTGGTCTAGTGGAAGGGGCATGGCACGGGGAGTTGAACAAGATGATCTTTAAGGTCCCTTCCAAACCAAACCATTCCAGAATGATTCTATGAAAGAAGGACAGTTCATCTCAGACTGGACTGGTGCTGTGTCTGAACCAACTAATTACTGTCCCTATCCCAAAGATTTTCCAGCCTGTGTGCTGCTGTGCAGGGGGTGTCACAAGACATGTTGCAGGATAATGGTGACATTGCAACAGACCCAGGAGGCACCTCAGCCTCTGCCACTGCAGCAGGGAGGGATAAGGGGCAGCCCCAGCATCCCCTCACTGATGGGGCACTGCCTGGTTGGCCAAGGGCAGATGTGTCAGCAGGAAGAAGTGCATGTCCCACCCTCTGGCAACAGTGTAAAACCAGGGTGTTTTGGGCAAAGTGATACTCCTCAGTTGTGACTCTTCTGTGTAGAAGTGACTCCAGGTCAAATTGTTACAGCCCTTTGCTGCCTTGGTGTGCTCTCAACCACCTCCTTCATCAGGTAGGTGACTTCCAGGAGACCAAGACCTTTCCCTGCCCTCATGCTCTTCCCTGGCTCACTGCTGCACTGGGTAGGAGACTGTCACTGCTGGGAATTCTGGGAATGGTCTGGAGTTGGGGATGGGCACTCCCAAGCTGAGCTGGGAGGTACTTTCCTGAGCTCAGCAAAGCAGGGGTGATCATGCAGAATGTTTTGGGCAGCCAGCTTTTGGCTGGCTGAGGTACTGGACAGCACTGGGTGAGACTTTAGCTTGGCATCTCCTGGTACAAGGATTGCCCTAAATTCTTGACCCTGGTTTGGTTCTTGGTGTGTCCTCTCTGCAGCCCCGTGATACCCAGGGCAGGCACCAACCATGCGGATGCTGTACCTGCTTCTCCCCTTCATCCTCCTGTTGGTCCACAGTGCTGCAGGTGAGAGGGACAGAGGGGAGATGGGTGAGGTGTGAGCCCCCATCTGTGGGGTTTTCCAGTTCCTGAGAAGCAACCAGATTTCTCAGCTATACATAATATTTGGGAGGGATCGTCTCTTACGAAGAGTTGGGCAAATGAGGACCCAGCACAGCTCTTCCTGTAGTTCATACTGGTCTTTCCCTGTGTTTCCCCACGTGCACACATGTTGCTGCAGAAAAAATAAAGCCTGACTGGAGAGGTAAAGATGTTTGGATTGGTGCTAAATGCCCATAGGAGACTGAGATGCAGAACCAGTGCCAGCTGCTCTGGAACAAGACACATTTTTTACAGTTATCCCACACTCATTTTATTCAACCTCTTTCACTGTGCAGGATCCTCCCTGGTCCCAGGAAATAAGGAAGAATGCAAGCGAGAAAACGGCTACTGTGGGTTTCTGAAGTGCTCTTTCCCCTATGGCATCCAGGGAAAATGTTCAAGGTTTTTCTATTGCTGCAAAAAGTAAGTTTTATAATTACAAAAGGTACTGTCATGGCACAAATTGTTTGAGTGCCCATGGCTAGCAAATGGCTCAGTGCTCTCCATGCTCCAAGGCAGAGCACAGGGGAAGAAAGGGACCTGTCCTGACTGGGGTTGCAGGAGCCCAAGGTCAGCCTGTGCCTCCCCACTCTCCTCCAGTGCCAGGAGGCTCATTCAGGTTTGCAGAGGACTCATCCAAGCCACCAAAGAGTGAAGCATTTACTGTCCTTGGGCAGCACCCAGGGCATGATCCAGGTTTTGCTGCATCTGCACAGACCTGGAGTCAGGGCTGCCACCACTGAGATAACCCAGGTCCAAACTGTCTGCATGAAGGACTGGGCCTCACCTGTGCTGAGCCTGAGTCTCCTGCACCACAGACTGGATGGTCCTTGTGGGGAAGGTGGGAGAGAGTGGGAGGAAAAGTTACCACAGCTGACATGCTTCTCTGTTTTCTATGCACAGAATCTGGGGTTGAGACCCTGAAATTTCCCAGCAGGACGCCCCCCTCTCTTCTGGCTCCTGGAACCATCTCCCGATGTCCTTTCCCCTCCCTGCCTCTGCCATGCCCAGCTGCTGGCACAGCAGCAGTGGCAGCTGCTCCTGCTGGGTGCTGCTGGGATGGAGACATCTCATGCCAGCCGTGGGGTCTGTGGGGCAGAGGCTGCTTTTCCCAGCTTGAATAAAGATGAGCAGTTTGGCATTGCAGGGCTGGGCCGTGTGTGCGTGTCCTTGGCATGGAGGCTGTGCTGTGCCTGCTGGCTGTGGGGGTGGCAAAGGTGGCTTGGTGTGAGGAGAAGCAGCTGGGGATGCTGGGGCTGACCAGTGTGTGTGTCCCTGGGGATGCTCGTGCCTGGCAGTGAAGTGGGGACACAGAGCCTGTCAGTGCCTGTTGGTGCTGGCTGTTTGGTGGTGTGATAAAGTTGCTCTGGGGATGCCCCATCTGGGGGAGCAGGAGCTCTCTCTCGGTCCTGCTGGCTATGGGTGTCTCTTGTCCCTGACAGCCAGGGCTTTATGCACAGGGTTGTGCTGGGTGTTGTGTTCCTTTGGTGGGTATAGCCAGGACTGCCCACCGAATCCACCCCAGATGTCTCAGAGTTCCCAGCATACCGTGGGCTGGGACCTCCTCCCCCATCTGCAGTGGGGCTCAGTGCTGCAGCACAGTCCCCACTCAGCTCCCTCCTGCTTCCAGCCCCACAGTACCAACCCCCTACCAGCTCCACAGCTCCTCTCCCTTCCTCAGCCCCCCTGGAGGAGCCTGATCCTGCAACCAGCCCACAGAAAACCTTTTCATGCCTTGCAGGGAAGCAGGTCTTCCACTAGGTGACCTCTCCAAAGGATCCCTTGGACCTCAGCCTGGAAAAGTCCAGAAATGTATTCCAACAGGGACAAAACAGGGTTGTCCTCTCTGCCTGCCTCAGACAAACAGGGATTACATCACCATTCTCTCCCAACAACCACTGACCTCGGCCTTCCTGTGAGTGCAGACCCCTGCCCTGTGCAGTCACACCCACGGGTGTGTCCCTGCACACAAGGGTATGGCAGCAACTGGGGATCCCAACCATTTCACTCAATCCCTTCCATCCCAAGGAAACAGATCACCCTCAGCACTCCATCCCTCACTTCCACACCTTCTGCTTCCCTACTGGCTGGGCAGCCCTTCCCAGAGCCAGGGTATCTCAGCATCACAAGTCCTGAAGATGAGGGTCCCTGCTGGATTTGGAGTAGCCCAGTCTCCTGTGACATCAAACTCTGTGTCCACATCAGCTGGGCTCTTTCCTCACACCCACCATCAAAATCCCACCCTGCTGTCCAGGTCCAGCACAGCAGGTTCCCACTGACTTTGTAGGATAATTCCCTTCACTTTCATTCATGTATCCTTTCATTGAACATTTAGCAGTCACCATGAATATCATTTATCTCAGCAGCTCAAAGCTCTTCTGCTGTTCTTCAACAAGACTGATGGTGTTGTGGAGAGTCATCCATGAGCTTAATATAGTAGTGATGGAGGAGAAACAGCAAGAAAAGGAGAAAGATAATGGATAAATGATATTTTTGTTACCCATGATATGACATGACTTCCATGGAAGGAGTGAACTGGAGATGCTGATCACAGAATCAGAAAATCATAGATTAGCTTGGAAGAGACCTTTAAAGGTCATCTAGTACAAGCAATGAGAAGGGACATTTTCAACTAGACCAGGTTGCTCAGAGCCCCATCCAACCTGACCTTGCATGTTGCCAGGGATGGGGCATCCACCACCTCTCTGGGCAACCTGTGTCAATCTTTCCCCATCCTCGGTGCAAATAATTTCTTCCTTATATCTAATCTAAATGGACCCTCCTTACCCTATGCATGGATCTGAACATCAACTCATAAATGCACACAGTAACCAATATACTATTTCCAAAACGTCTGAGAAAACTTCAAATAAAAGCAGAGATAAAAGCCCTCTTTCACATCCTATGCTACCTCATTATTTTGTCAAGTCGGAGGAGTCAAGGAGAGAAGTCTTATTGACTATTTGAGGCTGGTTGCTGCTGCAAATTCCAAGCAGGTCATGTCAGGCCCCTGAGCCCATGTGCTGCTGTGGAGGGGGTGTCACAAGACATGTTGCAGGAGGAAAACGGTGACATTGCAACAGCCCCAGGAGACACCTCAGCCTCTGCCACTGCAGCAGGGAGGGACGAGGGGCAGCCCCAGCACCCCCACACTGATGGGGCACTGCCTGGTTGGCCAAGGGCAGTTGTGTCAGCAGCAATAAGGGCATGTCCCACCCACCAGGAGGGGTATAAAACCAGGCTGTTTTGGGCAAAGCAGCATTCCCTGACCCCGAGGGCATCTGGAGCCAAGTGATTCCTGTTGGATTTAGTGCTGCCTGAACACCAAGACCTTCATCAGGTAAGTGACTGTGGGGTCTCTTTCTGGAAAGCTGCCCATTCAGATTCTCAGCTCAAAACCCATCTGCACAGACTCACCTAAAGGACAAAGAGCTGGAAGTATCCAGATGTGCTCTTAGGCCATCAGAGATGTCTGGGAAAGAGAATAAAAGCCTTCATATCAGTCTAAGAGATGAGAACATGTGGGAGGTGAATCTAAGCTTTCCTAAGGAGAGGATAGACTGGAAATGTGCCTTGATGCTGCAGGAGGGACCCAAGATCCTCTTTGTGGGCAAATGGAGAGTTTCTTTGGATGGAATTGGTAACAAGTGGGGTCAGGTGTGCAGTCTGTTCTCTGGGGAATGTGTGTGGAAGATTTTAGAGAAAGTTCTTGGAAAAGGATCATCTTAGATAATGGATTTCCCAGAGACTGAGACATGAGGAAACAGTCCCAAGATGTTCAGGGTGTCACAGACCTCAGAATCGTTCTTAAGAGAAAGGTAGAGGAAAGATCATGTGCTTTGTTTGGAGGCAGCCCCTCTGCAGTTTGGGGAACCCCAGTGCCCAGGCTTCTGCACCCCCTGGGGTTCTCCATGTCCTCATTGCCTTGGTGTGCCCTCTGCAGCCCTGTGAAGACGTGGGAGTGGTGGATCAGCCATGAAGATCCTGTACCTGCTCTTCCCCTTGCTCCTCCTGCTGGTCCAGGGTGCTGCAGGTGAGAGGGAAAAAGAGGAATCAGGGTAACCTGTGATCCTCCATCATTGGAGTTTTCCATGTCCCTGAAAGTTACAATGTTAGTGGGAGTGATGCAAATGTCAGGGGGCATTGACGAGAAAGTGTTTCTCCAGCAGTCTTCCAACAGGACACAGACTTGGTATTGAGAGTGTTCTTGAACACAGAAGCTTGGCTTATTCTGTAGGTCAGGAATGGGTTTGGTTTCAAGCTCCAACTCTACACACAGATGTTCCTTTTTCAGTGTCCCTGGATGCTCTCTTGCCCTGTAGAGGGATGGGGAGAGCCCCAGGACTGTTTGGATTGGTGGGTCTCCATGGGACACAAAGTATTTGGGCCTCTTCTCATCTAGTGCTGCATCAACTGAGTGTCCCAAAACCTCATTACCCCAAGGCATGATCCCTGCAAGGGCTGGGCAAGGACTTTCCCTCAGAGGTCACACCAATCATAGCACAGCCAGGACAGGCATGTGGCATGGGAGGAGTCCCCTGCTTTCCAGTTGTGCTGGGGCAGGCAGTGTTGGGAATGCAGCTGGGGGGCCAGCAAGGCTCTTCCTCGACCTCATGCTGGTCCTTCCCACTCTCTGCTCTTGTGTGCACCAATTTAGGGGGAAAGAGTCCTTCTAGGTGAGACATGTTGGTCTTGAAGCGGTATCTGATGGGAGGTTGGAGCTGAGCACAACTATTGGCCTGAGATGCACAGGGAGTGTCAGCCTTTCTGCAAACATACACAGCTCTCCCAGACTGTTGATTTAATTGTTCTGTGTGTCTTGCCCCATGGAAACAGGAAGCAAATTCAGATGCAAAATAAATGGGGGAGACTGCAGATTTGGGAAATGCCCCTACGGTACCAAACCAATTGGAAGATGCTCAACATTTAGAGTATGTTGCAAAAGGTAAGTAAGAGATCCCTGGTTCACAAAGATGGTTCTCTTTTTTTCAGAGAAAGATTTGTTACAAAGTCATCTCAAGCTAATGCCTGCTAAATACTCTCCTGCATTTATGGTTTGTGGGAGAGGCCCAAGAAGGCAGGTAAAAGCCCTTTTGGGTTTGGCCCATCCCTGAGTGGGGCTGCAGGAGCCCCAGGTCAGCCAGTGCCTCCCAACTCTCCTCCAGTGCCAGGAGGCTCATTCAGGCTTTGCAGAGGACTCACCCAAGCCAACAAAGAGTGAAGTATTTACTGTCCTTGGGCAGCACCCAGAACATGATCCAGGTTTTGCTGCATGTGCACAGAGTTGGAGTCAGGGCTGTCACCACTGAGATAACCCAGGTCCAAACTGTCTGCACAAAGGACTGGACCTCACCTGTGCTTAGCCTGAATCTCCTGCACCACAGACTGGATGGTCCTTGTGGGGAAGGTGGGAGAGAGTGGGAGGGAAAGTTACAAGAGCTGACGTGCTTCTCTGCTTTCTTTGTACAGCACCTGGGGTTGAGACCCTGAAATGTCCAAGCAGGACGTCCCCCTTGCTTCTGGCTCCTGGAACCATCTCCTGAGGTCCTCTCCCCTCCCTGCCTCTGCCATGCCCAGCTGCTGGCACAGCAGCAGTGGCAGCTGCTCCTGCTGGGTGCTGCTGGGCTGGAGACATCTCATGCCAGCCGTGGGGTCTGTGGGGCAGAGGCTGCTTTTGCCAGTTTGAATAAAGATGAGCAGTTTGGCATTGCAGGGCTGGGCCGTGTGTGTGTGTCCTTGGCATGGAGGCTGTGCTGTGCCTGCTGGCTGTGGGGGTGGCAAAGGTGGCTTGGTGTGAGGAGAAGCAGCTGGGGATGTTGGGGGTCCCCAGTGTGTGTGTGCCTGGGGATGCTCGTGCCTGGCAGTGGAGTGGGGACACAGAGCCTGTCAGTGCCTGTTGGTGCAGGATGTTTGTTGTGGGAGTGATGGAGCAACTCTGCAGATGTCCCTTTGAGAAATAGGACCTGTGTCCTGGTCCTGCCAGTCACAGGTGTCCCTTGTCCCTTACAACCACGGCACCACTAAATCATGTCCCCAGTTCCATACCTACATGGTTATGAATCCTTCTAGGGATGGGGACTGCAGAATACCCTGGACAGCTGTGCCAGTTCCTGACCACACTTTTGGTGAAGAAATTGTTCTAATGCCTGAACTAAACCACCCTGGTGCAATTTGAGGCCATTTTCTCTGCTCCTGTCACTTGTACCCTGGGAGAAGGGACCAATCTGAAAAAACTTTCCACTGCCATTGCTTTCCAGAAATGGAGAGTTTAGTGAGGGATATTCAGATCAGCCCTTTCTGTTGCGGCCTTTCCTCTCCCTGTGCTCTCCTCTCCTGACACTGACCCTGAGCAGTCACCACGAGCACCCTTCACCTCTGCAGAGCAAAGCTGTTCCCTAACTCCAGGCAGCTCCTGCCCAGCCCTTGTGTCACAGGATGTGTTGGAGGAGGATAAGGGTGACATTGCAACAGCCCCAGGAGGCCCCTCAGCCTCTGCCACTGCAGCAGGGAGGGATGAGGGGCAGCCCCAGCACCTCTACACTGATGGGGCACTGCCTGGTTGGCCAAGGGCAGTTGTGTCAACAGCAGTAAGGGCATGTCCCACCCACCAGGAGGAGTATAAAACATGGGTGTTTTGGGCAAAGCAGCATTCCCTGACCCCAAGGGCATCTGGAGCCAAGTGATTCCTGTTGGATTTGCTGCTGCCTGAACACCAAGACCTTCATCAGGTAGGTGACTGTGGGGTCTCTTTCTGGAAAACTGCCCATTCAGATTCTCAGCTCAGAGCCCATCTGCACAGACTCACCAGAGGGCAAACAGCTGGAAGTATCCAGGTGTGCTCTTAGACCATCAGAGATGTCTGGGAAAGAGAATAAAAGCCTTCATATCAGTCTAAGAGCTGAGAACATGTGGGAGGTGTATTTAAGCTTTCCTAAGGAGAGGATAGACTGGAAATGTGCCTTGATGCTGCAGCAGGGACCCGAGATACTCTTTGTGGGCAAATGGGTAACAACTGGAGTCAGGTGTGCAGTCTGTTCTCTGGGGAATGTGTGTGGAAGATTTTAGAGAAAGTTATTGGAAAAGGATCATCTTAGATAATGGATTTCCCATAGACTGAGACATGAGGAAACACTCCCAAGATGTTCAGGGTGTCACAGACCTCAGAATGGTTCTTAAGAGAAAGGTAGAGGAAAGATCATGTGCTGTGTTTGGAGGCAGCCTCTCTGCAGTTTGGGGAACCCCAGTGCCCAGGCTTCTGCACCCCCTGGGGTCCTCCATGTCCTCATTGCCTTGGTGTGCCCTTTGCAGCCCTGTGAAAACGTGGGAGTGGTGGATCAGCCATGAAGATCCTGTACCTGCTCTTCCCCTTGCTCCTCCTGCTGGTCCAGGTTGCTGCAGGTGAGAGGGAAAGAGGGGATTTGGAGGAAGGTCTTGGCCCTCATAACTGGAATTTTCCATGTCCTGGGAAGTAACCAAGTTCCTTGGAAGCATGAAATGTTAGGGAGGATTGAGGGAAATGGAGTTTTTCAAGTGAATTTCTAACAGACACAGACTTGGGGTGTGTGTAGCCCCTGGAAATACAAGCCTGGCTTCTTCTGTGGGTAAAGAAGGGGTTGGGTTTCAAACTCCAGCTCTGCACCCAGATGTTCCTTTGTCAGTGTCTCTGCATGCTCTCTTGCCCCATACAGTGGTGGGAAAGAGCCCCAGGACTGTTTAGATTGGTGGGTCTCCATGGGACACAGAGCTGTCCTTTCTCATCTAGTGCTGCATCAACTGAGTGTCCCAAAACCTCATTACCCCAAGGCATGATCCCTGCAAGGGCTGGGCAAGGACTTTCCCTCAGAGGTCACACCAATCATGGCACAGCCAGGACAGGCATGTGGCATGGGAGGAGTCCCCTGCTTTCCAGCTGTGCTGGGGCAGGCAGTGTTGGCAATGCAGCTGGGGAGCCAGCAAGGTTCTTCCTCGACCTCATACTGGTCCTTCCCACTCTCTGCTCTTGTGTGCACCAATTTATGGGGAAAGAGTCCTTCTGGGCGAGACATGTTGCTCTTGAAGATGTGTCTGTGGGAAGGTTGGAGCTGAGGATAACTACTGGCCTGAAATGCAGGGGCAGTGTCAGCCTTTCTGCAAACCTACACAGCTCTCCCAGACTGTTGATTTAATTGTTCTCCGTGTATCTTTCCCCACAGAAACACAAAGCGAATTCAAGTGCCTACTAAGCGGGGGTGACTGCAGATTTGCCATATGTGCCTATGGTACAAAACCAATTGGAAGATGCTCAACATTTAAAGCATGTTGCAAAAGGTAAGTAAGAGATCCCTGGTTGACAAAGGTAGTTCTCTTTTTTTCCACAGAAAGCTTTGTTACAAAGTTATCTCTAGCTAATGCTTGCTAAATAATCTCCTGCACTTGCGGTTAGTGGGAGAGGCCCAAGAAAGAAGGCAAAAGCCCTTTTGGGTTTGGGCCAGACCTGAGTGGGGCTGCAGGAGCCCCAGGTCAGCCAGTGCCTCCCAACTCTCCTCCAGTGCCAGGAGGCTCATTCAGACTTTGCAGTGGACTCACCCAAGCCAACAAAGAGTGAAAAATTTGTGGTCTTTGGGCAGCACCCAAGGACCTGAGAGGACATGATCCAGGTTTTGCTGCATCTGCAGAGACTTGGAGTCAGGGCTGCCAGCATTAAGATAACCCAGGTCCAAACTGTCTGCATGAAGGACTGGGCCTCACCTGTGCTGAGCCGGAGTCTCCTGCACCACAGACTGGATGGTCCTTGTGGGGGAGGTGGGAGAGAGTGGGAGGAAAGTTACCACAGCTGACATGCTTCTCTGTTTTCTATGTACAGTATGTGGCATTGAGACCCTGAAATGTCCCAGCAGGACGTCCCCCTCGCTTCTGGCTCCTGGAACCATCTCCTGAGGTCCTTTCCCCTCCCTGCCTCTGCCATGCCCAGCTGCTGGCACAGCAGCAGTGGCAGCTGCTCCTGCTGGGTGCTGCTGGGCTGGAGACATCTCATCCCAACCATGGGGTCTGTGGGGCAGAGGCTGCTTTTCCCAGCTTGAATAAAGATGAGCAGTTTGGCATTGCAGGGCTGGGCCGTGTGTGTGTGTCCTTGGCATGGAGGCTGTGCTGTGCCTGCTGGCTGTGGGGGTGGCAAAGGTGGCTTGGTGTGAGGAGAAGCAGCTGGGGATGTTGGGGGTCCCCAGTGTGTGTGTCCCTGGGGATACTCTTGCCTGGCAGTGGGGTGGGGACACAGAGCCTGTCAGTGCCTGTTGGTGCAGGGTGTTTGTTGTGGGAGTGATGGAGCAACTCTGCAGATGCTCCCTTTGAGAAGTGGGACCTGTGTCCTGGTCCTGCCAGTCACAGGTGTCCTGTGGCTTATTAATGTAATATAATAAGACAAGACCCAGCAGCTTGGTTGTCAAGTAGCCAAATATCTTTATTTAAAGGAAAATGCCCCCTTTATATACCCTCTGGGGGGCATGTGACTCACCTGGTCAATGACAGCAGGACACACACTGCCCATGTGCCCATCTCCCCCAATCCAATTACTTAAGGCGAGACAGAAAAACAGTGCAACAACAACAGTGCAAATAAGAGAACAATATCTTAAACAATTACTATTGCATCGCAGTGACCCAGCACACCACTCACTTTGGTTCCTTAACAGCTTACTTGTCTATTGGAAGTGTTCTCTTTAACCTTTTAGACCTGTTTGGCATTACCTTAAACCTTTATTTTCCTAAAGGGTATTGTGTAACCTGGAAAAACAGCTTTATTAATCTAAGGCCCTTGGCCCAACAGCGTAGTACCTATAAAATTGCAACCTTTATTTTTCTCAGGGTTTATGTAAATGGGAAAAATCAACTTTGTTTCAAAAGCAGATTAAATGCCGTAAAGTGAATTTCTCCAGTGTGACCATGTGGCTGAGGTTGTGATACCTTTGTAAGGCATTTGGTATTTAAGGTGCTTTATACACTCACATTTTGCCTCACTGGTCATTTTCAATTGTAAACCTGAAATGTAAACATCATTATCAAATGGTAAACATAACTGTGTTTCCAAACTCTGCATTACTTTGGTTCTGTTTTATCAATTATTATTTCTTTGTGATTTTTCTGTTTTGAAGAAAAGTTAATGTAAGTTTACACACCTAGAGGAGACCTATAACCCTTCCTCCCCCTTTTTTACTGTTTTGAAATACGTTTGGCGTGCAGTGTGCTCCTTGACAACAGCTTGTTGAACAAGTGAGCCTTGTTCAGAAAAATCAAAAGTCAGTAAACTTAAAGATACACAGAGTAGTTACCATGCATATATGCTAACACAGTATATAAAACAAGTTATCATTACAATATGCTAACGCAGCTTGAAACTTAGCATCCTTTGCAAGCAACCAGTTTAAGCTGTCTGTGGTTTCTGGAATGCAGTTAATTATCAGCCTTTGTCCATCCATCCTTGGTAGCTGCTTTTTGCCCTTAATAACAAATTTAACAAACATGTTAATAACAATTTAGACAGTCTCAGGTGGCTAGTGTGGTAGAAACAGATATAGAGGCTAGGCAAACATGCAGTTTCTCTGCTTTTTTTTGAAGTAAAGCAGTAGAAGTAATTTTATGGTTTTTTAGTGTCCTTCACTTCAAAGTCGCCTTTTGCTGGAGCTTGAAGTAAAGCAATAGAAGTCATTTTAATGTCTTTTTAATGTGTTTTTACCTCGAGGTTGAATGTTGAAAGGTGGTCCTTTAGCTGGAGCTTGAAGTAGAATCAAGAAGTCATTTTAATGCTTTTATTGTCTTTTACCTCAAGGTTGACGGTTACCGTGCAAGATTTTCTATTGCGGATCTGTTTCATTGTTGGCTGATGAATTTTTTCCTAGAGCATTTTGCAGGTCTTACTTCTTGAATTATGTTGGTTAGAGACACTATAATCAGTTTTAACTGGGTTTTTTAGGCAGCTATGACCCACAAGAAGCTTTCACAGCGGGTCCAATGGACTCTTTTAGCAGCAGCACGGAGGCAGCCGGTGCAGGGGCAGCGCTCTGTCTCTGTGCTGCACGACTGCCTGTCTTTTTTAGAGGGGACAAAACTTGCTCCCCCCTGGTGTCCTCTGTTGTTTCACTGCTTATCGGATTAACATGTTTAAAGCACGTTTCCACAAGCTGGGACACACGGCAAGCTGGCCGTGGGCAAGATGGTGATTCCCAAGCCGCGGCGTGGCCGCCACGTGGCTGCAGCTTGGCAGTGCCTCGTGGACCCAAGGTCTGTCTCTCCCTAACAACCACACAGTCTGTGCCATGTGTTCGCTCCTGGCCACGTAAAACCCAGCTCAAGTCCTTTGTTAGGTCCTTTAGGTTTGCACACAGTCCTCAGTCTGCACGTGGTTCCCTCCCACCCCGTTTCTTTCTTCTCTCGGTGTTTGGGAGAGTACTTTGTCTGTTAAGGCTCGTGGGGGAAACAGGAGGTTTAAAGATTTTCTCCGTGGACCAGCTTAAGTTTCTCTGTGAGATTTTTAAAGTGTCCACATCTTCTATCTCTGCTTTCTCTCAAGCAGTCTCTCCATTTTTTTTTCCAAGCAGTTACACTGAGGATTCTGCTTAGCAGAAATCCCATTATAGTTATTTTCTATCATTTCCCTTGAATTTTAACTTCCCATGCCGGCTTCTTACCTCGAATTCTCTGTAGCTTTACCTCTTCTTTCTTTCAAAGCTTCCTCTGCCAGATCTCTCGTGCGCACAGTGCTTAGATTTTCGGAGCTCCCTTGCGGTCCTCTGCTGCACGACATCCCAGTCCTCTTTTCGCACTGGTATTCGACATCCTTTGTTTAACAACATTTTCTGCCTGCTTTTAGCTCGGTATATGACGTCCGGTTCTTTTTTTGGAGAAAAGCTTTCCAAGTTTTAAAAACGAGCCCGTCCGAACACTACCAAATTTTGCCTTGTTACAAGGGATTCTCTAATCATCCCTGACACAGGGAGTTGCCTCACATTGAGGGGGACATTTGTGGCTTATTAATGTAATATAATAAGACCCAGCAGCTCAGTCAGCAAGCAGCCAAATCTCTTTATTTAAAGGAAAATGCCCCCTTTATATTATCTCGGGGGGGGGCATGTGACCCACCTGGCCAACGACAGCAGGACACACACTGCCCATGTGCCAGTATGCTGTCCAGGGACTTCGAGACCCAGAATGCACCCCCTGCATCCCTGGGACACGCCCCATACAGTGTCCCTTGTCTCTCACCACTAAACCATGTCTTCAAGTGCCACATCTACACAGCTTTTAAATCCCTCCAGGGATGGGGACTCCACAATACCCTGGGCAGAGTATTGCAATGCATGACCACAATTACTGCAAAGAAATTGTTCCTAGTATCCAATCTAAATCTTCCCTGTTGCTGCTAGTGGCCATTTTCTCTGGTCCTGATGATTGGTACCTGCCAGAAGAGACTGACTCCAATAATCATCCACTGCCATGGCTTTCCAGCACTGAAGAGATCAGTGAGGAATAGTTCAGATCAGCCCTGTCTGCCATGGCCTTTCCTCTCCCTGTTCTCTCCTCTCCTGACACTGACCCTGAGCAGTCACCACGAGCACCCTTCACCTCTGCAGAGCAAAGCTGTTCCCACACGCCAGGGACTCAGTCACGGGAGAGTGGAAGGCTTAGACAATGTTATTCCAAAGTCTTGCTGTTGAATCACAAGGTGCAGAAAGGACTCCCTTTCTTTCTGAACTCCTTTTCAGAGAAGGATTTAGGTGTGGCTATCTAAACTCCTTTTCAGAGAAAGGTTTAGATGTGGCTGTATCCTATCTTGTGTCAACAGTTTAAATTAAAATGAATTATAGAGGTGTGATTAAACCACCCACAGGTTTTAATGATGGCAAACCGGGTACATTTGTACAAATGAGTTATTTATTATGACAAATTAACAAACAGGTGAACAGACAAAAGACCTTAATCAGAATTCTTTACTACCCAGTGTAAAAGCTAAACATCTACTGGTGGGGTATTACATAACAAAGTGATACAGTGCAGTGTAACAAAGCAATTATGTTAAAGCAACTGTATGGAAGGTAGCATAAGAAACTACTGTTAAGTGGAGACTGATATAACTCACCATGGGAGATAGCAGGCAGATCTCTCTTCCTCTTAACCCCTGAGCAGCAACCATGAAGAGGCGGCCCTGCTTTACAGGAGAAGGTCCAGACTTCAAGGAAGTGTGTGAAAGAGTCTGCCATATGGAAGTTGGACAGGGCTTTTATAGTTCTAAAGTGATAGACTGGTAAACATAAATTCACAAGACCGCAGGCAAGCTTATCTGTCAAATCCTGCTTCAAAAGCAAGGGGTGTGTTCAAAGTCTGGTGAAACAGAATGGTTTTAGCCCAATTTAACACCAAGGCAACACAGGGGTGCCAGCAGTTGACAACTTGCACAGTATGGGTTCCCTGACTGGATTTTAGACCTTATCATGGTGGGGCTATTCTGCCACAGGCTCCTTCCAAGCTCCTGTGTCAAAGGAATGTGTAGCAGGAGGATAAAGGTGACATTGGACCAGCCCCAGGAGGCACCTCAGCCTCTGCCACTGCAGCAGGGAGGGACGAGGGGCAGCCCCAGCACCCCCACACTGATGGGGCACTGCCTGGTTGGCCAAGGGCAGATGTGTCAGCAGCAATAAATGCATGTCCCACCCACCAGGAGGGGTATAAAACCAGGCTGTTTTGGGCAAAGCAGCATTCCCTGATCCCAAGGGCATCTGGATACAAGTGGTTCCTGTTGGATTTAGTGCTGCCTGAACACCCAGACCTTCATCGAGTAAGTGACTGTGGGATCTCATTCTGGAAAGCTCCCCATTCAGGTTCTCAGCTCAAAGCCCATCTGCACAGACTCACCTAAAGGACAAACAGCTGGAAGTATCCAGAGATGTCTGGGAAAGAAATAAAAGCCTTCATAAGATTTGAAGAGCCCAGAATATGTGGAAGGTGAAACTAAGGTTTTCTAAGTAGAGGAGAGACTGGAAATGTGCCTGGATGCTGCAGGAGGGACCCGAAAGCTTCTTTGTTGGGGGAGTGGGAGCTTAAGTTAGTAAAGTAGGGAGATATTTTTCCCACAGCAGTAGGGAGATTTCCCATCATTTCAGGCTTTCAGTAACTCCAAAGGTTGATTTCTGTTTCCATTGCTGGCCACCAAGACACTTCCTGGCCCTCTGGCTCATCCCTGGATCGGGGCTGCACGGGGCAGGGGGGGCAAGTGTGGGTCTGGGGAGTGTCCTTGATGGGATGCCTGGGAATGGTCTGGAGTTGGGGATGGGCACTGCCAAGCCAAGCTGGGAGGACTTTCCTGAGCCCAGGGAAGAAGAAGTGATTGGGCAGAATGTTTGGGGCATGGGTTTGATCCATGAATTCTGAGAGAGTAAAAGTCCTTTAGTTCTGTAACTGTCAATGGCAGTTTCATCTCTTCAGTTCCCGGATTTGACTGGACTTTTATTTGAATTGAATTGACAACAGTTGGTCCCAGATCTGCACTCTGTTCTCTGGGGAATGTGTATGGAAGATTTTAGAGATAGTTATTGGAAAAGGATCATCTTACATAATGGATTTCCCAGAGACTGAGACATGAGGAAACACTCCCAAGGTTTGCAAGGTGGCACAGAGCTCTGAATTGTTCTTAAGAGAAAGGTAGAGGAAAGATCATGTGCTGTGTTTGGAGGCAGCCTCTCTGCAGTTTGGGGAACCCCAGTGCCCAGGCTTCTGCACCCCCTGGGGTCCTCCATGTCCTCATTGCCTTGGTGTGCCCTTTGCAGCCCTGTGAAAACGTGGGAGTGGTGGATCAGCCATGAAGATCCTGTACCTGCTCTTCCCCTTGCTCCTCCTGCTGGTCCAGGGTGCTGCAGGTGAGTGTGGAGTTGGAGGAAGTGTGATCCCCATCACTGGGGGTCACTTCCATGATCCCCGTCACTTCCATGTCCTGGGAAGTGACCACGTTACTTGGAAGGATGGAAATATTGGGGGGGATTGAGGAAAATGGAGTTTTTCAAGTGAATTTCCAACAGACACAGATGTGGTGCATATGGAGCCCCTGGAAATGCAAGCCAAGCTTCTTCTGTGGGTCAGGAAGGAGGGTGGTTTCAGGCTCCAACTCTGCACCCAGATGTTCCCTTTTTCAGTGTCTCTGGGTGGTCTCTTGCCCTATGCAGGGGTGGGGGAGAGCCCCAGGGGTGTTTGGATTGGTGGGTCTCCAAGGCACAAAGCTGTCCCTTCTCATCTAGTCCTGCATCAACCATGTGTCCCAAAGCCTCATTACCCCAAGGCAAGATCCCTGCAAGGGCTGGGCAAGGACTTTCCCTCAGAGGTCACACCAATCATGGCACAGCCAGGACAGGCATGTGGCATGGGAGGAGTCCCCTGCTTTCCAGCTGTGCTGGGGCAGGCAGTGTTGGCAATGCAGCTGGGGGGCCAGCAAGGCTCTTCCTCGACCTCATGCTGGTCCTTCCCACTCTCTGCTCTTGTGTGCACCAATTTAGGGGGAAAGAGTCCTTCTAGATGAGACATGTTGGTCTTGAAGCTGTATCTGTGGGGAGTTTTGAGCTGAGCACAACTATTGTCCTGAGATGCACAGGGAGTGTCAGTCTTTCTGCAAACCTACACAGCTCTCCCAGACTGTTGATTTAATTGTTGTCTGTGTGCCTTTCCCCATAGCATGGGATAACACACTCAAATGCAAATCAACCGGGGGATTCTGCGCATTTGTGAAATGCCCCTCTGGTACAAGAGCTGCTGGAAAATGTACTTCTTCTACTTACTGTTGCAAAAGGTAAGAGATCCCTGGCTGAAGAAAACTTTTCCTCCTTTTTCCACAGAATTATTTGTTACAAATTTATTTCTAGCTAATGCTTGATAAATAATCTCCTGCATTTATGGTCTGTGGGAGAGGCACAAGAAAGAAGGCAAAAGCCCTTTTAGGTTTGGGCCAACCCTGAGTGGGGCTGCAGGAGCCCCAGGTCAGCCAGTGCCTCCCAACTCTCCTCCAGTGCCAGGAGGCTCATTCAGGCTTTGCAGAGGACTCACCAAAACCGCTAAAGAGTGAAGCATTTGCTGTCCTTGGGCAGCACCCAGGACATGATCCAGGTTTTGCTGCATCTGCACAGACTTGGAATCAGGGCTGTCACCACTAAGATAACCCAGGTCCAAACTGTCTGCACAAAGGACTAGAGCTCACCTGTGCTGAGCCTGAGTCTCCTGCACCACAGACTGGATGGTCCTTGTGGGCGAGGTGAGAGAGAGTGGGAGGAAAAGTTACAATAAAGAATGTGTGTCTCTGCTTTCTGCTTACAGTACCTGAAATGTCCCAGCAGGACGTTCCCCTCGCTTCAGGGTCCTGGAACCATCTCCCGAGGTCCTCTCCCCTCCCATTGCCACTCCCAGCTGCTGGGACAGCAGCAGTGGCAGCTGCTCCTGCTGGGTGCTGCTGGGCTGGAGACATCTCATCCCAGCCGTGGGGTCTGTGGGGCAGAGGCTGCTTTTCCCAGCTTGAATAAAGATGAGCAGTTTGGCATTGCAGGGCTGGGCCGTGTGTGCGTGTCCTTGGCATGGAGGCTGTGCTGTGCCTGCTGGCTGTGGGGGTGACAAAGGTGGCTTGGTGTGAGGAGAAGCAGCTGGGCATGTTGGGGCTGACCAGTGTGTATGTCCCTGGGGATGCTCCTGCCTGGCAGTGGAGTGGGGACACAGAGCCTGTCAGTGCCTGTTGGTGCAGGATGTTTGTTGTGGGAGTGATGGAGCAGCTCTGCAGATGCTCTCACTGAGAAGTAGGACCTGTGTCCTGGTCCTGCCAGTCACAGGTGTCCCTTGTCCCTAATAGCCACGGCTTTATGGACAGTACTGTGCTGGATGTTGTGTATCTTCGGTGGGCATGGCCATGGGTGCCCACACAACCTGTCCCTTATGCTGCTCCTTGTCCTGTTCCACTGTGCTCAGCCCTCCTTGCTGTGGGCAGTGCAGAAGCTGTGCTGCTCCACACGCCCATCCCACCAGGCAGGAGGAGAAGGCGGCCATGAAGCTCCTGGTCTGGGTGACCTGTGGAATGTCTCCCAGTGACCCTGGCCTGGCGATGTTCAAATTTATTTACCCAAGGGGAGTAAAGAGGTTGTCTTGTCCTCTCTGCCCAGCTGCAGGAAGTCTGGGATGACTGTGCTCTGCACAATCAAAGGCAGTGGCCTCTCCCTTTCTGCAAAATTACACCTCAGACTTTAGTTCTGGTTTGTTCCATGCCTGTGTGTGTCTGTATGCAGAGAATGTTTCCTTCCAAGAATCATAGAACTACGTAACTGTTAAGGTTTGAAAAGCCCTCTAAGATTATTGAGTCCAACCGTTCTCACAGCACTGCCAAGCCCACAACTAATCCATGTCCCCAAGTGCCACATCTACATTGTTTTAAATGCCTCAAGGGATAGGCCCCAAACACTGCCCTCGTCAGTCTGTGCCAGTGTCTGACCATACTTTCAGTGGAGAAATTGTTCCTAATATTGAGTCTAATCCTGTCATGGTCTTTCCTCCCCTGTGCTGTCCTCTCCTGACCCTGCAGCAGTCACCACAAGCACCTTTCACCTCTGCAGAGCAAAGCTGTTCCCCCACCCCAGGGGCCCCTTGGGCCAGAACATCTCAAGCCACACTAATGGTGCTGTGGACAGTCAGCACATGAGTTTCAGAGGGCAGACACAGAAGGGAGAGAAATGGAAAGAGGGAGAGGAAGAGAAAGATTCTCTTTTTTCCAAGAGTACATGAGCTTTTCTTTTCTCCATGTTCTTTCCAAACAACCCAGACAAACCTCTTCAAGTGAAATGAGGAGAGGTAAAACTTTCCTCTCTCTGTATGAAGATCTGCAGGTTTGCAATATTCAGCCTGGCCTTGCACATCTCTGGCTACCTGAGTATTTAAAGAATCTCTGAAATGAGAGGACAAAAAGAAGGAAACCCTTTCCTCAATGCTACCATTCCCAGCACCAACCAGGATGCCTTGTCCATCTCGGGCAGCTCCTGCCCAGCCCGTGTGTCACAGGACGTGTTGCAGGAGGATAAGGGTGACATTGCAACAGCCCCAGGAGGCACCTCAGCCTCTGCCACTGCCACTGCAGCAGGGAGGGACGAGGGGCAGCCCCAGCACTCCCACACTGATGGGGCACTGCCTGGTTGGCCAAGGGCAGTTGTGTCAGCAGCAATAAGGGCATGTCCCACCCACCAGGAGGGGTATAAAACCAGGCTGTTTTGGACAAAGCAGCATTCCCTGATCCCCAGGGCATCCAGACACAAGTATTCCTATTACTGCCTGAACACCAAGATCTTCATCAGGTAGGTGACTGTGGGGACTCTTTATGGACAGCTGCCCATTACACCTCTCTCCTCAATTCCTGACATTTTCTAATTGTGTCAAATTTATCCATCAGAGTTTTCCATGGAAGAGGAATAATTTGCTGTATGAGACAGTGATTATAGGTGCCCATATTGTGCTGGAAGTAAAACTTGACTTCAGCTGGGTTTGGAAATGTGTTTAGAGGCTTGAGGGATGTGTGTGAGACATGTTCTGGGTCACATGGGGACTGTCTTGGAGAAAGTAGGGAGATTCTAATCAAGCAGCTGTACAGAGAGTTTCCATTCTTTCAGGCTTCCATTAATTTGGAAGGTTAATTTGCCCCCACCTGTTCCATGATTCCATGATCTAGGGGAAGACCTCCCTACTCATTACAGGGGAGTTGGACTGAATGATCTTTAAAGGTCCCTTCCAACCTAAACCAGTCTGTGGTTCTATTGACCAGAAATGACTCACAAGAAGCCTCCCTCACCAAATGCTGAGCATCTCCAGTGACATGAATTTCCCTCAACTCCAGAACCTAGGTCAGTTCTCCATCCTGGTTTGACTACTGGCTTTGTGTTGAGTGTTGGCACAAGCACCTCCTGACAGGCAAACCCTCTCTGCTTTGGCCCTTGGGTGAGGAGAGGCGGACATGTGAGAACAAAAGCAGTAGAAATGTGTTTCATCTGGTAACTACATTTGAAAGTCTGTCTTGTCCCACCCTTGGCTTTGTCCCTCCAGAAACATATTTATTGCTCCTCAAGAGGTTAAGTGTTGGATGGAAAAGGCCTGAAGGAGTACAGCTTCCAAGGGAAAACAGTCTGTTTGCGTTTTCTGTAAGTCTTTGAATGCTGTTTTGCTTACAAGTTCAATAGTGTGGCATTAATTCTGCCATGTGTCCTTTAAGAGGATTCATATGGAATTCGTAGAGAATAAGATGGCAGGGAAACATCAGCTGGATTGCCCAACAGGCCAATACTTCCCCAGCTGCTCCCAGAGTATACAAGAGGTGCTTATCTGACAACCATCCTTTGCAACAGGTCACAGAGGATGTTGTCCTCTGTCACTGGTGATAGTCCCTCTGCAATTTGGCATTACTGTGTGCTCTCATCTCCAGGAGTTTTGGTGTGTCCCTTCTGCAACCCTGTGAAGGCCTGGGAGAGGTGTCAGCCATGCGACTCCTGTACCTGCTTTTCCCCTTCCTCCTCCTGTTGGTCCAGGGAGCTGCAGGTGAGAGGGGGAAAAGGGAGATGGGTGTGGTGTTAACCTTTCTGCAGTCACACCTGTCCCTCCCTGATTATTGTTTTAACTTTTTCCCTGTGCATTATTTTCTGTGACAGCTGGAAAAACAGACAAATGCATAAAACGAGGAGGATTCTGCGTTTTTGGGGGCTGTCGTTTCCCCTATAAATATGTGGGAACTTGTACACTTGTGAGTCACTGCTGCAAACTGTAAGTTCTGGATATAGTTTGCTCCTTTTGGTGATTAAAGTTAATATTTTCATTCAAGCCAGCTCCTACCTCACAGGTTCTTGTGTTCATGCTCAGAGGTAAAAGCCAGGGAAAGAAAGGAAAAGTCCTTGTGGGTTTGGATGTGCCATGAGTGGGGCTGAAGTAGCTCCAGGTCAGGCAGTGTCTCCTCACACGCCTTTAGCCCCACAAGGCTGGCCCACTGTAAATGCAGAGAGCTCAGCTGTGTTGCCCAGAGGAGAAGGTTGTCCCTGGGATAGTGTGAGGAGAAGGATCCTGCTCCTGATATTTGTAAAGAGCCTTGGAGCCAAGGCTGTCACCACTAAGGAGAGCCTAGAGCCAAGCCAACTGGAGTTGATCTCTGTGAGGCTGAGTATTATCTCCATGCGCTTGTTGTCAGTGTAGGGGAGGTGGGAGAGAGTGGGAGGAAAAGTTACAAAAGAGCTGATGTGCTTGTCTGCTTTCTTCTTACAGTATCTGGGGTTGAGACCCTGAAATGTCCCAGCAGGACGTTCCCCTCGCTTCTGGCTCCTGGAACCACCTCCCGATGTCCTCTCCCCTCCCTGCCTCTGCCATGCCCAGCTGCTGGCACAGCAGCAGTGGCAGCTGCTCCTGCTGGGTGCTGCTGGGCTGGAGACATCTCATCCCAGCCGTGGGGTCTGTGGGGCAGAGGCTGCTTTTCCCAGCTTGAATAAAGATGAGCAGTTTGGCATTGCAGGGCTGGGCCGTGTGTGTGTGTCCTTGGCATGGAGGCTGTGCTGTGCCTGCTGGCTGTGGGGGTGGCAAAGGTGGCTTGGTGTGAGGAGAAGCAGCTGGGGATGTTGGGGCTGACCAGTGTGTGTGTCCCTGGGGATGCTCCTGCCTGGCAGTGGAGTGGGGACATAGAGCCTGTCAGTGCCTGTTGGTGCAGGATGTTTGTTGTGGGAGTGATGGAGCAACTCTGCAGATGCTCCCTCTGGGGAAGCAGGAACCATGTCCTGGTTTTCATAGTCATAGGCTTATTTCCCAGGAACCTATCTCCATGAGGGTAATCACCTCTCTTGTGAAGGGTGCTCAGCCCAGATGGTTGGGACATGCACTTATTGCTGCTGACACAACTGCCCTTGGCAACCAGGGATTGCCACATCAGTGTGGGGGTGCTGGGGCTGCCCCTCGTCCCTCCCTGCTGCAGTGGCAGAGGCTGAGGTGCCTCCTGGGGCTGTTGCAATGTCACCCTTTTCCTCCTGCAACATATCCTGTGACACTCCCTGCACAGCTGGGGTGCCTGGCATGACCTGCTTGGAATTTGCAGCAGCAACCAATCTCAAAGAGTCAATAAGACTTCTCTCCTTGACTCCTTCAAGTTGACAAAATAATGAGGTAACGTGGGATGTGAAAGCATAAGAAAGGTTAAAAACCTTCTTACCTTTCAGTGTTATAAGAGGGGGTTTCATCTCTGCTTTTATTTCAAGATTCCTCAGAGATTTTGGAAATAGTATATTGGTTACTGTGTGCACTTATGAGTTGATGTTCAGATCCATACATAGGGCAAGGAGGGTCCATTTAGATTAGATATAAGGAAGAAATTTTTTCCACCAAGGGTGGTGAAACATTGACACAAGTTGCCCAGAGAGGTGGTGGATGCCCCATCCCTGGCAACATGCAAGGTCAGGTTGGATGGGGCTCTGAGCAACCTGGTCTAGTTGAAAATGTCCTTTCTCATTGCTTGTACTAGATGACCTTTAAAAGTCTCTTCCAAGCTAATCTATGATTTTCTGATTCTGTGATCAGTATCTCCAGTTCACTCCTTCCATGGAAGTTGTGTCATATCATGGGTAACAAAAATATCATTTGTCCATTATCTTTCTCCTTTTCTTGCTGTTTCTCCTCCATCACTACTATATTAAGCTCATGGATGACTCTCCACAGCACCATCAGTCTTGTTGAAGAACAGCAGAACAGCTTGGAGTTGCTGAGATGAATGATATTCATGGTGACTGCTAAATGTTCAATGAAAGGATACATGAATGAAAGTGAAGGGAATTATCCTACAAAGTCAGTGGGAACCTGCTGTGCTGGACCTGGACAGCAGGGTGGGATTTTGATGGTGGGTGTGAGGAAAGAGCCCAGTTGATGTGGACACAGGGTTTGATGTCACAGGAGACTGGGCTACTCCAAATCCAGCAGGGACCCTCATCTTCAGGACTTGTGATGCTGAGATACCCTGGCTCTGGGAAGGGCTGCCCAGCCAGTAGGGAAGCAGAAGGTGTGGAAGTGAGGGATGGAGTGCTGAGGGTGATCTGTTTCCTTGGGATGGAAGGGATTGAGTGAAATGGTTGGGATCCCCAGTTGCTGCCATACCCTTGTTTGCAGGGACACACCCGTGGGTGTGACTGCACAGGGCAGGGGTCTGCACTCACAGGAAGGCCGAGGTCAGTGGTTGTTGGGAGAGAATGGTGATGTAATCCCTGTTTGCCTGAGGCAGGCCGAGAGGACAACCCTGGTTTCTCCCTGTTGGAATACATTTCTGGACTTTTCC
Organism: Manacus candei; assembly: GCF_025592945.1. Classification (NCBI taxonomy): domain Eukaryota; kingdom Metazoa; phylum Chordata; class Aves; order Passeriformes; family Pipridae; genus Manacus; species Manacus candei. The sequence continues at coordinate 7,098,311 of NW_026138055.1, read as the reverse complement.
AGGCTGGAGTCCAAGGGATCCTTTGGAGAGGTCACCTAGTGGAAGACCTGCTTCCCTGCAAGGCATGAAAAGGATTTCTGTGGGCTGGTTGCAGGATCAGGCTCCTCCAGGGGGGCTGAGGAATGGAGAGGAGCTGTGGAGCTGGTAGGGGGTTGGTGCTGTGGGACTGGAAGCAGGAGGGAGCTGAGTGGGGACTGTGCTGCAGCACTGAGCCCCACTGCAGATGGGGGAGGAGGTCCCAGCTCACGGTATGCTGGGAACTCTGAGACATCTGGGGTGGATTCGGTGGGCAGTCCTGGCTATACCCACCAAAGGAACACAACACCCAGCACAGCCCTGTGCATAAAGCCCTGGCTGTCAGGGACAAGAGACACCCATAACCAGCTGGATCGAGAGAGGGCTCCTTCTCCCCCAGATGGGGCATCCCCAGAGCAACTTTATCACAACACCACCAAACAGCCAGCACCAACAGGCACTGACAAGCTCTGTGTCCCCACTCCACTGCCAGGCACGAGCATCCCCAGGGACACACACACTGGTCAGCCCCAGCATCCCCAGCTGCTTCTCCTCACACCAAGCCACCTTTGCCACCCCCACAGCCAGCAGGCACAGCACAGCCTCCATGCCAAGGACACGCACACACGGCCCAGCCCTGCAATGCCAAACTGCTCATCTTTATTCAAGCTGGGAAAAGCAGCCTCTGCCCCACAGACCCCATGGTTGGGATGAGATGTCTCCAGCCCAGCAGCACCCAGCAGGAGCAGCTGCCACTGCTGCTGTGCCAGCAGCTGGGCATGGCATAGGCAGGGAGGGGAGAGGACCTCAGGAGATGGTTCCAGGAGCCAGAAGCGAGGGGGACGTCCTGCTAGGACATTTCAGGGTCTCAACCCCGCACACTGTACAAAGAAAGCAGAGAAGCACATTATCTCTTGTAACTTTTCCTCCCACTCTCTCCCACCTCCCCCGCAAGGACCATCCAGTCTGTGGTGCAGGAGACTCAGGCTCAGCACATATGGGGCCCAGTCCTTTGTGCAGACAGTTTGGACCTGGGTTATCTCAGTGGTGACAGCCCTGACTCCAAGTCTGTGCAGATGCAGCAAAACCTAGATCATGTCCTCAGTGCTGCCCAAGGACAGTAAATGCTTCTCTCTTTGGTGACTGGGTGAGTCCTCTGCAAACCTGAATGAGCCTCCTGGCACTGGAGGAGAGTGTGGAGGCACTGGCTCCTGCAGCTCCCCTTCTGACAAGTCCAAACCTACCAAAACTTTTCCCTTCTTTCTTGGGTCTCTCCCATAGGTCACAAATGAGGATATTCTTTGACAAGCATTGCCATGAAAGAAATTTCTAATGGACCCTTCTAAGGAAATGAGAGGGCCAGGAATGCAGTCCTTACCGTCTGCAGCACAGGGTTTGTGCTGTACATCTCCCAACGGGTCTTGTACCCAGGGGGCATCTCCCAAAAACACAGATTCCCCTTTGATGTCTGCATAGATGTACACTTCCTGTTTCCATGGGGAAAGGTACACAGAGAACAATTAAAGAAACAGTCTGGGAGAGACGTACATGTTTGCAGAAAGGCTGACACTCCCCATGCATTTCAGGCCAATAGATGGACCCATCTCCAACATCTCCACAGGCACATCCTCAAGAACAACACGTCTCACCTAGAAGGACTCTTTCCCCCTAAATTGGTGCACACAAGAGCAGAGAGTGGGAAGGACCAGCATGAGGTCGAGGAAGAGCCTTGCTGGCTCCCCAGCTGCATTGCCAACACTGCCTGCCCCAGCACAGCTGGAAAGCAGGGGACTCCTCCCATCCCACATGCCTGTCCTGGCTGGCCATGATTGGTGTGACCTCTGAGGGAAAGTCCTTGCCCAGCCCTTGCAGGGATCATGCCTTGGGGTAATGAGATGGATGCATCACAAGATGAGAAGGGACATCTTTCAGGCACTTAAAGAGGAACATCTGGGTGCAGAGTTGGAGCCTGAAACCAACCCCCTTCCTGACCATGAGGACAAGCCAGGCTTCTATTTACAGGGGCTCCACCCGCCCCACATCTGTATCTGTTGGAAGTTCACTTGAAAAACTCCATTTTCCTCAATCCCCCCCAACATTTGCATCCTTTTAAGTACTGTGGTCAATCCAAGGCCATGGAAAACTCCAGTTCTGGTGGCTCAGACCTCCCCCTAAATCCCCTCTTTCCCTCTCACCTGCAGCACCCTGGACCAGCAGGAGGAGCAAGGGGAAGAGCAGGTACAGGATCTTCATGGCTGATCCACCACTCCCACGTCTTCACAGGGCTGCAGAGGGCACACCAAGGCAATGAGGACATGGAGGACCCCAGGGGGTGCAGAATCCTGGGCACTGGGGTTCCCCAAACTGCAGAGGGGCTGCCTCCAAACACAGCACATGATCTTTCCTCAACCTTTCTCTTAAGAACAATTTTTATGTTAGTGCCACCTTGCAAACCTTGGGATCTTTTCATGATGTCTCAGTCTCTGGGAAATCCATTATCTGAGCTGATCCTCTTCCATTAGTTTTCTCAATGGTCTTCCAAACACCTTCCCAACAGCACAGATTGCAGACTTGAGGCCAGTTGTTCCCAGTTCAAAGCAAAGAACAGCCAGTTAAATATGGGAAATGCAGAGATGAAATTGTCACTGAAAATTACGGGTCTAAATGTCTTTTACTGCCTTGGGTTTCATGGATCAAACCCATGGCCCAAACACCCCAAGTGGTCATCTCTGCTTCCCTAGGCTAAGGAAAGTCCTCCCAGCTTGGCTTGGCAGTGCCCATCCCCATCTTCAGACCATTCCCAGGCATCCCATCAAGGACACTCCCCAGCCTCACACTTGCCCCCCCTGCCCCATGCAGCCCCGATCCAGGGATGAGCCAGAGGGCCAGGAAGTGTCTTGGTGCCCAGCAATGGAAACAGAAATCAACCTTTGGAGTTCCTGAAAGCCTGAATTGATAGGGAATCTCTCGATTGCTGTGGGAAAAGAATCTCCCTACATTGCTAAAGAAAGTCTCTGTTCGCCCAAGAAAAAATCTCAGGTCCCTCCTGCAGCATCAAGACAGCTTTCCAGTCTTTCCTCTACTTAGGAAAGCTTAGTTTACCTCCCTCGTGTTCTCATCTCTTCGACTCTTATGAAGGCTTTTATGCTCTTTCCCAGACGTCTCTGGATACTTCCAGCTGTTTGTCCTTTGGGTGAGTCTGTGCAGATGGGCTTTGAGCTGAGAATCTGAATGGGCAGCTTTCCAGAAAGAGACCACAGTCACTTACCTGATGAGGATTTTGGTGTTCAGGCAGCAGCAAATCCAACAGGAATCACTTGGCTCCAGGTGCCCTTGGGGTCAGGGAATGCTACTTTGCCTAAAACAGCCTGGTTTTATACCCCTCCTGGTGGGTGGGACATGCCCTTATTGCTGCTGACACAACTGCCCTTGGCCAACCAGGCAGTGCCCCATCAGTGTGGGGTGCTGGGGCTGCCCCTCGTCCCTCCCTGCTGCAGTGGCAGAGGCTGAGGGGCCTCCTGGGGCTGTTGCAATGTCATCCTTCTCCTTCTGCAACACGTCCTGTGACACAAGGGCTGGGCAGGAGCCCCTGGGATTGGGGAACAGCTTTGCTCTGCAGAGGTGAAGGGTGCTTGTGGTGACTGCTCAGGGTCAGTGTCAGGAGAGGAGAGCACAGGGGCAGGAAGGTTCACAGCAGACAGGGATGACCTGAAAGTCCCTCAGGAAACTCTCCATTTCTGGAAAGCAAGGGGAGAGATTGGACCCAGGGATTATAGAGGGCTTTTCCAACATTTCTTATTCTATGAATCGATGATTCTTGAAAGGGAAAGCCTTCACTGAAGTAGGCAAGTCACCAGTTGCTCCCATATGCACATGGACATGGACACAAACATGTATTGATTCCACTCAGGGAATCTAAAGCCTCAGGTTTGCTTTTGCTGACAGAGGCCACTGCCTTCAATGGCATGTGGCATGTGGCACTGCCATGCCAGACTGACTGCAGTTGGGCAGAGAGGAGAGCACAATCTGTTTATGGCCCGTGGCTAAACAAATTTGAACATTTCCAGGCCAGGGTCAGTTGGAGACATCCCCTAGGTCACCCAGACCAGGAGGTCGACGCCTTCCTCCTCCTCCTGCCTGGAGTGACAGGGTGTGGAGCAGCACAGCTCCTGCACTGCCCACAGCAAGGAGGGCTGAGCACAGTGGAACAGGACAAGGAGCAGCATCAGGGACAGGTCGTGTGGGCACCCATGGCCATGCCCACCCAAGGGACTCACCACCAAGCACAGCTCTGCACACAAGGCTGTGATTGTCAGGGACAAGGGACACATGTGATTGGTAGCACCAGGACACAGGTGCCACTTCCCAGGGGGAGCATCTGCAGAGCAACTCCATCACTCCCACAACAAACATCCTGCACCAACAGGCACTGACAGGCTCTGTGTCCCCACTCCACTGCCAGGCACGAGCATCCCCAGGGACACACACACTGGTCAGCCCCAGCATCCCCAGCTGCTTCTCCTCACACCAAGCCACCTTTGCCACCCCCACAGCCAGCAGGCACAGCACAGCCTCCATGCCAAGGACACGCACACACGGCCCAGCCCTGCAATGCCAAACTGCTCATCTTTATTCAAGCTGGGAAAAGCAGCCTCTGCCCCACAGACCCCACGGCTGGCATGAGATGTCTCCAGCCCAGCAGCACCCAGCAGGAGCAGCTGCCACTGCTGCTGTGCCAGCAGCTGGGCATGGCAGAGGCAGGGAGGGGAGAGGACATCGGGAGATGGTTCCAGGAGCCAGAAGCAAGGGGGACGTCCTGCTAGGACATTTCAGGGTCTCAACTCCACATGCTGTACAAAGAAAGCAGAGAAGCTCTTGTAACTTTTCCTCCCACTCTCTCCCACCTCCCCCGCAAGGACCATCCAGTCTGTGGTGCAGGAGACTCAGGCTCAGCACAGGTGAGCTCCAGTCCTTTGTGCAGACAGTTTGGACCTGGGTTATCTCAGTGGTGACAGCCCTGACTCCAAGTCTGTGCACATGCAGCAAAACCTGGATCATGTCCTGGGTGCTGCCCAAGGACAGCAAATGCTTCACTCTTTAGCGGTTTTGGTGAGTCCTCTGCAAAGCCTGAATGAGCCTCCTGGCACTGGAGGAGAGTTGGGAGGCACTGGCTGACCTGGGGCTCCTGCAGCCCCACTCTGGTCTGGTCCAAACCCACGAGGGCTTTTGCCTTCATTCTTGGGCCTCTCCCACAGACCATAAATGCAGGAGATTATTTATCAAGCATTAGCTAGAAAGAAATTTCTAACAGATCTTTCTGTGGAAAAAGGAGGAAAATCTTTTTTCAGACAGGGTTCTTGTCCTTACCTTTTGCAGCACAGACTGACTCCTGAGCATCCTCCAATTGGTGTTGTGGGGTAGCGGCAACCCCCAAAAGCGCAGAATCCCCCTCGCCGTATGCATTCATTTGGATCTCCTGTTTCCATGGGCAAAGACACACAGAGAACAATTCCAGTGACAATCTGGGAGAGCTGTGTGTTGTGCAGGACAGCTGAAACTTCCCGTGAATTTCAGGCCAAAAGATGGGCTCAGCTCAAAACTCCCTACAGACACATCTTCCATTGCAAGGAGGACTTTTCCCCCCTATATTGGGTGCACACAAGAGCAGAGAGTGGGAAGGACCAGCATGAGGTCAAGGAAGAGCCTTGCTGGCTCCCCAGCTGCATTGCCAACACTGCCTGCCCCAACACAGCTGGAAAGCAGGGGACTCCTCCCATGCCACATGCCTGTCTTGGCTGTGCCATGATTGGTGTGACCTCTGAGGGAAAGTCCTTGCCCAGCCCTTGCATGGATCATGCCTTGGGGTAATGAGATGGATGCATCACAAGATGAGAAGGGACATCTTTCAGGCACTTAAAGAGGAACATCTGGGTGCAGAGTTGGAGCCTGAAACCAACCCCCTTCCTGACCATGAGGACAAGCCAGGCTTCTATTTACAGGGGCTCCACCCACCCCACATCTGTATCTGTTGGAAGTTCACTTGAAAAACTCCATTTTCCTCAATCCCCCCCAACATTTGCATCCTTTTAAGTACTGTGGTCAATCCAAGGCCATGGAAAACTCCAGTTCTGGTGGCTCAGACCTCCCCCTAAATCCCCTCTTTCCCTCTCACCTGCAGCACCCTGGACCAGCAGGAGGAGCAAGGGGAAGAGCAGGTACAGGATCTTCATGGTTGATCCACCACTCCCACGTCTTCACAGGGCTGCAGAGGGCACACCAAGGCAATGAGGACATGGACGACCCCAGGGGGTGCAGAATCCTGGGCACTGGGGTTCCCCAAACTGCAGAGGGGCTGCCTCCAAACACAGCACATGATCTTTCCTCTACCTTTCTCTTAAGAACAATTCTGAGGTCTGTGCCACCTTGCAAACCTTGGGAGTGTTTCCTCATGTCTCAGTCTCTGGGAAATCCATTACCTAAGAGGATCCTTTTCCAAGAACTTTGTCTAAGGTCTTCCATAGGCTTTCCCCAGAGAACAGACTGCACACCTGACCCCAATTCTTGCCCATTCAATCCAAAGAAAGTTTCTATTTGCCCACAAAGAAGCTCTCAGGTCCCTCCTGCAGTATCCAGGCACCTTTCCAGTCTCTCCTCTACTTAGGAAAGCTCAGTTTCATGTACCACATGTTCTCAACTCTTAGAGTCATAAAAGGGTTTTATTCTCTTTCCCAGACATCTCTGATGGCCTAAGAGCACATCTGGATACTTCCAGCTGTTTGTCTTTTAGGTGAATCTGTGGAGATGGGCTCTGAGCTGAGAATCTGAATGGGCAGCTTTCCAGAAAGAGACCCCACAGTCACTTACCTGATGAAGGTCTTGGTGTTCAGGCAGCAGCAAATCGAGCAGCAATCACTTGGCTCCAGATGCCCTTGGGGTCAGGGAATGCTGCTTTGCCCAAAACAGCCTGGTTTTATACCCCTCCTGGTGGGTGGGACATGCCCTTATTGCTGCTGGTACAACTGCCCTTGGCCAACCAGGCAGTGCCCCATCAGTGTGGGGGTGCTGGGGCTGCCCCTCATCCCTCTCTGCTGCAGTGGCAGAGGCTGAGGGGCCTCCTGGGGCTGTTGCAATGTCATCCTTATCCTTCTGCAACACGTCCTGTGACACAAGGGCTGGGCAGGAGCTGCCGGGAATGGAGAAAGAGCTTTGCTCTGCAGAGGTGAAGGGTGCTCGTGGTGACTGCTCAGGGTCAGTGTCAGGAGAGGAGAGCACAGGGGGAAGAAAAACCACAGAAGACAGGGACGATCTTAGCGTCCCTCAGTAAACTCTCCATTTCTGGAAAGCAAGGGCAGTGAAAGGCTTTTCGGGCCAGAGAAAATGGCCTCAAGTAGCAACAAGTGAGGTTTAGATGCTTGGACTCAATGATCTTAGATGGCTTTTCCAACATTAATGATTGTTGGGAGGGAAAGCCTTCCCTGAACCATCCCAGGGTCACCAGTTCCTCCCATGGACATGGACACACACAGGTATTGAACCACTCAGAACCCAAAGCCTGAGCTTTGCTTTCCAGAGAGGGAGGGGCCACTGCCTTTCTTGGAGCAGATTGATGTCAATGCAGATTGACTCCAGATGGAGCAGAGATGTCAGGCCACTCTGCTTATTCCCTGGGGGATTACAAATTGGAATATTTCCAGGCCAAAATGGGACCTTTTTCACAGGTCACCTGGCCCAGGAGCTCTATGACCTCCTCCTCCTCCTGCCTGGTGGGATTGGGTGTGGAGCAGCACAGCTCCTGCACTGCCCACAGCAAGGAGGGCTGAGCACAGAGGAACAGGACAAGGAGCAGCATCAGGGACAGGTAGTGTGGGCACCCATGGCCATGCCCACCCACGGGATACACCAAGCACAGCTCTTCACATGAACCTGGGGTTGTAAGGGACAGGGGACACCTGTGACTGGCAGGACACTGGCACCACTTCCCAATGGGACCATGTGCAGAATTGCTCCATCACTCCCACAACAAACACCCTGCACCAACAGGCACTGACAGGCTCTGTGTCCCCACTCCACTGCAAGGCAGGAGCATCCCCAGGGACACACACACTGGTCAGCCCCAGCATCCCCAGCTGCTTCTCCTCACACCAAGCCACCTTTGCCACCCCCACAGCCAGCAGGCACAGCACAGCCTCCATGCCAAGGACACGCACACACGGCCCAGCCCTGCAATGCCAAACTGCTCATCTTTATTCAAGCTGGGAAAAGCAGCCTCTGCCCCACAGACCCCACGGCTGGCATGAGATGTCTCCAGCCCAGCAGCACCCAGCAGGAGCAGCTGCCACTGCTGCTGTGCCAGCAGCTGGGCATGGCAGAGGCAGGGAGAGGAAAGGACATCGGGAGGTGGTTCCAGGAGCCAGAAGTGAGGGGAACATCCTGCTTGGACATTTCAGGGTCTCAACCCCGCACACTGTAAGAAGACAGCAGACAAGCACATTCTCTTTTGTAACTTTTCCTCCCACTCTCTCCCACCTCGCCTGCAAGGACCATCCAGTCTGTGGTGCAGGAGACTCAGGCTCAGTGAAGGTCCATTGTGCAGACAGTTTGGTCCTGGGTTATCTCAGTGGTGACAGCCCTGACTCCCAGTCTGTGCAGATGCAGCAAACCTGGATCATGTTCTCAGTCTGTGCAGGAGCACATGCAGTGCAGGGAACTGAGGGTGCAGCTATAAATTGAGCTCTGGCTTGTGGGAGCCACAGGCAAGAGGCCATGAACTGCCCATCTTTTGCTTAACAAAGGGCCCAGGCACTTCTGGCACAGGCAGGTGTCAGGACACTCAGTGACATGGTAGGAGCTATTGACCCCAGAATCTGACTCACTTAGACTCTGATGGTGTAAAACACAGTATTTCCTTTGTTGGGTTCACAGCTGCAGAGGCACCAGCTTGGGCTGTTCCTCCGTTGTTACACCCTGATTAAATTATTGCAAGGAGGATGCAGGCATCTGAGACTTTGCTCTGGGAAACCTGGGGTTGAGCTGGGAATGAATCTTGTCTGCCTGTGTGGGTGTGGGGTGTGCAGGGAGTCAAGCTGGGCATCTGTGGGCTCACTGGGGCCACTCACTGCAAAGGGGCTTCGGTCCCAGCTCAGTGGTGTGAGTGTGGCTGCCAGAGTTGGCTCCTGGAGGGTTGGAAAGGATGTCTCCATTAACAGATGCTGCCCAAGGACAGTAAATGCTTCACTCTTTGGTGCCTTGGGCGAGTCCTCTGCCCAACCTGAAGGACCCTCCTAGCACTGCAGGACAGTGGGGAGGTGCTGCCTGTCCTGGGGCTCCTGCAGCCCCTCTCAGGGCAGGGCCAAACCCACCAGGGCTTTTGCCTTCATTCTTGGGCATCTGTCACAAATCATAAAGGCAGGAGAGTATTTATGAGGCATTGGTGAGAAAGAAAGCTTGAACAGTTGTTCCTATGGACAAAGAAGGAAACCTTCCTCACCCAGGAATCCAGACCTTACCGTTCACAGCAAATGGTGAATGCTGAACAGTGTCCAATAAATCTTGTACCGGACTTGCACTTCCAAAACGTGCAGTATCCCCCTAGGAGCTGGCATGCATTTTTAATTCCTGTTACCATGGGGAAAGGCACACACAGAACAATTAAAGCAACAGTCTGGGAGAGCTGTGTAGGTTTGCAGAAAGGCTGACACTCCCCATGAATCTCAGACCAGTAGATGGGCTCAGTTCAAAACTCCCCACAGACACAGCTTCAAGAGCAACATGTCTCACCTAGAAGGACTCTTTCCCCCTAAATTTTGCACACAAAAGCAGAGAGTGGGAAGGACCAGCATGAGGTCAAGGAAGAGCCTTGCTGGCTGCCCAGCTGCATTCCCACCACTGCCTACCCCAGCACAGCTGGAAAGCAGGGAACTCCTCCCATCCCACATGCCTGTCCTGGCTGTGCCATGATTGGTGTGACCTCTGAGGGAAAGTCCTTGCCCAGCCTTTGCAGGGATCATGCCTTGGGGTAATGAGGTTTTGGGACACATGGTTGATGCAGCACTAGATGAGAAGGGACAGTTTTGTACCTCAGGCAACCCACCAATCTAAACAGTCTTGGCTCTCTCTCCCATTCCTGTACAGGGCAAGAGACCCTGAAAAAGGAACATCTGGGTGCAGAGTTGAAGCCTGAAATCAACTGTGTCCTGATGCACAGTAGAAGCCAGGCTTCTACCTTCCAGGATTCTCTCCATCCCAAATCTGTGTGCTATTGGATGGTTACTGGAATAACATGTCAAGCCCTGCTAACCTTTGCATCCCTCCAACTAACATGGTCACTTGGTGGGACATGGAAAGCCACAATGATGGAGGATCACGTTTCCCCACCTCTCCTCTTCCCCTCTCACCTTCAACATTCTGCACCAACAGGAGGAGCAAGGGGAAGAGCAGGTACAGGATCTTCATGGCTGATCCACCTCTCCTGGCTCTTTACAGGGCTGCAGAGGGGACACCAAAGCAGTGAGGATGATCCTTTCCCAATGATTTTTCCGAAGATCTTCCACAGACTTTCCCTATAGAACTAAAGATCTTTTACTCCCTTAGGCTTCATGGATCAAACCCATGCCCTAAACACTCTGCCCAATCACTTCTTCTTCCCTGCGATCAGGAAAGTCCTCCCAGCTCGCCGAGCCCATCCCCAACTCCAGAGCAGTCCCAGGATTCCCATCAAAGACACTCCCCAGCCCCACACTTGCCACCCCTGCCCCGTGCAGCCCCGATCCAGGGATGAACCAGAGGACAGGGAAGTGTCTTGGTGACCAGAAAGGGAAACAGAAATCAACCTTGGGAGTTCCTGAAAGCCTGAAATGATGGGAAAACACTTTACTGCAGTGGGAAAAGTGTTTCCTTACTTTGCCAAGCAAAGTCCTACTTCCCCAAGAAAGAAGCTCTGAGCTCCCTCCTGCAGCATCAAGGTACATTTCCAGTCTCTCCAATACTTAGAAAAGCTTAGTTTCACCTTCCACATATTCTGGGCTCTTCGACTCATATGAAGGCTTTTATTCTCTTTCCCAGACAACTCTGATGACCCAATAATAATCCTGGATACTTCCAGCTGTTTGTCCTTTAGATGAGTCTGGGCTTTGAGCTGAGAATCTGAATGGGGAGGTTTCAGAATGAGACCCCACAGTCACCTACCTGATGAGGATCTTGCTGTTCAGACACTAACAAATTGAGCAGCAATCACTTGTATCCAGACACTGCTGGGATCAGGGAATGCTGCTTTGCCTAAAACAGCCTGGTTTTATACCCCTCCTGGTGGGTGGGACATGCCCTTATTGCTGCTGACACAACTGCCCTTGGCCAACCAGGCAGTGCCCCATCAGTGTGGGGGTGCTGGGGGTGCTCAGGGTCAGTGTCAGGACAGGAGAGCCCAGGGAGAGAAAAGGCCATGGCAGAAAGGGCTGATCTGAATATCCCTCAGTAAACTCTGCATTTCTGGAAAGCAATGGCAGTGGTAGCTTTTTTGAGATTGGTCCCTTCTCCCAGGAAACAAGTGACAGGAGCAGAGAAAATGGCCTCAATTACACCAGGGTGGTTTAGTTCAGGCACTAGGAACAATTTCTTCACCAAAAGTGTGGTCAGGAACTGGCACAGCTGTCCAGGGTATTGTGGAGTCCCCATCCCTGGGGGGATTGAAAACCACGTAGATATGGAACTGGGGACATGGTTTAGTCATACTGTGCTTGTCAGGGACAAGGGACACCTGTGACTGGCAGGACCAGGACACAGGTCTCACTTCTCAAAGGGAGCATCTGCAGAGTTGCTCCATCACTCCCACAACAAACACCCTGCACCAACAGGCACTGACAGGCTCTGTGTCCCCACTCCACTGCCAGGCACGAGCATCCCCAGGGACACACACACTGGTCAGCCCCAACATGCCCAGCTGCTTCTCCTCACACCAAGCCACCTTTGCCACCCCCACAGCCAGCAGGCACAGCACAGCCTCCATGCCAAGGACACGCACACACGGCCCAGCCCTGCAATGCCAAACTGCTCATCTTTATTCAAGCTGGGAAAAGCAGCCTCTGCCCCACAGACCCCACGGCTGGCATGAGATGTCTCCAGCCCAGCAGCACCCAGCAGGAGCAGCTGCCACTGCTGCTGTGCCAGCAGCTGGGCATGGCAGAGGCAGGGAGGGGAGAGGACATCGGGAGATGGTTCCAGGCGCCAGAAGCGAGGGGAACGTCCTGCTGGGACATTTCAGTATCTGTCTCTGTACAAAGAAAGCAGAGAAGCACGTCAGCTCTTGTAACTTTCCCTCCCACTCTCTCCCACCTACCCCGCAAGGACCATCCAGTCTGTGGTGCAGGAGACTCAGGCTCAGCACAGGTGAGCTCCAGTCCTTTGTGCAGACAGTTTGGACCTGGGTTATCTCAGTGGTGACAGCCCTGACTCCAACTCTGTGCAGATGCAGCAAAACCTGGATCATGTCCTGGGTGCTGCCCAAGGACAGCAAATGCTTCACTCTTTTGCAGTTTTGGTGAGTCCTCTGCAAAGCCTGAATGAGCCTCCTGGCACTGGAGGAGAGTTGGGAGGCACTGGCTGACCTGGGGCTCCTGCAGCCCCACTCTGGTCTGGTCCAAACCCATGAGGGCTTTTGCCTTCATTCTTGGGCCTCTCCCACAGACCATAAATGCAGGAGATTATTTATCAAGCATTAACTAGAAAGAAATTTCTAACAGATCTTTCTGTGGAAAAAGGAGGAAAATCTTTTTTCAGACAGGGTTCTTGTCCTTACCGTTTGCAGCACAAAGTGTCTTTTGAGCAGAATCCAATTGGTATTGTAGGGAAGGGGCAACGTTCAGGACTGCAGAATCCCCCTCGCCGTCTGCATTTATTTGGATCTCCTGTTTCCATGGGCAAAGACACACAGAGAACAATTCCAGTGACAATCTGGAAGAGCTGTGTGTTGTGCAGGACAGCTGAACTTCCCGTGAATTTCAGGTCAACAGGTGGGCTCAGCTCAAAACTCCCTACAGACACATCTTCCATTGCAAGGAGGACTTTTCCCCCCTATATTGGGTGCACACAAGAGCAGAGACTGGGAAGGACCAGTATGAGGTCAAGGAAGAGCCTTACTGGCTCCCCAGCTGCATTCCCAACACTGCCTGCCCCAGCACAGCTGGAAAGCAGTGAACTCCTCCCATGCCACATGCCTGTCCTGGCTGTGCCATGATTGGTGTGACCTCTGAGGGAAAGTCCTTGCCCAGCCCTTGCAGGGATCATGCCTTGGGGTAATGAGATGGGTGCATCACAAGATGAGAAGGGACATCTTTCAGGCACTTAAAGAGGAACATCTGGGTGCAGAGTTGGAGCCTGAAACCAACCCCCTTCCTGACCATGAGGACAAGCCAGGCTTCTATTTACAGGGGCTCCACCCACCCCACATCTGTATCTGTTGGAAGTTCACTTGAAAAACTCCATTTTCCTCAATCCCCCCCAACATTTGCATCCTTCTAAGTAATGTGGTCAATTCCAAGGCCATGGAAAACTCCAGTTCTGGGGGCTCAGACCTCCCCCTAAATCCCCTCTTTCCCTCTCACCTGCAGCACCCTGGACCAGCAGGAGGAGCAAGGGGAAGAGCAGGTACAGGATCTTCATGGTTGATCCACCACTCCCACGTCTTCACAGGGCTGCAGAGGGCACACCAAGGCAATGAGGACATGGAGAACCCCAGGGGGTGCAGAAGCCTGGGCACTGGGGTTCCCCAAACTGCAGAGGGGCTGCCTCCAAACACAGCACTCGATCTTTCCTCTACCTTTCTCTTAAGAACAATTCTGAGGTCTGTGCCACCTTGCAAACCTTGGGAGTGTTTCCTCATGTCTCAGTCTCTGGGAAATCCATTACCTAAGAGGATCCTTTTCCAAGAACTTTGTCTAAGGTCTTCCATAGGCTTTCCCCAGAGAACAGACTGCACACCTGACCCCAATTCTTGCCCATTCAATCCAAAGAAAGTTTCTATTTGCCCACAAAGAAGCTCTCAGGTCCCTCCTGCAGTATCCAGGCACCTTTCCAGTCTCTCCTCTACTTAGGAAAGCTCAGTTTCATGTACCACATGTTCTCAGCTCTTAGACTCATGAAAGGGTTTTATTCTCTTTCCCAGACATCTCTGATGGCCTAAGAGCACATCTGGATACTTCCAGCTGTTTGTCTTTTAGGTGAATCTGTTGAGATGGGCTCTGAGCTGAGAACCTGAATGGGCAGCTTTCCAGAAAGAGACCCCACAGTCACTTACCTGATGAAGGTCTTGGTGTTCAGGCAGCAGCAAATCGAGCAGCAATCACTTGGCTCCAGATGCCCTTGGGGTCAGGGAATGCTGCTTTGCCCAAAGCAGCCTGGTTTTATACCCCTCCTGGTGGGTGGGACATGCCCTTATTGCTGCTGACACAACTGCCCTTGGCCAACCAGGCAGTGCCCCATCAGTGTGGGGGTGCTGGGGCTGCCCCTCATCCCTCTCTGCTGCAGTGGCAGAGGCTGAGGGGCCTCCTGGGGCTGTTGCAATGTCATCCTTCTCCTTCTGCAACACGTCCTGTGACACAAGGGCTCGGCAGGAGCCCCTGGGATTGGGGAACAGCTTTGCTCTGCAGAGGTGAAGGGTGCTCGTGGTGACTGCTCAGGGTCAGTGTCAGGAGAGGAGAGCACAGGGGTAGGAAGGTTCACAGCAGGCAGAGATGACCTGAAAGTCCCTCAGTAAACTCTGCACTTCTGGAAAGCAAGGGGAGAGATTGGACCCAGTGATTATAGAGGGCTTTTCCAACGTTTCTTATTCTATGAATCGATGATTCTTGAAAGGGAAAGCCTTCACTGAAGTAGGCAAGTCACCAGTTGCTCCCATATGCACATGGACATGGACACAAACATGTATTGATTCCACTCAGGGAATCTAAAGCCTCAGGTTTGCTTTTGCTGACAGAGAGAGGCCACTGCCTTCAATGGCATGTGGCATGTGGCACTGCCATGCCAGACTGGCTGCAGTTGGGCAGAGGGGAGAGCACAATCTATTTATGGCCTGTGGCTAAACAAATTGGAACATTTCCAGGCCAGGGTCACTTGGGGACATCCCACAGGTCACCCAGTCCAGGAGGTCGACGCCTTCCTCATCCTCCTGCCTGGAGTGACAGGGTGTGGAGCAGCGCAGCTCCTGCACTGCCCACAGCAAGGAGGGCTGAGCACAGTGGAACAGGACAAAGAGCAACATCAGGGACAGGTTGTGTGGGCACCCATGGCCATGCCCACCCAAGGGACACAGCACCAAGCACAGCTCTGCACACAAGGTTGTGGTTGTCAGGGACAAGGGACACCTGTGACTGGCAGGACCAGGACACAGGTCCCACTTCCCAGGGGGAGCATCTGCAGAGCAACTCCATCACTCCCACAACAAACATCCTGCACCAACAGGCACTGACAGGCTCTGTGTCCCCACTCCACTGCCAGGCACGAGCATCCCCAGGGACACACACACTGGTCAGCCCCAGCATCCCCAGCTGCTTCTCCCCACACCAAGCCACCTTTGCCACCCCCACAGCCAGCAGGCACAGCACAGCCTCCATGCCAAGGACACGCACACACGGCCCAGCCCTGCAATGCCAAACTGCTCATCTTTATTCAAGCTGGGAAAAGCAGCCTCTGCCCCACAGACCCCATGGTTGGGATGAGATGTCTCCAGCCCAGCAGCACCCAGCAGGAGCAGCTGCCACTGCTGCTGTGCCAGCAGCTGGGCATGGCAGAGGCAGGGAGGGGAGAGGACCTCAGGAGATGGTTCCAGGAGCCAGAAGCGAGGGGGACGTCCTGCTGGGACATTTCAGGGTCTCAACCCCACATGCTGTACAAAGAAAGCAGAGAAGCTCTTGTAACTTTTCCTCCCACTCTCTCCCACCTCCCCCGCAAGGACCATCCAGTCTGTGGTGCAGGAGACTCAGGCTCAGCACAGGTGAGCTCCAGTCCTTTGTGCAGACAGTTTGGACCTGGGTTATCTCAGTGGTGACAGCCCTGACTCCAACTCTGTGCAGATGCAGCAAAACCTGGATCATGTCCTGGGTGCTGCCCAAGGACAGCAAATGCTTCACTCTTTTGCAGTTTTGATGAGTCCTCTGCAAAGCCTGAATGAGCCTCCTGGCACTGGAGGAGAGTTGGGAGGCACTGGCTGACCTGGGGCTCCTGCAGCCCCACTCTGGTCTGGTCCAAACCCATGAGGGCTTTTACCTTCATTCTTGGGCCTCTCCCACAGAACATAAATGCAGGAGATTATTTATCAAGCATTAGCTAGAAAGAAATTTCTAACAGATCTTTCTGTGGAAAAAGGAGGAAAATCTTTTTTCAGCCAGGGTTCTTGTCCTTACCTTTTGCAGCACAGACTGATTCTTGAGCATCGTCCAATTCGTGTTGTGGGGTAGCGGCAACCCCCAAAAGTGCAGAATCCCCCTCGCCATCTGCATTTATTTGAATCTCCTGTTTCCATGGGCAAAGATACACAGAGAACAATTCCAGTGACAATCTGGGAGAGCTGTGTGTTGTGCAGCACAGCTGAACTTCCCGTGAATTTCAGGCCAACAGATGGGCTCAGCTCAAAACTCCCTACAGACACATCTTCCATTGCAAGGAGGACTTTTCCCCCCTATATTGGGTGCACACAAGAGCAGAGAGTGGGAAGGACCAGCATGAGGTCAAGGAAGAGCCTTGCTGGCCCCCCAGCTGCATTGCCAACACTGCCTGCCCCAGCACAGCTGGAAAGCAGGGGACTCCTCCCATGCCACATGCCTGTCCTGGCTGTGCCATGATTGGTGTGACCTCTGAGGGAAAGTCCTTGCCCAGCCCTTGCAGGGATCATGCCTTGGGGTAATGAGATGGATGCATCACAAGATGAGAAGGGACATCTTTCAGGCACTTAAAGAGGAACATCTGGGTGCAGAGTTGGAGCCTGAAACCAACCCCCTTCCTGACCATGAGGACAAGCCAGGCTTCTATTTCCAGGGGCTCCACCCACCCCACATCTGTATCTGTTGGAAGTTCACTTGAAAAACTCCATTTTCCTCAATCCCCCCCAACATTTGCATCCTTCTAAGTAATGTGGTCAATTCCAAGGCCATGGAAAACTCCAGTTCTGGGGGCTCAGACCTCCCCCTCAATCCCCTCTTTCCCTCTCACCTGCAGCACCCTGGACCAGCAGGAGGAGCAAGGGGAAGAGCAGGTACAGAATCTTCATGGCTGATCCACCACTCCCACGTCTTTGCAGGGCTGCAGGGGGCACACCAAGGCAATGAGGACATGGAGGACCCCAGGGGGTGCAGAAGCCTGGGCACTGGGGTTCCCCAAACTGCAGAGGGGCTGCCTCCAAACACAGCACTCGATCTTTCCTCTACCTTTCTCTTAAGAGCAATTCTGAAGTCTGTGCCACCTTGCAAACCTTGGGAGTGTTTCCTCATGTCTCAGTCTTTGGGAAATCCATTACCTAAGAGGATCCTTTTCCAAGAACTTTGTCTAAGGTCTTCCATAGACTTTCCCCAGAGAACAGACTGCACACCTGACCCCAATTCTTGCCCATTCAATCCAAAGAAAGTTTCTATTTGCCCACAAAGAAGCTCTCAGGTCCCTCCTGCAGTATCCAGGCACCTTTCCAGTCTCTCCTCTACTTAGGAAAGCTCAGTTTCATGTACCACATGTTCTCAGCTCTTAGACTCATGAAAGGGTTTTATTCTCTTTCCCAGACATCTCTGATGGCCTAAGAGCACATCTGGATACTTCCAGCTGTTTGTCCTTTAGGTGAATCTGTTGAGATGGGCTCTGAGCTGAGAACCTGAATGGGCAGCTTTCCAGAAAGAGACCCCACAGTCACTTACCTGATGAAGGTCTTGGTGTTCAGGCAGCAGCAAATCGAGCAGCAATCACTTGGCTCCAGATGCCCTTGGGGTCAGGGAATGCTGCTTTGCCCAAAACAGCCTGGTTTTATACCCCTCCTGGTGGGTGGGACATGCCCTTATTGCTGCTGACACAACTGCCCTTGGCCAACCAGGCAGTGCCCCATCAGTGTGGGGGTGCTGGGGCTGCCCCTCATCCCTCCCTGCTGCAGTGGCAGAGGCTGAGGGGCCTCCTGGGGCTGTTGCAATGTCATCCTTCTCCTTCTGCAACACGTCCTGTGACACAAGGGCTGGGCAGGAGCCCCTGGGATTGGGGAACAGCTTTGCTCTGCAGAGGTGAAGGGTGCTCGTGGTGACTGCTCAGGGTCAGTGTCAGGAGAGGAGAGCACAGGGGCAGGAAGGTTCACAGCAGACAGGGATGACCTGAAAGTCCCTCAGTAAACTCTCCATTTCTGGAAAGCAAGGGGAGAGATTGGACGCAGTGATCATAGAGGGCTTTTCCAACATTTCTAAATGTTGGAAATCCATGATTCTTGGAAGGGAAAGCCTTTACTTAAGTTGCCAAGGTCACCAGTTGCTCCCAACTGCACATGGACATGGACACAAACATGTATTGATTGCACTCAGAGAATCTAAAGCCTCAGGTTTGCTTTTGCTGACAGAGAGAGGCCACTGCCTTCAATGGCATGTGGCATGTGGCACTGCCATGCCAGACTGGCTGCAGTTGGGCAGAGAGGAGAGCACAATCTGTTTATGGCCTGTGGCTAAACAAATTTGAACATTTCCAGGCCAGGGTCAGTTGGAGACATCCCACAGGTCGCCCAGACCAGGAGGTCGATGCCTTCCTCCTCCTCCTGCCGGGTGTGACAGGGTGTGGAGCAGCACAGCTCCTGCACTGCCCACAGCAAGGAGGGCTGAGCACAGTGGAACAGGACAAGGAGCAGCATCAGGGACAGGTCGTGTGGGCACCCATGGCCATGCCCACCCAAGGGACTCACCACCAAGCACAGCTCTGCACACAAGGTTGTGGTTGTCAGGGACAAGGGACACCTGTGACTGGCAGAACCAGGACACAGGTCCCACTTCCCAGGGGGAGCATCTGCAGAGCTGCTCCATCACTCCCACAACAAACACCCGGCTCCAACAGGCACTGACAAGCTCTGTGTCCCCACTCCACTGCCAGGCACGAGCATCCCCAGGGACACACACACTGGTCAGCCCCAGCATCCCCAGCTGCTTCTCCTCACACCAAGCCACCTTTGCCACCCCCACAGCCAGCAGGCACAGCACAGCCTCCATGCCAAGGACACACACACACGGCCCAGCCCTGCAATGCCAAACTGCTCATCTTTATTCAAGCTGGGAAAAGCAGCCTCTGCCCCACAGACCCCACGGCTGGCATGAGATGTCTCCAGCCCAGCAGCACCCAGCAGGGGCAGCTGCCACTGCTGCTGTGCCAGCAGCTGGGCATGGCAGAGGCAGGGAGGGGAGAGGACCTCAGGAGATGGTTCCAGGAGCCAGAAGCGAGGGGGACGTCCTGCTGGGACATTTCAGGGTCTCAACTCCACATGCTGTACAAAGAAAGCAGAGAAGCTCTTGTAACTTTTCCTCCCACTCTCTCCCACCTCCCCCACAAGGACCATCCAGTCTGTGGTACAGGAGACTCAGGCTCAGCACAGGTGAGCTCCAGTCCTTTGTGCAGACAGTTTGGACCTGGGTTATCTCAGTGGTGACAGCCCTGACTCCAAGTCTGTGCACATGCAGCAAAACCTGGATCATGTCCTGGGTGCTGCCCAAGGACAGCAAATGCTTCACTCTTTAGCGGTTTTGATGAGTCCTCTGCAAAGCCTGAATGAGCCTCCTGGCACTGGAGGAGAGTTGGGAGGCACTGGCTGACCTGGGGCTCCTGCAGCCCCACTCTGGTCTGGTCCAAACCCACGAGGGCTTTTGCCTTCATTCTTGGGCCTCTCCCACAGAACATAAATGCAGGAGATTATTTATCAAGCATTAGCTAGAAAGAAATTTCTAACAGATCTTTCTGTGGAAAAAGGAGGAAAATCTTTTTTCAGCCAGGGTTCTTGTCCTTACCTTTTGCAGCACAGACTGACTCCTGAGCATCCTCCAATTGGTGATGTGGGGTAGCGGCAACCCCCAAAAGCGCAGAATCCCCCTCGCCGTATGCATTCATTTGGATCTCCTGTTTCCATGGGCAAAGACACACAGAGAACAATTCCAGTGACAATCTGGGAGAGCTGTGTGTTGTGCAGGACAGCTGAAACTTCCCATGAATTTCAGGCCAACAGATGGGCTCAGCTCAAAACTCCCTACAGACACATCTTCCATTGCAAGGAGGACTTTTCCCCCCTATATTGGGTGCACACAAGAGCAGAGACTGGGAAGGACCAGTATGAGGTCGAGGAAGAGCCTTGCTGGCCCCCCAGCTGCATTCCCAACACTGCCTGCCCCAGCACAGCTGGAAAGCAGGGGACTCCTCCCATGCCACATGCCTGTCCTGGCTGTGCCATGATTGGTGTGACCTCTGAGGGAAAGTCTTTGCCCAGCCCTTGCAGGGATCTTGCCTTGGGGTAATGAGATGGATGCATCACAAGATGAGAAGGGACATCTTTCAGGCACTTAAAGAGGAACATCTGGGTGCAGAGTTGGAGCCTGAAACCAACCCCCTTCCTGACCATGAGGACAAGCCAGGCTTCTATTTCCAGGGGCTCCACCCGCCCCACATCTGTATCTGTTGGAAGTTCACTTGAAAAACTCCATTTTCCTCAATCCCCCCCAACATTTGCATCCTTCTAAGTAATGTGGTCAATTCCAAGGCCATGGAAAACTCCAGTTCTGGTGGCTCAGACCTCCCCCTAAATCCCCTCTTTCCCTCTCACCTGCAGCACCCTGGACCAGCAGGAGGAGCAAGGGGAAGAGCAGGTACAGGATCTTCATGGCTGATCCACCACTCCCACGTCTTCACAGGGCTGCAAAGGGCACACCAAGGCAATGAGGACATGGAGAACCCCAGGGGGTGCAGAAGCCTGGGCACTGGGGTTCCCCAAACTGCAGAGGGGCTGCCTCCAAGTACAGCACTCGATCTTTCCTCTACCTTTCTCTTAAGAACAATTCTGAGGTCTGTGCCACCTTGCAAACATTGGGATCTTTTCATGATGTCTCAGTCTCTGGGAAATCAATTATCTGTGCTTATCCTCTTCCATTAGTTTTCTCAGTGGTCTTCCAAACACCTTCCCAACAGCACAGATTGCAGACTTGAGGCCAGTTGTTCCCAGTTCAAAGCAAAGAACAGCCAGTTAAATATGGGAAATGCAGAGATAAAATTGTCATTGAAAATTACGGATCTAAATGTCTTTTACTGCCTGGGTTTCATGGATCAAACCCATGGCCCAAACACCCCAAGTGGTCATCTCTGCTTCCCTAGGCTAAGGAAAGTCCTCCCAGCTTGGCTTGGCAGTGCCCATCCCCATCTTCAGACCATTCCCAGGCATCCCATCAAGGACACTCCCCAACCTCACACTTGCCCCCCCTGCCCCATGCAGCCCCGATCCAGGGATGAGCCAGAGGGCAAGGAAGTGTCTTGGTGCCCAGCAATGGAAACAGAAATCAACCTTTGGAGTTACTGAAAGCCTGAATTGATAGGGAATCTCCCGACTGCAATGGGAAAAGAATCTCCCTACATTGCAAAAGAAAGTCTCTGTTTGCCCAAGAAAGATTTTGGGTCCCTCCGGCAGCATCAAGACATCTTTCCAGTCTTTCCTCTACTTAGGAAAGCTTCGTTTACCTCCCTCGTGTTCTCAGCTCTTCGACTCTTATGAAGGCTTTTATGCTCTTTCCCAGACGTCTCTGGATACTTCCAGCTGTTTGTCCTTTAGGTGAATCTGTGGAGATGGGATCTGAGCTGAGAATCTGAATGGGGAGGTTTCCAGAAAGAGACCCCACAGTCACCTACCTGATGAAGGTCTTGGTGTTCAGGCAGCAGCAAATCCAACAGGAATCACTTGGCTCCAGATGCCCTTGGGGTCAGGGAATGCTACTTTGCCTAAAACAGCCTGGTTTATACCCCTCCTGGTGGGTGGGACATGCCCTTATTGCTGCTGACACAACTGCCCTTGGCCAACCAGGCAGTGCCCCATCAGTGTGGGGGTGCTGGGGCTGCCCCTCATCCCACCCTGCTGCAGTGGCAGAGGCTGAGGGGCCTCCTGGGGCTGTTGCAATGTCACCCTTCTCCTTCTGCAACACGTCCTGTGACACAAGGGCTGGGCAGGAGCCCCTGGGATTGGGGAACAGCTTTGCTCTGCAGAGGTGAAGGGTGCTCGTGGTGACTGCTCAGGGTCAGTGTCAGGAGAGGAGAGCACAGGGGCAGGAAGGTTCACAGCAGGCAGGGATGACCTGAAAGTTGTAGAGGATTGGTTAGAAATGCGAGGACATATGAACATGGCTAAGGCTATGGATGAGCTGCTAAAGTATAAGACTACTACTAAAGTATAAGCAGTTTCCCTAGGCCCATGAGAAAGTTAGAGATAGCAGGGCCATGAGAAAGCGGCAGTGTCCTTGGGTATCCTAAATTGAGCTGAAAAACAGGAGCTAGGCATTACCAAAACAAAGGCACTTAATGAGCCACCTGTGTAAACAATGGAAAGCAGTTAAGATGATATCCCCACCTAACTGAGTACCAATAATGAGCCTAATTTCTGTAATATTCATGAACCTATTATAGAGTGTATATTAAGCTACTATCAATCTACAATAAATGAAGTTCCTGGATTCTCATATTGAGGTGTCTAGAGCTTTCCGTCGTGACATTATCACTGGCGCCCGTGTGCAGGGACCAAGGGGGGGTCCCTAGGAGATCAAGTCGGATCTCCTGGGTCGGAGTCAAGTCGGACTCCCGAGAGCCAAGTCGGGTTCTCGCAGCCGCGGGCGGACGTAGGAGTTTCGGTCGGTCTTGCCGTGCAGCACAAGAAGGCGAAAGGGTTGAACGAAAAAGAGCTCAACTTGCCGCCGCCGGACGCCTCCCTTTCGGCGATTTCGGACGGCGAAAGAGTTAAGTTCCGCGTTCCTAGCAACGAAATAGTTGGACCCGGCGCCCGGGAAGACTCCTGAAGAAGGAGGCCCGCCGACAAAGCCGCAAAGTCTCGTGGAAAGGGCTGCACAAAGCGTGGTAACACGTTTTTTTAGGTAATGGAGAGACAGGCGGCACTATCATTGCTCCAATGCTTTCTGGGAAAGCAGGGAGTTAAAGGGTTAGATTTAAAAAAGGATTTACCGGAATTGCTTAAGGTGGGGTTTGTGAAAGGGTGTTTTGTGGACCCCAATACGGTCTTTGATGAAGGTGAATGGAAACGGTATGGGGATAAGTTGTGGGAGGATTTATTGAATGATGATAAAGTAGCTAAAAAGTTAGCCAAGCAGTGGCAGGCTGTTTCTAATGCTTTACAACAACATAAGGCTGAGCAACAGGCTGCCCGAGTCGCTGCGCAGCGTTTGGGAGACATCGGCAATCCTTTCGCGGCTGAGTCTCCGTGCCCGCTGCCTCCCTCGACTACTATTGTACATATCCCGCCTGAACCCCAAGAGCAGGCTCTTATTACTCCCACTGCCCCTTCCCTAGAGTTCCCTAGCCCGTCCCCTGAGTCCCAGCAGACCTCGTCTACCGGGGCTGCGTCACTCCCCTCACCCGATACATCGAGTACTGTCGCGGTAGAGCGGCGAAAGCTCTGGCAAGGCATTGCCGCAGATGCTTTGCAAGCGGGAGATAAAGAAACGGCAGAAACCCTAATGCCTTTCTGGTAGTTTATACTCCGGCAGAAGGAGGTGGATTGGTAGCGAATATCACTGCCCTTGATTGGAAGCTGTTGTCGCAATTGCGTGCTACCGTTAATGAGAGTGGAATCCAGGGTGAGCCTACCCGACAAATGTTAAATTATATTTGGGGTAGCAACTTGCTTTTACCAGCAGATATTAATAACATTATGAAGTTGGTTCTTTCACAGCACCAGCAAATGCTACATAGTGCACACTGGCAGGCGCTTTGCCAGGAGGCCGTAGCGGTTCAGAGACAGGCAGCTGACCCTTTGCACGGGGTTACGCTAGATGAATTAATGGGCTTCGGACCGTACGCCAGAATAGAGGCACAAGCGTTAATAGGGCCGGATAAGATCAGGGAGTCTATGCACCTAGCCCGTCTCGCTCTAGATAAGATCAAAGCTCCAGGGGGAATTCCGTCATATATGGGGATCAAACAGGGAAGGGATGAGCCTTTTGGATCGTTTATAGATCGGGTTGCTAATGCCATCCAGTTAGCGGGGGTTTGCTAAAGCAGTGTGCGCTGCAGAACTGTAATTCTACAGCTCGCAATGTCATTGTTACGCTCCCGGGTAATTGGTCAATTGAGGAGCTATTAGAGCGAATGGCACAAATACCCCAGGGGCCTAATGCTATGTTAGTGAACGCGGTTAAAGAGCTAGGTGAAAGCTTAAAGGAGCAGGCGAAGGCTACTAGCTCTCAGGTTTTAGCCGCGCTTGCGCCCTTACAAGCTCCGACCGGAGCCACGCAACGAAGCAGACCAGCACAAAGACGCTGTTTTCGGTGTGGAGCACACGGACACCTACGAAGAGAGTGCCAGTCCGGTCCGGTGTGGTGTTCTCGCTGTCAGCAAAACACGCATGTTCCTGCTATGTGCTGGCGTGGGTCGGGAAACGGGAAAGCCAGCGCGAAGGGGTCCCGCGCCAAGACACAAGTGACGGCTCCAACTACTCACAGCTTCCCGGCTCAGACCTCACACTGCATCCCGCAACCAGAGGGAGCCTCGGGCTGGACCTGGCAACCACAATAGACTGCACCTTAATAGACCAGCGTCCTCAGAAAATACCGACAGGAGTGCACGGGCCGGTGTTAATCGACGGCAAACCAGTGGGGGATTTGTTAATAGGTCGGTCCTCGTCCACAATGGCTGGATTAACTGTTTTAGTGGGACTGATTGATGCCGATTACACTGGAGAAATATCAATCATGGTAAATACACTATTTCCACCTTTGCATATACCGGCCAGATCTCGTATCGCACAACTGATACCGCTCCCTCAGATCGCTCCTGGACCATCGGATAAGCCCGAACGAGGAGATCAGGGCTTCGGATCTACTGGTACATCGGCTCTGCTAACAATAGATTTGGCCAGACGACCACGAAAAGCTATCCAGCTCCAATGGAACTCACAAACTACACATTTAATTGCTCTTTTGGATACGGGAGCTGACGTCAGTATTGTTGCAGCTTGCAAGTGGCCCACATCGTGGCCCTTGGTAAACTCAGGAGCAACAGTTGCAGGAGTGGGTGGTCTGACTCTGGCAAAAAGGTCTCCTCCTATAACTATCACGTTGGATGAAATGACTGTGAACTGTACAGTGTCTGTTCTCCCCCTACCCGATGGAGTACAAGCATTAATAGGGAGAGACATTCTCGCTCAGATGGGAATGGTTCTGACCAACGAACCAAGATCCCCTTTAGCACGACGGCCATTGCCTGGACTTTCCTGATCCCGCTCCAATGGAAGACAGAAACGCCGGTGTGGGTAGAGCAATGGTCCTTAAAAAGGGAAAGTCTTTTACAGGCACATGCGTTGGTGTCAGAGCAGTTACAACAGGGACATTTGCATTTGTCAACTAGCCCGTGGAATACTCCTATTTTTGTGATCAGGAAGAAATCTGGGAAATACAGGCTGTTACATGATTTACGTGCAGTAAATGCCCAGATGCATACGATGGGGGCATTACAACCAGGACTGCCAAATCCAGCTATGATCCCACAAAATTGGTTCCTGTTAATAATCGATCTTAAGGACTGCTTCTTCACTATTGCATTGCATGAGCAGGATCGTCAGCGTTTTGCATTCACTATTCCTGCTATAAACAAGGAAGGACCAGCGCAACGTTATGAGTGGACTGTGTTGCCTCAGGGAATGAAGAATTCTCCCACTCTTTGTTAGCTCTACGTGGACGCTGCATTACAGCCAATCAGAAAATCATGGCCCTCGACAGTAATTTACCACTACGTAGACGATTTATTGTTCGCCCAGCCGACTAAGTTTACAAAAGATCAAAAACAGCAGCTGGTTAATCAGTTGCAGCAGCAAGGCTTAGTCATAGCCACTGAGAAAATTCAAGAATCCAGTCCCTGGCATTATTTAGGCTGGCAAATCACAGACTCTGTCGTTCGACCTCAGAAATTGTCTATCAATATAGAGATTGCCACCTTGCACGATGCTCAGAGACTCTTAGGAGACTTACAGTGGCTGCGTCCAGTAGTGGGAATACCTAATGAGTGGCTAGAACCCCTCAGGCCGCTATTAAAGGGTACAGACCCTTCAACAGCAGTAACTGTCACCCCGGAACAGCGAAACCTCTTACATCGGATTACGGTCAGTATTGCAGATCATGTCACACACCGACGGATAGAGGGTGCACCTGTCAATCTCACTCTCTTGGCAGGAGAAAAGCATTTTATGGGAGCCCTCACGCAGCAAAAAATAAAAACGGGGGACAATCAAAAGCGGCT
This sequence comes from Manacus candei, assembly GCF_025592945.1. Taxonomy (NCBI): domain Eukaryota; kingdom Metazoa; phylum Chordata; class Aves; order Passeriformes; family Pipridae; genus Manacus; species Manacus candei. The sequence goes on along the minus strand of NW_026138055.1, from coordinate 7,071,818 downwards.
TGCAACATCAACTAAAGGGCAACAAATTGTGTTAGAATGGCTGACAACGTCTTTGCAACCACGCAGAACAGTCCAGGAAAGGATTCGGACTTTATCAGAGCTCATTAAAAAAGGCAGAAACCGGATTGTGCAAGCGACCGGGTCAGAGCCACATGAAATACAAGTGCTGATAAGACAGGAGGACTTGGATTGGTATTTAGTCCATTCTCCTGAGCTGCAAGGAGCACTACTCGTGTCAGATGCCATCATTAACATCCGTCCTTTGCAGTCACCGACGCTAACCTGGATAGCTAACCAGGCGTGGCTGCAAGTTCCAAAGCGATCTGCAACACCACTTCAGAATGCAATCATCGTATTCACTGACGCTGGAAAAAGATCGCAGCGTGCCGTAGCCACCTGGAGGCACGAAGGGCGATGGCATCAACACTTCTTAAGCACTCACTTAAAGGACTCTTTACAAACATTAGAGCTTGCAGCTGTTGTGTGGGCTTTATCTCACTGGCTAGATCAAACACTTAATGTGGTTACAGACTCGATGTATGTTGCAGGAGTAGCTAATCGAATCGAAGATGCCAGCATTAGAGAAGTTAAGAATGCCAGACTCATGCAACTATTACAGCAGCTTCACAAAGCAATTGCTTACCGGTCAGCCAGATATGCTGTGTTGCATATCAGGAGTCATCAATGGAATATAGGGTTGGGAGAAGGAAATGCTAGAGCAGATCGTGTAGTGTCAACAGTCACAGAAGCTCCTATACCTCCTTTCCTGAGAGCACGTGAGGCTCATGCTGTATATCATCAAAATGCAAAAGGTCTCAGTCACTCATATGGACTGTCAATTGAAGATGCCAGAGCAATAGTGAAAGCATGCCCTATTTGCAGTCAGCAAAATAAAGGAGTAGGCCTCAGAGTGGGAGTTAATCCCAAAGGACTAAAAGCTAATGAGTTGTGGCAAATGGATGTCACACATGTTCCTGCTTTTGGTCGACTGAAATACATGCATGCGTCAATTGACACCTACAGTCACTTCGTATGGGCTACGCTGCAGCCAGGAGAAAAGGTCCAAGATGTGAAGCGTCATCTGACAGATTGCTTTGCTGTCATGGGAGTCCCTAAAACGTTAAAAACAGATAACGGACCTGCCTATGTTAGCAAGATTCTGGGACAATTCTTGCAGCAGTGGGACATAAAGCATGTTACGGGCATAGCTCATTCGCCTACTGGACAAGCTATAGTAGAGCGAATGAATGGAACAATTGAAAGCTACCTTGAGAAATACAAAGACATCAGGGATGCCCGAGAGAGAGTTAGCAAAACTCTTTTTGTCCTTAACCATTTGTGTATTTTCGGAGATGATTCAGTACCTCCTATCGTCAAACATAATCAGAAAGAGCAGGTGTCAAAAGGACCACCCATGAAGGTTCATTATCGGAATCCTAAAACTGGGATGTGGGAAGGTCCAGCAGAAGTCATCTTTATAGGCCGAGGCTACTTCTGTGTGTCTACTTCTACAGGTACCCTGTGGGTTCCCAGTCATTGGGTCAAGCCAGCAATTGAGAGCCCTCGAGAACGAGGAGGAGAGACACCTGCGGTGCCTGCAGCCTCACCTGACCTTACACCACCACCTCCAGCCTCTTCAACACCTGATTCCCCTGCACCTGCTGAAGAGGGAGACACTGGAACAGCATCTGAATTAACTGAGTAACTGTACACAAAGGAACTGCAAGACTTACGTGCCCGGACTTGATTTACTGTTTTTGTGTATTAGTATAGCAAAGATGTTAGGATTTCTGTCTATTTCATTGTACGGCTATGTAATAAGTTTTCTTCTTTTCACGGGTATGATTGCCAATGTTGGGGCTCTTCACACCATTGACCCTCGGAAAAACATATGGGTCACCTGGGCAAATCAAACAGGTCAATCATCCTTTTGCTTGTCCTTGGCATCTGCCTCAGATCCTTTTCGTACTTGCTTATTTGGTATGCCTTTTAGCTCGGTATATAAGTTAAACTTACTATTTGCTGGTTGGGTTTCATCATCGTGTGGGAATGAAATAATTATCTCTAATGCATCTGCGTGCCTTATAAAAGCTCTCAATACCTCTTTACCCCAGAGTCCCCAGGAGTTAGACTTAATGGGATCATTGTCTGTACATAATACAAGTGATAATGGGACTCAAACTTGCTTTATGCTAGGAACATTTCATTCTGGGTTAAGTGCACATCAAAGCCACGATTTGTCTAGATGGACTAATGTCACTTCACGTACCCCAGGGTTTAATTATAAAAATGTAGGAGACTATTGTGGCACTAACAATACTAACAACCAGAGCCTTGGGGCATATGGAGCTGAAGTCAAACTTTCCTCACCAGGTATTTGGGTTACCTGCCTTACCACCAGGTGTATTTCTTATTTGTGGTGACAGAGCTTGGCCTGGCATTCCTGTACGTGCCTTCGGAGGGCCCTGCTATATAGGGTCACTTACGCTGTTATCCCCATCCTTTTTACAGCTTTTTAATCTAACTTCATCACGCAAACAAAAGAGGAGCCTAAACCAACTTTCCTCAGATTGTGATGACAAAGTAGAGCTATGGGGTAGAACAGCTGCTGTCTTTGGATCTATTGTCCCAGGTGTAGGCACGGCACAGGCATTAACATCCATTCGCAAACTTGCACGCTGGGCTGTAAAACAATCAAATGTCACCACCCGAGTAATAGCAGAACTTGCACAAGACGTTGGTAGTCTACGTCATGCTGTCCTACAAAATCGAGCTGCTATTGATTTTCTGTTGTTAGCACAAGGCCATGGCTGTAAGGACTTTGACGGTATGTGCTGTTTTAATCTTTCAGATCACAGTAACTCCATACATAAACAACTGCAATGGTTAACAGATCATACAAAGAAAGTGACAGTAGCGACTAGTCCTATAGAATCATGGCTTCAATCTGTCTTTGGTTCTATGTCTGAATGGGCTCTAAGTTATATTAAGGAAGGCCTACGATGGATATTGACAGTTATTGTAATCTTAGTAATAGCTCGTGTTGCCTTTTCTTGTATTACTAGACGTCTAAATACTACGACAAAGAAAGCATTGTTGGCCCAAAATAAAAACGGGGGAATTGTAGAGGACTGGTTAGAAATGCGAGGACATATGAACATGGCTAAGGCTATGGATGAGCTGCTAAAGTATAAGACTACTACTAAAGTATAAGCAGTTTCCCTAGGCCCATGAGAAAGTTAGAGATAGCAGGGCCGTGAGAAAGTGGCAGTGTCCTTGGGTATCCTAAATTGAGCTGAAAAACAGGAGCTAGGCATTACCAAAACAAAGGCACTTGATGAGCCACCTGTGTAAACAATGGAAAGCAGTTAAGATGATATCCCCACCTAACTGAGTACCAATAATGAGCCTAATTTATGTAATATTCATGAACCTATTATAGAGTGTATATTAAGCTACTATCAATCTACAATAAACAAAGTTCCTGGATTCTCATATTGAGGTGTCTAGAGCTTTCCGTCGTGACATTAGAAAGTCCCTCAGGAAACTCTGCATTTCTGGAAAGCAAGGGGAGAGATTGGACCCAGTGATTATAGAGGGCTTTTCCAACATTTCTTATTCTATGAATCCATGATTCTTGAAAGGGAAAGCCTTCACTGAAGTAGCCAAGTCATCAGTTGCTCCCATATGCACATGGACATGGACACAAACATGTATTGATTCCACTCAGGGAATCTAAAGCCTCAGGTTTGCTTTTGCTGACAGAGAGAGGCCACTGCCTTCAATGGCATGTGGCATGTGGCACTGCCATGCCAGACTGGCTGCAGTTGGGCAGAGAGGAGAGCACAATGTGTTTATGGCCCGTGGCTAAACAAATTTGAACATTTCCAGGCCAGGGTCAGTTGGAGACATCCCCTAGGTCACCCAGACCAGGAGGTCGATGCCTTCCTCCTCCTCCTGCCTGGTGGGACAGGGTGTGGAGCAGCACAGCTCCTGCACTGCCAACAGCAAGGAGGGCTGAGCACAGTGGAACAGGACAAAGAGCAGCATCAGGGACAGGTCGTGTGGGCAACCATGGCCATGCCCACCCAAGGGACACAGCACCAAGCACAGCTCTGCACACAAGGCTGTGGTTGTCAGGGACAAGGGACACCTGTGACTGGAAGGACGAGGTCACAGGTCCCACTTCCCGGGGGAGCATCTGCAGAGCTGCTCCATCACTCCCACAACAAACACCCTGCACCAACAGGCACTGACAGGCTCTGTGTCCCCACTCCACTGCCAGGCACGAGCATCCCCTGGGACACACACACTGGTCAGCCCCAGCATCCCCAGCTGCTTCTCCTCACACCAAGCCACCTTTGCCACCCCCACAGCCAGCAGGCACAGCACAGCCTCCATGCCAAGGACACGCACACACGGCCCAGCCCTGCAATGCCAAACTGCTCATCTTTATTCAAGCTGGGAAAAGCAGCCTCTGCCCCACAGACCCCACGGCTGGCATGAGATGTCTCCAGCCCAGCAGCACCCAGCAGGAGCAGCTGCCACTGCTGCTGTGCCAGCAGCTGGGCATGGCAGAGGCAGGGAGGGGAGAGGACCTCAGGAGATGGTTCCAGGAGCCAGAAGTGAGGGGAACATCCTGTTTGGACATTTCAGGGTCTCAACCCCGCACACTGTACAAAGAAAGCAGACAAGCACATTATCTCTTGTAACTTTTCCTCCCACTCTCTCCCACCTACCCTGCAAGGACCATCCAGTCTGTGGTGCAGGAGACTCAGGCTCAGCACAGGTGAGCTCCAGTCCTTTGTGCAGACAGTTTGGACCTGGGTTATCTCAGTGGTGACAGCCCTCATTCCAAGTCTGTGCAGATGCAGCAAAACCTGGATCATGTCCTGGGTGCTGCCCAAGGACAGCAAATGTTTCACTCTTTAGCGGTTTTGGTGAGTCCTCTGCAAAGCCTGAATGAGCCTCCTGGCACTGGAGGAGAGTTGGGAGGCACTGGCTGACCTGGGGCTCCTGCAGCCCCACTCTGGTCTGGTCCAAACCCACGAGGGCTTTTGCCTTCATTCTTGGGCCTCTCCCACAGACCATAAATGCAGGAGATTATTTATCAAGCATCAGCTAGAAAGAAATTTCTAACAGATCTTTCTGTGGAAAAAGGAGGAAAATCTTTTTTCAGCCAGGGTTCTTGTCCTTACCTTTTGCAGCAGAAAGTGTCTACTGAGCATCGTCCAATTGCTATTGTAGGGGGATGGCAACCCCCAAAAGTGCAGATTCCCCTTTGCTGTCTGCATCTAGCTGCATCTCCTGTTTCCATGGGCAAAGACACACAGAGAACAATTCCAGTGACAATCTGGGAGAGCTGTGTGTTGTGCAGGACAGCTGAAACTTCCCATGAATTTCAGGCCAACAGATGGGCTCAGCTCAAAACTCCCTACAGACACATCTTCCATTGCAAGGAGGACTTTCCCCCCCTATATTGGGTGCACACAAGAGCAGAGAGTGGGAAGGACCAGTATGAGGTCGAGGAAGAGCCTTGCTGGCTCCCCAGCTGCATTGCCAACACTGCCTGCCCCAGCACAGCTGGAAAGCAGGGGACTCCTCCCATGCCACATGCCTGTCCTGGCTGTGCCATGATTGGTGTGACCTCTGAGGGAAAGTCCTTGCCCAGCCCTTGCAGGGATCTTGCCTTGGGGTAATGAGATGGATGCATCACAAGATGAGAAGGGACATCTTTCAGGCACTTAAAGAGGAACATCTGGGTGCAGAGTTGGAGCCTGAAACCAACCCCCTTCCTGACCATGAGGACAAGCCAGGCTTCTATTTACAGGGGCTCTACCCGCCCCACATCTGTATCTGTTGGAAGTTCACTTGAAAAACTCCATTTTCCTCAATCCCCCCCAACATTTGCATCCTTCTAAGTACTGTGGTCAATCCAAGGCCATGGAAAACTCCAGTTCTGGGGGCTCAGACCTCCCCCTCAATCCCCTCTTTCCCTCTCACCTGCAGCACCCTGGACCAGCAGGAGGAGCAAGGGGAAGAGCAGGTACAGGATCTTCATGGTTGATCCACCACTCCCACGTCTTTGCAGGGCTGCAAAGGGCACACCAAGGCAATGAGGACATGGAGAACCCCAGGGGGTGCAGAAGCCTGGGCACTGGGGTTCCCCAAACTGCAGAGGGGCTGCCTCCAAACACAGCACATGATCTTTCCTCTACCTTTCTCTTAAGAACAATTCTGAGGTCTGTGCCACCTTGCAAACCTTGGGAGTGTTTCCTCATGTCTCAGTCTCTGGGAAATCCATTACCTAAGATGATCCTTTTCCAAGAACTTTGTCTAAGGTCTTCCATAGGCTTTCCCCAGAGAACAGACTGCACACCTGACCCCAATTCTTGCCCATTCAATCCAAAGAAAGTTTCTATTTGCCCACAAAGAAGCTCTCAGGTCCCTCCTGCAGTATCCAGGCACCTTTCCAGTCTCTCCTCTACTTAGGAAAGCTCAGTTTCATGTACCACATGTTCTCAGCTCTTAGACTCATAAAAGGGTTTTATTCTCTTTCCCAGACATCTCTGATGGCCTAAGAGCACATCTGGATACTTCCAGCTGTTTGTCTTTTAGGTGAATCTGTGGAGATGGGCTCTGAGCTGAGAATCTGAATGGGGAGGTTTCAGAATGAGACCCCACAGTCACTTACCTGATGAAGGTCTTGGTGTTCAGGCAGCAGCAAATCGAGCAGCAATCACTTGGCTCCAGATGCCCTTGGGGTCACGGAATGCTGCTTTGCCCAAAGCAGCCTGGTTTTATACCCCTCCTGGTGGGTGGGACATGCCCTTATTGCTGCTGGCACAACTGCCCTTGGCCAACCAGGCAGTGCCCCATCAGTGTGGGGGTGCTGGGGCTGCCCCTCATCCCTCTCTGCTGCAGTGGCAGAGGCTGAGGGGCCTCCTGGGGCTGTTGCAATGTCACCATTATCCTCCTGCAACACGTCCTGTGACACAAGGGCTGGGCAGGAGCTGCCGGGAATGGAGAAAGAGCTTTGCTCTGCAGAGGTGAAGGGTGCTCGTGGTGACTGCTCAGGGTCAGTGTCAGGAGAGGAGAGCACAGGGGGAAGAAAAACCACAGAAGACAGGGACAATCTTAGCGTCCCTCAGTAAACTCTCCATTTCTGGAAAGCAATGGCAGTGGAAGGTTTTTCGGGCCAGAGAAAATGGCCTCAAGTAGCAACAAGTGAGGTTTAGATGCTTGGACTCAATGATCTTAGATGGCTTTTCCAACATTAATGATTGTTGGGAGGGAAAGCCTTCCCTGAACCATCCCAGGGTCACCAGTTCCTCCCATGGACATGGACACACACAGGTATTGAACCACTCAGAACCCAAAGCCTGAGCTTTGCTTTCCAGAGAGGGAGGGGCCACTGCCTTTGTTGGAGCAGATTGATGTCAATGCAGATTGACTCCAGATGGAGCAGAGATGTCAGGCCACTCTGCTTATTCCCTGGGGGATTACAAATTGGAATATTTCCAGGCCAAAATGGGACCTTTTTCACAGGTCACCTGGCCCAGGAGCTCTATGACCTCCTCCTCCTCCTGCCTGGTGGGATTGGGTGTGGAGCAGCACAGCTCCTGCACTGTCCACAGCAAGGAGGGCTGAGCACAGAGGAACACGACAAGGAGCAGCATCAGGGACAGGTAGTGTGGGCACCCATGGCCATGCCCACCCAAGGGATACACCAAGCACAGCTCTTCACATGAACCTGGGGTTGTAAGGGACAGGGGACACCTGTGACTGGCAGGACACTGGCACCACTTCCCAATGGGACCATGTGCAGAATTGCTCCATCACTCCCACAACAAACACCCTGCACCAACAGGCACTGACAGGCTCTGTGTCCCCACTCACGGCCAGGCAGGAGCATCCCCAGGGACACACACACTGGTCAGCCCCAGCATCCCCAGCTGCTTCTCCTCACACCAAGCCACCTTTGCCACCCCCACAGCCAGCAGGCACAGCACAGCCTCCATGCCAAGGACACGCACACACGGCCCAGCCCTGCAATGCCAAACTGCTCATCTTTATTCAAGCTGGGAAAAGCAGCCTCTGCCCCACAGACCCCACGGCTGGCATGAGATGTCTCCAGCCCAGCAGCACCCAGCAGGAGCAGCTGCCACTGCTGCTGTGCCAGCAGCTGGGCATGGCAGAGGCAGGGAGAGGAAAGGACATCGGGAGATGGTTCCAGGAGCCAGAAGTGAGGGGAACATCCTGCTGGGACATTTCAGGGTCTCAACCCCGCACACTGTAAGAAGACAGCAGACAAGCACATTCTCTTTTGTAACTTTTCCTCCCACTCTCTCCCACCTCGCCTGCAAGGACCATCCAGTCTGTGGTGCAGGAGACTCAGGCTCAGTGAAGGTCCATTGTGCAGACAGTTTGGTCCTGGGTTATCTCAGTGGTGACAGCCCTGACTCCCAGTCTGTGCAGATGCAGCAAACCTGGATCATGTTCTCAATCTGTGCAGGAGCACATGCAGTGCAGGGAACTGAGGGTGCAGCTATAAATTGAGCTCTGGCTTGTGGGAGCCACAGGCAAGAGGCCATGAACTGCCCATCTTTTGCTTAACAAAGGGCCCAGGCACTTCTGGCACAGGCAGGTGTCAGGACACTCAGTGACATGGTAGGAGCTCTTGACCCCAGAATCTGACTCACTTAGACTCTGATGGTGTAAAACACAGTATTTCCTTTGTTGGGTTCACAGCTTCAGAGGCACCAGTTTGAGTTGTTCCTCCGTTGTTACACCCTGATTAAATTATTGCAAGGAGGATGCAGACATCTGAGACTTTGCTCTGGGAAACCTGGGGTTGAGCTGGGAATGAATCTTGTCTGCCTGTGTGGGTGTGGGGTGTGCAGGGAGTCAAGCTGGGCATCCGTGGGCTCACTGGGGCCACTCACTGCAAAGGGGCTTCGGTCCCAGCTCAGTGGTGTGAGTGTGGCTGCCAGAGTTGGCTCCTGGAGGGTTGGAAAGGATGTTTCCATTAACAGATGCTGCCCAAGGACACTAAATGCTTCACTCTTTGGTGCCTTGGGCGAGTCCTCTGCCCAACCTGAAGGACCCTCCTAGCACTGCAGGACAGTGGGGAGGTGCTGCCTGTCCTGGGGCTCCTGCAGCCCCTCTCAGGGCAGGGCCAAACCCACCAGGGCTTTTGCCTTCATTCTTGGGCATCTGTCACAAATCATAAAGGCAGGAGAGTATTTATGAGGCATTGGTGAGAAAGAAAGCTTGAACAGTTGTTCCTATGGACAAAGAAGGAAACCTTCCTCACCCAGGAATCCAGACCTTACCGTTCACAGCAAATGGTGAATGCTGAACAGTGTCCAATAAATCTTGTACCGGACTTGCACTTCCAAAACGTGCAGTATCCCCCTAGGAGCTGGCATGCATTTTTAATTCCTGTTACCATGGGGAAAGGCACACACAGAACAATTAAAGCAACAGTCTGGGAGAGCTGTGTATGTTTGCAGAAAGGCTGACACTCCCCGTACATCTCAGACCAGTAGATGGGCTCAGCTCAAAACTCCCCACAGACACAGCTTCAAGAGCAACATGTCTCACCTAGAAGGACTCTTTCCCCCTAAATTTTGCACACAAAAGCAGAGAGTGGGAAGGACCAGCATGAGGTTAAGGAAGAGCCTTGCTGGCTCCCCAGCTGCATTGCCAACACTGCCTGCCCCAGCACAGCTGGAAAGCAGGGGACTCCTCCCATCCCACATGCCTGTCCTGGCTGTGCCATGATTGGTGTGACCTCTGAGGGAAAGTCCTTGCCCAGCCCTTGCAGGGATCTTGCCTTGGGGTAATGAGGTTTTGGGACACTCAGTTGATGCAGGACTAGATGAGAAGGGACAGCTTTGTACCTCAGGCAACCCACCAATCTAAACAGTCTTGGGTCTCTCTCCCATCCAATTACAGGGCAAGAGACCCTGAAAAAGGAACATCTGGGTGCAGAGTTGAAGCCTGAAATCAAACCGTGTCCTGAGGCACAGGAGAAGCCAGGCTTCTACCTTCCAGGATTCTCTCCATCCCAAATCTGTGTGCTATTGGATGGTTACTGGAATAACATGTCAAGCCCTGCTAACCTTTGCATCCCTCCAACTAACATGGTCACTTGGTGGGACATGGAAAGCCACAATGATGGAGGATCACGTTTCCCCACCTCTCCTCTTCCCCTCTCACCTTCAACATTCTGCACCAACAGGAGGAGCAAGGGGAAGAGCAGGTACAGGATCTTCATGGCTGATCCACCTCTCCTGGCTCTTTACAGGGCTGCAGAGGGGACACCAAAGCAGTGAGGATGATCCTTTCCCAATGATTTTTCCGAAGATCTTCCACAGACTTTCCCTATAGAACTAAAGATCTTTTACTCCCTTAGGCTTCATGGATCAAACCCATGCCCTAAACACTCTGCCCAATCACTTCTTCTTCCCTGCGATCAGGAAAGTCCTCCCAGCTCGCCGAGCCCATCCCCAACTCCAGAGCAGTCCCAGGATTCCCATCAAAGACACTCCCCAGCCCCACACTTGCCACCCCTGCCCCGTGCAGCCCCGATCCAGGGATGAACCAGAGGACAGGGAAGTGTCTTGGTGACCAGAAAGGGAAACAGAAATCAACCTTTGGAGTTCCTGAAAGCCTGAAATGATGGGAAAACACTTTACTGCAGTGGGAAAAGTGTTTCCTTACTTTGCCAAGCAAAGTCCTACTTCCCCAAGAAAGAAGCTCTAAGCTCCCTCCTGCAGCATCAAGGTACATTTCCAGTCTCTCCTCTACTTAGAAAAGCTTAGTTTCACCTTCCACATATTCTGGGCTCTTCGACTCATATGAAGGCTTTTATTCTCTTTCCCAGACAACTCTGATGACCTAATAATACACCTGGATACTTCCAGCTGTTTGTCCTTTAGATGAGTCTGTGCAGATGGGCTTTGAGCTGAGAATCTGAATGGGGAGGTTTCAGAATGAGACCCCACAGTCACCTACCTGATGAGGATCTTGGTGTTCAGACACTAACAAATTGAGCAGCAATCACTTGTATCCAGACACTGCTGGGATCAGGGAATGCTGCTTTGCCTAAAACAGCCTGGTTTTATACCCCTCCTGGTGGGTGGGACATACCCTTATTGCTGCTGACACAACTGCCCTTGGCCAACCAGGCAGTGCCCCATCAGTGTGGGGGTGCTGGGGGTGCTCAGGGTCAGTGTCAGGACAGGAGAGCACAGGGAGAGAAAAGGCCATGGCAGAAAGGGCTGATCTGAATATCCCTCAGTAAACTCTGCATTTCTGGAAAGCAATGGCAGTGGAAGCTTTTTTGAGATTGGTCCCTTCTCCCAGGGAACAAGTGACAGGAGCAGAGAAAATGGCCTCAATTACACCAGGGTGGTTTAGTTCAGGCACTAGGAACAATTTCTTCACCAAAAGTGTGGTCAGGAACTGGCACAGCTGTCCAGGGTATTCTGGAGTCCCCATCCCTGGGGGGATTGAAAACCACGTAGATATGGAACTGGGGACATGGTTTAGTCATACTGTGCTTGTCAGGGACAAGGGACACCTGTGACTGGCAGGACCAGGACACAGGTCCCACTTCTCAAAGGGAGCATCTGCAGAGCTGCTCCATCACTCCCACAACAAACACCCTGCACCAACAGGCACTGACAGGCTCTGTGTCCCCACTCCACTGCCAGGCACGAGCATCCCCAGGGACACACACACTGGTCAGCCCCAACATCCCCAGCTGCCTCTCCTCACACCAAGCCACCTTTGCCACCCCCACAGCCAGCAGGCACAGCACAGCCTCCATGCCAAGGACACGCACACACGGCCCAGCCCTGCAATGCCAAACTGCTCATCTTTATTCAAGCTGGGAAAAGCAGCCTCTGCCCCACAGACCCCACGGTTGGGATGAGATGTCTCCAGCCCAGCAGCACCCAGCAGGAGCAGCTGCCACTGCTGCTGTGCCAGCAGCTGGGCATGGCAGAGGCAGGGAGGGGAGAGGACATCGGGAGGTGGTTCCAGGAGCCAGAAGCGAGGGGGACGTCCTGCTGGGACATTTCAGGGTCTCAACTCCACATGCTGTACAAAGAAAGTAGAGAAGCTCTTGTAACTTTTCCTCCCACTCTCTCCCACCTCCCCCGCAAGGACCATCCAGTCTGTGGTGCAGGAGACTCAGGCTCAGCACAGGTGAGCTCCAGTCCTTTGTGCAGACAGTTTGGACCTGGGTTATCTCAGTGGTGACAGCCCTGACTCCAACTCTGTGCAGATGCAGCAAAACCTGGATCATGTCCTGGGTGCTGCCCAAGGACAGCAAATGCTTCACTCTTTAGCGGTTTTGATGAGTCCTCTGCAAAGCCTGAATGAGCCTCCTGGCACTGGAGGAGAGTTGGGAGGCACTGGCTGACCTGGGGCTCCTGCAGCCCCACTCTGGTCTGGTCCAAACCCACGAGGGCTTTTACCTTCATTCTTGGGCCTCTCCCACAGACCATAAATGCAGGAGAGTATTTATCAAGCATTAGCTAGAAAGAAATTTCTAACAGATCTTTCTGTGGAAAAAGGAGGAAAATCTTTTTTCAGCCAGGGTTCTTGTCCTTACCTTTTGCAGCACAGACTGACTCCTGAGCATCCTCCAATTGGTGTTGTGGGGTAGCGGCAACCCCCAAAAGCGCAGAATCCCCCTCGCCGTATGCATTCATTTGGATCTCCTGTTTCCATGGGCAAAGACACACAGAGAACAATTCCAGTGACAATCTGGGAGAGCTGTGTGTTGTGCAGGACAGCTGAAACTTCCCGTGAATTTCAGGCCAACAGATGGGCTCAGCTCAAAACTCCCTACAGACACATCTTCCATTGCAAGGAGGACTTTTCCCCCCTATATTGGGTGCACACAAGAGCAGAGAGTGGGAAGGACCAGCATGAGGTCAAGGAAGAGCCTTGCTGGCCCCCCAGCTGCATTGCCAACACTGCCTGCCCCAGCACAGCTGGAAAGCAGGGGACTCCTCCCATGCCACATGCCTGTTCTGGCTGTGCCATGATTGGTGTGACCTCTGAGGGAAAGTCCTTGCCCAGCCCTTGCAGGGATCATGCCTTGGGGTAATGAGATGGATGCATCACAAGATGAGAAGGGACATCTTTCAGGCACTTAAAGAGGAACATCTGGGTGCAGAGTTGGAGCCTGAAACCAACCCCCTTCCTGACCATGAGGACAAGCCAGGCTTCTATTTACAGGGGCTCCACCCACCCCACATCTGTATCTGTTGGAAGTTCACTTGAAAAACTCCATTTTCCTCAATCCCCCCCAACATTTGCATCCTTCTAAGTACTGTGGTCAATCCAAGGCCATGGAAAACTCCAGTTCTGGGGGCTCAGACCTCCCCCTAAATCCCCTCTTTCCCTCTCACCTGCAGCACCCTGGACCAGCAGGAGGAGCAAGGGGAAGAGCAGGTACAGGATCTTCATGGCTGATCCACCACTGCCACGTCTTCACAGGGCTGCAGAGGGCACACCAAGGCAATGAGGACATGGAGGACCCCAGGGGGTGCAGAAGCCTGGGCACTGGGGTTCCCCAAACTGCAGAGGGGCTGCCTCCAAACACAGCACTCGATCTTTCCTCTACCTTTCTCTTAAGAACAATTCTGAGGTCTGTGCCACCTTGCAAACCTTGGGAGTGTTTCCTCATGTCTCAGTCTCTGGGAAATCCATTACCTAAGATGATCCTTTTCCAAGAACTTTGTCTAAGGTCTTCCATAGGCTTTCCCCAGAGAACAGACTGCACACCTGACCCCAATTCTTGCCCATTCAATCCAAAGAAAGTTTCTATTTGCCCACAAAGAAGCTCTCAGGTCCCTCCTGCAGTATCCAGGCACCTTTCCAGTCTCTCCTCTACTTAGGAAAGCTCAGTTTCATGTACCACATGTTCTCAGCTCTTAGACTCATAAAAGGGTTTTATTCTCTTTCCCAGACATCTCTGATGGCCTAAGAGCACATCTGGATACTTCCAGCTGTTTGTCTTTTAGGTGAATCTGTGGAGATGGGATCTGAGCTGAGAATCTGAATGGGCAGCTTTCCAGAGACCCCACAGTCACTTACCTGATGAAGGTCTTGGTGTTCAGGCAGCAGCAAATCGAGCAGCAATCACTTGGCTCCAGATGCCCTTGGGGTCACGGAATGCTGCTTTGCCCAAAGCAGCCTGGTTTTATACCCCTCCTGGTGGGTGGGACATGCCCTTATTGCTGCTGGCACAACTGCCCTTGGCCAACCAGGCAGTACCCCATCAGTGTGGGGGTGCTGGGGCACCCCCTCATCCCTCCCTGCTGCAGTGGCAGAGGCTGAGGGGCCTCCTGGGGCTGTTGCAATGTCATCCTTATCCTTCTGCAACACGTCCTGTGACACAAGGGCTGGGCAGGAGCCCCTGGGATTGGGGAACAGCTTTGCTCTGCAGAGGTGAAGGGTGCTCGTGGTGACTGCTCAGGGTCAGTGTCAGGAGAGGAGAGCACAGGGGGAAGAAAAACCACAGAAGACAGGGACGATCTTAGCGTCCCTCAGTAAACTCTCCATTTCTGGAAAGCAAGGGCAGTGAAAGGCTTTTCGGGCCAGAGAAAATGGCCTCAAGTAGCAACAAGTGAGGTTTAGATGCTTGGACTCAATGATCTTAGATGGCTTTTCCAACATTAATGATTGTTGGGAGGGAAAGCCTTCCCTGAACCATCCCAGGGTCACCAGTTCCTCCCATGGACATGGACACACACAGGTATTGAACCACTCAGAACCCAAAGCCTGAGCTTTGCTTTCCAGAGAGGGAGGGGCCACTGCCTTTGTTGGAGCAGATTGATGTCAATGCAGATTGACTCCAGATGGAGCAGAGATGTCAGGCCACTCTGCTTATTCCCTGGGGGATTACAAATTGGAATATTTCCAGGCCAAAATGGGACCTTTTTCACAGGTCACCTGGCCCAGGAGCTCTATGACCTCCTCCTCCTCCTGCCTGGTGGGATTGGGTGTGGAGCAGCACAGCTCCTGCACTGTCCACAGCAAGGAGGGCTGAGCACAGAGGAACAGGACAAGGAGCAGAAACAGGGACAGGTAGTGTGGGCAATCATGGCCATGCCCACCCAAGGGATACACCAAGCACAGCTCTTCACATGAACCTGGGGTTGTAAGGGACAGGGGACACCTGTGACTGGCAGGACACTGGCACCACTTCCCAATGGGACCATGTGCAGAATTGCTCCATCACTCCCACAACAAACACCCTGCACCAACAGGCACTGACAGGCTCTGTGTCCCCACTCACGGCCAGGCAGGAGCATCCCCAGGGACACACACACTGGTCAGCCCCAACATCCCCAGCTGCTTCTCCTCACACCAAGCCACCTTTGCCACCCCCACAGCCAGCAGGCACAGCACAGCCTCCATGCCAAGGACACGCACACACGGCCCAGCCCTGCAATGCCAAACTGCTCATCTTTATTCAAGCTGGGAAAAGCAGCCTCTGCCCCACAGACCCCACGGCTGGCATGAGATGTCTCCAGCCCAGCAGCACCCAGCAGGAGCAGCTGCCACTGCTGCTGTGCCAGCAGTTGGGCATGGCAGAGGCAGGGAGAGGAAAGGACATCGGGAGATGGTTCCAGGAGCCAGAAGTGAGGGGAACATCCTGCTGGGACATTTCAGGGTCTCAGCCCCGCACACTGTAAGAAGACAGCAGACAAGCACATTCCCTTTTGTAACTTTTCCTCCCACTCTCTCCCACCTCGCCTGCAAGGACCATCCAGTCTGTGGTGCAGGAGACTCAGGCTCAGTGAAGGTCCATTGTGCAGACAGTTTGGTCCTGGGTTATCTCAGTGGTGACAGCCCTGACTCCCAGTCTGTGCAGATGCAGCAAAACTGGATCATGTTCTCAATCTGTGCAGGAGCACATGCAGTGCAGGGAACTGAGGGTGCAGCTATAAACTGAGCTCTGGCTTGTGGGAGCCACAGGCAAGAGGCCATGAACTGCCCATCTTTTGCTTAACAAAGGGCCCAGGCACCTCTGGCACAGGCAGGTGTCAGGACACTCAGTGACATGGTAGGAGCTCTTGACCCCAGAATCTGACTCACTTAGACTCTGATGGTGTAAAACACAGTATTTCCTTTGTTGGGTTCACAGCTTCAGAGGCACCAGTTTGAGTTGTTCCTCCGTTGTTACACCCTGATTAAATTATTGCAAGGAGGATGCAGACATCTGAGACTTTGCTCTGGGAAACCTGGGGTTGAGCTGGGAATGAATCTTGTCTGCCTGTGTGGGTGTGGGGTGTGCAGGGAGTCAAGCTGGGCATCCGTGGGCTCACTGGGGCCACTCACTGCAAAGGGGCTTCCGTCCCAGCTCAGTGGTGTGAGTGTGGCTGCCAGAGTTGGCTCCTGGAGGGTTGGAAAGGATGTTTCCATTAACAGATGCTGCCCAAGGACACTAAATGCTTCACTCTTTGGTGCCTTGGGCGAGTCCTCTGCCCAACCTGAAGGACCCTCCTAGCACTGCAGGACAGTGGGGAGGTGCTGCCTGTCCTGGGGCTCCTGCAGCCCCTCTCAGGGCAGGGCCAAACCCACCAGGGCTTTTGCCTTCATTCTTGGGCATCTGTCACAAATCATAAAGGCAGGAGAGTATTTATGAGGCATTGGTGAGAAAGAAAGCTTGAACAGTTGTTCCTATGGACAAAGAAGGAAACCTTCCTCACCCAGGAATCCAGACCTTACCGTTCACAGCAAATGGTGAATGCTGAACAGTGTCCAATAAATCTTGTACCGGACTTGCACTTCCAAAACGTGCAGTATCCCCCTAGGAGCTGGCATGCATTTTTAATTCCTGTTACCATGGGGAAAGACACACACAGAAAAATTAAAGCAACAGTCTGGGAGAGCTGTGTATGTTTGCAGAAAGGCTGACACTCCCCGTACATCTCAGACCAGTAGATGGGCTCAGCTCAAAACTCCCCACAGACACAGCTTCAAGAGCAACATGTCTCACCTAGAAGGACTCTTTCCCCCTAAATTTTGCACACAAAAGCAGAGAGTGGGAAGGACCAGCATGAGGTTAAGGAAGAGCCTTGCTGGCTGCCCAGCTGCATTGCCAACACTGCCTGCCCCAGCACAGCTGGAAAGCAGGGGACTCCTCCCAACCCACATGCCTGTCCTGGCTGTGCCATGATTGGTGTGACCTCTGAGGGAAAGTCCTTGCCCAGCCCTTGCAGGGATCTTGCCTTGGGGTAATGAGGTTTTGGGACACTCAGTTGATGCAGGACTAGATGAGAAGGGACAGCTTTGTACCTCAGGCAACCCACCAATCTAAACAGTCTTGGGTCTCTCTCCCATCCAATTACAGGGCAAGAGACCCTGAAAAAGGAACATCTGGGTGCAGAGTTGAAGCCTGAAATCAAACCGTGTCCTGAGGCACAGGAGAAGCCAGGCTTCTACCTTCCAGGATTCTCTCCATCCCAAATCTGTGTGCTATTGGATGGTTACTGGAATAACATGTCAAGCCCTGCTAACCTTTGCATCCCTCCAACTAACATGGTCACTTGGTGGGACATGGAAAGCCACAATGATGGAGGATCACGTTTCCCCACCTCTCCTCTTCCCCTCTCACCTTCAACATTCTGCACCAACAGGAGGAGCAAGGGGAAGAGCAGGTACAGGATCTTCATGGCTGATCCACCTCTCCTGGCTCTTTACAGGGCTGCAGAGGGGACACCAAAGCAGTGAGGATGATCCTTTCCCAATGATTTTTCCGAAGATCTTCCACAGACTTTCCCTATAGAACTAAAGATCTTTTACTCCCTTAGGCTTCATGGATCAAACCCATGCCCTAAACACTCTGCCCAATCACTTCTTCTTCCCTGCGATCAGGAAAGTCCTCCCAGCTCGCCGAGCCCATCCCCAACTCCAGAGCAGTCCCAGGATTCCCATCAAAGACACTCCCCAGCCCCACACTTGCCACCCCTGCCCTGTGCAGCCCCGATCCAGGGATGAACCAGAGGACAGGGAAGTGTCTTGGTGACCAGAAAGGGAAACAGAAATCAACCTTTGGAGTTCCTGAAAGCCTGAAATGATGGGAAAACACTTTACTGCAGTGGGAAAAGTGTTTCCTTACTTTGCCAAGCAAAGTCCTACTTCCCCAAGAAAGAAGCTCTGAGCTCCCTCCTGCAGCATCAAGGTACATTTCCAGTCTCTCCTCTACTTAGAAAAGCTTAGTTTCACCTTCCACATATTCTGGGCTCTTCGACTCATATGAAGGCTTTTATTCTCTTTCCCAGACAACTCTGATGACCTAATAATACACCTGGATACTTCCAGCTGTTTGTCCTTTAGATGAGTCTGTGCAGATGGGCTTTGAGCTGAGAATCTGAATGGGGAGGTTTCAGAATGAGACCCCACAGTCACCTAACTGATGAGGATCTTGGTGTTCAGACACTAACAAATTGAGCAGCAATCACTTGTATCCAGACACTGCTGGGATCAGGGAATGCTGCTTTGCCTAAAACAGCCTGGTTTTATACCCCTCCTGGTGGGTGGGACATACCCTTATTGCTGCTGGTACAACTGTCCTTGGCCAACCAGGCAGTGCCCCATCAGTGTGGGGGTGCTGGGGCTGCCCCTCATCCCTCTCTGCTGCAGTGGCAGAGGCTGAGGGGCCTCCTGGGGCTGTTGCAATGTCACCATTATCCTCCTGCAACACGTCCTGTGACACAAGGGCTGGGCAGGAGCTGCCGGGAATGGAGAAAGAGCTTTGCTCTGCAGAGGTGAAGGGTGCTCGTGGTGACTGCTCAGGGTCAGTGTCAGGAGAGGAGAGCACAGGGGGAAGAAAAACCACAGAAGACAGGGACGATCTTAGCGTCCCTCAGTAAACTCTCCATTTCTGGAAAGCAAGGGCAGTGAAAGGCTTTTCGGGCCAGAGAAAATGGCCTCAAGTAGCAACAAGTGAGGTTTAGATGCTTGGACTCAATGATCTTAGATGGCTTTTCCAACATTAATGATTGTTGGGAGGGAAAGCCTTCCCTGAACCATCCCAGGGTCACCAGTTCCTCCCATGGACATGGACACACACAGGTATTGAACCACTCAGAACCCAAAGCCTGAGCTTTGCTTTCCAGAGAGGGAGGGGCCACTGCCTTTCTTGGAGCAGATTGATGTCAATGCAGATTGACTCCAGATGGAGCAGAGATGTCAGGCCACTCTGCTTATTCCCTGGGGGATTACAAATTGGAATATTTCCAGGCCAAAATGGGACCTTTTTCACAGGTCACCTGGTCCAGGAGCTCTATGACCTCCTCCTCCTCCTGCCTGGTGGGATTGGGTGTGGAGCAGCACAGCTCCTGCACTGTCCACAGCAAGGAGGGCTGAGCACAGAGGAACAGGACAAGGAGCAGCATCAGGGACAGGTAGTGTGGGCAATCATGGCCATGCCCACCCAAGGGATACACCAAGCACAGCTCTTCACATGAACCTGGGGTTGTAAGGGACAGGGGACACCTGTGACTGGCAGGACACTGGCACCACTTCCCAATGGGACCATGTGCAGAATTGCTCCATCACTCCCACAACAAACATCCTGCATCAACAGGCACTGACAGGCTCTGTGTCCCCACTCCACTGCCAGGCACGAGCATCCCCAGGGACACACACACTGGTCAGCCCCAACATGCCCAGCTGCTTCTCCTCACACCAAGCCACCTTTGCCACCCCCACAGCCAGCAGGCACAGCACAGCCTCCATGCCAAGGACACGCACACACGGCCCAGCCCTGCAATGCCAAACTGCTCATCTTTATTCAAGCTGGGAAAAGCAGCCTCTGCCCCACAGACCCCACGGCTGGCATGAGATGTCTCCAGCCCAGCAGCACCCAGCAGGAGCAGCTGCCACTGCTGCTGTGCCAGCAGCTGGGCATGGCAGAGGCAGGGAGGGGAGAGGACATCGGGAGGTGGTTCCAGGAGCCAGAAGCGAGGGGGACGTCCTGCTGGGACATTTCAGGGTCTCAACTCCACATGCTGTACAAAGAAAGCAGAGAAGCTCTTGTAACTTTTCCTCCCACTCTCTCCCACCTCCCCCGCAAGGACCATCCAGTCTGTGGTGCAGGAGACTCAGGCTCAGCACAGGTGAGCTCCAGTTCTTTTGTGCAGACAGTTTGGACCTGGGTTATCTCAGTGGTGACAGCCCTGACTCCAAGTCTGTGCACATGCAGCAAAACCTGGATCATGTCCTGGGTGCTGCCCAAGGACAGCAAATGCTTCACTCCTTAGCGGTTTTGATGAGTCCTCTGCAAAGCCTGAATGAGCCTCCTGGCACTGGAGGAGAGTTGGGAGGCACTGGCTGACCTGGGGCTCCTGCAGCCCCACTCTGGTCTGGTCCAAACCCACGAGGGCTTTTACCTTCATTCTTGGGCCTCTCCCACAGACCATAAATGCAGGAGAGTATTTATCAAGCATTAGCTAGAAAGAAATTTCTAACAGATCTTTCTGTGGAAAAAGGAGGAAAATCTTTTTTCAGCCAGGGTTCTTGTCCTTACCTTTTGCAGCACAGACTGACTCCTGAGCATCCTCCAATTGGTGTTGTGGGGTAGCGGCAACCCCCAAAAGCGCAGAATCCCCCTCGCCGTATGCATTCATTTGGATCTCCTGTTTCCATGGGCAAAGACACACAGAGAACAATTCCAGTGACAATCTGGGAGAGCTGTGTGTTGTGCAGGACAGCTGAAACTTCCCGTGAATTTCAGGCCAACAGATGGGCTCAGCTCAAAACTCCCTACAGACACATCTTCCATTGCAAGGAGGACTTTTCCCCCCTATATTGGGTGCACACAAGAGCAGAGAGTGGGAAGGACCAGCATGAGGTCGAGGAAGAGCCTTGCTGGCCCCCCAGCTGCATTGCCAACACTACCTGCCCCAGCACAGCTGGAAAGCAGGGGACTCCTCCCATGCCACATGCCTGTCCTGGCTGTGCCATGATTGGTGTGACCTCTGAGGGAAAGTCCTTGCCCAGCCCTTGCATGGATCATGCCTTGGGGTAATGAGATGGATGCATCACAAGATGAGAAGGGACATCTTTCAGGCACTTAAAGAGGAACATCTGGGTGCAGAGTTGGAGCCTGAAACCAACCCCCTTCCTGACCATGAGGACAAGCCAGGCTTCTATTTACAGGGGCTCTACCCGCCCCACATCTGTATCTGTTGGAAGTTCACTTGAAAAACTCCATTTTCCTCAATCCCCCCCAACATTTGCATCCTTTTAAGTACTGTGGTCAATCCAAGGCCATGGAAAACTCCAGTTCTGGGGGCTCAGACCTCCCCCTCAATCCCCTCTTTCCCTCTCACCTGCAGCACCCTGGACCAGCAGGAGGAGCAAGGGGAAGAGCAGGTACAGGATCTTCATGGCTGATCCACCACTGCCACGTCTTCACAGGGCTGCAGAGGGCACACCAAGGCAATGAGGACATGGAGGACCCCAGGGGGTGCAGAAGCCTGGGCACTGGGGTTCCCCAAACTGCAGAGGGGCTGCCTCCAAACACAGCACTCGATCTTTCCTCTACCTTTCTCTTAAGAACAATTCTGAGGTCTGTGCCACCTTGCAAACCTTGGGAGTGTTTCCTCATGTCTCAGTCTCTGGGAAATCCATTACCTAAGATGATCCTTTTCCAAGAACTTTGTCTAAGGTCTTCCATAGGCTTTCCCCAGAGAACAGACTGCACACCTGACCCCAATTCTTGCCCATTCAATCCAAAGAAAGTTTCTATTTGCCCACAAAGAAGCTCTCAGGTCCCTCCTGCAGTATCCAGGCACCTTTCCAGTCTCTCCTCTACTTAGGAAAGCTCAGTTTCATGTACCACATGTTCTCAACTCTTAGACTCATAAAAGGGTTTTATTCTCTTTCCCAGACATCTCTGATGGCCTAAGAGCACATCTGGATACTTCCAGCTGTTTGTCTTTTAGGTGAATCTGTGGAGATGGGATCTGAGCTGAGAATCTGAATGGGCAGCTTTCCAGAGACCCCACAGTCACTTACCTGATGAAGGTCTTGGTGTTCAGGCAGCAGCAAATCGAGCAGCAATCACTTGGCTCCAGATGCCCTTGGGGTCAGGGAATGCTGCTTTGCCTAAAACAGCCTGGTTTTATACCCCTCCTGGTGGGTGGGACATGCCCTTATTGCTGCTGGTACAACTGTCCTTGGCCAACCAGGCAGTGCCCCATCAGTGTGGGGGTGCTGGGGCTGCCCCTCATCCCTCTCTGCTGCAGTGGCAGAGGCTGAGGGGCCTCCTGGGGCTGTTGCAATGTCACCATTATCCTCCTGCAACACGTCCTGTGACACAAGGGCTGGGCAGGAGCTGCCGGGAATGGAGAAAGAGCTTTGCTCTGCAGAGGTGAAGGGTGCTCGTGGTGACTGCTCAGGGTCAGTGTCAGGAGAGGAGAGCACAGGGGGAAGAAAAACCACAGAAGACAGGGACGATCTTAGCGTCCCTCAGTAAACTCTCCATTTCTGGAAAGCAAGGGCAGTGAAAGGCTTTTCGGGCCAGAGAAAATGGCCTCAAGTAGCAACAAGTGAGGTTTAGATGCTTGGACTCAATGATCTTAGATGGCTTTTCCAACATTAATGATTGTTGGGAGGGAAAGCCTTCCCTGAACCATCCCAGGGTCACCAGTTCCTCCCATGGACATGGACACACACAGGTATTGAACCACTCAGAACCCAAAGCCTGAGCTTTGCTTTCCAGAGAGGGAGGGGCCACTGCCTTTGTTGGAGCAGATTGATGTCAATGCAGATTGACTCCAGATGGAGCAGAGATGTCAGGCCACTCTGCTTATTCCCTGGGGGATTACAAATTGGAATATTTCCAGGCCAAAATGGGACCTTTTTCACAGGTCACCTGGTCCAGGAGCTCTATGACCTCCTCCTCCTCCTGCCTGGTGGGATTGGGTGTGGAGCAGCACAGCTCCTGCACTGTCCACAGCAAGGAGGGCTGAGCACAGAGGAACAGGACAAGGAGCAGCATCAGGGACAGGTAGTGTGGGCAATCATGGCCATGCCCACCCAAGGGATACACCAAGCACAGCTCTTCACATGAACCTGGGGTTGTAAGGGACAGGGGACACCTGTGACTGGCAGGACACTGGCACCACTTCCCAATGGGACCATGTGCAGAATTGCTCCATCACTCCCACAACAAACATCCTGCATCAACAGGCACTGACAGGCTCTGTGTCCCCACGCCACTGCCAGGCACGAGCATCCCCAGGGACACACACACTGGTCAGCCCCAACATCCCCAGCTGCTTCTCCTCACACCAAGCCACCTTTGCCACCCCCACAGCCAGCAGGCACAGCACAGCCTCCATGCCAAGGACACGCACACACGGCCCAGCCCTGCAATGCCAAACTGCTCATCTTTATTCAAGCTGGGAAAAGCAGCCTCTGCCCCACAGACCCCACGGCTGGCATGAGATGTCTCCAGCCCAGCAGCACCCAGCAGGAGCAGCTGCCACTGCTGCTGTGCCAGCAGCTGGGCATGGCAGAGGCAGGGAGGGGAGAGGACATCGGGAGGTGGTTCCAGGAGCCAGAAGCGAGGGGGACGTCCTGCTGGGACATTTCAGGGTCTCAACTCCACATGCTGTACAAAGAAAGCAGAGAAGCTCTTGTAACTTTTCCTCCCACTCTCTCCCACCTCCCCCGCAAGGACCATCCAGTCTGTGGTGCAGGAGACTCAGGCTCAGCACAGGTGAGCTCCAGTTCTTTTGTGCAGACAGTTTGGACCTGGGTTATCTCAGTGGTGACAGCCCTGACTCCAAGTCTGTGCACATGCAGCAAAACCTGGATCATGTCCTGGGTGCTGCCCAAGGACAGCAAATGCTTCACTCCTTAGCGGTTTTGATGAGTCCTCTGCAAAGCCTGAATGAGCCTCCTGGCACTGGAGGAGAGTTGGGAGGCACTGGCTGACCTGGGGCTCCTGCAGCCCCACTCTGGTCTGGTCCAAACCCACGAGGGCTTTTACCTTCATTCTTGGGCCTCTCCCACAGACCATAAATGCAGGAGAGTATTTATCAAGCATTAGCTAGAAAGAAATTTCTAACAGATCTTTCTGTGGAAAAAGGAGGAAAATCTTTTTTCAGCCAGGGTTCTTGTCCTTACCTTTTGCAGCACAGACTGACTCCTGAGCATCCTCCAATTGGTGTTGTGGGGTAGCGGCAACCCCCAAAAGCGCAGAATCCCCCTCGCCGTATGCATTCATTTGGATCTCCTGTTTCCATGGGCAAAGACACACAGAGAACAATTCCAGTGACAATCTGGGAGAGCTGTGTGTTGTGCAGGACAGCTGAAACTTCCCGTGAATTTCAGGCCAACAGATGGGCTCAGCTCAAAACTCCCTACAGACACATCTTCCATTGCAAGGAGGACTTTTCCCCCCTATATTGGGTGCACACAAGAGCAGAGAGTGGGAAGGACCAGCATGAGGTCGAGGAAGAGCCTTGCTGGCCCCCCAGCTGCATTGCCAACACTACCTGCCCCAGCACAGCTGGAAAGCAGGGGACTCCTCCCATGCCACATGCCTGTCCTGGCTGTGCCATGATTGGTGTGACCTCTGAGGGAAAGTCCTTGCCCAGCCCTTGCATGGATCATGCCTTGGGGTAATGAGATGGATGCATCACAAGATGAGAAGGGACATCTTTCAGGCACTTAAAGAGGAACATCTGGGTGCAGAGTTGGAGCCTGAAACCAACCCCCTTCCTGACCATGAGGACAAGCCAGGCTTCTATTTACAGGGGCTCTACCCGCCCCACATCTGTATCTGTTGGAAGTTCACTTGAAAAACTCCATTTTCCTCAATCCCCCCCAACATTTGCATCCTTTTAAGTACTGTGGTCAATCCAAGGCCATGGAAAACTCCAGTTCTGGGGGCTCAGACCTCCCCCTCAATCCCCTCTTTCCCTCTCACCTGCAGCACCCTGGACCAGCAGGAGGAGCAAGGGGAAGAGCAGGTACAGGATCTTCATGGCTGATCCACCACTGCCACGTCTTCACAGGGCTGCAGAGGGCACACCAAGGCAATGAGGACATGGAGGACCCCAGGGGGTGCAGAAGCCTGGGCACTGGGGTTCCCCAAACTGCAGAGGGGCTGCCTCCAAACACAGCACTCGATCTTTCCTCTACCTTTCTCTTAAGAACAATTCTGAGGTCTGTGCCACCTTGCAAACCTTGGGAGTGTTTCCTCATGTCTCAGTCTCTGGGAAATCCATTACCTAAGATGATCCTTTTCCAAGAACTTTGTCTAAGGTCTTCCATAGGCTTTCCCCAGAGAACAGACTGCACACCTGACCCCAATTCTTGCCCATTCAATCCAAAGAAAGTTTCTATTTGCCCACAAAGAAGCTCTCAGGTCCCTCCTGCAGTATCCAGGCACCTTTCCAGTCTCTCCTCTACTTAGGAAAGCTCAGTTTCATGTACCACATGTTCTCAACTCTTAGACTCATAAAAGGGTTTTATTCTCTTTCCCAGACATCTCTGATGGCCTAAGAGCACATCTGGATACTTCCAGCTGTTTGTCTTTTAGGTGAATCTGTGGAGATGGGATCTGAGCTGAGAATCTGAATGGGCAGCTTTCCAGAGACCCCACAGTCACTTACCTGATGAAGGTCTTGGTGTTCAGGCAGCAGCAAATCGAGCAGCAATCACTTGGCTCCAGATGCCCTTGGGGTCAGGGAATGCTGCTTTGCCTAAAACAGCCTGGTTTTATACCCCTCCTGGTGGGTGGGACATGCCCTTATTGCTGCTGGTACAACTGTCCTTGGCCAACCAGGCAGTGCCCCATCAGTGTGGGGGTGCTGGGGCTGCCCCTCATCCCTCTCTGCTGCAGTGGCAGAGGCTGAGGGGCCTCCTGGGGCTGTTGCAATGTCACCATTATCCTCCTGCAACACGTCCTGTGACACAAGGGCTGGGCAGGAGCTGCCGGGAATGGAGAAAGAGCTTTGCTCTGCAGAGGTGAAGGGTGCTCGTGGTGACTGCTCAGGGTCAGTGTCAGGAGAGGAGAGCACAGGGGGAAGAAAAACCACAGAAGACAGGGACGATCTTAGCGTCCCTCAGTAAACTCTCCATTTCTGGAAAGCAAGGGCAGTGAAAGGCTTTTCGGGCCAGAGAAAATGGCCTCAAGTAGCAACAAGTGAGGTTTAGATGCTTGGACTCAATGATCTTAGATGGCTTTTCCAACATTAATGATTGTTGGGAGGGAAAGCCTTCCCTGAACCATCCCAGGGTCACCAGTTCCTCCCATGGACATGGACACACACAGGTATTGAACCACTCAGAACCCAAAGCCTGAGCTTTGCTTTCCAGAGAGGGAGGGGCCACTGCCTTTGTTGGAGCAGATTGATGTCAATGCAGATTGACTCCAGATGGAGCAGAGATGTCAGGCCACTCTGCTTATTCCCTGGGGGATTACAAATTGGAATATTTCCAGGCCAAAATGGGACCTTTTTCACAGGTCACCTGGTCCAGGAGCTCTATGACCTCCTCCTCCTCCTGCCTGGTGGGATTGGGTGTGGAGCAGCACAGCTCCTGCACTGTCCACAGCAAGGAGGGCTGAGCACAGAGGAACAGGACAAGGAGCAGCATCAGGGACAGGTAGTGTGGGCAATCATGGCCATGCCCACCCAAGGGATACACCAAGCACAGCTCTTCACATGAACCTGGGGTTGTAAGGGACAGGGGACACCTGTGACTGGCAGGACACTGGCACCACTTCCCAATGGGACCATGTGCAGAATTGCTCCATCACTCCCACAACAAACATCCTGCATCAACAGGCACTGACAGGCTCTGTGTCCCCACGCCACTGCCAGGCACGAGCATCCCCAGGGACACACACACTGGTCAGCCCCAACATCCCCAGCTGCTTCTCCTCACACCAAGCCACCTTTGCCACCCCCACAGCCAGCAGGCACAGCACAGCCTCCATGCCAAGGACACGCACACACGGCCCAGCCCTGCAATGCCAAACTGCTCATCTTTATTCAAGCTGGGAAAAGCAGCCTCTGCCCCACAGACCCCACGGCTGGGATGAGATGTCTCCAGCCCAGCAGCACCCAGCAGGAGCAGCTGCCACTGCTGCTGTGCCAGCAGCTGGGCATGGCAGAGGCAGGGAGGGGAGAGGACCTCAGGAGATGGTTCCAGGAGCCAGAAGCGAGGGGGACGTCCTGCTGGGACATTTCAGGGTCTCAACTCCACATGCTGTACAAAGAAAGCAGAGAAGCTCTTGTAACTTTTCCTCCCACTCTCTCCCACCTCCCCCGCAAGGACCATCCAGTCTGTGGTGCAGGAGACTCAGGCTCAGCACAGGTGAGCTCCAGTTCTTTTGTGCAGACAGTTTGGACCTGGGTTATCTCAGTGGTGACAGCCCTGACTCCAAGTCTGTGCACATGCAGCAAAACCTGGATCATGTCCTGGGTGCTGCCCAAGGACAGCAAATGCTTCACTCCTTAGCGGTTTTGATGAGTCCTCTGCAAAGCCTGAATGAGCCTCCTGGCACTGGAGGAGAGTTGGGAGGCACTGGCTGACCTGGGGCTCCTGCAGCCCCACTCTGGTCTGGTCCAAACCCACGAGGGCTTTTACCTTCATTCTTGGGCCTCTCCCACAGACCATAAATGCAGGAGAGTATTTATCAAGCATTAGCTAGAAAGAAATTTCTAACAGATCTTTCTGTGGAAAAAGGAGGAAAATCTTTTTTCAGCCAGGGTTCTTGTCCTTACCTTTTGCAGCACAGACTGACTCCTGAGCATCCTCCAATTGGTGTTGTGGGGTAGCGGCAACCCCCAAAAGCGCAGAATCCCCCTCGCCGTATGCATTCATTTGGATCTCCTGTTTCCATGGGCAAAGACACACAGAGAACAATTCCAGTGACAATCTGGGAGAGCTGTGTGTTGTGCAGGACAGCTGAAACTTCCCGTGAATTTCAGGCCAACAGATGGGCTCAGCTCAAAACTCCCTACAGACACATCTTCCATTGCAAGGAGGACTTTTCCCCCCTATATTGGGTGCACACAAGAGCAGAGAGTGGGAAGGACCAGCATGAGGTCAAGGAAGAGCCTTGCTGGCCCCCCAGCTGCATTGCCAACACTGCCTGCCCCAGCACAGCTGGAAAGCAGGGGACTCCTCCCATGCCACATGCCTGTTCTGGCTGTGCCATGATTGGTGTGACCTCTGAGGGAAAGTCCTTGCCCAGCCCTTGCAGGGATCATGCCTTGGGGTAATGAGATGGATGCATCACAAGATGAGAAGGGACATCTTTCAGGCACTTAAAGAGGAACATCTGGGTGCAGAGTTGGAGCCTGAAACCAACCCCCTTCCTGACCATGAGGACAAGCCAGGCTTCTATTTCCAGGGGCTCCACCCACCCCACATCTGTATCTGTTGGAAGTTCACTTGAAAAACTCCATTTTCCTCAATCCTCCCCAACATTTGCATCCTTCTAAGTACTGTGGTCAATCCAAGGCCATGGAAAACTCCAGTTCTGGGGGCTCAGACCTCCCCCTCAATCCCCTCTTTCCCTCTCACCTGCAGCACCCTGGACCAGCAGGAGGAGCAAGGGGAAGAGCAGGTACAGGATCTTCATGGCTGATCCACCACTCCCACGTCTTCACAGGGCTGCAGAGGGCACACCAAGGCAATGAGGACATGGACGACCCCAGGGGGTGCAGAAGCCTGGGCACTGGGGTTCCCCAAACTGCAGAGGGGCTGCCTCCAAACACAGCACTCGATCTTTCCTCTACCTTTCTCTTAAGAACAATTCTGAGGTCTGTGCCACCTTGCAAACCTTGGGAGTGTTTCCTCATGTCTCAGTCTCTGGGAAATCCATTACCTAAGATGATCCTTTTCCAAGAACTTTGTCTAAGGTCTTCCATAGGCTTTCCCCAGAGAACAGACTGCACACCTGACCCCAATTCTTGCCCATTCAATCCAAAGAAAGTTTCTATTTGCCCACAAAGAAGCTCTCAGGTCCCTCCTGCAGTATCCAGGCACCTTTCCAGTCTCTCCTCTACTTAGGAAAGCTCAGTTTCATGTACCACATGTTCTCAGCTCTTAGACTCATAAAAGGGTTTTATTCTCTTTCCCAGACATCTCTGATGGCCTAAGAGCACATCTGGATACTTCCAGCTGTTTGTCTTTTAGGTGAATCTGTGGAGATGGGATCTGAGCTGAGAATCTGAATGGGCAGCTTTCCAGAGACCCCACAGTCACTTACCTGATGAAGGTCTTGGTGTTCAGGCAGCAGCAAATCGAGCAGCAATCACTTGGCTCCAGATGCCCTTGGGGTCAGGGAATGCTGCTTTGCCTAAAACAGCCTGGTTTTATACCCCTCCTGGTGGGTGGGACATGCCCTTATTGCTGCTGGCACAACTGCCCTTGGCCAACCAGGCAGTGCCCCATCAGTGTGGGGGTGCTGGGGCTGCCCCTCATCCCTCCCTGCTGCAGTGGCAGAGGCTGAGGGGCCTCCTGGGGCTGTTGCAATGTCACCATTATCCTCCTGCAACACGTCCTGTGACACAAGGGCTGGGCAGGAGCCCCTGGGATTGGGGAACAGCTTTGCTCTGCAGAGGTGAAGGGTGCTTGTGGTGACTGCTCAGGGTCAGTGTCAGGAGAGGAGAGCACAGGGGGAAGAAAAACCACAGAAGACAGGGACGATCTTAGCGTCCCTCAGTAAACTCTCCATTTCTGGAAAGCAAGGGCAGTGAAAGGCTTTTCGGGCCAGAGAAAATGGCCTCAAGTAGCAACAAGTGAGGTTTAGATGCTTGGACTCAATGATCTTAG
Source organism: Manacus candei (assembly GCF_025592945.1). NCBI lineage: Eukaryota > Metazoa > Chordata > Aves > Passeriformes > Pipridae > Manacus > Manacus candei. The sequence continues at coordinate 7,041,971 of NW_026138055.1, read as the reverse complement.
ATGGCTTTTCCAACAGTAATGATTGTTGGGAGGGAAAGCCTTCCCTGAACCATCCCAGGGTCACCAGTTCCTCCCATGGACATGGACACACACAGGTATTGAACCACTCAGAACCCAAAGCCTGAGCTTTGCTTTCCAGAGAGGGAGGGGCCACTGCCTTTCTTGGAGCAGATTGATGTCAATGCAGATTGACTCCAGATGGAGCAGAGATGTCAGGCCACTCTGCTTATTCCCTGGGGGATTACAAATTGGAATATTTCCAGGCCAAAATGGGACTTTTTCACAGGTCACCTGGTCCAGGAGCTCTATGACCTCCTCCTCCTCCTGCCTGGTGGGATTGGGTGTGGAGCAGCACAGCTCCTGCACTGTCCACAGCAAGGAGGGCTGAGCACAGAGGAACAGGACAAGGAGCAGCATCAGGGACAGGTAGTGTGGGCAATCATGGCCATGCCCACCCAAGGGATACACCAAGCACAGCTCTTCACATGAACCTGGGGTTGTAAGGGACAGGGGACACCTGTGACTGGCAGGACACTGGCACCACTTCCCAATGGGACCATGTGCAGAATTGCTCCATCACTCCCACAACAAACACCCTGCACCAACAGGCACTGACAGGCTCTGTGTCCCCACTCCACTGCCAGGCAGGAGCATCCCCAGGGACACACACACTGGTCAGCCCCAGCATCCCCAGCTGCTTCTCCTCACACCAAGCCACCTTTGCCACCCCCACAGCCAGCAGGCACAGCACAGCCTCCATGCCAAGGACACGCACACACGGCCCAGCCCTGCAATGCCAAACTGCTCATCTTTATTCAAGCTGGGAAAAGCAGCCTCTGCCCCACAGACCCCACGGCTGGCATGAGATGTCTCCAGCCCAGCAGCACCCAGCAGGAGCAGCTGCCACTGCTGCTGTGCCAGCAGCTGGGCATGGCAGAGGCAGGGAGGGGAGAGGACCTCAGGAGATGGTTCCAGGAGCCAGAAGTGAGGGGAACATCCTGCTGGGACATTTCAGGGTCTCAACCCCGCACACTGTAAGCAGAAAGCAGACAAGCACATTATCTCTTGTAACTTTTCCTCCCACTCTCTCCCACCTCGCCTGCAAGGACCATCCAGTCTGTGGTGCAGGAGACTCAGGCTCAGTGAAGGTCCATTGTGCAGACAGTTTGGTCCTGGGTTATCTCAGTGGTGACAGCCCTGACTCCCAGTCTGTGCAGATGCAGCAAAACCTGGATCATGTTCTCAATCTGTGCAGGAGCACATGCAGTGCAGGGAACTGAGGGTGCAGCTATAAATTGAGCTCTGGCTTGTGGGAGCCACAGGCAAGAGGCCATGAACTGCCCATCTTTTGCTTAACAAAGGGCCCAGGCACTTCTGTCACAGGCAGGTGTCAGGACACTCAGTGACATGGTAGGAGCTCTTGACCCCAGAATCTGACTCACTTAGACTCTGATGGTGTAAAACACAGTATTTCCTTTGTTGGGTTCACAGCTTCAGAGGCACCAGTTTGAGTTGTTCCTCCGTTGTTACACCCTGATTAAATTATTGCAAGGAGGATGCAGACATCTGAGACTTTGCTCTGGGAAACCTGGGGTTGAGCTGGGAATGAATCTTGTCTGCCTGTGTGGGTGTGGGGTGTGCAGGGAGTCAAGCTGGGCATCCGTGGGCTCACTGGGGCCACTCACTGCAAAGGGGCTTCGGTCCCAGCTCAGTGGTGTGAGTGTGGCTGCCAGAGTTGGCTCCTGGAGGGTTGGAAAGGATGTTTCCATTAACAGATGCTGCCCAAGGACACTAAATGCTTCACTCTTTGGTGCCTTGGGCGAGTCCTCTGCCCAACCTGAAGGACCCTCCTAGCACTGCAGGACAGTGGGGAGGTGCTGCCTGTCCTGGGGCTCCTGCAGCCCCTCTCAGGGCAGGGCCAAACCCACCAGGGCTTTTGCCTTCATTCTTGGGCATCTGTCACAAATCATAAAGGCAGGAGAGTATTTATGAGGCATTGGTGAGAAAGAAAGCTTGAACAGTTGTTCCTATGGACAAAGAAGGAAACCTTCCTCACCCAGGAATCCAGACCTTACCGTTCACAGCAAATGGTGAATGCTGAACAGTGTCCAATAAATCTTGTACCGGACTTGCACTTCCAAAATGTGCAGTATCCCCCTAGGAGCTGGCATGCATTTTTAATTCCTGTTACCATGGGGAAAGGCACACACAGAACAATTAAAGCAACAGTCTGGGAGAGCTGTGTATGTTTGCAGAAAGGCTGACACTCCCCGTACATCTCAGACCAGTAGATGGGCTCAGCTCAAAACTCCCCACAGACACAGCTTCAAGAGCAACATGTCTCACCTAGAAGGACTCTTTCCCCCTAAATTTTGCACACAAAAGCAGAGAGTGGGAAGGACCAGCATGAGGTTAAGGAAGAGCCTTGCTGGCTCCCCAGCTGCATTGCCAACACTGCCTGCCCCAGCACAGCTGGAAAGCAGGGGACTCCTCCCATCCCACATGCCTGTCCTGGCTGTGCCATGATTGGTGTGACCTCTGAGGGAAAGTCCTTGCCCAGCCCTTGCAGGGATCTTGCCTTGGGGTAATGAGGTTTTGGGACACTCAGTTGATGCAGGACTAGATGAGAAGGGACAGCTTTGTACCTCAGGCAACCCACCAATCTAAACAGTCTTGGGTCTCTCTCCCATCCAATTACAGGGCAAGAGACCCTGAAAAAGGAACATCTGGGTGCAGAGTTGAAGCCTGAAATCAAACCGTGTCCTGAGGCACAGGAGAAGCCAGGCTTCTACCTTCCAGGATTCTCTCCATCCCAAATCTGTGTGCTATTGGATGGTTACTGGAATAACATGTCAAGCCCTGCTAACCTTTGCATCCCTCCAACTAACATGGTCACTTGGTGGGACATGGAAAGCCACAATGATGGAGGATCACGTTTCCCCACCTCTCCTCTTCCCCTCTCACCTTCAACATTCTGCACCAACAGGAGGAGCAAGGGGAAGAGCAGGTACAGGATCTTCATGGCTGATCCACCTCTCCTGGCTCTTTACAGGGCTGCAGAGGGGACACCAAAGCAGTGAGGATGATCCTTTCCCAATGATTTTTCCGAAGATCTTCCACAGACTTTCCCTATAGAACTAAAGATCTTTTACTCCCTTAGGCTTCATGGATCAAACCCATGCCCTAAACACTCTGCCTAATCACTTCTTCTTCCCTGCGATCAGGAAAGTCCTCCCAGCTCGCCGAGCCCATCCCCAACTCCAGAGCAGTCCCAGGATTCCCATCAAAGACACTCCCCAGCCCCACACTTGCCACCCCTGCCCCGTGCAGCCCCGATCCAGGGATGAACCAGAGGACAGGGAAGTGTCTTGGTGACCAGAAAGGGAAACAGAAATCAACCTTGGGAGTTCCTGAAAGCCTGAAATGATGGGAAAACACTTTACTGCAGTGGGAAAAGTGTTTCCTTACTTTGCCAAGCAAAGTCCTACTTCCCCAAGAAAGAAGCTCTGAGCTCCCTCCTGCAGCATCAAGGTACATTTCCAGTCTCTCCTCTACTTAGAAAAGCTTAGTTTCACCTTCCACATATTCTGGGCTCTTCGACTCATATGAAGGCTTTTATTCTCTTTCCCAGACAACTCTGATGACCTAATAATACACCTGGATACTTCCAGCTGTTTGTCCTTTAGATGAGTCTGTGCAGATGGGCTTTGAGCTGAGAATCTGAATGGGGAGGTTTCAGAATGAGACCCCACAGTCACCTACCTGATGAGGATCTTGGTGTTCAGACACTAACAAATTGAGCAGCAATCACTTGTATCCAGACACTGCTGGGATCAGGGAATGCTGCTTTGCCTAAAACAGCCTGGTTTTATACCCCTCCTGGTGGGTGGGACATACCCTTATTGCTGCTGACACAACTGCCCTTGGCCAACCAGGCAGTGCCCCATCAGTGTGGGGGTGCTGGGGGTGCTCAGGGTCAGTGTCAGGACAGGAGAGCACAGGGAGAGAAAAGGCCATGGCAGAAAGGGCTGATCTGAATATCCCTCAGTAAACTCTGCATTTCTGGAAAGCAATGGCAGTGGAAGCTTTTTTGAGATTGGTCCCTTCTCCCAGGGAACAAGTGACAGGAGCAGAGAAAATGGCCTCAATTACACCAGGGTGGTTTAGTTCAGGCACTAGGAACAATTTCTTCACCAAAAGTGTGGTCAGGAACTGGCACAGCTGTCCAGGGTATTGTGGAGTCCCCATCCCTGGGGGGATTGAAAACCACGTAGATATGGAACTGGGGACATGGTTTAGTCATACTGTGCTTGTCAGGGACAAGGGACACCTGTGACTGGCAGGACCAGGACACAGGTCCCACTTCTCAAAGGGAGCATCTGCAGAGCTGCTCCATCACTCCCACAACAAACACCCTGCACCAACAGGCACTGACAGGCTCTGTGTCCCCACTCCACTGCCAGGCACGAGCATCCCCAGGGACACACACACTGGTCAGCCCCAACATCCCCAGCTGCCTCTCCTCACACCAAGCCACCTTTGCCACCCCCACAGCCAGCAGGCACAGCACAGCCTCCATGCCAAGGACACGCACACACGGCCCAGCCCTGCAATGCCAAACTGCTCATCTTTATTCAAGCTGGGAAAAGCAGCCTCTGCCCCACAGACCCCACGGTTGGGATGAGATGTCTCCAGCCCAGCAGCACCCAGCAGGAGCAGCTGCCACTGCTGCTGTGCCAGCAGCTGGGCATGGCAGAGGCAGGGAGGGGAGAGGACATCGGGAGGTGGTTCCAGGAGCCAGAAGCGAGGGCGACGTCCTGCTGGGACATTTCAGGGTCTCAACTCCACATGCTGTACAAAGAAAGTAGAGAAGCTCTTGTAACTTTTCCTCCCACTCTCTCCCACCTCCCCCGCAAGGACCATCCAGTCTGTGGTGCAGGAGACTCAGGCTCAGCACAGGTGAGCTCCAGTCCTTTGTGCAGACAGTTTGGACCTGGGTTATCTCAGTGGTGACAGCCCTGACTCCAAGTCTGTGCACATGCAGCAAAACCTGGATCATGTCCTGGGTGCTGCCCAAGGACAGCAAATGCTTCACTCTTTAGCGGTTTTGATGAGTCCTCTGCAAAGCCTGAATGAGCCTCCTGGCACTGGAGGAGAGTTGGGAGGCACTGGCTGACCTGGGGCTCCTGCAGCCCCACTCTGGTCTGGTCCAAACCCACGAGGGCTTTTGCCTTCATTCTTGGGCCTCTCCCACAGACCATAAATGCAGGAGAGTATTTATCAAGCATTAGCTAGAAAGAAATTTCTAACAGATCTTTCTGTGGAAAAAGGAGGAAAATCTTTTTTCAGCCAGGGTTCTTGTCCTTACCTTTTGCAGCACAGACTGACTCCTGAGCATCCTCCAATTGGTGTTGTGGGGTAGCGGCAACCCCCAAAAGCGCAGAATCCCCCTCGCCGTATGCATTCATTTGGATCTCCTGTTTCCATGGGCAAAGACACACAGAGAACAATTCCAGTGACAATCTGGGAGAGCTGTGTGTTGTGCAGGACAGCTGAAACTTCCCGTGAATTTCAGGCCAACAGATGGGCTCAGCTCAAAACTCCCTACAGACACATCTTCCATTGCAAGGAGGACTTTTCCCCCCTATATTGGGTGCACACAAGAGCAGAGAGTGGGAAGGACCAGCATGAGGTCAAGGAAGAGCCTTGCTGGCCCCCCAGCTGCATTGCCAACACTGCCTGCCCCAGCACAGCTGGAAAGCAGGGGACTCCTCCCATGCCACATGCCTGTCCTGGCTGTGCCATGATTGGTGTGACCTCTGAGGGAAAGTCCTTGCCCAGCCCTTGCAGGGATCATGCCTTGGGGTAATGAGATGGATGCATCACAAGATGAGAAGGGACATCTTTCAGGCACTTAAAGAGGAACATCTGGGTGCAGAGTTGGAGCCTGAAACCAACCCCCTTCCTGACCATGAGGACAAGCCAGGCTTCTATTTACAGGGGCTCTACCCGCCCCACATCTGTATCTGTTGGAAGTTCACTTGAAAAACTCCATTTTCCTCAATCCCCCCCAACATTTGCATCCTTCTAAGTACTGTGGTCAATCCAAGGCCATGGAAAACTCCAGTTCTGGGGGCTCAGACCTCCCCCTAAATCCCCTCTTTCCCTCTCACCTGCAGCACCCTGGACCAGCAGGAGGAGCAAGGGGAAGAGCAGGTACAGGATCTTCATGGCTGATCCACCACTCCGACGTCTTCACAGGGCTGCAGAGGGCACACCAAGGCAATGAGGACATGGAGGACCCCAGGGGGTGCAGAAGCCTGGGCACTGGGGTTCCCCAAACTGCAGAGGGGCTGCCTCCAAACACAGCACTCGATCTTTCCTCTACCTTTCTCTTAAGAACAATTCTGAGGTCTGTGCCACCTTGCAAACCTTGGGAGTGTTTCCTCATGTCTCAGTCTCTGGGAAATCCATTACCTAAGATGATCCTTTTCCAAGAACTTTGTCTAAGGTCTTCCATAGGCTTTCCCCAGAGAACAGACTGCACACCTGACCCCAATTCTTGCCCATTCAATCCAAAGAAAGTTTCTATTTGCCCACAAAGAAGCTCTCAGGTCCCTCCTGCAGTATCCAGGCACCTTTCCAGTCTCTCCTCTACTTAGGAAAGCTCAGTTTCATGTACCACATGTTCTCAGCTCTTAGACTCATAAAAGGGTTTTATTCTCTTTCCCAGACATCTCTGATGGCCTAAGAGCACATCTGGATACTTCCAGCTGTTTGTCTTTTAGGTGAATCTGTGGAGATGGGATCTGAGCTGAGAATCTGAATGGGCAGCTTTCCAGAGACCCCACAGTCACTTACCTGATGAAGGTCTTGGTGTTCAGGCAGCAGCAAATCGAGCAGCAATCACTTGGCTCCAGATGCCCTTGGGGTCACGGAATGCTGCTTTGCCCAAAGCAGCCTGGTTTTATACCCCTCCTGGTGGGTGGGACATGCCCTTATTGCTGCTGGCACAACTGCCCTTGGCCAACCAGGCAGTGCCCCATCAGTGTGGGGGTGCTGGGGCTGCCCCTCATCCCTCCCTGCTGCAGTGGCAGAGGCTGAAGGGCCTCCTGGGGCTGTTGCAATGTCACCCTTATCCTCCTGCAACACGTCCTGTGACACAAGGGCTGGGCAGGAGCCCCTGGGATTGGGGAACAGCTTTGCTCTGCAGAGGTGAAGGGTGCTTGTGGTGACTGCTCAGGGTCAGTGTCAGGAGAGGAGAGCACAGGGGGAAGAAAAACCACAGAAGACAGGGACGATCTTAGCGTCCCTCAGTAAACTCTCCATTTCTGGAAAGCAAGGGCAGTGAAAGGCTTTTCGGGCCAGAGAAAATGGCCTCAAGTAGCAACAAGTGAGGTTTAGATGCTTGGACTCAATGATCTTAGATGGCTTTTCCAACATTAATGATTGTTGGGAGGGAAAGCCTTCCCTGAACCATCCCAGGGTCACCAGTTCCTCCCATGGACATGGACACACACAGGTATTGAACCACTCAGAACCCAAAGCCTGAGCTTTGCTTTCCAGAGAGGGAGGGGCCACTGCCTTTCTTGGAGCAGATTGATGTCAATGCAGATTGACTCCAGATGGAGCAGAGATGTCAGGCCACTCTGCTTATTCCCTGGGGGATTACAAATTGGAATATTTCCAGGCCAAAATGGGACCTTTTTCACAGGTCACCTGGTCCAGGAGCTCTATGACCTCCTCCTCCTCCTGCCTGGTGGGATTGGGTGTGGAGCAGCACAGCTCCTGCACTGTCCACAGCAAGGAGGGCTGAGCACAGAGGAACAGGACAAGGAGCAGCATCAGGGACAGGTAGTGTGGGCAATCATGGCCATGCCCACCCAAGGGATACACCAAGCACAGCTCTTCACATGAACCTGGGGTTGTAAGGGACAGGGGACACCTGTGACTGGCAGGACACTGGCACCACTTCCCAATGGGACCATGTGCAGAATTGCTCCATCACTCCCACAACAAACACCCTGCACCAACAGGCACTGACAGGCTCTGTGTCCCCACTCACGGTCAGGCAGGAGCATCCCCAGGGACACACACACTGGTCAGCCCCAACATCCCCAGCTGCTTCTCCTCACACCAAGCCACCTTTGCCACCCCCACAGCCAGCAGGCACAGCACAGCCTCCATGCCAAGGACACGCACACACGGCCCAGCCCTGCAATGCCAAACTGCTCATCTTTATTCAAGCTGGCAAAAGCAGCCTCTGCCCCACAGACCCCACGGCTGGCATGAGATGTCTCCAGCCCAGCAGCACCCAGCAGGAGCAGCTGCCACTGCTGCTGTGCCAGCAGTTGGGCATGGCAGAGGCAGGGAGAGGAAAGGACATCGGGAGATGGTTCCAGGAGCCAGAAGTGAGGGGAACATCCTGCTGGGACATTTCAGGGTCTCAGCCTCGCACACTGTAAGAAGACAGCAGACAAGCACATTCCCTTTTGTAACTTTTCCTCCCACTCTCTCCCACCTCGCCTGCAAGGACCATCCAGTCTGTGGTGCAGGAGACTCAGGCTCAGTGAAGGTCCATTGTGCAGACAGTTTGGTCCTGGGTTATCTCAGTGGTGACAGCCCTGACTCCCAGTCTGTGCAGATGCAGCAAAACTGGATCATGTTCTCAATCTGTGCAGGAGCACATGCAGTGCAGGGAACTGAGGGTGCAGCTATAAACTGAGCTCTGGCTTGTGGGAGCCACAGGCAAGAGGCCATGAACTGCCCATCTTTTGCTTAACAAAGGGCCCAGGCACCTCTGGCACAGGCAGGTGTCAGGACACTCAGTGACATGGTAGGAGCTCTTGACCCCAGAATCTGACTCACTTAGACTCTGATGGTGTAAAACACAGTATTTCCTTTGTTGGGTTCACAGCTTCAGAGGCACCAGTTTGAGTTGTTCCTCCGTTGTTACACCCTGATTAAATTATTGCAAGGAGGATGCAGACATCTGAGACTTTGCTCTGGGAAACCTGGGGTTGAGCTGGGAATGAATCTTGTCTGCCTGTGTGGGTGTGGGGTGTGCAGGGAGTCAAGCTGGGCATCCGTGGGCTCACTGGGGCCACTCACTGCAAAGGGGCTTCGGTCCCAGCTCAGTGGTGTGAGTGTGGCTGCCAGAGTTGGCTCCTGGAGGGTTGGAAAGGATGTTTCCATTAACAGATGCTGCCCAAGGACACTAAATGCTTCACTCTTTGGTGCCTTGGGCGAGTCCTCTGCCCAACCTGAAGGACCCTCCTAGCACTGCAGGACAGTGGGGAGGTGCTGCCTGTCCTGGGGCTCCTGCAGCCCCTCTCAGGGCAGGGCCAAACCCACCAGGGCTTTTGCCTTCATTCTTGGGCATCTGTCACAAATCATAAAGGCAGGAGAGTATTTATGAGGCATTGGTGAGAAAGAAAGCTTGAACAGTTGTTCCTATGGACAAAGAAGGAAACCTTCCTCACCCAGGAATCCAGACCTTACCGTTCACAGCAAATGGTGAATGCTGAACAGTGTCCAATAAATCTTGTACCGGACTTGCACTTCCAAAACGTGCAGTATCCCCCTAGGAGCTGGCATGCATTTTTAATTCCTGTTACCATGGGGAAAGACACACACAGAAAAATTAAAGCAACAGTCTGGGAGAGCTGTGTAGGTTTGCAGAAAGGCTGACACTCCCCATGAATCTCAGACCAGTAGATGGGCTCAGTTCAAAACTCCCCACAGACACAGCTTCAAGAGCAACATGTCTCACCTAGAAGGACTCTTTCCCCCTAAATTTTGCACACAAAAGCAGAGAGTGGGAAGGACCAGCATGAGGTTAAGGAAGAGCCTTGCTGGCTGCCCAGCTGCATTGCCAACACTGCCTGCCCCAGCACAGCTGGAAAGCAGGGGACTCCTCCCAACCCACATGCCTGTCCTGGCTGTGCCATGATTGGTGTGACCTCTGAGGGAAAGTCCTTGCCCAGCCCTTGCAGGGATCTTGCCTTGGGGTAATGAGGTTTTGGGACACTCAGTTGATGCAGGACTAGATGAGAAGGGACAGCTTTGTACCTCAGGCAACCCACCAATCTAAACAGTCTTGGCTCTCTCTCCCATCCAATTACAGGGCAAGAGACCCTGAAAAAGGAACATCTGGGTGCAGAGTTGAAGCCTGAAATCAAACCGTGTCCTGAGGCACAGGAGAAGCCAGGCTTCTACCTTCCAGGATTCTCTCCATCCCAAATCTGTGTGCTATTGGATGGTTACTGGAATAACATGTCAAGCCCTGCTAACCTTTGCATCCCTCCAACTAACATGGTCACTTGGTGGGACATGGAAAGCCACAATGATGGAGGATCACGTTTCCCCACCTCTCCTCTTCCCCTCTCACCTTCAACATTCTGCACCAACAGGAGGAGCAAGGGGAAGAGCAGGTACAGGATCTTCATGGCTGATCCACCTCTCCTGGCTCTTTACAGGGCTGCAGAGGGGACACCAAAGCAGTGAGGATGATCCTTTCCCAATGATTTTTCCGAAGATCTTCCACAGACTTTCCCTATAGAACTAAAGATCTTTTACTCCCTTAGGCTTCATGGATCAAACCCATGCCCTAAACACTCTGCCTAATCACTTCTTCTTCCCTGCGATCAGGAAAGTCCTCCCAGCTCGCCGAGCCCATCCCCAACTCCAGAGCAGTCCCAGGATTCCCATCAAAGACACTCCCCAGCCCCACACTTGCCACCCCTGCCCCGTGCAGCCCCGATCCAGGGATGAACCAGAGGACAGGGAAGTGTCTTGGTGACCAGAAAGGGAAACAGAAATCAACCTTGGGAGTTCCTGAAAGCCTGAAATGATGGGAAAACACTTTACTGCAGTGGGAAAAGTGTTTCCTTACTTTGCCAAGCAAAGTCCTACTTCCCCAAGAAAGAAGCTCTGAGCTCCCTCCTGCAGCATCAAGGTACATTTCCAGTCTCTCCTCTACTTAGAAAAGCTTAGTTTCACCTTCCACATATTCTGGGCTCTTCGACTCATATGAAGGCTTTTATTCTCTTTCCCAGACAACTCTGATGACCTAATAATACACCTGGATACTTCCAGCTGTTTGTCCTTTAGATGAGTCTGTGCAGATGGGCTTTGAGCTGAGAATCTGAATGGGGAGGTTTCAGAATGAGACCCCACAGTCACCTACCTGATGAGGATCTTGGTGTTCAGACACTAACAAATTGAGCAGCAATCACTTGTATCCAGACACTGCTGGGATCAGGGAATGCTGCTTTGCCTAAAACAGCCTGGTTTTATACCCCTCCTGGTGGGTGGGACATACCCTTATTGCTGCTGACACAACTGCCCTTGGCCAACCAGGCAGTGCCCCATCAGTGTGGGGGTGCTGGGGGTGCTCAGGGTCAGTGTCAGGACAGGAGAGCACAGGGAGAGAAAAGGCCATGGCAGAAAGGGCTGATCTGAATATCCCTCAGTAAACTCTGCATTTCTGGAAAGCAATGGCAGTGGAAGCTTTTTTGAGATTGGTCCCTTCTCCCAGGGAACAAGTGACAGGAGCAGAGAAAATGGCCTCAATTACACCAGGGTGGTTTAGTTCAGGCACTAGGAACAATTTCTTCACCAAAAGTGTGGTCAGGAACTGGCACAGCTGTCCAGGGTATTGTGGAGTCCCCATCCCTGGGGGGATTGAAAACCACGTAGATATGGAACTGGGGACATGGTTTAGTCATACTGTGCTTGTCAGGGACAAGGGACACCTGTGACTGGCAGGACCAGGACACAGGTCCCACTTCTCAAAGGGAGCATCTGCAGAGCTGCTCCATCACTCCCACAACAAACACCCTGCACCAACAGGCACTGACAGGCTCTGTGTCCCCACTCCACTGCCAGGCACGAGCATCCCCAGGGACACACACACTGGTCAGCCCCAACATCCCCAGCTGCCTCTCCTCACACCAAGCCACCTTTGCCACCCCCACAGCCAGCAGGCACAGCACAGCCTCCATGCCAAGGACACGCACACACGGCCCAGCCCTGCAATGCCAAACTGCTCATCTTTATTCAAGCTGGGAAAAGCAGCCTCTGCCCCACAGACCCCACGGTTGGGATGAGATGTCTCCAGCCCAGCAGCACCCAGCAGGAGCAGCTGCCACTGCTGCTGTGCCAGCAGCTGGGCATGGCAGAGGCAGGGAGGGGAGAGGACATCGGGAGGTGGTTCCAGGAGCCAGAAGCGAGGGCGACGTCCTGCTGGGACATTTCAGGGTCTCAACTCCACATGCTGTACAAAGAAAGTAGAGAAGCTCTTGTAACTTTTCCTCCCACTCTCTCCCACCTCCCCCGCAAGGACCATCCAGTCTGTGGTGCAGGAGACTCAGGCTCAGCACAGGTGAGCTCCAGTCCTTTGTGCAGACAGTTTGGACCTGGGTTATCTCAGTGGTGACAGCCCTGACTCCAAGTCTGTGCACATGCAGCAAAACCTGGATCATGTCCTGGGTGCTGCCCAAGGACAGCAAATGCTTCACTCTTTAGCGGTTTTGATGAGTCCTCTGCAAAGCCTGAATGAGCCTCCTGGCACTGGAGGAGAGTTGGGAGGCACTGGCTGACCTGGGGCTCCTGCAGCCCCACTCTGGTCTGGTCCAAACCCACGAGGGCTTTTGCCTTCATTCTTGGGCCTCTCCCACAGACCATAAATGCAGGAGAGTATTTATCAAGCATTAGCTAGAAAGAAATTTCTAACAGATCTTTCTGTGGAAAAAGGAGGAAAATCTTTTTTCAGCCAGGGTTCTTGTCCTTACCTTTTGCAGCACAGACTGACTCCTGAGCATCCTCCAATTGGTGTTGTGGGGTAGCGGCAACCCCCAAAAGCGCAGAATCCCCCTCGCCGTATGCATTCATTTGGATCTCCTGTTTCCATGGGCAAAGACACACAGAGAACAATTCCAGTGACAATCTGGGAGAGCTGTGTGTTGTGCAGGACAGCTGAAACTTCCCGTGAATTTCAGGCCAACAGATGGGCTCAGCTCAAAACTCCCTACAGACACATCTTCCATTGCAAGGAGGACTTTTCCCCCCTATATTGGGTGCACACAAGAGCAGAGAGTGGGAAGGACCAGCATGAGGTCAAGGAAGAGCCTTGCTGGCCCCCCAGCTGCATTGCCAACACTGCCTGCCCCAGCACAGCTGGAAAGCAGGGGACTCCTCCCATGCCACATGCCTGTCCTGGCTGTGCCATGATTGGTGTGACCTCTGAGGGAAAGTCCTTGCCCAGCCCTTGCAGGGATCATGCCTTGGGGTAATGAGATGGATGCATCACAAGATGAGAAGGGACATCTTTCAGGCACTTAAAGAGGAACATCTGGGTGCAGAGTTGGAGCCTGAAACCAACCCCCTTCCTGACCATGAGGACAAGCCAGGCTTCTATTTACAGGGGCTCTACCCGCCCCACATCTGTATCTGTTGGAAGTTCACTTGAAAAACTCCATTTTCCTCAATCCCCCCCAACATTTGCATCCTTCTAAGTACTGTGGTCAATCCAAGGCCATGGAAAACTCCAGTTCTGGGGGCTCAGACCTCCCCCTAAATCCCCTCTTTCCCTCTCACCTGCAGCACCCTGGACCAGCAGGAGGAGCAAGGGGAAGAGCAGGTACAGGATCTTCATGGCTGATCCACCACTCCGACGTCTTCACAGGGCTGCAGAGGGCACACCAAGGCAATGAGGACATGGAGGACCCCAGGGGGTGCAGAAGCCTGGGCACTGGGGTTCCCCAAACTGCAGAGGGGCTGCCTCCAAACACAGCACTCGATCTTTCCTCTACCTTTCTCTTAAGAACAATTCTGAGGTCTGTGCCACCTTGCAAACCTTGGGAGTGTTTCCTCATGTCTCAGTCTCTGGGAAATCCATTACCTAAGATGATCCTTTTCCAAGAACTTTGTCTAAGGTCTTCCATAGGCTTTCCCCAGAGAACAGACTGCACACCTGACCCCAATTCTTGCCCATTCAATCCAAAGAAAGTTTCTATTTGCCCACAAAGAAGCTCTCAGGTCCCTCCTGCAGTATCCAGGCACCTTTCCAGTCTCTCCTCTACTTAGGAAAGCTCAGTTTCATGTACCACATGTTCTCAGCTCTTAGACTCATAAAAGGGTTTTATTCTCTTTCCCAGACATCTCTGATGGCCTAAGAGCACATCTGGATACTTCCAGCTGTTTGTCTTTTAGGTGAATCTGTGGAGATGGGATCTGAGCTGAGAATCTGAATGGGCAGCTTTCCAGAGACCCCACAGTCACTTACCTGATGAAGGTCTTGGTGTTCAGGCAGCAGCAAATCGAGCAGCAATCACTTGGCTCCAGATGCCCTTGGGGTCACGGAATGCTGCTTTGCCCAAAGCAGCCTGGTTTTATACCCCTCCTGGTGGGTGGGACATGCCCTTATTGCTGCTGGCACAACTGCCCTTGGCCAACCAGGCAGTGCCCCATCAGTGTGGGGGTGCTGGGGCTGCCCCTCATCCCTCCCTGCTGCAGTGGCAGAGGCTGAAGGGCCTCCTGGGGCTGTTGCAATGTCACCCTTATCCTCCTGCAACACGTCCTGTGACACAAGGGCTGGGCAGGAGCCCCTGGGATTGGGGAACAGCTTTGCTCTGCAGAGGTGAAGGGTGCTTGTGGTGACTGCTCAGGGTCAGTGTCAGGAGAGGAGAGCACAGGGGGAAGAAAAACCACAGAAGACAGGGACGATCTTAGCGTCCCTCAGTAAACTCTCCATTTCTGGAAAGCAAGGGCAGTGAAAGGCTTTTCGGGCCAGAGAAAATGGCCTCAAGTAGCAACAAGTGAGGTTTAGATGCTTGGACTCAATGATCTTAGATGGCTTTTCCAACATTAATGATTGTTGGGAGGGAAAGCCTTCCCTGAACCATCCCAGGGTCACCAGTTCCTCCCATGGACATGGACACACACAGGTATTGAACCACTCAGAACCCAAAGCCTGAGCTTTGCTTTCCAGAGAGGGAGGGGCCACTGCCTTTCTTGGAGCAGATTGATGTCAATGCAGATTGACTCCAGATGGAGCAGAGATGTCAGGCCACTCTGCTTATTCCCTGGGGGATTACAAATTGGAATATTTCCAGGCCAAAATGGGACCTTTTTCACAGGTCACCTGGTCCAGGAGCTCTATGACCTCCTCCTCCTCCTGCCTGGTGGGATTGGGTGTGGAGCAGCACAGCTCCTGCACTGTCCACAGCAAGGAGGGCTGAGCACAGAGGAACAGGACAAGGAGCAGCATCAGGGACAGGTAGTGTGGGCAATCATGGCCATGCCCACCCAAGGGATACACCAAGCACAGCTCTTCACATGAACCTGGGGTTGTAAGGGACAGGGGACACCTGTGACTGGCAGGACACTGGCACCACTTCCCAATGGGACCATGTGCAGAATTGCTCCATCACTCCCACAACAAACACCCTGCACCAACAGGCACTGACAGGCTCTGTGTCCCCACTCACGGTCAGGCAGGAGCATCCCCAGGGACACACACACTGGTCAGCCCCAACATCCCCAGCTGCTTCTCCTCACACCAAGCCACCTTTGCCACCCCCACAGCCAGCAGGCACAGCACAGCCTCCATGCCAAGGACACGCACACACGGCCCAGCCCTGCAATGCCAAACTGCTCATCTTTATTCAAGCTGGCAAAAGCAGCCTCTGCCCCACAGACCCCATGGCTGGCATGAGATGTCTCCAGCCCAGCAGCACCCAGCAGGAGCAGCTGCCACTGCTGCTGTGCCAGCAGTTGGGCATGGCAGAGGCAGGGAGAGGAAAGGACATCGGGAGATGGTTCCAGGAGCCAGAAGTGAGGGGAACATCCTGCTGGGACATTTCAGGGTCTCAGCCCCGCACACTGTAAGAAGACAGCAGACAAGCACATTCCCTTTTGTAACTTTTCCTCCCACTCTCTCCCACCTCGCCTGCAAGGACCATCCAGTCTGTGGTGCAGGAGACTCAGGCTCAGTGAAGGTCCATTGTGCAGACAGTTTGGTCCTGGGTTATCTCAGTGGTGACAGCCCTGACTCCCAGTCTGTGCAGATGCAGCAAAACTGGATCATGTTCTCAATCTGTGCAGGAGCACATGCAGTGCAGGGAACTGAGGGTGCAGCTATAAACTGAGCTCTGGCTTGTGGGAGCCACAGGCAAGAGGCCATGAACTGCCCATCTTTTGCTTAACAAAGGGCCCAGGCACCTCTGGCACAGGCAGGTGTCAGGACACTCAGTGACATGGTAGGAGCTCTTGACCCCAGAATCTGACTCACTTAGACTCTGATGGTGTAAAACACAGTATTTCCTTTGTTGGGTTCACAGCTTCAGAGGCACCAGTTTGAGTTGTTCCTCCGTTGTTACACCCTGATTAAATTATTGCAAGGAGGATGCAGACATCTGAGACTTTGCTCTGGGAAACCTGGGGTTGAGCTGGGAATGAATCTTGTCTGCCTGTGTGGGTGTGGGGTGTGCAGGGAGTCAAGCTGGGCATCCGTGGGCTCACTGGGGCCACTCACTGCAAAGGGGCTTCGGTCCCAGCTCAGTGGTGTGAGTGTGGCTGCCAGAGTTGGCTCCTGGAGGGTTGGAAAGGATGTTTCCATTAACAGATGCTGCCCAAGGACACTAAATGCTTCACTCTTTGGTGCCTTGGGCGAGTCCTCTGCCCAACCTGAAGGACCCTCCTAGCACTGCAGGACAGTGGGGAGGTGCTGCCTGTCCTGGGGCTCCTGCAGCCCCTCTCAGGGCAGGGCCAAACCCACCAGGGCTTTTGCCTTCATTCTTGGGCATCTGTCACAAATCATAAAGGCAGGAGAGTATTTATGAGGCATTGGTGAGAAAGAAAGCTTGAACAGTTGTTCCTATGGACAAAGAAGGAAACCTTCCTCACCCAGGAATCCAGACCTTACCGTTCACAGCAAATGGTGAATGCTGAACAGTGTCCAATAAATCTTGTACCGGACTTGCACTTCCAAAACGTGCAGTATCCCCCTAGGAGCTGGCATGCATTTTTAATTCCTGTTACCATGGGGAAAGACACACACAGAAAAATTAAAGCAACAGTCTGGGAGAGCTGTGTAGGTTTGCAGAAAGGCTGACACTCCCCATGAATCTCAGACCAGTAGATGGGCTCAGTTCAAAACTCCCCACAGACACAGCTTCAAGAGCAACATGTCTCACCTAGAAGGACTCTTTCCCCCTAAATTTTGCACACAAAAGCAGAGTGGGAAGGACCAGCATGAGGTCAAGGAAGAGCCTTGCTGGCTGCCCAGCTGCATTCCCACCACTGCCTACCCCAGCACAGCTGGAAAGCAGGGAACTCCTCCCAACCCACATGCCTGTCCTGGCTGTGCCATGATTGGTGTGACCTCTGAGGGAAAGTCCTTGCCCAGCCTTTGCAGGGATCATGCCTTGGGGTAATGAGGTTTTGGGACACATGGTTGATGCAGCACTAGATGAGAAGGGACAGCTTTGTACCTCAGGCAACCCACCAATCTAAACAGTCTTGGCTCTCTCTCCCATTCCTGTACAGGGCAAGAGACCCTGAAAAAGGAACATCTGGGTGCAGAGTTGAAGCCTGAAATCAACTGTGTCCTGATGCACAGGAGAAGCCAGGCTTCTACCTTCCAGGATTCTCTCCATCCCAAATCTGTGTGCTATTGGATGGTTACTGGAATAACATGTCAAGCCCTGCTAACCTTTGCATCCCTCCAACTAACATGGTCACTTGGTGGGACATGGAAAGCCACAATGATGGAGGATCACGTTTCCCCACCTCTCCTCTTCCCCTCTCACCTTCAACATTCTGCACCAACAGGAGGAGCAAGGGGAAGAGCAGGTACAGGATCTTCATGGCTGATCCACCTCTCCTGGCTCTTTACAGGGCTGCAGAGGGGACACCAAAGCAGTGAGGATGATCCTTTCCCAATGATTTTTCCGAAGATCTTCCACAGACTTTCCCTATAGAACTAAAGATCTTTTACTCCCTTAGGCTTCATGGATCAAACCCATGCCCTAAACACTCTGCCCAATCACTTCTTCTTCCCTGCGATCAGGAAAGTCCTCCCAGCTCGCCGAGCCCATCCCCAACTCCAGAGCAGTCCCAGGATTCCCATCAAAGACACTCCCCAGCCCCACACTTGCCACCCCTGCCCCGTGCAGCCCCGATCCAGGGATGAACCAGAGGACAGGGAAGTGTCTTGGTGACCAGAAAGGGAAACAGAAATCAACCTTTGGAGTTCCTGAAAGCCTGAAATGATGGGAAAACACTTTACTGCAGTGGGAAAAGTGTTTCCTTACTTTGCCAAGCAAAGTCCTACTTCCCCAAGAAAGAAGCTCTGAGCTCCCTCCTGCAGCATCAAGGTACATTTCCAGTCTCTCCTCTACTTAGAAAAGCTTAGTTTCACCTTCCACATATTCTGGGCTCTTAGACTCATATGAAGGCTTTTATTCTCTTTCCCAGACAACTCTGATGACCTAATAATACACCTGGATACTTCCAGCTGTTTGTCCTTTAGATGAGTCTGTGCAGATGGGCTTTGAGCTGAGAATCTGAATGGGGAGGTTTCAGAATGAGACCCCACAGTCACCTACCTGATGAGGATCTTGGTGTTCAGACACTAACAAATTGAGCAGCAATCACTTGTATCCAGACACTGCTGGGATCAGGGAATGCTGCTTTGCCTAAAACAGCCTGTTTTTATACCCCTCCTGGTGGGTGGGACATACCCTTATTGCTGCTGACACAACTGCCCTTGGCCAACCAGGCAGTGCCCCATCAGTGTGGGGGTGCTGGGGGTGCTCAGGGTCAGTGTCAGGACAGGAGAGCACAGGGAGAGAAAAGGCCATGGCAGAAAGGGCTGATCTGAATATCCCTCAGTAAACTCTGCATTTCTGGAAAGCAATGGCAGTGGAAGCTTTTTTGAGATTGGTCCCTTCTCCCAGGGAACAAGTGACAGGAGCAGAGAAAATGGCCTCAATTACACCAGGGTGGTTTAGTTCAGGCACTAGGAACAATTTCTTCACCAAAAGTGTGGTCAGGAACTGGCACAGCTGTCCAGGGTATTGTGGAGTCCCCATCCCTGGGGGGATTGAAAACCACGTAGATATGGAACTGGGGACATGGTTTAGTCATACTGTGCTTGTCAGGGACAAGGGACACCTGTGACTGGCAGGACCAGGACACAGGTCCCACTTCTCAAAGGGAGCATCTGCAGAGCTGCTCCATCACTCCCACAACAAACACCCTGCACCAACAGGCACTGACAGGCTCTGTGTCCCCACTCCACTGCCAGGCACGAGCATCCCCAGGGACACACACACTGGTCAGCCCCAACATCCCCAGCTGCCTCTCCTCACACCAAGCCATCTTTGCCACCCCCACAGCCAGCAGGCACAGCACAGCCTCCATGCCAAGGACACGCACACACGGCCCAGCCCTGCAATGCCAAACTGCTCATCTTTATTCAAGCTGGGAAAAGCAGCCTCTGCCCCACAGACCCCACGGTTGGGATGAGATGTCTCCAGCCCAGCAGCACCCAGCAGGAGCAGCTGCCACTGCTGCTGTGCCAGCAGCTGGGCATGGCAGAGGCAGGGAGGGGAGAGGACATCGGGAGGTGGTTCCAGGAGCCAGAAGCGAGGGGGACGTCCTGCTGGGACATTTCAGGGTCTCAACTCCACATGCTGTACAAAGAAAGCAGAGAAGCTCTTGTAACTTTTCCTCCCACTCTCTCCCACCTCCCCCGCAAGGACCATCCAGTCTGTGGTGCAGGAGACTCAGGCTCAGCACAGGTGAGCTCCAGTCCTTTGTGCAGACAGTTTGGACCTGGGTTATCTCAGTGGTGACAGCCCTGACTCCAAGTCTGTGCACATGCAGCAAAACCTGGATCATGTCCTGGGTGCTGCCCAAGGACAGCAAATGCTTCACTCTTTAGCGGTTTTGATGAGTCCTCTGCAAAGCCTGAATGAGCCTCCTGGCACTGGAGGAGAGTTGGGAGGCACTGGCTGACCTGGGGCTCCTGCAGCCCCACTCTGGTCTGGTCCAAACCCACGAGGGCTTTTACCTTCATTCTTGGGCCTCTCCCACAGACCATAAATGCAGGAGAGTATTTATCAAGCATTAGCTAGAAAGAAATTTCTAACAGATCTTTCTGTGGAAAAAGGAGGAAAATCTTTTTTCAGCCAGGGTTCTTGTCCTTACCTTTTGCAGCACAGACTGACTCCTGAGCATCCTCCAATTGGTGTTGTGGGGTAGCGGCAACCCCCAAAAGCGCAGAATCCCCCTCGCCGTATGCATTCATTTGGATCTCCTGTTTCCATGGGCAAAGATACACAGAGAACAATTCCAGTGACAATCTGGGAGAGCTGTGTGTTGTGCAGGACAGCTGAAACTTCCCGTGAATTTCAGGCCAACAGATGGGCTCAGCTCAAAACTCCCTACAGACACATCTTCCATTGCAAGGAGGACTTTTCCCCCCTATATTGGGTGCACACAAGAGCAGAGAGTGGGAAGGACCAGCATGAGGTCAAGGAAGAGCCTTGCTGGCCCCCCAGCTGCATTGCCAACACTGCCTGCCCCAGCACAGCTGGAAAGCAGGGGACTCCTCCCATGCCACATGCCTGTCCTGGCTGTGCCATGATTGGTGTGACCTCTGAGGGAAAGTCCTTGCCCAGCCCTTGCATGAATCATGCCTTGGGGTAATGAGATGGATGCATCACAAGATGAGAAGGGACATCTTTCAGGCACTTAAAGAGGAACATCTGGGTGCAGAGTTGGAGCCTGAAACCAACCCCCTTCCTGACCATGAGGACAAGCCAGGCTTCTATTTCCAGGGGCTCCACCCACCCCACATCTGTATCTGTTGGAAGTTCACTTGAAAAACTCCATTTTCCTCAATCCCCCCCAACATTTGCATCCTTCTAAGTACTGTGGTCAATCCAAGGCCATGGAAAACTCCAGTTCTGGGGGCTCAGACCTCTCCCTAAATCCCCTCTTTCCCTCTCACCTGCAGCACCCTGGACCAGCAGGAGGAGCAAGGGGAAGAGCAGGTACAGGATCTTCATGGCTGATCCACCACTCCCACGTCTTCACAGGGCTGCAGAGGGCACACCAAGGCAATGAGGACATGGAGGACCCCAGGGGGTGCAGAAGCCTGGGCACTGGGGTTCCCCAAACTGCAGAGGGGCTGCCTCCAAACACAGCACTCGATCTTTCCTCTACCTTTCTCTTAAGAACAATTCTGAGGTCTGTGCCACCTTGCAAACCTTGGGAGTGTTTCCTCATGTCTCAGTCTCTGGGAAATCCATTACCTAAGATGATCCTTTTCCAAGAACTTTGTCTAAGGTCTTCCATAGGCTTTCCCCAGAGAACAGACTGCACACCTGACCCCAATTCTTGCCCATTCAATCCAAAGAAAGTTTCTATTTGTCCACAAAGAAGCTCTCAGGTCCCTCCTGCAGTATCCAGGCACCTTTCCAGTCTCTCCTCTACTTAGGAAAGCTCAGTTTCATGTACCACATGTTCTCAGCTCTTAGACTCATAAAAGGGTTTTATTCTCTTTCCCAGACATCTCTGATGGCCTAAGAGCACATCTGGATACTTCCAGCTGTTGGTCCTTTAGGTGAATCTGTGGAGATGGGATCTGAGCTGAGAATCTGAATGGGCAGCTTTCCAGAAAGAGACCCCACAGTCACTTACCTGATGAAGGTCTTGGTGTTCAGGCAGCAGCAAATCGAGCAGCAATCACTTGGCTCCAGATGCCCTTGGGGTCAGGGAATGCTGCTTTGCCTAAAACAGCCTGGTTTTATACCCCTCCTGGTGGGTGGGACATGCCCTTATTGCTGCTGACACAACTGCCCTTGGCCAACCAGGCAGTGCCCCATCAGTGTGGGGGTGCTGGGGCTGCCCCTCATCCCTCCCTGCTGCAGTGGCAGAGGCTGAGGGGCCTCCTGGGGCTGTTGCAATGTCATCCTTCTCCTTCTGCAACACGTCCTGTGACACAAGGGCTGGGCAGGAGCCCCTGGGATTGGGGAACAGCTTTGCTCTGCAGAGGTGAAGGGTGCTCGTGGTGACTGCTCAGGGTCAGTGTCAGGAGAGGAGAGCACAGGGGGAAGAAAAACCACAGAAGACAGGGACGATCTTAGCGTCCCTCAGTAAACTCTCCATTTCTGGAAAGCAAGGGCAGTGAAAGGTTTTTCGGGCCAGAGAAAATGGCCTCAAGTAGCAACAAGTGAGGTTTAGATGCTTGGACTCAATGATCTTAGATGGCTTTTCCAACATTAATGATTGTTGGGAGGGAAAGCCTTCCCTGAACCATCCCAGGGTCACCAGTTCCTCCCATGGACATGGACACACACAGGTATTGAACCACTCAGAACCCAAAGCCTGAGCTTTGCTTTCCAGAGAGGGAGGGGCCACTGCCTTTCTTGGAGCAGATTGATGTCAATGCAGATTGACTCCAGATGGAGCAGAGATGTCAGGCCACTCTGCTTATTCCCTGGGGGATTACAAATTGGAATATTTCCAGGCCAAAATGGGACCTTTTTCAAAGGTCACCTGGCCCAGGAGCTCTATGACCTCCTCCTCCTCCTGCCTGGTGGGATTGGGTGTGGAGCAGCACAGCTCCTGCACTGTCCACAGCAAGGAGGGCTGAGCACAGAGGAACAGGACAAGGAGCAGCATCAGGGACATGTCGTGTGGGCAATCATGGCCATGCCCACCCAAGGGATACACCAAGCACAGCTCTTCACATGAACCTGGGGTTGTAAGGGACAGGGGACACCTGTGACTGGCAGGACACTGGCACCACTTCCCAATGGGACCATGTGCAGAATTGCTCCATCACTCCTACAACAAACACCCTGCACCAACAGGCACTGACAGGCTCTGTGTCCCCACTCCACTGCCAGGCACGAGCATCCCCAGGGACACACACACTGGTCAGCCCCAGCATCCCCAGCTGCTTCTCCTCACACCAAGCCACCTTTGCCACCCCCACAGCCAGCAGGCACAGCACAGCCTCCATGCCAAGGACACGCACACACGGCCCAGCCCTGCAATGCCAAACTGCTCATCTTTATTCAAGCTGGGAAAAGCAGCCTCTGCCCCACAGACCCCATGGCTGGCATGAGATGTCTCCAGCCCAGCAGCACCCAGCAGGAGCAGCTGCCACTGCTGCTGTGCCAGCAGCTGGGCATGGCAGAGGCAGGGAGAGGAAAGGACATCGGGAGATGGTTCCAGGAGCCAGAAGCGAGGGGGACGTCCTGCTGGGACATTTCAGGGTCTCAACCCCGAAAACTGTAAGCAGAAAGCAGAGAAGCACATTATCTCTTGTAACTTTTCCTCCCACTCTCTCCCACCTCCCCCGCAAGGACCATCCAGTCTGTGGTGCAGGAGACTCAGGCTCAGCACATATGGGGCCCAGTCCTTTGTGCAGACAGTTTGGACCTGGGTTATCTCAGTGGTGACAGCCCTGACTCTAGGTCTGTGCAGATGCAGCAAAACCTAGATCATGTCCTCAGTGCTGCCCAAGGACAGTAAATGCTTCTCTCTTTGGTGACTGGGTGAGTCCTCTGCAAACCTGAATGAGCCTCCTGGCACTGGAGGAGAGTGTGGAGGCACTGGCTCCTGCAGCTCCCCTTCTGACAAGTCCAAACCTACCAAAACTTTTCCCTTCTTTCTTGGGTCTCTCCCATAGGTCACAAATGAGGATATTCTTTGACAAGCATTGCCATGAAAGAAATTTCTAATGGACCCTTCTAAGGAAATGAGAGGGCCAGGAATGCAGTCCTTACCGTCTGCAGCACAGGGTTTGTGCTGTACATCTCCCAACGGGTCTTGTACCCAGGGGGCATCTCCCAAAAACACAGATTCCCCTTTGATGTCTGCATAGATGTACACTTCCTGTTTCCATGGGGAAAGGCACACAGAGAGCAATTAAAGCAACAGTCTGGGAGAGCTGTGTAGGTTTGCAGAAAGGCTGACACTCCCCATGCATTTCAGGCCAATAGATGGACCCATCTCCAACATCTCCATAGGCACATCCTCAAGAACAACACGTCTCACCTAGAAGGACTCTTTCCCCCTATATTGGGTGCACACAAGAGCAGAGAGTGGGAAGGACCAGCATGAGGTCGAGGAAGAGCCTTGCTGGCTCCCCAGCTGCATTCCCAACACTGCCTGCCCCAGCACAGCTGGAAAGCAGAGGACTCCTCCCATGCCACATGCCTGTCCTGGCTGTGCCATGATTGGTGTGACCTCTGAGGGAAAGTCCTTGCCCAGCCCTTGCAGGGATCATGCCTTGGGGTAATGAGATGGATGCATCACAAGATGAGAAGGGACATCTTTCAGGTACTTAAAGAGGAACATCTGGGTGCAGAGTTGGAGCCTGAAACCAACCCCCTTCCTGACCATGAGGACAAGCCAGGCTTCTATTTACAGGGGCTCCACCCACTCCACATCTGTATCTGTTGGAAGTTCACTTGAAAAACTCCATTTTCCTCAATCCCCCCCAACATTTGCATCCTTCTAAGTAATGTGGTCAATTCCAAGGCCATGGAAAACTCCAGTTCTGGGGGCTCAGACCTCCCCCTAAATCCCCTCTTTCCCTCTCACCTGCAGCACCCTGGACCAGCAGGAGGAGCAAGGGGAAGAGCAGGTACAGGATCTTCATGGCTGATCCACCACTCCCACGTCTTCACAGGGCTGCAGGGGGCACACCAAGGCAATGAGGACATAGAGGACCCCAGGGGGTGCAGAAGCCTGGGCACTGGGTTTCCCCAAACTGCAGAGGGGCTGCCTCCAAAAACAGCACATGATCTTTCCTCTACCTTTCTCTTAAGAACAATTTTTATGTTAGTGCCACCTTGCAAACCTTGGGATCTTTTCATGATGTCTCAGTCTCTGGGAAATCCATTATCTGAGCTGATCCTCTTCCATTAGTTTTCTCAATGGTCTTCCAAACACCTTCCCAACAGCACAGATTGCAGACTTGAGGCCAGTTGTTCCCAGTTCAAAGCAAAGAACAGCCAGTGAAATATGGGAAATGCAGAGATAAAATTGTCACTGAAAATTACGGGTCTAAATGTCTTTTACTGCCTGGGTTTCATGGATCAAACCCATGGCCCAAACACCCCAAGTGGTCATCTCTGCTTCCCTGGGCTCAGGAAAGTCCTCCCAGCTTGGCTTGGCAGTGCCCATCCCCATCTTCAGACCATTCCCAGGCATCCCATCAAGGACACTCCCCAGCCTCACACTTGCCCCCCCTGCCCCATGCAGCCCCGATCCAGGGATGAGCCAGAGGGCCAGGAAGTGTCTTGGTGCCCAGCAATGGAAACAGAAATCAACCTTTGGAGTTCCTGAAAGCCTGAATTGACAGGGAATCTCCCGACTGCTGTGGGAAAAGAATCTCCCTACATTGCTAAAGAAAGTCTCTGTTCGCCCAAGAAAAAAAATCTCAGGTCCCTCCTGCAGCATTAAGACAGCTTCCCAGTCTTTCCTCTACTTAGGAAAGCTTAGTTTGACCTCCCTCGTGTTCTCAGCTCTTCGACTCTTATGAAGGCTTTTATGCTCTTTCCCAGACATCTCTGGATACTTCCAGCTGTTTGTCCTTTGGGTGAGTCTGTGCAGATGGGCTTTGAGCTGAGAATCTGAATGGGGAGGTTTCCAGAAAGAGACCCCACAGTCACCTACCTGATGAAGGTCTTGGTGTTCAGGCAGCAGCAAATCCAACAGGAATCACTTGGCTCCAGATGCCCTTGGGGTCAGGGAATGCTGCTTTGCCTAAAACAGCCTGGTTTTATACCCCTCCTGGTGGGTGGGACATGCCCTTATTGCTGCTGACACAACAGCCCTTGGCCAACCAGGCAGTGCCCCATCAGTGTGGGGGTGCTGGGGCTGCCCCTCATCCCTCCCTGCTGCAGTGGCAGAGGCTGAGGGGCCTCCTGGGGCTGTTGCAATGTCATCCTTCTCCTTCTGCAACACGTCCTGTGACACAAGGGCTGGGCAGGAGCCCCTGGGATTGGGGAACAGCTTTGCTCTGCAGAGGTGAAGGGTGCTTGTGGTGACTGCTCAGGGTCAGTGTCAGGAGAGGAGAGCACAGGGGCAGGAAGGTTCACAGCAGGCAGGGATGACCTGAAAGTCCCTCAGTAAACTCTCCATTTCTGGAAAGCAAGGTCAGTGGAATCTGTTTTATTTCAGTCTCTCCTCCCAGGTAACAATTGACAGAACCAGAGGAAATGGCCTCAAGATGTACCAGGGAAGATTTAGACTGTATATTACGAACAATTTCTTTGCAGTAAGGGTGGTCAAGCACTGGAACAGGCTGCCAAGGGCAGTGGTGGAATGACCATTACGGTGTACATGCGGCACTTGGCACATGGGTTAGTGTTGGGCTTGGCAGTGCTGGGGGAGAGATTGGACCCAGTGATCATAGAGGGCTTTTCCAACATTTCTAAATGTTGGAAATCCATGATTCTTGGAAGGGAAAGCCTTTACTGAAGTTGCCAAGGTCACCAGTTGCTCCCATATGCACATGGACATGGACACAAACATGTATTGATTGCACTCAGGGAATCTAAAGCCTCAGGTTTGCTTTTGCTGACAGAGAGAGGCCACTGCCTTCAATGGCATGTGGCATGTGGCACTGCCATGCCAGACTGACTGCAGTTGGGCAGAGAGGAGAGCACAATCTGTTTATGGCCTGTGGCTAAACAAATTGGAACATTTCCAGGCCAGGGTCAGTTGGAGACATCCCACAGGTCACCCAGACCAGGAGGTCGACGCCTTCCTCCTCCTGCCGGGTGTGACAGGGTGTGGAGCAGCACAGCTCCTGCACTGCCCACAGCAAGGAGGGCTGAGCACAGTGGAACAGGACAAGGAGCAGCATCAGGGACAGGTCGTGTGGGCACCCATGGCCATGCCCACCCAAGGGACTCACCACCAAGCACAGCTCTGCACACAAGGTTGTGGTTGTCAGGGACAAGAGACACCTGTGACTGGCAGAACCAGGACACAGGTCCCACTTCCCAGGGGGAGCATCTGCAGAGCAACTCCATCACTCCCACAACAAACACCCGGCACCAACAGGCACTGACAGGCTCTGTGTCCCCACTCCACTGCCAGGCACGAGCATCCCCAGGGACACACACACTGGTCAGCCCCAGCATCCCCAGCTGCTTCTCCCCACACCAAGCCACCTTTGCCACCCCCACAGCCAGCAGGCACAGCACAGCCTCCATGCCAAGGACACGCACACACGGCCCAGCCCTGCAATGCCAAACTGCTCATCTTTATTCAAGCTGGGAAAAGCAGCCTCTGCCCCACAGACCCCACGGCTGGCATGAGATGTCTCCAGCCCAGCAGCACCCAGCAGGAGCAGCTGCCACTGCTGCTGTGCCAGCAGCTGGGCATGGCAGAGGCAGGGAGGGGAGAGGACCTCAGGAGATGGTTCCAGGAGCCAGAAGCGAGGGGGACGTCCTGCTGGGACATTTCAGGGTCTCAACTCCACATGCTGTACAAAGAAAGCAGAAAAGCTCTTGTAACTTTTCCTCCCACTCTCTCCCACCTCCCCCGCAAGGACCATCCAGTCTGTGGTGCAGGAGACTCAGGCTCAGCACAGGTGAGCTCCAGTCCTTTGTGCAGACAGTTTGGACCTGGGTTATCTCAGTGGTGACAGCCCTGACTCCAAGTCTGTGCACATGCAGCAAAACCTGGATCATGTCCTGGGTGCTGCCCAAGGACAGCAAATGCTTCACTCTTTAGCGGTTTTGATGAGTCCTCTGCAAAGCCTGAATGAGCCTCCTGGCACTGGAGGAGAGTTGGGAGGCACTGGCTGACCTGGGGCTCCTGCAGCCCCACTCTGGTCTGGTCCAAACCCACGAGGGCTTTTGCCTTCATTCTTGGGCCTCTCCCACAGACCATAAATGCAGGAGATTATTTATCAAGCATTAGCTAGAAAGAAATTTCTAACAGATCTTTCTGTGGAAAAAGGAGGAAAATCTTTTTTCAGCCAGGGTTCTTGTCCTTACCTTTTGCAGCACAGACTGACTCCTGAGCATCCTCCAATTGGTGTTGTGGGGTAGCGGCAACCCCCAAAAGCGCAGAATCCCCCTCGCCGTATGCATTCATTTGGATCTCCTGTTTCCATGGGCAAAGATACACAGAGAACAATTCCAGTGACAATCTGGGAGAGCTGTGTGTTGTGCAGGACAGCTGAAACTTCCCGTGAATTTCAGGCCAACAGATGGGCTCAGCTCAAAACTCCCTACAGACACATCTTCCATTGCAAGGAGGACTTTTCCCCCCTATATTGGGTGCACACAAGAGCAGAGAGTGGGAAGGACCAGCATGAGGTCAAGGAAGAGCCTTGCTGGCTCCCCAGCTGCATTCCCAACACTGCCTGCCCCAACACAGCTGGAAAGCAGGGGACTCCTCCCATGCCACATGCCTGTCCTGGCTGTGCCATGATTGGTGTGACCTCTGAGGGAAAGTCCTTGCCCAGCCCTTGCAGGGATCTTGCCTTGGGGTAATGAGATGGATGCATCACAAGATGAGAAGGGACATCTTTCAGGCACTTAAAGAGGAACATCTGGGTGCAGAGTTGGAGCCTGAAACCAACCCCCTTCCTGACCATGAGGACAAGCCAGGCTTCTATTTACAGGGGCTCCACCCGCCCCACATCTGTATCTGTTGGAAGTTCACTTGAAAAACTCCATTTTCCTCAATCCCCCCCAACATTTGCATCCTTCTAAGTACTGTGGTCAATCCAAGGCCATGGAAAACTCCAGTTCTGGGGGCTCAGACCTCTCCCTAAATCCCCTCTTTCCCTCTCACCTGCAGCACCCTGGACCAGCAGGAGGAGCAAGGGGAAGAGCAGGTACAGGATCTTCATGGCCGATCCACCACTGCCACGTCTTCACAGGGCTGCAGAGGGCACACCAAGGCAATGAGGACATGGAGGACCCCAGGGGGTGCAGAAGCCTGGGCACTGGGGTTCCCCAAACTGCAGAGGGGCTGCCTCCAAACACAGCACTCGATCTTTCCTCTACCTTTCTCTTAAGAACAATTCTGAGGTCTGTGCCATCTTGCAAACCTTGGGAGTGTTTCCTCATGTCTCAGTCTCTGGGAAATCCATTACCTAAGAGGATCCTTTTCCAAGAACTTTGTCTAAGGTCTTCCATAGGCTTTCCCCAGAGAACAGACTGCACACCTGACCCCAATTCTTGCCAATTCAATCCAAAGAAAGTTTCTATTTGCCCACAAAGAAGCTCTCAGGTCCCTCCTGCAGTATCCAGGCACCTTTCCAGTCTCTCCTCTACTTAGGAAAGCTCAGTTTCATGTACCACATGTTCTCAGCTCTTAGACTCATAAAAGGGTTTTATTCTCTTTCCCAGACATCTCTGATGGCCTAAGAGCACATCTGGATACTTCCAGCTGTTTGTCTTTTAGGTGAATCTGTGGAGATGGGATCTGAGCTGAGAATCTGAATGGGCAGCTTTCCAGAAAGAGACCCCACAGTCACTTACCTGATGAAGGTCTTGGTGTTCAGGCAGCAGCAAATCGAGCAGCAATCACTTGGCTCCAGATGCCCTTGGGGTCAGGGAATGCTGCTTTGCCCAAAACAGCCTGGTTTTATACCCCTCCTGGTGGGAGGGACATGCCCTTATTGCTGCTGGCACAACTGTCCTTGGCCAACCAGGCAGTGCCCCATCAGTGTGGGGGTGCTGGGGCTGCCCCTCATCCCTCCCTGCTGCAGTGGCAGAGGCTGAGGGGCCTCCTGGGGCTGTTGCAATGTCACCCTTATCCTCCTGCAACACGTCCTGTGACACAAGGGCTGGGCAGGAGCCCCTGGGATTGGGGAACAGCTTTGCTCTGCAGAGGTGAAGGGTGCTCGTGGTGACTGCTCAGGGTCAGTGTCAGGAGAGGAGAGCACAGGGGGAAGAAAAACCACAGAAGACAGGGACGATCTTAGCGTCCCTCAGTAAACTCTCCATTTCTGGAAAGCAAGGGCAGTGAAAGGCTTTTCGGGCCAGAGAAAATGGCCTCAAGTAGCAACAAGTGAGGTTTAGATGCTTGGACTCAATGATCTTAGATGGCTTTTCCAACATTAATGATTGTTGGGAGGGAAAGCCTTCCCTGAACCATCCCAGGGTCACCAGTTCCTCCCATGGACATGGACACACACAGGTATTGAACCACTCAGAACCCAAAGCCTGAGCTTTGCTTTCCAGAGAGGGAGGGGCCACTGCCTTTCTTGGAGCAGATTGATGTCAATGCAGATTGACTCCAGATGGAGCAGAGATGTCAGGCCACTCTGCTTATTCCCTGGGGGATTACAAATTGGAATATTTCCAGGCCAAAATGGGACCTTTTTCAAAGGTCACCTGGTCCAGGAGCTCTATGACCTCCTCCTCCTCCTGCCTGGTGGGATTGGGTGTGGAGCAGCACAGCTCCTGCACTGTCCACAGCAAGGAGGGCTGAGCACAGAGGAACAGGACAAGGAGCAGCATCAGGGACAGGTAGTGTGGGCAATCATGGCCATGCCCACCCAAGGGATACACCAAGCACAGCTCTTCATATGAACCTGGGGTTGTAAGGGACAGGGGACATCTGTGACTGGCAGGACACTGGCACCACTTCCCAATGGGACCATGTGCAGAATTGCTCCATCACTCCCACAACAAACACCCTGCACCAACAGGCACTGACAGGCTCTGTGTCCCCACTCCACTGCCAGGCAGGAGCATCCCCAGGGACACACACACTGGTCAGCCCCAACATGCCCAGCTGCTTCTCCTCACACCAAGCCACCTTTGCCACCCCCACAGCCAGCAGGCACAGCACAGCCTCCATGCCAAGGACACGCACACACGGCCCAGCCCTGCAATGCCAAACTGCTCATCTTTATTCAAGCTGGGAAAAGCAGCCTCTGCCCCACAGACCCCACGGCTGGCATGAGATGTCTCCAGCCCAGCAGCACCCAGCAGGAGCAGCTGCCACTGCTGCTGTGCCAGCAGCTGGGCATGGCAGAGGCAGGGAGGGGAGAGGACCTCAGGAGATGGTTCCAGGAGCCAGAAGCGAGGGGAACATCCTGCTGGGACATTTCAGGGTCTCAACCCCGCACACTGTAAGCAGAAAGCAGACAAGCACATTATCTCTTGTAACTTTTCCTCCCACTCTCTCCCACCTCGCCTGCAAGGACCATCCAGTCTGTGGTGCAGGAGACTCAGGCTCAGTGAAGGTCCATTGTGCAGACAGTTTGGTCCTGGGTTATCTCAGTGGTGACAGCCCTGACTCCCAGTCTGTGCAGATGCAGCAAAACCTGGATCATGTTCTCAATCTGTGCAGGAGCACATGCAGTGCAGGGAACTGAGGGTGCAGCTATAAATTGAGCTCTGGCTTGTGGGAGCCACAGGCAAGAGGCCATGAACTGCCCATCTTTTGCTTAACAAAGGGCCCAGGCACTTCTGGCACAGGCAGGTGTCAGGACACTCAGTGACATGGTAGGAGCTCTTGACCCCAGAATCTGACTCACTTAGACTCTGATGGTGTAAAACACAGTATTTCCTTTGTTGGGTTCACAGCTTCAGAGGCACCAGTTTGAGTTGTTCCTCCGTTGTTACACCCTGATTAAATTATTGCAAGGAGGATGCAGACATCTGAGACTTTGCTCTGGGAAACCTGGGGTTGAGCTGGGAATGAATCTTGTCTGCCTGTGTGGGTGTGGGGTGTGCAGGGAGTCAAGCTGGGCATCCGTGGGCTCACTGGGGCCACTCACTGCAAAGGGGCTTCGGTCCCAGCTCAGTGGTGTGAGTGTGGCTGCCAGAGTTGGCTCCTGGAGGGTTGGAAAGGATGTTTCCATTAACAGATGCTGCCCAAGGACACTAAATGCTTCACTCTTTGGTGCCTTGGGCGAGTCCTCTGCCCAACCTGAAGGACCCTCCTAGCACTGCAGGACAGTGGGGAGGTGCTGCCTGACCTGGGGCTCCTGCAGCCCCTCTCAGGGCAGGGCCAAACCCACCAGGGCTTTTGCCTTCATTCTTGGGCATCTGTCACAAATCATAAAGGCAGGAGAGTATTTATGAGGCATTGGTGAGAAAGAAAGCTTGAACAGTTGTTCCTATGGACAAAGAAGGAAACCTTCCTCACCCAGGAATCCAGACCTTACCGTTCACAGCAAATGGTGAATGCTGAACAGTGTCCAATAAATCTTGTACCGGACTTGCACTTCCAAAACGTGCAGTATCCCCCTAGGAGCTGGCATGCATTTTTAATTCCTGTTACCATGGGGAAAGACACACAGAGAAAATTAAAGCAACAGTCTGGGAGAGCTGTGTAGGTTTGCAGAAAGGCTGACACTCCCCATGAATCTCAGACCAGTAGATGGGCTCAGTTCAAAACTCCCCACAGACACAGCTTCAAGAGCAACATGTCTCACCTAGAAGGACTCTTTCCCCCTAAATTTTGCACACAAAAGCAGAGAGTGGGAAGGACCAGCATGAGGTTAAAGAAGAGCCTTGCTGGCTGCCCAGCTGCATTCCCACCACTGCCTACCCCAGCACAGCTGGAAAGCAGGGAACTCCTCCCAACCCACATGCCTGTCCTGGCTGTGCCATGATTGGTGTGACCTCTGAGGGAAAGTCCTTGCCCAGCCCTTGCAGGGATCTTGCCTTGGGGTAATGAGGTTTTGGGACACTCCGTTGATGCAGGACTAGATGAGAAGGGACAGCTTTGTACCTCAGGCAACCCACCAATCTAAACAGTCTTGGCTCTCTCTCCCATCCCTGTACAGGGCAAGAGACCCTGAAAAAGGAACATCTGGGTGCAGAGTTGAAGCCTGAAATCAACTGTGTCCTGATGCACAGGAGAAGCCAGGCTTCTACCTTCCAGGATTCTCTCCATCCCAAATCTGTGTGCTATTGGATGGTTACTGGAATAACATGTCAAGCCCTGCTAACCTTTGCATCCCTCCAACTAACATGGTCACTTGGTGGGACATGGAAAGCCACAATGATGGAGGATCACGTTTCCCCACCTCTCCTCTTCCCCTCTCACCTTCAACATTCTGCACCAACAGGAGGAGCAAGGGGAAGAGCAGGTACAGGATCTTCATGGCTGATCCACCTCTCCTGGCTCTTTACAGGGCTGCAGAGGGGACACCAAGGCAGTGAGGATGATCCTTTCCCAATGATTTTTCCTAAGATCTTCCACAGACTTTCCCTATAGAACTAAAGATCTTTTACTCCCTTAGGCTTCATGGATCAAACCCATGCCCTAAACACTCTGCCTAATCACTTCTTCTTCCCTGCGATCAGGAAAGTCCTCCCAGCTCGCCGAGCCCATCCCCAACTCCAGAGCAGTCCCAGGATTCCCATCAAAGACACTCCCCAGCCCCACACTTGCCACCCCTGCCCCGTGCAGCCCCGATCCAGGGATGAACCAGAGGACAGGGAAGTGTCTTGGTGACCAGAAAGGGAAACAGAAATCAACCTTTGGAGTTCCTGAAAGCCTGAAACGATGGGAAAACACTTTACTGCAGTGGGAAAAGTGTTTCCTTACTTTGCCAAGCAAAGTCCTACTTCCCCAAGAAAGAAGCTCTGAGCTCCCTCCTGCAACATCAAGGTACATTTCCAGTCTCTCCTCTACTTAGAAAAGCTTAGTTTCACCTTCCACATATTCTGAGCTCTTAGACTCATATGAAGGCTTTTATTCTCTTTCCCAGACAACTCTGATGACCCAATAATAATCCTGGATACTTCCAGCTGTTTGTCCTTTAGATGAGTCTCTGCAGATGGGCTTTGAGCTGAGAATCTGAATGGGGAGGTTTCAGAATGAGACCCCACAGTCACCTACCTGATGAGGATCTTGGTGTTCAGGCAGCAGCAAATCGAGCAGCAATCACTTGTATCCAGACACTCCTGGGATCAGGGAATGCTGCTTTGCCTAAAACAGCCTGTTTTTATACCCCTCCTGGTGGGTGGGACATACCCTTATTGCTGCTGGCACAACTGCCCTTGGCCAACCAGGCAGTGCCCCATCAGTGTGGGGGTGCTGGGGCTGCCCCTCATCCCTCTCTGCTGCAGTGGCAGAGGCTGAAGGGCCTCCTGGGGCTGTTGCAATGTCACCCTTATCCTCCTGCAACACGTCCTGTGACACAAGGGCTGGGCAGGAGCTGCCGGGAATGGAGAAAGAGCTTTGCTCTGCAGAGGTGAAGGGTGCTCGTGGTGACTGCTCAGGGTCAGTGTCAGGAGAGGAGAGCACAGGGGGAAGAAAAACCACAGAAGACAGGGACAATCTTAGCGTCCCTCAGTAAACTCTCCATTTCTGGAAAGCAATGGCAGTGGAAGGTTTTTCGGGCCAGAGAAAATGGCCTCAAGTAGCAACAAGTGAGGTTTAGATGCTTGGACTCAATGATCTTAGATGGCTTTTCCAACATTAATGATTGTTGGGAGGGAAAGCCTTCCCTGAACCATCCCAGGGTCACCAGTTCCTCCCATGGACATGGACACATACAGGTATTGAACCACTCAGAACCCAAAGCCTGAACTTTGCTTTCCAGAGAGGGAGGGGCCACTGCCTTTCTTGGAGCAGATTGATGTCAATGCAGATTGACTCCAGATGGAGCAGAGATGTCAGGCCACTCTGCTTATTCCCTGGGGGATTACAAATTGGAATATTTCCAGGCCAAAATGGGACCTTTTTCACAGGTCACCTGGCCCAGGAGCTCTATGACCTCCTCCTCCTCCTGCCTGGTGGGATTGGGTGTGGAGCAGCACAGCTCCTGCACTGTCCACAGCAAGGAGGGCTGAGCACAGAGGAACAGGACAAGGAGCAGCATCAGGGACATGTCGTGTGGGCACCCATGGCCATGCCCACTCAAGGGATACACCAAGCACAGCTCTTCACATGAACCTGGGGTTGTAAGGGACAGGGGACATCTGTGACTGGCAGGACACTGGCACCACTTCCCAATGGGACCATGTGCAGAATTGCTCCATCACTCCCACAACAAACACCCTGCACCAACAGGCACTGACAGGCTCTGTGTCCCCACTCCACTGCCAGGCACGAGCATCCCCAGGGACACACACACTGGTCAGCCCCAGCATCCCCAGCTGCTTCTCCTCACACCAAGCCACCTTTGCCACCCCCACAGCCAGCAGGCACAGCACAGCCTCCATGCCAAGGACACGCACACACGGCCCAGCCCTGCAATGCCAAACTGCTCATCTTTATTCAAGCTGGGAAAAGCAGCCTCTGCCCCACAGACCCCACGGCTGGCATGAGATGTCTCCAGCCCAGCAGCACCCAGCAGGAGCAGCTGCCACTGCTGCTGTGCCAGCAGCTGGGCATGGCAGAGGCAGGGAGAGGAAAGGACATCGGGAGGTGGTTCCAGGAGCCAGAAGCGAGGGGGACGTCCTGCTGGGACATTTCAGGGTCTCAACCCTGAAAACTGTAAGCAGAAAGCAGAGAAGCACATTATCTCTTGTAACTTTTCCTCCCACTCTCTCCCACCTCCCCCACAAGGACCATCCAGTCTGTGGTGCAGGAGACTCAGGCTCAGCACAGGTGAGCTCCAGTCCTTTGTGCAGACAGTTTGGACCTGGGTTATCTCAGTGGTGACAGCCCTGACTCCAAGTCTGTGCACATGCAGCAAAACCTGGATCATGTCCTGGGTGCTGCCCAAGGACAGCAAATGTTTCACTCTTTAGCAGTTTTGGTGAGTCCTCTGCAAAGCCTGAATGAGCCTCCTGGCACTGGAGGAGAGTTGGGAGGCACTGGCTGACCTGGGGCTCCTGCAGCCCCACTCTGGTCTGGTCCAAACCCACGAGGGCTTTTGCCTTCATTCTTGGGCCTCTCCCACCAACCATAAATGCAGGAGATTATTTATCAAGCATTAGCTAGAAAGAAATTTCTAACAGATGTTTCTGTGGAAAAAGGAGGAAAATCTTTTTTCAGCCAGGGTTCTTGTCCTTACCTTTTGCAGCAGAAAGTGTCTTCTGAGCATTGTCCAATTGGTACTGTAGGGGGACGGCAACCCCCAAAAGTGCAGATTCCTCTTTGCCGTATGCATTTATCTGGATTTCCTGTTTCCATGGGCAAAGACACACAGAGAACAATTCCAGTGACAATCTGGGAGAGCTGTGTGTTGTGCAGCACAGCTGAAACCTCCCGTGAATTTCAGGCCAACAGATGGGCTCAGCTCAAAACTCCCTACAGACACATCTTCCATTGCAAGGAGGACTTTTCCCCCCTATATTGGGTGCACACAAGAGCAGAGAGTGGGAAGGACCAGCATGAGGTCAAGGAAGAGCCTTGCTGGCTGCCCAGCTGCATTCCCAACACTGCCTGCCCCAACACAGCTGGAAAGCAGGGGACTCCTCCCATGCCACATGCCTGTCCTGGCTGTGCCATGATTGGTGTGACCTCTGAGGGAAAGTCCTTGCCCAGCCCTTGCATGAATCATGCCTTGGGGTAATGAGATGGATGCATCACAAGATGAGAAGGGACATCTTTCAGGCACTTAAAGAGGAACATCTGGGTGCAGAGTTGGAGCCTGAAACCAACCCCCTTCCTGACCATGAGGACAAGCCAGGCTTCTATTTACAGGGGCTCTACCCGCCCCACATCTGTATCTGTTGGAAGTTCACTTGAAAAACTCCATTTTCCTCAATCCCCCCCAACATTTGCATCCTTCTAAGTACTGTGGTCAATCCAAGGCCATGGAAAACTCCAGTTCTGGGGGCTCAGACCTCCCCCTAAATCCCCTCTTTCCCTCTCACCTGCAGCACCCTGGACCAGCAGGAGGAGCAAGGGGAAGAGCAGGTACAGAATCTTCATGGCTGATCCACCACTCCCACGTCTTCACAGGGCTGCAAAGGGCACACCAAGGCAATGAGGACATGGAGGACCCCAGGGGGTGCAGAAGCCTGGGCACTGGGGTTCCCCAAACTGCAGAGGGGCTGCCTCCAAACACAGCACATGATCTTTCCTCTACCTTTCTCTTAAGAACATTTCTGAGGTCTGTGCCACCTTGCAAACCTTGGGAGTGTTTCCTCATGTCTCAGTCTCTGGGAAATCCATTACCTAAGATGATCCTTTTCCAAGAACTTTGTCTAAGGTCTTCCATAGGCTTTCCCCAGAGAACAGACTGCACACCTGACCCCAATTCTTGCCCATTCAATCCAAAGAAAGTTTCTATTTGCCCATCAAGAAGCTCTCAGGTCCCTCCTGCAGTATCCAGGCACCTTTCCAGTCTCTCCTCTACTTAGGAAAGCTCAGTTTCATGTACCACATGTTCTCAGCTCTTAGACTCATAAAAGGGTTTTATTCTCTTTCCCAGACATCTCTGATGGCCTAAGAGCACATCTGGATACTTCCAGCTGTTTGTCTTTTAGGTGAATCTGTGGAGATGGGATCTGAGCTGAGAATCTGAATGGGCAGCTTTCCAGAAAGAGACCCCACAGTCACCTACCAGATGAAGGTCTTGGTGTTCAGGCAGCAGCAAATCCAACAGGAATCACTTGGCTCCAGATGCCCTTGGGGTCAGGGAATGCTGCTTTGCCTAAAACAGCCTGGTTTTATACCCCTCCTGGTGGGTGGGACATGCCCTTATTGCTGCTGGCACAACTGCCCTTGGCCAACCAGGCAGTGCCCCATCAGTGTGGGGGTGCTGGGGCTGCCCCTCATCCCTCCCTGCTGCAGTGGCAGAGGCTGAGGGGCCTCCTGGGGCTGTTGCAATGTCATCCTTATCCTCCTGCAACACGTCCTGTGACACAAGGGCTGGGCAGGAGCCCCTGGGATTGGGGAACAGCTTTGCTCTGCAGAGGTGAAGGGTGCTTGTGGTGACTGCTCAGGGTCAGTGTCAGGAGAGGAGAGCACAGGGGGAAGAAAAACCACAGAAGACAGGGACGATCTTAGCGTCCCTCAGTAAACTCTCCATTTCTGGAAAGCAAGGGCAGTGAAAGGCTTTTCGGGCCAGAGAAAATGGCCTCAAGTAGCAACAAGTGAGGTTTAGATGCTTGGACTCAATGATCTTAGATGGCTTTTCCAACATTAATGATTGTTGGGAGGGAAAGCCTTCCCTGAACCATCCCAGGGTCACCAGTTCCTCCCATGGACATGGACACACACAGGTATTGAACCACTCAGAACCCAAAGCCTGAGCTTTGCTTTCCAGAGAGGGAGGGGCCACTGCCTTTCTTGGAGCAGATTGATGTCAATGCAGATTGACTCCAGATGGAGCAGAGATGTCAGGCCACTCTGCTTATTCCCTGGGGGATTACAAATTGGAATATTTCCAGGCCAAAATGGGACCTTTTTCACAGGTCACCTGGTCCAGGAGCTCTATGACCTCCTCCTCCTCCTGCCTGGTGGGATTGGGTGTGGAGCAGCACAGCTCCTGCACTGTCCACAGCAAGGAGGGCTGAGTACAGTGGAACAGGACAAGGAGCAGCATCAGGGACATGTCGTGTGGGCAATCATGGCCATGCCCACCCAAGGGATACACCAAGCACAGCTCTTCACATGAACCTGGGGTTGTAAGGGACAGGGGACATCTGTGACTGGCAGGACACTGGCACCACTTCCCAATGGGACCATGTGCAGAATTGCTCCATCACTCCCACAATAAACACCCTGCACCAACAGGCACTGACAGGCTCTGTGTCCCCACTCCACTGCCAGGCAGGAGCATCCCCTGGGACACACACACTGGTCAGCCCCAGCATCCCCAGCTGCTTCTCCTCACACCAAGCTACCTTTGCCACCCCCACAGCCAGCAGGCACAGCACAGCCTCCATGCCAAGGACACGCACACACGGCCCAGCCCTGCAATGCCAAACTGCTCATCTTTATTCAAGCTGGGAAAAGCAGCCTCTGCCCCACAGACCCCACGGCTGGCATGAGATGTCTCCAGCCCAGCAGCACCCAGCAGGAGCAGCTGCCACTGCTGCTGTGCCAGTAGCTGGGCATGGCAGAGGCAGGGAGGGGAGAGGACCTCAGAAGATGGTTTCAGGAGCCAGAAGCAAGGGGGACGTCCTGCTGGGACATTTCAGGGTCTCAACCCCGCACACTGTAAGCAGAAAGCAGAGAAGCACATTATCTCTTGTAACTTTTCCTCCCACTCTCTCCCACCTCGCCTGCAAGGACCATCCAGTCTGTGGTGCAGGAGACTCAGGCTCAGTGAAGGTCCTTTGTGCAGACAGTTTGGTCCTGGGTTATCTCAGTGGTGACAGCCCTGACTCCAAGTCTGTGCACATGCAGCAAAACCTGGATCATGTCCTGGGTGCTGCCCAAGGACAGCAAATGCTTCACTCTTTTGTCGTTTTGGTGAGTCCTCTTCAAAGCCTGAATGAGCCTCCTGGCACTGGAGGAGAGTTGGGAGGCACTGGCTGACCTGGGGCTCCTGCAGCCCCACTCTGGTCTGGTCCAAACCCACGAGGGCTTTTGCCTTCATTCTTGGGCCTCTCCCACCAACCATAAATGCAGGAGAGTATTTAACAGGCATTGACACAAACCAAATTTGTAACAGATTTTTCTGGACAAAGGAGGAAACTCTTCCCTCTGCCAGGAATCCAGACCTTATCTTTTGCAGCACACACTATACAGGGAGCATCTTCCAATAGGTCTCGCAGGGAAGTTGCATCTTCCATAAGTGCAGTATCCCCCTTGCCGTCTGCATCCAGCTGCATTTCAGGTTTCCATGGGGAAAGATACACATAGAACAATTAAAGCAATAATCTGAGAGAGCTGTGTTTGGTCACAAAAGGCTGATATTCCCTGTGCATTTCAGGCCAACAGATGGGCTCAGCTCCAACCTCTCCACAGCAAAGATCAACCACAATGCAAAAGATCATCCAGAAACACCAAAACAGGAACAGCTGGGTGCAAGGTTGGAGCATTAAACACAACCCCCTTCCTGACCCACAGTAGAAGCCAGGTTTTTATTTCCAGGGGCTCCCTCCAACCCCTGTCTATGTTCACTTAGACAATCACTGGAGACCCACCGTTCTCCTCAATCTCCCCTACCCTTCACATCACTCCAACTGACGTAATCACTTGCTGGGACATGGAAAATCCTAATGATGAAGGTTTATACCTCCTCCTATCTCCCCAGTTGCCCTCTCACCTGCAGCACCCTGGACCAGCAGGAGGAGCAAGGGGAAGAGCAGGTACAGAATCTTCATGGCTGATCCACCACTCCCACGTCTTCACAGGGCTGCAAAGGGCACACCAAGGCAATGAGGACATGGAGGACCCCAGGGGGTGCAGAAGCCTGGGCACTGGGGTTCCCCAAACTGCAGAGGGGTTGCCTCCAAACACAGCACATGATCTTTCCTCTACCTTTCTCTTAAGAACAATTCTGAGGTCTGTGCCACCTTGCAAACCTTGGGAGTATTCCTTCATGTCTCAGTCTCTGGGAAATCCATTACCTAAACTGATCCTTTTCCAGGAAACCCCACAGTTACCTACCTGATGAAGGTCTTGGTGTCCAGGCAACAACAAACCCAAGAGGGATCACTTGAGTCTAGATGCCCTTGGGTCCAAGGACCACGTTTTTTGGCCAAAATGCTCTGATTTTATATCATCGCAGATTACAGGAACATTCCTTTATTCTTGCTGACACATCTCCCCTCGGCCAATCAGAAAACCACCATCAGTGTGGGGGTGCTGGGGCTTCCCCTTCTCCCTCCCTGCTGCAGTGGCAGAGGCTGAGGTGTCTCCTGGGGCTGTTGCAATGTCACCCTTATCCTTCTGCAACATGTCCTGTGATACCCCCTGCACAGCAGCACACGGGCAGAGCAGGCTGGTTGATGCAGATTCCAGTAGAAATCAGTCCCAATCATTCTTTACTGTGTGAGGCCCTGGCACAGGTTGCCCAGAGAAGCTGTGGCTGCCCCATCCCTGGAAGTGTTCAAGGCCAGGTTGGTCAGGGCTTGGAGAGACCTGGGATAGTGGAAGGTGTCCCTGTCCTTGGCAGAGTGTGGGATGAGATGATCTTTAAGGTCCCTTCCTCCCCAAATCATCCCGTGATTCTGTGATAAAAAGATAAAATATTTGTCTCTTCCTTTCCTGTCATTTTACTCAGTGAGCTGGTGCTGTGTGATGTGCAGAAACATGCAAAATATTTTGGTTTTCTTCTCTTTTAACAGCTTCATCCTTGCCAAGGTGAATTGTGTTTGATACGCTGGGAAGTGTCAAGCTCAAGGTTGTCTTTCTCATGCATACTCAGATCAACAGCAGTGGGTAAAAGAAAAGCAATCAGATGTCAATCACCCTGTCTGAATGCACTGCTCCTAAAACTGCCATTCTTGGTATAAAAACTGCAAATGTGATTCAGCAGAAGTAAAACTCCTGTTTAAGGAGTGTAAAGGTGTGCAAACTAAGGGAGATTAGTGAAGGAAGGTGAATAGGACCTTAGTAGGCCTTGGAGATGTGGACTTGATTAAGAGAGTTTGTGGATTTATAGGAAATCTACGATGTTTCAGAAAGGTAAAGATCAAGGTGGATCGTGAAAAAACAGCCGATGGGATAGAAAGAAGCAAGACATCCCTTGTGGCATGTCATGTGGCCCAGCTCAAGTAATTATGGCCATGCCTGACATCTGATCACCGTAATCTGTCCTGTGTTGCAAGTAAACTTTAATTCTAACCGTTTTATGTACAAACAGTCTGTCTCTGGCGTGTCTCCATGGCTGTGCAGTCCTCTAGCAAGCTTCAAAACAGAGCACTGGGTATGGGAGAGAACACCAGGAGTGTTGGTCCATTGCCCAGAGATACCAAAGTTCTGGGAGTTGAATCCTGGAGAAAACAAAGGGGCTTGAGGTTGGATGCATGAGGGGCACAGGGTTTAGTGCCATCTATCAGAGACACGCATAGAATCATGGAGTAGTTTGGGTTGGAAGGGACATTTAAGATCATCTCATTCCAACACCCTGCCATGGTCAGGGACACCTTCCACCAGACCAGGTTGCTCAAAGCTTGTTCAACCCAGCCTTGATGCACGATGGGGATATTCCCTGAGCATCAATCCACAGAAGTAGGATTGGGCATCCATTGTTAAGTCTTTGTGGATGTAAAAGTCCTGGGAAGTTTGGTACCAGGCTCAGGATCACTCCAGGACCAGCAGAGCCAAGGACCCTCTATGGTGTGGAAAGGTCTTCTCGTCCACCCTGCATGGAGGCCGTGGCTGGGGATCTTGTGCTGGACCCCACCAGAGAGGCAGCTCGGCCCTGCTGATCCAGACCTGGATGTGTACCCACAGTTGACATCCCGGCCTGGCTTTGGCCCATCCCCATGGAGATGCCCAAAGCCCCAGGCAGAGGCTGCTCCCACCCCCTGTCTACCCTGTTCCCTGGTGGGGGGCAGTGGGATGCCCCCTGCCCTCACAGCTGCCGTGGTGGACTGACCCATGGCAGTGTAGGGGCCACTCCCATGGCATCCCTGAGCTGAGCATCATGGATCTGCTCCAAGGATCATCCATAAGGCTGACCCACCTGGGCTCCTAACTGAGCCTCCCAAGCCTATAACCAGCCCTGAAACCCCTGCAGTGCTGACCCTTAACTCAGTCTCAAGCTCCTAAGAAGCCCCATGGCACAGCCATCAGTCCCCATTTCTTCTGAAGCAGAATGGCTTCCCCCACCCCCAGCTACCCCTGGACCCCACAATACCCCCATGGTGCCACACACCCAGGCCCCCCAGCTGGGGATGGACCCAAATGTGTGTGTCCAGTGGAACAGCCCCACGAGGACTCCCGACCAGGCTTGGGAGGCACTGAAATTAGGGTGGTCATAGCAACCAATCAATCCCTGAACCCAAATGGGACATGCAGGGGTGGCCTTGCTGAGCAGGAAGGCTGGTGCTGGGCTCCCTGTGGGTGTCACGTGCACCGCCCTCCCTCCATGGGTGGAATGCTGGTGTGGTTGGGCCAACTTGGAGAGCTGGTGGATGTGGAGGGTTTTTTTTATGAGTCCATGTCTATCTGGAATTCCCCCCATCTGCTCTGCCCTTCCCTGCAGCCAGAGGAAAGAGATGCACACTGAGGACACACACAAATCTTGGCAGCGGGAATGCAAACCACCACCTTGTATTGAGGACACTAGGTTAAAGGGATTCCCATGGGATCAGGGTCTGGCTGTCCAGGGCTGTTGCTGCTCCCAGCAGTGCTCAGTGCCTTCATGCAGCATCGTCCTGACCACGCAGAGAGGGCAAGGGCTGGTCTCAGAGACTGGCACCAGGGATCCAGGAGCCTCTCAGGGATACCATCGCCTGCAGGAGGAAAGGTCTGGCAGTGCCTGTCCCAGCCAAGGTAGCTGTGAGGGCTCAGGGATGTTCCCATACCCTTGGGTTGCATATTCCCCTCCCTCTTTCTCTAACAGCCTCACCTCTAACCCCCCAGAGCCCTCTGAGCAACCCTGAACTTACATCCGACAGCAGAATTCCTGCTCAGAGCAGAGGCCAACACGGCCGATCCCGGGAGGGCAGGACTGGTAAGAACAGAAGCCCCCCCGGCGCTCGCATTCCTGGTGGGATCCTCGAGCCAGGGACAGCCCTGCAGAGAACCAGGAGAGGAGACCTTCAGGACAGCCCTGCTGAGGTGCTGAGCACAGCCCCTGGTCTCTGTGTGGCCAACATTGGCCCAGCCCTGCCTGTCCCTCGCCATGGACAGTGAGCAGGTGTCTGCAGCAGAAATCAAGGTGATGTTTATGACACTTGGAGGGGATGGTCACTACCACCCCTCAGCAGGCTCTGGGAGAGGCTGTCCAACATGTCTGCTGCCTCCCTTCTGGAAGAAGAGAGGAATCCAAAGGTGAAGGCAGGGTCTGCCTTCCTCCCACCTCCTCTTCTTCGGCACGACTGCTGTGCCCAGTGCTGCTGACTCAGAGAGGTAAGGGACAGGAGGTATGGAAATGGTGGCAAAACCTCATCCCTGGAACACAAGAGCTTTAGTACAAGGTTCCAGCTCCAGTCCCAACTGCAGAGCCTGCAGCGGGAGCCTTTCCTTAAAGGTATGGGATGAGAGAGATCCCAGGGAGGATGGCACAGCGACCAGGAGAACTCACACGTGACTCATCAGCTCAGCTGGCAAATCCTCCCTACAAAATACCAACAGAAGACAAACCCTCCACCTCCTCCTCCACATTTCTTACCTATCACTCCCAGGAGCATCAGGAGGAGCAGAACACAGAGGACAGGCAGGATCCTCATGGTTGGGAGTCGCCAGCAGTGTCACAGCTCTGAGGAGAAGAGAAAGGAGGCAGAGATAAATGAGAGGATCCCTGCCTGCGGGTTCTGTAGCACCTGTTCAGGGACAGAACTGAGGAGAAGGGATGTCACCAGTCACTGGCAGGAGGATGAGCTCAACAGCCCAGGGGTAGGAGCTCCCACAGCCTCTCAGCTCCCGACAGCAGCAGTTTGGTCCCAGCCAGCTAGTCTC
The DNA here is from genome assembly GCF_025592945.1 of Manacus candei. Taxonomy (NCBI): domain Eukaryota; kingdom Metazoa; phylum Chordata; class Aves; order Passeriformes; family Pipridae; genus Manacus; species Manacus candei. Next base: position 6,997,520 of record NW_026138055.1, on the reverse strand, counting down.
TCCACGTAGCACAGTGTCCCTTGGGATGGCTGACACCTCAAAATGTCCAGCCAAAAAGTTCCCTTTCCTGTTTCTCCCCCTGCCAGAGAATAAGAAGCATAGTTTTCCTCCTCTGACACCTCTGAGAAGGATTCCCAGGCCTCCAGCCAGGGATCTTGTGTCATCCCGCCTTGCGTAAGGGCCGCTCGGTGCTGTGGTTTGCTGGACACCTCTTGGGACACACACAGCATCCCTGTTCGTTAGACCTTGGCCAGCAATCAGCTTTCACAACACAAAGGAGCTCTGTCCTCCTCCCCCCACGTGAAGCGTGCTCTCTATGCTTCGCTGCAAAATAACTGGGAAGACGCCACATGGGATGACATCTCTGTCCAACTGGCAGCCCCGTGAAGGACAAGCTTTAATTGTGCCTTTGTTTTGTGGAGCTTGCTGTATGTAACCCTTTACTGGTTCTCAATGTGTTGGTGGTGCATCTTCATATATGTTTTCGGCCTTCTTGCAGATTCATTGAGTACATGTGTGTGTGTGTATGTTAAAAACATACTCGGGCATAGTAATGTGTATTCCCTGAGTGTTGCATGAATCATAGAATCACAGGATAGCTTGACTTGGAAGGGACCTTTAAGCTCATCTCATTCCAACTCACTGCCATGGGCAGGGACACCCTTCACTAGCCCAGGTTGCTCCAAGCCTTGTCTGACCTGGCCTTGGACACTTCCAGGGATGAGGCAGCCACAGCTTCTCTGGGCAACCTGTGCCAGGGACAGACCACCCTCACAAGTTCAAAGAGGGCTGCTAGGGCACTGGGGTGAGCAGATGTCCTGTTCTTCACACTTTTTTTTCCATGAAACAATGTCCTCTCTCAGACCTGCACAGAGGGAGAGGGGCTGTGCTAAAAGGCTGACAATAGCACCATTGCCAGGAGTTGGACTCAGTGATCCTTGTGAGCCCCTTCCAACTCAGGGTATTCTATGATTCTGTGATTAATTGGGATGTAGTAGAAACCTAGAGGCACAAACTGTGATTTTGTGTGACCAGCCATTCCACCAAGGGCTTGATATGTGTCTCAAATGAGTTTTAGCCACTGCACATCTGGCTGTGGCATGCACAGTCCCACTCCACTAGTTCAGTTATAATCTGCCTGGCATTATCTAATCCATCTTCAGTACCATCTCTACCTCCTGGGAAGAGCTGTGAGATAAATTTGGAGCAGATTGTCCAGAGAAGTTTTGGATTCCCCATACCTGGAAGTGTTCAAGGCCAGATTGGTCAAGGCTTGGAGCAACCTGATCTAGTAGAAGGTGCCCCTGCCCATGGCAGGGGCTTGGATCTAGATGATTTTAAAGTCCCTTACAACCCAAACCATTTTATGATTCTATGATTTTATGAATTTGAACATGTACAGTGCTAGGGCAGTAGAATTGGGATAAGAAGCAAGGAGGAGATGTGCAGCATGGATCCTGTGAGGTGAGGTTTCAGCATGTGTTTCACTTTAAACTGCCTCTTGAAGCCATTCCTAAGTCATGAAGGCAAGGGCTGCTATTTGTGGTGGTGAACTGAAAGCATGATGATAAAAGATGTATTCTGCATGCTGGTGATTCCAGACACTGTCTCCAGAGCTGAATCTAAAATAACAAGGGCTGAACCCTCCATGCAAAGTCCTCAGTCCTTGAGCAAAAGATCTTGAGCCATTCCAGTTTGTGAAAGAAACACTCACCTTCTGTGGATTGTGCAAAACTTCTTAGGACATAAACTGTAAATTGCTGGTTTGGTTCCCCTTGGCAATTTCCTCAGGTTTCCATCCAGGGGAATCCCTGGGAGGTGGCCGTTGGCCCAGTTTCCTGCCCTTCACAAGGCTGTGGTTTCAATGGTGGCAGAGTCATTTGCAGCAATATTTGCTTTCAACAGGCCCAGAGACTGTGGACGCTGGGCCTGTTCAGTCTAGAGCAGCAAAGGTTGAGAGGGGATCTCATCAATACATATAGATATCTCAAAGGCAGGTGCCAAGAGGACGGTCCCAAACTCCTTTTGGTGGTGGCCAGGGACAGGATGAGCAGCAGTGGCCATAAACTAAACACAAGAAGTTCTACCTCAACATGAGGAAGAACTTCTTTCCCTTGAGGGTGGCAGAGCACTGGAACAGGTTGTCCAAGGAGGGTGTGGAGTCTTCCTCTCTGGAGACATTCCAAATCCACATGAACATGTTCCTATGTCACCTGCTCCAAGTGATCCTGCCTTGACAGGAGGATTGGACTGGATGATCTCCAGAGGTCCCTTCCAACCTTAAAAATTCTGTGATTCTGTGAAGGGAGGACAGATGATCTGCAACAAATGGGGAGCTCAGGGCTTCAAGTCAGTCCTTTGCACGCAGGTATTTGGGTTTGTTGTGTACCTTAAAAGTCAACCATTACTGCTCCTACCTTCATAGAATCACAGGATAGTTGGAGTTGGAAGGAACTTTAAAGATCATCTAGTTCAACCCCCTGCCATGGGCAGGGACACCTTCCACTAGACCAGGCTGCTCAGAGCCCTATCCCACCTGGCCTTGATGCACTTCCAGGGATGGGGCAGCCACAGCTTCTCTGGGCAACAAGAATCAAAGGATCACAGAATCACAGAATCAATTAAGTTGGAAAAGACCTCTGAGATCATCAAGTCCAACCTACACAAGTCCTTGTCTGCACAAGGATGTTCTCAGTGGTGCAGGGGCAGCTGCAGAGACGGGAGCTCACCAAGCAACCTGCACCTTCAGAGTTTTCTGTTCTGGTTCAGGGCAGGACAGGATGAACCTCTTAGATGAAAAGTGATCACAGTCACAGAGGTATTGGTCTCTTGTACACGTTGTCTAATTGTCTCAAGCAATGTCGTAGGTCTAGCTCAGATCTCCTGATTTGCAACTGCAGCCGATACAAATTTTGCAGATTGACTCCAAATTTATATCAGATGGAATAACCAAAGGTAAAATCAGGCTTTGAATTATAAGGGGTCACCTGCCTCCCTTTGTCCTGCTCAGTGTGTGCTTAGTTCCTATAATGAAAGAAGATATTGTTCCCAGGTCTGAAAGCTTTGGACCAGGAGGTGGGAACTGAAAGATTTCTCAGCAGAGGTTCTATGAAGCATCCACATGGGAGAAGACTTTTGTGCTTCCTGTGGAAATGATGACTGATCCCAGTTTTAGTCACAGCAGAGGATCCCTAGCAGGGATGTGTGGAGAACATGCCAGTATTCACTCAGTCAGCAACCCAAGATGGGGAAATATTTTGGTAAACTAGGCTTTCCTGGTAAATTTAGCCTGATTTCAGAATTCTCACTTAAAATTCTAAATGGAAATAAGACTTCTAGAAAAATGAATGACAACAAACAGCCATACAAACTTCCCAAATCTTGCTTTTATTGAGAGAAGAATGACAAATCCTTGATGACTGGTGCAACAATTCCCCGAATCCAACGATGGCAAAAGCAATCATCCCTGGAGATTCTCTGCAATTAGCCACACTACAACCTGCACAAAGGAAAGGGTGTTTCAGAATTATGTTGATGAGGAAAGTCTTACTCAGGGCTCAGCTGAAAATGTGGGGACCCATCTTTGCCCCATTTAAATCCTAAACTTACCATCTGCAGCAATTATACCCGAAACGACACAACCCCAGGTAAGCGTTGCCACGAGGGCATTTCCCACTGTGGCAGAAAGTCCCACGGTATCCACATTCCATGTAAGGTCTTACAGGTCCTGCAAGGCTCCTACCTTAAAAACAAACAAACAAACAAAACCAGGAGACAGTTGTTTCTGTCGGGGTTTTGCATTTTGCTAAACTCCTGTGAGCTGAGACCGTGCCACACCTGTGCCCAAACACGGTCTTGATGCAGCCCTCAGAAGAGGAGGCCAGGGAGCAGAACAACCAAGCATATGCTCTAATTCCTTCTTCAGATGTAAGAACTGTGTCTCCAAGCCCAAGACTCCTTTAGGAACTCACATTTTAGGGATAGACACCAGGGACCTGGTATTAAACAGTAAGTGGGCACTAAGCAGCTCTGAAAGTCTTGTAGGTCACACTTAAGGAGGGAGGCACCAGCTCGATTGGGAGGCTCACACTTGTACAAAAGAGAGGGAGAGATATTTTTTTACATGGACAAATAGTGACAGGACAAGGTGGAAAATTTTTAAACTAAAAGAGGAGAGATGTACATCAGGTTTTAGGAAGAAATTCTTCCCTGTGAGGGTGGTGAGACCCTGGCACAGGTTGCCCAGAGAAGTTGTGGCTGCCCTTGGAATTGTCCAAGACCAGGTTGGACTGGGCTTGGAGCAGCCTGGGATAGTGGAAGGTGTCCCTGCCCATGGCAGGGGATTGGGACTGGATGATCTTTAAGGTCCCTTCCAACCCAAACCATTCCATGATTCCATGGTTCTACTGATTTGGCCTATTTTCCTCCCTATAAATTTCAGCTATATCTCAAAACAGGTCCTGGTGTCCACACATGGGTAAATTCATCAATCCACGTAGAAAAATTCCATGCTACCAAACACAGCAAACCAGGCATTGCCCTCTGGGTCTGAGGCCTGGTAGCCTGGCATTGTCTTACCTACATGGCTAAACTGTCTTCTCCATTAAAATAGCATCCCCACATCCAAACTGCCTTTTAGGAATGGTCAGCAGCCTGTGCTATTCCCAGAACAATTTTTTTTCTATGGCAGTGCTAGTTGTCAGGGATCAAAATGACCCCAGTGAGCAGATTACTAATTAGGCAGCCTGTTGCCTGGTCCTGTTTGGGTGATTAATAGAGATGTAGCCTGGCAGCTGATGTGTTCTGGATGCACCTGAATGACTGCACATGAACCAATTAATTCCAGTTTCACAGCTCATCCATGGAACTACACTAAGTCCAGCATATTCAGAGAGAGGAGAGTTTGTTCCAGCACACAGATAATGGATATTACACATTCACAGTGGATCCAGCACATCCCTGGTGTGTTAGATTCCCAGCATGGGAGTGGATCGGTGCACGCACACTCAGCAAGACCCAGAAAATCCCAGGCAGAAATAAAAGAGAAGGGTGAATAAAACACTTCTGGTGCCAAACTATCTTTCTGTGGGACATTGCAGAAATGATTGCAAGCAGTCTGAGCTCTCAGAAGTATTTTTTTTCCAGAGAAATGTCTTGCTTTTTATATCCAGAAGAAAGGTCCTACTGTAAACAGGTCAAACATCCACTGTGTGTATTTGTATGTTAAACAAGGACATAAAACAGAGCAAAGGAATGCTTTGCCCCGTGTCCTGTCTGTGAGTACTGCCATAAGGAAAGGCCCAGGTAAGAATAAGATCAGACAAGCATATGTAATTATGGAGTCATGGAATCACTTAGGTTGGAAAAGACCTCTGGGATTATTGAGTCCAACCATTCCTCCAGCACTGCCAAGCTCACCACTAACCCATGTCCCCAAGTGCCACATCTACAGGGATATATGTGATACTGGTCTTCTGGTCTTCTGCAGTCCATCACAGTCTTTTCCCATCCTTACTCCCCCAAAGGACACTTTCCACCCTGTTCCCACAGAGATCAACCCCAAAACTTCACTGGGCACTTGTTTGTGCACAGAGTGCCCTGCAACTGCAGTGGTGCCATTTTCAGAGATGGTTTTAAAACACAAACCCTTTTCCTGGATAATAGAGTGGGTTTGGGGTTCCAGACTCCTTTGCATCCCCCCAAAAGGCATAGCCTTACACCACCACTTATGATTGCACAGGCTTCTCCACTGAAGAGATACTACCAGTAGAATTTCAGTCCTAACTCATCATCTTCTGCCTCCTCACTCCAAGAACAAACACCTGAAACAAACAATATTTGGAGAATATGGGACCAGATTCCTTTTATTTTCTGTGTGGCTTAAAAATATTTGATTATGATTTGATTTGGTTGTTGCTGGGTGACTCAGAAACAAGTTGATTTAAGTACAAGTCTGCAATGGGGAAAATGCTGGTGCTGAATGGTAATTTTGGGGTTTCCCCTCATGCTTTCACCTCAGACTGGACTTCCAGAGGAGTAGCAAAGGCACTGAAGTGATGGTTGGAGTTTTTGCCCGCTAATTTCATGTATCATCTGTTGTCTGCCAACAAGTTTTGATGGTATGTGTGAAGATTCTTTGCAGGAGGCAGCTTGGCCACATCCCAAAGGGGATGGGACACCTTTGTAAGACACCAGCACCTCCTTCTCTATAGTCCCCCATCTTCATTTACAGCTTACCTGCAGCTCCATGAAATGCCACCAAGAGGAGACCAAAGAGAAAGGGAAGGATTTTCATGGCAGAAAGTGGGCTGGGAACTCAGATCCCTACAGGGAAAGGAGGCAAAGACACCAGTGAGAAGGTTGTCCCTCCACAGTCATCGTGGGCTGAGAAGTGACACACAGAAATGTTCTTGAAGACCCAGGAGTTATCTAGAAGAGGTGTTCCACATTTTTGTTATGGTAATGTCTATTGTCCTAAGGTTTCTCTGGAGCATACATAGGATCGTGGTGTAGGAAGAAACTACCATGCAGAAAATACTATTTTAAACTCCCTTTTGATTAATGCATTAAGCACCCAGACATTTATTCTTGATTTCTTGATACTTTGCAATGCATTACAATAAATTTGATTTGTTTTATGGAAGTTAAATCTGTTAATTTAAATAGAAAAATAAGAACATTTTTGCCATATTTACACAAAACAACCCAATGTGTGTTCTTAAGTTTTTCTAATTAAAAAAAAAGAGCAGAGAAGTTCCTTTACAATTAAATCAAAATCCAGTTTCTCCTTATTCTTTCTTAGTGGCTATTGCCTTTCCTTTACCTCAAGAATTATATGATTTCCAGGATAAATTTTTGAGTGTTTACATTTCCTGCAGCCAACAGAAACTCTTCTCCCTTGTCAATATTAGAAGCCTCCTGAACTGACTCCTGTCAGACTGGATTCACTGCACAGTTAAGGCTAAAACAGTGAAATGCAGCTAAAAGTGAAAGATATGAAGTCTCCAGCCAGTTTAAGAATGACAAAACTTTCTCAGAGAGGCTGAATAACGAGAAGGTTTTGGTTGTTACCAGGCAGGAGGAGGCTCTAGATTGGAACAGTCCTTGGATCAGTGTCAGCCACCCCGATGCAGGAAGATGAAGGAGCAGAGCGTGGCCTTGTGCTCTTTCTGGAGGGTGGTGGAGGATGGTTGATCTCCACAGTCTTCTGGTGGCCAATCACACAGTCCCTGTGACTTTGGGGTGACACAATGAATCCTCTTTCTTGCCATCTTCCTATGAGGAACCAAGGTATGGCTTTCAAAATGTTGCAGCATCCACTGGGGAAATGGGTTGAGCGGCTTAAACTGCCTTGAACCACCTCCCTTTGAGCAGCCCTTGGGCCACAGCAGCTCGCTCAAGGTGTCTGGGCCATATATTGTCTTCTGGCCAGCTGAGGCTTGGTGGCATCTGCTCTCCAGCATGATAAAATAAATAAATAATAAATATACAATATATATTTATATAACATATAATATAATATATTTATATAGTAGTTGTAATATATAAATATATCATAAACAGATACACAATATATTATTAAGATATATGCATATATTATACATATATATTATAAACATGATATTTTATATTCATATATATATATATATATATATATATATAAACATAATGAATAAAATAAAACCAGCCATGCAGGCTGTCCTGCTGCTGGATGATCATTCTGCACATCTCCATTGGAAGCTGGTGCTGTCTGATGGGAACCCTCAGGGAAATGGTACATGGTGGGATTTACTCAGCTGATGTCCACAGAGTAAGAATCTTTCAAAGGATACCTCTCATCCACAATTTTGGTTCCTGTGGCGTGGAAGAAAACTATAAAAACTATATACCTGAAGCTAATATATATACATATATATATATATATATATATACATACAATGTCAACCAGTATTTGAGGGATATGCAATGATTTCTAGCTCTAGGTATTAATTTTGCCTTCTGCAGTGATCTGCTTCAGGTTTTGATGAGGCTAGTCATGTGCATCTGAGTGTTACTAATGAACTAGCCAGTTATTTAATTTACCACATAAATCCCAGCAGGAATTTCTCCTTAAATGCCTGCAATTGTCTCATAGGGAAGTGCTGTCTCCATCTGTTTTCAGAGGTTTTGTATTAATTCCTTAAAAACATGAACATTCTGTCACCCTAAAAGAAAAATAATTATCAGCCGGAATTAGGTTAAAAAACCCCACCTAAAGCTATGTTAAATGGGAAGTTCATTCTTCTTTGGAAATTCAGGAAGAGTGTTAATGAGGTGTTATTAATACTATATCATTTCTACTGTTGGAAGAGAAAATTTGGGCAGTTCTGTTTTGATTAAGAACATGGAAAAGATCTGCACTAGAGATTGGTAGGGAAAAAAGTGAGAGTAAAAGAGTAATCTAATAGTTAGGAGTAAAAAAAAAGAAAATAAATGAAAAAGTGATTTTTTTTTTTTAAACTTTTGCACCAAACCATTTTTAGTACTAATTGCCTGCACTGTATGTAAGATATTTTAAGCCACATCTATTTATGGAAATTATTACAGCCCATGCTCAGCAATTTCAGTTTTATTGTAGCCTTCACTCTCTTGCCATGGGCAGAACAGTGCACTGAGCACAGCACCCCTAAGTGTCCTTCTCCTTTCTCAAGGACTCCCCCAATGGTTTCCTGCTTTCCAGGGATTTGCAGACATTTCTATAAATTCAGGTGTCTGTTGCAATGGGATCTTCACTTTCCTTTTATACCTTTTTCCTTCTGGAATCTGACCCGTTTCATGGGAGTTGCCGCTCTCCTCTGCCAGCTGTATGAGCCCCGCTGAGCTCATCCCTGCCAGAGCCTCCCTTGACTCTCCCTTCGTGCCCTGCAGGGATTTTTCTTAGATCTCTTTGTTTTCTTTCCCAGTCAAATCCAATACTTCATGGACGTTTCTAGCACAGCCTTTCTTAACAGCTTTCAGGCTGCCTGCAGGCTTCTCGTTTCTCTGGACTGTTCCTTTTGGTGCTTTTCTTTCCTCATTTTCACTTTTTTTTTTTTTTTTGGTTTTTTTTTGGTTTTTTTTGAGTTTCAGTACTCACATGTTGAATGCATTTAGTCCCACAAGGTGATTAAACCTAATTATACCGTCACTTTTACAGAGCAGCTCTCACAAACAGCTTTGGAATTAGGTCCTTTGCACCTAATCCAGGAAGGCAAATGTTCTTGTGGGTGTCTGGACTAGTTGCTCTAAGAATCGCCATCTTGCAGCCATAAAAACCTGATCTCTACATCTCCTGATATCACCCACAATCACCCCTCAGAACTTCTTTGCTCAGTCACCTCGAGCAAGGGAATGACCTGCAGAAGATGTGACCCCTGTGTCCACCAGGGTGGGATTATTCACTGAAAACCTTCTCTAAAGTGTGTGAAGTATTTGCAGACAGGGTGTGTGGCAGAACACCTGGGCAGAAACGTGGCACAGCATGTGAGGGGCAGCTGGGTCTGTGTGATGTCACCTGTAGGCAGCTTACCTGGAGCACTGAGCCCAGGTTTGGGGCTCTCAATGTCAGAAGGACATGGAGCTGCTGGAGCAGGTCCAGAGGAGGCCACAGAGATGCTCCAAGGGCTGGAGCACCTCTGCTGTGGATCCAAGCTGGAAGAGCTAGGAGTGTTCACCTGGAGAAGAGAAGGCTCTGAGGAGACCTTAGAGACCCTTCCAGTGCCTAAAGGGGAGCCAGGAGAGCTGGAGAGGGACTTGGGACAAGGGATGGAGTGACAGGACAAGGGGGAATGGTCTTAAACTGCAAGAGGGAAGGTTTAGATTAGATAATAGGGGAAATTCTTGGCTATGAGGGTGGTGAGGCCCTGGCACAGGTTGCCCAGAGAAGCCTCAGTTCGCAGGTACAAAGGACTTTCAAATCAGTAGATGGAAGGAGTAATTAAAGTTTCAACAGCTTGGGCTTGGAGAGCTTGATTATTATTATTATTATTATTATTATTATTATTATTATTATTATTATTATTATTAATGATTTTTTCCTTTGGCTTGGTGCTGTGCAATAATGTCACTGTGCCTGGAGAAGCTGCTACATCAAAATCAGCAGAGATGGATGATGAGACACCTTCCACTATCCCAGGTTGCTCCAAGCTCCATCCAACCTGGCCTTGAACACTTCCAGGGATGGGGCAGCCACAGTTTCTCTGGGCAATCTATGCCAGGGCCTCACCACCCTCACCGGGAAGAGTTTTTCCTATTATCTAATCTAAACCTTCCCTCTGATAGCTTAAGACCATTCCCCCTTGTCCTGTCACTCCAGGCCCTCGTCCAAAGTCCCTCTCCAGTTCTTCTGGAGGCCCTTAAGGTACTGGAAGGGGCTGTAATGTCTCACCAGAGCTACTCTTCTTCAGGATGTACCTTTGTTGGAGGCCTGAGAGTTGTTTTTTTTTTATCAGAAGAGGTTCCTGAACACCAAAGTCCAGTAGAGAAAAGCACAGCCAAACCAGTGGCTGGAAGGCAGCCAGAGCAACTGGGAGCTGGCAGTGAAACTGGGGAGGGTGGATAGCTCTGGGAATATCTTCTGGAAGGCCTTCTGGCTTTCGCCTTTTCTGCTTGGCATTGCTACGGGGTGATAACAGCATGACCCATGTGGCGTGGAAATTTATTCCTGGCTTGGAATACAGCCCTTGAGCAGGAGAAGAGGCTGAGAAAAGACAGCTGAGACACCTTGGGGTGGGTTCTTCCCAGGAATGATGATGATGGAGGGCAGGGGGATGAGATGATGAGGTTCTCACATATCTTCTGTGGGTGACAAGAAGGATCACACCACGTTGTGCCTGCATGGACCCTTGCAGCTTCTTCACTGCTGGATTTACAAGCAAGATGGTTCTTCAACATCCCACCCTCAGCTCTGGGAAAGGCTTTGGTGCCCATTAGAGGCCGAGTTGTGCTTTGCATGCAAAAAAAAATGGGTTTTCTAGGAATGGGCCATTTGGCAGCTGTGTATTTGCTACTGTGGAGGACAAGGCTCAGTGACAACCAAGGCTGAGCTTCACTTGGCTCCAGAGCCTAATTACACCCTTGGCTTTATTAAAATGCTTCGCTGGAGCTGGGCCCAACAGCTCGACATTGTTAATTAATTGAAACATGAATGTGGATGTGACAACATTAACCCACAAACCCCCAACCCAACCACCGGAGTTGAAGATGCAAACATGCCAAGTTATGGTCAAAAGCAGTGCTGGACACGGACAGAGATCCTGGGGATGCTCCCACAAGAAGGGATAACCAGGCAAGGACATCTCTGAGCGGTTTGGTGGCTCCTGTTAAGCATCAGACTCTGGGCTTTGTTCTCAGAGTTGCAAAAACAATAGTTAAAATTTAAAAAAAAAAATAAAAAACGTATGAAAGCCCCTGAACACACATACATCCAACAGCCCAGCCAATGTACAAAGCTGTGGGAGCCTCCTGCAGGATTTTGCAAAAGCAATTACAAAACCTTAGATGATATTTGGACCTAATTAAACCTCTTTTCATGGCTTTTCCTGTAGGGACCTGCTGGGGATTTATTTCCTAAAAAGCATCAGGGATGGAGGCTGCAGGGCTGGGAATTGTGATAAAAAGCAGATGAAGCACATCTCTGTACACACAAGGGCCCCTGGAGCCACCGACGGTTGGGATAGCGTTTCACAAAGGTTTTGTCTTCGGGGTAGGAGGGGGGAAAACAACCTGATTAATTTACGGGTCCGTGCACACCATGTCCCGGCTGCCACCTAGTGCTCATCCCTGCGGCACAGGGACACGGCGGGCATCGCACAGGGGGACATCGGGGTGCGCTTGTGCCAGTTCACAAGAACCAAGGGGAAATCAGGGTGGGCTTGCGCCAGTGTACAAAAACCTGGGAGACACCGGGGTGGGCTTGTGCTAGCGCACAAAAACCTGGGAGACACCGGGGTGGGCTTGCGCCAGTGCACAAAAACCTGGGAGACACCGGGGTGGGGTTGTGCTAGTGTACAAAAACCTGGGAGACACCGGGGTGGGCTTGTGCTAGCGCACAAAAACCTGGGAGACACCGGGGTGGGCTTGTGCTAGTGCACAAAAACCTGGGAGACACCGGGACGGGGTTGTGCCCGTGCACGAGAGCCTGGGGGACATCAGGGTGGGCTTGTGCCAGTGCACAGCAACTTGGGGGACAGCGGGATGGGCTTGTGCCAGTGTGCAGTTGCCCCAGAGGTGTCGGGCTGGTGCAGCCCCCGAGGTGTGACGCAAGCACCGTGACGTCACACCGCCCGGCGGGAAAGGGCACTGGGGGAGGTGCCCGGGAGGGGGGCAGGGTAAGGGCGGCTCCTTCTTCTTCCTCCTCCGCCTTCTCCTCCTCCTTTTCCTCCTTCTCTTCCTCCTCCTCCTTCTCCTCCTCCTCCTCCCCTTCCACCCTCTCCTGCTCCTCCGCAGGATGCGCGGGGCCATCCCGCGGCTCAGCCTGGCGCTGCTGGCGGCGGAGCGCGGGGCGAGTGAGTGAGCGCGCAGGATGCGCGCAGGATGCGCGGGGCTGTGGGGAGGCTGCGCCACCCCGAAGAGGGGGGAACGGCGGGCGGGAGGGTGGCAGCTGCCCCTCTACGGCCATCTCCGGGGTCCCGGGTCACCCCTGGAGATCGGGGAGTGGGGAATCATCCCTGCGCTCCCGCGGAGGGGGGAGATGAGCGGTTCCGCCCGCAGGCTGGGGCGTTCAGCATCCCTGCAGACCCAGCCGGTCTCTGGGGGGTTTAATATGAAAAGTTGGGGGGGTTCTTCACTTTTTAAAATTTTATTTATTTATTTATGTGTTTTGGAGACTGAGGTTTTTATCAGAGCCCTTCCTGGGGCTGGGCCCCTCGGTGGCGGTGGCTGTGCCACTGCTGACAAGCCACCGGGAGCCGGCAGCTGGAGATAAGACTGGGACAAGGGCTGCGAAACCCCTCGGTGGCTGGGAGACGGAATTGTGGCGGGAATGGCTTTAAACTGAAAGAGAGTAGATTTAGATTGGATATTAGGAAGAAATTCTTCCTTGTGAGGGTGGTGAGACCCTGGCCTGGGTTGCCCAGAGAAGCTGTGGCTGCCCCATCCCTGGAAGTGTTCAAGGCCAGGTTGGATGGGGCTTGGAGCAACTTGGGATAGTGGAAGGTGTCCCACCCCTTGGCAGGGATTAGAACTGGATAGTATTTGAGGTCCCTTCTAACTTAAACTTTTTAAGAATTCTAAGACTGTAGGTGGCAGCTCTCAGTTGCTGGGTTGTGTGGCTGTGGCATCCCTCAGCGCTGCTTCTCTGCCCTTCTCCAGGGCTCTGTACCATCACCCATTACCTTGTCCATGGGCAGCTGGGCTGGTTTGGGCTGACCATGGCCTGTGTGGTGCCTGGCTATGCCGCTCAGCTCCTCAGCATCCTCTGGTTCCGGGCGGACGGACACCCACCCAGCTGCTGGCTCCTGGTGCTCCACCTCCTCCAGCTGGGCCTTTGGAAGCGGTGAGAGATGCTCCCTGTGACCCATCCAACCCCCCCAAACCCAGGTGCAGTCCCAAACTTGCCAAAACTAGGGTGGACATCCCAGCACGGTGACTCCTGCAGGTACTGGGATGTTTTGCGGATGGCAGGCGGCAGTGCCCGTGCTGGGGAGGTGCTGACACAGCTCGGGGACGTGTGTGTGCTGCAGCTCCTGGAAGCCCTGTTGCAGACCCTGCCTCACCTCCTGCTCCAGGCCTACGTGGCTGTTGACCCAGTGGGCTTCATCCCTGGTAAGGTGGGAGTTCCCAGGAGGATGCTTTGAATTGTGTAGGAACGATGCGTTTGGGTGAGGGATGCATGTGCCCACCTGGCAGGGCACAGGGTGGGCTCTGGGTGAAGGAGAAAGCTGCAAAGGGACTGGGAAGCCTCAGTGCAAAGCACCAGGGACAAATGTGGCTGCAAGATCTGCTGTGGCTGAACGCAGAGGAGTTCTGAGCCACCCATGGCTTCTCCTGGCCAGTATAGTCTGTATGAGCAGTATCCATGTGCAGTGTCTTGGCTGGATGTGAACCCAGCGTGTTCCTGTTGGTGGTCCAGCCCTAATCACACTGCAGTGCTGAGCGTTTAGGGGTTTGGGGCTGCTTTGCAGGAAAGGTGAACTTTCAGCTGTGCAAAGGGAGAATTTGAGGCGTGCGAGGTCACACTCTGTGTCCATCTCTGGTCTGATGCCAGTGACCAGGATGGAGCTGCCCTGGGGCTGCAGAGATCTACCCATGGGAGAGAGTGGTCAGAGGATTTCCACAGGCAGATGCTAAGCACACAAAGAAGACCAGATTTAGCATAAACTAATTGAAATATTCCAGTTCCATCCCTGGAAACATTCAAAGCCAGGTTGGACGGGGCTCTGAGCAACCTGATCTAGTGGAAGCTGACCCTGCTCCTTGCAGGGGGGTCAGACTAGATGGCCTTTAAGATCCCTTCCGACCCAAACCATTCTGTGACTCCATGATTCCATGATTCTGTTGGCAGGAGCATGAGGTGTCTAGCTTGTTTTGGGGTGCCATGCTACCAGCAGCTCCTTGACACTGAAATATGGCCCCACAGCGCAGCTGGGCATCCTTCAGAGCCCTGACTGCCCTGTCCCTGTGCAGGTGTCAGCGCAGGGCTGTCCCTGCTCTCCCTCTCCTGGGCTTTGGCCTCCTACAGCCACTTCACCTGCCTGCTGAAGCCTGGCCACCTCAGCCTGCCGGCCGTGGCCATGCTCTGCCTGCTGCTCTGGAGGACAGGGATGCTGGGGACCAGGGTCCTGGCCCTGGTGCTCTTTGCCAGGCTCTACTCCTTTTGGGTTTTCGCTGTGGCAGGTAAGACCTGAGATCCCTCTTCCCCACATCCCACCCTGAGGTCAGCCCTGCGATGCTCCTGGTGCTGGAGCTGTTTGCAGCCTCCCCCAGGAACGGCTTTGCCCACACAGTCCCTTCTCCTTGCAGGTGTCCACTGGTTGCTCATGTCCTTCTGGCTGGTGGCCCAGCAGACAAATATTGTGGTCCAGCCGTGCCGCTGGAGGCTGTTTAATGGCCTGGTGGGGGCCGTGTACATCTTCTGCTACATCAATGTCCGACCTGGTCCCTCCAAGACCAGGGTGTCTGTATTTTATGCAGTAAGTACCCAGGGTATTCCTTCCTCCACATGGATGCAGCTGCTGGAGAGAAGCTTCAAACTTTCCATTCTCATTTCTCACATCACCACCTGATGAAAGTCCAGTGTGGATAAAAAGCCACATGGTCACTAAGGTGGATGCACCTTCTCTTCTGGTTTCGTTTTTTTTAGGGGCAGCCATACAATGTCAGAGTTATTTTTCCTGGTAAAAAAGGGTGGACACCTTGCAGAAAGTTAAGGTCAACAACTTTTATGTTTTAAGTGGTACGTTAGGTATGAAATAAAACAGGGAAAGTATTCAAAGCCAGGTTAAACGGGGCTCTGAGCAACTTGGTCTAGTGGAAGGAGTCCCTGCCATGGCAAGGGGTTGGAACAAGATGAATTTTAAGGTCCTTTCCAACTCAAACCAGTCTGTGATTTGTGAATTTATGAAAATTAGAAATTGAGTGTTTTCTGTCATCAGAAGCACATCTAAAACCATCAGAAGGATAAAGGTGACGACTCTCTTCCCTCTGCTCTGCAGATAATGCTGATGGAGAACACGCTCCTGCTGCTGTTGGCCACCCGGTTCCTGCAGGCAGAGCTGAGGAACAGCCTGGGTGTGACTGGGGCTGTCATGTCAGGGTCTGCAATAGGTAAGATCTGGGGGTTTTAGAGCCTGGATTGCACATTTTGAGAGAAGTTTGAGTAAATGAGCATCGTCAGTTATTTTAGTTGCATCAGACTATTTGCTTTGTTTCTTTGAGCTTTCAGTTTAAGCCATTCCCCTTCGCATCACTCCAGGCCCTTGTCCAAAGTCCCTCTCCAGCTCTCTTGGAGCCCCTTTAGGCACTGGAAGGGGTTCTAAAGGTCTCCCTGGAGCCTTCTCTTCTCCAGGTGAACACCCCCAGCTCTCCCAGCCTGTCTCCAGAGCAGAGGGACTCCAGCCCTTGGAGCATCTCCGTGCTGACCAGGCTCATGTTTTCCCTGTGGGTTGGGAGCAAAGGGAAGCTGTAATTCCCACGTGTGCTGGGCTTTGTGCATCCCCCCAGACTGGTTGCACGCAGATCAGTTGTGATCAAGAAAGGGCATGTTTGGGCTGGAAAAGGAGCAATCCCTCTGCCCTTGGATGAGTTTAAGATAGGACTAGGAAGGAACCTGATGTCTGTACCAGTAGAAAGCACCCGATGTCCAGCACCTTTTCTGCAAAGGGCTTGGTGATCTAGAGGTGGCAGTGAGGTCTGGCCTCTCCTCCACATCTCACCCAAATGCTGCTGGGACTCATCCCTTGACACCTTTCTGCTCTTTTCCAGGTGCCACAGCTCTGGTGGTTTATTACAGCCTGCTCCATCCCAAGTCCACAGAGATCTGGCAGGGATTCCTGGAGACATCCTGCAGTGCTGCAGCAGCGGGTGATGATGAGGTCTCTGGGGAGAGCTCCCAGGCTGGGCAGAGCTCAGGAATTTCAGGAGATGAAGAGTCCTTGTCAGGGGAAGGGACCACAGCAGATCCAAAAACTGGGAACAGCTCATCTCTCCTGCAATCCAAAGGGTGTTTGGAGGACAGCTGGACAAACCATCACCACTGGCTGCTGGTAAAGCTGGCCTTGAAGACAGGAGATCTGTCTGTGATCAACGCAGCCTTCGGAGATGGTGGCGTGGGAGAGGTTTATCCTGGAGGATGGATGGTGGGGAAACTCACCGGAGTTGAGCCTGGGGCAAACTTTTCTCTCCCCATGAGGGACATTGTTCCTCAGGAGGCTGAATCTGGTCTGACAGTGGGGAATGGAGGAAGCATCAAACCCAGCACTGGCGCTGCAGGAATGGCACAGGAGGATGGAGCAGGGCAGGACCCTGTTTTTCCCCCATCCATATCCTGTCCCAGCAGCTTCTCCCCGGATTCAGCTGAGGGCTCCTCTGTGTATTTCACTGCCATTGCAGGAGGCATCACCTTGCCTGGGACAGGGACAGGCACAGAAACAACGATGTGCATGGCCTTGGTGCAAAAGGACAATGAAGCCCAGGCTTCTCCAGGATGCCTGAGAGAAGGAGGAGGAGCAGTAGGAAGAGGAGAGGGAGAGGATTTATCCCTTGGGATGGCA
This sequence comes from Manacus candei, assembly GCF_025592945.1. NCBI lineage: Eukaryota > Metazoa > Chordata > Aves > Passeriformes > Pipridae > Manacus > Manacus candei. The sequence continues at coordinate 6,980,292 of NW_026138055.1, read as the reverse complement.
AGCATCAGCCCAATCCTGGTCACTTGTGCCCACAGGCACCTGCAGAGGAGCTTTTCCCTTGGCAACACAGGCAGCTGTGGGGTGGCAGGTCCCCCCAGCGAGGGCTCAGAGGGGGCAGAGGGTGCCCTCATGGAGTGGCATCACCTCTGGGACATCCACCCTTGTGGCACGCAGGGGACTGTCAGGAGGAGCAAGCTGAGGTCACCGTGCTTCACCTCCACCCCCAAGGCTGACCCTAAATGCCCACAGCAAGGACTGGGGGAACTGGGAGAGGGGACAGACCTGTCTGGGTTGCCAGGGTGACCCTGTAAAGGGCTGCACTGTCACCTTGGGGTGACTGTCTCATCAATAAGGCCTGGCAGGAGGTGGTGGGGCGAAGACTGTCCCTGTGATGCCCCTGACACTGGGCAGATGTGCTCCTCCATCACCAGGAGGACATGGTTTATCTTCTACTTGCATTTTTGGAGAACTTCAAAGGTCTTAAAAAGCCCTAAAAGTCCAGGGCTAGTTATTTTTTGACCTTATTTATGTCACAGTCCTGCCAGGCTGCCAGAGTGTGCTGCCTTTGGTATATTTGTGACAATGACTTGAACTGTGTCCTTTACCAAGTGCTTGTACAAGCTGCTGGCCTGTCCCAGTCTGGAGACCTGGCTGCTGTCTCCAGGCTGCAGCCTTGGCCAAAACAGGTGTTTTCTCAGGATAAATAAGTGCCTAAACCAGAAAAATTATGAGTTTTATGTCCTTCCTTCAGAGCAGAGTAAGCCCTCAAGTAGTGCTTGGTTTATCTTTCCCCCACCAAGTTCATCTTGAGACCTTTACCAGCTCCATTTTTCGGGGTCATAGATCCTCTTCATGCTGTAGACCACAACCTCAGGACTCTGAATTATAGCCAAGAGCCATGTCCTGCTGCTTGTCCACTGTCCCACTTCCTCAGGTGGCCTTTTCTGCCCAGTCTCCTCCTTGCCCCCTTCCACCCAGCTTCCAGATCATAGAATCACAGAATGCTTTGGGTTGGAAGGGACCTTAAAGCTCTTCTAGGTCCAACCTCTTGCCATGGGCAGGGACATCTTCCACTAGAACAGCTTACCAGGCTATAATCCACATCTGCCTGGATGCTGCCTCCTAAATTTAGCCTCAGGCCAAATCTCAGATCTACAAAGTCCTGCCACCATCAAATCCCCAGTGCAGACAGGGTTTATTTATATCAGGAACTAAATGTGTGGCCTCAGGAATAGCCAGTGCTTCCCAACAGGCTGGCTGGGCATGGGGTTGTGCCCAGGACATGGCTGGATGTGTTAATTGGGGTGTGGTCAGCTGGATTCACCAGCAAGCTCAGGGGTGCCAGCTGAGGCACATCTGGCCACGTCCTCCAGCTGTTGTCCCGCTGTGGGCAGGACTCCAGTGGTGCCACAGGGCAGGAAAGGCAGCAGGAAGGACACAGGCATGCAATGAATTATTAAAAAAAGCTTCCATGATGCATTCACTGCTCAGGGCTGACCCAGCCAGATGGTTCTCCTGGGCACTGAAAACCCAGTTGGTGCTGGTTATGGAGTGCAGCCACATTCCATTGTGATGAAGGCTCTCTGTCCCCATCCAGATCCCAGCCCTCCATGCTGTGGCTGTGCTCTGCAGGGACAAATCAGTTCCAGTGGCTTTTCCAGAGTCCTCCTCACTGTGTGCATCACACAGAAGGCAGAAGTGCCTATGTAATGCTGGAGCATTACAAGAATTTTTATCTAGTTTGTTTTTCTACCTTTGATAATATATAATTATGCTTAAAAAACCCAAACCAGCCTTTGCTGTGTCTGTGTCTCATGTTGGGGGTGCACGTAAGCAATGTGAAATCAGGGCAAATAATATGGATTGTCTGTCCTTAAAGCCTTCCAGCCTGTGTGAGAGCCCTGTTACACCCAGGGCCCAAGTCCTGCATGCTGGGGACAGTCCCAGCAGTGAGCCACAGGTCTCCACCTACAGAAATAACCTGTATTTAATCACAGAATCACAGAATGGTTTGGGTTGGAAGGGATCTTAAAGACCATCTAGTTCCAGTCCCCTGCCATGGGCAGGGACACCTTCCACTATCTCAATTTGCTCCAAGCCCCATCAAGGGCCTTGGACACTTCCAGGGATGGGGCAGCCACAGCTTCTCTGGACAACCTGTGCCAGGGGCTCACCACCCTCACAGGGAAGAATTTCTTTCTAATATCCAATCTAAACCTCTTCAGTGAATTTTAAAGCTCTGTTTGAAGTAGGAGGACTCCAGCAGCAAATCACACCTCCGGATGCCCCTCCCCACCCTTCCCATCTTTTGGGGGGGGCAGAACTGAAGATACCCAAATGACCTGGTGCACATGCAGATTTTTCCCAATGGTGCCAGAGGGGAGAAACGCTGGGGAGGTGTTCCTCTCAAAACCTCGTTCATTTGCCACCAGAGGGAGATGCTGCTCAAGGTCCAGGCGCTGCGTGCACATCCAGTGCCTGTTATAGGAATTGCAGAACCATCCAGGTTGGGAAAGTCCTCTAAGATCGTGGAGTCCAACCGTTCCCCCAGCACACTCAAGGCCATCACTAAAATATGTGCCCAAGTGCCACATCCACATGGCTTTTAAATCCCTCCAGGGATGGGGACTGGAGGGGAGAGGGACTGAGGCTGCTGTGGCATCGCAGATGGGAGCTGGTGAGAATGAAATAGGGAGCTGTGGGATAGTGGAGGTGGCAGATACAGTGCACAGCAAGTGCCTGGAGGAATGAGACCATGGCTGTGGGAGTCTTCTTCTACCTCCCCAGGCATCGGTGGGCCATGGGGAAAGTTTGGAAACCCCTGCCAGAGTCTCGCCAAGAATTCAGGGCTGGAAAGTCATCCAGACATCTGCAAATATCCCACGGTGACTTCAGATCCAAAGGTGTGTGTGCAAGGGGAGGTGCCACTGACCACACTGAATGCAGGAAGGGAACCTCTTGGTTTGGTAGAACCAGCTCCAGCTGTCAGCACCATGGTGCTGAGTCCTGATTTTGGTGGTGCATCCCTGGAGCTGTGCATATGTGCCTGGGGGGTGACAGGGTCACTCCCCACTCTGGTCTGTCTTCACATCAACCCATGGGGTGCAGAGATCCCCCAAATCCCATGTCACTGCTCTGTGTGGAGCAACACGGCCCTGGGCCAGTCCAAACCCAGGATGAGAAAGTGCAGCTGGCAGAGGGGAACCAGCTGATGAAATCTCAAAGTGCCCCAAATGCTTGAGGAGACCCAGTCAGACCCTCTGCTCCTTCTGCAGCATTTCCCATGAAGCTCTTTTTGCATGAGGCATGTTATGCTGAGCTAGACTGGGATCTGCCCAGCCTTTTGGGATGCACACCACCAACTTTTGGGCTTCAGCCACTCACAGAAGGGCTGGAGCGAGGGGATATTTCCATCCCACTGCACTCGGACAGATTATCCAGTGCTTTTCCCTGCTCTGGAATAGAAAATTTCAGCTCATTTGCCTCCTATAACCTTTTTTTTTTCCTTTTTTTTTTTTAAAGAAACCCTTTCCAGCCCAGGAGAGCTCAGTGCCACTCGTGAGAGAAGGTCTCAAGGGCAACACAGGAGCAGGGAGCAGGAACCAAGAGTGAATTTTGACAATGAAGGGAGTGACCTGTAGGTTCCCCAGGAGAACTGGCCATGCCACTCACCAGTGATCTGGAAAAAGGCAGGAACAGAGGCTATGTCCCTCAGAAATTACACAATACCCAGGTGAGTCTGGGCTTGGGGACGTGGCTGCTGGCACCATCCCCTTGGCTTGTTTTTAACAGGTCACCCTTGTCCCTCTGTCAAGGTAAAATAAAACAAAGCAGGATGGAAAGGTACAGACAGGGCACGAGGCTGGCAGCAGCCCTGCCCTAGCCCTGCTGGGATCTCACCTTCCAGCAGCACTGTTTTCCACCTCCCTCTTGGCCTGGATTTCTGAGCACAGGTTTCGGGGTCGGAGAAAAAACATTCCCTCCAGCTCCAAGATGATGTAACCCCGCCCCTGAACTAACTCAGGAAAGATTTACCCAGAAAAACCATCTTTTCACTTCCAACAACATTGAAACACAATACTTGGACATTACTGACAATAGAATTCTTTGCCCTGGGGGTTGTTGTTATTTGTTTTTTTTCCAAGCTGAAACTTTGGATATTTTTCCCCTCCTTAATTAAATTTGGTTTGCTGCAAACCCCTTTTTGGTGCCTTTAGTGTTCCTGTAAAGGAACAGGGCCCAGGCTGCAGCTTTGTGCCCGTGGCTCCAAGGCTAAACAATACCACAGAGGGGGGGAGTGGAGGGTAAACCCAGCTAATCAGGACTTGCCTAATAGTACTGAGTGCCTAATGAGGAGCCAGGGACTGTGCTTCCTGGGCTGGATTTGGCTGGAGGAAAATGCTTTGTGGTCTCAACACCAGGTTTGAGACGGCTCAGTTCCCCCCAGTGTGCTGCAGGAGAGTTTTCTCCCTCCTGTGAATCCATCCTCAATGGCCACGGGGAGGATCTGTGAGGGATCCATGGGGACCCAGGGGTGTTGGAGGAGCTGAACAAGATCCTGGAAGCAAAAGGATACAGCGATTCTTTTGCTTGAAGGGAGATCCTTAAAATCAAAGCCCTGTTTGTGCCTTAATTTTCCTAAGCAAAGCCACTGAAGGGCCCTGCCTGCTCCCCTAAGCTCCATGAGGAGCTGGGGGGTATTTTAGAGATTGGCTTCAATAAATAGCAGCGAATATTCCACTGCTCTGCCCTGGAGACCCATCTGGATTGTCTCCATCTGTGCTGCTACACCCCAGCCCCAGCCAGGGTGTGGGTTTGTGAAGGGCATGGGGTAGGGAAGGCACCCCACACCTCAGGCCTCTCCTTGGTTAATAGGGAGGGAGATTTGGGGTTCAGTGCTGAGGCTGTGGGGTGCAGAGCTGGTGGGTAAATGGGGGAGTTGGGTGCTGGGACACAGGTTGGTGGCTGGGCGTGCACAGAGACGGGGGTGTGGGTGGGGGCCCAGATGTGCACAGTAGGTGGGTGCAGCTGTGGGAGGGTGTCTGGACATAAACAGTAGGGTTCAGGTGTGGGTGCACATCCAGACATGCACAACAGGTGGGTTCAGGCGTGGGTGCACATCCAGACATGCACAATAGGTGATTTCTGGTGTGGGTGGGTGTCCAGATGTGCCAGGTAGGTGGGTGCAGATGAGTCTGTGTGAGGATGGGAGGTGGGTGCTGAGGCCAGTGGGTGCTTCTGTCCCCTGTTGAGAGCCAGGGCGTGCATAGGGCAGCCGGGGACCGGGGCTAGGGCCTGTACCGGTGCTGTGCCAGTGCCAGTGTTGAGTCTGGATTCGGGTCCGGGTCCAGGCTCTCGCTCCCGTGCCGGTTCCGGGCCCGAGTCTATGCCCGTGTTCAGGTCCGGGTCAAGGGCTGTGCCGAACCGGGGCAGGGGCTGGGTCCGCATTCGGATCCATGCCCAGGTGCGGTGCCGGGTCCGTGCCCGTGTCTGGATCCGGGATTGCGGCTGGGTCCAGGGCGGGGTCCGGGTCCTTGCCCGGTTCCGGTGCCAGTGCCGGGGCTGGGTCCGTGTCCGTGTCTGGCTCCGTGTCCGGGTCCGTGCCCTGGTCCGAGTCCGGGGCTGTGCCGGTGCCGATGCTATGCCAGTGCTGTGCCCGGGGCTGTACCGGGTCCGTACCCGGCTGCGGGTCCGGGGCGGGGTCGGTGCCGGGTCCCGGTCTGTGCCGCATCCGTGCCTGGTCCAGGTCCGTACCCGGGTCGGGGCCGTGCCAGGGCGAGGTCGGTGCCGTGCCCGGTGCTGTGCCGGGTCCGTGCCGTGCCGGGGCGGGTCCGGGGCCGTGCCCGGTGCTGTGCCGGGTCCGTGCTGTACCCGGGGCTGTGCCGAGGCCGTACCCGGGGCTGTGCCGAGGCCGTGCCCAGGGCTGTGCCGGGGCCGTGCCCGGGGCTGTGCCGGGGCCGTGCCGTGCCCGGGGCTGTGCCGGGTCCTGGGCCGTGCCCGGGGCTGTGCCGGGTCCGTGCCGTGCCCGGTGCTGTGCCGGGTCCGTGCCGTGCCCGGGGCTGTGCCGGGTCCTGGGCCGTGCCCGGGGCTGTGCCGGGTCCGTGCCGTGCCCGGGGCTGTGCCGGGTCGGTGCCGTACCCGGGGCTGTGCCGGTGCTGTGCCGGGTCGGTGCCGTGCCGGGTCGGTGCCGTGCCGGGGCGGGGTCGGGGCCGGGGCCGTGCGGGGCCGGGCGGGCGCGGGGAGGGCTCAGCGGCGGCGCCTGCGCGGGGCCGTCGCGGAGCTCCGCGAAGTTCCGCGGGGCCCGGGGAAGTTTGGGCTCGGCTCGGCTCGGCCCCGGCCATGGCCTTCCGCCGGCGGGCCAAGAGCCACCCGCTCTTCAGCCAGGAGTTCCTCATCCACAACCACGCCGACATCGGCTTCTGCCTGGTGCTCAGCGTCCTCATCGCCCTCATGTTCGAGGTGAGAGCCCCCCCTCCATCCGCATCCCCCTTCCCCGCCGGGGCCGGCTGTGTGTGTGTCCCCACCCTGTGGACCAGCTGACCCACCTCGTTCTGCACGGGGTGTCCCCCCCCGGGGCTGTCTGGGCTCGGGGGGGTCCGCACCCCGGCCAGGAGCCGCCATCCCGCTTGGGGAGGGGGCTCTGCGGTGCGGGACCCCTCCGTCTGGGGGGGCACAGCGCCGCCTCATTCATTCCCTGTATCTCACCCACCACCAGAGAGGTGTGTGTCCCACAAATTCCTTTGGGGACCCAGCCCGGTGCCGACTTCTGGAGTGGCACATCCTTCTTCCCCTGCTCCAGCCCTGCCCGGGGTCCCTGGTTTGGGAAGGGGCAGCACAGGGAATGTCAAACCCCCTTTTCCAAACCCACCGCTGCTGCAGGGATGTCCCAAGCACTGAAGTGGAGCGCATCAGCCTCACACAGAGAGAAACCAAGCCCTGGCCGATATTCCCAGCTCTTGGAAATGGGAAGAATTTTTTTTTTTTGCCTTTTTTTCCCCCATTTTTTCTTCTTCTTTAACATTAGCCATTTTCCAGGTATTTTCTCCGCAGCCAGCGCCGTGGGACAAGCACCGGGGGCTCCTGGGCCTCGGGCAGGACACCAGCGGTTCCCTGGCCTTTCCCCATCCTGGCCATCCCACCTTGGGCCATGAGAAGGCATCCCCGCTCCTCCATGGGATACCTTCACCCGGAGCCCCCCCCGGGAATGCCGCTGTCCCGCCAGCGCCATGCCCGGAATGCCGCTCTCCCCCTGCTCCGGCTCCTTCCCTCCCAGCTTGCTTTTTTCCCTTCCCTCTTCTCGGGGAGGAGACGGGAGGCCGTGTGGCTTCTCTTGGCTCCGGGCACCCACGGCCGAGGCTGCGAGCCCGTGGTCAGCGGCACAGCCGGGCCGGACCCCCCCTCTTCCCCCGCTGAACCCTCCCCTCCAGCGCAGTGCCACGTTTCAAAGCAAATCCGGATGGGAAAGGGGTGGCCGGGGGGCCTGGCGGAGGAGGAAAGGCTCCTTCTTGCAGCAAATCGCAGGAGGAGGAAATCCATTTCCTTAATTCCCTCCCGCTGGAGCCCCCCTTGCTTTTCTCTTCCCCCCTTCCTCCCCCCACCCCTTTTTTTTTTTTTTTTTTGCTGCGAATGCTTTGAATGAGCGAGTGGCTTCCAGCACTCAAACCCCCTTTCGATGTACTTGTGCATATATATATATATATATTTTTTTATTTAAGGGTTTCAAAACTAACCCAAGAGGGCCAGCTGCATTCCAAAGCCACATGCAAATGATGCAAAGTTGGGCTGCAAGTTTCATTGTGGTACTTGAAAAAGAAAAAAGTCGTTGAGGTCTCGTTTCTATCTCAGGGTTTCTCCCTGCAGGTGGTTTTTTCGGGATGCTGGTGCCTATGGTTGCATGTCAGGAACCCCGTCCTGGAGAGGTGGTAGCTGGGCTTGGGAGTGATTTTGGCTTGATGTGATGCTCTGAGGATGGTTTGAAATGTGATGAACCCCCCTGTGGAGGTGCCAGCAGGGAGGAGTTTGTGGTGTTCCTGATTTTTTAGTGTCTTTTAATTAAATCTCCCTGGGATGCTGAAGGCAGCAGTTTGCTGCTCTCCCCGCAGACCTCAGGGAGACGGTGCTCGCCGTACTGGGGTGGGTTCCAGTGCTCCCTGTGCACTGCCTGGCTGCATCCCCTCCTGGCATCATCACAGAATCACAGAACCATGGAATATGCTGAGTTGGAAGGGACCCATCAGGATCATTGTATCCAACTCCTGGCCCTGTACAGCATACCCCAAGAATCACACCATGGACCTGAGCACGGGGTTTGAGACAGCTCTTGATCCTTGTGGGTATTTTATTTTATTTTATTTTATTTTATTTTATTTTATTTTATTTTATTTTATTTTTATGGTTATTTCTTCTGCTTTCTTTTCCTCTGGAGGAGAAATCAGGCTCTGCTCTTCCCTAGCCCTCCAAACCATCCATGCCCATTTGTGCCACCCCTCTGTGGTGATTTTTGGTGGCAGCTCGGATATTTCTGCCTTTTGACACCTTTTCATCTCCTCCTTTGCCATGATGAGGAGGACACGTCACTGTCCCTTCTTCTCCTTTCATCCCTGCTTCCCACCCCACAGCTGGGCTTCCACCTTCCTGATGCTGGTGGCCACAGCCAGGCTCAGGCTCAGCGGAAGCGGCCGAATCCTGCTCACAATAGGCCGTTTCCTGCAGGGGAGGTTTCTTTGGGAAGACACAAATAAGATTTTTAACCTTTTCCCAGGCATCCCCCAGGAGTTGAGTGCTTCCTTGCTCCAGCACCCTGCTCAGGATGATGCTGGAGGGCTGCTGGGTGTCTCCCTTTCCCCAAGCAAGGTGCACCCTGAGTATCCTTTTAGGTGCCCAACCTTTCCCCTCCAAACAGATTCACCAACCTGGGAATTCCTCCACAGCAGGGAGCAGGTACATGATGGGATTTGGGGGCACAAAGTGTGGCATGAGGCTGCTCACTGGTGTTACGGGTGCGTTGGATTTGATTATTCCAGTGTTTTAGATGATCATAGCATTGCTCAGAGAGGGAAATCCCGGGCTTGGAGGGGGTTTCCCTAAAAAGAGCTGTCCAGAGCTTGGCACTATGCAGTGTTTTTCATTCCCAGCCTGCCTTAAGCCTTCAGGGTGTGAAACACACCTGGTGTGTGTCTGTGTGGTGCCAGGGAGGGATTTTGCCACGTGTGTGGCTGCTGGAGCACGGAAAGAAAAGCCTCCTCTTTTTTTTTTTTTTGGTGAAAAACTATTTTAAGTGATAGAAACACGAAACAGGTGCTTCCCATCCTCCTGCAGAAATGGCTTTGCATGTATTTTTCCACCCTGCTTTGCAGAAAAATGAAGCCAAGGCCAGGCTGGGTTTAACCTGCAGCTGGCTGGTGACCTGTGTCCTGTCTGGGGTGGGTCAATCAGTGGGTTGAGTTTGGGGAAGACCTCACTGATTTTGGGCAAGTTCCTGTGTTAGATGGGGACTGCTGCCGCAATCTCTAAAATGGGGAAACTAAAGCTCAGTTTTACGCATGGGGTGATGATAAGAAAGCGATAATAGAGTTAAAAACCCATTGTTTTATGAGAGTTGCCGTGGCCTTGCTGGGCTTTCCCCTGTGGGCAGAGTGTGAGTCACGGGCTCCCAAACTCTGGGTTGTGACACTGTCAAACGAAGGCGGCTGACGAATGAGCTGCTATTTCCAGGCTTCCTGCTAAATATACTTCCCCCTTCCCGGTCCCCTCCGTAGTACTCTAAAAAATTAAGGCCTTCTTGTTGTTAATGCGGGAAAACAAAACATGTTTCTGCCTCCCCTGGTCGTTTCCAGATGTGGGAGCTGAGGCCATGCTGGCGGCGTTAAGGGCTGGATAGATGGGGAAGAAGGGGAAAAAGGGGGGAAAAGAAGCAGAGTTTAGGTTTAGTTTTAAAAAGGGAATAAACAGGAGGGACTGTGAGGCAGTGAAAATCATGCTGTGCTGAGGGATGAGCGTTTCTGTGGGAGCAGAGGGGCTGCGCCGCCCTCGAAAAGGGTTTTTTGTCACAGCCAGATGTTTACTTTTAAAGGCTTTGGTCCAAAGTTTGGGCTTTAGTTTACATATAGGGCCTGTGTCAATCCATACCGTGGGTCAGCAAGTTTGTCTTTCAAACTCTGACTGGTTGGGGGAAAAATACCCCCACATTGTGAGAGAAGCCTTCGGACAGCGTTTTATCTGTAATTAGTTTGAGCTGTTTTTCAAGCCCTGGAAATATTTTCCCAGCTCTGACTGCAGAGACTCCCCCAGCCTCCCCCACCAGAGGCTTGGAGCTGCTTCCTTCCTGCAAAGTGATTTTAATTCAAGGAGGACCGTGGGGCAGGCAGAGTGCCTGGGGGCTCCTGGCTGGGGTAGAGACAGGGACTGCAAATCCCACTGGGATGAGGCTTTTGAGAAGGGAAACAGGTTTTATAGAATCCCAGAATGGTTTGGGTTGGAAGGGACCTTAAAGATCATCTCATTCCATCCCCTGCCATGGGCAGGAACACCTTCCACTATCTCAGGTTGCTCCAAACCCTGTCCAACCTGGCCTTGAACACTTCCAGGGATGGAGTGTCCACGACCCCTCTGGGCAAGCTGTTCCCCGAGTTCATAGAGTGCCTGGTACCTCTCTGTGAAAGATGCTCAAAAATTATCCCTTGTTCCTGAACATATTGGTGTTTAGTTGCAGCAGGTAGATTTTGGGAGAGGTGCTAAACTGCCTGGATGCATGTGCTTAAATCCCTTTATTAAAAGCCACTTGCTTATCTGCACAAGTGTAATTGGGATTTGGGTTTGGACTCTTGGAGCCTTTTGTGGCAGGGAAAAAACAGCATTTTTTAAATTGCTGGATGGGGCTTGGAGCAACCTGGTCTAGTGGAAGGTGTTGGAACAAGACAATCTTTAAGGTCCCTTCCAAACCAAGCTGTTCTGTGATTCTAAAAAAGAGTAGGGAGAACTTTGCTGCTCTGTATTAAACAGCAATTTCCAGGATGGTGGGTTTTTGGATTTTTCCAGTCACCACATTATCAGGAGTAATGCCTAGTGGTAGATAGTAGATGCATAGTAAATAAAGATGCATAGTATGATAGTGCTGGGGTTGTTTGGCTTTATCCATTGCTCTGCCATCAAGGGCTGTGAGGTGGATGTGCTGGTTTGATTTTTAGCCATGAGAAGCAGCCTCATCGCTGTCCTGAGCATCACAGGAAACTCTGGTCTTGATGGACACGTGGAGTTTTGTGTCTTCACCATCCGTCTGCCCTTTGGTTCTCACATTAGTGGCTTTAACCACCAGAAACCCACTCACTGCTGAGGATGCTGTTCCCTCTGCATGACTGTAGAGAGCTCCCAGGACAACTGCTTCCCAAATTTACCTGGTTCAGGCACATAGAATCATAGAACTATTAAGGTAGGAAAAGACCTCTGAGTTCATCGTGTTCAACTCAGCTCTACCAAGCCCAACACTAACCTGTATCCCCAGTTACCACATCCCTCATGCAAGGCAGGATGAGGAGCATCTCCTTCTGCATAGAGATGCCCTTAATGCTGGGCAAGGAGCAGATGAGGAGTGGATGAGGAAGGTACAGCCTTTCCTACATGGTCCCTGCTCTGTGCATCCCATGGAGACAAACCCCTCTCTCACCCTATAAAAATTGTGCAGGGGAAGGTTTAAGGATTTTAATAGCCAGTTGGATATTGGGAAAAATGTCTTCACTGAAAGGGTGCTCAGGAATTGGAACAGGCTGCCCAGGACAGTGGTGGAATCACCATCTCTGAAGTGTTCAGAAAACATGTAGACATGACACTTGTGGACATGGGTTAGCGGTGGGCTTGGCAGTGCTGAGTTCATGGTTGGACTGATCTTAGAGGGCTTTTCCAACCTAAATTATTCTATGATTCTATGAATTCCACTTCTGCCAGCAGCAGTTTGGTGGCAGCTCTGGCTCTTGTCCTGCCCTGAAGGGCAGGAGCATGCCTGGCACTTCCTTTCCCACACCAGCATCTTGTTTCAGAACAAACAGGCAGCAAACGTCTTGTGCCTCTGAATAATCCTCATGTTGCTCTTCCTGTTCCAAACTTCTGCTTTCTCTGGCTGCCTGTGAAATGCTCAGTGCAATCCCTAAAGCTTTGCCATCCCTGGTGCTCGTTGCTCCTCCCTAAGCCAAGGAGACCTGGTTTCTGCCTTGCAGGGGAGCTGGAGGTGCCATTGCTGGAGGTCACAGTTCTGGCATTCCCTGTTTTCCAGGAGGCTTAAGCTGCTCCGTGGTGTGTCTGGCACTATACACTACTCAGGGCTGTGTAGCAATGGGTGCACCATGGGTGCTCCCAGTTGATATAGTGGACGGGATACTGAGGGAGTTATGTGGGAATTTGAAGCTTGATGTTCACTTGCTGGAGCTCAGCCATGACCTCGTTCAAGTCCCCTGTCCCTCTGTGCCCGCTGGCAAGGGGCATGTCATGAGAAACATCAACAAGATGCAGGTCCCCCCATGGATGTGCAGCATGTCCCTCACCTTCCAGATGGAGGAATGTAGCAGTGTCCTGCTCAGGGTGGTTCATCTCATGTGTTTCATGCTCCATCTGCTGCTAGAAGCAATGACTGTCTGAACCAAGATGTCCTTGTGGTGGTGCCTGGAGGGGCAGGCTCCCTGGCCAGGTGTGTGTTTCATAGTCTGTGTGAACACTTCCCAGCTGGTTGCAGGAGAAGGAAATGCCTTTGGTGCCTTAGAGGAGACCTTCCCTCCATGTAAACTCTGTAAGATGGGAAGGTTGGATGCCTGGAGTTCATATTTGGCCACTGTAGCACTTCAGTGAGTGGCTGCAGGTTTGCCTGGGCTCCCTCATCTGTCAAATGGAGCAGACAAGCAGTTTGTCCTTGGAAATCGGTCTGTCAGGAGCCTGCCTGTGTCCAATAAGTTACATTTATCTTTTGCAGTAAAATATTTTACTTAGACTTTAGAAAACGACTCCCTACCCCTCTGTAATGAAAGGTGAGGGGGTGCAAAGGTGACGGCTGAAGCTGCTGGTGGTCTTCCAGCCTATAGGAAGCAAAGGAGGGTGTGGAGATGGGACAAAGCGTTGCTTGATGCTGGACTGGATGGATGAAACCATCACCAGGCCCTCTAGAAAAGAAGATTAGGAGAGTCCTTGCAAACTGTGTTGGGGCTGAGCGCTGTGCCGGCTTTTCTTCCCACCTTGGAGATACTCCAGAGTCATTTTCTTGGACTCACAAGTCTGGCCTATGACCCCTTCAGCAGGTTAGGAGGCTTCATCTGGAGATGATGTCTTCTTTCCAGCTGTTTATAGCTCTGGATGTCAGCCAGGTACTTGGGTAGCTGTAAATCCTTCAGTGCCTGCTGCCGTCAGCACTTCCATGACACGTCCACCCACCTCTGCAGCATCACGGCCACCGCCGGCTCTCTGTGTTTGTATCATGCCCTGCGCCAGCTTGTGGTGGGGTTTGGATGTGAAGTCCAGGTCCTGGATGTGCTGTACCGCTCTGGAATGAAGCAACTTGGCTTTCCTGGCCAGCAAGGTCTGTAAGAGCCAGCAGTATCTCCTTAAGCCAGCTGAAGGCCGGGCGATGCGCTTTTTCCATCCCCACCCCAAACTCTGCCCGTGGTCTCCATATCCTGCAGCAGAGCCTTTCTTGCATCTACTCCTCCACAGAAAGAGCACAACATGTGGGATTTCCTTTTTTTTAAGTGGGAAAAAAAAATTAAATCCCCAGACATCCTGAAAAGATGCTGTGTAGTTTTCTGTCCCTCGCCTGTGCCAGCAGAGCAGAGCCACTGGCTGGTTGCTCAATGCTCATGGGGGCAGAATGGGAATACTTGGAAAAGCCCCTGTGTCCCCCCCACAAACTGTGGAGCAATTTCCAGCTGGGATTTTAATAGCCTGCAGCTCTGGAACAGTGGTAGCTAGGTCTGTGTGAAATGCAGCTCATCTCCATCAGTGTTGGACGGACATGGGATTTTTTGGGGCTGCCTGTGTATGAAGGTGGGTGCTTGCAAAGCGTTGGAGGGTTGGCTGGGAGCCCTTGGAAAGGTAAAAATTTGATGACCTGCTGCCACTGTGGGGTTGGATGGGATGAAGACACGTTTGCTGTCAGATGTCTGTGCACTGGGCTCGAGGGTGTGTTGATCTCAGGGGTGCAGCTTTGGGGCATCCTGTGGATGCACTGGGGTGGAATGGTGTGCCCCCTTCCCACAAACCCTCCTACTTCATTGCTGGGAAGGATCATTCCCTTGAATTAAAAGCAATTTGGACAGGACCAGAGAGAACAGCATGAAGCTGTTTCTGGAGAGGTTTAGGCTGGATATGAGGAAAAAGTTCTTCCCCCAGAGGGTGGTTGGACACTGAACAGGCTCCCCAGGGCAATGGTCATGGCCCCAAGGCTGCCAGAACTCAAGGACCTTTTGGACAACACTCTCAGGGACCTGGTGGGATTCTGGGGGTGTCCTGTGCAAGGCCAGGAGTTGGACCTCAGTGATCCTTGTGGATCCCTTGCAACTCAGGTTATTCCATGATTCTGTTCTGTGATTCAATAAATGAAGAGTGAGCAGGACAGCCCTGGTTTGCAGGGGCCCTGATGTGTCATCCCAGGCTTTTTTATTCCTTTTTTGTACATGCATCTGGAATCTTGTGGGTAACTAGCATGAGGTTCAGCATGTCTGTCAAAGCTGCTTTTCCCCTGCCCTGTTGGACCTTCATAGATGCCTGCATGGACCCTAGAGGGGTCCAGCCTCACCAAGTGGAGGAGTCTCCACAAGTATGTGGAGCTAAATCCATGTGTAGCCAGTCCATAAGGTTTTGCAGCCTCTGAGTTTTTCATGTGTGGGTGCTGCCATCCCTACTCAGGCTGGATTCCCAGTGTGGCTGCCCAAGTGGATGGGAATGAGGGCTAGTTTTAATTAATGCAAATAGCCAGTTGGGTCAGTTCCCAGTGTCCCTTGAGCAGCAGGTCACATGTGAGGATGGTCCATGCTCCTGGAGGGATGCTCCCTGTCAGGTTGGCTCATGGCTTTTCCAGCTGTGTTGTTTTTCCAGGTTTCTACCTCCTTTATACCTCTCTTTCTCCTTCCCAAATCCCAAGTTTCTGTTGTCAAACCACTTCTATTGCAATCTCCTTGCTTAAAGATGTTTCTGCAAGTGAAGCAGGTGCCTGTACACCTCCCTGGACAATTTACCTTTCCCTTTGTGGTAGGAAAAGAGAGTAAATGGTGGCAGAGGAATGGAATCAACAACTGATTTGCTTTTTTCCCCCTCTGTGTGTCTTTAACAGGTCACAGCCAAGACTGCCTTCCTGTTCATCTTACCTCAGTACAATGTTAGTGTGCCTACAGCAGGTAAGAGATGCCTCTGCTCCAGACACCCCAAGGGGAGGATTGAGTCGTGGTCTGTCCCAAATCCTCTTTGCCAGCTGGCCCGGGCTCACCCTGTACTGATCACACTGCCCAGGCTCTTGTCTGGTGGTAAAGGAGATGTCAAAAATAAGATATTTTGGGAAGAAGCAAAGTTTGAGCAGCTCAGAGCACTCTGATCATGTCTGCCAGCCCTCATGCTGCCAGGGTTGGGAAGAAATGCTTTCCAGGGGGTTTTGGGGCTTCCTCTGTGTTTCTGCCATGGCCAGGCTGCTCTGTGCTCCCTGCAGGGTGAGGATTCTACTCCAAGCCCGGTCAGGCAGGATCAAACTGCCTGATTGCATGCCTGGAGTAGCTCCATGTCCTGCTGAGGAGCGGGAGGGATTTACCTCTTTGCTAAGCAGCAGGGGCTGCACAATAGTTCCTACCTTGCTGATTTTTGGAGGGATGGAACAAGGTGAATGTGTGGAGGTGCACGTGGTGCACAGCACAAGGCAGGTTATGGGCCTGGTTCACATGGAGTAATTTGAGGAGGCTCCGAGGTGGTGCAGCTCTGAACCAAACAGACCAGAGGATGTGCCCCAGCTGCCAGCCAGGAGGCAGCTGGAGGCTCGGCCCCTGTTCATATTTTGGCTGCTGGTTGCTACCTTCCTGGCCCAGAGCCCCTCTGGATCTGGCAGCGATCTGGGCACTGGCGTGGAGACAGCAGGGGGAGGTTTGGGTAAAGCTCAGGATGAGCCAAACGCCTGGGGCACAGAGCCTGGCTTGGTGGCAGAAAACTGCAGTTAATTGGGAGTGTTTGAGTAATCATCCAAAGAAAGAGCAGGGTGTTGGGATTAGTGGGACTACAGTGAGGCAGACATGCGGAAGATAAAAGCTCTGCCCTTAAAATCTTTGAACGTTGAGGCTGAAGAAGTCATCCAGCTCCCAGATTAAATTGGTCTGTGCTCCCCTATGGCACAGTCCAGACAACTTCCTGCTGGTTTATAAGGGATTTATTGTTTCCTGATGCCAGAAAACTCAGGGAGGGCACAAAAACACCTCACCAGAGCCAGGTAATGGGGTATCAGTATAGAGCATGAGGTGGCTGAGGCCTCGGGGAGAGAGACCTTGATGCAGTAGCTTGTTTGGAGGAAGGGTTATTGCTCATCTGAATTTTTCCAAGGTTGTTTCACATCCCTCACAGCTCCTGCTAGAGCAGCTTCTGAGAGAGGAGAGACGAGGCAGAGCAGTTGCACATGTGCACGATATTATTTTCTTGGGACTTGCAATTCAATCTTTTGCCTTGCTGTGGGATACAGGCACCATGTTTACCTCTGGGCTTGCACAGCACTCAGCCCAGGCTTCTATAGACAGGGTGTTTTCATATCCTTTGCCAGATGTTTTCATAAATCCTGTTCAAATCTTAAAAATCTGAACTGAAGCTTTGCTCAAGGGTAAACAGGGCTGGTGACAAGATGCTTTCTGCAGTGCACCACAAGGACAGCAGCTTTCTTAAATCTGCTTCTTCCCCATAAGCTGCAGGGCTGCAAATAGCCACCTAAATGCAGCTGTCTGGGGTATTTTGGGTGCTGTTGGGTCTCCCGTTGCTCCAGAGGAGCATGGCCTCTCGTGGGTCCTATTTGTCATCCTCCATCCCCTTGCTGCTGTCTCAGATCTCTTAATAGCACAAGGCATCTGCATTTCAGCAGCTGAATCCTGCTCCAGCAGCTTTCAGGAATGTGTGGAAGAGACTGGGTGCTGGATCATAACCGAGGGGGTGGAAATACCATCCTGAACCCTCATGTTCCCAGTGGGGCATCCCTGATCCCATCACCTGCTTCAGCCTTCCATGTGTTCATCCCTGCAGGCTGATAAGTTCCTGCCTCCATACCCGGGCTGTCCCCAGCCCTTCATCTCTGGCAGGGGAAGCTTGAGGTGTCCTGAGTGTCACCTCCCTTGAGGTGTGTAACTATTGGAGGAGAAACCACCCACCTCTGCCGTGAACTAACCCTGGATGGAGCCCTTTCTTCCAGCCACTGGCACAGTAATGACCTCTCTCCGGTGTCCCCATATTGGGAATAACCCCCCTGCCCCACTAACCCTTAAACCCTCACCTGGAAATCATTTGGGTCATGGGGATTTGATCCACTGTTTGGTGTTTTGCAGATGGGGAGCTGGTCCAGTATCACTATGGGCTGAAGGATCTGGTCACCATCCTCTTCTACATCTTCATTGCCATCATCCTGCATGCAGTGGTGCAGGAATACGCCCTGGACGTGAGTGCCATTCCATGTCTTGAGCCACCAGAAGACCTCAAATCCCATGGTCCTGCTGCAGTTAAATGCTGTTCTGTGGGTTAAGGTGGTGATTATGAGTGAGCCTTCACCTCTGGAGGCTGCTTGGGATGAGGAGCAGGAGGAGGAGAGAGGGTTGATGACCCGGTGGCTCATGTGTTCTTGGTTTTTTCTCTCTTTCTCTGCTCCTTCCCAGAAAATCAACAGGCGTCTGCATCTCTCCAAGGTCAAACACAGCAAGTTCAATGAGTCAGGGCAGCTGGTTGCCTTCCACCTCACCTCTGTGATCTGGTGCTTGTACGTCGTGGTGACGGTAAGGCACGGGAATGGCTGGGATTTGGGTTGCCAAGGGGGAATTTGGGGTTTCTGGAGCACAAAATCCCACTGGGAGCAGAGTCCCCAGCCAGCCCCTGGGCCAAAACGGGCACATTTCAGCAAGTTTAGTTTTCAAGTGTGGTGGATCTTTCCAGCCACTGAGTGAGGGCAGTTTTGGGAGATCCTTCTCCTGCACTGTGCAAGGCATAAGCTAATGGGATGTGAGATATTTTGGAGCTGGTCTTCAGAAATCCTACCTGGTCTCATCATCTCCATCTGCTGCTCCAGATCATCTTTCTCAGATTCTTATTTTCCTCTTTATTTACGTTCAGTGCTTTGAGGTTTTTGGATGCCTTTTGCAGGGTTGTGGGGCTAATGGGCAGATTTTTGGGATCCCTCTTTGTGGTCCCTTTCCTGGCAAGCTGGCAGTAAGGGGATCGCTGAGAACAGGAAAGCCACGCTGTTCCTTGGGTGCATTGCAAATGTGTCAACCCAAAACTGCTGGGAGAAGAAATCAGAGGGGAGGAAGGGAGAGGGAAGAACAGGTGTTGTGGCTATTTTGGAAGTGTGAAGTGATGATGCTTTGCTGCCTGCAGCCATTGGGGTCCAGCTGGGGATGGATCCTTGGGGACAGGTCCCCTCCCCACTGCCTGGGGGGGTCCTACCAGCTCCAATTAGAGTACCCCTTTCAAGGCCAGCATTTCAGAGGTCTGCTGGCACTGCCTCTGCCCTATGGGGCTCTGAGGAGGGAAACACTGGTAACACAGTTGATGCTGCTGGTTTTGGGCTCCCCTTTCCCAGTGCCAGACCCATCCCTCACTAGCTGCGGGGCTGGAGCCTCCTCACTGCCGTTATGTGCTCCCCAGACACCCCATGTGCTCAAAGCAGGTCACCCTTCACAGCACTTGCACTTCCCCTGGCCTCCCCCAGCTGAAAAAAGGGCTTAGGGCAGACAGGGCATGGATGGTGGTGACTCAGCAGGACAAGTTTCCCATGCCAACACCTCCTTACAAAGCCCAGTGCAGCGTGCCCGTGGCAGGAGCAAGAGGGGAGCCACATCCTGTAACCTGCCCTGCAAGCATAAGTTAAGAGGTGGAAAATCAAACTATCCAATTGGCATAATAAATTGGTTCTGTAGGTGTTTTCTGTTTCCCTTTCTTGTCAGTAGTACTTCTGGTTGCTTAAGTGATACTTGGTTGGACAGGCCAGTGAGGGAGAAGCCCCTGCACACAGTTACAGGCATCTCACCCCCACGCCCCCAGAGCATCCCAAACCCCAGAACATCCTGTCCTGAACATGGGAACATGTGTGCAACCGAGCAAGGAGCCTTCAGCCCCCAAACACAGGGCCTGGAGAGATTTTATGGGGGTGCTAGAGACCCAAAAATGTGTCTGAGCTTTGGTGAACTCAGCCTTGGCTCTCGCAGGGGACACGTTTTTTTCTGCAGGCTGGGTGTCATCCCCAGTTCCTTTTTTCACTGTAACATCAGCCCACCCTGTCACAACCTGTTTCTTTTGCTGAAGCCTTGCATCTCTTCTCTTTCTCAGGAAGGATACGTATCAAACCCCCGGAGTCTGTGGGAAAACTACCCGCATGTTTATCTTCCGTAAGCACTTGCGAGGGTATTTTGTTCCGGGGCTGACCACTTCCTTCCTCTCCACGGTTTTCCCTGTGGCTGGGAGAGGGGTGCTGACAGCACAGCACCCTTTGCATGCACCCAGCTGCAGGGATGCTGCAGTGAGGTCATGAGGAATGGTGGATATCTCGTTTGTGAGCCTGGGGAGGGTGTTCCGGAGGGTTTCCCCCGTGAGGAAGGTCCTGTGAGCCTGGTTACTCATCCTGGCTGTTTTCTGCATCACCTTGGGCAATTCTCTTTGCCCAAACCCTTTTTGGGTTTTTACAAAAGTGAGGTTTGCTGAGGGCATGGAGACCACAGCAGGAGCATCTGGATAAACTCCAGGTGTGGCTATCTCAGCTCAACAGATAATTTCAGCCCGGAAATGATGCCTCCTAAATCCTGTGGCTTCAAAGCAGTGGAGGGATTGCCCAATGCTGCCCTGCCACCCAGGTCCTTGGGGTCCTGCCATGCCCTGGGTTGGCTCTCATGGATCATCCCTGCATTTCAGGTTCCAGGTGAAGTTTTTCTACCTGTGCCAGCTGGCGTACTGGCTGCACGCCCTGCCAGAGCTCTACTTCCAAAAAGTTCGCAAGGTGAGAGCCAGGTGGGCGACCTGGGGATCCCACACGCTGGATTTTGGGAGAGGGAGCTTTGGGAGAGGGCAGGTGAAGAGGGTTGAGAGGTTGACATGGCTCTCTGCCCTGCCAGGAGGAGATCCCCCGCCAGCTGCGCTGCATCGCGCTCTACCTGGTGCACATCGCCAGCGCCTACCTGCTCAAGTGAGTCACCTCCCTCTGCACCACATCCTGCTCCAGGGATGGGGCTGAGCAGCTCCTTTTGCAGTGGGAGTCACCTGAGAGTCATTCCCACCTGGGGTGGGAGGCTTAAAGGGAATAAAGTGGAGTGTTTCAGTGGACAGTGACTTTTTGCACAGGCGGGTAGTGATAGGAAAAGGGGGAATGTTTTTAAACTAAAAGAAGAGAGATTTAGGTTAGATATTAGGACGAAATTCTTTCCTGTGAGGGTGGTGAGGCTCTGGCACAGCTGTGGCTGCCCCATTCCTGGAATTGTTCAAGGCCGGGTTGGATGGGGCTCTGTGCAACATGGGGTAGTGGAAGGTGTCGCTGCCCGTGGCAGGGGGTTGGGACTGGATGATCTTTAAGGTCCCTTCCAACACAGATCATTCTATGACAAAAAGCAGAGCAGCCTTGCCAGCAGTTAGGGGTTTGTGTTGGATTCCTACTGGTTTGGGCTGTGCTGATGGTTTGGGGACAGGGATTTCCCCTGCTGCTGCAGAAAGGCCTGGCTTTAGGCTAGTGCTGCAGCTCAGGAAAGGCAGGGGAGAGGCTGTAGCTGAATTTGAAGGATGAAGGTTGACCAGTGATGACTTCTTCTTCCTCTTCCCTCCTAGTTTAACCCGCTTGGGGCTGATCCTCTTGCTGTTGCAGTACTTGGCTGAGTTCTTCTTCCACATGGCCCGGCTGGTTTACTTCACGGATGAGAACAATGAGAAGCTGTAAGCAGGGGAGCTGCCCAGGGCTTCCACCTCCTCCAGAGCCTGGGAGAGCCACATGGCTTGATCTCAGTGCTGGGAGCTGCTCCTGCCCACAGCTCTGCTTGTCCCTCCCACAGGTTTAATGTCTGGGCTGTCGTGTTCGTCGTCACCAGGCTCTTCACCCTCACCTTGTACATCCTGGTCATCGGCTTTGGGCTGCCACGGGTGGAGAGCCAGGCCCTGGATCCTGAGAGAGGGAACTTTTTCAGCTTCCTCTTCAACAATATCCTTTTCAGGTAGGAATGTCTGCTGTGTCTTCCTTGGCTGTATTATCTCAAGGTGGGTTTTGCCGAGTTTGGAAGTCACAGAATCACAGAATGGTTTGGGTTGGAGAGGACCTCAAAGCTCTTCTCCTTCCAACCCTGTGCTATAGGCAGGGACACCTTCCACTGGACCAAGCTGCTCAGAGCTCCATCCAAATGTCAGTGGGGATCTGATCTTGGTTCCATTTAGGGAAGGTCCTAATGAGCTGAAGGGGTGTGAAGGAAGCAAGAAGGGGTTTAAAGGCTACAGAGGAGAAAAAACATCAAATAAGATGTTCATTGAATGAAGTTATAAAGCATGAGTCTATCCTAGAGAAAGGCTTACAGGCTTTCCCTGCTTCACCTTTAAGTGCATTAACACAGATGTGGTTAAGAAAAATGCATTTTCCCTTCTGCTTGGACATGTTTTGCTCTCTGTTGACATGGGAAGCAGCATATGGGATGGGCTCCTCATGCCTTGCAGTCTGTTTGTCAAGACTGGGAGCCTTTCTCGGCCATAGAGCAGCTTTGGGTTCAGTTCAGAATTTGCTAGGCCTGGTCATTCCCAAGCTTTTTGAAGACATGGAGTGCTGGCACACATGAAGATCTGGGGGACTTTCTTAGCTCCCTTCCAGCCACATCCATCTTTTAGATGTACAGAGAAGTTGGGAATGTCATACCTTGACTGTGCAGAGTGTGGCTTGGGCAGTGCTGGTCGAGATTATCCTGTTGATCCATTCTTGCCCTGAAGTTGTAACAATCAGCAATGCCCTGAGCACCTGAGAGCTTTGTGATGTGGAGGGAAAGGGGAGTGGCTGCTCTTTGCTCAGGGGATGGCAGGAAGGAGAGATGGTGGCAGCTGTAGGGATGGCACCTGCCACCCGGGGGGCCACCAGCCCCGGTGTGGGTGGAAGGCTGGGTCGGGCGTGGCCTCGCTGCTCTGTTCTCAGCCTGCCTCTTCTCCGCCCCTGCCAGAATGAGTGTGCTGCTGTTGGTGTGCCTCTTCCAGGCCTCGGTGATGTGGCGCTTCATCCACTTCCAGCTGCGGCGCTGGAGGGAGTACTGGAACGAGCAGAGCAGTCGGAAGCGAGTCGCTGCCGCCACCACCGGCACCAAGCAGCAAACCAAGCTGCTCAAGAGGGACTCGGGTGAGTGCTGGGATGGGTGGCACCGTGGGAGGTATCAGTCCTGTGGCTCAGCACCCCCTCAGGGGGTCCCCAGCAGCGTCCTGGCGTAGTGGGAGCTTTCCCCATGTCTGTGGGCCAGGCCTGAGAGGGTTAATGGTTTGGCTTGTGCAAGGGACAAAGTTTCCTCTTTCCATAGGATCACAGAATCAATTAGGTTGGAAAAGACCTCTGAGGTTGTCGAGTCCAACCTGTGGATGAACACCACCATGTCAATTACACCATGGCACTAAGTGCCACATCCATGTGTTTCTTGAACACCTCCAGGGATGGGGACTCCATCACCTCCCTGGGAAGCCCATTCCAATGCTTAATCACCCCTTCTGTGAAAAAATGTCCAACCTGAACCTCCCTTGGCACAGCTTAAGGCTACGTCCTCTTGTCCTATCGCTTGTTCCCTGGGAGTAAGCCCGACCCCCACCTGGCTCCACCATCCTGTCAGGGAGTTGTAGAGGGGGATAAGGTCACCCCTGAGTCTCCTTTTCTCCAGGTTAAACAACCCAAACTCCCTCAGTCGCACCTCATAGGACTTAAACCTCTAGACCCTTCACCAGCTTCATTGCCTTTCATTTCTGTCCCCAGGTTACCATGAAAACGGGGTGGTGAAAGCAGAGAACGGCACCTCACCTCGAACCAAGAAGCTGAAGTCGCCGTAGAAGCCAAGGGTTGTCTCCTGGGGAGGAGGGCGAGATACCAAGACTAAGCAGCCCCTCCTCCTGGTCCTCACGGGCGGCGTCTTGAGTGGCTTGGAAACCAGTCATCTTCCCAAGGTGTCTCTCGCTCTCCTCCCTTCCTCTCTTGCTCTCTTGAACCATTTGCAATAAAACCAAAAAGGTCCCTTTCCCCTGCTCCTTTCCCCTCATAGGAACCTTTTCCAGCCCTCTTGGTTTTGCCTTCCTCTGTTTGATGGTAAATCAGTGTGCAATTTTGGTTTTTTTTTCTTTTCTATTTTAGTGTTTGGTTATTTTGGTTAATGGTTACAAATGTGTCGTAGACGGTTCCAAACGATCCTTTTTTCTCCCACAGCATGTTCCTCCCCTCTCTCTTCATGGTGCTTCCCTGAGTCCCTGAGACAGGGCCACGACAGCTTGAAGGCACCAAATGCATGTTATGGGAACAGGTTCCTGGGGGAGTGTGCTGGGGCTGTGAGATCCTGAGGCCCTGGGGCACTCTCAGGTGAGATGGGGCCAGTGCTCGGCAGGGTGGTGATGCTGCAAAGAGAGAGCAGGGTCTGAGGGAGGAACCTCAGCCCTGTCTTGTCTCATGATGGACCCCTGGTTATGTGGGGCTTTTCTGACCCCTGGTTTTGAGCTAATTTTGGAGAGCTGGGCAGCAGAGAGAGGAGAGAATTTCCTTCTTCATATGGAAGGCCCACCTCCCAGCCTCTGCTTGCCCCAGCTCTTCTGGTACAGCTGGGTCTCTCTTGGCTGCCCTGTGGTTTTTCTGGACCTCCCAGCCCCAAGAGCTGAGCAGCTCTGCAGCTCACAGTGCCTTGTCATGGGGCAGCACCATCCTCAGGTCCAGGTGAAATCTCGAGTCCTGCCCCACTCTGAGCACTGGCCTAGCTCCTGTCAGCCCAGGCCCTTTGCCAGCTTGTCTGTGCCCCGTGGACCTGGTGTTCTTGTGGCTCCTGACCATGTCCAGATGACAAACTGGCTGCTGCAAAGGGTTTTCGCATCAATGGGACTGTGCCCCTCATGCTGTCACCTCAGCCTTCCTCATCCCTACCGTACCAGTCCAGCCGTGCCATCGGTAGCCACCAGCTTCACTCTTTGTTTCCAAAGGATACAGTGCTTGTATCCACCCAAGGTGCTATCAAATCCAGGGTTTCTTCCAAAAAACTAGCCCCTTCATCCCTTTCTGAGCTGTGAATGAGATGACAGGGAGGGAAGGGGAAGGAAGCCAGGGCTGCAAGGAGCAGCTTGTGTTTTAGGAAAAGCCTGACTTGTGACGGTAGCTGTTGGCAGATGGAGTTGTCTCAAATCTACCTCAGAGGCCATCTGTTGCTGCAGACCACTTTCCCCTCTTGCTCCTGCCCGCTGCCACCTCCATGTGCTGGCAGAAGCTTTTGTGGAAAGCCAGATCCCACCGGCTTGATCCCTTGCTGCTGAGGAGCAGCATCTGCGTGGGGTTTCGTGGGTCAGTGCCATCTCACTGAACTTCTTTGGGGTGCCACACACCAGGCTGGGTTTGGCAGGTGAGCAGAAGTGGCACCCTTCACCCCACACTCTCCTCCAGGGCAGTCCCTAAGCTGGGCTTTGCTGTTGGTGCCTCTTGTGCAGCGAAGTCGGGCGTAGCTTTAGTTCTGCTTTGCCGCCGCAGGAACAGGTGACTCGTGTGTTCCCTTGGCTGGGCGAGGAGAGAGGGCACAGGGCTGGGGGGAGCTGGGGTGCTCTTCCATAGGCAGTCCAGGATTGATCCTTGGCATGCCCCTTGCTCAGCCCTTCGGGCAGCTGAGCTCTGGCTCTCTCCCAGTGCAATTTCAGCTTGAGGCTGGCGCAGGTGTTCTTTTCATCACTTGTGTTTTGAGGAATGGGTGAGAGTTGATTTTCTGCCCCTCTTTGAGTTGAGTTGGGGTTTTTCCCTGTTTCTGTGGATGCCTTTTGTCCCTTCCTTCCCCTCTCCTTGTTGGGGATGCACTGGAGGGAGAAAATGTTCAGGGATACGAGGACAATTGGTCAAATTCCTGTTGATCCTCCATCCTCACGACCTATGAGTGTCAAACAAGAGATATTGGCAGGAGAGGGTTTCCCTCTTTCTCGGGGGAGCTGAGGAAGGAGGTTGGAGCAGAGCCCTTGGAGGTATCTTGCAGTTGCTCCTCACAGCCCGTGCTGGGTCAATAACACGCATTTTGGCTCAGAGACAATGGCAGTACCCACGGGGCAGCGAGACCAGGGGGGGAAAAGAGCTTTATGTTTAGGGAGGACGTGGAAAAGGTCTAGTGTGAGAGGTTTTTCCTTCCTCTTCCCCTCCCCAGCCATCCACTGCCACGTGCCCTCCAAGAGCGACTGCTGGCCGGGATCTGTCCGGAGCCTCGGCCGGTCCTTTCCGCAGAGCCGGTGCCTCACAGCAGCTGAGCTGTTGACTCTGTTAACATGCGACACCTAACAGCCCCCCAAAAAGCTGGCTGCTGAATGATTCCTCCTGCCTGCCTGCTTTGCTTCAGGCAGCTTTTCCACTTGCACAACGCTATCTCTTCGTACAGTAGCCGATGATGCTTTGTATCCCAAGTGCCTTATGTTGTAGCCTCTCTGTACTTTAGCAATAGCTGAACACCCTCCCTCTTTAATATGTATGTACAGCATATGCTACGTTTATGTGTTTTTTTGTTTTCTTTTTGATAGAGCTACCAGGAAAAGGGATAGTTTGTTATGGAAGCATTTCCATGTGTTCTTTCTGTCATTTGTTTTTTTAAACCTATAGGCAATGGGGCTTTTTTTTGCCCTCCCCTATATTTAGTGCTCAGAAATCCCCATCCTTCTGTTAGACTCAAACCTGGCAGGTTGTTTTTTTTTTTAGGATGAGCCTTTGTTGTGAGGCAATATCCACTGTCATCCTGGAGATTTGCAATCCCCTCTCCATCAGAGGGGCTGCTCCTGTCTCTGTGTTCTAGTCCAAGCACAATCCCTCAGCTGCAAGCCCACAGTAACTGCTTCTATGTCCGTGTCATTTCTCAGCAGATCGAGCCTTCTTTTCAGCCCAAAGAGCTTTTTTCTTTCCCAAATGGAGTGTTTTCCTTACAAGCCCTTATTGGTCAGTCTGTCCTTGACAGCTCTGTGTATTAAATGCCACGAGCTCACTTCCCTTGAGTGGATGCTCTTCTCATGCCCCATCTTGTCAAGCCCTGTGTCATCTGCAGAAAACACCATAGAATTGTTGGGTGAGGTTGGAAAACACCTCCAGGTTAATAAAAATCCAGCTTTTAATCCAACACCAAGATCCAACCCCACACAGGAGCTCTTGTCCACCACAGTGCAGAAGGTGATGGAGACTATCCAAAACTGCAGGTCTTTACTTCCAGTGTGACACTATTGCTTGCACCCTTCCCATGGGCTTGAGGCTGCTTTTGTAGTCTGTGTCCATTATCCATCCTAAGGAGATCAGGAATTGAGTAGCCTGTGAATTCTGGGGTGAACCATAGTGTTCTCCTGTCCTAACCTAGAAGAGCTGTAAAATACCAGCAATAGTTCTCTCTTTCTGTCTTTAGGTAGTCAGAGAACGGGCTTGGGAAGAGGAAGGGGTGGAGGAAGAACAGATGTAGCATTTCACGTACAATTTTTGAGTGACACTTATGGGGCATTACAGTCGCGTTTTGTCTTGTTGTTGTTGTTGTTTAGGATTCTTTCTTACTCATCCTGTTTGGGCTAGTAGTAGACAAGTTCCAGTCCCCCTGTAGGTCCCCTTACCTTCAACCCACTGTTTTAAAATGTATGGTAGGCTTCCTTGTTGGAGGGAAGAGTGGCTACTCTAAGATGTCTCTTCCTTGCCTCCAAGTGACTCTGGAAGCTTGGAGCTACCCTGCCTTTGCTGCAGTGCCTGCAGGTTCACAGCAGCCTCAGGCTCTTGCCTTTGGTAGATGGACCCCAAATTGTGTAAACAGTGGATAGAAATGATGGGGTTTGATTTACAGCCCAAAAGGTTGGCTTGGTAGGTTTTATACCCAAGTGAAATATGTTCCTTTGGCTCTGGGCTGTGTGTGGAGTTTTGCTGGGAAGAATGGCTGTTGGAAAAGCCAGGCAGAGGCATGTAGTTTCTCCTCAAAAATGTTGAACTCAATGGATCAAACTTCAGCAAAGGAACTCGAGGAAAATTTCTCTACTTCCGTATTTCCTGATTTTTGAGTGGGTGGGGGGAATTAACAGTCTCTGTTAATTTTATCCTGTTCGTTTCATTCTTTCTGTTACTTCAGTTTTTGTACGGATTTTGTTTGTTGTTGTTTGTTGTTAAATGACTTGTGATAAACTCAGCAAAAGTATTTTTCTGAAATAAATGAATAAAAGGCATAGATTCTTCCACTGCTGCTGTCCAGTGATGCTTTATCACTCCTAAGCTGTACATGTGGCAAAGCAGCTGTGATGGGTTAGACTGGTCTTTTCTCCTGTCATACCAGGCTAATCTGTTCCCTTTGCAGCGTCTTGTGTTCTCCTCTTCGTGGAATCATGGAATGGTTTGGTTGGAAGGGACCTTAAAGCTCATCTGTCATGGGCAGGGACACCTCCCACTATCCCAGGTTGCTCCGATCCCCATCCAACCTGGGACAATTCCAGGGATGGGGCAGCCACAGCTTCTCTGGGCAACCTGTGCCAGGGCCTCACCACCCTTACAGGGAAGAATTCCTTCCTCCTAATATCCAATCTAAATCTACCCTCTCAGCTTAAAGCCTTTCCCCCTTGTCCTGTCAATCCATGCCCTTCCAGCTGGGCTTCATCTTCCCACATTTCCCATGTCCACAACACAGGCAGCTGCTCCGGAGGTCGTTACTTGTGGCTGCCTTCATCACAGGGAGTGGAGGAGAAGGGTATTTGGAGGAGATGATTTATCTGATGTGGTTTAGGCGCATATTTTTTGGTGAGTTAAATTGTATACTTTGTGCAGCTGGCCCAGGGATACGACATGACTTGGCTCAGGATTAGGTTACTGTTTTGTAGCATGTGCAGAAAAGAGTTTCAGACTTTCTTTTCTACAGCTCCAGTAATTTCATCCGTAATCTCCTGGTCTCTTGAAGAGTGAGGTGGACCAGAGATACCTGGAGTGATCCTCAGTCAGAGTGATCAGCAGCACAAAATGGACCCAGAAGGGAAGAGGAGTGACCTTTCCAAACAAGGGGAGCAGGAGGGAGCTGTCATGTGGAGACTCAGCTGTCTGAGGGGAAGTGAGAATCCACAGCACAAAAGCTGGTTTAAAGAAGCATTTTGTTCTAAAGAGCTTTGTTCTCCTCTGTGTGCATGACAGCTGCCTTTTTATTTGTGCTCCATGGCAATACCTGGCAGGTGACATTTGGGGTGATAACATCCCTGCCACATTTACCTTCGTGGAGAGATGAGTAATGTGACTCTAAGTGGAGCACAAGTGTCATAACTCTATTGCTATGCCAACTGCCAGTATTCCCTTTTCCTTGGAGCCCTGCCTGGTGAGATGACAGGCTGCAGAAGATGGGTTTAGATGGTATCTCAGTCCTAAAACCATTCTCCCAACCTTTTGTTAAAAATGTGCAGAGCTGCTGTGAGCAGATTTGTGTCCAGACCCCTGCTATCTCCAGATAGCTAAACTCACTACCCCATTTCGAGTAAATCCAAAATGTCACTTTGTGGAGTTTTCCCCCCTCCCTTATTTTAATCCTTAACTATTCCAGCCATTGAGGTAATTCTATTTAAAACAGATTTACTAACACTTTTATAGCAACTGCATTTTTATTGCAATTTTAAAGCAATGTAAACTGGCAGTCTTCACTATTTGAGGGTGAAAGGCCCTTTTGACTCTCAAAGAAAACTAGAGTGGTTTTCATTCCAGGCTTCAGAGCTTCAGCTCTCTAAAATACTTTACTAAAAAGTTGGGAGATCAACAGGAGAACCCAACTTTGGTTCTCAGAAATTTTCTTCTGTGAGTTTCATTTCAACATCCAGCAGTTGTGAAGTTGAGTTTGGTGGTGGCCAAAAGGGCAGAAGGAGGTTAGGGAAGAAAAAAGTTAACAAAATAAGGATGGAATTAACTGGTTCTATGGAAAGGGGGAGAGTGAGTGAAGCAAAGGTGAAGACTGGGACATCCTTTTTGAAGCACGAGGTCTTCAAGTCACCTGGGTATTTAACTGCTCATCTTGTGCTTCAGGTTCTGGGAAAAGATTACTAGGGAAGGCTCGAAGGAAGTCACGGTAGTTTACATAGTCTTCTCCACAGGAACAATAGTCAATGAGCTGTGGGGACAAAAAACAACAAACACCATAAAGAGTTGGAAGAACCTGCAAAATCGAGGGTTTTTTTTTAGGGGAAAGTGCCCAGAGGTACTGCTTTTGTGTCAGAGCAGGAGATCCTATTCCCCTGTTGGAAGAGCCTTGGTAGTCCTGATTCACAGGTAAACATAGAATCATAGAATCACTAATGTTAGAAAAGACCTGCAAGATCAAGTCCAACCTTTAGATCATCAAATCCAACCATCTAAGAGTTGGACTTGATGGTCTAAAGGTTGGACTTGTTGATCTAAAGGTCCAAGTCCAACCTTGAATGCCTATAGATGACACTAATCTGTGCAAGAAGAGCTAAAGTGTTTGAGTCTAATCTTGATTTCCTTCTGGGCATCACGACAGTGGCAATAGACTCACAAAAATACAAAGCATGGCCACAGACTTGACACAGGCCACGGGAAATCTTCCAGAAAGCCCTGCCAAAAGTGGGATGGGGGCTGTGTGTCTAACTGTCCCTGGTCCCTGGTGTCACTTTGGTGAGTGCACATGGCATGAAGGGGAGACACAGATAATTGAGCTCAGAGACAGCCCAACTAATGAGCCAGTTCTGGTGTCCGTGCCTGACCCTGCATTGTGTTACAGAGCTATAGCCTTTGAGTGCTTAAGGGGAAGAAAGAGGGCTTTTGTTTCTTTAATTGCATAACTAATCTCCTTCTGACACCCAGGGAGATGGAAAAGGTCTAATATCACAGTTCCTTGAAAGGATTCTTCCTCCCCTTGTAGCCCAGAGACAGATTCACCGGGGTTTGCTCTGGTGTGACTGACAGCTGTGCTCCTCTCCAACCCAGGCAGCAGTTCACACTCTGCCCTGTGTTTAATTTATAGCCCTGCCACGCTCCTGAGGGCTCTGGGAACACTGGTATTAAGATTTCAAGAGAGAAGAGGGATGTTTTTAGTGTGTAAGCCCTAGACTGGGGTTTCAAACATAGAGGTTTAGTCTAAGTTGTCACAGGTTCTCCAGCTAGTTTTAGTCATGTCACTTCCTCTCCCATTCCCAGATGGAGCAGGAAGGACCCACCACATTGTAAATTCCTCAGGGTGGAGGGAGGTCTGATGAACTCTAGCACAGGAAAGCCCTGGGTGCTAGCCAGGGCCTTTATTCATCCACATTCAGAGACACAAATCCCCTGCCCGTGCACCTTTCTAGCCATGGCTGGGATGCTCACACTTGGCTGGTTTAGAAAATTTGTTATTTTAGCAAGGGAACTACTCCCTCTGGTTTCTAGATTTCTCTAAACTCTTGAGTCTGCCTTTACTGGCCACTAATCTACTGCCTGTTATGTGATGCTAAGGAAGCACCCTTGCCTGCATGAATTCTTCTCTCAGTTTCCCTCACATTTTCTGCTGTGCAGACTGTGATCTCCACGTGCTGTTGCTCACAGTCCCCAGCTGTGTCAACCAAGTGGTTATGATTCTGATTTCTTTCTCTCTTATTATTTAATTTTTTGGGACAATACTTAGTTCTTAAACCTTCAGTTGCTGCAAAATCCAGAATACCTCTAAGCTTTCCTAAGGCTCATTCCCTAAGCACCTCAGTGTCATCTCTACTCAATCCCAACTGTGCTGGACAGACATTCCATGGGTCTGCAGTAGCCTATCCCTGATCTCTATCATGATGTAACACCTCTTCTGCACATCCAAGACCTGAGCCAGCAGGAATGTTCAGGCTTCACATGACAGTGCAGCCAAACATGGGGGGCAACCTGGGTAACATTTCTTCCCCTTCCTTTGAGGACAGCAATTATTATCTGCTCTAAGACACAGGCTCAGTCCAACACCTCAAAAGCCTTTCTAAATTGGGACTGTATTGCCCTTTTCTTGAAGCTGTTCCTCTTTGTAGGGTAAAGCAGCTGGTTAGGGTTGGTTTTTATAAGAGATCATTTGGAAGAACTATACGAGGGAAAGCAGAACACCCCTTCCTCCTGACCTTTTTAAGAAGAATGGTGCTGGTTGGCACTTCCAACCTATCACAAAGGTCCAAAAACATTCCTTTGTCCATGATTCCAGAGCCATCCTTGTCACACTGATGAAATGCTTCATGAAACCTCCTGGTGTTCAAGTAGCTGTGACGGAGCTTCAGCTCTTTCTGAACCTCCTCAATTAAGTCATCCAGGGCCTGCTTGGGGATGTCACTGCAGAAGAAAAGAATAACAGGATTTCATGTAAAAGCTGATTCTGGCAGCCTTACTGTGACACTTGTGTGAACAAGGAGCATTTCCCTGTGTGTTCCACAGTCCTGGGAACTGTGGACAACTCAAGTTTCAAGCAGAGCCCCTGAACTACCATGATATTGCCTCCAAACAATGTTCTGAGGGAACATGGGTGTACTGAGTCACACAAACTGGGTCCAGACAGCTAAAAAAGAGGTTGTGGTCTAGGCTCTGATGGGCTGATAAGCACAGAAGGAACAAATGTCAAGAAAAAAAAAAAGACTCCACCAACCACCCACTAAGCCTGCAATGATCAAGTAGCTCAAATTGGCAGCATCTGTTACAGTGAACTGATGCCTTTTGGGAAAAGGTGTCCCCCCCATCCCTGGAGGTGTTCAAAATCAGGCTGTATGGAGCTCTGAGCAACCTGTTCCAGAGAAAGGTGTCCCTGTCCACAGCAGAGGGGTTGGAACTAGATGAGCTTTAAGGTCCCCTCTAACCCAAACCATTCTGTGATTCCATGGTCTGGCTGAAAGTGTCTCTGCTCATGAGCCAGAGCTGTCCCACAAGGGTTTTGGGTCAGCACCAGCCACGACATTTTATTGTACACACTTCACCCCCTCTGTATGTGTCCAAACACAGGCTCTTGTAGCTGAAAAACCAGCAGAGCAGCCAGCCCATGGAGGCTGCTGCAAATGCCCTTAGATGTCAACCCTGAGTGTTGTTTAGCCCCACAACGCCATCCTTTGTAGCCTACTTGTTGACAGTGTCCTTTACTGCCTTCCGTGGGCGAAAGTGATCCCTCAGGGATTGCAGTGTTGTTGCAGGGAAACTCTCTGCGTTTCTTTCCAAGTAATTAAGCACATATTCGTCAGCATCAGTGATAACAAACCTGTGGCCGAACACTGGGGAAGAGGCATGAAAGAAAGAAGTGTTACTTGTGTTTCAGTATGGGCAAGTCCCTTCATCCAGGAGGGAGCATGATTCCTCTCCTGTGGCTGGTCTCAGCTTTGAGCCAGCTCTGCTATTTGTTTCACTTCTTGAAGTGAGAATAGTTTCACTGATTCAAAGGTTCAGACATTGACAGTAACAGAATTATATCGGTGTACACCACCTGCTGATCTGGAAGCTCAAATGTGATGAGACCCAGAAGCAACAAATCCTTCAAGCGAAGGAAGGGATATGCACTGTCCATGCAATAAATGTCATATCAGAGCAGAGTATTATCAATCCAGGCTGGATTTTACCTTCAATTGTAGAGCCAATGGTGAAGTCAGAGGGCTGAAAATATATGGGATCCTCTGGAGTAGACCCTGGCTTGGCAACTCTGGTCCTTTTTAAGTATTTGCCCCCAGGGATGCCAGAGTTTCGGATTGGGGGTTCATAGATGCTGATCGTGTCATCAGAGAGGAAATAAGAGAGGATGAAACGACGATTTCTGTCCTCAGGGACTGGTGATTCCTAAAGTAAAGGTAGTGGGTTTGGAAAAGAACATTTCAACCAGGTTTTCCTTTCCTGGGGTGCTCAGGAGTACCTGGTAACCCGCTCATAAGCACCCAGAGCTCACAGCTTTTTGTATTGCTGACTAAACAAAGCTCCTGGTGTGCTGACATAGTGTAACAAAGCCTTAAACAGCACTCACTATCTGAATTTCAAAGGTTATGTGCTCTACTCAGGGTAACAGCAGCAGAATCTAGGCTGCAGTGACCAAGTATATTCAGTATTTCCACTGACTGAATAATCCAAGAGAAAGGAATATCCTATATGGAATGATTCATCCCAGAGAGGCTGTAAAATTCAGTATTAAAGTTACATTTTTTTCATTCTACTGAGTGCCTGAGAGAGGTTGGTGCTGCTTCAGCTCTTAGTCACAGGAAGTCACTCCCCTGACACACCAGTGGGTTTACTTGCCTCCTTTAAAATTAAGTGGATCTGAACTTGTCAGCTGTGACCTTTAGGGAGCTCCTGCACAATAGGGAAAAGAAACCAGCCCTTATTCACCCAGAGTGTTTGGAGAGGGCAGGCACCAGGCAGCACAGGAAATGCCATTGCTACTGCTGGACGTGCCAGAGGCTCCTTGCATAAACCAACTGGAAAGCTGGCACAAAGGCCAGGGCCTGGATGCTCTTGGAAAACACCGGACTCTCCAGCTTCTACGCTGGCACTTGGCTGCTCTGCTAGGACAGCTCCTTCCCGGCTGCTGCATCCAGGACTAGCCTGGAGAAGGGCAGGTGTTAGAGCCAGCAGCAGAGACATCAAGCTCTGGCTCATGGCAGCAGTTTCAGGCAGGCAGGGGCACAGTGCCCAGTGCAAGGCTGTTCCAGTCAGGGCCATCTGTCACGTGCCACTGGCAGTGGGAGTTTTTCCATAAATGGCTGTGGGTTTGTGGCATGTCTGGTTGGTATTTTCTGGCCTTGTTTTTTTTTTTTTTCCTACCTTCTTGTGCTGCTCATTGTCACAGCGAGCACACAGTAACCCCCTGGCATCCCCCGAGGGACACTCGTGCTGGCTTGGGGAACTCTCTTCTCCCACTGGCACAGAGAAGAATTTGCCAACAGCCTTGTCTGAGCAGGCTGCTCCTCCCACCCTCCTGACTCTACCACACAAGCTGGCATTATTCCACCAAGGAAAGCACTTACCAGGGCCGCCTGGTACCGCAGGACCTTGAGATCATTCTCCAGCATCTTAATAACATCTTTCTGTGGACGCTTTGGAATCAGGCGGAGGCAGTTCTGGAGAGAGTCTTCAGGCATGCCAAAACCATTATGGGGAGGAATTACCTGCATCCAGAGGAGATATCAACCATAAACAGCTGAAACTGAGAAGACAAAGTTTGCAAGGCAGCTTATCAAAACCTGTCTAATTTGGAAGGAAATCTTCAGTCACCAGGTAGCAAGAGCTGTGACAATCTACCCAGTAGAGATGCTACTGGCTTGGTCATGTGTTGGATTTAATGAAAATATAAGAGGATTAAAAATCAGAAAGCCAGGTAATTTCTGTGAATAAAGAGACTATGGCTGTATTATAGAATCATAGAATGATGGAATGGTTTGGGTTGGAAGGGACCTTAAAATCATCTAGTTCCAACTAAACCTTCCTGTGCACAGGAACTCAACCATCTGTTTGGTTACACTGGTAACCTAATCCCCACCATGTCTATGTTATAGGCCAATTGACACTCCAAACCATTACTAGGCTCAGTTTGGGAGGTAACAAGTGCTGTGATCATCTCCAGTAGGCAATCTGGACTTGGCAAAACTGTTTTGGAGAGTGAGGAGAGTTTAGTAGTATGACTGCAGCCAGATTTTCATTTTTATATCGATTATGACCATTCTTGCCTTGTCTTCTTCAAATTACTCGCTTTTTTTCTTTAAATTGAACTTGTTTTCTATAGGTTCTCACTAAACTGAACCTCTACTTTATTATAAGAGCTTATACCAACTACTTCTTTCCTCTCTCCCTTTCAGAAATTGTTTGCAGTACCTGTGGAACTTTTTCAAGTGGTTTCTCACTGATTTGCAGTGGCTGGAAGTCTGTGATCCCAAATTTTTCCCGATAGAAGTTCTGTGTGAACTTGTCACAATCATAGATTAAGAAGGTGCGTCCAAGGAGGGTGATGGTTTTGCCAATAGCAAAATCTCTGGGTGAGTACCACTCAAGTACCTCCTCATTAGTGATCTCCAG
Organism: Manacus candei; assembly: GCF_025592945.1. Classification (NCBI taxonomy): domain Eukaryota; kingdom Metazoa; phylum Chordata; class Aves; order Passeriformes; family Pipridae; genus Manacus; species Manacus candei. Next base: position 6,944,927 of record NW_026138055.1, on the reverse strand, counting down.
CACACAGCTTGGGAAGCCCACTAAGGACAATGGAGCAAAAGGAAAAGTAAATTAATCAGGTAGATGTTAACATTTCTAAGTGAAAAGGAATATAAAAGCAAGCTGTATAAATAGCTCCAGGGAGCTGTTGGCACTGCTGTCCTGCCACTGTTTCCCGAAGGATAAAGAATTTAGTGATCACTTAAAGAACTTTGACTATAAAACAGTGACACTTGGAGTGTTCTCAGCCAAGTTTCTCCAGAGGCAGTGTATCTCTGGCACAGCCACCATGGACATGTGCACCCACCAAGGCACTTCAGCCCAGACAGATGTGCCAGTCTAAACTTACTTTTCTTTTCTGCGAGGGTTTTGGGCAAGCGCTGGCGTTTCATCAGGACTGGGAATGGGTCTCTCCCATCGTTTCTACTGTACACTTCCCGAACCTCCACTGTGTCATCTGCCAAGAAGTAATGGATGATGCAACGATGCTGGTCACCAAAGGGGTGGTTTGTGTCATCCCATATGGCGTAGAAGCGAAGGACCTGGGGTGGAGAAAAGAGAAGCAGACAATCACGGATCTGAATCATCTTTTCATGCCAAGAAATCAAACTGCTCATGCTGAGATGCTCAAGAGTTCCCCAAGGTCCAGCTCCTGAACAGGCAGCCCAATAGCCACCAAGGCTAAACTGGCAGTAAACTGAAAGGTATGGCCCAGCTTACATCCACATAGCAAAACTGCCTGTTCCACTCAAAAAAGGGGGAACACATCCAAAATAGTATCTGGGTACAATCCTGGTCTGTGCTAACCCATAGCTGATGGCCAGGAGATGTTTGATTGATAGCTGGCCAGAGACAACATGCAGAACTTGGGTTGTATCCCAGCCCTGGTTCATTTTCTAGTATGGATGTAGTCCATAGGGTTCCTTAAACTGTTGCTACCTGAAAAGAAGATCCAGAGGAGCAGGGAGGCCAGTGTTAGTCGGCTGTGTGCACAGGGAGAACTCAGTCAGAGCAAGTGGCAGTTTTGTTTGTCTGAATTGCCTGCTCTGGCACCTGGCATCAATGTTTTGGGGGAAGACAGGAGTGGATGCAGCACAACCATTCGTAATAGAACTGCATCTGGATGCTAAATTCCAGAGGCAGGTGGCTTATCTCATCCCAACAGAAAGCAAGAGAGTAATGGATACTCTGCAATCTGAAAAGGAGCTGGCAAGAGTTTACAAGGCACAAAGCCCAGAAAAAACATAAAAGGTCTTGTTTCTCACTAAAGCCAAGAAAGGAGCAAATCTGGAGTCTCTTCAGCAGACTGAGGTGTTTTAGAATGATGGAGGTTGCAGACTTGGGTTTCAATGGCACATATAATCTGTAATCACAGAATCATCTAGGCTGGAAAAAAACTCTTAGATCATGGAGTCCAACCTTTGACCAACCTTGACTTTGTCAACTAGATCATGGCACTAAGTGCCACATTCAATTGTTTCTTTAACACCTCCAGGGATGGTGACTCCACCATTTCCCTGGGCAGCCCCTTCCAAAGTTTAACAGCCCTTACAATGAAGAAAATATTCCTGATGTCCAACCTGAACCTCCCCGGCACAGCTTGAGGCCATTTCCTCTCATCCTGTCCCTTGTTTTCTGGGAGCAGAGCTCAACCTCCATCTGGCTCTGCTGTTCTGTCAGGGAGTTGCAGAGGGTAAGAAGGACTCCCTGAGCCTCCTTTTCTCCAGGCTGAGCCACCCCAGCTCCCTCAGCTGCTCCTGGTGCTCCAGCCCCTTCCCCAGCTCCTTTCCCTTCCCTGGACACGCTCCAGCCCTTCAATGTCTTTCCTGAAGTGAGGGGCCCAGAACTGGACACAGGACTGGAGGTGCTTTATGAGTGGGTACTGTGGGTAATCCCACAGTATGTGGGTAATCCCACAGTATGTGGGTAATCCCCAGCTCTCTCACCTTTGTGTCGTAGGTCAGGAACTGCCAGAGGGGGTCGGGACCTGCTGGCACGATGGGCTTTTGCACAGGCGTCCGGCGCTGTTCTATGTAAGGATCCGAAACCAATTGCTCTGGAGGGTTCAGTACAATTCCCTGGCTCTCCATGAACACCTAGGAAGGTCATCTGAGGTGTTAATGTGCCGTGAGTTCTGAAGGTAAGAGGTGACTAGAGATTACCGGTGGGCAGAGGTGAGGGAGGTCAGAATACTGCAAGGTCATTCCTCACAGAGAACTCTACTGCAATAGCAAGTACATCGGATGACAAAGATATTTGTTTAAGCTACTTCTTAGCTTTGCTTACCCTTTAATTAATCAGAGCAGTCCTGTCCTCAACATCCTAACTCAGATTTCACTGGAGCACAGTTTTCCTTGGCCTTAGGGCTTTAAATAGAGGATAACTGCCAGTTGGTCTCTTTTATGTAAATGAAAAAAGTTAAATGGGTGTTTAACACAGATGCAGTCAGCCTAAATTTGCAAGAGACTTAGGGCTGTGTCAGACAGTGGAAGTTAGTGTTACCCACACTAGGCCCACCAAGACCTCCCAGGCATGAGGATATGTGCCAGTGGCAGCTTCATTCCATCTTTCAGGAGTACTTTTCCCACAGAAAGAGTGCAATCTGCTTGTTTATGAAGGGCTTTCTTGGTTACCTTGGATGCATGAACAACCTCTAGGGTGTTACTTGTGTACTCACATCACTCACTCAAAACAACCTCTGAAGTCAATGGACTTGTTCCCTTTTTAGCCTTGGGAAGTGGCCCATGAAAATATTCAGCCCAGGAAACACCCATGCAAACTTCTCCAAGGGGGATGTGGGATCCCCCCAAAGACTCACAAGGCAGGTTCACACTTTCAGACTCACTATTTTCCGGTCTGGAGGGTGCAGGTTAATGATAAATAGACCGGTGGCCTGGAGATGTAGACCCATGTAAGCTCATTCCATGTTTTTCATCAATATTAACATGAGGACCAGCTCTTCATTTGATGTGGGCTGACTTTAACAGTCCTCCAGTTTCAGCACAGCTGGTCCCACAGCCACATATACACCAATTATTACACATGTTTGGGAACATTCCTGGGCATTGAGGCCAACTGGCAAGGAAAAGCCTGGATCTAAACTCTCACAGCTTCCAGAACAGGTTGACTGCATGTAACTCACCTATTGAGAATGGTCCCTGGAGTATTCTAACTCCTGGCCTGGAAGAATAGTAGCTGAGCAGGACTGAGATTATCCTGGGGACAATCTAACAGGATACCAGTGTACTGGTAATTGTTATAACTTGTTATTGGATCGTTATTATCTCATTTACTGGCACAGAAATAGCCAGAAATAGAAAAGCAGGCAGTGAGTAAGCTTTTAGAAAGGTCAGTTCATACCACGATTCCCAACCCACAGATCATGGCTTGGCTGTGGATGGGTGCAGAGTTATTGATTTTATTCCCTTCCCCTGCCCTTAACAGAGGAATATTAAATCAGAAAAGAGTTAGGATCCCGAATTTCCTTCTCATGTATGCACAATGTTTCTGCACCCAGAGATGAATCGGAATTTGTACTGCAAGGAGAGGTCCTGAGGACAAGGGGTGGATTCCCAGCAGTCCTGGGGCTAAAGTACCAAGCAGTTCACATGCCCTCAGCAAATATCATACCTTGAACTCTGCATTGGCCTGAAGAAAGAAATCTACACAAAAAGCAAAATGAAAGACTGTGAGCTACAGATGCAAGCTGCTGGACTCTAACAGGTCTGTCCACCTGTAATTCCCAGGATTCTTTCTGTCAGTGTTCTCTGTACCAGCAACCCACCTTGGTGAAGGAGTCGCAGTCGACTAAGCGGTACGTCCTGCCGTACATGGTGATGTTCGTGGCCAGATTCAGGTCCTTCCAGTGGTAATAATCCCCCTGGTCATTCTTGGGCACCCGGTGGCGTCTCATAAGTTTGCCTTGAATGAGCCCAGAGTTCTTCACCACAGGCTCTATGACACACATGCTGTCGTCCTCCAGGTAGTAGTAGATGCCCACTTGGCGGATCCGGTAATGCTCCTCTGCAGAGGTAAGAACTTCTTCCTTGAAATAGGCATCGAACTTCAAAACCTGCCCAAGGGACAACATAACAGAGGGAGAGAGAAAGAAACAATTTGAACACCGTGATTAGTCTATTAAGAGCAATAAATTATTTTTAATTTGCTCTGGCAGCGAAAAGTTACTGGATTGTGTTCTACAAAATCATCAAACACAACTGAGGCCAAATCTGTGAGTGATGGCAGAGGCACCGTGAGGGCTTTTATCAAGACCTGCCTTTGATAAATTTGACATGCATGGGACAGGTGTTAAAATACAACCTTTTCCCTACTCCTCCTTAATCACATGCTTATTTCACCTTCTGCCAGGCGCTTGGTTGTTGACAGTAATTTACTTTACTGACATACGTTACTCTTTATTTGTCAGCTTTACAGCCCCTGATTTAGGGAAGTTATCAAGAGATTTTAATAAAACGTTCAGCCACAGCTGAGGATTTTAAAATCTGCATGGCTCATCATTTCCAGGTCAGGTTGGATGGGGCTCTGAGCAACCTGGTCTAGTGGAAGGTGTCCCTTCCCATGGCAGGAGGGTAGGAACAAGAGGATCTTTAAGTCCCTTCCAACCCAAACTATTCCATGATTGTATGATCTGAAGTCACATCTATTCAGCACTGACAGCAAAGCCTGATCTGTGCTGGGGAAGCAAGGAAATTAATCAGCCAGTCCCTGTGCTTGGCAGAAGTAGGAGGAGTATTCTCTCCAAGATCATTCAATGACCCTAAGAGGATGTAGGTGGCCAATCAGGCCTTGCATACCCAGGCCACATCAGCACAGAGGACTGGATAATGAAGGGATGATAAAGCCAGCAAGTTCCTACCAGTCAGCAAAGTGCCCCACAAGGGACCAGGACACCCCCAGCAGCACTGGGGCCCCTGATGTTCCTCTGGCTTGAAGGAAGGGGCAGAGAAGGATCTGACAGAATAAACAGCAATGTATACATCCCTCTGAAGGAACAGCCTCAGTAATTAACACGGCACATCTGTTCCCCAGCCTGTCTCACAGACGGACTGAGGGTTGGCTGGCTCCAGACTGCTCCAGACTGCACTCCCTGGCAGTGTGTGGAGCCCTGCATGTGTCGAGCTCCAGGAGCCTTGCACAGAGCTCTGCAGCCACTGCTCTGTCCGTGGCTGCCAATTGCAGGATGGGACACTGGAGCATTTAAAATCAAGGGTCAGCTCAGGACTGCCCTGAACAGACACAGAGCCACCTCCTAGTCCAATATGATCACCAGGATGTAACTCAGGAAGTACTAATGGCGCAGCACAGGCTGGGACACGCTGTGATGACCAACACAAGCATAAATAGGTAGACCACAGTCAGACTATCAGAGTCCCCACTGCAGACTGATGTTTCCAGTTAAAGCTCAGTTGCAATCTCAGTACAGTTTTGGAAACACAAAAAGCCAAGGCTGTGGCTTACAGAGCAATAGTTATAAACTGGAGCTTTTCAGAGTTAATCAAAATCTCTTTTCCAACCCTGCTGGAAATGCTGGAGTATAACTTGCAGGGAATGTCTTACATCGTTTACGTATTATAATCCTCCTCTCTAGCAAAGAAAGCCTCTTTCAGTCTGGGGTTCAGCTGTCTCTGACTAAGGGCTGTGGCATCTGAAAACTGCTGCACACAGTCTTGTGAACCCTGGAGCCGAGTGTTTGTGTCTCCGAATTTGGCCAGTGATATTCCTGGAATAAGCTTCTTTATACCTGTTTGTCAAAAGCCACGTATGACGGCATGAAGGGTGGAGGTGGAGACTTCTTGGCTGGCCCGTAGGTCAGGGTGGGTCCCTTTGTGCATAAATCATCCAGCTGATCTTGAGAGAGCAGATTTGGGAAGATCGTCTCCCCGCCAATCCCCTCCCTTGGCAGCTGGGAAAAGGCATATCCATTTCTGAAGCCCAGTGTGTGGGACCGATGAAAAGATGTTCTCTGTGGAAAGAAATCCAGCTGTCAAAATACTGCATGAAATGAGTAGATACAGCTACTGAAAGCACAGAAAACCAGTCTCTCTCCCCTACCCCCAGCATTTTATTATAAACTACTGCAGCAGCTATTTAAAATCAAATTTTACACTTAAACCAAGGAGGCTGAAAAAACAGTAAGTGGCTGGATGTAAAAAGTATGAGAGTGGACTCAAATCCTAACACTCTCACAGATTCCCCAAGAACTGAAATCAATGAATTTCCCTATTGCCACCATACTCAGTGCCTAGAATGGGGTGTCAGCACTTTATGTGGTATTTATCTCACAAACCTTTTGTTTCCTACCCTGTTTTTCAGCAGTACAGGGCACCATGGGACCTCAGTTACTGCCTTATGGTGCTCCCTTGACTGTTGTGCACTCTCTGTGTATTCTGTTGGTTTTTATTTTGTTAACCCTCTCCTGGGCATGATACAGGATTTTCTTTGCTGGGCTAAATCTTGGTGTGTCATGCTCACAGAACTGCAATTATGAAACCTACTAAAGCACATTAGTTGTTTTATCACCTCTCTCCACAGTCGCAGAATCACAGAACAGCTTGATTTGGAAGAGACTTTTAAAGGTCATCTGGTCCAACCCCCTGCCATGGGCAGGGACACCTTCCACTATCCCAGGTTGCTCCAAGCCCCATCCAACCTGGCCTTGAACTTCCAGGGATAGCACAGCCACAGCTTCTCTGGGCAACCTGTGCCCGTGTTTTACCACCCTCACTGCAAAAAACTTCTTCCTTACACCTAATCTAAATTGACTCTTAGTTTAAAACCATCATCCCTTGTCCTAGTGGTACAGGCCCTACTAAAAAGTTTGTCCTCATCTGTTTTGTGGACCCTTTAGGCACTGGAAGGGGCTCTAAGGTCTCCATGGAGCCTTCTCTTCTCCAGGTCAACACCCCCAGCTCTCCCAGCCTGTCTCTAGAGCAGAGGGGCTCCAGCCCTCGGAGCGATTCTTTGGCCTCCTCTGGATTCTCTCCAGCAGCTCCAAGTCCTTCTGCTGTTGTTCCCCAGGGCTGGAGGCAGCTCTGCAGGTGGGGTCTCACCTGAGGGGGCAGAGGGGCAGAATCCCCCTCTCCCCTGCTGCCCATGCAGTGGGATGGGCCCATGCAGTGGGATGAGCCCAGTGGGAGGTTTCTGGGCTAGGAGTGCCCATGCGCCGGGGCAGGTCCAGCCTCTCACCCACCAGCACTCAAAGTCCTTCTCCCCAGACTCAATCAGAGCTGTGAGTAGGACTTGATCTCTGTCAGCCAGTCTTGCTCTTCACTACTGAAGAGTAGGTTCAGATCTGAGTGCCATCAAGCCATTCCACTTGCTGTAGAATTCACCACACCTGGTACATCACCTGCACTCCTGAAAGCCTGGCTGGTCCCACTGGGCTTTCAACACTTCATGCTCCAGAGAAAGCAGAAGAAATTATGAGTCTTTGACAATAAAACCCCTTGACTGTTGCCAAATAAAACAGAGTTGTATGCATTTCTAGTGCTGAAAGAACAAGTTTCAGCTCCTTTTCCAGCCCCAGACTTGCACTCAGTCCAACCTCAGGCATGTGAAACACTTCTTCTCCACCCCCTACCTCACCCCTCATGGTTAAGCCTCTAATCTTATTTATATCTTCAAGGCCCCACTTGAATTTCACATAATTCCTTGTTTTCTCTTTAACCTGCTACTACAGATCTTGCAGTGGAGAGAGCAGTGAGGAAAACAGGTTCAGGTGAAAATAACAGTTGACTAAAGACACGTTAGCACAACATCTTACAAACTGCCACAGAACTGCCATTTCCTTCTGTTAAATACATCCAGAGGGAAAGCTGTGGGGAAAATATTCAAGGAAAACCAGGAAGTTTGTCTTTCATTTGAGCAATATCAGTGTTTGCCAGAAGTGTACAGGCTTTTAAGGGCCCACAGCTGCCTAAAAAAAACACCTCATAGAGACACTAGGCTCCTGGAGTGGATAAGCTCTCCCAAGTGAGCCTTGGATGCCAGATAACATCTCACAGGATCAGGTGACTAATGGAAATTTAAAAGGGAAAACCCAGAATGTAAACTCCTAATCCCAGTAGCTGCCAGTCCCTATCTGAAGAAATTGCACTGAATTAAGTCCTACTTTTTGCCAACTCTATAACACTTCACACAAACACCATTCTCTCTCCCAGTGTCTGTGTTTCCCTGTCCCATGAGCATTAAGCAATAACAACACTGTTTATTTGATCACAGAGGTTTCCTTCAACACCTCTCAGCATTCATTGGAAAACAAGTGTTGTGATGCCCATTTTAGAGACTGGAAAATTGCAGATTTCCGAGACGTTATAAATGATCTCAGGGAAATAGTATTATTATCTGATAATAATTCTGAGATGACCTTTATTACTGCATGGTTATTTGTTATGAGTAAATGACTCCACTAACTGTTGGAGAACTCAGTTGTCAAAGACTGAGGCCAGACTTGGAGCAAGCTGGCCTATGGAAAGTGTCCCTGCCCATGGCAGGGGGTTGGAATGAGATGATCTTTAAGGTCCCTTCCAACCCAAACCATTCCATGATTCTATGATAAGTAATTTTTATATATGAAGCTGAATGCAGCCAGGAATGTTTCCCTGTCAGAGATGCTCTCCAAGGAGCCCGTAAATCCTTGGTGTGCCCAAACCAGGCATGAAATAACCCCCTTTTGGACATTTTGTGGGATGTTTTTGTGCATCCAAGAAGTAAATGGGAGTACTCAGGGAGTATCAGTTCTCTCATCTCAAGAGGACGTTGGGAAGATTTGGGGTTATCAGGTCCTTAGTGTGTGGGTCACTGGGAATGGGGAAAAGGAGAGGTTGCCTCATCATTTAGGTATCAAGTGCAGAGGATGAGGATGAGACTGCTTATTCCAGGGAATCTGTGAGCACCTCCTTAGGATGATCCTGGAGGCTGTGGTGGTATCAGTTCTGTGGTGGGATACCAGTTCTCTCATCAGGTTATCAGGTTCCAGACCTGGACCACCAAAGATTCAGTTCTCCAGGCAATACCAGGAGAGCATTTTTGAAAGTATCAGATGTTTGGAGGAGGGAGTTTCAGGAGGGTGTTGACTGACCAGGAGATTGGTGACTTTAGGGCATATCTGTCCCTCTAAGGGGGGTGGGTGGATGCAGGACACAGTAATATTGGGATGATTTGAGAGATTAATTCCTAGAGGAGGACTGCTTGAAGTTTGGACAGTGTGTGTTCTCCTGGGTATTTCCAGATGAGTGGGTATCAGGTGAATTTAAGGGTCCTGGTTCAGGGCAGTATCACAGTGAGTTGAAGGTTCAAACACATTCCTTTGGGGAAACTGAGATGGTTCAGAGAAACAGCAGTTTTCCGGAGGGAATCAGGTTTCCAGACTGTAAAGTGAGTTTGGGGATTTCCCTTGGGGTATCACATGAACTGGTCAGAGAATTATTAGATGGATTCAGGGGGACTGGATTTCCATGGGGTGAGTTTGCAGACAGCACTTCTGCAGTTATGGAAAAAGCTTTTGGAATCACAAATGAGGCTGGTGTGTGTGTGTGTGTGTCTTTCCCCAAAGCTATCAAAACAAATTCAGGGTTATAAGATGGGTACATGATGCAATGGATTCCTAGGGGACAAGATTAAAAGCACCAAGACCCCTGAAACACACTTGCAATCACAAAGGAGACTGGGAGAACTTAGGGAGTACCAGATCAGCTGTGAGTGGGCTCAGGGAATACCAAGCGGGTTTAGAGCATTCAGGTCCCCCAGAAGTGAGTTCAGGAGGGATCTGTGGGCTTTGGGAAACACCAAGTTCCTTGGGGAGAGTTCAGTGGATATTAGGCCTGCTCAGGAGCATCAAATGAGGTTACAGGGCACCAGGTTCCTTGAGGGTCACATCACAGGGTACCAGGGTCTGGTCAGTTTGAGAGGTACCACGTTCTCATCACATGGGTTCACACAACACCAAGTTGCCTCAGGTATATTTGGTGAATTCAGGAGGTACCAGATCTTTCCTGGGAATTACAGGGTAGTCTGAGGAACAGGATGTTCCCTTGGCATGGGTTCAGGGGGTAACATGTCCCCTCTACTCTGCTCTTGTGAGACCCCACCTGCAGTGCTGCATCCAGCTCTGGGGCCCCCAGCACAGGGAGGATGTGGAGCTGCTGGAGTTAGTCCAGAGGAGGCCACGGAGATGCTCCAAGAGCTGGAGCCCCTCTGCTTTGGAGACAGGCTGGGACAGGTGGGGGTGTTCAGCTGGAGAAGAGAAGGCTCCAGGGAGACCTTAGAGCCCCTTCCAGTGCCTAAAGGGGCTCCAGGAGAGCCGGAGAGGGACTTGGGACAAGGGCCTGGAAGGACAGGACAAAGGAGAATGGCTTCCCACTGCCAGGGGGCAGGGTTAGATGAGATATGGGAAGGAATTGTTGGCTTCGAGGGTGGTGAGGCCCTGGGGCAGGTTGTCCAGAGAAGCTGTGGCTGCTCCACCCCTGGAAGTGTACAAAGCCAGGCTGAATGGGGCTTGGAGCAACCAAGTGGAAGGCGTCCCTGCCCATGCCAGGGGATTCGAACCAGGTGATCTTTGAGGTCCCTTCCAACCCAAACCATTCCATGTTTCCATGAATATTAGTTGACTTTAGGGGTACCAGGTCTCCGGGGGAATTACAGGAGGGTCTGAGGCAGTACCACATTCCCAGGGGGTATCTTCAGGGGCCATGAGGTCCCCCGACGAGTCTCTGGCGCCCCTGGTCGAGAGGAGTCCCTGGGACGGGGGAACGGCGGAGGGGACAGCGGGAGTGCGCGCTCACCGTGGGGTCCCTGACGGCACAGCCGGGGAGGAAAGGCAGACCCGGCCCCGGCCCCGGTCCCGGTCCCAGGGCCGGTACCGGTGCCGGTCCCGGTCCCGATCCTGATTCCGGTCCGGGTCCTAGTCCTGGTCCTAATTCCGTTCCCGATCCCGGTCCCGGCCCTGATCCCGTTCCCGTTCCCGGTCCCGCGCTCATGGCGGCGCTCCCGGCCCGGCCCCGCCGACGCGTCTCCACGGCAACCGCCGGGGCGCTCAGTGCGCATGCGCGGGCCCTTCCGCGCGCCTCACTCCGCGCCTGCGCAGTTAGCGCCACGGTCCGCGGGGCGGCGGTGGCAGCGTTATGGAGGGAGGTGGAGGGCTCGGACCCTCCTTACGCGGTACCGGGCGGGCGGTTCGGCCCCCGCAGTGTGGAAATAAGGACACAGAACGCGTTAATCCTCTTTTACTTGGGATTTTCTCCTCACCGCGTCCTCATAACCTCCTCACAGTCTCCTCACGGCCCCTCACACCCCTTTCGAAGTCCACTCGTAGCCCCTCATAGCCCCCTCACATCCCACCTTATATCCCCCCAAAAGCCTCTCACATCCCCCTCACATCCCACTCACAGCCCCTCACAGACCCCACAGTCCCTCACAGGCCCTATATCCCATCACAGCCCCTCACAGGCCCTATATACCATCACAGCTTCTCACAGCCCCTCATAGACCCCATATCCCCTCTCAGCCCCTCACAGCCTCTCACAGCCTCATAGCTCCTCACAGCCCCCCACAGCCCCCTCACATTAAAATATCTTGGACTCCAAAACAGGTGGTGGCATCCAGGCTACTTTTTAGGGAAGTTTTCCCTGCCCCGTGCAGTGCCCACGGTGAGAAGTAGCCATGGAGGGACAAATCCATACCTAGAGTGCTTGAAACATTTTAACAGAAGTGGTTGTGCTGGTTTATTATGTATATAGTAGGTATATGACCTGTGCAATAGTGGGGGTTTAATATGTAGCACTGATATAATCCCTGTCTTTCAAACATGATTTTTATCTCTGAAGGAAGGGGCAAAAACAAGCAGCAGGGAGACCAGCAAGGAAAAGGTGGCTGTGCAAAAGCACTCCCAAATGCAAGAGAGAAAAGAGAGCTAAATCCATTACCATGGAAGAGCAAAGTTGCGTGTTGCCCAAAGAAGTTGTGGATTTCCCATCCCTGAAGTGTTCGAGGCCAGGTTGGATGTGGCTTGAACAACCTGGTCTAGTGGAAGGTGTCCCTGCCCATGGCAGGGGGGTTGGAATGAGATGATCTTTAAGGTCACTTCCAACCCAAACCATTCTATGATTCTGTGATTCTATGGAAAAAAAAAAAAAAAAGAAGAGGTTTTTTGTGTGTCTTTCCTTGTTCTCTTTATCAGCAGTACACAAGACGAGCCAGGCTGCGATCCAAGGGCAGGCAGCAGATCGAGGGTTTTGTAAGCAGAAGTTAAGCGGGGAGAAATGCAGCCAGACCGTCTGTCTGAGCACGGTGTGGGAGAGAGAAGAAAGCCAGCCGGTGGGAGATAAAGAATGAGGCTGATGAGCTTAGAAAGGAAAATAATGGGTTGGAGGCCAAGCAGGGCTGGAAGGGTTGGATCTGGAAGACAGCAAAGCTGCTGGTGCAATGGCTGACTCAGAGGCAGGTGCTGGGACTGAGCATTTGCTCTGATTTTCTCATGATGTGATATCCAGGCAGTGTTTAGCAGGGAGCAAGGCCTTGCTCAGAGAAGAAAACTTGCCTTCATGTGCCAGGGATCATCCCTGAGGAGAGTGACATCAAGTTTGTGACAAGGCTGTGTGTCACAGTGCCCCTGCACAGACTGTAATGATGATGGGCTGGGAGAGCTGGGGATGTTCAGCGTGGAGAAGAGAAGGCTCCAGGAAGACCTTAGAGCCCCTTCCAGTGCCTAAATAAGGCTCCAAGAGAGCCAAAAAGGGATTATTTACAAGGGTATCTGGTGATAGGACAAGGGACAATGGTTTTAAACTGACAGAAGGCAGGTTTGAATTAGGTATCAGGAATAAATTCTTCACCTGTGAGGGTGGTGAGGCCCTGGCACAGGTTGCCCAGAGAAGCTGTGGCTGCCCCATTCATGGAAGCGTTCCAGGCCAGGTTGGATGGGGCTTGTGGAAGGTGTCCCTGCCCTTGGCAGGGGCTTGGAACTAGATGAGCTCTAAGGTCTCTTCCAGCTCAAACCATTCTGTGATTCCATGAAAGGAAGCTTAAGGAAAACCACAGCAGAAGCTGGTATTTTCTTAGGAATAGTGACTGTAAAGCAGGAGAGAGGAGAAATGAGGAATAAAGAATTGAAGTGCAATTCAGAAGATCTGGATTCAGCTTTGACAACTTCTGCACAGACAAATCTGAATTACCAATGTTAAGGTGGTAATATGTTAGCTTCCTACATCCCTGCTGTCTACCCATGAAAAGGAAAAGGGATTCTTAATCGGGCTCTGCTTTCGTGGCACTGGAGGACACAGATGGAGACAACTCGCCCTCTGGTGGGTAAAAACACAACCATACAGAAGCCTTAGTCTGTGTTATATTAAGAAATCCTTAAAAGTGTTGATTAATAGAAGGAAAAATATAAGAGTTTTAGAGGTTTTGAGAACTGAAATTCACATACCTCATCCTGGGGGATGAGGTATGAATGTGATCACACATTATCCTCCTGGACAAGGCTGGTAAGTTGAGGACCTGGAGCGATATGACAGAAAGGGATCACAAAATCAACAATTTTCCACTGTGATGAAAAATTCCCTAAAACTGGGATCCCTAAATCTGGGAAGTCAGTGTGCTGGGGTGTCTCTCCGAAGTGTGTGTAAAGAACTCAGGCAGTGTGGGGACTGAGCATGATGAATCAGGGATCATAGGAAGATGTGGTGGAATGGCTCCCATGACCTGAGTGTTGCAATGGAGGGAGACAGACAGTCTTTTTAAGGGCACCAAGAAGGTGAGGAAGGGTTGTTGCCCTTTGGTGAGACAACAGCTGGAGTGCATGGAGTTTTGCCTGGATGAAGACAGCCTTGGCTGCAGTAACCATGAGATGGTGGAGTTCAGGATCCTAAGGGGAGGGAGGAGGGTAAAAAGCAAATTCACAGCTCTGGACTTCAGGAGAATAATTTGGTCTCTGCTGAGATCTCCACCTGATTGGTAGAGTCCCATGGGATAAGGCTTGAGGAGGAGTCACCTCCTCCAAGCTCAGGAGCGGACCATTCCAACAAGCAGGAAGCTGGGCAAAAATGCCATCAGGCCTGCATGGATAAACAGGGAAAACTCAAACACAGAAGCAGCATAGACAAGGTGAAATCAAGGATATGGATAGGAAGGAGTTTGAGAGAGCAGAGATGAAGAAAGGCAAAGCCCAACTGGAATCTGTCCAGGGATGTCAAAGACAACCAGAAAGGTTTCTATAGGTGCATGGGTGACAAAAGGGAGATTAGGGAAAATGTGGGCCCGTTACTCAGCAAGATGTGGGAGCTGGTTACACAGAACACAGAAAAGCATTCTTCACCTCAGTATTTACTAACTAGCCTTCAGGAATCCCAGGTCCTTGAGACCAGTGGAAGAGGCTGGAGCAAGGGATACGTACCTCGGTAGAAGACCATCAGGTCAGGGAATATTTAAAGGATATTATCAATGTATATAAATCCCTGAAGCTCTGGAGGGTGCAGAGAAGATGGAGCCAGGCTCTGTGTCAGGTCCCAGTGCCCAGGACCAAAGGCCAAGGGCACACACTGGAACAGGAGGTTCCTCTGAACATCAGGAAACACTTTTTTACTCTGAGGGTGGCCAAGCACTGGCACAAGTTGCCCAGAGAGGTGATGGTGTCTCCATCCTTGGAGATCTTCAAAATCCATCTGGACATGGACCTGGGCAGCCAGCTCTGGGTGGCCCTGCTTGAGCAGAGCCAGGTGACCCCCAGAGTCTCTCCCAAACTGAACCATTCCATGGCTGTGGGTGATGGAACTTAAATCCCTCTAATCAGTGTCAGGGCAGCCATTCTGCACTTCCCTTGTGGAAAGGTAATGAAATCCAATAGTTATTGGGAAACCTGGAAAGTGCTTTGCGATGCACAGATGAAACCACTCCTTATTGTTCATTATTATAATTATTATCCACTCTAATATATCCTCTCCATAATTATTATCACCTTTTCTTCCTAATGACTCATAACCTTCTGTAGTTGTGCATTTGGGAATTTCACACCACACAAATTGTTTTGCTTTCACAGATTTTTTTTTTTCACTAAGGTTTTTAAATAAAGATCAGTACAGTACAAAGCTTAAAATATTGTCAATGTTTTCAACAATACAAAGTCAGCAGATGGGAAGGGAATGGTTAATATGGAACACTCATACCCTTCCTTGTTTCCCAGAGGAAAAAAAAAATACAAACTCTTTTGTACTTCTGTTTAGTAACAAACAGTGCTTAAAAATAATCTTGTCAGTAAAAGTTGTAAATTGCAAGGCACACGAGGAACCTGTCCTTGCCTCGTTACACAAATTATTAGGCATAAATACAAATTTAAGGCACCTGTCTCCATCCTCCCCTCTTGCTCCATACAGTGAGGAAATCCTGTCAGTGGGAAATAGCTGTTAAGAGCAACCATGGACCAGCAGACAGCAAAGGGGCTGCCCCTGATCCTCAGGTTCCTTCAGGATGAATCCCGAAAAAGAAACAGCATAAGGCACATTGGGATGAATTCTTGGGAGTTGTCCTGGTTGCAAGATCTGCAAGAATACTGTCTCAGGACAAGAGACTCCTGGGAGACAGGATTAGAACCTTGGTCCCTTTGGCATCTCAGGTGTGCTCAACCTTTGGTGGTCAGCTCTTCACCAAAACCTGGCCATGGGTACATCCTTCCTGAGGAATACCAGAATGGAAGGAGACGTGCTCTGAGCATTGAGCCCAAGGAAAAGGCCTGAGCAGCTCCCAGACAACTGAGTATTTATCACAGTGACACTTTTGCTCTCTCTGGATCCAGCCCTGGTCTCCTCTGGATCAACAGCAGGGCTTCCAGAGGGCATCCACAGCCACTTCCCAGTTGAGGCCCAGCAGACTGCACAGCATATGGAGCCTGCCCAGGTAGGCAGCCAGGTGTACAAGGCACAGGGATGAAGGAAAGAAATGAGCTGATTGGAGGGGGAGGAGGATGGAGACAGGGATGAAGGAAGCTCCAGTGTTGGCGAGCCCCTTGTGACACAAGGGCGCATCCTCACAGCAGCACAGATCCGTGTGGCAGGTCCCTGCCCCATCCACCCATCATAGTAACCAGGAGGTCAGCTCCAGGTGGGAATGCAGGGCCACCGTGGGGACGGGAGCGGCGTCACCTGAGGGGAAACGGGAGAGTGTGCAATGACACCTCCACTGTCACACAACTGCTCTAGAGGAGAAGTGTCACTTCTGCTCGACCAGGGAGAAGGCATATGACCAAAAACACCTTGGAAAAGAGCCATGTGGGCACCTCTCCGTGTCCCTGAACTAGACAGCATTACTGTACTCACCCTCCTTTGACACGGGCAGGACATGTCATCTTAAACCCTTAGAGAAGGAGACACCTGGGTGATCCCTTCCTTTGGTACCAGTCTAACTCCAGGTAGCAGCAGAGCAGGTTTGTTATTAGCAGCCATGCCCAATCCCTCTCCGTTTTATCCCAGAAACGAGCTCTGGACCAGCCTGATTTACACCTCTTCCTGATACCATCCAGCCAGTTCTACACTCAGTGCCTTATTCTGCCCTACCTACCCCAAAAGGCTGTGAGAAAAACCTCTGCTCCCACAGGAAGCCCTTCCCCAAACTGGGTGGAGACCCACAAGTAAAGCCAGAGGGGCCATGGAGGGAACAGCCCATCAGTGCAGCTGGGCTAACTGAGCTGCCAGCTGCCATGCAAGGAGGGACTGCTGCTGGCCTCCACTCCAGCCCTTCCCTGCAGGCAGCAGTGTTGTCCAAGTGAGCTGGCTCAGAGTTAAAACCAGCCCAAATTACTGACATTTTTTCAGTAGGATTGGTTTCCGGATGCTCCGTCTCCCGGCACCAGCTCCCTCGGTGGTGAGATGTGCATGGGAAGGGGTATAATGAGGTGCAAGTGAGACCATTCCCACTTGCCACTCCCCTGAGACAGATTTACTGTTAGGTCAGCATGGCCATACTATCAAAAACACCAAAAGAAATGAAGTAATTAACTTCTAAAATGGACTGGATGTGAACCAGGAGGCCAGACTGATGAGAAAGGTTGGAGTAGATGACCTCCTGAAGGCTTTCCTATGATTTCTTCTCCTATACTCCCAACTTACTTCCCTCCTCCTCTATATTTAATTTGTCTATAGGGCCATGAGTTCCAAATTTATCCACAAAACACAGGACCAGCAAAGCATCTATTAATAGATCTGTTTTCTGTCATCTATTTACAGATCCTCTCTCTGGCCCACCTTGCTCCTCCAGCAGCACAGCACTGTTTCCTTCAGGTGAATCTTAACCCAACTAGGAGGCTCTGCAGATAGAAAATCCAAAGGCAAAGCCTTTCTGGATAATAAATCACGTGCACAGGCATGTACACAAAACACAGACACACCTCAAGAGCTAAACCACAGATCAAGTGCAGAAATCAGTGCTTGTCCTCACAAACCATATCCCCAACCCTACACTCTGCCTGCTCAGAACCAGCAATCACAATACATTTGCCTGCCCTTGGGTTCACTGAGACAAATCCATGGCTGGAATAGATCCCATGGATTCCCTGGTTTCAGCATGGATTTATACCTCCTCGGTGGCTCCATATCTGAAATTCCCCCCCAAGCAAGCACAGAAGAGACTCATCTAGTGGGGGTCACAGTAACCCAACCTTTGCTACACCTTGGACAGGACTGACCCGTGGACTTCAACTGTCCCTGACCACTATCTTTGCTACTCCACACAGGAATCATCAAGTCCCAAGGACAAACCCATCCCAAGGTTGCACAGGACCCTAATCCTGTCACCCTGCTCCTGCCTTTTGCTGTTCTACCTTCATCCAGTGCTGATAAAAACACGCCAGAGTCACAATCCAATTGGTCAGAGAAAAGCAACCCTGGTTTTTCAAGGTCAGCTTTCCCACAGGGCTCACCAAGGACTGTTTGGTGTCCCAAAAAGCACCATTAAGAGGAGAATAAAGACTCCTTCACCTTCATGCCCTCTTGGCCATGACCACAGTGGGACTGTTGGAGGATCAGAGCCTTTCCTGCATCAAACAGGCCACATCCAAGTTACTCTACACTGCGTGGACATTGCAGGTCAGTCAGTCAGCCTCCCTAGACAGAAGATACAGACCCAGTTTGTCCCAGAGGACCCCAGGTCAGGCCTAAGTCTCCAAAGATGTTTTGCCAAAGCCACCTCAGCAACTTGGCATTGACATACTTGACAAGGGGACTGTAGAGAGAACTTGGAACAGAAAATGGACTGTGCCAGCCACTGTGCCACACATGCCCTCACAGCTGAACCCTAGAAATGTAAACTCCCCCTGAAACCTTCCTACTGCCTTTCATAGGAACAGTTCTCCCACAGGTATGGCAAAGCCCAGAGAGATCATCACATCCAGCTGAGTTCCTCATGGAGTTCTGAGCCCTGGCAGACTCTTTTACAGTCTCACAGCCTTCAGGCTGCCCTCCCTGACACTGAGCAGTGTATCACCCCCAACTTTACCAGAATGAACAAGGAACCTCTGCCTATTCCAGCATCCTTGGTTCAATGACTTGTTCTGCCTTAAAACACTCCACGTCCCCCCTCCCCAGATGGCAAAAGGCAATCCCTGCTGTGAAAGTGCATCCAGCATGAAGTGTCCAGCCCTCCACCCGAGTCCAGGGTCCCGGTTAGTCACAGCGTGTTAGGCAAATAAGACAGCTGCGTCTCTAATATTTTATGCCCCCTTTTTGTTGATTTTGTCTGGTGATGCCATGCCCATCACATCTGTGACTCTCAGGAGTCCTTTGTAGCCAGGCTGGCCTTGATCCTCCGCCGCAGGACGTAAGCTGTGATGGCACTACAAGCCACCAAGCCAAAAAAGGAGATGCAGGAGAGATAAACGGTGAAAGGCCCGTGTCTCTTCAGGAAAATCTCCTGCCTGTTCTTGTAATCCAAAAGAATGGCCTCCAGCTGTGACAGGGTGCAGATGGCCAGGAAGGTGTGGAAGATCTGGTGGGCATGGCCAACGATGTCGCAGGAGCCAGGGAAGTACTTCTCAGGGACGGGGCAAGAGAAGAAATAAGCGCTGATAAGGAAAAACAGTATCTGGTACGTGTGGTACCAAGCAGCATCTTCCTCACAGCCCCCCAGGTGACACACAACCACCCGGTGGGCCACGGGACTGATATCCAGGATGAAGGCGAGCCCAGCTGGGATCACCTGGCACATCTTCCTCATGATGGGGTAAGGCCGTCGGTACCGGTACTTGGCGTAGCAGCAGCCGGCACAGGACAACCAGCCACAGAAAGCTGCTGCCGGCAGGAAGAAAAGCCAGAACTTGTCGTACCAGGCTTGGTCAGAGCTGTAGTAGAAATGAGCCAGGGCACTGCCATACTGGTAGATGCTGACCCCAACATAGTCCACGAAGTAGAAGGTGTAGTGGTACAGCTCCGACTTGGACTGAAGCAGGTGGGCCAGGAGGCTGCAGGTCAGGTAGGTGACAGAGGAGAGGACAAAGATGAGCAGAGGCAAGGACCACGCGTCCACAGGCAACTGCTCAGCCTCCACAAATGTCTTGAACCTCAGCAGCACGGCCAGCGCCGCCAGCAGGTGGGTCCATACATTGACCACCTCGTTGTGCTTCTGGAAGAGGCTGAGGAAGTAGTAGCGCCAGTCCTGGCCGGTGGGGCGGTACCCGGAGTGGATGTAGGGCTCGCGGAACAGCTGCGGCACCTCACACTCCTTCACCGTGCACGGCATCTTGGGCAGGCCATCCTCCAGCAGCCGGGGCAGCCGGCTGAGGTGCTGCCCGCTGAGGGACAGCGTGCTGATCCGCTCCAGGATGGCCGTCATCCCGCTGCCAGGCACCAGGGAACGTAGTCTTTGTGCTCTGAGGGGAGGGGAGAAAGAGGAAATGTTAATGGTGATGCATTGCTGACATTCCTTGTGGGATTAACCGTGGCACCGTCAAGAAGCGGGCCCTGAGAGGCCCTTCCAGTGCCTAAAGGGGCTCCAAAAGAGCTGGAGAGGGACTTTGGGCAAGGGCCTGGAGGGACAGGACAAGGGGGAATGGCTTTAGAATGATAAAAATGGTAAATTTAGACTAGATATAAGGAAGAAATTCTTCCCTGTGAGGGTGGTGAGGCCCTGGCACAGGTTGCCCAGAGAAGCTGTGGCTGCCCCGTCCCTGGAAGTGTTCAAGGCCAGGTTGGATGGGGCTTGGAGCAAATTGAGATAGTGGAAGGTGTCCCTGCCCATGGCAGGTCGTTGGAACAAGATGGTCTTAAAAGTCCCTTCCAATGCAAACCATTCCATGATTCTAGGAATATGAGGTGAGTTTAGGGGTACCAGGTCTCCTGGGAGTTAGAGGAGGGTCTGAGGGAGTACAGGATTCCCAGGAGGTACCTGTTCCCTGGCCAGTAGACCTAAATTCATTATGGAGAAGGATGGCACAGCCCTGTCCCTGCAATTCAGCCTATGTCAGATGGGAACAGCAATGTCACAAGCCTGACCCTCCTCCTCACTTCCTTGGGCTTGGAGCATGTTCAGGAGGAGCCAGGAGCTGCCAACAAGGGGGTGCAAGAAGAACCTGATGATTTGTGAAGGGGATTTTTCACCCCTTGGCCCAGAACAAATGCTCAGGGACAATCCTGGGATGTAATTAATCATCTAAGGAATAACCTGCCTGTCTGCACGTGAGTGAAGAGGTCCCAGCCAAATTATGGAGGTTGCCAAAAAGCTTGGCTTCCCCACCAAACAACCTGCACATGGGTTACATGCCTGGGGCTGCTGGCAAAGGGAGAAGTGGAGAAATCCAGAATCCCAAACCTGCAGCCCTCATTCCTCCACATGTAAGAAGCATCAGGACTGGGAGGTGATGGAGAAAGAGAGGCACTGCATCCAGGCTGGCTGCAGTTTGGGTACAGCACTGGAGCTTTGGGAGGGGCTGGCAGAAATGTGTCTGCATGTTCAGAGCAGCCAAACCCAGTGCGGGGCACTTCTCTGCCTGCTCTACTCCTTGGCAGCTTCCAGAGTTCCTAAGCTCTGTCTGGAAAGATTCAGATTCAGGGCACAGCAGGATCCTAATGTCTGGAGAAAACCTCCCAGCCCCCTGTTCCCCAATAACCTGGATATTTGTCTTCCCTTCTAGTGTTTATGCCACACAAAACAGAGAAGAATTCATCATAGATGACCATGCTTGAACCAAAATTAATGCTGGTGCAGCCCCACCAGACTCTGCAGGGCTGTGGTTATTCCTGTGCAGGTTTGCAGGAGTGGGATCTGACTCCTAATCTTACACGTGCCCAACTGGAGCTGCAGTGGATGGAGATGGCCAAAACTAAATGCATGCAAATAATATTTTGCTTGAGTGTAGGAAACTCTGTATTTTTCTCCTGGTTGCATCAGATACCAGCTATGGCCAGAGATGACACAGAGCAATAGTTTGTGTGGAAAGCCTGTCTAGTGGAAGGTGTTGGAACTAGATGAGCTTTAAGATCCCTTCCAACCCAAACCACTCTGGGATTCTATGATGGGAGACCCATGCCAGGCTGGTGATACAGAGGACAGGACACTGTCAAACACCACGAGAGAGTTTCTGAAAGCAGGGAAGTGGGACCTGGCAGTCCCAAAGTGAGACAACATGAGCAAAGTCAGGGCAGACTCTGAACCAGGTGACAAGTCCCACTTCCTCTTGCAACCCACAACCTCTGATAAGAGACAAAATATTTTCATGTTGCTTCCTTACTCTAGCAGATGGTAATTGTCATAATTAAGTTTCATTTTCGAGCAAATTCTTTCTGCCCTGCACTTTCTTGGCTTTCTCCATTAGCACCTCTCAAGGCCCGTTTTCTTTTTCCCTGTCTGCCTCAGGGGAATTTGTCTGCTGAGTTTGTTGGAGCTGCCTTAGCCACAACAAGGAAAAACAGTCCCTGAAAATGCTCTTTTAGTTTCACAGATGTGTAAGACTTAAAAGAGCACATTTCCTGGGGGGCTGATGTTGTGCACACTCACAAAGATTTTGTTTCTTTCTTGAGGGTCTGCAGGTCTGACCTGTGATGCGACACACAGTTCATTCAGCAGCTCGTATATCCCTGTGGAGTTACAGGCCAAAATTTAGGGAGGCAAGGCAAATTTTGACTCTGGAGCACTCCTGTGAGGGGATGGTGTGAAAAAGAGCCATCACTCCCTCTCCTCAGTCCTAATGTACAGACAGTCTCTTCTGGCTCCTTGCAGACAATGGAGAAAGAAAGGCTCATTCATAAATCATGGAATGGTTTGGGTTGGAAAGGACCTTGAAGATTATCCCGTTCCAATCCCCTGCCATGGGCAGGGACATCTTCCACTAGTCCAGGTTGCTCCAAGACCCATCCAACCTGGCCTTGAACACTTCCAGGGATGTGGGGCATCCACAGCTTCTCTGGGCAACCTGTGCCAGGGCCTCACCACCCAACTTTCATCCAAACTATTTTAGACTTGAGCTTCAGCATGAGGCACAACCCAAGCAAGAACATCCCTGTCTGTGCAACACTGCAGTACTCACCCTCTACTGTCCCAGATCTCCTCTGGATGATCTGGCCAGAGACAGGCTGGAGGCTGAGCACAGTGGGGTAGGAAGGACATGGAGATTTTATGGATGTGTTTGTACTAAGACAGTGTTTAATTTCCTGGTCTGGATGCACAAACAAGAGCTCCCTTTCCACACCAACTGCGTCTCGTCACTGCAGCACCAAGGCACCTCCTCTCTCCAGAGGATGTTCCCCAGGCCTCATGCACAGGTTTTGCCCTGTGCAGAGGTGACAGTACAAATTCTGAAGTGCTTTGTGTGTCCTAAGCTCCTCTGCCCTGTCCATTAACGTGTCATAATGTGTTCTACACTGCTCCCAGCATTTGCTCCGTTGTAACTCAGCAAGAGGGCTTGGATCCCTGCTCAACAGCTCCCAGCTTCCCTTTAACTAAGCATGGTCTAAAGATTTGGTCCTACTTCAGGGAGCTCAGGACTGACTCTTCATCCTAATTCATCCCACCACAATGCTGGAAAGCCCTCCAAAAACAGTATTAAGCACTGATGGGGATCATCAGATTAAATTAGATATTAGGAATTTACATTAATAGATTAGCCATTAGGAATTTAGATTATTTAGATTAGATATGAGGAAGGAATTCTTGGCTGTGAGGCTGGTGAGGGCCTGGCACAGGTTGCCCAGAGAGGCTGTGGCTGCCTCATCCCTGGAAGTGTTCAAGGTCAGGCTGGACAGGGCTTGGAGCAACCTGGGATAGTGGAAGGTGTCCCTGCCCACGGCAGAGGTTGGAACACAATGAGCTTTACGGCCCCTTTCAACCCAAATCATTCTGTGATTTTAGGATCATGGTGGTGAGGCACAAGGAGAGAGAACATGCTGGAGCTCCTGTGTGGAGGACACAGACTAACACTAGAATGGATCCCAGGATAACAGGAACTGGGAACCAGCTCTGATACAGCACAGACCTGCACAGGGAGCAGGGTCAAAGCACTCATCTCCTGAAACCTGCCCGTAAAGAGCCAAGGCAGCCAGAAGACACACAGGAAGGTGGCAATCAAGCCTGGGAATATGGATGCACAGGAATGCAAGGGGCACATCACCCTTTCCACAGTCCATGGCCTGCCTGCTTTGCATGCTGACAGGGGTATGAGGGAGACAGGCAGTGTCTGTCCCAGGCACAGACTGGCTCTGGCTTGCACCGCGTGTGCCCATGCCAGGATTTTGCCACGGTCTCTCATCCCCAGAGCTCAGCGAACACGGCTCTGAGAGGTTACACACTGCACATCTCCCCAACAGCAGAGATTATTCCAGGCAGGCTTTCATAGCTGGAAAATGCCAGTTTTTTTAAACAGGCTGAGGGGCAGAGATTTCCAAAATAACAGCCCGAAATCACAAGAAACACATCTGATACGCAGCATTAAATCGGGAACCTGGTGGACGGCTTATTTTAAACCTTGTGACATTAACGAGTGAGAACGAGTTGGCAGTTTCCAGCGATCATGTGATGGACAAAGTGACGAGCAATTAACGTTAGAAAAGGGAGAGAAAGGAGGAAAAAAAAAACCCAACAAAAAACCACCAACCCAGAAACCCAAGGTCAGCACTGGCTGTTTCACTTTCACAGAGCCCTTATTCTTTTCCCTTCTCGGGGGCGTAGGAGCAGCTGAAAGCCACATTCATCGTCGGGGTGTCTCGCTGAGATTCCGTCCTCACCCCCCATCTCCGGGGGATTCAGTTATTTTGGCTGCTCCCAATTAATAGCAACCAAGTATCGTTTGTTCACGGAGGGAGCTGGAAGGCGAGAAGGAGGGCGTGGATGATGGCCAGGCTGGATCATTACAGCCACAATAAAAACCCCCGGCACAGGAGGAGAAGGATCCCGTTCCAATTTTTTCTCTCCCTTTTGAAGAGAGTAATTGGAAACCCGAGCTTTTTCCCAGCTCTTTTGCTTTTTGGTCACAGTCTGATGGAAGGGTTTGAATGAGAAAATTTCCTACAGAGTACGGTTGATTTTCCCACCGGTCTGGCCTCAGCCTCCACTGTCTGGGACTGAGACTGTACCAATGTGATATATTTGTTTGTAGACTAGTATTCAGGCATCAGAGGTTTACACAGGCTCCCAGAAAGGCAGTAATTCCTGGTAAACAAAGCAGGGAGAACTGGGGGAACTCAGCTGTGGGGAAGTCTTTAATAAATGCATTGCATTTAAAATAGAAAAAAAAAAAAAGTGGCTGTGGGCAGCATGAAAATAACAGCAGTGGCCAACTGACTGGTTTGGAGAGCTGCAGGTGATTCATTCCTGAATTCCTCTCTTCTGGCAGTTGAGCAAAAGGCCCTGGAGGGACTCCAGGTCATTTTGAAGCCTGGGGTTTTATTGTGACCCCTTCCTACACAGGGTTAACTTTGGTGTTGCAGCTCCCACAGCACCAGGATGGCAGAGAGCAGATCAGCTCTGGGAGAGGCTGCACCCTGCTCAGATGCAATGGATAAGCCCCATCCCAAATCCTGCTGCCTGCAGGCTGCTTCTGCCTGAGCACAAATATCTCCTATAACTAAACCATTTGTGGAGGGCAAATTTTGAAAAACCACCCTGGGAGCACAGTGCCAGGTCCCCCATCCCATTCTGCCTGGTGTTTTGGAAAGGCCCCACCAGTGATGAGGAACTATGAGACCACAGACCACCTGAAGCAGCAATTCCCGTGTAGTGTAGTATTATCAGCATCCTTCTCCTGCCACAGGCTTACATGCCAACCTTCCTCTGAACTGCAACAGACACACACAGCACTCAGCTCCCTCCTGCAGGGAGTTACTGGGCTTTACATGGGGCTTAGATCTCCACAGGGAGTTCCTGGGATTTACTTGGGTGTCACTCAGAAACTGGCACAGGTTGCCCAGAGAAGCTGTGGCTGCCCCATCCCTAGAAATGTTTAAGGCCAGGTTGGATGGTGCTTGGAGCAACCTGGTCTAGTGGAAGATGTCCCTGCCCATGGCAGGGGTGTGGAACGAGATGAGCTTTAATGTCCCTTCCAACCCAACCCACTCTATGATTCAATGGTTTGTGCCAGGGACGAGCCCTCCCTGAGCAGGCAGCAGGGTATGAAGGACTGATCTGCACCCCAACAAAAAAGAAGTGGAAATCCCCAAAACCAGAAAGGTGCCAGGTGCTTGTGGCTTCTGTAAATCGGGCTTACACCTCCCCATCTATGAAATGGGGGATATCAATCCTCATCTGCCCAATGAGAACTAGACATTGTGCTCTTAACGCACCAGGCAGTGTTGGGACTACTTAACAGTGCATTGCACAGAAGATTTTATTTCCCTTGACACACTTGCCTACCCTGTTACATCTACATCAGCACAATTGCAGTCACTCCTCTAACATGGCCCTGCACAGGTTAGGATGCTCAGGAAGGCAAAAGGTGACGTGATGTGATTTACTGAAGAGCAAGCCTCAAAATAACCCTTAAAAAAAACTCTTAAAGTAACATGTTGAGAAAAAGGGTCAAAGTAGCCTCGTGGAAAATTTCAAATAAAAGAAAATGGCTCAAATGCTGCCTTTCTGTGCACACATACACATGCACAGTGTGTGGCTGAGGCAGGGTTTGTCCAAGCCTGCATTGCTCAGGAAACGAATGTCCCGTGATGCCGGGAGATGAGCCATGAAAGCCGGCAGGAGGTGGCAGGATCCCCCACGGAAGCCACAGCAATGTCAGCTCCCCTGCAATTCCTGGCCTGGGAGCGAGCTGGGCCAGCAGCCAGCTCAGCCGTGCCGAGCAGCAAGTGCCTCTTGACATGGGCTCAGCGTTGCCTGAGTTTTGGGATGAGGCCAGGGGATGAGAGCAGCGGAGCCGGCACAGGGAACGCTGTGCTTGGAGGGGACAGAGCAAAACAAAGCTGCTGGCAAACACAGTGTCCCTGCAGCAAAGCCACAGCATCCCACCAAGGAGGGGGTGTCCCCGAGGTCCTGTGGTGTTTGGGGGAGCACAGCAGGGCAGTGGAAACCCAGCAGGCTGGATGAGGCTGGTGGCTGTACTGTGAGAGTCCAAACCTTGAGCCAGACGTCAGGTGCAGGGGGGATCGATTTTCACAGCACCAAGTCCTCGGCTATGAGATTCACCAGGCTGGCTTGGCCATTCCTGTGCTGCTGTACCCCTGAAATGGGTGGCCACACACAAACTGTCTGCCAGGGACAACTCCTGGACTGTGCTAAGTCCCAAACCATGCCAGGGAAGGGCACATTTCTGATTTGCTGCGATAACACTGCTGCAGTTTCCTCATGCCTAACCAGGGTCAGAGGTCAGTGATGCTGCTGATAACACAGCCAATACACTCGGTTCCTGAAAAAAAGAAACCCACCTGCAGCACCAGGCATATGCAAAAATGTTAATATTCACCATTTCTACTCACAGACCCTGGCTGAGAATTATCTTCTCTGGCAAATCTGTCCCCCCATATCAAAAACTGCTCAAGGTCAAGGTAATATTCCACAGCTTTTCTTCCTGATCTCACTAATCCTTTGCTGTTTGTGCTTTGCTCATCTGCTCACCACTTTCTTATCCCACACACAACTAACACAGTGCCTGATGCTTTGGGGCTTGATTTCAGGTGGGTGTGAAATCCCTGGATGGAGCACCTTGAGTACACCAGGAATTAAACCAGACCAGGACACAGTCCCATCAGGTGGCTGAAGTGTCACTCCTGGGCTTGTTTTTGGTCCAGCCACCCCCACAAGTCCCTGCCTGCTGTATTCAGTCATGCAGGGACCACTGATGGAGCGGGACTGACCCGTTTCCAGAAGCTGGAATTGTGCCAGGGAAGTGCCTGGGGTTTTTTTCCCCCCTCACTGACTGAAAAAGGAGCCTGGATTTGTTGCAGCTGCATCTCACTTTCACCACAAATCTTCCTTAAGCACAGATCTGCTGGAGCTGGGAACTCCTGCTAACACAGGAAGACCTCAACAAGCCAGCAGATCCCTCCCTGCTGGTGGGACAACCCTGGAACCACCAGCCTGCAGGCAGAGCAACCAAACCAAACTGGCTGTGTGCTGTTTGGGAGTGTGTATTGTCCCCAAAAGAGCCTCTGGGCTGAGGCTTCTCAGCTTTGCTGTAATCCACAAAAGCCTCTTGAACAAAAACATTTTTTTTTTTTAAGGTTGCAGATTTTAGAGCTTCGGTCACTCGAAAAAAATGTATATAAATCATGCAGAGCACGGCGGCTGCTGCGGGCAGAGGACGGGCTGCCAGGGAGAGACTGAGCTCTGTGCCAACCCCTTGGAGCTGCAAGCTCTCCTCTTCCCTGCACTAAAAGTCTTTGTCCCTATCCGGGACCTCTTCCCATTTAATCCCATGGCCTCTCCCAGCGAGGTTCTGGGTTTGCAGGGACAGCAGTGATGCCCTTCCTGGGGCTACAAAGCCCCAGGCAAGAGCCAGATGGTGGATTCCTCCCAAAAAAAGGGATGCAGGCTGTGCTGCATCCACATGCTTACAATCCTGCACAATCTCAAGGACTTGCTGGGGGTGGGGAGCTGGGAGCAAGCTTCCCCTTACTACCTGGAAGTGTTCAAGGCCAAGTTGGATGGGGCTTGGAGCAACCTGGTCTAGTGGAAGGTGTCCCTACTCGTGGCAGGGGGCTGGAACAAGCTGATCTTTAAGGTCCATTCCAACCCAAACCATTCCATGATTCTATGAAAGATGGAGGATGTAAGGTGTGGCCACATCAGTGCAGCTGCAGATCAAATGTGCAGCCTCCAGCAGCCTTCCTGGGAATTTATTCTTCTGGAGGGATTTATTAAATTAATTATTTTGCAATTCAAGGGCCACTGGTCCGACTGCAGGAACAAGGGTTACCAAGGACACTGGCAGATAAAAATTAAGCTGGTGCCTGACTCAAGACGTGCAAGTAGCTGCAAGTGCACACACGTGACCTGATGATGGCACCTCCCTTGTCCTCAGCTTACACTGCCCACCCCTCCCTGCATCCTCAGGGAACAACCCTCTGCTTGGCCAGAGGCTCCAGCCACAGCTTCAGCAAAACTAAATAAAAGCAATTAGTGCCCAGGAAACAGAAAACCCTGCACTGTGCACTGAGTTAACCCACACCTTCCCCGGCTGAGTGGCAGGAAATGTGTAACGGCGTGTGGCTTGGCCTCACAAGATGTGGGTTTCTAGGAATTGTTTGCAACAATTTGTATCACTCCCCTCACCCTGACACCAAAGCAGGAGCATTATGTGCTGGTAGAATTCACAGCTGGCTGTGCCCTCCCTGCCCTAGCAGCGGCCAAAAACAAACTTCAGACCTGCTGGATTCATCATTTTTCACGACCTTTTCCTGACTTTGCTCTTTTGCAACGGCTGCTGCCAGGGCAGCATCAGACTCATCCCTATCCTAATCCTCTGCTGGCAATCATACAATCCTACAATGGTTTGGTTTGGAAGAGACTTTAGGGATCTTGTTCCAACCCCCCTGCCAAAGGGTTCCACTAGACCTGGTTGCTCCAAGCCCCATCCAACCTGTCAATCCCCCAAAGTAACGGCACCTAAAACATTCTGGGGCATTTCTCAGCTCTGAAGCGATGATCCCACAGCATCCCACAGCAAAACACACCTCTCCATCCCAGAAAAAAAACCTGTGTGCTCCAGCTAAAGCAGCCTGGGGATGAACTGCTGGAGCTGCACAGTTATTTAATGAGCAGGGACCATTGGTCTTGTGTGGCACTTCCCACCCCACTGCAGCTACTGGGATGCTCCATACCCAACCCTGCTCATTCTGGAGAGGAATCAGTTTGACACTGAGCAAACAACTGTTAAATGTTTACCCAAACCTATATATTTGTCTCAAAAAAAAAAAAACAGAACACTTTAAGACAGTATTTTTTTTCCCCCAAAAAAGTGAGATGCTCGCGGTATTTTCAGCCAGGAAAAAAATCCAGATGGGATCTAAGGGGAACATGACCCCGAGGTGTCCTGGAGAAGATCAGCAGGGAACAACCCCTCGTTGACCCTTTGGAGACACGAGCTGGGGCGCGTCAGGCACAAGGGGCAAGTAGGAGCTCCAAAGCAAACAGCGGGAGCTGGTTCTTCTCCCAGCTCACGGCCGAACTGCGCGTCTCCTTCCCGCGGCCTCCAAGAACACCCCGGGGGTCAAAGTCATTCAAGGAAAATCCTCCCACAGCCATTAAAAACAAACACGGTGGAAAAACACTGCCCACCTCTCTGCCCTTGAGCTACCGGTCACAGGGGCTTGGGGGGCAATTTAAGGCAAAACCCGCATCTTCCTGCGCACTCCTCCCCTACTGATGCTCTTCCCCAGCGCCCACCTGGCTGCTGGACCAAGCCTGGGTTCACGGACTACGGCTGTGCTCGGCGTGGAGGGAGAGATCCCGCATCTCGCCGCACCCCGAGGTCCTGGAGAACCCGCACCGGGGGTCTCTGCAAGCACCAGGCACCGGCCACCGCCCCCCCCCTGCATCCCACAGCCCCCGCGGGGAAGGATAAGGATGCTCCTGCCGCGGCGGGGATGCAGCGAGCGGCGCTACCCGCGCGGGGACGCCGGAGCTCGCCGGGAGCTCAGCGGGAACTCACCGGGAGCTCAGTGGGCACCCACAGGGGCCCCTCGGCGAGGTGTCCCGGAGGCAGGGGGGTGGTGTCCGCGGGGAAGGGACCGCCCGCTCCCACCGCCCGCACTCACCGATCCCGATCCCGCTCCCGCCGCCGAGTCCCGCGGCCGCCGCCTCCGGCAGCGCCGCCACCGCGCATGCGCGCCCCGCCCCGCCCCGGGGTGGCCCCGCGGAGCGAGACCGCTGAGCTGAGCCCGGACAAACTCAGTGCAGCCAAACTCAGCCCGGACAAACTCAGTGCAGCCAAACTCAGTCCAGCCGAGCTGAGCCCGGACAAACTCAGTGCAGCCAAACTCAGCCCGGACAAACTCAGCCCAGCCGAGCTGAGCCCGGACAAACTCAGTGCAGCCAAACCCAGCCCGGACAAACTCAGTGCAGCCAAACTCAGCCCGGACAAACTCAGTGCAGCCAAACTCAGTCCGGACAAACTCAGGGCAGCCAAACTCAGCCCGGACAAACTCAGTGCAGCCAAACTCAGCCCGGACAAACTCAGCCCAGCCGAGCTGAGCCCGGACAAACTCAGTGCAGCCAGGCTCAGCCCAGCCGAGCTCAGTCCAGCCGAGCTGAGCCCGGACAAACTCAGTGCAGCCAAACTCAGTCCGGACAAACTCAGTGCAGCCAAACTCAGTCCAGCCGAGCTGAGCCCGGACAAACTCAGTGCAGCCAAACTCAGTCCAGCCGAGCTGAGCCCGGACAAACTCAGTGCAGCCAAACTCAGCCCGGACAAACTCAGGGCAGCCAAACTCAGCCCAGCCGAGCTCAGCCCGGACAAACTCAGTGCAGCCAAACTCAGCCCGGACAAACTCAGCCCAGCCGAGCTGAGCCCGGACAAACTCAGTGCAGCCAAACTCAGTCCAGCCGAGCTCAGCCCGGACAAACTCAGGGCAGCCAAACTCAGTCCAGCTGAGCTCAGCCCGGACAAACTCAGCCCAGCCGAGCTGAGCCCGGACAAACTCAGGGCAGCCAAACTCAGCCCGGACAAACTCAGTGCAGCCAAGCGCAGCCCAGCCGAGCTCAGTCCAGCCAAGCTCAGCCCAGCCGAGCTGAGCCCGGCCAAACTCAGTGCAGCCAAGCACAGCCCAGCCAAGCTCAGCCCGGCCAAGCTCAGCCCGGCCAAACTCAGTCCAGCCAAGCTCAGCCCGGCCAAACTCACTCCAGCCAAGCTCAGCCCGGCCAAACTCAGTCCAGCCAAGCTCAGCCCGGACAAACTCAGCCCAGCCAAGCGTAGCCCAGCCGAGCTCACCCCGGCCGAGCTCAGTCCAGCCAAACTCAGCCCGGCCAAACTCAGCCCGGCCAAACTCAGTCCAGCCAAGCTCAGCCCGGCCAAACTCAGTCCAGCCAAGCTCAGCCCGGACAAACTCAGCCCAGCCAAGCGTAGCCCAGCCGAGCTCAGCCCAGCCGAGCTCAGTCCAGCCGAGCTCAGCCCAGCCCAGGCTGGAGAAAGCGCGGCTCGAACTGGTGGGAGTGCCTGCAGCCCGTCACTCCCACTGGTGGCTGCGGAAGGGAACTAAAGGGGAGACATCAGGATGTAAAGTCATAGGATCGCAGAGTCATTTAGGGTGGAAAAGTCCTCTGAGATCATCGAGTCCAACCTGTGACCGATCACCACCTTGTCAATTAGACCAAAGCACTGACTGCCACATCCAGTCCTTTCTTGAACACCTCCAGGGATGGGGGTGTTTCTTGAACACCTCCACCACCTTCCTGAGCAGCCCCTTCCAATGCTTGGACACCCTTTCCATGAAGAAATTCTTCCTCATGTTCAACTTGAACCTCCCCTGACACAGCTTGAGGCCATTTCCTCTTGTCCTATCACTGGATGCCTGGGAGAAGAATCCGACCCCCACCTGGCTCCACCCTACTGTCAGGGAGTTGCAGCGAGTGAGAAGGTCCCCCCTGAGACTCCTTTTCTCCAGGCTGAGCCCCCCCAGCTCCCTCAGCCACTCTTTGTAGGACTTAGAAGTCACCATGAGGTGATTGGGTTGGGAAGCTGGTCCAACCCCCTGCTCAAGAAGGGCTACCCAGAGCCAGTTGCCTGGGACTGTGTCCTGAAGAACTCCAAGGATGGAGATCACTCTTGAGGATGGAGGTTCTATGTTCAAATTAAAAAGGAAAGGACCAGGGGCCACAGGCACCCACTGAAACACAGGAGGTTCCTCTGAACATCGGGAAACACTTCTTCATTGTGAGGGTGGCCGAGCACTGGCACAGGTTGCCCCGAAATGTGATGGAGTCTCCATCCTGGGAGATATTGAAAATGGACCTGGGCAATCTGCCCTGGTGGTCCTGCATGAGAAGGGGGGACAGATCAGATGATTCCCATGGAGTGGGGAGGAACCCCCTGATTTTGCTACTGTGGACATGCAAGAGTGGTTCCCTAAAAGAGTCATTTGCACCCAAATGGCCTTTCTGGAGTGGTCCATGTGCTCCTGAGCTGTGCCTGGGAAACGTCTGGGAGAGGCTGATGCACTCTGGACTGAGCTGTGCCAAAACCACAGTGATGGATTCAGCTATAAAGTCACCCTGATCCCAGGAGCAGGTTAATTTTAGGAGTACAGAGTACCCGTTTCCCCCCTCCAACCTCTACTGGTTTATGCGGGTTTTGCTGTTCCAGCCTGTCAGAACTGCTGTTTCTTGATGGGTTTACAAGGGAAACAGAAGGACTGTTTGTTCTGCAGGGAAAGGATCCGTGGAGAGGCAGCCCAGGAACGTGACTTTCCAGCTCTGATAAGATCACTCCAGCCTGGCTGAAGGTTCGGCACATCTCAGCACACATCTCCCAGTATGGGGGAGAGCCAATGCCCTCAGAGTGAGGAGAGAAAACCCAACAGGGTGAAGAGGGTGGGCAGGGGACCTCATTTTTTTCCCTGTCACTTCACTCAGGGATGAGGATGGGATAGAATCAGCACCTCCTGACCCTCTCACTGACATCTTGCTCCCATTTTCTGCCCCTCTAAGAAATATCCTCCTGAAAGACCCATAATACTGCATCGTCCTCCCCCTGCATTCCTTAAATTGGGAGGGGATTCTGTCCCTCTGCTCTGCTCAGGTGAACCCCACCTGCAGAGCTACCTCCAGCTCTGGGACCCACAACATCAGAGGGATGTGGAGCTGCTGGAGTAAGTCCATAGAAGACCACAGAGATGCTCCAAGGGCTGGAGCCCCTCTGTTCTGGAGGTAGGTTGGGAGAGCTGGAGGTATTTAGCCTGGAGAAGAGAAGGCTCTGAGGAGACCTTGGAGCCCCTTCCAGTGCCTAAAGGGGCTCCAAGAGAGCTGGAGAGGGATTTGGGACAAGGGCCTGGAGGGACAGAACAAGGGGGAATGGCTTCCCACTGCCAGAGGGCAGGATTATATGGGATATTGAGAAGAAATTCTTTCCTGTGAGGGTGGTGAGGCCCTGGCACAGGTTGCCCAGAGAAGCTGTGGCTGCCCCATCCCTGGAAGTGTTCAAGGCCAGGTTGGACAGGGCTTGGAGCAACCTGGGATAGCGGTAGGTGTCCCTGTGAATGGCAGGGGGGTGGAACAAGGTGGTCTTTACAGTCCCTTCCAGCCCCAACTATTCTGTGATTCCATGAAATCTCCAGGGATGCTCAGTAGCTGTGAGATGAAGGTCATGGCTTTTCCTCTTCCACCCAACTTTCCATCATTTCTCACACAGGAGAAATGGGAACACTCAGCTGAACGCAGTCCATGACCATGGCAAGGCTGGAGATCAGGTGGGACATAAAATACAACCCAGGCAGAGAGGGATGGTGGGGTGGGACATCCCTGCTGAACATGGACATTGCCACATTGCTGGGTCAACCTGCACTTCTGTTTTGCTCTGATGAAAGGTTTTTCCCTTGTTATCTACATGACAGTGCTCCAGGGCAGCTGTGACAAGGGGGAAAGGGCAGATCTGTGCAGGATAGCTGCTCTCCTTGGTGGGTACTCACAGCCTGTTTTGCACACCAAGCTTGGTGGATGCTGCACAGGGAGATCTCTTTGATCTCTGTCTCCATCACCTTTTCTCCGGTGACTGGTACCTGCCAAGCCATGCCCTGTAGTTCATCCCAGCCTCACCCTGCTGTGCTGCAGTCCTTGTTACTCCCTATCATGTACATTTTAAACCCTGAAATGAATCACCCACTTCCGTTCAAGGCAAAACACAGGTGTGGTTGTGTTTGCCCAGGAGATCACTCCCAGAGTTATGACCAGGTTGTGCCAGGCTGGGCTCTCCCTACCCTTTACAGTCATCTGATAGGATTCAAGTCCTCTTTGTGCCCTCAAACATGTCCTGAATAGTGTAATTCCCCACCCAAATATGTATCATTGAATGCTTTGGGTTGGAAGGGACCTTGGAAGGGACCTTTAAAGTTTTTTCCGGGTTGTGTGGACAGGTTTTGATAGTGGGTTTTGATAGCTGCAGGAGTGGCTTCTGTGACAAGCTGCCAGAAGCTTCCCCTATTTCAAACAGACCCAATGCTAGCTGGCTCCAGGACAGCCCATCAGGGACAGTCATCCTCTGGATGCATTCCAACAGCTCCACTTCCTTCTGATGCTGTGGGTCCCAGAGCTGGGTGCAGCACTACCTGTAGGGTCTCACCAGAGCAGAGCAGAAGGGAAGAATCCCCTCTCTTGACCTGCTGGCCCCACAGACCCTCCCTGTCATGCCACACAAACCCTGCAAAAAGTTTGGCCTGTTATTTTTGGGTGCTTTGAATTATCATCCAAAAAGAGGAGCTTCTTTTGTGGATCAGGGTCTCCCTTCACCAAGATGCATCCAAAACACAGAGTTCACACTGTGCTGCTGAGGGACAACAGAGCAGCTTTGCACCAAAGATAACTGAGATATTCCAAACACCAAATGGGATCCAGAAAGTAGGACGAGTTCCCTTTTCCCTGTACTTGCTTGTAATAAAGAATATTGACATGTTGTTGTCATGCTTGGGTAGAAGAGAATTTTTCTGCCCCATCTGTTCCTATATGAAACTCCTTCCCACTGGACAAGGATTGATGCTCGTGGTTTGGCAAAATTTAGATGCAGAACACTAAGGCTTTCTTTAACTAACAACTCAGAAAAAAAGCCCTGAGTTTCCAAGTTCAGCCCCTGCAATCAGAAAGAAACTCCTGATACAGATAATTTTGCCACCATCAGCTGCTCCCCGCATGTTGCACAAGGAGTGTGTGACAATTTGGGGTCAGGACTTTCCTGCCTCCTCGTGGTTTGTGCGGAGCAGGGAGCCCATTGTGACAGTCTGATGACGATTGCTAACGTGCCTTGCGGGAATTGCTTCAGCTTCCCATCTTCCTGTGGGGTGGAGAATGGATTGAGAGCAGCCCTGGGGAGAAGGACTTTGAGGGCTGGTGGGTGAGAGGCTGTACATGCCCTGGCCATGGGCACTCCCAGCCCAAAAACTCCCATGTCCTGGGCTCATCCCACAGCCTGGGCAGCAGGGGAGGGGGGGATTCTGCCCCTCTGCCCCCTCAGGTGAGACCCCACCTGCAGAGCTGCCTCCAGCCCTGGGGAACAAGGATGTGGAGCTGCTGGAGTGAGTCCAGAGGAGGCCACGGAGATGTTCTGAGGGCTGGAGCCCCTCTGCTCTGGATCCACACTGGGAGAGATGTAGAGGGACTTTGGACAAGGGCCTGGAGGGACAGGACAGGGGGAATGGCTTCCCACTGCCAGAGGGCAGGGGTAGATGGGGTATTGGGAAGAAATTCTTCCCTGTGAGGGTGATGAGGCACTTCAACACTTCTCTGGAAGCATCCAAGGCCAGGTTGGACAGGGTTTGGAGCAACCTAGTCTAGTGGAAGGCAGGGGTTGGAATATGATGGTCTTTAAGGTCCCTTCCAGCCCAAACTGTTCCATGATTCTATGATTCTGAAGCTGGGCATCACTTGCTAAAGTGACCATTGGGTTCTGACCTATGGCTGAAGGCAGATCCCAGAGATCCTGAGGCAGAGGCAAGGATGTTTTACATAGAGATGGGTGATTTTCAGGCTTGGTGAGTGGAGAAAATGAGAGAATAGAAAAAAAGAGGAACCAGCTGTCACTGTCTTTAGTAACAGCCAGAACTCATGAGAGCAGATGAGCAGACAGAAATAGCAACACCAAACCACGGGCAATCCATGTCTGGGCCCTTTGGACTTCCCTGGAAAAGTGGTTGGGTTGCCCCATTCCACAGCCACGCTCTCCAGAGCTTTGTTGATTCAACCACTCCTCTGGTTTCCTTTGGAATTCAGTTTTCCTTGTGCCTGCAGGCACAGCCTCTGTGGGTTTGTTTTGGTTTTCTATTAAATGCTGTATTTTCCTTCTGCGCAGCAGGAAAGGAGGATGAATTCCTGTGGGATCTGGAGTAGCTGTCTATCAGAAGCAGGACCACAACAAGATTTTAAATTCCCATCATTGTGCTGATTCCATGCCAGTGTCATCTGGGAGGAAAAACAGATCCCTGTGCACTGGGCTCCTACTCTGGGAAGCAAGAAGGTGGCTACAATCCATCCAAACGCACTGAAGGTCAGAGCTTTAACTTCTTACCCCTTTACTGTGCTCTCCTGGTGAGATACCAGCTGTGCTTTTCAGTGAAGAAATTCCATTCATGCACACTGGCAGTAATTTTCCATATTTTTCTTCTCCGCAACTGGGAAAAAACCAGGAGCTAGAAACATTTAAAGATTTACCAGAGTGCGTGGGAATAGCAAATACTTCAAGAAAATGATGTCAGAAATGCCTGAGCTAGATGCAGATGTGATGGAGTGAAATTCTCCAGCCTATGTTAGGGAAAAGGTCAGGATAGGGGATTAAGAAGGGCTCCTTCAGCATTAAATTATATCTTCCACATGTGTGGAAGTGATGAGAGTCAGGACAACGCTCTGCTGGCAAGAGTGAATTTCCTGGTTGGGGCTCAGCTGCTGCAACTGCAGCTGCAGGAGAGCCCAGTAAGGATAAATCCCTTTAATCCCTTGGAAATCTTAAAATTTACCCTGATGAAAACATCTCATAGGTGGTCTTGCTTCACAATATTTCAATTACAGAAAGTGGGGTTTTTTTTCCATTGAAAACATTTCATTCTGTGGTATTATCCTTGTTTTATTACAAATATATCTGAAACCTCAACTCCAGTGTTTTGCTTGATGATAAGGTGACGCTCCATTGAATTTGGGGTGTTCTTCCCCCCCTTTTTTGGAGCTGTGAATGAACCACAAGCCTCTCCCCTACCCTCCATGGGTGAGACAAAGTTGCTCAGCAAAAGAGAAAGTGAATAGATGGAATTTGGAAAGTGGGCTGTGGCTTGAAAATTGATATTTAGTTGAACTAAGGGGGAAAAAAACCAACAAAACCCCCCACAAACAAACAAACAAAAAACCCCACAGAACAAAAAAGCCCCAGAATATTGGAAGGATCACAAGGTACCATAAAGGAATCTCAGAATCCAGGTGGACAGGTGGATGCTGACACACAGAGGTGTGAGGAAGGGAGGAGAAAATCCATGCTGAGGGCTGGTGGGGTGTTCTGGCCAGCACCCCTTGTGTGCAATCTACCCATGGAAATCACTCCTGCATCCATCCCTGATCCTTCTGCTTCCTTTGGAGCCCTGCAGCCTCGGCCCTCTCTGTATTTAAGAGCTTAATTCCTGTTTTTTTCCAAGGGATAGGAAGTGCTAAAAGTCTCTGTGAGCTGTTTTGATCTCTCCACCCTGTAACTGTGGGAATGTGGCAGGGAGGTGAACCCATGGAGGACTCGGCACCCTCCTGGGGAGCCCCAAAAGGCAGGAAAGGCCTCTGCCTTGCTTTTATCATCCCAGCCTTCTCCAGCTCTCTCCATCCCTCTGTCCTCTTTGGCCTGACCTGCTGCAATGAATTATTCAGGCACGAAGCAGTTGCTATAGGGCCTGTCCTGAATAACAACAGTGGTTATTTTTATCCCTAACTCTTGTTACCTTGCAGGCAGGAGTGATGGGGCCCTGCCAGCTCCCAGCAGGAGGAAAACCACAGTGATCCATGGGCTGGGATTCATTCTGACCACTTAAATATAGGTGAGATCTTGTGCAATCCACATATAGGTGTCTGAATCCCACTCTGGCACCGCTCTGTGCTGTGCTCACGGGGTGCTTTGCATCCATATTTTATTTTTCCATCTATATTTTATCTGCAGTGGAGCACACAGGCTGTGTCCATGGCTGGATTTATTAGTCTGTCTGCTGCAGGAAGAGGAAAACTGTCCCAGAGGTGAAATCTTATGGCAGGTTCTGCCAATTTAAATAGGATAAATCATATTTCGTTCGGGGACTTACACAGGCTGATTCCTCCAGCCAGTTTATATCCTCATGGCTGGTGTGCCTGGTTAAATATCTTTATATTATCTATCTACATCTATATCTATATCTATATCTATATCTATATCTATATCTATATCTATATCTATATCTATATCTATATTTAATATCATTATATTATCTTTATATATAAATATAATAGATAATATAAATATATAAAATACATAATATAAATATATATATAATAAAAAATCTTTATCTACATATCTCTCTATCTCTGTGGCAGGGGCAAAGTTTTTCTCTGTTCACTCTTCTTTATGCTTCCTCCACTCATGAAAACAAGGAATCTCCAGGAAATCAGGGGGAAGGGGTAGAGCTGAGGAGCATCTGTAGGGAAATAGGTGCTGCTGAGTGTGCACAGGTGGGGAGGGTATTCCAGCTGCAGGGAGCATCTCTGGAGCTAGGAGAGAAACTTGGGACATGAAGGGGGAAAAAATAGGGAAAATGAAAAGCAAAAGGAAAATAAAAAGAAAAAGGAAAAGAAAAAGGAAAAGAAAAAGGAAAGGAGGGAAAAAAGAAAAATGAAAAAAGAAAAAAACAAAACAGCAAGAAAGCACAAGATCCTTCATTCCTGCCAACCTGCCAGACTTAATAATCCATGAAATTATTCCAGGGAAGGGCCCAAAGGCCTAAAAGAGAAACTCTTGATCTTTCACTTTGATTCAAAACAACATGAAAAAAAATTACTCATAAGTGGGACAAATACCCAGGACTTGAGCCACACATATCCTGAACTGGCCACAGTGTTACCAGCAACATTTCCAAGGATCGACCTGATCCAGGCACACAAAGAGAAAATGGGAAATAGGGCAGAGGCTGTTTCCTGCTCCTCTTCCGAAGCACGAATCGCAGCTGCTCCCTCCGGAGAGGTCAGGCACTGGGAATGTTGTGCCTCAGCGTTTGCACAGCCCAACAGACCCTGGGTGAATATTTATTTCCAGTATTTCCCTGGATAAACTGCTGTTAGCTCCAGTATCCAGGGAACATGCCAAGCTTCGGTGCCCAGTATGCCCTGCTGATTGAAATATTTTTGTCAAGCTTTTTATTCTTTTTCTATTTTTAAACAGAGTTTAGATAAAGATTTTTAAGGGATACCAACATGCTGTTTTAAGGGGGAGCAGAGGTTTCCCTGTGCCCAGCAGGCACCTATCTCCACTTCTCCTTTGATTTCTGCCTACAAAAACCTCTCAGAAGACTTAATGGGGCCTTGGAAAAAGGAGGGAGAGGGACTTTATACATGAGCAGATAGTGATGGAACAAAGGGTGCCCACTGACAAAGGGCAGGTTTAAATTAGATTTTGGGAAGAAATTCTTGGCTGGGAGGGTGGTGAGGCCCTGGCACAGGTTGCCCAGAGAAGTTGTGGCTGCCCCATCCCTGGAAGTGTTCAAGGCCAGGTTGGACAGGGCTTGGAGCAACCTAAGATAGTGGGAGGTGGCCCTGCAGGGGGTTGGAATGGGATGAGCTTCTAAGTTTCCTTCCAACCCAAACCATTCTGTGATTCTAAGACACACCCAAAATCACCTTTGTAATTACGAATACCACAGGACTTGTCGCTTTTAGGAGTTCATCCCCAAGCTCCTGGAGTCACATCGGGCCGTGTTAAGGAGAAAAGAGACCCCCACGCAGCCCGTATGGGGAAAAGACACCCGGAAATGGCGCTCTCCAAAATATATTACTAAAAAACCCGCCAAAACCTATTTTTTGTTGGGGTTTTATTTGTTTGTTTGTTATTTTCTTACTTTTTTTTTTGTTTGTTTTGTTTTGTTGTTGTTTTCGGGTTAGCGCTTTTTCTATTTTATTTTTTTTCTTAAATAAAGTAGCATTTTCAGGCGGTCTGTAACTTCCAAAAGCAGGGGCCGGATCCTCAGGATCCTCCCGGTTGCCCCGGTCCCAGTTCCCCCGCCCCGAACCGCGGGACACCGCGGCCCCTCGTCCCGCCCCTCCACTCTCTGATAGGATGCAGCTCCTGTCCATCACTCCCCTACGGACTCTTCCGCTGTCCCATTGGCTGGTGCGTGGCGGTGCCGACCAATCAGCAGCGCCGCGGGGCGGATTTCCCGCGTGGTGGCGGGAAAGGGTCCCTGTTTGGCGCCAAAGGGGAGCGCGGCGCCTGCAAGGGGGGGTGAAGATCGGGGCTCTCCCATTGCGGGGTAGGATCGCGGCGCTGCGGGGCCAGTCCGGCTCCCTTGGGCTATCAACGCCTTCCCCTGTAGCAGCGGCAGCAGCAGAAGCGGCGGCGGCGAGATCTCCCCCCGAGCGGCCACAGCATGGCGGCGCCGGCGGGCGGGCTGGAGGATGCGGAGCTGCGCGAGGCGCAGCGCGACTACCTCGATTTCCTGGATGATGAGGTGAGACGAACTGGGAGACGCGGGTGCTGCATCCCCTCTGTGCCCTCTAGGGCTGGGAACCGCCTGGTCTGTGTGCCCGCCCTCCCCCCCCCCCCCCCCCATATGTACCCCTCGGGGGTGGGGAACACCTGGTCCCTTTGCTTCCACCTATAGACTCCCCCAGCATCAGGGAGCACCTGGTCCCTTTGCCCCTTGAACCCCTGAGACTGGGCAGCGCTTAGTCTCAATGCTCTCCCCGCCCACAATATGTACCCCTCGGGGGTGGGGAACACCTGGCCCCTCTATAGACCCCCCCCAGCATTAGGGAGCACCTGGTTCCTATGCCTCTTCCAATATGTGGTCCCGGGGATGGGGAGCACCTGGTCCCTATGCCCCCCCACCCCCTTGAATCCTCGGGGTTGGGAAGCACTTGGTACCTCTGCCCCCCGACCCCCTTGAACCCCTGAGACTGGGCAGCACTTGGTCCCTGTGACCCCCCCCCCCCCCCCCAATATGTACCCCCGGGGGGGTTAGAGAGTACCTAGTCCCTATGTACCTATCCCTCCCCCCCAAATATGTCCCCTCGGTGTTGGAGAGCATTTGGTCCCTGTGCCCCTCACCCTCCCCTTCTTCCTTCCTGGGAGTTGGGCAGTATCTGGTCCCTGTGCCCCCCCTTCATCCCCACATGAACCTCCGGAGGTGAGGGATCACTTGGTCCCTGTGTTGCCCTGTCAGGGAATAAAGGGAGTCAAGCTGTGCAGGAATCACTCCTGGGGGGTGTCTCACACAGGTGGGAATGCAAAATGAGTTGTTTTTTTGTGTGTCTTTCCCCCGCTGCCACTTGCAGGAAGACCAAGGGATTTACCAAGGCAAGGTCCGGGACATGATCAGTGACAACCAGTGCCGGCTCCTCGTCAACATCAACGACCTGCGGCGGAAGAACGAGAGGAGAGCCAACAGGTGGGGGTGGGCAGGGGGGGCACCTACCTGAGAGGTAGCTCCAGCTCTGGTTTTGCAGGTCCATTGTGGCAGGGAAGGGCCAAACTTTGTCCTATGCACCAGATCCTATGGAAAAGGTCCACCTGCTCTTTTCCTCCACGAGACACATCCCTTCCAAGCTTGTAAACTTAGAATTTTGGCAAAAGGCTTTTGCAGCAAACTGGAGGTGGTTATATGATATAAATCATGGAATGACTGGGGTTGGGACATTAAAGCTCATCTGGTTCCAACCTCCCTGCCATGGGCAGGGACACCTTCTACTAGACCAGGTTGGTTAGACCCAGTCCAACCTGGCCTTGGACACTTCCAGGATTGGGGCAGCCACAATTTCTCTGGGCAACCTTTCCGGGGCATCACCACCCTCCCAGGGAAGAATTTCTTCCCAATATCCCATGTAACCCTGTCCTATCTCAGTGGGAAGCCATTCCCTCTTATTCTGTCCCTCCAGGCCCTTGTCCAAAGTTCTTCTCCACCTCCCTTGGAGCCCCTTTAGGCACTGTAAGGGGCTCTAAGGTCTCCTTGGAGCCTTCTCTTCTCTAGGCAGGACACCCACAGCTCCCTCAGCCTTGTTTAGGATGCTTCGGGATATTTTTGATCAGGCTTGCCCACGGGACATGTGAAATTTCCCAGATGTGCTTGGATTTGTTCATCTTCTGAATGTGGTGCCAGTGGACCTCACGCAGAGCTGTGATGGACTTTAAGGTGCTTCCCTACTTCTGGAGCACGCGGGGGAAATGGGACAAGTGCTGAGGAGGAGGGCAGGAGGGGCTGATCCATCTGCATTGTCACCTCCCTGTGTTGCAGGCTCCTGAGCCATGCCTTTGAGGAGCTGATGGCCTTCCAGCGGGCCCTGAAGGATTTCGTTGCCTCCGTGGACGCCACCTACGCCAAGCAGTACGAGGACTTCTACATCGGGCTGGAGGGCAGCTTTGGCTCCAAGCACGTGTCCCCACGGACACTGACGGCCTCTTTCCTCAGCTGCATCGTCTGCGTGGAGGGCATCGTGACAAAGTGTGAGACTGGGGGGACAACCCAGGGCTGGAGGGACCAGGTGTTTGCTGTGGAAGAGCTGGAGCCCTCCAGGAGTCGTGGTGTGGAGAGGGGCTTTTGAGAAGGACGTGGAGTGACAGGACAAGGGGGGGATGGCTTTATACTGAAAGAGGGTAGATTTGGATTGGATCTTAGGAAGAAATTCTTCCCTTTGAGGGTGGCGAGGCCTTTGCCCAGAGGTCTTTCGGGTCCCCTCCAACCCAAGCCTTCTGTGATTCTGCGTCCTGGCAGTCTGGGCCAGGGAACAGGGGGCTTGGCAGAAGGTCGTGGGTGTTGGGTTGGTCTTTGAGCTCAGCAAATCCTGTCCATGGTTGACAGGGGATTGTGACCCATGTGCAGTTTAGTGTTGGAGATTCCGCTGAGGACTCTCTGCTGACAGAAGGGAGGGACATCCCAGCCTCTGACTCCTCTGTTTTCCAACCTCAGGCTCTCTGGTTCGTCCAAAGATCGTCCGGAGTGTCCATTATTGCCCTGCCACCAAGAAGACAATTGAGCGCCGATACACGGACATGACCTCCCTGGATGCCTTCCCATCCAGTGCCATCTACCCTACAAAGGTGAGGGGAATTAGCCTTGTGGGAAGCATCAGCAGGTTCCTCTAGGGAGAATGTGTCAGCTGGTAAAGCCCAGCCTTCAGTCCTGCTAAAACAGCCCTTTCCAGCAGTCATGTGCGTGTTGGGTGATGCCTGTCTTCCTCCTGCTTACCTGACTCACTTCTTCTCCCTGTGTTCCTGAAAAGTGGTGCTAATATTTTTATTGGGGTTCCTGCTTTTTAGGATGAAGAGAACAACCCCCTGGAGACAGAGTTTGGCCTCTCAGTCTACAAGGACCACCAGACCATCACCATCCAGGAGATGCCCGAGAAGGCCCCGGCGGGGCAGCTGCCACGCTCAGTGGATGTGGTTCTGGATGATGACCTGGTGGACAAAGTGAAGCCTGGGGACCGTATCCAGGTGGTGGGGACATACCGCTGCCTGCCAGGGAAGAAAGGGGGATACACCTCAGGGACTTTCAGGTGAGCCTTCTTTGGGCTTCAGCCCTCCCACTCTGTTTGGTCAGGTCACATCTCTGGAAGGTGAGACCTAGGACAGCCAGGTGGCCATCCCTGAGCTGGGGCAAATGGTGGCTTGAATCACTTGGGAATGGTTTGCACCTTGATCCTTGAGCATCAGCCTCAGAATCACAGAATATTCTGCATTGGAAGAGACCCACGAGGATCACTGAGTCCAGCTCCTGGCCCTGCACAGGACAGGCCTAACAATCCCACCAGGAGTGTTGACCAAACACTTCTTGAGCTCTGGCTTAGGGCCACGGCTTAGGGCAATGACCACTGCCCTGGGAAGCCTGTTCCATGCCCAACCTCTCTCTGGGTGAAGAATCTTTTCCCAGTATCCAGCCTAAACCTCCCCTGACAAAGCTCCAGCCATTCTCTCAAGTCCTGTCACTGGCCACAGAGCAGAGGTCAGTGCCTGCCCCTTGGCTGCCCAGTTGTGAGGAAGCTGCAGCCCGTGATGAGGTCTCCCCTCACAGTGTGTAGCTGTGACTTCCAGCTGTGCCCAGAGGGGGTTGGATGCTCTTAAAGATGCTTCTCTAGTGGCACAGCAGTCAGATCGAGGGGGCTACAGCTCTTGAAGCTTCCCACCCCCCTCCAGGGCTTCCTAGAGCAAGTGGAAGTTCTCTGGGGTCTTTCTGGGGTTTGCAGACCTGACCACAGCTGTGTCCCTTCTCCAGGACTATCCTCATCGCCTGCCACGTGAAGCAGATGAGCAAAGACGTGCGGCCTCTGTACTCTGCTGCTGATGTGGCCAAGATCAAGAGATTCAGCAAGAGCCGCTCCAAGGTATTTGGGTCTCACATCTGGAAGGCAGGCTTGTGTCTGGGCATGAAGTTTTGGCCAGAGCAGCTTGGCATGTGGCTAAGGAGGGTGTTGGGTTGCAAGTAACTCTTGAACCCTCTTGGCAACGTTGCTGCATTTTCCAACTTGTTTTCTTTGAGTTTTCTGCTCAGGCTGTGATCAGATCTTGTTGTTTTTGTTGCTACTTCTGTGCTGCTAGCAGGGCAGAGCATCCTTCCTACTGGCAGCTCTGCTGTGTCATGACCCTGCCAGCTGGTTTCCAGGGAATTTCCGCTGCAGGAGAAGCCCCTCTTTCTACTTCAAACCCCAAACCAGAGCAAG
This sequence comes from Manacus candei, assembly GCF_025592945.1. Lineage (NCBI taxonomy): Eukaryota > Metazoa > Chordata > Aves > Passeriformes > Pipridae > Manacus > Manacus candei. The sequence continues at coordinate 6,899,963 of NW_026138055.1, read as the reverse complement.
ATACTACCCCAGCCTAGTCTTATGCTCAGAGCTTTGCTCTACAGTGTGTAGAGGAGCAATTGTTGCTCTCACTGCTTTCAGTGCTTGCTTGGGTGACAGAGACGGGATGATCCAGGACTTCAGAAGAGTCCCACTGAAAGAAAACTCTGGCTAAAGGTCTTCTCCTTTCTAAATAGTTTGCATCCGTGTGGCTCTGCGATAGGAATAAGCTGAAATTTGGGCTGAAATGTTCTATTGAAGTATTGCTTTGTTCTTACCTGCTGCAGTCCGTGTGATGGGCCATGCTTTGCCTCTTCTGCCTTAGGATATCTTTGACCAGTTGGCCAGATCTCTGGCTCCCAGCATCCATGGGCACGAGTACATCAAGAAGGCCATTCTCTGCATGCTGCTTGGAGGGGTGGAGAAGATCCTGGAGAACGGGAGCCGCATCCGAGGAGACATCAACATCTTGCTGATAGGTCTGGAAGGGCTGGGCAAAGGCACCCTTGGTTGGTGTCAGGGGGTGGGATGAAGGGACATTTCTAAGACTTAGTTTCATGGAGTAACTGGGGTTAGACAGGACCTCTGGAGGTTGCAGGTCTGGAGCCCTCAGCGCAAGAAGGTTGTGGACTGTTAGAATGGGTCCAGAGGAGGCCACAGAGATGCTCCCAGGGCTGGAGCCCCTCTGCTCTGGAGACAGGCTAGGAGAACTGGGGGTGTTCGGCCTGGAGAAAAGAAGGCTTTAGGGAGAGGTTAGAGCCCCTTCCAGAGCCTAAAGGGGCTCCAAAAGAGCTGGAGAGGGACTTTGGACAAGGGCCTGGAGGGACAGGACAAGGGGGTATGGCTTTAAGCCGAAGAAGGACAGATTTAGATGAGATGTTGGGAAGGAACTGTTGGCTGTGAGGGTGGTGAGGCCCTGACCCCGGTTGCCCAGAGAAGCTGTGGCTGCCCCATCCCTGGAAGTGTTCAAGGCCAGATTAGACAGGGCTTGGAGCAGCCTGGTGCAGTAGAAGGTGTCCCTGCCCACGGCAGGGTTTGGAACTGGATGATCTTTAAAGTCTCTTCCAACCCAAACCATTTTGTGATTATAGAGGGTCCCACAACCTCTGTGGGCCACTATCCCAGTGTTGCCCACCCTTAAGGACATTTCTTCTACCATCCAGTCAGAATTTCTTGTGTTCCAAGCTGTCCCCCTGGCCTCTTGACCCATCACTATCACCTCTCAAAATTCTGCCTCCATCTTCTATATTTCCTCCCATCCTCTTGATGATGGCAAGAAAACCATCCGTTACCTTATTTTCTGAAGAGTGAACAAACCCCCTTCTGTCCCCTTTTCACTCCACCCGCCCGTGCTCTGAGCACCCCCAAACTAGACATGGCATCCAGGTGACATTCAGTTGTTATCTGGGTGATTATGTGGTTGTTAAAGGTGCTGTTCTCCGTTTCAGGAGACCCTTCTGTGGCCAAGTCCCAGCTGCTGCGGTACGTGCTCAGCACAGCACCCCGGGCCATCCCCACCACGGGCAGGGGCTCCTCCGGCGTTGGCCTGACTGCTGCTGTCACCACGGACCCTGAGACCGGTGAGGAGCATCAGGGTGGTGCTTATTACCACCTGGGAGGGACTCTGTGAGATCCAGGGCTGCTGTTCTCCATGATCTGGGAGGTCTTTTCCAACTTGAGTGATTTTTATAATGTTCGTTCTGCAGTGACACTTGTAGGACTTGCTCCACCCGGAAGCTTTATGGTGATGGTTGTGGTGTTTTGGGATATTTTCTCCACCTCTATTAGGTGGTGGTCTTCTTTACTCCTCTTCTACTTCGTGTCTCCCATGTCATGGCTAGCAGCAGCCTGGAATTTTTCCTTCTTGTGGCCTTACTCCTTATCCTAAGTGTCCTTTGTGCTGTCAAGTTGGGCAGGAGATAGGCAACCCTGAAGGTTGTTCCTTGAGGCTTACCCTCATCCCAAGGGTGGATGGGGATGGCAAGGCGGGTGTGTAGGGGCTGCTGGATGGCGACTGACCCTCCTTTCTCCCGCCCCATCCCAGGTGAGCGGCGCCTGGAGGCGGGAGCCATGGTGTTGGCCGACCGGGGCGTGGTGTGCATCGATGAGTTCGACAAGATGTCCGACATCGACCGCACGGCCATCCACGAGGTGATGGAGCAGGGCCGTGTCACCATCGCCAAGGCCGGGATCCAGGCCCGGCTCAACTCCCGCTGCAGCGTCCTGGCCGCTGCCAACCCCGTCTACGGCCGGGTGAGTGCTGCTGTCAGTCCTCTCCCTGGGGCAGGATGCTGGGGGGAGGCAGCTGGGAAAACCCGGAAGATCGCCCAGACTGGTGACTCGGTTCTTACTGGGGTTGGGATCCATGGGACCTTGTCGGTTTGTTGTCTGTTTGTGCTCATGGCTCTCCTGGAGGGGAGAAGTCTCCTGGTTTGTCCCCTCATCTTGATTCTGCCTGGGTGTCTGGGGCAGGGCACTGGACCCTCATCCTGGTGATGAGTCTCAGTCTTGGTGTCTGATCTGGGATCATGAAAAATATTTGTTTTCCTTGGAAATGAGAGCTACAGCCGCCTTGCAGGATGGGGAAAAGCAGCTGTACTGCTGCAGCAGGCTGGCTTTGGTGTGGTGTCCAGCTGCCAGGACACCTATCCATCCCTTCAGGCCTGGCCAGAGGAGGTCCCTCCAGCCTCCCTGGCAGCCAGGACCGGCCCATGAGGGTCTCCTGTAACCCCTCACGTCCTTCCACAGTACGACCAGTACAAGACGCCCATGGAGAACATCGGCCTGCAGGACTCTCTGCTCTCCCGCTTCGACCTGCTCTTCATCGTACTGGACCAGATGGACCCCGAGCAGGACAGGGAGATCTCGGACCACGTCCTGCGGATGCACCGCTACCGCAACCCCAACGAGCAGGACGGGGATGGTGAGTCCCTTGTAACCTTGGCTCGCTCCTGTCTCCCTCCTTGGTGGGTTGTCACCCCTTGGTGGCGTCTCTTAGGGCTCAGCACCTCTGCCTCTGCAAGGGACTGGTTTTGGTGGCTTTTAGAATTTGTTCCAGAGACTAAAAGCCTGTTCTCTGTGACACTTCCCTCTCCAGCCATGCCTTTGGGCAGCGCTGTGGAGATCCTGGCCACGGATGACCCCGACTTCACGCAGGAGGAGGAGCAGGAGCTCCAGGTGTATGAGAAACACGATGACCTCCTGCACGGGCCCAACCGCCGCAAGTGAGTCCTTCATCCCACGTCCCTTGGGGCTCTCTGGGGGTTTCCAGCACTGTGGGTTCATGGGTTTGGCTTGAGTATCCAGGCAGTGACTGATTGCCGTTGCCAGCAGTGGTCCAGGGGGAGGTACGTGGGCAGGATGCCAAGGGAACCTTGCTCTGGGCTTGATCTCTTGTGCCAGGAAGGTGGGGAACATCTGGAGCTGAATTCCCTACACACCTAGATGCCCCTGAAGGGTGGGGAAAAAAGCGATTGGAAGGCCCATCCCCGCCTTGGAGAACGCAGGTGTACGTGTGTTCCCACAGGGAGAAGATCGTCAGCATGCAGTTCATGAGGAAGTACATCCATGTAGCCAAGATGATCAAACCCGTGCTGACCGAGGAGGCGGCGAGTTACATCGCGGAGGAGTATTCCCGCCTGCGCAGCCAGAGCCAGATGAACTCGGACATCGCCAGGGTGAGCCCTGGGAGCAGCTCCCTGCTGGGCCAGGAGGAGGGAAACTGAGGCACAGACTCCTCTGTGTCCTTTATGAGTGTTTCCCACCTTGGATGCTGTGGTGTGGGTCAGTCTCACAGAGACACCTCCCTCTCTCTCCTCAGACCTCCCCCATCACGGCCCGGACCCTGGAGACCCTGATCCGCCTCTCCACAGCCCATGCCAAGGCCAGGATGAACAAGACTGTGGATCTGCAGGATGCTGAGGCAGCTTTGGAGCTGGTGCAGTTCGCCTACTTCAAAAAGGTGAGGGAAAGGTGTCCCTCTGCTCCTGGGGGATCCTGGGGTTTTCATTGGAAAGGTTGGGCTTGGTGCAGGCTGAGCACCCTGGGCTGCTGGTGCGACCTTTCCTGGACATAATGTGGGATGAGGCCACCATGGTGGGATCTTGGATCCTTGGGTTTGGTCCCGTAAAAGCAACTTGAGTGGAAAACGGGGCTCAGTCCATCCTGCCTTTGCCACACAGGTGCTGGAGAAGGAGAAGAAGCGCAGAAAGCCGGTGGAGGAGGACTCAGAGACTGAGAAGGAGGAGGATGAGGAGTCACAGCCCAAGGAGGAGCGCAGGACGAGGAGGTAGGAGCCAGAGCAAGGGAGGGATGTCATGCAAAGGGCATCAGCCCCTTCTGAGGTTGCCATGGGCAGTGCTGGTCTTGGGGGAATAATCCAGATTTTACTGAGCTAGGTGGATCGTCACTCCCAATTTGTAGTAGAGGGATATGATTATTTCATGGATAAGGAACTGACTGGATAGCCATGTCCAAAGATTTGAAGCACTGGCACAAGGTGCTCAGAAAAATCCCTGGAAATGTTCAAGGCCAGGTTGGATGGGGCTTGGAGCAGCCTGGTCTACTGGAAGGTGGCAGAATGTTGGAACGAGATGAGCTTTAATGTTCCTTCCAAGCCAAACCATTCTATGATTCCATAACAGCCACAACCCTTGGGACTGCTGCCAGCTGGGTCCTGTGCCATGGGCAAGGATCTGTGGCCAGAGGGTGGGTTACCTATGAGCCATAGCTACCCTGTGAGTTCCTGGACAGACACCTTCAGAAGCTCAGGGCGTGGGCTCCTGCACTCCATTTTTTCTGGGAGTTCAGCTGGAGCAGGGCTGACCTGTCCCCTCTCCCAGGAGGAAGAAGGCACGCACGGAAGGCGAAGAAGGCTCCTACGACCCCTACGACTTCAGTGACGCCGAGGAGGAGATGCCACAGGGTGAGTCCCTCGGGTTTTGGTGGCACGTGGCTCTTTAGGGTGCTGCTGCCTTGAGCCCTGGTGGGGCTGCACAGCCTGGGGAGCAGCAATGCTGCTGTTCCTGGGGTCCCTGGCATGGTGCAGCCACCATCCAGTGCCACAAATCCAGATAAACCTGTCTGTGTGGGACAGGGTTAGATGGGATATTGGGAAGAAAATCTTCCCTGTAAGGGTGGTGAGGCCCTGGCGCAGGTTACCCAGAGAAGCTGTGGCTGCCCCATCCCTGGAAGTGTTCAAGGCCAGGTTGGACAGGGCTTGGAGCAACGTGGTCTAGTGGAAGGTGCCCCTGCCCATGTCAGGGGATTGGAACGAGAGGATCTTTCAAGTCCCTTCCAACCCAAGATATTCCATAATTCTATTGCTGTTTAATTCTTTTCCACTCACTTCCAAAGTGCTGCAGAAATAGCAATATTGGGAGGCAGGTTGGTGTCACCCGCCCCATCCTGAGGCCAAGAGCTTTTGCTGTCTGGGTGCTTGGACACCAGGCAGGGTGAAGGTAAGTCTTCCTTCTGCTCCAGTTCAGGCACACACTCCGAAGACGCCCGAAGCCTCGGCCACTGGGGAAGAGAAGAAGGTGGAGTTGGCTGAGCCAAGGTGAGTGGGGGCTGGAAGAGGAGTCTACCCCTGCATGTCCACCCCCCTCAGTGGGTCCAAGCTGTTGTCCCATTGCTGGAGATGCATCTGTGGTGCTCCCAGCTCCAGTTTTGGCTTTCCTGCCGAGTGCTGCTTCTGGAATGGGGAAGGGCTGTGGCATCCTGGGCTGGGAAGGAGGGGAAAGACTTGTGTGTGGTCTCTAAGGCTGATTACTTCTCCTCTGACCAGGTTGAAAGCGTTCAAGGCTGCTCTCCTGGAGGTCTTCAAAGCTTCCCACGCCCAGTCTGTGGGTCTGAAGAATGTGATGGAGTCCATCAACCGCGACAACCCCGAGCCCTTCTCGCTGGCTGAGGTGAAGGGGGCCTTGGCCCACATGCAGGATGACAACCAGATCATGGTGTCTGATGACATTGTCTTCTTAATCTGAGCCTCTGGGTGGAAGATCCCAAGTTTTTGTGGACTCTCAGTCTGGAGACTCTCTGTGTTTGCCTTCAACTCTCTCCTGAAACCTTCATCTGGCTGAGCTGGACTTAGGGGAGCTCAAGTCTCTGCACTTCCTTTCTGTGCACTGCTGGCACAAAAGAAGAGCCAGGAGCTCTGGAAGCTGTTAACTGTCTTCAAAGTGGAGCATTTGGGAAGAGGCTTGTTTCTGCAAGGAGATGAAAGGAAAAACCTAAGAGCAAACTATCAATGTTCTTAATGTATTGTTTTTAGCTTTGGTGGCTTTTTGGTGGATTTTTTTTTTTTTAATGAAAAAATCTGGATTTAGGAATCCAACATTTAGTAGTGGTGGTGAGGAGCAATGTGAGAGCTCCACTACTAGTGAAGCTTTTATTTTTCCCTTTTCTTCCCCAATTACATAGGCTAGATCTGCTTGTCTCACAAGGAAAGATGCCTAATGCCTGTCTTGTTGGTTCTACTTTTCCCACCCATCTTGTGGAGGATGATTCCTAGTGCTGGAGGGACAGGTGTGGTCTGACCTGCTCCATTGCCCATGGTCAGCTTGATTTCCAGATTTCACAATCCTGGTGGGAGTTTTGCCCCCAGGGAAGGACATGGGTGTTCAGAGTTGCCCTAGGAATGTGTCCCTGGCACAGATGGGTTCCATCTCCAGCTGCTCCTCCTTTCAGCCTGGAATCATTCCCTGGGGATGGCTTTTAAGAAAAGCTGACTCTACAGTGAGACCAGTTTTACTGCTTGTGATCCAGTGCTGCTGAAGGTTTGGGATTTTTTTTTAATTTCTTTTTTCATCCTGGTGAGTTTGAGATGAAGCTTTGGAGAAGCCCCTGAACAGCACTGGCTGTTTGCTGTTGTCCCTGCCCATCCCCAGAAACCTGCACAGCTCATGTTCTCTTGTTTCTGGATGCCATAAATCTTAATTTGATAAATAAAAATGTTTATATTGTTTAATCCATGGCTCTCTGCTTACTTAGATTTAAAATACCCACTTGTGGGGATACAGCTGTGCACCCTTTTGGGGACCTGTGCTGCTCTGCAAAGCTTTCAGGCACCTGCCAGCCCATTTTGGCACAGGAATGGGCTTGGGAATGTCCATCCACCATGTGCCTTTGGCTTGGTGGACCAAATACATGCAGAAATTCCTGTGAGATGGGTGGGCAATAAATGTGGGCAGCTCCTGCCTCTGCCCACCTGGAGCTCTGCATCTTGGCAGCATCTCAGTGTCCGTGGGAAAGGGTTCCCTCATTTTTCTTCTGCAGACAGACCTGTTGAACTATAAAAGCTGGACTTTTGAGCTTCTCTCATCCAACACAACCATGACAGTGGGTTTGGAGGGGATTTTGTATGTTTGCAGCCTCCTAAAGATCTCTGATTGGATGTATTGTGCTTCCCCAGGGTGACCTCAGATCCACAGACAGTGTTTGGTCTCATAAAACTGCAGAGATTGGTGAAGGTGAGTAAAACACACAGATGGTCTCTGATGAAGACAGGCTGGGAGAGCTGGGGGTGTTCACCTGGAGAAGAGAAGGGTCCTGGGAGACCTTAGAGTCCCTTCCAGTGCCTAAAGGGACTCCAGGAGAGCTGGAGAGGGACTTTGGACAACAGCTTGGAGTGACAGGACAAGGGGGGATGGCTTCCCACTGCCAGAGGGGGGGTGAGATGGGGTATTGGGAGCAAGTTCTTCCTTGCGAGGGTGGTGAGGCCCTTGCCCAGGTTGTCCAGAGAAGCTGTGGCTGCCCCATCTCTGGAAGTGTTCAAAGCCAGGTTGGATGGGGATTGGAGCAACCTCAGATAGTGGAAGGTGTCCCTGCCTATGGCAGGGCTCCAAATGAGATGAACTTTAAGGTCCTTTCCAACACAAACCATTCCATGATTCTATGATTTGGTGTTTTTCCTGCCCTTACAGCTGGGGAACCGCTGAAACTGAATTTCCCAAGATAGGACACCAGGAGGAGCTCCAGGGCAGATAAATCTGCTTTATTTTATTAATCCCATAGCCTGGAGTGGTAGGATGTGGCTGCCTACCTCCCCCGGGTGCTGGTGGCCACCTCGGTCTATCCTGGAAACTTGGAAAGGGAGAGGGGCCTTTGGGGACCTGGGAAAAACAAACAACTCCCACAGGCAGAGAGGTTTGTGGGGATCAGCTGGATCTGACCAACAGCCTGAATCTGGGATACCACCAGAGAGATCATCCAGCTCCTGGATGCTCAGCCACATGGACATCTGCTGTATTTTTATATATATTATAAAAAAATATATATTATAAAAATGTATTTCAGTTTTGGGGCCTTCACGACAGGAAAGACATTGAGGGGCTGGAGTGTGTTCAGGGAAGGGAATGGAGCTGGGGAAGGGGCTGGAGCACCAGGAGCAACTGAGGGAGGTGGGGGGGTCTCAGCCTGAAGAAAAGAAGGCTCAGGGGGGACCTTCTCCCTCTCTGCAACTCCCTGACAGGAGGGGGGAGCCAGATGGGGGTTAGTCTTCTCCCAGGGAACAAGGTAATGCTTGTTATAATATTTATATAATATTATTTGCTATTATATTAAATTTACAGGCTTTGTTCTTACTGATGGGAGAAAAAAACCTAAAAATTCCATAGTGGATGAAAATGATGATGGGGTGTGTGACATTTTAAAAGAAAAGCAAGGAGAGAATAGAATGGAGGTTGTAATTCTAAGAAACCTGGCTTGAGTAATATCAGGGGCTCAATAGGGAAGATCCCTATTGAGGGAAGTGTGCAGCCTTTCTTGAGTGACATCAGGCTCGTTTTGATATTAAAGATCACAAGTAAGAAAAGTAACAGTTCAGGGAATCCAACAAAAACAACCAAAGAGTTTGGTCATGTGTGTTCCTTGTCACCTCCTTTCAAGTTGTGTCCCTAATAATTTCCCTGGTCTCGTCCCTTCTGCATGGGATGGAGAAGAGGAGCTACAGCTCTGGCCCTGACCCTTGTTTTGACCTGACATAAAGCCTGCCCATTGCTACCCTCATGCCTCACCCACCAGCCAGCCCATCTGTCCTGCCATGGGCTTGGTCCAGCACCCAGGACTTCCCTGGCACCTTATTTTATATAATCCTAGAATGATTTATGTGGGAAAGGACCTTAAAGCTCATCTAGTCTAACTGTCCCTGTCCAGTGGGCAGGGACACCTTCCACTATCCAAGCCCTGTCCAACCTGGCCTGGAACACTTCCAGGGATGGGGCAGCCACAGCTTCTCTGGGCAACTTTTGTCAGGGCCTTGCCACCCTCACAGACAAGATTTTCTTCCTAATATCTAACCTAACCCTTCCCTCTGGCAGTGGGAAGCCTTTCTACCTTGTCCTGTCCCTCCAAGCCCTTGTTGAAAGTCTCTCTTCAACTTTCTTGGAGCCCTTTTAAGCACTGGATGGGGCTCTAAGGTCTCCCTGGAGCCTTCTCCAGGCTGAACAACCCTAGATCTCCCACCCTGTCTCCATAGCAGAGGTGCTCCAGCCCTTAGAGCATCTTCATGGGCCTTGTCACATTGTACCTTAGTATTGTATTTCTCAAACCCTTAGTCCACCTCCTCTCTGCAGGGTTACTGATTCTAGAAATCAACCCTGCTGTTTATCTCTCTGCTGCAGGACAGGTGAACACAGACTGCAGGGATTAGGAGTGAATTCCCCACACCAGCACCATCAGCATCATGTAAGCCCTGCTTCCCACTCATCCCACAGCTCTGACCAAAGCATGATGAAGGCTCAGGGGGTGACAGCCGAAAATGAGGTTTGTCCTTGACCTGTGGAGGGAGCCCAGAGGTGCCACTGGTCCCCTCTGAGGTCCCACAGCTCTAACACAGAGCTGTGGTCACTGTTGTGCTGGAGCAACATTCCCATGCAGAGGTTTCCACTGGTGGTACCTGTGGCACACCTGGCAGCCCCATTTCCCCTCAAATTTTGGTATTTTCCATTCACATCCCTTGGCTCTGGTCTGCACTTGGCCATGAATCTTGCTGGTGTGATAAAGCCCTGTGAGCAGACCCTGCCCAGAGTAACTCCTGTGTGGATGTGATCGGTCAGAGCTCTAAACCAGAAGGTGATCTTGTGGTGTCACACGTCAGAAGGGTAAAACCTGAGGTGGCCAGAGAGGCAGGAGCAAGCTGCTGGAGTACAAGCCCTGCCCTGTGCTGCAGCCACCTCACCCTGAAATATTCATTCAATCCTGACATCTAGAGCTTTCAGAGGCTGCAATCCCAACCCTTTGCTGCTGCAGGCTACGGAAGGTCCTCTGAGCAACCTGATCTGGTGAAAGATGTCCCTGCCCCTGGCAGAGGCTTGGAATGAGGTGAGCTTTAAGGTCCCTTCCAACCTAAACTATTCTGTGATTCTGTAGTCGAAGCCCAACCTGAAATGAGGCATTTCTTATGCCTGAAGTGCTGTGAAAACTTGAACCTGCGTGCAACAAATCCTGCAGTGCAAACAGTGGGGTTTCCTTATAGTAACTCAAGAGTAGAAGAATTCTTTTAAGTGAAATAAAAATTTTATAGTTTATTTCCAAGTCCCAATCCCTGCTCCAAGGCTGTGATGTGTGGGGAGCGAACAGCTTTTTGAGATAACTATATATTCCTAATTTAAGGAAAAAATTCTTCCCTGTGGGGTTGGTGAGGCCCTGGCACAGGTTACCCAGAGAAGCTGTGGCAGCCCCATCCCTGGAAGTCTTCCAGGGCAGGTTGGATGGGTCTTGAAGCAACCTGGGCTAGTGGAAGGTGTCCCTGCCCAAGGCAGGAGGGTGGAACTAGATGATCTATAAGGTCCCTTCCAACCCAGACCATTCTGTGATTCCATGAATACGAGTATTTTTCCTCCCTTCTAATGATTCGTGTTCGGTGACCCCTTTCAATCAAATTTTCAGTGAACTTCAGTGAAAGACAAGTTCAATTATAGGAAATTTCGTGTCAAAGAGGGAATCCCTGCTGAATTTACAGGCTGCTGAAGGCACAAGTTGTAAGTGGAAAGTGGTGATGGGGGCTCATAACCTGGTGTTTGGCGTGACGACGTCATTGCTTCATCACAGGTAACAGTTTCCACTTAACCCTGTTCCTGCACAGTCCAACCCATTTTTCATGGCAATACCCTTTCCTTTCACGATGAGCATTCGGGGGAAAAAAAGGAGGTCAGATTCTGGGTTAAAAAAGGTGGATTTCTGGTAATTCTCCCCTCTTTTGGTCTTCAGTGCTCAGTGTCGGATCTCAGTAGATGTGCTGGTGAATACACAGAACAGTCAGAATAGGAACATGTGTCACAGGATTTGTGTTACTTCAGGTAAACATAGTAACCTGAAATGTGAAAAACTTATGTGAGAAGAGTCTCTGGTCTCTGAGCTGAGAGTTGATTCAGACCACAAAATCATGACAACATCCTGCAGTGATGTAAAGCATCAGTTGATGGAGATTTCTGATGGTATTATTCAGACCAGACTAGTCCCTTCTCACTGGAAAATTACACAGATTTGTAAGAGGATTCTGATTTTCTGTAGGACCGAAAATGTAATGAACCTGTTGATTTCCTGGAGGACTGAAAATGAATTGGGTTGAAGAGTCCTACACTTCAGTCCTCTGCTTCTAGCTGGGCTACATGGCTTTGGGAAACATTTCTCTCGGGGCTTTTCTCTGCAGAGACCTCTCAGATCATTGAGATCAGCCTTTGACCAATTCCCACCTTGTCAACCACACCAGAGCACTGAGTGCCACGTCCAGTCTTTCCTTGAACACCTCCAGGGATGGGGACTCCACCACTTCCCTGGGAAGCCCATTCCAATGTCTAATTACCCTTTTTGAGAAGAAATTCTTGCTAACGTAGAACCTAAACTTCCCCTGGCACAGCTTGAGACTATGTCCTCTTGTCCTGTCACATATTGCCTGGGAGCAGAGCCTGACCAGCACCTGGCTACACTCTCCTGTCAGGGAGTTGCAGAGAGGGAGAAGGTCCTCCCTGAGCCTCCTTTTCTCCAGGCTGAGCCCCTCTAGCTCCCTCAGCTGCCCCTGGTGCTCCAGCCCCTTCCCCAGCTCCATTCCCCACCATGAATGTCCAAGGAGTCCATCCAGGAGAAATGCTACTCCAAGGTCCACCCAGTTGGCAAGGTCAGAGAAGGGACAGGAAAGCAGCACTGATAGCATAGCTCAGGCAGGCACTGGAGTCAAAGCTGATCTGGAATGGGGGCCCTACTGATGGTGGTTGAGGCCATCAGGGGTGATCAGGGCCCTTACAGGGCCTTTCAAAGAGAGCAGAGCTTTTTGTGGAGCTCTCCAGAGCATGTCAACACAGAACCTTGGCAGTGAAAGGGAGAGACATCCCAGGTCCTGGTGCTCTGAGGTCTCCCAGGAGGAATTCCCTGTAGCTCCTATTCTTCCCCTGCTCCGTTCTTGCAAGACAGAGGGAACCCCAAGACCAGGTGGGGATGAATTGTGCAGCTGGGGCCAAGGGAAGTTAAATGGTGAAGTCCCACGTGCTGTCCTCATTTTGAAAGCCTTGCTGGGTGCCTGGCTTTGCAGCTTGCTCATCTCTGCCGTCTGGTTTGTGTGAGGCACGTGGAAGTGCATCCACACATGTGTTTGTGGTGAAAGAACATTATTATTAGAAAGAGGGGGTGGGAGGCAGTAAAAAAAAAACCTGCCTGAACAATTTTTTTTTTCTCTTTTTCTTTCCTTATCTCTTTATCTGCCTGAAGAAATAGTATTGGCTAATTTGGGATTCTGGTGGTAGTGTCTGCCCTCCCCTTTTTGGGGGTAGATGGAAGGAAGTGGGCTAGGAAATGAAATATTCAGCTCTTAACCTCAGGTCAGGTAAGGCAGCTGTGCTGCAATGGAAAGGGTGGTAGTGGCTGAACTTTGCTATAAAAAGGAGATCACAACTGTCTTTGAGACACAAGTAGGTGGAAGGGGCCTCAGAGAAGGAGAACTCTCGTGCCTTGTCACCCTGTGTATCCACCCAAAGCAACAGAGAGGTTGCCATGGCTTTTTCCAGCTACACTGCTGTGGTAAGTACTTACAGTTAATATAAGGGTTAAGAAATATTTTCTGCAAGAGAGAAAACAGTACAGGTCCTGTGATTTCTACAAGAAACCCTTTTGGTCCTGGTGGGAGCTGAATGGGATGCTGATTCCGTCTGATGCAGCTGTGTTTGATGTTTGAGTGACAAGGATATGGTGGACTATTTATGATTTATTTATCTCTTAGTTATCAGCACTTGGGGGAGACAGTCCTTTTCTCAGATAACATGCTATAAAAATTGCTGAAATTTCAGTGAATGTCCATGAATTTAAATTTCAACCTGAGTAGCATTTGCAGCACAATCAGCTCCTGTGATTTCCTTAAAGCCTCTTCATTTATTTTGTCTTCTTTTTGGGAGTTGGATTTGATGATCCTTGTGGGTCCCTTCCAACTCAGGATATTCTATGACTCTGTGAGTCACTAAAGCTCTCTCTACTGGAGATGGCCTGAGAATCTCAGATTTCCTTGGGAAAAGGGTTATTTCCAGCAGATGAGGGTGGCCAGTCTTTACTGTCCTGAGAAACTGGATTTCTTGCTGGATTTCTTGCTGGATTTCTAAGGCACAAGGTCAGCTCAGTCCTTACCCTCCTTTGTAGATCATAAGACAGTGCTGTGTGACTGTGGAGGAGGACCTTTTGCAGCTTGTTTGAGGGATGCTCTTCTTGGTGCAAAGCCAACTATGAATCAGAATTTAAATCAGATTTAAGCGCCTGTTCTGATGAGTTTTATTTGCGGTGTTGTGCTGTTTGTTCATGCTGGCCCGTCTCACCCAAATATAAGTATGAAGATAGTCCATTGATAGTCCAGTCAAGTCAAGACTTGGCTTTTTCTGCTCTGCCTTTCTTGCCTGGACAGAACTAAGACAACTTTCCTCTCTCTCAGTTCAGATCACTGGTTTTGGTGCTGCTTCTAGCACTCACTGTAAGTTCCAGAAAGGCCAGTGCCTCTGTGAGGCTGAGTGAAGATTGCCTGAACCAAAAGGATCTCAAATTCCCCACAGCAGTGGAAGTCAACATTCGTATCAGCAAGTCACATCATGCCTTTAGGATGGTCCATGATGTCAGGAACCGATCTCTCGCTCCTTGGGATTACAGGTAAACTGTTTACTTGTTATCTAAATTGTGATGTCTGTGTACAAAGAGGATTTTTTTGGGGTAAACGATGGCTGTTTCTCAGCATATGCCCAGAGTCCTGTAAATATTGCAAACACTTCTTGACATATGGTGATTTTTGATGTTGTGTGAGATTTCTCCAAGACCAACTGAAGTGCAAAGGGACTTCACTGGAAAGGTTTCTAATCATCCTGTCAGCCTGTGTCAATCACAGAACCCTTTAGGTTGGAAAATACCTCTAAGATCATCAAGTCCAACCATTCCCCCAGCACTGCCAGAGCCACCACTAAACCATGTCCCCAAGTATCACATCTATACAGCTTTTAAACCCCTTCAGGGATGGTGATTCCACAACTGCTCTGGGCAGCTGTGCCAGGGCTGGTCAACCCTTTTGGGGAAGAAATTTTTCCTTATATCCAATCTAAACCGCTCCTGGCATCACTTGAGGCCTTTTCCTCTTGTCACGTGTTCCTTGGGAGCAGAGCCCAATCTCTACCTGGCTCCACCCTCCTGTCAGAGAGTCAGAGAGATAGAGAAGGTCCCCCCTGAGCCTCCTTTTCTCCAGGCTGAGCCCCCACCAGCTCCCTCAGCTGCTCCTGGTGCTCCAGATCCTTCCCCAGCTCTGCTTCCTTCCCTGGACATGCTCCAGCCCCTCAATGTCTCTCTTGTCTGAGTGGCCCAGAGCTGCCCCCAGCACTGGAGGTGCCCCAGCAGTGCCAGCACAGGGATGGGCAGTGCCCTGGCCCTGCTGCCACACTATTGCTGATACAGCTCAGGTGCCACTGGCCTTCTTGGCCACCTGGGCACACCTGGCTCATGTGCAGCCACTGTCAGCCAGCACCCTCATGTCCTTTTCCAGCTTTCCAGCCAATCTGCCTCTAGCCCATAGCACTGCATGGGGTTGAAATGATGATGAAAGTAATTATTCCTCTGGGAAAAGAATGATGTCAGTCCACTGTAATTCTAAATTTTCCAAACTGAAAGAAGTTTCTGAATTCTGAAATTAAAACCATTTAAAAAACCATTAAAAAAATGAATTGTGCAATTGCAATCAGTTCTGTATTTAACTCAGCTCCTCTCCATTCCCAATTCCCAAAGAACGATACAGCAGCGTTACCCTCCCAAAACTGATTCCATTTCTAGGAAATAATTCTAAAAAATGTTGAGGACAGGGAAATTATTTGGCCAGGTCTCATAGTGAGGATGCACAGGTGAACAGTAAGGTGCTTCCATGGAGATGAACAAGAAGATCCTGCCAACCCGTGCTGTGCAAAGACATAAATCCCTTTTTGTGTGCCCATCCCCAGGCTCGACAAGGATCCCAACCGCTTCCCCCAGGTGATTGCTGATGCCCAGTGCCGCCTCTCCGGCTGTGTGAGCCCCCTGGGGCAGGAGGACCACAGCCTCAACTCCGTCCCCATCAAGCAGGAGATCCTGGTCCTGCGGCGGGAGCAGCAGGGCTGCCGGCCCACCTACCGCCTGGAGAAGAAGGTCATCACCGTGGGCTGCACCTGTGTCACTCCAGTCATCCACCACCACTCCTAGGAGGAATTACTAGGGCAGGCCACACTGGGAAGAAGCAATAAATCCTACAGACACCCCTCTGGTGAGATCCCACAGTCGCCCACCGCGAATCCCAGGAATTCAACCTGACATTGCCCTTCCAAATCTGAACAAATTACCTCTTGAAATTACCTCATGATTCAGCTGTTGTTGCTTGATGGGTTTTAGAATGGGAATCGCCGGTAGCTGGTGATGGAGGGGAGGGAGAAGGATGGAGAAAAAGCTTTGTTTGTGACCCCAAGCAGTGAGAGGGTAAAGCAGTGCTTTTTTGAATTTATTTTTCATTGTAGTTTTTATCAGTCTGGTGAGTCAAAGGAGTTATATTTTCAAAAGTTGTCCGTGGCAGTAAGTTGCCCTAATGAATACATACCTAACAGCACTGCCATAAAAAATTCCTCCTCTAGCACCTTCTCCTTCCCTTACTCATCCCCTACCCCTTTCCCTTCTCTGGCCACCTCTGCTCACTAAGATATTATCTGTGTCAATCAAATATTTATAATTCTATTTATGTCTTCTATTTATGACTGTATTTATGGCTTTGTGTGTGCTCAGAGTACAAAAAAAAGGATAATTTTAACCTGTATTTATTCAATAACTTATCTACTGAATAAAAAATCATATTTTATTTAAAAAAAAATGTTTTGTGGTAGCTCAAAATGAAAGCAGACACAGAGAATGGGTTTGTGCTGCAGTAGCACCAAGAGATTTCAGCAAAGATCAGGCATTTTCCGGTACAGTGATATGAGTAAGAGTGAGCAGAAGAGAATTTGCGGCCTAAATAGATGAAAAGATGCAAAAAAAGAGGCTGAAAGGAGTAAAGGGAGGTTCTATAGGCAACACTGGGGGAGATGGCAATGGAGCCAGGTTCTCCAGACCTTGGGGATGGTCTCTGGGGATGGTGGGAAATGAGATGGGAGATATTACATTGCAAGGCTGCAGCTGGAATTTGGGAACCTGGTTCATGAGAACTGGGAAAGGCCTGTCCTATCATCTTCCAGACAAGAAGTCATCCTGACAAGCACCCTTCTCCACCAGCTGGATGGCTGGCTGAGCAGGAATGCAAGGAAATACAAGATGGCTTCATCTTTAGCCAGCTAAATAATAGGTGCTGGGATTGATGTGGTGGAAGAGGATCCCTCCCCATCAAGGGAACAAGGAATTGTACCTGCTGGGTAGGATTGTCTGCTGAGCTGGGATGTCCTACTTTAGGAAAGGAAGAATTGCCCTTTCTCTCCCTTAGCTGCACAAGGAGCAGAGACTGAAAGGACTCACTGTTCAGGAGCTGGACTCGATGCTCCTTGTGTGTCCCTTCCAACTCAGGATATTCTGTGATTCTATAACTATTTATTATTTTATCAAATTGCTGCAATGTTGCTTTTTTTTGACATTACTTCATCTTTTACCCAGAGCTGAGCCAGACTCTCAGACCTCTGACTTTGATTTCTGTTGGTGGAGGCTTTAAGCCTCTATTTCCTTTTCCCCCTGCATTTAAATCAGGGCAAACCTGTGTGAATGCATTCTCATATTTCATTTTGACTGCACAGAAACCACTTAAAATTAGATCCTCCCCAGAGTAGGTCAGGTGAGTTGTTGGGTCTAAACGACTCAAGGCCAGGTTGGACTCGACCTAGAGCAAGCTGGTCTAATGGAAAGTTTCCCTGCCCATGGCAAGGGGGTTTGGAACTAGATGATCTTTAAGGTCTCTTCTAACCCAAACCATTCTATGATTCTATGATTCTGTGATGATTCCTTTGGTGCTTTTCTGCTGAATCAGGTGTATTCTCTGCCCTGTGGGTCTCTGGGAGCTGGCTCGACAGTCCATTACAGTCTCACTCAGTTACAGGCATTTGTACTCATTTGTGGCAGCAGCTGTTTCGTTATGACCACCAAACTCACCATGCAGTGCAGAGCAAACCCCTGGAGGCGTTTTCTGCTCACTCTCGTGTATCACCAGCTCTGCTCTTACAGTAACCACTGACCAGGAAATCGTAACCTGGTTCTTGTTCCTGACCTATTTCTTTCCCTCTCAATAAACCCACCTCGTGGGGTTGTCCTCACTTGTTTTTCAGAGAGAAAACTACTCACTATCTCTCAATCATGATTGCTCTGATATTGCATGTCAAGGTTCATGGCAGCTGAATGGGTGTACTCTCCTGTGCTGATACTCCTAAATATCCATCACCTTACCCTAAAAGTCATCCTACCTGGATGAATGATGAAGTATCTAATTAAGAAAATACACAAGTAGCTAATTAAGGAAGTCTCACCTGTGGGTCATGAGGTTTTGCAGCCAGAGCTACCAACTGCAAACCACACACCTCTCAGGGAGGCATGTGGGGACTGTTTCTAAACAGAACGAGCATCGGCGGCTGTTTCCTTCTAATGGCATCATTCTTAGAGTGCAGCTGGTTGTAAACACGAGCCTGGTTATATTTAAGGTGCTGGCTTTCATTTCCAGCAATCTATTAATTTGAGGGCTGGAACTGGAATGATCTCTGAGGTGCCTTCCAACCCAAACCATTCTGTGATTCTGTGAATCTGAGAACACGGCAAATGAGTTTGTGCTTCTTGTAAACAGCACAGTCATATCACCACCGAGAGCGAGCACAGTTCACAGCTGAGGACCAGCCTTTGCTAAAGACTCTGCTGGTTTTATAACACTTCAGCAACAGATCCAGCCCCTGGTTGTCCAGTTGGGCATCTGTGGCTTTCGGTGTGGCTTACAGCAGCCTTCAGGGACTTGGCTCTTTCACCAGGAGGAGAAGACACATCTGTAGATGTAATAGCAGTGCCACAGTGTTTTCTTGTAACCTGCTGGGCTAAGCAACCTCCAGTCACAGGTTGGTATCTGAGCCTCATGGCCTTTCCTATCCCTTTCCTCTTCTGCTTGCCTCTCACTAATCTCCTTCCCGTGTCTCTTGCTCACTGCTCCCCTTGCTGTCCCTGTTCTGGCAGCTCAGGCAGGGATCCTGGTGTAGCAACTCCCATGGGATGCTGGTGCAGAGACCCCTGTATCAGCATGGGGGGCACAGCAGTGATCTCTGTTCAGGTAGATGCCTCCTCCCTGACTTGTGCTGTGACCTGTGGATGTATTGACCTGTAAGTGTGAGTCAGACTTCTTTGGATCCCTGACCACAGGGGTGTTCAAAGGGACTATGGACCAGGGCAGCCTGTTACACAGAAAACATTGCTTTTTAAAGTGTACAAAATTAAATATATAAAGAATGCAAAGGTTGCAACCCTAGACATTGAAACAACCCAAGAATTATTTGTGTTTGTGTTTGGTAAACCAGAAAAAAAGATTAATGGCTGGAAAACTCAGCAGTCGACATAGTTTATTCAGAGTTAGACCCTACAGAAGAAACTTTAAGGATATGAGCAATTTTCTGGTCAGTCCTGTGGCAATCTGTTGGTTGGTGCCAACAGGATGGGTATAGATGATGGGATGAATTTCTGTATCAGTTGCAAGTTCTGGAGATGGTCCAAGACACCAGACCAGAAACCTGCTCCCATGTCACCAGCAGGGGGTAAAACATGAGACTTGTTTTGATCTTCCCTGTGAGGGCAGTGAGACACTGGCCCAGATTGTCCAGAGAAGCTGTGGCTGCCCTATCCCTGGAAGTGTCCAAGGCCAGGCTGGAATGTGCTTGGAGCAACCTGGGATAGTGGAAGGTGTCCCTGCCCATGGCAGGGGGTTGGAATAAGTGATCTTTAAGGTTCCTTCCTATCCAAACCATTTTGTAATTCCACAGTCTCCTTTTGTCTCCACCCCCTTCTTCCTCTTACTTCTTTGATATTATTTTTAACTTTGTGCTTTAGGAGAATCAGGATGAGTGGGCTGAGCCTGCATTTTCTACAACACTGTTACATGACAGTGACAAAGAAAACCCAAACTTGCTTAAAATGTCTGTGATTGTCTGGCGCTACTTGGCAGAGTCAGAGCCATTGGTGGGGGCAGGACTGTGCTGGTGCTGGTTTTCAGGAGCTGAGAAGATGCCAGTCAGATTCAGCACCAGAAACAGACTATACCTTCTGCCATTTGGTGCTCACAAAGAGGAGTTCCAGGAGCTGGCCTTTGATGCTCCTTGTGGATCCCTTCCAGCTCAAGATATTCTATGACTAAAAACATTTTCCATCTTTTCTAATTATTCTCCCTTCTTCCAGGGCTAGATAGTGGTAGCAGGTTCAAATCCTCAGGTCCTCAGAGAAATCCCTTCCTGCTCTCTATGTAACTTTCTAGTTATTTATTATTCCTTCAGAAAAGTGGCGCAGCTTTTCCACCTTTTCTTGTAACTTCATCATCATCATCATGGTTAGGCTTCATGAACAAAGATTTGGGAAGGGCTCTTCCCACATTTGTTGCAAGCACGTGGGTGGCTAAAAAGGCCAATACGAGATAGACATGTCCAATTGCAAAAAGCACAGCAGAAAGACTCCTTAGGTGGTATATTCTGCAAGGCACGATTCTTTCTGTGTTGTCTTTTCTCCTCAAGGGTGATCCTGCGTGCGTTCTCAAAGGCATCAGCAGCGTTATAGGTGGTATGTCTCCAGACCTCCCGACTGGAGGCCAGAGTAGACCAGTTATGGTGATCAATATGGCCAAGGCTGAGATGTTTCTGAAACCTGTGTTCCTTGGCCTCCTTGCTGTTGAATCTGTATCACCTTTTACAAGCATCTGGTTTCTATCCAGATTGCTTTGATGAGTGGCAACGATGAGCCTGGTTTTCTGATCACTTGCTGCACAAATCCAATCTCAAACTGCCCTTTCTGCTGGGTTTTGCTCACAGGTTGCCAAGCAATCTGTTTGCCAAGACACTGCTGCTCAGGTTTTGCAGACTGACACAAAACTGAAACGGGGAGCAGTGGAAACTTTTATGTTGAAGAGGCTTTTGCAGCAATTTCCCTCCCCTCCCTCCAATGATGATATCATTTAAGGGCATCAAATTAGCAGAAATTTGCACCGCGACTCTTGAAAACAATAAGGAACAAACTTTACCTGTTGAACCTCAAACTGATAAGAGCTGTGCAAGGGTGAGAGAGGAGCCCTACCCTCCTCAGTCTCCTCTTGTGATCACTATTGATGGTAATCATGAATGTTTGCCCAGAAAAATAAGGACACTGATTAGGTGACCCATGGCAGGGGGCATCGGTTTGGGACTATTCTACATCTTTCCATCTGAATGCTGCAATGTGAGGGAAACTCTCTTGGCTCATGATGCCAGGAGCTGTGGGAGACCTTGCAGTAGGAAAGAAGGCAGTCCTCAGGCCCAATGAATCAACCCAATTGATCACCAATTAAACACTTCTGCAGGAGCAAGTGCAACACCCAAGCAGCTCGCGGAGGTCACCATGAATTTAGCACAAGGCCAAGTAAATAAGAAAGGGTTGTGTCCTCAGGCACAGATTTAGTGGGCTTGTAAAGGCTCCAAGGGAGAATGATGATCCTGGGAAGGGGGATTGGAGTATCTTTAATCAGGCCAGGCTGGACAGGGCTTGGAACAACCTGGTCTAGTGGAAGGTGTCCCTGCCCAGGGCAGGGTGGTTGGAACCAGATGATCTTTGAGGTTTCTTCCTACCCAAACTATTCCATGGTGATGACCTTTGCAGCCCATCAGCAGAAAGCTGTTGGTGTTTTGATGTTCCAGCTGCATCATCTCTTTCCGAGCTGGTTCTGCCTTTTTCCACCCAGTAGCTCTCTCAGCATTTCTAACCAGTCTCCATTACTCCAGCCCATGGCACATCACTCCCAGATAAGGAAAGGCTGGACTTCCTGTGATTTTAACTTTTAAAATTACTTGGGCTAATTGCAGACAATTTGCCAGAACTCCTTCTAGGAGTGGTAGGGCATGGAGAGATTATCTAATGGACAAGGCAGTCAGCTCGACTTCAATCTTCCCGGACTGATATTTACATAAATCCTTGAAAACCTCAAAGGATGAGTGTTCCTCAATGGTTTTTTGGTTTGGGTTTTTTTTTTTTGAAGTTTGTTCCCATGCTTGATATTCATGGGACTGTCAGCTGGGGTGAACTTCAGGACCTTTAGGAGACCTTAACGAAGAACAGCTGGAGATAAGGTCAGAAACAAGCTAAGTTAGGATCACATGTACTCCTAGATTCCTATGTGTGGGAAAGATTGTTAGAAGGTAACTAAAGGTGTGGACAGAAGTTAATTGCTGTGATTGCAGACACTGTGATCATGCAGAGTTAAAGAATGTTTCCTTGGCCCAGTGTTTATATAACAGATCAAGAGATAGTGTGGAACCTGTGGCTGTGCTGTGGGTTTAGGTTATAGGATGACCAACCTGATGGTGCCTGGAGTAGATTAGGGAAGGTTTAGGCTCAGTGAAACACTGAGGGGGAATAACCCCCAGCAGCAAAATTGGGATGATCCCATCTCCAGTTAGCTGGATCTGAAGAAGATGCTGTCACCTGAGAGGACCTTACCTCTCATTAGAGACTTGCACCCCTGAGCTCTGCATCTCTACAAGTTCTGTATTTGCTGCTGCACTTGCCAGTGGCATTTTGCCAGTGCCTGGGCAGGGTCACACCTCCCTGAGAAGGCAGCAAACAAAGCATCCGCATCTCCTCACGGCAACCTGCCCTCTGAAACGTGGAACATCTTCAGCTGAGCACTTTTAACCCAGCTGTGCTTTAAATAAACCCACTTGCCACGGCAGACACCCACCCACGCATCCCCACCACAACCACAGCAGAAGTGCTGTGTCAGGGTGCTCCACACTCGAAGCACTGTCTGCTGGCAGCAAACGTGTTGGAAGGACACGAGCGTGGAGAAAATCACGATTGCAATTAGCAAGGTGTGGTTAATTGCTTCCGTCACCCATCTGACTCACCTGTGCACTTTCCCTCGTGTGCCCAGGTAGTGACTCTGCTCCACAGAAAACGGTTTGAAATGGATTGGACTGAGATTCCCAGATAATGTTGGAGTAAAGTTAAAACTCAGCAGTGGAAACACTCTTGCTGTTTTAAGGGAGGGGGTTTCTTTCCCCCTAAAGAAGCATTTGAAGTGTTGTGTTGAACCCATTTTTATAAGTCCTTTTCCAGCTGGATAAGTAAGTGGATAACTGGGTAGCTACCCAGTAGTAAGTTTTTTTCACTTGTCTGTCCTTAATGTGAATCTCTTGGGTGTCACTTGATAAATCATTTTCTTCTGGGTATTTAAGTTTCTCTGTTGGTAAAATGGTGTCTTTCCTGGCTTTTGTCTGTGGGCTTTACATTCTACTGCAAAAGAGCTAGATGTTATTAAGAGAATTTTAGGTTTTAGTATCATGGAAATCTATTTTATGGTCATAATTGAGAGATTTCTTCCCTTAACAAAAAGACTTCTCTAGAAAGAAAACAGAATAACAAAAAGTTTTCCACTGCTTTTTTATTACACAAAAATCTAAATTAACATTATCTTAATACTTTAAAATAATACATTAGGATAATACATTATTATTATTTCCCCACCAGAATAAATAGATTTACATAAATAGACAATTCAAAGTGTAAAATACAAATGGGTAAAGAGATCTCACTATTTTTCAGCACGGCACATGGAGGCATCCGGATTCTGAATTCATAAAGTTCAAGAATTTTGGAGAAAACACATTAGGGTTTTTTTTAAAGCGAGACTCTTATGATTTTTAACGTATTCTGATGTATTCTAGCTAATCGTTGTAGCTTGATTTAGTTTCGTGGAGACTGAATCAGGGCCCTTCATCTTGATGCGAGGAGGTTTTCCATGGCTCTCTTGAGTGCCAGCTCCCTTCAAGCCTGGTGTTTCATCAAGGGAGTGACGCAGGTACAGCCCACAGTGATGAGTTTCTTCTCCAGCCTGAAGGATTGCTGGCAGCCCTTCTGCTCCCTCCGGAGGACGAGGATCTCCTGCTTGATGGGGACGGAGTTGAGGCCGTGGTCCAGCTCCCCATCAGAATTCAGGCACCTCAGGTAGCGGCAGTCGGCGTCCGCGATCGCCCGGGGGAAGCGGTTGTGGTCCTCATCGATCCTGGGATGGGACAGGAAAGGAAGTGTTAGAAATGGAAATGCTGCTCCAAAGGCAAGATAACCTGAGTAACTATGGGCTCCCGAACCTTTTCCTCCTGGGGTATATTGCCTACGAAGGGACAGGAGATCCCCCACTACTGTGGGTTTCTAAGAAATAGAGCGTAAGTAAGTAAAGAACTTGATGATCTTAGAGGTCTTTTCCAACCTTAATGATCCTATGATTCTAAATATTCAGGTTTTTGAGTGTAAGACAAGCATGCCAGGCTGCATGCAATTGCTCTTGCTTTAAGCAAGCACTGACTTTGAAAGACTAGTCATAAATGATTTGAGCTTCCCAACACCTCACTCTGACTAACGGACCTAAAACCCTCCAGCTCCCCCCTCAAAACATGATTTTATTAAACCACCATTGAATTTGGTGCAATATTAACTCTCTGAGGTATTTTTTATGATGTTTTAGGTAAAGAATGCTTTTGAAGACGAAGCTTGCCCCAATATACAAATAAATTAATTAAATTATAGAAGTAATTTGCTTTGACTTCTCTATATCGCCTAGGCCAGTTTTTTGCTCTGTGCTACTTTCTGTACTGGTTCTCTTTCAAAGAGGATCATGTGAACTGTGGGTACCCTTCTATTTCCAAAACCTCTCAGCAGTGAAGCACTGAACATAAAGATGTGGGCATGGCCTTGCCATTACTCATGACCAGGACACCCAGGGTACTTCCAGGCCTTGAGGATAGGGATCATACCTGTAATCCCATGGAGACAGAGAGCGGCTGCTCACATTAAGACTTGTTTTGGTGTCCTGGTTTGTGTTGCTGATGCTTATGTCGACTCTCATGGTTTGGGGGAATTTTGAATCTTTTTGGGTCGGACATTCAGGATAAGCTTGCTTGGAGAGGCTCTCTGGCTTGAGTCCAGGCTTGATCGCCTTCCCGAGGGGAGAAGTGCTGGCTGACAGCAGGGCCAGCAGCGTGAGGAGCAGTGACCTGAGCTGAAGAAAAGTGATGCATTTAGGACACAAGGCAGGTACAGCTTTGAAATTCATCCACAGTCAGCCTAACAGGTAATCAAAGCCTACACTGCTGGTTGGAGTAATTATGGAAAAATATATCGCATGACACACCCACTTCTACTTTCATTAACTGATTCTTACAGTGCTGACAGGTGTGATACACACCCAGTTGTAATTTGGTGATAAAAAAAAAAAAAGAAAATAATATAAGACAGGAGATTTCAGAAAGGACATAACAAGAAAAAGACATTCTAAGGTTGAGGTTTCAGTGTATTTCTTGACTCAAAATGCTGTAGTATCCCACGTCACAATATACTCGTACAGTCTCATTGCTCCCCCAACTAAAATTTTAGTTATTTTCAATTATTTATGGTTTAAACAAGCATTTTAAAGGCGGGTGCAGAGCCCTATCCCATCTATTCAAATTTAAACACGTCTCTGTCAAACTGGGGGCAAAAAATCCAGCAAGCAAGTTCTTACCAGAGAAGTACAAAGAGTTGGAGACATCTTCCTTTCTCCTCTTACTGTGTCTGATGCTTGTGCTGGGCTCTGCTGAGCTGAAGGTGTCTGGGCACATTTGCTGCTGGACCTTTTATAAGGGTTTCTGGGCTGTCCTAGATAACTTGGAGTAGGTGTTTTTTCCCAACCTTAACTGTGGTTTCTGACCATAACTTATATGAAAAAGTGTGTGCATATAGATTCCATTAACGCAGGTGGAAGACAGGATATGGGCTCACCCTTTCTAAGATCTGTAGATGATGTCACTCCTTCAGCCATGTCACTCAAGTGGCAACAAAACTAAATGATGACTTTAGAAAACCACCAAAAAAATTGGTACTCAGTGCAAATTCACAGGTGCAAAAGTACTCAATTTTAAATTGGGATGCTGTAGGTACCAAAACCAAATGCCACTTGCACAGGCTGGATCTGTTTGCTCCTAGGTCAGTCTGACGTGTTTTCATCCCAAATTGGGCAGATGTTGGACAGCTGACCACCATTCAGTTCTCTCAGATTCCTGCCATGGGCTGCAATATCCTGATATCTGAAGATCTATGTTCCTTCTCGAGCTCCTATTTTTTTCTCAAATTTCCGACTCTGAACTGGGCTATTTATATTCATGGTTACACCTCAGGTGTGATATCTCAGTTTTGATCAGAATGCTTTGTGATGGTGAGTTCTAAAATTCAGTCATTCTCCATACAGAGAAAAAAAAAAAAGAAGTGAACTTTGTTTTGAGCTTTCCACCTTTTAATTTTACTTTCATTTTACTTCTCTTGTGCTGAGACACAAGGCTTTGACCCTAAGGAAAGTGATTTGGGAAATGGGATAGAAGCAGTTAAACCTTCAGTTATTAATTTAGGAAGAGGACTGAGGGGTTCAAGAGAAACCTTGCAAAGGCTGTGAGATGCAGAATGACTCCTCTTGTAGGCAGGAAAACTGGAGAGAACTGCAGGAGCACCTCCTCCACGGTATATAGGTGATGGAATGCTGCATTCAAAAATATGGGGAGCTTAAATAACTTGGGTAGTGCAGCCCCAAGGTATTATGACTCCCTGTATCCCAGCCCCGTCTGCTGGGTGACAGTGATCAGTGATCCCATGTAGCTCTCAGTCTCACCCTGCTGTCTCTCCATCCTTTCCAAAACATATATTGCAGTTGTGGGGTACCCTACCAGGTTAGTATTATAACATGCGATATTTAGGAGAGTTTTAGAATAGATATTAGGAAGAAATTCTTCCCTGTGAGGGTGGTGAGACCCTGGCACAGGTTGCTCAGAGAAGCTGTGGCTGCCCCATCCCTGGAAGTGTCCAAGGTCCAGCTGAATGGGGCTTGGAGCAACGTGGGATAGTGGAAGGTGTCCCTGCCCATGGCAGGGGTTGGAACAAGACGATGTTTAAAGTCTCTTCCAACCCAAACCATTCTCTGATTCTAGGATTTACACCCACATGCTCAGGTGGACCAACTCCTTTTGACGTGGTGTGACTCAGGATCCCTTTCTCTCACCCAGGGTTGTTTTCCTAGATTTTCACAAAGATATTATAAGGGGATTGCAGACCAGAAGAGGTTGGACTGCTTCAGGTCTGTGTCCTCTTGCTGCTTTGGGTCATTGCTGTTGCTCTAGCTGATAGCAACTGCCTTGGGTTTTGTTTTGTGTTGTTCTGTTTTTCTTAGGCAGATGTCTTGCTGAGCCCCAAAGGTTCATTAAAAGCTGCAGGCTTGACCCTGAAAGAGACCTTGCCTGCAAGAAGGGATGTTTGTATTCGCTCCCCTCATCTGCTTTCAGGGATTTAAATCAATAGCTCTCCAGTCAGTATTTAGGTCACGGGAATTTATAGGATGCTCTGGAACAGGGTGCTTTTGTGGAGTCTTTCAGTATCCTTTGTTGAGAGCTCAGAGCTCTATGGTTTTGTCAGTCAGCAGCACAGCAGGGACGTGAAAAGTTTGGATAAAGCAATTACGTGTGGATGTGGCACTTGAGGACATGGTTTAGTGGTGGGCTTAACAGTGGGTTAATGACTGGACTTGATGATCCTAGAGGGCTTTCCCAACCTTAATGATTCTGTGATTTGTACCAGTCCAGGAACTGGAAACTTGATACCTCAAGAGAAGGGAGGCTCCAATCTCCCAGGCTGCAGCTTCCCAGGTAATGGTGATGATTGTAGTGAACTATGAGATGTAATAAACCAGGTACTGCCATCTTCTCCAATGAAATTCCTGGAGAATAGGTGGCTGATGGACACACACAAGGGTGTTGATCATGCTCCTAAGCTGAATTTCAGTGAGATTCTTGAAGGAGATTTATATTTTAGAAAGGTAGGGGGTGAACCTTCCAGTACCTGCAGGGAGAATACAAGAAAAATGAAGAGAGACTATTTACAAGGCCTGGAGTGACAGGACAAGGTGGAATGGCTTCAATCTGAAAGAGTGTAGGTTTAGATTGGATATTAAGAAAAAAATTCTTTGATGTGAGAGTGGTGAGACCCTGGTACAGGTTACCCAGAGAAGCTGTGGCTGCCCCATCCCTGGAACTGTTCAAGGACAGGATTTGGAGAAACCTGGCATAGTGGAAGGTGTCTGTGCTTGTGGCAGGGGGCTGGAATGAGATGGGAGCTTTAAGGTCCATTCCAACACAAACCATTCTATGATTCTATAATGTTGAGTCTGTCCTTCTCTAACATTTCTTTCTTAGGAAATCACTGCTATGACAGTGGGTTTCAAGTAGCTTGGATGTGCATTGTAAAGAAACACTCGGTGTAACAGCCTTGGTCTGCTGATCAGACATTCCCACAGCTTTAATTTTGGTGATATTTTTTAGATGAAAATTATGCAAATAAGGTGTGTTTTTTTACAATTGCTTAATGTTTATGAGTAAGTGCAAATTTTACTCTCCTTGTGCCATCCAGAGGAGGTTGTAAATAAGGGTAGAATTTAGTTTGCGGTTTCTGGGATCCCCATGACCTACATCCGCTCGTTTAAAAGATGCTGATGCTTCAGAACTTAAATGTGTAAGTTCAGTTTCCCTCTTCCACTTAGAGACCTACAGGTTAAAGGAAATGGTTCCCTCAGAAGGGGTTTTCTCTAATGCCGTTTACTGAAATATCCATTCAAAGTGGGTCAGATAAATTTTCAATTTTAGAAGCAAAAATGTTTTCGAAAGCCTGCAAGGCAGCAGAAGGTCACGTTCAACCAGCCTGACCCTAAATCCAGGCTTATCTACCCTAACTGTGTCAGTGGTTTGGGTTGCCTCTGCGCTCGAAAGGTGAATAGTTAAGCGTTTGAACACGGCTGACGTACCACGATGCTGCAATGGGGAAAAAAACCTTTCCATGACTTATTTTGAACTGCAAACGTATTTGTTTGCAATTGTCATAGGCGAGACGTGAGGGTCTGAGGATGAAATGTACTTTTGAAATGTTTCCAGCGGGTCTCAGTTATGCAAATGAAGCTTTCATATTTCTGGTACTAAGTTTTTTCCAAATTCCAAAGTAATTATTTTATAATTTTTGTTGGTCTGAAGTGAAAAAAAAAAAATTGGCATGATTTTCCCCGTGAGAATAGAATTTACTCAGTGGGATTTGTTTTATTCTGACATGTAACCCTCTCTTAGCTAGAGATCTGGAAACTGGGACAGCAACAAAAGCTTACTGAAAGAAAAAAAATTAAAGATTATCTAGAGCCTTTTGAAATGAAACCCTTCTCTTACCTCTGGTGAAAGCTTTCTTGAGATTAAGTTGCTATTTAAGTACTCTGCCCAGCTGAGATTTTTCAGGCTCCCAAATCTGAGTGTGTTGGTATTGATGGCACTTTCCCCCCTCAAATAGTGTCCTGGAAGCACAGAACGGTTTGGGTTTTGAGTTTTGGGTTTTGAGCCATTTTCTCACTACCCTCTGGATGCAACCATCCCAGTGTCCTCACTGAGCCTGCTGCAAATTAAAAGAGAACTGGCAGATATCTCCAAATACTTAGAACATTTTTTTTTCAATCTCTATCAGTTAAGTTTATGACATTTCTGGAAAATAAGAGGGGTTTTATTTACAAGTAGGAAGACACTTACTTATATTTTCTTGTTGAAGAGAATGAATTTTATTCCTTTTGAGTACATGTTCTTACAGATCCCTATAAATACATGCAACCATTGCATGACCCACTCTGCATTGTGGAGGTGATTTCTGTGAGATCAGTGACTAGACTGGGCCTCAGGCCAGTGGTGATCTGAGAAAAACTTGAAACAGGACTTGATGGGTCAAGGCTCTGAGCACCTGATTAAACACCAAAGTTTAATTCTAGTTTGGTTTATTTAAATCCTTCTCTGAGTAGATGGTTGGATCAGAGACATCCAGAGGTTCCTTTCAAACTGGTTAAATTCTAGTGGAAGGTGTCCTTGCCCATGGCAGGAGGGCTGGAACAAGATGACCTTTAAGGTCCCTTCCAATTCAAACTGTTCTGTGATTCTGTGACATTCAGAGGAGACACAGAGATGCTCCAAGGGCTGGAACCCCTCTGCTCTGGAGGCAGGCTGGGAGAGCTGGGAATGTTCAGCCTGGAGAAGAGAAGGCTCTAGGGAGACTTTAGAGCCCCTTCCAGAGCCTAAAGGGGCTCCAGGAGAGCTGGAGAGGGACTTTAGAAAAACGATGGAGTGACAGGACAAGGGGGAATGGCTTCCCACTGCCAGAGGGCAGGGTTAGATGGGATATTGGGATGAAATCCTTCCCTGTGAGGGTGGGGAGGCCCTGGCACAGGTTGCTCAGAGAAGCTGTGGCTGCCCCATCCCTGTAAGTGTTCAAGGCCCTGTTGGATGAGGCTTGGAGCAACCTCAGATAGTGGAAGGTGTCCCTGGGGTTTGGAATGAGCTGATCTTCCAATCCAAACCATTCTGTGAATGTATGAAATTCCTACAACAGTCTCCTAGCCCTCGATCTTTGTGCAGAGATGACAGAAGAAGTAAAATAACATTTTTCCTCTCTTTTAACCACCTCTGCTTTTCCTTCCCACCTGCTGCAGTAGAAATTACCATCTCCTACTGCTGCCTAAATTTGCCAAACACAGCTAAAAGGATATCACAGTCACACATCAGCTGTGGTTGCTGCCAGTGGTTGACAGTCTGTTTCATGACTAATATCTGATAGATACTCAGTAGCTGGAAAGCCAATAGAGAGGAACTGAACCTCAAAGTGACGTTTTAGGGAAGGGACACAGTGGAGTATTGAGAGGTCAGAGCTACGTGCTGCAAATCCAGCTCTTGGCTGGGAGCTGCTCAACTACCACCTTGTTCTCCAACATCCCTGCTTTCAAACCAAATTAAATTCGGGAAACTAGTTCTCTCACCAAGGTACTCACTGGACCTGTGTCCCAGGGGTTAAGCTCAGGACTGCCAGGCAGGTTTGATAAGACACACTTCAGACATAAAGTAATTCCTACTGTAGCCGTTTGCCAGGTAAAATCTGAAAATCCTGGTTATTCATCAC
The DNA here is from genome assembly GCF_025592945.1 of Manacus candei. Classification (NCBI taxonomy): domain Eukaryota; kingdom Metazoa; phylum Chordata; class Aves; order Passeriformes; family Pipridae; genus Manacus; species Manacus candei. The sequence goes on along the minus strand of NW_026138055.1, from coordinate 6,869,297 downwards.
AGAATCATAAAACCATAGAATCATGGAGTATTTTGAGTTTGAAAGGACCTTTAAATGTCATCTAGTCCGACCCCCTTGCAATAAGCAGGAACATCTTCCACTAGATCAGCTTGCTCAGAGACCTGTCCAACCTGACCTCGAATGTTTCCAGAATCATCTCATTTTAAGAAGCCAAGTTCCAAATTTTCTTTTCCTTGCAGAGCAATCACTCCTGGCCCCAATATTTTGCGTGCAAGGTGTCAGAATTCAAAAGTATTACAGAGTAAGTGACTCAGAATGGTTTTGATGAGAGTTGTGAAAGCACAGTAGGACCCTGATTTTCAATCCCTTTCACCGCTCTGAAGTTTGACTTTTTTTTTTTTTTTAAATAAGTAATGGAAATTCATAATTTTTCCAATCCTATGCAAATTCTGACCACAGTGCAGAGCAGTTTCCAGGCCTATCCCAGGCAGAGATTTCAGAGAATAACCACTGCTGAAGATTTCCTCTTCTGAGACCTGTGGCCTCGTGAAGGTGGGGTGGAGACAATGGGTGGGTGACAGAAGACCCAATGTCCCATTTTAACCTGAATGATGCCTCTTAACCAGGCCTGGTGCTTGTGTGCTGATGCCATGGATACAAGGGCAGAGCACACACGTGTGTGCCAGCAGAGTGGGCCGTCCCTGCTGCTTTTAACAGCTGTTTATTCAGGATGAACTGGCTGTGCTGAACCCGACTGGGGCTAGAGAAGCAGGAATTGTGATCCTGCCTGTATTTCAACCAATGTGCAATTCTGAATGATTGTGGCCTTTCAGTACTTGCAGGGAGCTTATAAAAAACCAGGGTAGATAGTGATGGGACAAGAGTGAGTGGTTTTAAACTGACAGAGGGCAGGTTTAGGTGTTAGGAAGAAATTCTTGGCTGTGGAGGTGGTGAGGCCCTGGCACAGGTTGTCCAGAGAAGCTGTGGCTGCCCCATCCCTGAAAGTGTTGAAGGCAAGGTTGGATGGGGCTTGGAGCAACCTGGGATAGTGGAAGGTGTTCCTCCTCATGGCAGGGGGGCTAAAACAAGGGGGGGGGGGGGTTAAGGTACCTTCCAACCCAAACTTTTTTGTGATTCTATGAAAGGACACCACTCCCAGCCCCAAATCCACTGAGCATCTGTGTCTCGTGCTCCCATCCACTGCAGGTCATGTCAGAGGATCTCATAGTGATGGTAACACTCACCTCATTAGAGAGCCAAGTCCTTGACATCTGTGATTCTTTTAATTTTTCTGTAGCCAACTGTCACACATCCAGCAGGAGAGCAGTGGGCTTTAAGCAAACTATACTATTTCAGCACGAGGGCAGACGGACAAACCCTCAGTTGATAGTAGCTCCTCCAAGCCTTATTCACAAAGATATTCACAAAGAGCATACAGTGCAAATTATTTGTTTTCCAAAGTCTTGATCAGATGACCTACTTGTTTCATCAGATAATTTCTTTGCAAAAGATAATTCAAGTAGCTCTGCCAGAGCAGAGTTTTATTTGTAGCTGCAGCTCATGAGCCTTCCAGCCCAGGAGCTGTGTGGTCACAGTTAGCACAGATGTTCATCATAACCATTTGGTAAAGGGTCAATATAATTCAGTAGAAGAGGTTTTGAAGCAGCATAGAGAGTTTTCTAACATGGATCACAGAGGAATTGCAATAAAAAGATTTTAGTCTTTGCTGTTGCTCCTTTGAGAATTAAGGAATGTCAGTTTTCTCTACCACAGAAACTTTAGGAAGCGGTGATGGATTTTAGGCTGTTTAGGCAGTGGTGTGTTTGGGCAGGACAGTGCCTGAGGACCTGTCATGGGACTCCATAAAGTCACAGTGGAGTCACTGCTCCCTTGTGATTCCAAACTAGGGGTAGAAGTACCTGAAATACAAAAGTGTTTCTTTGCATTTTCACTCCAGTGTTTCCAATCACTTTTCCCCTCATGTCTCGAGATCCTAGAAATTCATACAGGAATCTATTCTCCATCTCCAAAGCAATAAAAGCATGCTGGTTTGAAAACAAGGTTCAAGAGAATTACTTGTATCAAAGTAGGTTTAGGGATTAAATTTTTAATCCCTAAAATTAAAATTAATGTGAGTTCTTACACTGGGTTTAGGATTAAATTTTTCCCTGTGAGGGTGATGAGGCCCTGGCACAACTGTGGCTGCCCCACCCCTGGAAGTGTTCAAGGCCAGGGTGGACAGGGTTTGGAGCAACCTGGGATAGTGAAAGGTGTCCATGCCTGTGGCAGGAGGTTGGAACAAGGTAATCTCTATGGTGCCTTCCAACCTAAACCATTCCATGGTTCTATGATTAGTGGGAACAAGCCAAATGGGGTCAGAGCAATGAGCTTTTGGAGGATAGGAAATAAAAGTTATGGATGATGAGAGGTTGATTTTCTGGTTGCTCTTCACATTACCTGAGTAAGCCACGCTATGCTGAGCAGTGGGAAGACTGTATAGCTATACAGGATTGGCATGTACAACGGTAATAAAACCCTGATTTCCCTTTACTCAGGTAAGGAATTGCTAAAAGTTCTTCCAAAGTAGCAGCTTAAATTACTTCTTTCATCTCTCCTTTTATTTTTTTTACTGTCAAGATTGAAATGCTAAAATGAAATGTGTCCACACTTCCACTGCAGAGAGAAATCCTCTTGCTGCTTCCTACCTATATCTTCCAAAGCCTGCAAAAAGCCTTCATGCCACCCCTGCAGAGACACATCTCCACTGCCTTCACCTTTGCTGCCTCCCCTGATGCTCAAGTGGTTCCCATGGGACAGCAGCAATGCAGGAGATGTCAGATATACCCAGGCTTCTGTGGGGCACAACATCTGATGTCTGATATGACAAAAACGGAAGGAGACAAGCAGGCAAAGTACCCAAATGTCTCATCATCCTGGTTTGAAGTTGGTTTGCAAAGGATTCAAGCAAGGTTTTACCATATAAAGTTGCATCAGGTCAAGTAGAATGTTAATCAGGTGGTGGGGTGATTTCTTGTCTGTCCTATTTTCTTTCTTTGTTTCTAACAAAGGATGGATGGGAAGAGGCTTTCTGTATGTGCAGGCCACCTTTGTTCCCTCAGGGGAGAAAAAATGAGGTTTTAAACTGGATTAAATGGTCTCATGGCCTGACAGAACCTGGACTTGTCTGGTGGAAGAGCAGATAAATGGTAGTGGGTCAAGAGGTGAGTCTTGGTCCCTCTCCTCAGGAGAGAATTATGAGGAGAAAGGGGAGAATGGTGATTCTCCTCCCCTTGGAAAGCAAAACACCAGCAGTGGTCCTCCTTCACATTGATTCTCAAAAGCTTTTGGATCATAAGTGTCTTGTTTTCAAAGACACTTGGATATTTTGGATGCATTATATCAAGTCTTCCATTTTGATTTTTTTTTCAATGTAAATATATAGACATAAATATTTATTTCCTCTGAAAAAGTGACCTACTGGAAGGAGTGCAATGCTTCTTGAAAACTGGTAGTTTTGACAATTAAATTGTATTTTATTTCACAAATTTTTATTACACCCACAAATCTTTTGCAGAATGTTCTCCAGGTAGTTTGCACCATGTTTTCATTTACTGTGAGAAGAGAGTTTGTTCAATGCAGTACTGCTGAAGGCTCTTGTAAAGTGATGTGGACTTTAAAGTGTCTCAAGTAAATGAAAACTGGATCAATTTTGTATTTTCTGAGGAGAAAGGAACTTGATAATTTCTTAGAATGATTTATTTCCTGAATTTAGTCATCATTGTTCCTTGTTATCTCTTAATTGTCTGGCTAATAAAGTGCACTGGAAGAGTGTGTCTTTTCACTTAATCAGTGTAAGAACTCACATTAACAGTGATGAAGCAATATGAGATGTGGTGACAGACAAGAATGAGTATGACATATGTGAAAATGCTGCTGTCTAGTCCCCTCCATCCCTGCTGGACAGGACTAAGCCCAATGGATGCTCTTGTCTTACAGAGCTCAGCAGAACAAGGAGTTATCCAACTGTTCTCACTCCATGGCAGAGAAAGCCAAACCATATTAATTTCAATGTTCAGTGTTATTTCTTGCTTTCCAAAACATTCTTGGTGGACCAAAATCACTCATAAATTCACCAACAAAAAGAAACATTTTTCTTTCCTTTCATAATATAAATTAACAGGGAAAGAAACCCCATTTTTGATCTGTAGTGATGCAAGATATTTTATTCTGGATCACCATAAAACAAAATTATGAGCTTTGAGTATTCAAGAGACCTTTGTTTTTAATAGCTGTTGGTATTTTTTATTACTCCTGATTTGTGGCAATATAAGAAATTTATTGATGGAAGCTCTGGGTTTACTGACAGCTGAAATGGTGGATGACAGGAACAGAAGTATGGGAGGGATATCCTTTGCTGAGTTACCTTAATGGAAAGGATGTTTGTCAGGAGCTAAACAACAAGAAGCTAAATTTTAATTTCTGTCTTGTCTTGCAGACTTTGTTTTTCCTCATGTTATTGAGCAAACAGACACATATACTTTTTCCCCACTCGTATTTTCATCAAGATTTTTCTGAGGTACTTGGCAGGACAGCAGGATGAAATCTCTTATTTTTCAAGTTGTGAGACTATTTCCACTTATATGCTGGTTCACCAGGGCTTTTTTGGGGGGGAGGGTGGAGGGTTTACTCTTTCCACTGTCAGGTTTGAGTTGGAAGGCACCTTAAAACTCATCTTATTCCAATCTCCTACCACGAGCAGGGACACCTTCCACTACAGAATCACGGAGTCATAGCATGGTTTGTTTTGGAAGCAACCTCTGGAGATGATCTAGTCCAACTCCTCACTATCCCAGGTTGCTCCAAGCCCCGTCCAACCTGACCTTGAACACTTCCAGGGATGGGGCAGCCACAGCTTGTCTGGGCAACCTGTGCCAGGGCCTCACCACCCTTGGATCAATTTGTCTTTTGACCTGAATTTTCTAAACTTTCCAGATTCAGTAGTGCTACAAACCCAGACAGTGTTCACACTCCTTCCTGCCTCTCAGAAAACCCCCACAGTGTGTGATGGGGACCTGAAACCTGGTGTCCTTTGCTCTGTCTGTCACACACATGATCCTGGCCAGGCTGCCCTCCCATGCAGTGTTGTCCCTGGGTGTCTGGGTCTTCCAAAGGACATTGCCCATGGAGGCCTGGCAGAACTGAAGTGATATTCCAATGTATCCCCAGGGGGAAAATGCAGGGGCTGGGAAGATGTGGCTTTCCATAAAGCATCGCTGTCCTGTAGCAGAGAACTGCTTGGGACCAGTTGGATGCCAGTTCTTTTTCTGTTGTATCCATGCTCCGTCCTCCCCACCTACCCGAAAAAGAAGAGCATCATGGATGATGCACATAATGAACTTATGTTGATACGCATTTGTTCATTTATTTATTGAGAGCTTTGCATTTTTTTTGGTAGGATGAAGATGGGGATCAACTAGCTGAGCTGGATGTCTGAAATTAAATATCTAAATTCGCTGCCTGGCTCAGGGAACAGGTCAAGCCCTGTCAGTGAAGCCATTTTCAAGTTATTTGCCTGTTTTTCTTTACTTGCTGCAGTGTGGTGTGAATGGAAAGAGTCAGAAGATACCTTGCATGATGAGGTGTGAGGTGCTGTGTGTTTTGTGGGCTAAGTGGCTATGGGGTAACTGATGCGTTGTTTCCTGTGGGTCACAAACCTTTGCCATGTAGTTTATAGTTATTTATAGCTCCTTTTTGCATTAAATAAGTAAGAAAAGACACATGGACACCGTGTTTTCAAGAGTATGTTACTCTTGTTCTTTATGATTTTTTTAAAAAATAATTTAATTACAAAACACATGGACTGGCAATGCTAAGAAAAGAGGGTGTGTGGATGCATGTTTGGTAGGGAAGGGAAATAAAGATGGTTGCATGTCAGGGCTCTACAAATCCACATTGACTTAGAAACCTGCTGAATGTTTCAGAGCCAACAGCCCTGTATGTGATATTTTAGGCCTGTGGTAATCAGAGAATGGTTTAGGCCGGAAGAGACCTTAAAACTCATCTTGTTCCAAGCCCCTACCATGGGCAGAGATATCTTCCACTAGACCAGGTTGCTCCAAGTCCCATCCAACCTGGCCTTGAACACTTCCAGGGATGAAGGAAATGCTGGAGCAGCCACACATTTGTGCCCTTGCAGGGGCTGGCATCCTTTCAGTGATGCTTACTAAAACCAACACCCTACCCCAAACCTTTCCAGGTGCACCTCTGGAGGTGTTCTGAAGTGTAGCAGATCCATCCAGGAGGAAGGGCTGGTGCGGTTCAGCTGAGGAGGAGGGAGGCAAACCTTGGCTTGATGTTTTCAACACTGCTTTAGCTGGTTGAAGGGGACCAAACCTCCGAGGAAGATGGGCTTGGTTCCGTTTGACCAGCCAGAGCAGAGCATAGCTCCTGACCACGGCACACCCCGGCTTCTCTGGGCCTTACCTGCAAGAGGAATTGGACAGATGAGACAGGAGCACTGGTGCCAAACACTGCTTAGAGGAAGAGAAGGGAGGTGAAACATTTATGACACCATCTCTGGAGGCATCACTGTTTTCCATAGGATCATAGAACCACAGAATGCATTGGGTTGGAAGGGGTCTTAAATATCATCTCCTTCCAACTCCTCTACCATGGGCAGGGACACCTTCCACTATCCCATGTTGCTCCAAGTCCTGTCCAACCTGGCCTTGAACATTTCCAGGGATGTGGCAGCTACAGCTTCTCTGGACAGCCTGTGCCAGGGCCTCACCACCCTCAGTCAAGTATTTCTTCTTAACAGCCAATCTAAACCTACTCTCAGTTTGAAGCCATTCCCCCTTGTCCTGTCACTCCAGACCCTTTTAAAGAGTCTCTCTCCATCTTTCTTTTTGGCTCCCTTCAGGTAATGGAAGGCCACAATTGGGTCTCCCTGGAGCCTTCTCTTCTCCAGGCTGAACAATCCCAATTCTCTCAGCCTTTCCTTACAGCAGAGCTGCTCCATCCCTCTGATGATCTTGGTGGTCTCCTCTGGACTCTCTCCAACACATCCATGTCCTGCCTGTGCTGGGGACCCCAAAGCTGGAGGTAGGTGTGGGGTGCTGGTACATCCATTTTGGCTCATCCATTGGTCAATGCACAGGGTCCATGTGATGTTCCAGTTCTTGGGTGGTTCTCTGGAACAGGGTGAAATTCTTGCTGATGCACAAGTTGACAATATCAAATTGTGGAGATAAACATCAGGAGCCAAATTCTGGGGCCCTGCCTTGATGTTTCATAGATTTTGGGCTTGTTTTGGAATCTGGTCCCAGCTCACAAGACTAGATTTGGGTGATAAGGAAAGCTTGGAGGATTGCTGTTTATTCATCCTGAGCCACAGCAGCCTGTGTCTGAAGATTTATCTTAGAATCACAGAATCACAGAATGATTTGGGTTGAAAGGGACCTTAAAGATCATCTTGTTCCAACCCCTCTGCTATGGAGAATCTTTATGCAGCTCTTTCCTTTCTGATGCTTCCCTCTCCCTATTTTTCCTCTTTCCTTTTTTAAAAATTATTTTTCTAAATAATGAAGTAAAGGAAAAGCAGGAGGGAGGAAAGACACCTCCTTTGTCAATTGAAGGGAAGTCACCTGCCAGTTGTCAGTCAGGCATCACTTTTCAGAGCCTCCTTGCGCCCTCCAGCTGTACCTGGGAGCCTCAGCGAGGAGACAGCTGGAGAGACCATGAGCAGCAGGGCACGGGGCAGCTTCCAAAAAGGACAAAAGCAGCATTTTTCCAACCTCGTGCACAGGCCTCTTTCCATGTGCATGTGGTTTTTCAGGGACTTAGGATTGTTAAGGTTGGAAAAGGTCTCTAAGATCAAGTCCAACCAACTTGATAAATTTTTCTCTCAAAAATATTTTGATTAGGAGGGTTTTTTTCCTCTTTATTTTTTTATCCCCTTTAAGCTCTCTGTGCTCAGTGTTGGGAGGAATATTAACTTGAGTAACATCCGGACTCCTCTGCTTGCTTCGTACTTTGCTTCATCAGGGATATTCATTAGCAAGGAAAGCATCAGCAACATAAATTCTATATTCCCTATGGAAACATATACCTTGATGCCAAAGAAACAGCTCCTGCCAGCCTCCAGTTACAACATTCACTTCATACTCTCTCCCACCAGCACTAGAATGTTGCAAACTTTATGGAATTTAAGAAGAATTAGAATTTTTCGTACCTTCAGTCTGGGTGCAGATACCAAACCACAAGTTGGAGGGAAAAACAGGGTTAAAACATTGGCCTTGACCCCCCAGACAGGCTGTAAGCTTTCCTAAACCTTAGCTCCGTGTCTGTGTTATTTCTTCTCCTGTGTCCTTGTGTGTGTGTGCCTGTAACTTAATCCTGGCCCAAGCTGTGCAGGAAGAGTTACTGCTGATCCCAGGCTCTGGTGGAACAGGCGGGTGCAGGCTGGAGACAGCTGCTGGAAGTAAATAAGGGTGGGATTCCACTCCGGGGTTAAACCCCAAACTCATGCAGTCTCTCAAGACTAGAGACAGGTTCAGCTGCCCAGCCAGAAGATTTGGCTTCATTTGCCAACACATAAGCATCTGGCACCACCTGAGGAGCCACGGGTTGTCAGAGACACCCACGTGTGACATGCAGGTGTGGCATAGCACAGACCTGAAAAAATCTAGAAGCCAGTGTTCTTAACCATTCTTAGGCTGTCTCCAAAGGTAGTAGGAACCTCTCCTTTGGCAACTAAATAAAGTCTGCATTTCCACAGACTACAACAGGTTTTCAATACCGTAGAGATGAAGAGACGACCAGGTGCAGAAAGAAGTGTTTTGTCTGAGACATGGGCAATGGGTTGATCAGCAAAGTCAGGGAGGGAACACAGGTCAGGATTCACACCCTCCTGCTTTTCCACTGGATACCCTTTGGTCTTGCCTTGTTTTTAGGATTAGAATTAGAGAATAGTTTGGGCTGGAAAGGATCCCTAAAGATCATTTAGTTGCAACCCCCCTGCTAAGGCCAGGGACATCTTCCACTATCCCTTGTTGCTCCAAGCCCTGTCCAACCTGACCTTGAACACTTCCAGGGATGGGGCAGCCACAGCTTCTCTGGGTAGCCTGGGTCAGGGCCTCCCCACCCTCACAGGGAAGAATTTCTTCCTAATATCTGATCTAACCCTGCCCTCTGGCAGTGGGAAGCCATTCCCCCTTGTCCCAAGTCCCTCTCCAGCTCTCCTGGAGCCCCTTAGGCATTGGAAGGGGTTCTCAGGTCTCCCTGGATCCTTTTCTTTTCCAGGTGAACACCCCCAGCTCTCCCAGCCTGTCTCCAGAGCAGAGGGGCTCCAGCCCTCAGAGCATCTTTGTGGCCTCCTCTGAACATGCTTCAGCAGGTCCAGGTCCTTCTTATGTTGGAGGCTCTAGAATTGGACACAGCACTGCAGGTGGGGTCTCATGAGGGCAGAGTAGAGGCGAAGAATCCCCTCTATCGACCTGAAGGTCACACTACTTGTGATGCATACCCAAAGAAAAAAAGGATAATTTTTCCTGTATTACTCTTCTGAATTCTCTTCATCACCTAAGAGTTAGTTCTGTACAAGAAGGACAGGGTGAAATCACGGTTTGACAAGCATCTTTCTGGATTACATCTAGAAGACCACAGGGCTTGGATCAGATGCAGAAGCCCTGGTTTTGAATCAGACTGAAATTTTGCAAAGCATCTTGGTGTCTGAGGAACATAAATGTCATCGGTTTCAAGGTCTATATCTGTACATTACACAGTGCTGAGGTACAGCACAGGAACTCAGTGGTTTCTGCTGTTGCTGGCACAGCTTTGACCTGTGTCAATGAGGACTGACCCTAACAGCTCCTAAGATTAGCTTGGGAATTAGGGCAGGCCAAGGACAATTCCCAGTAAGGGATTTTGGAGATGGTAATTTGTTTAGGAAAGTGAGAGAATCATGGAATCATAGAAAGTATGGGGTTGGAAGGAACATTAAAGATCATCTCGTTCCAATCCCCTCCCATGGGCAGGGACACCTTCCACCATCCCACATTGCTCCAAGCCCCTTCCAACCTGGCCTTGGACACTCCCAGGGATGAGGCAGTCACATCTCCTCTGGGTGTGAATAGGTCACTAGTGAACTAATAGTGATGTAGACAGTGAAACTTGGACTCCCAGATGCCAAAGTCTTCTTTGGAATATGAGTCGAAGGAATAATGACTGCAGTGATAAACATGTCTGCCTACAGCACTTCCTAAAGCCAAGCATGTCCAGCCTGACCTACACAACTGACCTGGAGGCTGGATAATAAATGGGTATGAATTTGCTGAATTATAAGGTCTGTCTGCTGGCAGAACCTCTCATAGCCAGATTAAAATTAAATTATAAACATTAATCATTGCAGCATAAATATGTTTTTCATATTCTAACCAGATTAGGCTTGTTGAGGGTATTTTGAGGTGGAATTCCTACAATTTCACATGGGAAATCAAGGTCTGAAAACCTTTCAAACTTAGGCCATAATGGTAACAATAGTTCCCTCAAAAAATTCCTAAAGTCTTTCTTAAAATAAATTATGACCGATTGAAAACTGCCTACAGTTTTGAATATTTGGCCTATAGAGGAAGAAGGTAATGTATGAGAAATAGTTTTAGTTCTTCAGCTCCATGGAACAGGAACTTCAGGGTACTTGGAGCCGTCCATGGGATTTCCAGACTGTCCTAGATGGGCTAAAGGCAACTGTTCCAGTGTTTGAAAAAAGATATACTGAGCTCATTGCTGCACAGTGATATCAGAGGAAAGAATTAAGCAGTGTTGAGGGGAGGAAGGGGCATTTGTGACATGGCAAGACTACACTGAGTTATGATAATATAGATTTAGGAAAAAAACCCCATCATTTTTGACAAGGCTGTGTGTCTGCTTAGCTCCACAGTGTCATATTAATTAGGAGGTCATTTCCTGCAGACTGTTCTGTCTGTTCCTCTACTGAGACACGGTAATGAATTAATCCATTAAAGAAATTCTTATATCTGTATTATTTGTTTTAATCCCATTAAAGAAGATTTTGTTATGAATTACTGGGAATAAAGGATGAGAATTTCTAACTAATGTGACATTTGAGTTCATTTTTTCTCCTCATAAGTTTTTTCCTACCCAGTGCTGTTTTATTCTTTCTCCATGTCACTTAATCTGAAGCATTTTCCACCAGCTAAGAACAGATGACAATATGAAATTAGGTAGATTTAGATTAGATATTAGGAAGAAATTCTTCCCTGTGAGAGTGGGGAGGCCCTGGCACAGGTTGTCCAGCAAAGCTGGGGCTGCCCTATCCCTGGAAGTGTTCAAGGTCAGGTTGGATGGGGCTTGGAGCAATCTGGGATAGTGGAAGGTGTCCCTGCTCATGGCAGGGGGGTTGGAACAAGATGATATGTAATGTTCCTTCCAACCCAAACCATTCCATGATTCTGTAAATTATTGATATTGTCTGGGACGTAGTGATCTCCAGAAGCCCTTGAAAAGCACTTTCAGCACAATTTGAGTATTATTTTGATTAGGTGGAGAGCCTTATAGTCTACTGGGTGATTTTTTCCAGAGAAAGATGTGCAGAATATATCTTTGTTATCAAATTTGCACGGAGTCAGGAGTTTGAACCTTTGTAGATATTCAGATTCCGGTGTGCCCTTTGTGGGTGATGAGAGCACTGTAAGGTGAGCATAAGCTGCCTGACTATATCTGACAAAGCCAAATTCAAATAAAATGCAGTTACAGAAGAGCTTTGGACTCCTTGCAGTTGCTGGAAGCAGAGGATGGCGATGTCTCCCTGAAACCACACACTTCCTTACATTCCATAGCAGCCTAATCCATATGGGGATATAAAGAAGCATGTCATCTCATAAGAGAAGTCTGGATTGTGCCCTCTGGGCAGCAGCACAGCCGTCCATCCTCCACTCCTGAAGAGGCAGAGTTGCTCCTCAAATGTGTTTCAGAGCCGATAGAGTCTGATTCCTCTTTGGAAAAACACTGGCAGCACAGAATCCAGTCATTTTGTTGGTGCTCTTGACAAGTGTGGGATGTTTTGGAGGGATATTTTCAGGTGGCTCAGATTTTCCAGTGCCTGTCATTTGTAGGCACTCCTGTGTGTGCCATTGCAGTACTGAAGGCTGGAATCTCATGGAAGCTCATGTTGGAGAAGGTCTTGGACTTGTTTCTACAGCCCTGAAATCCTGAAAAACTAGAGTTTGCTGTAAAAAAAACCAAGCCACATGAGTGAGAGGTGATAAAGGTGGTAAATAGTGTTCCTTCCTTTCACTTTTTCATTATTATTGGTATCAAGGCAAGGCCTTGAGGACCTGCCTGAGCAGAGGAGCTGCTCACACACACACAGGGATGTGGTCCCTGCCCTGGGGAGCTGCCTGGCCAAGCAGCCAATGCTTTCAGAACCAAACAGCAGCTCACCAGAACCTGGCCTGGTTGCTTAGAAACAAGTTTTAAGCTGTAGACCACAGAGAGATTTTGTTTAGTCCAGAAGGATCTGGAGGGCTCTTGTGCATCTCCTGGTTCAAAGCAGGAGCAGCTTGGGTCAGGTCAGGTCGCTCAGCATCATGTCTAGTTGAGTTTGAATCTCTCTGAGGGTGGACTTGCCTAGGTGTTTTGGGGTCTCTGTCCCAGAGTTTGACCACACTGATGGTGAAAAACATGTGTGCTGATATCTAACTGCAATTCCCTGTGTTCCAACTTGTGTCATGCCCTGGTGCACCTTTGAGAAGAGCCTGTCAGGACACAGAGGTCAGGACAAACTAATGTATTTCCATGCTTGAGGATAGAAATGATGAGCAGAAGTGAATTGCAGGGTACCCTGGTGCCCTCTCCTATGCTATGTCCTGGATTTGGGGCTGTTGCACACTCTCATCCCTCTTGGGGCAGGCACACTCAGGGATGCTCAAAGGGAGTTATGGCCATGTTTGGGAAACAGCTGGTTGGAATCAATTTGTTCACGTACCAGATTCACAAAAATAATTTATTTCTAAGTGGAAGTGTCTCTAAGGATAGAAAAGGGGAGGGAAGTAACCAAATTTCTGATACACAACCAGTCCTTACAAGTATATAGGGCAGGAAAAGAAAACAAGTTTTTCTTTCACGTTTTTACTTCTAAAAGCATCAAAAGACTAAGGAAGGATCTCAGATGATGAGAAGTACTAGAATCAAGGTGGAAACAGCCCCAAGATTTAAAAGAAACACAAAGTCTCCTTGAAAGCAGAGCCTGGTGAGAGGTTGCTGGCCAGGTACAGACTCCAGAGTGCAGAGCAGCACTACACACACTCCTCAGAGGCTACAGGTCTCCCTGGAGCTTTACTGTCACTCTCCAGGCATTTTGTTATGTTGGAGAAGCTGAGTCAGAGTTGCTGTCCATGCTTACAAGGTCTCCATCCTTCCCTGTGACAGAGGTGCTCCCCTACATGGTACTACTTCAGAAAATACCTCTCTTGCAACGTCCCCCAATATCTGACGTTGCTGATTTTTCTCATCCCACACTCACCCACCTCAGTTTTTCTGCCCCTGTGTTTATTCCCTGTCAGCTGTTTAATAAATCTGTGTCATTACATGATGTAATGATATCTACAAAAGGGTTTAGGATGGAAATCCATCCCATGGCATTGCTCCTCACAGTGATCTGTTGGGGTGATGGCTTTAGAGACAGAGTAATCCAGAAAAGGCTCAAATTTATTTTTGCTTAAAAACTTCATAATTCTGATATTATACATGCTGCTCTAAGTAATTTTGCTTGTACAAAAACCATTATTTACTGCTGTGAAGGGATGAGTGGCTTTTAGGGGTAGTTATTTTTTTTGTTTTAAAGCCAGATAAAGACTTTTCTTTGAATTTCTAAAAAAATTCATGACAGGGAATTTTGCCTACTCAGCCATTACTTCAGTAACCTCAGTAGCTGATAAAACAATGTAATGCAAATTTTAGAGAAAGATGAGTCATGCAGTGACCCAGGAAATGATATTGTTTACAAGTCTCCAGGATCAGGAGTGGTGTCTGAATTTCCATTATACAAAGATTTTTACACCAAGTACAACACAGGTGTTAAAAATACCACAGCAAAACATTGCTGCCCTTTATTTTTTAAAATGTAAGACAGACCAATATTACAGGAGCATTTAATTTGAGATTAAGAACTCGGTGTAATATTTAATTCCCAGTTAGATGAAGGCCTTTGACTCAGAAAAGGTGAGGAAAACAAACCTTGCTGACATCAGAAAAAACTCCCAGAGATTTCAGTAAAGCCAGGACACAATTTGAGGGTTCCCAGATTTTTGAGTGCATAAATCTCTTTACATGAATTATCAACAATAATGAATGAATAGAAATTTCTTCTTAATCTTTTTAGCCCTCATATGGATTTGCATGATTTTTATTACTCATGATTATAAACACTTAATTAGGTGGGACCAACTCTGTTTAATCTCTGGGCTACTTTTGGGGCCACAAACAAGCCATGCAACAGCCATGTGCCACAAAGGAAAAAGGACACCTTTCCCAGTTAAAATCAGTTTAGGATTCCAAAACACTTTCCCAAGTCTTTGACTCCAAATTGCTTCCTTTGTGTTCCAGTTCCACAGAAATTTTTTATTGCAAACATCCAGGTGTCAGGCAGGGAAACTGAGGTACAGCAGAGGGAAGTGGACAGATGGGACCAGCATCAGATCTCCAGAATTCCCCCCAGTTTGCTGTCAGGTACATGACTGTACCTGCAGACACGTGGCTGTTGAGCATGAGAGAGTTACTCAGAGGTGGGATTCACCTCATTTGGTGTTGGGCACAGAGAAACTGCAAGTCCAACCTCACTAGGAGCTGGGCTGTTGGAAGCTCTGATGGATGAGATTGAGAGCAGGAGAAAGGAGTCCCATTTCTCCTGGAGGAAAAATGGAAATTTGCTATCTAGAAAATAGGGAAGGGAGTAACAACATCAATAAAATTCATTGGTTTAATAAAAAAAATCTGCCTAAAGGCAGGAGGACTGAAAAAGATAAAAGATTAGGGATCAGAAAGGAAAAATCTCGTTCAGATCCGAGCAAATCTTTTGTTGGTAGTTCCTGACTTTTGCTATGCTGTCTTAGCTCCTGTGTCCTTATAACAAAGACTAAAAGCCCTTATCCAAGATTACTACTTTCTGAGATGTTTCCTCGTTGTTCTTTTCTGAAATAAGCTGAAGAGTTCTAGAGCAAGGAAGTTTTGCATAGAGGCATTTTATAGACTTGTTTTTTATATATGGAAAATATGCTGTCCTTGAACAAATTGTAAGGGAGGTTTATCATAAAATCATAGTGCTTTGTGTTGGAAATAACCCCAAAAACCATCTTGTTCCAACCCCCTGCCATAGGTAGGGACACCTTCCACTATCCCAAGTTGTTCCAAGCCCCGTCCAACCTGGCCTTGGACAATTCCAGGGATGGGGCAGCCACAGCTTCTCTGGGCAATCTGTGACAGGGCCTCCCCACCCTCACAGGGAAGAATTTCTTCCTAATATTCCATCTAAACCTACTCTCTTTCAGTTTAAAGCTGTTACAGCTGCTTCCTGATAGCATGTTCCTAAATTTCTCATAGGCCTGCATTAAAGTATCATAGAAATTCTGGGATCAGATAGTGGGTTTGTAGTGATTAATGAGGAAGCAGACTTAGTTACTTGGAAGATCCTTGATCCCAAGCATGTAAGTAGGTAAATATTACTTATTTATGCGTATTATTTTGGCACAATTTGTGGACTGGAATTTTAAAATCTTATGTAGGTGTAAATGAGGATTTAGTGATGATGTTAAAATCCAATTTGAGCAAGATTTGTATTAAATTCATTGACTGGAATGAACTGGGACTGCTGCAGTGAAGACTCACTAGGTTGCAATTCCAGACCACACTGTTCCAAGATTTAGAAAACTCAGAACAGGCAGGATGAAGAAACATGGATTGGAAAATTATAGCTGAGTAGAAATTCAGGAGCTGACTGGGACACAGCTTGACTGTAAAAAATTGACAAGAATGGCCATAAAAGCTGGCAGTGAGGGAAGGCAATAGGACATAAATGCTTCTGTTTAAAACCAGTATCTCTTTTTTTTTTTTTTTTTTGCTTACCCTGGAATATTATACTCCTTGTGAACAGCAGACATGGAAAACTAAGAGCCAAGAGATGATGTCTTTTGGAGCCACTGAGAGTAACCCAATCATCTGAGGCATATCCAGAGTCACGTCTGTCCCTGCCTGGAGTGAGGAAGAGAAGGAGGAAAGAATGGGGCAGCTGTCCCCCAAGGGTGCCTCTGACTGGGATGGTTTGGGGATGAGATGGGAGGTGATACTCCTGAAACTGGCTCTCTAATATGCCTGGCATTTGGGCAGTCACTCATCTGGGCTCTTTGTAGAGTTTTTTTTCCACCCTGGATTGCCCAAGGAATGCTCTCCTGGCAGCAGTTGTTCCTGGAAGGAGGGAGGCTGCTTAGCCTTTCATTTTCCTGTCTGCACACACGGGCACAGTGAGGTCCTTGCGTGTGACAGCAGTGCAAAGAGGGGAAGGGGTAAATAGGAGTCATCTTGTTGACTTGATGGAAGAAATTCTTCCCTCTGAGGGTGGTGAGGCCCTGGAACAGGTTTGCCCAGAGAGGCTGTGGCTGCCCCATCCCTGGAATTGTCCAAGGCCAGGTTGGACGGGGCTTGGAGCAACTTGGGATAGTGGAAGGTGTCCCTACCTGTGGCAGGAGGTTGGAACAAGATGGTCTTTGGGATCTTTCCAATGCAAGTCATTAAGTGATTCTATGATTCTATGACTTAAAAGAGGAATCCTCTTCCAAGTACTCTGCTCTTCTCCAAATGAAAGATTTGAGCCCAAACTGTTGCACATTTGGATTTTACCATTGTCCCTCTACGGGCACCACAGCAAAAGGCATCTCACATGGGGCAAAAACTCACATAGAGCCTTTTCTTGCCTCCTTTGCAATTTTTGATCTGACTGTGGTCAAGTCAGGGAGGTTACCATGTTAGCCTTGGGAGACAAATTAGCTGTCTGAGGGTAGATTTTTGAAGCCGAGCTAATTAGTTTCATCTTAACCCTGTCCTAACCACAGCTTGCAGGAAGCTAAAAACTCAAGAAATCAAGTTTACATCTGTCTGCAAAACAGTGCCTGTGTCTAACCAGAGACTATATTTAGGCCCTTGGGTTTTGGAGGGTTTTTGTGAGACTGTTTTTTTTAGCTATGATGGGGTTTCATGAGTTTCAAAGTTTATTGAGTTTGCTCCATAAATTGTGGTAATGAACTCTCTGCCTCAAGTCAGTGGGAATAAGGCCTCAGTGGGCACCTCTGAAACATCATCCAGTCCCAGTGTGCTGATATTTAATTTGTTAAAAAAGGGAGGCATGAAGGAGAGTAAAACACTGGAGAAAAATGGTGAGTTGCCCTAGGTTATTTGGAAAGGCTGTGTCAAATCACCAGCAGTCCTGGCAATGTGCCTGTCCATCCTAATAGTCCCCTTGTTTGACTTTCTATCACTTTTACCTCAATATAAAAAGATATTTCAGTTATGGATCTCTAAGTTATATTTTCTGCTTTATCTGGTGCTTTTAAACTGAGACTTTGGCTCTGTTTTAGCCTCACCACATTTTATTTATCCAGTCTGATCCTTTGCACCAAAAGTGGGGTCACATCCCTCGACCAAAGCCTGCTCACCAGCATTCCCAAATTATTGGTGGGGAAACTGAGGCATGGAGGTGAATTTTTTTCCTGGGACAAACTGGAGAACCTGTAGCTGTACAAGTTCAGCATGGCCTCCCTTGCTCCTTAGCTTTTCCTTTTTCCTCATATTTTGAATGCAGATGAATTTGATGACTCAGTTTAGGATAACTGTGCCTCAAGAAGCTAGTAGGATTTATGCCACTGGCTTGAAAAGGTGGGGAATCAACCTTGACTTCTTTTTGCATCTAAAACTGTTTAGCTGGGAATTTTTGGATCACCTCACATCACAAACCCTTCCCCAGCTTGGAGCTTTCTCCTGGAGGCCAGGACACTTAATATTGTGCTCTGGGAGTGAGTGGGGAGGATACAGCCATGGGAAAGAGGACAGTGCCCTTTACTTCTCTTTTATCTTTTCTGGTTAGTTCCTCCCCACGTGACCCCAGCACAGGGAATTAAGAGGATAAGTTGAGACAAGAGGAGGATAAACCCACACTGGACTCCTGACCACTTCAGTCATTCATTCCCAATTAAATTACTGAATACTACCAGCAGGCTGGAAATATAAGGAACAGCCATCCATGGAGAGCAAGGACCCAAAGAGAGGGCCCAGCAATGTGTCAAGAGGGGGCCACCTCTCTCCCTTGACTCCATAAGAAGCCAGAATTGACTGTACTCATCATTTTGACTTCTCACTTTAAGGGTTTAAGGGTAATGGGGTTGAATTTGGACCTATGCACATCTCTACTGCTGCTCTCCATCTTCAAATGGAGAAAGCACTTTTTAGTCTAATAAGGATTCTGAAGCAATAAATAGATCAAAACCAGTGTGGAGATGACACAGTCTAACACCTGGCCATGGTGGACAGGGAGACACTAGTGGGAACTTGTGGTGATCACTTATTCCCTGGTGAGAATTAAAATCAGAAGGTCACTTCCTCTAGGAAGGTGTTCATTACACCTGGGCATTCTGCAAGCAGAAGGGGTTTCTTGGGAACACTCTGAGGTTGCAGAGCTTCCCAGGGAATGAAACTCTCCCCCCAGCCTACACTGACCAGGTGAGATCCTGCAGTCCCTTCTCAGAAGTCCCTGTACGCCCTGGGTCACTGAAGGGTTACTTGGGAACCAAAAGATCTGGCCAACAGGGCACCAAACACCAACTCTTTTGCTTTTGTGAACCAAACTCTTTCTTTGAAGATGTTCCTGAAAATCCAACCCATCCCTTGGATTGTCTGTCCATAGCTGTGAGTCTGAGCTCATCCACTTTGAAGGGATGCTTCCATGCCATAGGCCCCATCCAGGGAGTGTGGACTGGTGCCTGGGAACTTGATAGTGAATCTGGGGTCCTGTTTGGACCATGAGGGCACCACTTCACCTCCTTTCCCTTTTCTATCCTTGTCAGCATTTTCCCTGTCCAGAATTCCTTAAGATGTTTTCCACAACCTGGGATGCTAGACCTGTCCTCTCTGGGCTTGGCCATAAGCACCAGCAATTCTCACACCACGGGAGATACATATTAGAAAAAAGTAAATCTCAGACATTACCTTCAGCAAAGAAGCAGTTGGTCCCTTCATCCTCCTCTCCTGTCTCCTTTGTCACCTCATAGCATGCCAGGAGTGTTAGCTGGGCTGGCAACTCCAGCGAGAGGGATTTTCCTCCTCTTCAAGGTTTCCACAAGGAAGCAGGAGCTGGTGTGGTCAGAAATGCTCTCCAGCAAACAGCCTATACCTGGAAGTGCCCAACAGTCTCTTAGCCAAGGCTGTGGCTAAAAAAGAGCTTGAAGTATCTTATACTACAGACCCCTCTGTGTGTGTGAGACAGTGTGTGTGTTTGGGGAAATGGGCATTTCCCTTTCACCCACGTTCCTCTACACCACTGCCTCTGTTTTTTTAACTTCTCCCTAGTGACAACGGTGTTAAATTCCGCTCCCCTCACTCAGTTTTCCACCACCTTGGCTCATTTCCCCCTCCTATCTTGCATCAGCGTCTTCTTAACGCCCTTGCTGGCCCTGTTGCTAAAGGTTTCTCAGCCCTCTCAGGGCAGAGCAGCCCTGTCCTGCCACCCTGGCATGGGGTTGCCCGTTGTCTCTTCACACCCATCTGCCCCTCCCTGTCTTGCTCTGCCCCGAAGATGCTCTGCTGCCATCCCGGCGCGGTCCCTGCCCTGGCAGGCTGTCACTGTCCCTTTTGTATCGCCCACCCCCGGGGCCAGCCCAGCCCATCGCCCCTTCCTCCCACCTGCCCGTGTCCTTTACAGCCCGTGGCCATTCCCGTCCCTCCTGTCCACCTCAATCACTCTCTGACAGCGGCATGTTGAGTGACACCCCTTCAGCTGTCCCGTTGCTGGGAGGGCACTTCAGCAGTTTATCCCTTTTTCCGATGCTGCAGCTCAGTCCTGTTAGAAAAAGCCCCCAAGAAATAAAACCATTTATTGCAGGTACATCAGTTTAATATTTTAATGGCCAGAAGGATGCAGGAAGAGGAGGAGGAGGAGGAGGAGGAGGAGGAGGAGGAGGAGGAGGAGGAGGAGGAGGGAGGTGGATTTGGAGCTGCTACTAAATCCTGATGGACTCTTTGCTTAGTGGTGGTCAGGCAGGACAGGAGGAGCTGGGCTTTTGCAAGTGTTGGGATCAGACAGCAAGGGCTGAGCCCAACCAGTGCCACAAGTCACACCAGTACAGCCAGGATCCTCCCCACCCTGGGGTCATTAAAAATGTGCCTTTTTATCTCTTCTCCACCAAAGCTGTTTAAAAAATAACATCCCAGGGAGACTGGAACTTAATCCACTGGTGTGGGTGAATGTTTGCAGAGAGGTTTTGACCAGCAAATAATATTAACCATAGAGTCCTAGAATGGTTTGGGTTGGAAGGGACCTGAAAGACCATCCTGTTCCTGTGGGCAGGGATACCTTCCATTAGGCCAGGTTGCTCCAAGCCCCATCCAGCCTGGTCTTGTACACTTCCAGGGATGGGGCATCCACAACTTCTCCAGGTAACGAGTTTCAGGGCCTCACCACCCTCACAGCCAAGAATTAATGGGGTGTCTGGGTGCCTCAGAGCATCTCTTAGATCTCCTTCCCACCCTGAGAGAGGGCAGTGCTATCAAAATGTTGTTTATGGTTGTGAAACTGAGGCACTGGATGAAGCGTCCAAGTCCTCGGAAGAAGTTTTTGGCACAGTGAGGACTTAAAAATGTCTCACCCTTTATTCTGTGTATAAACTGGTAAATTCAGTATGATTGGCACAGCTGGCCATGATGCCAAACGGCTCACATGGGTATTACAAAAGTTTTTTAACCTCCAAAACAGGATTGCTGCATCCAGCTGCCTGTTGAGATTTGTTTCATTCCATGCAAACTCCTGATCTGCGACCAGAAAATGATGGGAGAAAGTAGTCACCTCAGCCAAAACCATGCTGAGGATGTTCCTGCAGTGAGGAAGATGAAGTTCCTGCACCCAGCAGCATTGCCTGGTGCTGTCTCATTTACTTCAGGGCATTGCTGTCTCAGATGATTTTATCACAGTCTGTCTTTCACCACAGACCTGCTTCCTTATTTTTTTTCCCCCATCCTATTGATTTCTTTTGTCCCAGGTGAGTGTTCAAAGCTCTGGAAGTGACTACAGGGTTGTATGGTCACTTTGCTTTTAACATGTGAAAGAGTTTTCCTGCTGAAAAATAATGACAACATTTCAAAAGTATTTTTCCCCCATGACAAAAAATTACACTTAACATTGAGATTTTGACAGAAAATGGAGGGAAAATGATATGTGCTTTTAAAAGGTATGTTTTTCAGGTCTCATAGGAGTCTGGTAAGGAGCAGAGTGACAGGTTGACTTGTAATTACCCCTTTAATGCTGAGAAAGATGAAAATCTTCCCAAATTCCAACATAAGGAAAAAAATAAGAGAGGGGGAAAAGTATGAAATCAGGATAAGTTGATTAGGGAGACACATTGCACTGGTCTTGTCCCACTTGGAGCAACCCTGTCCCCTTGCACCAAGATAAAAAATAATAATATTAATTTGAAAAATGGATGTAACCTGTTTGTTTTATTTTTTTTCTGACTGCATTCACAAACAAGTATAACTATATAACTTGGAAAAAATTTTTTTTTCCTTCAAGATTTATTTTAGCACTCAGAATTTTTTGAAAAATAGGGAAGACATGCTTGTTTGATCAGGTTGTAAAAGATCAAGTTTGGGAAATAGTATTCTACCCCCTACACACACCAAGACATATGAATATATTACCTAAACCCCAAAAGTTACTATTGCCTGAAACCCTGTGATATGACATGGAGGGTGATCAGGATGTTTGCTGTGGGCATTTGCTCCTCTGGGTCACAGTCCAAGCCCTGGGGAGGTGCAGCACAGGCTGAGGGCTGTGCAGCCCCCCCAGAACATCCCCCATAGCTGGCACTGCTTTGCAGAACAGGGGGTGCCCCTGTGGCACAAGCCAGAGCTGAGGGTGCTGCACACATAGGGGTCACCCTCTGCCTTGGACACTCAGCAAAAGCTACCTGTGGTCAAAGGGGACAGAGGTGGGATGGAAAGAAATGGGAGAACAAATCTGAGCACCTCATCTTTGTTGGCTTTCACATCCTGGGCTCATTCCAATGGCATGGGTAGTGGGTGAGGGGGGGATTCTGCCCCTCTGCTCCACTCTGGTGAAACCCCACCCAAGTGAGCTGGAGTGACAGGACAAGGGGGAATGGTTTTAAACTGACAGAGGGCAGATTTAGATTAGACAATAGGAAGAAATTCTTCCCTGTGAGGGTGGTGAAGTACTGGCACAGGTTGCCCGGAGAAGCTGTGGCTGCCCCATCCCTGGAAGTGTTCAAGGCCAGGTTGGACAGGGCTTGTAGCAATCCGGGATAATGGAAGGTGCCCCTGCCCGTGGCAGGGGGTTGGAACTGGATAAGGTTTTAGCTCCTTTCCAACCCAAACCATTCCATGATTTTTGTGGTCTTTCCATTCATGCATTTGAAGTGTAGCTGTAGGGGTGTGAGTGCCATGACACAGACAACTTGCTCCTTGGGAAGGACAGCTGGAAAAGCAGGATCATCTTATCCAGGTGCTGGAGACAATGCCACCCTGCCCTCCCTCTCTCCTAAAGCTGTAGCTGAATCAGGTTGGTGGGAGCATGGGTTCACATCCACCATGGAAAGAAAGGAAAAGGGACAAGAACATATCTTGTGCATGGCACTGGGAGAAGTCCATAACAGATATAGGAGACCCTGGTACCACACTCACTTTACTTACCTGAAAAAGAGGGATAAAAATGTGTCTGAGTTTCCATTGCCCTCTGGTAGTTTATCCAGGTTCTACATTACTCTTGCCATCATCATCATCATGGCTAGGCTTCACAAACGAAGATTTAGAAAGGCTCTATCCACATTTGTTACAAACACGCTTGTGGCTAATGAGGCCAATACGAGATAGAGATATCTGATTGCAAAAGGCACAGCAGAAAGACTCCTTAGGTGATAAATTCTGCAAGACACGATTCTTTCTGCGTTGTCTTTTCTCCCCAAGGGTGATCCTGCGGGTGTTCTCAAAGGAGACAGCAGCGTTATAGATGGTGTGTCTCCAGACCTCCCAGCTGGAGGCCAGAGTAGACCAGTTATGGTGATCAATATGGCCAAGGCTGAGATGTTGTTTCAAAGAGTCCTTGTATCTTCTCTTCGGGGCTCCTCTCTTGTGGCAGCCAGTGGCAAGTTCACCATAGAGCAGGATCTTAGGGAGGGGGTGGTTGGTCCTTCATCCTGGAGACGTGCCCTGCCCATCACAGCTGTGTTCTCATCAACATGGCCTCAATACTTGTGACTGCTGCTTGCTCTAGAACAGATGTGTTGGTCACATAATCTGACCAGTGGATGTTTAGGATTGTACAGAGACAGCGTTGATGGAAGCGTTCTAGGAGACACAGGTGGTGACAGTAGATGACCCATGATTCGGAACCATATAAGAGAGTAGACAGCACAATGGCTCTGTAAACACTGATCTTGGTGCTTTTCTTCAAGTGTTTATTACGCCATACTCTTTTACAGAGTTTTCCAAAAGCACTCTATGCCTTTGCTAACCTTTTGTCCATCTCCCCATCAATCTTACCATCCGAGGAGATGAGGCTACCGAGGTAATTAAACTGCTGAACTGATCTGAGCTCTGATTTGCCAATGGTGATACGGGGATGAAGGAAGACTTCCTGAGGTGCAGGTTGATAGAAACTCTTGCCACGGGAAGATTACATTTGTGTGGCTGGGGGCTGACTCTCTCCTGTAATACCCTGGGTGGGTGCTTGGCAGATTTTAGATGAAGCAAAGGGGGGCTGAGGGTGGGGTTTGGTGCCATTGGAATGTACCAGAGCTCTCAAGGTTTCACAAGGATCCAGGAATGGCAGCTGGGAGCAAACTGGGCATGAGACTTCTTCTGTGGGCATGTGGAAGCTGCAAAAAATGAACCTTAATATTTAGAGCCTTTGATACACCTTGAAGGGATATTGAGAGCAGCAGTTTGGCTCAGGAACCCCACATGCAATCATTACATTAATTCTGTATTTCCTATAAGACATAAGCCTGTTCCTTATGGAAAGAAAGGAAGTTGTCTCTCTAAACCCACCACCTTGGTGCACTGAACACACTCATGAGCTTAAAGGTTCAGCATAAAATAGATAGTGGGTTTTTTTTCTTTTATTTCCACTAAAATCCTATTTGTCTGAAAAAAAGAATTTGAATGTTTCAAATTATTATTTTCTTTTAATCCTAGTTAATAACCCATAGGGTATAAACTACCCAAACTTCATTCACTTAATTTTTTATGTATTCCTATTCAATACTTTTAGATTTATTGGGATGTAGACAAAACAAGTTCTCTATAGTGCTCCTTGCTGATTGTCACTCATAAAATAATTGATAAGATGGATAACTATAAACTCATTATAGAAAGCAAACTCTATTCTCTATTTTTCTATATTCTCTGAGCATTTCATTGCCCAGAGAAGCTGTGGCTGTCCCATTCCTGAAAGTGTCCAAGACCAGGTTGGACATGGCTTGAAACACCCTGATCATGGCAGGGGGGTTGGAACTAGATGAGCTTTTAGGTCCCTTCCAACCCAACCATTCTGTGATGATTCTATGAAAAATCTGGATATTTTTTCTATCTCAGTCTTCACTAGTAATTGTTATTTTTCAGAATCCCTTAATTGAAAGTCCTTTTACTGTGAGAGTAGTACAGACACCATTTATTTTGCCCAGTATTCTGTAGCTTTACTGATCCCAAAAGCACATGCTCCAGACACTCTTTGCAACCTGCAGTACACCAAAATCCATGGATTTTCTCGTTGTCACCACTGGAGTGAAATAGAGAGGAATTATATTCACACACATAAGATTCATCTTTTCTAAGTGCTTCAGTGGTGGTGAGGAGTTTGATTTTTGTTTCTATACATTCCCCAGAGGGATGCAAAGAGGATGGAGGGGAACAGATCATCTGCCCCTCTAGCTGTGCCTTCCTTCCCACTGCCTGGGTAAGAGTGGCCAGGAACAAGGCAAGTGGTGGTGCCTCACACCTGCTTGCATATTTGTGGGGGTGGAAAAGAGCAGATGTCCAGAGCTGCCAATTCTGGGAGTCCTGCAGGAATGTGGGGCCTGTGACAGCTGATGGAGCTGCAGAGGGCTTGGGTGGGGGAGTTCCCTGCCTGGGAGACCTGGTGATGGGGAAGGGAGGTGGAAAGCTGGCATAGACTCCAGGATGGAAAAGGCTGTTTGAATATGGAATATTTATGGCCTGGATGCAGAAATTCAGTGCTCTCCACTCGGGAAACACTCAGTCTTGGAGTCTGGGTTTGCTTTAGATTGTGGTCTCTGGGATAGGTGATGGCAAGATCAGGTTGTTGACCTCTTCAGACTTGGACTGACACAGAGACTGCCAACAGGTATCGTCAGTCCAGTTCCTGGGATTTTCACTCCAACAAGCCCTTGAACCTTTACTGAGGCACAGCAAGCATGGGAGGAGACAATAATCTCAAGAAAATGGCTGAGAAGTAGCCTGGTTTTCACCCAATATTCAATGAATCTCCTAACAAAGTCTCCTCAATCTTGGCATTCTCTGAACTGGTTGTTGTTGGGTTTGTTTTGGCAATGTTTGGTTTGAAAGCATCTGAGTAGGGCTCCCCTGAGTGGGTTTGAACAAAGGCTACAGAGGCTCCCACCTCCTCCCAGCAATACCAGAAACTCATGTGGCAAGTGCTCCCTGTTTCCTTTTTCAGGGGGTCCCCAGTCTAAATGACATGAAGTATTATTCCCTTCTTGATGGTCTGGAGAAAAAGACTCTCAGGAGAGACCTTCTCACTCTACAACTCTCTGACAGGAGAGTAGAGCCAGGTGCTGGTCAGGCTCTGCTCCCAGGGAACAAGCAAGACAAAATGGCCTCAAGTTGTTCCAGGGGTGGTTTAATTTGGATATTAGGGAAAATTTCTTCCCCCAAAGGGCTGTCAAGCTCTGGAACAGGCTGCCCAGAGCACTGGTGGAGTCACTATCCCTGGAAGGATTTAAAAGATGTGTAGATGTGGCACCTGGGGACATGGGTTAGTCATTAATCTCATATTACTCCTGCTGTTATAGATAAGAAGACCTTAAGTGAATTACCCAGCATCCCCCGTAAGTCTAGGACAGAGCTGGCAAGTGAACCTGGAGTTGCCACTTTAGATCTCCAGATACTTTCTGAAAGCTGAGAAGAGAGGAAAGACATTTCTGAGGCCATCCAGTAGTAAAAGTCTGTCAGGTAAGACTGCTGGGAAGAAAACAGTCTTTATTTCTTTGCTCCTCTTACCTGATGAAGGTCAGGAGCACCAAGGAGGCTGCCCTGATGCATGGCCAAGGATTTGTTCAAGCAGCAGGGATGCTTTTTCTAGCTATCCCTCAAGCCAGAAAGCCACTGTCCCACTGACCTGCTGAAGTGGACAGCTTGTGACTGTCTTAATATATTGGCATGAGAATAGGAAAAGTGGATTCCTGCCTTCTCCCCTGTACAAGGATGTATTTCCACGGTACAGGGTTGGAATTTTAGGGTCACTTCCAACGCAAGCCATTCTATGATTCTGTGATTCTAGGACAGTGCCATCTGCCTTCAAGGTAGGAAAAAGGATCCTGGAGAAGCACTGTTGAGCTCTGACATGTATTTAGACAGGATAAAAAAAAGTGATGCCTTAGGGTAGTGTTTCGACCTCATCCCACCAGTGTTTTTACAGTTAATTAGATTAAGGAGGATCTCCTCGGGGCCCAATTCCATGTCAGGCTTTTGGAAAATAGCCTGCAAACAGGCACATGTACAAACATGGGAAGAATCAACCTGTGCATCTTTATCTTTCTGAAGTCAGGATGTGAAACTTACTGTCCCTGGCTGCCAGACGATGGAAAAACCCTCCCTGCAGCTCCCAGGTAATTTCAAGGCTTCACTCAGCACTCAAAAGAAGAGTTTCTTCATTCTTTTCCTCTTTTCCCTCCACATCCCTGTATCTACAGAGAACGCGTGGCCGGGGTTCCTTGGGGGGAGCTTGGGGTCACAGCACGGCTGAGCAGATCCCAAAGCCAAAATCCCATCCTGGAGTCCCTCAGGTCAGGCAATTACCAAATTAACACATAGAAGTGAGAACTCTTGAGAGCAAGTTGAGCTGGATTTGTGGGCAGGGGGTTCAAATGGGGGTACTGCCAAACGTCGTGTGACTTAAATAAATTGAGTCCCCACCACCAGTGATTTGGAATCCAGATCAGGCCAGTGATTCGGAGCCTTTGCTGATGCCCTTTGCTGTCCCTCCACCCTGGAGCTGGAGGCATCATCCCTGGTCCCAGCTGTTGCCTTTGAGGTTTACACAGCTGCCGTGGGGAGTGGGGGAGCGAGGGGTGGGGGCTCGGCCTCCCAAATGCCTCTGACCCACAGCAGGGTCAGAGGTGGACACGTTTGGGCTAAAAGAGGAACAGGTGGGTCAAGGGCTGACAGAGGGAACACTGGCACTTTTATTTTTAGTGGCCCTTCCCCTGCACGTGCACACACGGCTGGAAATGACTATGAAATGCATCTGGCTGGGCCAGACAGGCCTCCTGCCCTGAAATAAGGGAATCATCTTGCTTTTGGGAGTTGAATATTCATTCAATTTGCATTTTAACCCATGCAAACTCATTCTAAACTAAAGCACTAAAGCATAAACATATCAAGCAAGCTGTGATCAAAGCTTCCTTCCTCATCCCACCTGTGGGCTTTGGTCCTCTCTATTTCTTTTTCTCTCTTCATTGCTGAGTCAGTGGGTCTGTGCAGGAGCAGGCAGAGGATATCTTGATTAGAGGAATAACCAGTTTTTCAGATCTCTGGCAGTACAGAAAAGCTGGGGGAAAAAATCTTCCTGTGGTTTAACAGAAGTTTATTTTTTTTAAGACTGGATAGGAAGTGGCTTCTGGCCTGATTCATCTAGTTTATGAAAACCCCCTGAACATAAGAAGAAAAGGAGAAGGAAACGTGAAAGAAGTTGTTTTGAGTGAGAAAACAAATTAAGACTCAAAGCACTGGTAATAGCAGTGTGTTGGACAATGATGAACCCATCAGGAGCTCCCAAACAAACCCTGCAACATCACTGACACCTTCATTGAGGAGAAAAGTGATATGTGGTCACCACATCTGTCCCAAACTTGTACCAATGATCAGGATACTTGTGTCAACAGTCAGGTGTTTTTTGTTTTTTTTTTTTTTTTTTTTTTTTTTTTTTTTTTGTTTTTTTTTTTTTTTTTTTTTTGTTTTTTTTTTTTTGTTTTTTTTTTTTTTTTTTTTGTGTCCCATCCACATAAAGATATGGTTGTTTCATCCTGCTGGGACTGAATCTTTCCCTCTGCTTTCTGTGACTAATTTTTCTGCCAGAAGGTGGTTATGGGAATAACATAAACAGAACTCACGTGTACAAACACCTCGAGATATATTGAGGCATATACAAGCACCTTAAATACTTGAGAAAAAGACTTTTGTGTTGCTGGATGGAAAAAAACCCCTGTTTACTCACAGTGTAACTGAGCTAGTGTGGGGCTTTGTGACTTCCAACGACCAGAGGTAACTGAGAGAGGTGAAAATACTGCTCCTACCTGCTGGTATGAGGGCAGGTGATCAGTGTGTCCATAAAAACCAAGATTAATCAGGCCTATGGTGAAACCTATTCCTTGACCTTGGCAATACAGAGCAGCCTTAAGGCTATTTAGGAATCTGCATTTAGAAGGGACTTTTTGCAGGGGTATGTAGTGGTAGGAAAAGAGGGAATGGCCTTAAGCTGAAGGAGGGCAGGTTTAGATGAGATATTAGGAAGAAATTTTTCCCTGTGAGTGTGGTGAGGCCCTGGAACAGGGTTTCCAGAGAGGTTGTGGACTCCCCATGCTTGGAAGTGCTCAAGGACAGGTTTGGATGGGGCTTGGAGCAATCTGGGATAGTGGAAGGTGTCCCTGTCCATTGCAGGGGGTTTGAACAAGGTGATATTTAAGGTCCCTTCCAACCCAAACCTTTCTGTTGGCTTCCATTCCATTGGTTTCTCTTGGTGTAGTAGCTTTGGTGTTCATCTGTGTGACTTCCTTGAGTTCATGGCTTTCAGTCCTGAGAGAAGAACAACATCCCCAAGATGTGGTTCAGTGATCAGGACATGAGTGTGAGTCCACCTTAGCGGGGTCCCTCTGGGAGTCTGGTATGTGTGACATCAGATTAATATAGTTTGGACAGAGAGAGACCATTAATGCTTTGCTTGAACCCTCTGTGTGATGACAGACCGTGGAGCTTCACACAGGGCAAATGAGACCAACTCCCACTCCAGGGATTTGAAGATGGAAAAAGATCTCATATCAAGTGTCTGGCTTTACACATTTCCATGCACAGCTGGGATCTTTGTAAGCTGTTCTTTTTCCTTTTATTTATTTATTTTTTTTTAATTTTTCTTTTTCTAGTTAGAGCTGTAGCACGTCTTACACAGAAGCCAATTTGTGCAAATAATATAAAAAGAGGTGCAATTTGATTCCAGCCCTGAGGAATACAGTGGCA
This sequence comes from Manacus candei, assembly GCF_025592945.1. NCBI lineage: Eukaryota > Metazoa > Chordata > Aves > Passeriformes > Pipridae > Manacus > Manacus candei. The sequence goes on along the minus strand of NW_026138055.1, from coordinate 6,839,555 downwards.
AGCCATCCCCTCACTTGGAGGGTGAAGCAAAGCACAGGAGCAGCCTGGAGCAGCCTGCTGCAGGCTCTTCTCTTTCATGTGACTAATACACACAAATCCCCCGTCCCCAGGGACTGGGGGGATCATTGACAGCAGGGCAGGCTGTGAGAAAGGGGTGAAGGGAGCAAAACTGTGCTCTCCTTTCATTCACCAGGGTCAGCTGTCCCACCTGTTCCCCCTGCTTAGATGTGGGGAGCAGGGGTGGATGGAGGGGATGGGGCAGTGGCAGCTTTTACAATGAAAACTCATCGAACAGAAGGAATTTTGTATTAAAATGAGAAGCAAGTGGGCATCTACTTTGCCACAAGGGTAGGGATGGGTGTAAGGAAAGAGTCTGCTGGACACAGCAGGGCTGGCTTTTGCCTGAATCACTTCTCAGAGAACTGGGGACCAGGCCAAGAACAAGTTTCCTAATGAAAGACTAATGATGGATGAAGCTCAGTAGGTGCTGGGTTGCAGTTTGATTCCGAAACCCAATCCTCTACCAGCTGTTTGTTTAAGCAAATGCCAAGGTTCACTCTGCAGCAGTGCCTGCCTAGATGTCCCTGAGAGATTTCTTCCATCCAAACTGACACCTCTTGATTTTATCTTTCCATGTTTCCTCTGGGGTTTGTGGTCCAAGCTGTGCAAGTTTCCACTGGGGATGTTGTCACTTAGTTTGCAAAATCTGCAGCAGGCATCTTTTCCCACAGCCACGTGGGATTGTGTATTGCTTTGCCATTGTTTAAACAGAAAAATTTTCTGGGACTAGACACTGTCTGATGTTGTGTGGTTACAGAGCTGTAGCTTTTCTTGGATACTATTTGTCGGCATGATAAAAAGCCCTGTAGCACAGAGACTGAGGGAGTGATGGTTCATCACACCAAAACAGAGCCCTGCCTAATGGGAAGTGTGAATGAGATGGTGTCTGTGAGCAGCTCAGCAGAGGAAAATCTCTGGGAAAAACCTCAATACTAGGATGTTTTTCACAATGCAGATGCAGCCAGATTTATTTGAAGTTGGGGTTTTTTTTCCCTTGTGGCTGTATTTTTGATTTAGAAGGATTTCTATACTTGGCAGCTTCATTTAGCCTGGAGAAAAGGAGTGTCAGGGGGACCTTACTGCTTTCTACAACTACCTGAAAGGAGGCTGTAGCCAGGTGGGGGCCGGTTTCCTCTCCGAGGTAGCAAGTGACAGGACTTGGAGGTTGGAATTATATGATATTTAAGGTCCTTTCCAACCCTAACCATTCTATGATTCTGTGACAAGGGGAAATGACCTCAGGTTGTACCACGGGGGGGCTCACGTTAGTTATTAGGAAAAATTTCTTCACTGAAAGAGTAGTTAAGCATTGGAATGGGCAGCCCAGTGAAGTGGTGGAGTCACCACCCCTGGAAGTGTTCAAAAAATGAGTAGACACGGCATTCTGTGGTATTGCTTAGTGGGCATGGGGGTATTTGGTCAAAGGCTGGTCTCAATGCTCTTGGATACCTTTTCCAGCCTTAATGATTCTATGACAGGTCTGGGAGTCAGCCACAACCATTGTTTTCCATGGCCCTCCTGTGTATTTTGCAGACCCCAAGAGAGCAGGGGAGCATCCTCTGAGTGGCTGCCAGAAGACCAAAGCTGCAGCAGGCAAATCCCTTGCAAGGTGCTGGTTTTTCCTCACCCATTTGCCTTGTGTGCATCCCCAGGCTCCAGCATCTGCCACGGGCAGGCGGCCGGGGGACGTATCCCCTCGACGACCACAGGGGATGTGAGCCAAACACACTCAACCTTGAAACCAAAGAAGCCTCAAACCTGTCATTAAAGCAGCTGCACTGGCAATAGATTTAGCATTTAAAGTGCCTGTTTAAAATGCAGCAAAAGTAACTATGGGGAACAAGTTCAACAAGATTTTATCATGCTGAAAAGTGACCCAGGAAAGACAGGCAGGAAGGCTCCCTGAGGCACCAGCGTTTTTCCTCTCAAAGGAAGGAGCTGAATCTGTTGCAAATCAGACAGAAAAATGAGCCAGGTAAGTAAGGCAGCTTGGTTACGGGCTGCAAATGTAAGTAGAAGTAGTGGTAATAAAAGGTTTTAAAATCTGAAAAAAAAAGTTTATAATATGAATGTTAAGATTTCAGGAAATAAAATACTTTTTTATAGTGTAAAGGAACAGTAATAAAGGGAAATTTGAAGATATTGGTGATGCCTGAATAATACAAAGGATGCTTTTTGCTTTTCAACTTCTTAGTTGAGTTTAAATACCCTTTTGTGAATTTCTTATCATCTTCCCTCAATCAGCTCATGAAGTATTTATGTTTCTGTTCCCTGACTTCACTATCCCTTCTTCTGTAAATCATGGCAGGACAGGGAGCAGCTCAGCTGGGAAGATCATGGCCTGGTGTTTAAAACACCAGAGAGAAGAAGAACTCTGAGTGCCATTCCTGCCTGAAGAGGTTGTGGACTCCCCATCCCTGGAAGCATCCGAGGCCAGGCTGGAAGGGGCTTGGAGCAACCTGCTCTAATGGAAGGTGTCCGTGCCCTTGGCAGGGGTTTGGAACTAGATAATCTTTAAGATCTCTTCCAACCCAAAACATTCTGTGACTCTGTGACTCCTGACTTACCAGGGGCTTTTTCTTCTCCTGATCTGGAAATGATCGTGAACAAGCTGTATTGGCTTTCTCATACTCAGATGCCTATGTTAAGGTGTTCAATGAGGAATTGGATGTGGTAAAACAAAACACCACTTCTGAAATCTCGCTGCTCATCCCTTTCTGTCTTACCTGAGAGCGCTCAGACATAATTGATTAGTGAATTGAGACTCAGAAGGAAAGATGGGGGGTTTTTATCTGTCATTTTACAAGATGAACCTAAAATCTCAAGCCAGCTTATCTCAGCGCTCCTCCTGTGGCTAGGACCAGCATGGAAGGGGCATGGATCTCACCACAGTGGGCAGTTGATCCTGTTTCAGCAAACCTGGGAGCAAAGCCGGGGGCTTGGTGAGGACAGATTTAAGGCTGTGGTGCTGGTCCTGTTGGAAGGATGCTCAGGGCTGTGGAAAGTGGGAAGGAAGGCAGTAAATGAAATCCACCCTGCATGGTGGGACTCAATAGCAGTGAGAGGGATTTACCTGGACCATGGAGACCATTAGATCTCGATTATACTTTATGAAACCCAACCACTGTGGATGCCCAGGGGATAATTTTGATTGATAGATGCCAGATCCCTGCTTAGCACTACTGCACTGTCTCAACTCATCTTCCCACGGGTGCTTCACCCAGCCAAATTCTGAGGGCCAGCAGGAGGAAGACTGAGATTCAGAGGGAAATTTGATCAGGGGAGGGTTTCCCAATCCCCTTGGTTCCCTTGGAAATCTCACCTCAGCACCCCTCTTGCTGGTGTATAACGAGAAAAGAGACATCAAACCCCAGGATTTATTCTTAATCAGCCCAGCTTCTTAACACCTTCTCTGTGACCTTGTTTGCTGGGAAGTGGTTGTCAATACACAAAAGGTGAAGTGTGAATAGAAGGAAAGAGCAGCTGTGAGACCTCTGCATGGAGTGCCATGGCCAGGGCCATGTAACACTTCCAGGCTACATGTCCACTGGTAACCCAGACTTCCAGGACAAGGGATAATTGTTTTAAACTGAAAGAGGGTAGATTTAAACTAGATATTAGGAAGAAATCGTTCCCTGTGAGGGTGGTGAGGCCCTGGCACAGGTTGCCCAGAGAAGCTGTGGCTGCCCCATCCCTGGAAGTGTCCAAGGTCAGGTTGGACAGGGCTTGGATCAACCTGGTCTAGTGGAAGGTGTCCCTGCCTGTGGCAGGGGGTTGGAATGAGACGGTCTTTAAGGTCCCTTCCAGCCTGAAACATTCCATAATTTTATGACAATGCCAAGCTGGAAAGCAGAGATCTTTCTCCAAGCCCTGTGTCTGGACTGAGTCACTAAGTTCAAGCAGTTTCAAGCTGGTTTTCCCCACTGTGTACCCAGCACAGCACACCTTGCATTGGAGGAGAAGCTGCTTATCCAAAACCATATTCAAGATAAGCACTATGCTGCTGGTCACCAGGTGACCAAAGCCATCAGTCACATAGCCCTGGTCACTTAGCAACCTGATCTAGGGAGTGACATCCCTGCCCATGGCAGGGAGGCTGGAATAGATGAGCTTTAAGGTCCCTTCCAACCCAAACCATGATGTGATTCTATGATTCTGTCATTCTATGGTCCAAGCATGAACCCCATTAGGCTGGCTTTCCCCTGGGGTGCTTTGTGCTCTCCTTACAGGTCTAGGTGCAGGAACTGTGAGCACAGGCAGCATTCCCACATCGTTCCCTCAAGGGGAGCTCCTGAGAGGTTGCAGACAGAGTTGTTAAACCTTGCCTTATCCCACATTATCCTCCCCTCAGCTGTTCAGTTGGAGGTGACATGTGGTGTCCAACAACTGCCACATTCCTCTCGCGAGGTGGCCTCTGTGGGGGGAGCATGAGGGGACCCCTCACTAGGCTCCTGCAAGGATCTTCCGTTCCAGAAATGCTGCAAGTCCTGGGGAAAAGGAGTCTTTCCATGCTGCTTCCCTTTTGGAGCACCTGCCCTCCAAAGACCTCGTGGGCAGTGCCCTGCCATCCTCACCTTACACACAGATGCCTCGAAGATGAAGCTGTTTAGCCAAAATCATGTGTCAGTGAGTGAAAGAGCTGGGCATAGGTCCCACATCTCCTTTTCCTGTGCTGTCTGCTTGTTCCTGGCCTTTCCTTCAAGCGCAGGGAGTTAGCAGAACACGGTCCTGGACCTGTGTTAGGCAGAGTAGAGGCAGCTTGCCCACCCTTGCGTTGTGTTTCAAGGAGCAGACAGGTCTTCGATGGCTCCATACTTCCATCTAGTGACAAAAAGCCACTGCTCACCCCTCCTGCTTTTTCTCTCTGTCTTCTTTCTGGTTGCAATGCAGGAATGTTTCTCAGATTCCTGATGCCGAGCCTGTCCATAAGGCCATTTCCACTCATACACCCAACACCTACAAACCCTAAATGAGTAACTACAAACAAACAAAACCAGGGGTGACGTTTTTGAGCAGAACTTAATTTCAGCAGGAAAAAAATGGCTTGCACATACGTCCAAACATGCACTTGTTCATCAGGATGTGCTGCTTTCCTCTTTGGTGTGTGATATCCCTAAACAGGGTCATCAGCTTGTTGTGGGAGAGGATTTGCATGTCATATAACAAGACTCCTATATGACTTGGCCATTCCTCTTCTGGTCTGAATTCTGGACATGTGTTTCTGGTTATTAGGAAAAGTTTTTCACAATCCTTCCTCCTTCTTTTCTTTTTTTTTTTTTCCTTTCCTTTTTTTTCAGGAGTTTCATCTCCTTCAGGGAACATTGTATGCCTTGTTTTACCTAATCTGGGACTTTCTGGAAAGAATAAATGCCTCATCCAAGCCAAATCCTTCAGAGACGTTAACCTTGGACATTTTGTTGATATTTTTTCCTTGATAAAACATTTCCTTAGGATTGGATCACAAAGTGCTATAAAGAATTTCAGAGGTGGTAACTCATTTTTGTTGCTGACAATGACCCAGAGAGTTTGAGTGACAGAGTATGTTGGAAGTAGCAGTGTCAGGGCACTGAGAGCAGCAATGAGCCATAATAGCCCTGATCAGCCTCACCTGGGACCCCCAAGCATACCCTGTCCATGGATCAGGAGACCTATTTAACCTCAGCTGTGGGCCTGTACTACCTCCCTCCCTCCCTGAGCTGTGTTACAGGAATACTGGTCCTCAGCCTTATCCCCGATCCTGCCTTCTAGCTGGATCACGGGTCCATGTTGAAGTTGAGCCTCCAGCCTTGTCTCCTCTTGCTCCTGAAAGGTTGCCCCAGAAGGATCCTGGACCTGGTCCATCCTCTCATTTAGTTCTGTCAGTGGACCCTGTTAGCAGCATCTGGCTTTCTCTGCTGTGCTTAAGTTGCCATCTTTGAACTGTCTCTTCTTTGGCACTACTTTTTTGTTTGAGAATTCCCTCAAGTTCACTCTTTCTTCTCATCATGTTTCCACTGTAATCCCAGCTAATAAGTGAACTGAGTGTAGATTATTGAGCAGGATGGGGTTAACTTGCATTGGGTTCCTGTAATCATTGGCCACATGTAGCTGAGACATTAGGGCTTGGCCTAAGAATAAACCACACACAACTGGTTCCACTGCTGGGCAGAGCTCCAGAACAACTGGGGGTTGATTGCCCGTGACTTCGTGCCACTGTGTCTCTGAATCAAGGTTGAGGAAGAACAAGCAATCCTGTTTCACCTCTCTTTGGGGATGAGGTAAGAGGATGAATATGTGCTACTGTTGTTTGGTTCATGGTAACTCATTAAACTTCAGTTCTGCTGTGGGGTTTGAGAGCTTCCTCCCAATTTCAGTGGAAACTTCCATGAAGGCATCCATGGAAGCTCAAGGGCTCAGCAACCCATCTGGTGACCCCAACAAAATCCATCTGGGCTTCAAACAGAGGAGTGCAGAGGTGGGAGTAGAGATACTATTCAGTGTCTGAGGTGGGCTGAGTTGAGTTGTCCCTGCAGCCCAGTTTCTCCATGGGATGAGAGATAACCCTGTGTAAGTCCACTGCCCTCTTTTCCACAGTAGATGGTAAAGGATCTGCAGGGGAGTAGGTACTTGAGATGTGGAAAGGGATCTAAACACCCTTTGGGCATTCCCACCAAATGCCAACAGTGTTGGGAATGCCATGGAAAAAAATGAATTAAGAATATATAAGGGAACCTTGAAGTCCACTTGCTGTGGAAGTCAGTCCTAGACTGAATATTGGCATATCAAGAAACCATTCCGATAGTTTTTATGTCACATTGCAGGGAAAAAAAGAGGAGAAAATGGATTCACTGTCCTCCTATTGGAGGATCTAGTCATGCACCAATGAAAGAACAATTCCAGATTATTCTTGTTATGGTAATTACAGTTTTGGAACAAAACAGTTAATAGCAGCAAGCAGCTTAGGTTAATGATTAAGCACACTCAGTGGAGGGCTCTGAGCTGTCTGTGACGGGATTTGAGCCTTTTGAGAAACTTGTCTGGTGGGTTTCAGCACTGAACCAAGTGTGTAACACAACCTCAGCCCGAAAATTGTGGCAGAGCTGGCATCAAAGGGATGGAGCAGTTGTGCTGATACTGGAGCTACTGCACTTCATTCATCGGAGGAATGGAAGAAGAACAAATTGATTAAGGTAACTAATACCAGCAAAAGACATAATAAGAATAATAAAATTAAATATAAATTATATTTTATACACTTGCTTTGAAATGCAACATTCACTTGCTTCGGGGCTCTGGACCCTGACCCCTGACCACTGCAGGATGTTAAAATATGCAAGAAATATAGTGAGAGTAGTTACAGTAGGTCTTGTGGTATAATAATAGAAGTTTGGAAGTTGCTTTATAGTGGCTGTTTTTTTCTCATAGCTCTAATGTAAGCTTCTGCCCAAATCTCACCTCCAAGAGTGTCACTCTCCTGTTGCATCTTTTTTAAGGTGCCATCCCACCCTTCTTCCACTGCTCATCCCTGTGCAGCCCTGCTCTTACCCAGCAGCTCTGAGGAGATTTTTTGTCTGAGATGTGATGATTGTGGATGTATATTATATGGATTATCTTAAAACTATATTTATGGTAATAGTAATAGAGGAGAAGTATGCCCCATCCCTGGGAGTGTTCAAGGTCAGATCAGATGGGCTTGGAGCAACCTGGTCTAGTGGAAGATGTCCCTGTTCATGGCAGGGACATTGGAATGAAATGATCTTTAATGTCTCTTCCAACCCAAATGGTTTTGTTATATAAAAATCTGGCTAAATCAATTCACCCAATTTTTTTTCCATACTAGTACAAAACTCAGGATGAGGGCAGCAGAATTTGATAGTCTGTCTTTAAGTGGTAGAACAGTTCCTGATATGGACTTGACAAAGGGAATGTGGGATGTGTCTGGCTATGACAGCAAGTAAGACCTAGTCTACAAGTACTCAAATGTTTATTTTGTTTAATTATTAGAACAGTTCACAGCTGTTGCTCCCACAGGCTTGCACTGTGAAAAAAGAATTCATGTGAGGTTTGTTTTAACATTACAGGGAAGGTCCTAAGGCCCCAAGCCATGATTCTGGAGCCAGACTCTCATGAATTCTCCATTCAGTGTTCAAGATGAACCTCTGGAGAGCATCCTTTCTGAGCGCTGGGCTGATATTCTTGGCAGGTGGGTGATGGAGAGGTGATGTTTCCAACCACCCTGGTCATAAAACACCAGGAAAATCCAGTGCCAATAGATAAGATACAGACTAACTGCATCCTGACATGGATAAGCATCTCTAAAAGGTGTTGAATATTATGGGATATATGCAGCATACCAGACATTATCCATCTTATCAGGTTTTCTTTTCATGGCATTATTTCCATAGCCAGTGTAGATTTTTTTAATTAACTTTTAATTTTCTGTGTTCTACCTGAGTTCACATCATACCTATTGGTTTTGATTCACTTGATGATACATATGCCACTGTTTGCATGTTGATATTAAGGGCTCATGATACAAGGGTGTCCAATACTGGGCTTCAGTGACCAATAGTGATGTTTGAGATTGCATCCAGACAGAGCTAAGAAGCTGGAAACCCCCTAAAATTTAATCAGCAAACTAGATATCCCTGTAAAATGATTTCTGGAAAATTCTGGTCAGTGGCTAAAAAAAAAAAAAAAGAAAAGCCAGCCACTGGTTCATCTCTTAGCTTCAGAGAATGAGGGTACCCAAAATAAGTCCTAAATTATCTCAGGAATTTGATGCCTTTATGAAAGGCATGGCCATAGCAAGTTATAGGAGACTTAACACCGTGAAGCAGGAGTTTCTTTCCAGGCCTCTATGTCTTTCCTGAGGACTTCAGAAAAAAAAGAGTTGGCCAGGCTGTTGTGGAGCCAGAAGAGGTTGTATTTTGTGGGCAGCCTGGTGCACAGAAGTCAGCAAACACATTTCTTTGAGAGCTGGATTAGTAAACATCATCTTTATTTTAATTCTTGAGGAGGACAAGGAGGCTCAAGCTGCAGCTTGGTGAATAAAGTCCTGAAGGCACTAAAACCCCACTGAGGGGAAGCAGGACTATCAAATGGGGGAGATGGCTGGAGGGATAAAGGATGGGCAATATGACTAATTTGGATGCCTGAGAAGAAGAAATGAGAAGAAGGGTGGAATTACAGGAGGACAGCTCTCAGACCAGTGTCTCTAATGCTGAATGAGGTATTTTGGATGTTTGCAAGACACTTCACCCTGATGGGTTGTTTTTGCAGTGGCAGCCACTGGATCACTCATCAAGCCCCAGGAGGGTAGTGTTGCTGGAGGAACCTGGATTACCATTCCTCTGGATGGTGAGTTTTAAATTCCTAGGAAGTATATGTCAAAGTAGAATCATAAAAGTTTAGTTTGGAAGGGTCCTTAAATCTCATCTCGTTCCAAACCCCTGCCATGGGCAGAGACACCTTCCACTAGACCAGGTTGCTCCAACCTGGCCATGAACACTTCCAGGGGTGTAAAGGTAAAAGAGAATCAGTTCCATTGTGAGATTAGTGGCTGGAGTGACAAACCATAAGCAACAGAGCCGTGGGCTGTGACACTCATAACATGAAATCAGCTTGAAATTATCACTTCATAAGCTATGGCTGAAGGTTATTTCCTAAGCAAGAGAAGAAACATTTTTTACCTTGTTTTTGCAGATGTGGAGCTAAAAATTTCTCCTTAGCCATCCTTTTTTTTTTGAAGAAGAGCTGAAAATCTCCCTTCATAGGTCCTGTAGTGCTGGAGCTTTAAAAACACTAATGATAAACATGAGTTCTGAATATAAATCTCAGAAATTGAGAAGTAATACTCATTTGGGCCCAAAATCAGCTGTGGAAAGCTAAGCTTGATTTTTCCACAGTGATGAATATTGATTCATTGGGAGGAAAGTTGGTCTTTTAACTGGCTGTATATTTGGTTTATCTGCTCAAATTCTGACTCTCAATCTTTTATAACTACAATGAATGGTATTAGACTTTTTGTCTGAATATTGTGCATTCCCAGAGAGATGACGAAATAGAGGGAAGAAAGGAAGTTCAGGTCTTTACAACTCCCTGAAAGGAGGTTGAAGCACAGGGGGTAGATTTCTTTTCCCTGGTGACAAGGAGAGGACAAGAGGAAAGGGCCTCAAGTTGTGCCAGAGAAGATTTATAATGGATATTAGGAAATTTTCTTCATGGAAAGGGTTGTTAAGCCCTGGCACTGGCTGCCCAGGGCAGGGGTAGAGTCATCGGGGGTTTTAAAAGATGTGTGGATGTGGCACTTGAGGATATATTTTAGTGGTAGACTTGGCAGTGCTGAGGGAACAGGTGAACTCAATGATCTTAAAGGTCTTTTCCAACTGAATGATTCAAGGGAGATGTTTCCCCAACAGCACTGTGTGAAGGCAGAGCTGGGAAATCAGTTCAAGCAGAGTTTGTTTTTTTTGTTGGGGGGAAACAGGCCTTGGGAGAAGGGGAAAGACCTTCCTGGAACCATGAGGAAATGTACAGTTTGCTGCAAACCATGAAAACACTGTTGTCGTTTAAAGTGAGTCTGTGCACTGGGAACCATCTGTGAAGATGGTGCAAAGGGAGAGTTGCGTGTGAGCCTTCTGCATTTTTGTTGTGTTTGATTATGCTACAAAAGTTAAACATGGTGGTTCATGCTCAGATAAAACTTTCTGAACATCAGGGACTGTTTGGGCATTGGTCAGTTTGTGGTGAGCAATTGTTTTCATTTACATTAATTGTCATTTTGGGGTTTATTTTCTTCTCTCTTTGTTACTTTTTTTCTTTTCCTTACAATTTATTATTTTTTCTTTTTGATTATTAAACTGTTTTTACCTCAACCCATGATTCTTCTCACTTCTACCCTTCCAATTTTCTCCCTCTTCCCATCAGGGGGGAGGTGAGGGAGTGGCTGTGTGGGGCTGAGTTCTTGGCTGGGGTTAAACCACAAAAACAGAAAATCACACAAGCATGATTTTAAAAAGCCTGATCTAGGGCTCTAAAGATAATACCTGGAGAAGCTAGGTTGCACACTGAAAATTGTTTATCGTGTGTCTTAATGTGAGTGGTCCTGTCCTCACAGAGCTCTTCTGATTGACTTTATTACTTAGGCTCAGCATCCCACAAGATAGAATCTGTCTCTCCAGCCAGTGTGTCCCAGCTGGAGGTGTCCCTGGTGAATCCAGACCTGCCCAGGCTGCTCTGTGATGTCTCTCCTCTGTATTTTGACTTACACACTATAAGATGCAGAACAAGGTATGATCTGTGACTGTACTGTGGGTGAGACCTTGATGTTTGTCTGGTAGGATCCTCATTTTCTTTCAGTGTCTGTACAGGCAGTTAAGGAGTTGAAAGAATTCCTTTTTCTCCTACAGTGCCCACACCTGAGCATCTCCTAAGCTGTGCTGCATTTATTCTTGTTTCAACTTTATTAAACATGAGGCTATTTAGTGTGAGGGTCTTGTTGAGGCTTCTGGGACAGCCTAGACTCAGACCTTCAAAGGTCTGTAGATATCTGATTCTCAGATACAAAACAACTAAGAAAATCCTGGTGGAGATTTTACTGGGTTTTGGTATCCTCAGCCTATTTAAGATCATAGGGAGAGGTTATGAGTAGAGCAGGAAATAAATATGATTTCAAGCATCAGCTGGACAGTCTAAGGTGCCTGTTTTCTGTCCTGTCATAACTTTAGAAAAGGGTTGCTTGACTGGAAGACTGGGGTGTCTGGAGGCTGTAGAAGGGACCCTAATGGGGCTCATTCATCTCTTGCTGCTGTAATTTGGCTGGGAGTTAATTCTGAGAATTAACTGTGCTGAGAAACTCTGTGCATTAAGGATGCAGCATTAATTTACCGACCAGGATCAAGATGCCCTGCAGATCCAGGCAGCCCTGGGTCATTTCATTACTAATGAATACCAATTATCGTTAGTGCATGTCTGATGAACATGTTTGTGTTTTGCATTAACATATAATTTGGGTAGAGTTCTGATGTGGTCCTGTCACCTTCTGCACTTAACTGTGATTTCTTGCTGTGACTCCACATTTCTTTTAAATTGTTGTTTTAGAGTTTGGGTTCACATGTGTGAAGTTTGTGTTGACAGTATAAATTTGCTTTGCTCTATTGAAGCCCCACTGAGTCTGGTAGGAATGGAGACCCTGTGAAGGACCTCGCATTTCTTAAAAAATTAACACAAAGTCAATGAAAGTAATACAATATAACACATTCTCTTCCACCTAGATCTTCACCCCAGGAGGGTTTGTACTACGTGGAGGTGATCTTTAAAGGATGTGTGATTAACAACCTGACTGGGCTGGAGAAAGAGAATTATTCTTTCAAGGTAATCACCAATCATGTAGAAGTGATGATAAAGGATTCAAGGTACTGGAGGGAGTCCAACTGCAGACATTGTGTCACAGGCAATATATTCAAATAATTTAATCATAGAATGGTAATGTTGGAAAGGACGTTAAAGATCATCTTTAATGATCATTCCTACCATGGGCAGGGGCACCTTCCACTAGACCAGGTTGCTTCAAGTCTCCTCCAACCTGGCCTTGAACAGGCCTGGTCTGCCCAGTGCCACTGATGAGTACCTCGATGCATCGAGTTTTAAAGGACAGAAGGAGCATCCCAGCTTCTTGTCCTGACTTGCAACCAGATCTACAGCATATGAGAGAGAAGAGAATCATGACCAGCACGTTAAGGGAAGTGACTTTAATTTTAAAGGAGAAACCTGAAGACAGGTTTAGAAGTTTGTGTTGAAGCACAAACTCTGCACATAGACAGTGTGGTCCAGATATGCATTACTGGCCATAAGGGATGTAGCTCAGAGAGCTTACTCTACTCTCATGAGACCCCACCTGGAGTACCACATCAAACTCTGGGACCCCAATATAAGGAGGACGTGGAGCTGCTGGAGCGAATCCAGAGGAGGCCATGAAAATGCTCCAAGGGCTGGAGCCCCTTTGTTCTGGAGACAGGCTGGGAGAGCTGGGGGCATTCAGTCTGGAGAAGAGAAAGATCCAGGGAGACTTTAGAGCCCCTTCCAGTACCTAAAGGGGTTCCAAGAGAGGTGGAGAGGGCCTTTGGACAAAGGCCTGGAGTGACAGGACAAGGAGGAATGACTTCAAACTGAAAAAAAAAGGTAAATTTAGACTAGATATAAAAAAGAACTTTTTACTGTGAGGGTGATGAGACCCTGGCACAGGTTGCCCGGAGAAGCTGTGGCTGCCCCATCCCTGGAAGTGTTCAAGGCCAGGTTAGACGGGGGCTCTGAGCAACCTGGTCTAGTGGAAGGTGCCCCTGCCCATGGCTGGGGGTTGGAATGAGATAATCTTTAAGGTCCCTTCCAACCCAAACCATTCCATGATCTCACACAGGACAGAATCCTTAACCATGATTGTGTGTTTTGATTGAGGCCTGTGTGTTTGAAAGTCCCATCCCACCTCTGAGCTGACTGTGAGCATCGAGCAGGAGAGCCCAGTGTTCTCAGAAAATTGCACATTAAAGCTGAAGAGTCATTGGGTGTTTCAGCTGGCTTAGAGAGTTGATGAAAAATCACCAGGGGATGCTGTTAATGAGGCACATTCCAAGCTAAATAAAACACAGTGTGTCTCTTTGTTTTGGGACCAGGACCTGGGAGCTATGAGAATTAAAAATTAATTTTGCCTCCACATTAGGCTGAAAAAGGCCGCTGCAGGCAGCAACAAGTCTGAGCAGCTCAAAAGACTTGTGTCAGCCAGTGGCCCCAGTTTCATGCTGGTTTTGGCTTCTTTTTCCACATCATCTCTAGCCTGGGGTATGATGTGATGTTGCCTTTGCTTCCCAGAAGTGGCCATTGCTGGAGGGAGCTGGTGGCTACTCATTCATTTTTAACATGATCATGAGGAGGAGAGAAGGCAGAGATTGAACTCTGAAAGGGAATGGTTTAAGGAAAGCTTGGAAAAAACCCACAATAATGCAATGATGTCTTCAATTTAATTTAGCAAAAGAGGTTTGTCGTGCCATTTATTGGGCTGTCAGCAGCATCTCTAAGTGCCAGGGATCATAGATGAACATATCCAAAAAAACGGGCAATGGAAGGGCCTGGAGCACAAGTCTGATGATGAGTGACTGAGGTGGCTTAGCCTGGAGAAAAGGAGGCTCAGGGGGAGCCTTCTCACTCTCTACAACTCCCTGAAAGGAGGTTGGAGCCAGGTGGGGTTTGGCCTCCTCTCCCAATTTACAAGACACAGGACAAGGAAATTGCCTCAAGTTGCACCAGGGGAGACTTAAATTGGATATTAAGGAAAATTTCTTACCCAAAATGTTTGTCAAACATCAGGGAAGTTGGGGAGTCACCATTCCTGGAGGGATTTAAAAGATGTGTAGATGTGGTACTTGGGAACATGGTTTAGTGGATTTGGCAGTGTTAGATTAATGGTTGGACTCAATCTTCAAGGCTTTTTTCCCTCAGAGTCCAAGGTAGTTCTTTCCCAAAGACATATCTGTTGTACTACACTACATTAAGATGGGCCAATACAAGCTCTTTCACTGCTCCACAGCTTTAGGGTACCAAAAATCTTGCTAAAGGGTGGCTGAAATATTTAACTTCTTATACTTTTTAAGTATATACTCTTGGGAAGAAAAATGGTGCCGTAATGCAGGATAAAATGCAGGTTTTAACTTTAGATGAAGTATGACTTGGAAACTTTGTAGTGTATTAAAGTGTGTCTTCTGACATTGACTCAAGCCAGGGTGGGCAATTTGGGCACAAAAGAGGATGTAAAAATAGCAGTAACCCATGCTCTGAATGGAGGTGAGGTAAGAAGGGAATATTTCTCCTTACTCCCTTCCTGGAGCAGGACTCTGCTTCAAAGATCAGATCTGAAGTGGAGGTCTCTGAAATGCAGTTGCCAGGTGTGTTGTGAGTAATGCACCATCAGATCATGTTACAATGCACTGAAAATAACTTCCATTTAACTACAAATTTCTCTTTGCAGTTCTCTGCTGAGCAGACACCTGTGGTTTACCAAATCAATCCACCATCTGGCATTCCAGGTATGGGACCTTTCTTCATGCTGGAACCCACTTAAACCATTATTTGATGTTCCACACTGTCTTCCTCCTTAGGAGAGGTCTGTCTTGCTGGGAACAAAATGGGCACCACCAGATTTTAATGTCTAAGTTCATTCTGGACAGGAAAATGGGTTTGTCTGAGGGGGAAGAGTCTGCAGCACTGGGTACAAAAGTGGGGAACAAGCAGTGACCAAGTTATTTGGTGCTTGGTTCCTGCAGCCCAACTCTGCCTGAGTGGAATGATGTTGTTCTGTAGATTGATAAGTCTAATCCATCCCAACTCTTGAGTCATCATACCTTGTTTATTTAGGAGCAGTTTTAAGAAGAATTAGCTGTTAGGTGTTCATGTTGCAACACCATACAGACCTTTTGGTTAATGGAGCTTTAGATCAGACTTTAAAGTTCTGTGAGAAGACATTCAATGTTTTTGGTCTGAACAATTAACTGGCATATGGAAGGGTTTTTTCCCTATTTCTATTAATTTTTATATTTTCAGATTTCATTAGAGGAAATGGAAAGTTCTATGTCCAAATTAAAGATTAATCAAAACATTTTGGTCTCTTAAGAATGAAGAGAGACACTTGTATGATGAGATCACAGAGATGCTCCTAAACCTAAATCAATCCCTTATTTCCAATTATTTTCAGATGTAGTTCAGCTCTAGATTCTCATGCCTTGCTTTAGAGTGTCTTTATGGAGATTTCTATCTGTTAGCTGGATGTTTGACCTCCCAGTGGGGTCAGTGAAGAGCATGAGAACAACACTGTCTAGTGCTATTTCAAATGTCTTGGAGCATGAAGGACCTCCATGGAGCAGGTAGAGGCAGGACTAGGAAGACTTTTTCCCTTCTGGAGGCATAGTGGAAGGACAGGATCAGATAGAATTCGATTGGAAAGGGCCTTAACGCAGGTCTGATTCCAACCCCCAGTTATGGACAGGGACACTTTGCACTATCCCAGGTTGCTCCAAGCTCTGTCCAACCTGACCTTGGACATTCCCAGGGATGGGGTAGCCACAGCTTCTCTGGGCAGCCTGTGCCAGGGCCTCCCCACCCTCACAGGGGAGAATTTCTTCCTAATATCTATTCCCAAAGGTGTTTGATTGGGTGTCTGAACTGATGTAAGACACTCCTGTGGAGGTGACTGAATGAAGCTCTCCCACCGTGTGGTAAATGGAGTGTTGGGAGTGATTCAACTGGCCACAGATATGCTGAGCTCCTTCTTTAGACCTTCACCCTGTCTAATGTACAAGTGATGTCAATTTGATTGTCTCCTGAGGTTCTACAGTGGAATCGGGTTAGAATGTGGTGTTTAGTTAACAAAGGAGTTGAGGAAAATGTCTTTTCAGTGCAAATGCAGGAGACCTGCTAAAAAATTGGGTATGGACTTTTTTTGGTGGGAAACAAAAACTTGTGTTTTGGGAAAAATGAATAAGTCTGAAGTCTCTTGAGCCATAGTAGAAGCTGAGAGTAGTCATCAGTGCAGGCACCTCTGTAAAATTCACAAAGACCAAGGATTCCTCTTGCTCAGCTGGCAGAATCTGCAAATAAGTTCTCTGCTTTTAAAAGGCTCTCTTCAATTTCCATTTCCTTTCTGAACAGGAAATTTAATACAGATTTATGGGAAGACAATCGCTGGAAGATATGAGACCTTCGACTTCAACGTGGATTATATTGATGGGTAATTATCTACAGGCAGTGTCTGCCCCAGTCCCTGTAAATTGGCATTTCTTCCATCAGCCTCCTCGACAGCAATAAATTGCAACCAGTTGGCCCAGGATTGCCATTTACTTCCTTTGTGGTTTATTGCAGCTCATGAGTTGGGCTCCAGCAAACTTTGTTAATCTAATTGCAACTGGTCCATTAAGCTGGTTGGTTTGTTTACTGGCAGTACAGTCAATCACAGCTCAGTGTGAATTGTACTGTAATTGCAGCTGGTTGCTGTAGATTTTATTTTGGCTAGCAAATTAAAATTTAACTAATTAAAATAATGTCAGGATCGAAAAGTTAAATAAATTTTCCCTTTCCATTTGCATTTTTTAGAAAAAAACTATTAGTTTGAAGCAGATGCTCTAGTGAGACAGAAGACAAAGGAGAAGTATTTTGAGACAAAAGGCTTTGTTTTTCACTGCTTTAAACCCTCTCTGGGTATTTCCTTGTTTTCAAAGGTTTGATTTCAGATTTATTTTTTTTTTGTTTTTGTTCGATGATCACATGTAACAGAAAAAAGTAGGTAGATTTAAGAAACTCACTTCAGGGCAGCAACCCTTTAAGAACAGCAAATCCAAAGTGAGCATCAACACTGTCCTGATGCATATCATATCTATTTCCATATGTATGGATATGTTATCAAGCACTAATTTATTATTTCCTTGCACTTGTGTCAGTGGCAGTGAAGAACTAAGCCCAGGTGAGTATTTTATAGAAAAACTATTAACCCATAGTCACTGTGCTGGCATTTTCAGGACCATTTCAGAATCCAGGAAAGGTGTGTATTCCCACTACTTAGAAATTTTAATTGCAGCAGCAGATACTTAACCACTGGATGCTTTTTAATGACTTCTCAAGCTGAATGGAAATGTCCCTTGCTAATTAATTAAATTCTCTGCCAGCATGAGTGAAACTCCAGTGCAGATTCCTGCCATATCAGCTGCACCCATTTCTCAGCCCTGCACCGCTGCACATCAGCATCCTTTGTTTGATAGTAATTATTGTTTTACCTGCCTCTGGTGAAACCTTTGCTCAGTGGGAAGAAAGGCTGTTCTGTGTGACTGCAGGCTGGACGTGCCTCATGCTCCACTGCTGGATTACTCATTTACAGCTTAACCTCACCAAAAGGAAATGGCCTCAAAATCTCAGCATTCCAGACAGGTTCCCTTTGGAGCTTCACATGAATAATTTGCCCATTTTTGGTGTGTTAGGAAATATGTACCAGGTGGGGACTTGGACTTGACCAGAGCAGTCTGTCCTTCAGTCACGCTGATTTGGGATTTGGAGCGAAAAAGGAGATGGGATTTGGAGCGAAAAAGGAGAATGGTTTTTATACTTTCAAGCGTGTTCTGCCCCCTTTTCCATGCTTTGTGTGGGATGCAATGGTCCAGTGCTGATGAACATACATTTGGCAGCACTGAATTTTTTTATAGTCTTCCTTAAAAGGAAAGGTTCTCACTATCAGCCACCTGTATTAATAAGAGAAAAGTCTTCTATTTAAACCTCATAAAACTGCACTCTGAAGCATTGGTCACAGAAAACTACACTCTGAAGGATGGGTCATCACAGAGTGTTTGCATAACAGGTTTTAATTACATATTTCCCATGATTGCCTCTTCATTCTCAAAGAATTGCCAACCTTTGCTTATTCTGCTAATTACTCTGAATTTATTCCTCCTGCCTGATTGCTCCTCTTCAGTTGAAGTGGTTCCATATTGGTTCTTTAAGGTGGGGATATTTAAATTTGCTCTTAGGAGCTTGGGTGATTCCTGGCAGAGATTGTAGTGTTTTTCCTCAAAGAAAAAAAGAAATAGCTGAGCTGCATCTCGAATTACTTGCTGTAAGGGATGCTGCCTGCTGCTTCTGGAAGGTAAGGGTGAGTATAGCCCTCTTGGAGCTCAGCTTTACCTACAGGGAGGAGCTACCAGGTCATTCAGAGCTGTCTCCAAGATGTTCCTGACACTCACGATCTTTACAGAGGTGCAGTTCTTGCAGTATTTGGGAAATACACCTTGCAGATGAAGAGATAAAAGATTAATAAATGTGTAAAATTGTAAAAGTGAGGGGAAATTCCTGTCCTACTTGAAAATGTTGGCTGCTGATTTTAACAGGATCGGGTTTTCATTTGTGGAGCTCCATGTTGCTTTATGTCTCATTTTTCCTGGTTTTTTTTGCCCAGGCCAGCTACCCTCACAGCAGAAGGAGATGGATGGACCAGTCTCTGCTCTTTTGTTGACAGACAAGCTGGAAGCATGTCAGTTCTTCATTTTTTTTTTGTTTATCTTGGTGCAAGGGCACAGCACAGCTTGTGCACAAAAAATTAAATTAATTCATGGCTTTTGGAGAAACTTTTCTGCTTTGGCTTGAGGTGGAGAGAGACCCTGGGGAGCTGACCATAGGATCTGTGATGGGGTGGGTGAGGGCTACTGGTTCTCTGCGGCTCCAGCCACAGCCTGGCAGGGCCAGGGGCTGTTCTCTGGCCTGTAGATGACATTCCTTGCCCTGACCACATCTGTTCTGTTCAACTCTCTAAGCTCCAAAACAAAGTAACCATTTCCAAACTACCTATTGACCCTGGTCAATGCATTGTCTTCAGTCCTATATAGGCACTAATTTTAAAGGTGGATTAGCTAATCTGAACCTAAATTTGGCGAATAGCTCTTGGGATTTAACAGCATGGACAGACAGGCTCTGGTGCCTGGGTCCCAGCACTGTTTATTATTTGGTATTAATAGGATCACAGAATGGTTTAGGTTGGAAGGAACCTGAAAGATAATCTAGTTTTGAGCCCCTGCCATGGGCAGGGACACCTTCCCCTATCCCAGGCTAATCCAAGCCCCATCCAACCCATCTTGGATGCTTGCAGGGAGAATTCATATACTCTTGTCTTCTGTGAGTTGCATGAGACCCTTTAGGCTGCTGGATCTTGCACTCTGTTAATTGTGGACAAAGCCATGGGCTCTGCAGCAGCGTTTCTTTTTAGAGTGATGCGCTTCTTGCAGTGCTTGTGAGCCCTGGAAAAGGAGGAGGGTACTTTAACAGGGAACCAGGGGAAAAACCTGCTCTCATGGAAGTCTGTCCTAAGGCTCCTGGGGTCCTCACTGGACTCCCTTATTGCAGTGTAAAATTCTTCCTGGCTCCCAAGAGGAGAACTTAAAATGAAAATGTGAATTGATGATGGTACATCCAACATTCCATGACTCCTGAAGGCTGGTGTAATGCCATTGTATCTGGTTTAATTGCTACCTGCTCCTTCTTACACCTTAGGGACGTGCAGAGGAGCAAGTAGAGGGGCAGTGCTTTTGTCCTCCTGTTCATTCTGCCCCATGCCCACACTTGTCCCTGCCCAGCTTTTTATTTCAAATGGGGGTTCTGAAGGTCACCAACAGGCTCAGATTCTGGGAATAGGTTTAAGGGGGGCAAGCTGGAGCACTGTGCTGCTGGGAGACACACTCCTAATCTACTGAACTCTCGATCATCAGTGGGAAGATGGGTTGTTCCATTTCACCAGTTTCTCTCCTTTGTTTCTAAATGGAGACAAGCAGGACCATCTTAGAAGATGTGGGCTTATAAACCTATTGTTTAGATGATTCTCCCTGTATTTTGCTCTTTAAACTCTCAAGACTCAGCAAAGTCTTTGTCTCTCCACAGTTATCCCATTCGGGCAGAGGATGGACTGGCGACCTTGCAGTGCCGGGTGGAAGGAAACCACATAGGTTGGTGAAAAGGGGTAAAAATGGTGGGTTTCTGCTGTTCCTGCAGCTCCAGAGGATAATTTCTATTCTGCCTCCAAAGGCAGAATAGAAAGGGCTAAGCCCACAAAAGCAACTTCAAATCACGGCTTACCAGCCTTCAACACAGCCACTTCTGTGGTTTGTGTCCTCTGCACAGCCTGGGAGAACATGAAGTGAAACCATGGCATGATGTGGACACTGCTGACAGCAGTAGTGTGATTTGGGGTCCTTGCTCAGTTTACTACTTTAATCCTTCTTATCTGTGGTGGACCTTCCCTTTACTGCTTTGTTGGAGGAATAAATTGGGTGCTCCCCTGTATTTTCTCTCCGTTAGCAGGTTGGATCCCATTTTCATTTCTCCTCACTTCCAAGTGCTCTGAAGAAGTTTCTAATTTCTTGTGGAGGATTTGAGCAGCAAGCTTCTTGTTTGGGAAAGATATTCTGAGTTAAATACATGAAATACACTTTCCTTACTGTTGTAAGGAAGAGGAGAATTGGGCCCAGGACACCTGGGCAAGGTTTGGTAGGATACACTTCATGTTTTGCCATAAAGCATGTTATACTTTTCTCTCCTCCAGGGTCCCACAACATCAGCTTCTCAGTGTTTAACAAAGGAAAGTGAGTAAAAGAATCTTTTCTCCCTTTTTCTCTGGTTTTGCATGGGGATACAGATGCCTTGCCCTCCAGATTAAACAAATGATGTTTTTACTGAATGATGTGTTTCATTGCTTAGAAATGAGGTTTTGTTTTCTTGAGAAAATGATTATCAGATTGGGAATGAAAAGGCACAATGTTTCTCCCCAGACAATTTATATTTTGGTACTTTAATACTTTACCTTCAGCATTCAATGCATCAGACATCTTATCTTGGACAAGGAGGAATGGCTTTAAACTGGAGGAGTGGGTTCAAGTTGGGTATTATGAAGAAGTTTTTGGCTGTGAGGGTGGTGGCACATGTTGCCCAGAGAAGCTGTGGCTGCCCCATCCCTGGAATTGTCCAAGGACAGGTTGGAGCAACCTGGTGTAATGGAATTTGTCCCTGCTCATGGCAAGGGGTCGGAACAAAATGAGATCTTTAAGGTCTCTTCCAACCCAAACCATTCTATTAAACCAAGCTGAACAAAATACTTTCACTTCACTTTTAACTATTCATCCAAGTGGGAAAGAATTTAGCCATAAAAGGAGGTGAAAATGGGTTCTGAAAGTGTCAAAACATACTTTACAATGTGTTAGTACTTTATTAAAGTGTTTCAACTGTGTAATGGAATCTTGTGAGTCAATACCTCAATGTGCTTGTGAAAGGTGTTGGATCTTGTAGAAATGTCCCACTGTTCCTTTGGAGAGTGAGTGGCCAGCTCTGCTAAATGAAGGTCTACTTTAACTTAAATGGCCAAGGATCATTCAGGCATTTTCTCTCTCTTGCAGGTCAGTAGTACACAAAGGTTCTTGGCTCATCAGTGCCAAACAGGAGCTTTTCCTGTATCAAACACATTCAGGTATTACAATGATCCCCCCCACTGCTGCAGCATTTTCTGGAAGTGCTGGTGTGGTCTAGGAAAGGACTTCTCCCTGTTGCTTTTCCCAGGGATGCAATCCTGTTGTGTCCTCATCTTGCAGTGCAACTCCTCTGGTATGGGTTTGACTAAGCAAAAAGCTGCAGATCAAAAATTTCAAGATAAGCAGATTTATGTGCTAAGGTGGGGTGTGCTGCCTCTAACATCCCCAGTGACTTAGTGTTCCTCTTGGACAGGGATATATTTGACTCTGTTTTGGGCAGCCTAACCTAAGAAAGCCAGCCACAGAACAGCAGTATGGCATGGCTTGGGATGATGTTGCTTTATTGTTCTTCCTTTTCTTATCAGATCAGTTGTAGACTTGAGATGTTGCACCTACAGAAACTTCTGCCCTGTAAATCACTCTGTGTTTGATAGGGTTGAGATTTTAGAAATGTAGAACTTGAGATAACTTGCAC
Organism: Manacus candei; assembly: GCF_025592945.1. NCBI lineage: Eukaryota > Metazoa > Chordata > Aves > Passeriformes > Pipridae > Manacus > Manacus candei. The sequence goes on along the minus strand of NW_026138055.1, from coordinate 6,817,007 downwards.
ATCAGCAACAAGGAGATGATGTTCAGCCACTCCAAGAATTGAGTATTGGATAAGTGGTGAATGGCAGGTTTACTGCACCATTAGTTTATAAAATGATTTAAGACTCACTAAAAATAACCTACATGTGACTTTTCCAGCTCTATTGTAGGCAGGAGGCAATGAAATACTAAACATCTGCTTGAGGTCATGGTCATATGCAAATAGTGTTAAAGATTTACATGGACAGATAGTGATGGGACAAGGGGTAATGGGTTTGAACTTGGAAAAGGAGAGATTTAGACTGGATGTTATGAGAAAATTGTTTACTGTGAGGGTAGTGAGGCCCTGGCACAGGTTGCCCAGAGAAGCTGTGGCTGCCCCATCTCCGGAAATATCCAGAGCCGGGTTGGCCAGGATTTGAAACAACCTGGTGTAGTGGAAGGTGTTCCTGCCCATGGCAGGGGGTTGGAATGATCTTTAATGCCCCTTACAACCCAAACCACTGAAAGACCACTTGGTTCACCTGCAGAGGTCCCCAGCAAGGTCCCACCAATTTTTTGATATTAAATTCACTGAAATTGATGTAATAAATGCATTAATACCTTATGAGCTGCATCTGAGAATCTTGGTTCAAGAGTTAACAAAAGCTTTTTTTGTATAAAAAGCCCCATGTAGCCAATACATGTCTATGTTTTGTATATTGTTTATAACATACTACTTGTTTCACCCATAAATTGAAAACACTTTATAAAGGAGGATAATTGAATGTCCTTATTTACAAGTTGAGGCACATTAAAATGAGATAACTGTATGAATTTGTCGATGGGCAGAGCACAAGCAGAAAGATCTGCCAGATCTATCCAGTAGACTGTACTGTGCTAGCCAGTAGTCAGTATTGTAAAATCAAAGATTAAGCAACAGATTTAACAGTGAAAAAGCAGATATAGATCAGCATCCCTCACCAGTTTTTGTTAGTCTTTATTTTTTTTCAGCTCTAGACAAGTACAGCTGGGTGGTTAAACTAAGACATCCGAGTCCAAAGTGATAAAATGTCATCAAAGAGAAAAACAGTTTTCCAGTGTGGAGGGACATGACTGTAACAGATAAAATCCTGAAAGAATCTCACAGTCATGAAGTGGACACTCAGATGTCAGATGATTGGAAAGTGTGGTAACATTTAAACCTATGGGCTAAATTGAGAAGTGACTAAGAAGAGGTCGAAAGGATTAAAACTGTTTTAATTCCACCTTTTTTTTTTTTTCTTCAGAGCTCCTCAATAGCACAGGATAGACCAGTTTGCAATCTGAGCATGACAGATGCAACCACTGCTAAGTAACAGCCCAAGCACTGCAGTGTTTCTCCTGTCATGCAGCCAAGTTCCCCGTGTTGTTCATTCCTGGTGTAATCCCAGTGGCTGTCAAATGCCCGGGAAGGATCAGTGAGATGTTGGTTTCATTCACAGGAGCTGCTCTGGCTGGAAACAGTGCAAGTGCACTGCAGGCTTTCACAGAAATAGGGCTGGGGTTAATTTTCCAATGCTTGTTTTCAGATTCCCCTTTTCCTTCCCCTGCAGAGATAGCCTCCGTGTTCCCAGCTGGAGGGAGCCTTGGAGGGGGCACTGATCTCACTGTCACGGGGGATTTCTTTGAGGAACCGCTGCAGGTCACTGCTGCAGGTGAGAGAAATGTGAAATACTTGTTTTTCAATACAGTGATCATGGCCCTGAGCACAAAACCCAAGGAATGTTTAGTGATAACAGTGTGGAAGTTGTAGGAATCACCTTCAGGAAGCTCCAGTTATTCTGACTGTGGGCATGAACTGTTTTGCTTGCTGGTAGTACCAGCCCAGGCTTCTAGAGAATTGTTAATCCCATTCAGAAACAAAGTTGAGGCAGGGTATTCTGTCCCTTCCTTAGCCTTGTGAGACCCCACCCAAAATAGCACATCCAGTTCAGGAGTCCTTAACATAGGAAAGACATGGACCTCTTGGAGCAGGTTCAGAGGAGGCCACAAAGATACTCTGAGGGCTGGAGCCCCTCTGCTCTGGAGACAGGCTGGGAGAGCTGGGGGGGTTCACCTGGAGAAGAGAAGGATCCAAGTAGACTTGGGAGCCCTTTCCAGTGCCGAAAGGGGCTCCAAGAGAGCTGGAGTGGGACTTGGGACAAAGGCCTGGAGTGACAGGACAGGGGGGAATGGCTTCCCACTGCCAGGGGACAGGGTTAGATGTGATATTAGGAAGAAATTTTTATACAATGAGGGTGGTGAGACCCTGGCACAGGTTGCCAAGAGAAGCTGTGGCTGCCCCATCCCTGGAAGTGTTTGAGGCCAGGTTGGATGGGACTTTGAGGAACCTCATCTCATTGAAGATGTCCCTGCCCATGGCAGGAGTTGGACTATACAATCTTTAAAGGTCCTTTCCCACCCAAACAGTTCTATGATTCTAAGATGGGGTCATGCTGCAGCTCAGCTGTGTTTCCAAGTCTCATACAGTACCTTTGTCTCCTTTTCTTTCTCACAGGTGTCCCCTGTAAAGTCAAGCATGTCTCTCCCCAACAAATCAGATGCACCATTGAGCCTGTAGGCAAGAACAGGAGAATTGGTGCCCCCCAGCCAGGTATGGTGTTCAAAAAACTGAAGGTCCAAACAAGGAAACACACGTGGAAATGCAGGGCAAAAATCATTTGGTGATGAATGCAGTCAAGAAACAGAACTTTCCAGAACACTGTCCGCTTCAACATTAGACCAGTTTCTTCATGGTTTGATAGGGAAAGAGGCTACAAAATGAGCAAAGGGCTGGAGCACCTCTTCTATGAGGAAAGACTGATGAGAGAGCTGGGGGTGTTCAACCTGGAGAAGAGAAGACTCTGGGGAGACCTGAGAGCCCCTTCTAGTACCTAAAGGGGGATTATAAGAAAGATGGGGATAAACTTTTAGTAGGGACTGTAGTGATAGGATGGGGAGTGATGGTTTTAAACTAAAAGGGGGTCAATTTAAATTACTTCTAAGAAAGATATCTTTTACAGTGAGGGTGGTGAGGCTCCAGCACAGGTTGCCCAGAGTAGTGGTGGCCTCATTCCTGGAAAACATTCAAGGCCAGTTTGGATGGAGCACTGAGCAACCCCATCTAGTTGGAGATGTTCCCGCTCATTGCAGAGGGGTTGGGCTAAATAACCTTTACTGGTCCCTTCCAACCCAACCCATTCTATGATTCTGTAGCCAGGAAAAGCAGGGTGAAGAGCTCAACCCCCCACGTGCAGACAGGTGATGATGGGAGGAAGGTCAGACTGGTGAGCAGGGCTGTGGAAAATGAAGGGAAAAAAGTATGGATAATATTTAGAGGAAGGATAGCTGAACTGGAGCTGCTGCAGAGGTTTCTGGGGATGCTGCTTGAGTGGAGCACTGCAGTAGAAAATTATTGTGCATAAAGAGAGATTTACCTAATTTTAGCTGTGGGTCATCTCAATACCTTTTCCTGCAGGAGCAGACATGAGAGCTGGTTGGATGCTCTGCTCTCTGCAGATTTTTGTTATTTCTTGTGGAGAATTTCAAGGTAGAACAAATTCCCTAAAGCGAGATCTGTGTTCTGCCTTAGACTGCAAAATACCCCACAAACAGAGCCAATTTATTATTAAAATTTTCTCTGTGGCCTACCTCCTACACCACTGATTCCAGCATGTGCTCTGGGATTTCTGTTGGCTGCTGCTGAGAGTACTTTTGTTTTAACTTTCTAGGAAACAGAGGGCTTCTCTTTGAAGTCTGGGATGATGCCTCTGATCTGACAGAAGCAGGTCCTGGATACAGATGGCAGTTTGTACCTAATGCCAGCTCCCCAGTAAGGTTCCTGTCTGGGGCAAAGAAGTCCTTCAGGTACTCAGTGATCTTAAAAAGACATGAAGCCATGGCAATCACCTTTAGCAGTGTTAGGTGCAGCAAAAACACCTGACAGCCCTTTACAGCAGAGCCTCACTGCACAGCTCCTGTAAATCAAAGCAAACCCTTTGCTCTGAGGTCCTTTTGAAGCTTAAAATATGCAGTGAAGTGTTTTATTTTTTCCTCCTTTTGCTTTCCCTCAGTATTTCTGCTCTACCTGGCCTAGATATGCTGAAATTCCACAAAAGAAATTGCTGTGGAGGTAGAAGGAGCTCCAGCTTGAGGCTATTTTGGGTTGGACTTCCAGCCAGATGTGGAGGGGCAGATTCTCAGCTGATTTTGGCAGCTGCAGCACAATGGAGTTAATGGAAATCAAGTGATTTGCCCCAAGCTGTGGAAATATCTAAACTGTGTCATTGCCTCTTCAGATAAACCCTTGAAAAAATGTGCAGTGCGCATGAATTCTCATCTTTTCTTACCATTTCTCTGTTTTTCTTGGTTGATTCTGAGTGTGTTCTTGGCTTTTTCCTGTGTGTTCAAGGTTAAGACTTTGCTTGAGAAGAAATGCACAAAATAGTGACCACCAATAAAAACATACTTAATTTCCTGGAGCTGTTTTTTCTATCCTTTTTGGAAAATTTCGTAAAGAATAAATTACATTTAGTGTGAAATTGAGTCTTTTTGAGATTCCTTTAGTTTTAAAATATATGGGTTTGTTTTGTTGGTCTCATGGTGTTTCCTCATTACTCGGTGTACACATGAAGGTGGGGTGTGAGGATGGGGTGTTTTTTTGCTGTGTTATGGATGTTCTCCTTTTGCTTAGTTCCAGGCTTCGTGGATTTTTTGTGGCTCCTCAGACCAACAATTACACCTTCTGGATTCAGGCAGACAGTCAAGCATGTCTCTACTTGAGTTTGTCCCAAGATCCAGAACATAAGGTATTACTCTGAGCAGAGAAAAAATGAGATCAGGATAAAAATGGTTTTAATTAAGGTCATAAAAATGGAACTGACTTGTCTACCCTTATGAATCTATTGCAGAGTGAAATCTGTGTGATTATATTTGATATTTTAGATTGGGTCTGTCAGTTGTTCAGCTCATAAAAAAACTCATGCTTGCAACCAGAGTCGTTGATTGTCTTTTCCAGAAGACTTTTTTTTTTAGTTCAGCAAATTGCAATCACTGACAATCTGCAAGGGGACCTGGAGGTTTGCTCTCTGATTTCCTCAATTTACCTCCTTTTTTGACTATTGAAATATTGCCTTCTGAAAATATTGATCCTTGCCTTTGGGAAGTTGAGAGGATGCTCCAATGAGGGTGATCTATTTATCTGGGCTATTCTTGAGCCAAGCAACTGAACAGGTCTAGAAGAAATATAAAATACTTTTTATCTATTAAAAATATAATAGTATTATTGGTCTTACTAATAGTAGCATATTACATAGAAACCTGGAATGATTTGGGTTGGAAGGGACGTTAAAGAACATCTTGTTCTAACTCCCTGTCATGGGCAGAGACAACTTCCAGTAGACTAGAGCCTCATCCAACCTGGTCTTGAAAAATTCCAGGGATGGGGCAGCCACGACTTCTCTGGGCAATCTGTGCCTGGGCCTCACCACCCTCACAGGCAAGAATGTCTTCCTAATATCCAATATAAATCTACTCTCTTTCAGTTTGGAGCCATTAAATCAGTCAGTGACATTAGAGCAACCTGGTCTACTGGAAGGTGGCCCTGCCCACGGCAGGGGGTTGGAAGGAGATGATCTTTTAGGTCCCTTCCAACCCAAACCATTCTGTGACTCTGATTTGGTTGTTCTGCACACAGGTGAGAATTGCTTCTCTCCCTGCTGGCAATTCAGAGTGGTCTGAGAACTGGGTGAAGAATTGGAGTGAACTTTGGCAGCCAAAATCCCAGAAATTCGAGCTGACTGCTGGTTCGAGGTACTACCTGGAAGCACTACATCATGGCAAGACACCCAGCAACGGGATGAGAGTTGGAGTCCAGATACATAATACGTGGCTGAATCCCCGCGTGGTGGACAGCTACTACACTGAGAGACATGAAATCCGGGCTCATGCTTTGCATCTTCCAGAAGTCCAGGTCAGTGCTGCTTTCCTGACCCTGGGAGCTGGACTAGCCCTGGGCCAAATGACCTGGATAGCAACAAATCCTAATTGTAAAGTCTGTGCTGATGCTCGATGTGAAAGTGTGTTCCCACCTTTTTTTTAACCTTCTGAGACAACTGATGAGAGGAGCATCATGAACTGCAATTGTTCAGGGTTTTTACACACCTTGGTGTACGTTTCTTTACACATTGGTGGGCATATGTAAACCCTCAGCAATGAGGGAAGAGTTTCCTGGTGGTTAAACCCCACAGCTGCAGCTCAGGAGCTTTAGGGACTGTTTGTGGCTGTCATTGTGTCTGCACAGGTCATGTACCCCTTGTGATCCTGATAATTTAAGAATTTAGATTTAGAATTTAGGTTTGTGTCAGTAGAGACCATGGAGGACAAGAACAGTTTCAGAGTAGCTGAAGTGTCTCTTGGAAGGAATTCTTGTTTTACTTTATGCTTAAAAATGCAAAACATGTGCCATGTAATCCTCCTCGGTAGAAGAAGCCAGGTTTGAAACGTGTCTCATGAAGTTTGTGTCTCTTTTCATTTATTTGTTTGCTTCTTTGCTTGCCAGATGTTGATGGTGTCTGGTACAGGGTGTTTCAGTATCTCCTGGAACAACACATTGCACAAAATGATCCCCACAAATGCTACAGCTCACCAGGTAGGTGCTGTTAAACACACATGTTTGATCCTCTGCTGGGGAGGAACCAATGGACATCTGGTACTTGACTGGTGTTTGGCCCCGAAGCTGAGATAAATTTTACGTGGTGTAGGGGTGATTTTTGTTACTGAGAATGTCTCACGGTGAAATGTTTTGGGGAGTTTGAGTCCCAGGTGTATTCTAAGCATATCACATCATCCAGATACCTTGGAATTCCCTTGAACCAGACTCTTGGACTTCTTCTCCAAAGTCAGGTGTGTAGAGTATAGCTTTTGCTTCAGACAGGATCTCCCATTGTCTCTTGATGTGGTCAGTTGGTCAGTGCTATAACAACCCTGGGTGATAGTTTCATGATAGCCATTAGGCTGTAGATGCCTAACACACCTGAAAGGTACCAGACATGGGAGTTTACACTCTTTTGAGCTGAATTTTATTCTTTTATTCTTTTATATTTTTATTTTTTTAATATTTGACTGCCTGCTCGTTCAGAACTGCCGTGCCACCGGTCCCTTGCTAATGAAAAATGGAGAGATAACGTGTGTGTTGAGGTTCTCTGATGACATGATCCAGAAATCATTGGACTGTGACTGCTTTTCACATTCTTAATTTCTTTTTAAGGTGCAAAGAGCAATAGAGGAACTCCTTTCAGTAGGATGTGAGACTGAGCCAGCTTCTGCTAAAATCCTTTTCCACGATGGTTTTGAGAAAGGAGGTAGTGATCTTTTATGTCAATCAAGCAGTATTTACTGTGAGAGCTGATTTCCTTTATGAAATAAATGTACTTGAAACTTTGAGTGAGAATAAATTTACACTTTTAAGGGGTATAAGTATATATATTTTTATTTCTCAGCTATATATTTGTATGTATTCTCATGGGTGAGTTTATGGAACTAGCATTAAAAACAACATGATCAATATAACAATCACAGTCACAGAAGCCCTGAGCTGGAAGAAACCCACAAGGATCATTAAGTCCAACTCCTGGCCCTGCACAGGACAACCCCAAGAATCACATCATGTGCCTGAGAGTGTTGTCCAAACTCTTCTGGAATTCTGACAGGAGAATACTTAGAGTAGGACTGTTTGCCAATTTTTGGACATCGACTTTCTGTATTTCCATGAATCTCTTGACTGTACTGGTGTCTTCTGAATCCCTTTCAAACATCCCCTCTCCTCTTGTTTCTTTTATCTGTCAGATATGAAGAACATCATCACCACAGGACACATTGTCAGTGGAATGGAGCCTTTCTGTGGGAGGTTCAGTGTTCACAGACCAAGCCAGCTGGTGAAAACCTCCCCATCCACACTACCAAGATATGACCTTACTGAATATACACATGTAAGTGGCTGCTCTTAATGAGTAGGTTGCACTGGGGACTGAATACTCAGAGCCCAATCAGCAACTTAAAATCATGTGACCTGCTTAGAATCCCACCAAATCTACAAAGACTCGTGTCTTTGGACTGTGCTGGTGGACAGAGTGGGTGATCTGAGATCCCTGAGATGTTCATATTGTTTAACACATCTGGCTGCTCTCTGCTCCTGGGGATGCAACTCTTGATGAGGGAAAGGAAAAAATGGGATGATGTTGGGGAAAGATGGGAGAAGTAGGGGAGACCACTTCTTGACAAAAGGAAAAAACCCTTGTTACTGGGGCCCACTATCCCTCACTTTTCTACTCATCTTCTACTTTTAATATGAATAAGGACTTGGTTTCAACTCTGTTGCCCTTTCTTTGCCACCTGGGGGAAGGCAAATAGCTTGGCCCTGAACACTTCCAGGGATGGGACACCGATGGCTTCTTTGAGCAATCTGTACCAGAGCCCTCACAGAGAAGAAATTCTTCCTAACATCCAATCTAAATCTATTCTCTTTCAGTTTGATGCCATTCCCCTTTGTCCTGTTACTCCATACTCTTGTCTGAAGGCCCTCTCCAGCTCTCTTGGAGACTCTTTAGGCACTGGAAGGGATTCTAAGGTCTCCCTGGAGTCTTTTCTGCTCCAGGCTGAACACCCTAATGTTAAACTGGGTTTGAAACAGAATATACTATCTTCTACATACATCACATATATAAATTATGTATAAATTACCTGTGGGTTGATTTGTGAAAATTTTATTCCCTCATTTTTGCAGGTGTGTTTTGCTCACAAAGGCCATATGAGTAACATTCTTCTTATCTCTGTGTCCTACACTAATGTCTCATCATGTTCAGTGAAGAAGAACTTCACCTGTCTATGGGATTTCAATCACACTGACTCTAAAAGGTATCCAGACAGTTGTGGTTTCCAGAGATGACACTTTCCATAGTAGGGAGCTGCAGTGGGAAAATGGAGGGAAGTTCTCATCTGTACAGGATCAAATTGTTAGCGGGGGTAAGCTGACATGTGCTCTTACCTGCAGAGGCACCCCTGGAATGTGACTCTGTACTTTCTGAGGATTTACTGAGTGAAGTTCCATGTTCCTTGTCACATGCAGTATCTCACCTCAGTAATGCACAGACGAAGAGTTTGCTCTGTTTGTGGTAAACACACCGGAAAAATTTCTGAGGACAAGAACTTTCCAGTTTCTTTAACCTCAGACAGTGGATTTTCTGCAGTGAAACAGGGAGATGAATTGATTGTGGTTTTTTCCCTGTCAGGAACCTCATGAGATCACTGGTACACAATGTTTTGGAAATTGGTGTAGTCATTGATTTTCTTTGTTTGCTTCAGATTCCATGGGTAGAAAACATTTGGTAGTAGATATAAAGTTTGGGGCAGACACACTTAAAAAAAACCAGGAGTGTCAGAAGAACTTGATGGAGAGAACTGGGAGCCCTAAGCAATGGTCTGATATTCTCAAGGGTACCAATTCTGGATTGACCCCCATCGAAGTCACTGATGCTATCATAGTATTTTCCAAAAATAGAGCAGTCATTCCCACATTCCATTCTTGTGATGCAAAAAAGGACCCATAAGCAGAGACCTGTGAGGGTGGTGAGGCACTGAAACAGAGAAGCTGTGGATACTCCATTCCTGGAAATGTTCAAGACCAAGTTGGATGGGGCTTGGAGCAACCAGTTCTAGTGGAAGGTGTCCCTGCCTATGGCAGGGAGTTGTAATGGGATGGTCTTTAAGGTTCCTTCCAGCCCAAACCATTCTCTGATTCTGCAGTTTAAAACCTTGTTTCTCACTATGGGGAACTCATCAGAGACATGTAAAGAGTGATCACAAGCTACTCAGTAAGTGACTTCTGTATGAGTAAATAACAGTGGTAACAACAGTAGTACCTGCTGTTACCTGGAAGCTTCACAATGATCTCACATTCAGTTATTGCCACAACCTTGGTGTCTTCCAGGTGGACATTTACCTGCACTAACCTCTGGAAGAGGTGTGTGAATCTCTCCACGCTTGTCCAGGACCTCCCTTCCAATTCCCCCGTGTTTGTGAATCAGATAGACTTGCAAAAGGAAACATCTGGGTCATTTTACCTTGATGAAGTCATCATTGCTGACAGAACTGTGACTGGTAAAGGAATCTGTTTCTCTTTTTTCCCCCTCCCCGGAATATTCCATTAAAACACATAATGATAAAGCTGGATGAAGCTTTTTCAAAGAGAGATTTCACAACAGGTACAAAAATAATTTTGTTTTCTTACATATTAAACTTTTTTTTCTTTTGTGACAGCAGTCAAGAAGGAATTGCCAAATATCAGTATTCTTGGTTTATTTGAAAATGTGTTTTACAAATGGCACAGGCTGCCTGGGACAGTGGCAGGAGGAATTTGAAAGACATGTAGATGTGGCACTTGGGGACATGGCTTAGTGGTGGGCTTGGCAGTGCTGGGGAAACAGTTGGACAGTGATCTTAGGGGGCTTTTCCAGCCTAAATGATTCTGTAATTCTATGAAATGTAACTCAACAAAACAAAACAAACCCAAGAAGGTGTGATCTCAGCTATGAAACGACAATAACCTGGGAATAGTCACAGCTACTCTCCTTGCTCTAATGAATGTTTGTGCTCTTCTTCCAGTTTCTCAGAGAGATCCCAAACCCCCTTGGCCAGGTGGGAGGATAATTGAATCAGTATCTGTAGTGGGGTCTCCTCCAACTTACAATGTGTCCTGGCTGGTGTCTGGCTGTGGTCCAAGTCTGCCCCTTCTCTCTCCAAGGTAGGGACAGTGAGTAGATCATCTCGATACTCTCAGAAACTTCTGGCACTTCCCCCAGCATATCTGGAGCTGGTTGTCATCTGGATTCAGCCTCTGAAAAAGAGGTTCTTGAGATGTTTCAGCTGACCTGTGGTGTAAGATGTACATGGGCCACCAAAATATGGTGTAGGACTAGAAGGAGACCTAAGACCTTCTGGAACAGTGGATGAGGATCAGAAAGACACGCTCCCAAACACCTTTAATGACATCAGGCAATGAAAGCCCACCTTGTGTGTCCTTGTTTACTGAGATGGTTTCATTCTTCTGAGCAATGAAAGAGGAATTAGAGCTATAGGCAAACTAGATCAGACAGTGAAACATTAAAGAACTGTACTGGCAGAAAATAGGTCCTGTAAAGTTGGATTGTATCCAACTGAGTCAACAAGGACCTGATGGGAAGGGAGCCAGGCAAGGGAGAAGCTGGAATTATGCAGCCTGTCCTGTGCAGGAGCCAGCTGTTACCTTGGCTCAGCTTCTCCACTCAAACCGGCTTGCCCAGTGATCCACAGGAAACTTCCTCTCAGAAGAAGATGAACCTCAACCAGCTGTCAATTAATTTGGTTTCTCACCTTGTGGTCTGTTTTCTTCCAAGCAAATTCAAAGCAATGTGTCATTGATTTTAAGTGCTCCAAAGACAGCTAGATTTTTGTTAAGAGGTGGCTAAGTTCTGAAAACAGTAAGGTCTGGCTCCCAGAGTAACCAAGTTCTTGCATTTCCTGATGAAATCCAAGGCTTTGGTGAATTCACTTTTTAGATTTCGGAGATATAGGCAGAGTCAGCACAAAGGAAAACACAATCCAGTTTATGCCTCAGGTTTCCCAATATAAGAGCTGCAAAGACCAAGTCCAAAAAGTCGTTTGGTGTAACAGTTGAACTCCCGTTCAGGCCCATTTGTTTTGTAGAAGTCAGCTTAGGTAACACACCATAGAAGGATTTGCCTGTTTCAAATGCAGAATTCTGACATTAACCAACAACAATAAAGGCAAGGGTAAGAACACAGGGGGATGTTTGTGATGTTTGATTTGTGTAGCCAGAGGTATAATTAGCAGAAAGAGGGGAAATCTTTACTCCTGTGTGGAGTATTTAAGAAGACTGACATTAGAACGCTGCATACAACACTGATGACCACACTTTTAAAATAAATTTAGAAAAACTTGTAAAAAAATGCTGTGAACATCATTATGGAGCTGCAGAAAATGGAGAAAAAAATTAAAGAAGCTCAACCTGTTCAGCTTATAAAAAGAGGATTAAGAGATGGATTGGTCACATTACCTCTCACCAGGGAAAAAAAAAGGTGTTTGGCACTAGTGGGATTTTCCATCTCACTGAGGAAGATAACAGACTAAGCAGAGAAGTAGAGACTGCTGAAGCCAGGAATACTGAGAATGGGAATCAGCTCATGCTTTAAAAACAGGTGGGCTGAGCACTGCCTTTGGACATCTTCAAAACAAACCCGGGTCTTTCTTTTCACTGAACGTTGGCTGTGATTTATTCTAATGCGACTCCTATTCCTGTTGGAGTAGGAATATTAGCTAAAATCTGATGTACCAACCGTACAAAATGCTCAGTGATTGTATTCTCAAAATTTGCTCTGCAAAAGCCAGTTGTCATCCAGACACTGAGCCACATGGTGGCATCGTTGTACCACAGAGAGCCTCCTTCTCCTCCGAAAAAGGAGAAATTTCGTGCCGAAGGAGAAAGTATTTTAAGTTTTAGAAATTGGACCTTGGGTGGACTTGAATTACTCTAACACAGATATGGTGTTCGGGGGCATGGTTTACTCCTGGGCCTGGCAGTGCTGGTTTAACAATTAGACTAGATGGTCTTGGGGGTATTTTCCAACCTTAATGATTCTACAATTCTATGATATGAAATATCACTGTAATTCAGGGGAGTTAAGATTTTGATGGACTCGAGGATATTGCAGGGTGAAGAAAGAAAGCTTTGATTTTGTAGATGCTATCCTGGCTGCACTGAGCTGGTCCTTTAGAAACACTGCTGGGGTAGGACTTGCTTGTGTTTGATGGCGTATAAATTTCTTCTATCATAATTTAAAAAGGTCACTTTCCACAATTTTCTGTCCTGTGCATTGCCTCCCTTCAGGAGGGGGTCCCTTGGCTATTGGGTGACATGGGGGTGACAGGAGTGGGGGTCTCAACTGCTGATACCTTCACATGAACCCTCTCTGTCCCACAGAGGGGCAATGCTTGGGGAGGGCTCTAAGGAGTATGGATACCTCTATGTCTCCACGGAGGATGTGAGAGTCAGCCTCACCATCCAGAGACTGCAGGAGTCATCCCCACCTCTTGGAGGGACCTTCCACATCTACTTGGCCAACAAAATGATACCAGGTAAGAGAAGATGCAGGTACATTTGGATTTCCTTAGCAGGAAGCCAAGTGAAGAAGTAGCTACCAGAGAAGTTGTGGCTGCCCCAACTCTGGAAGTGTTCAAGGCCAGGTTGGACAGGGATTGGAGTAACCTGGGATAGCGGTAGGTGTCCCTCAGTGAGGTTGGAACAAGATGATCTTTAAGGTCCTTTTCAACCCAAACCATTCTGTGATTCTATGAAAAGACAATACTGAACCTTGGACATGCTCAGAGAACAGATTGGCAGGTTAAACTTCTCATGAAATTTGCCAGATCTTTGATGTCCTTCAAGACAGGGGTTTAAGATTATAGACGGGACAGTATTCCTAGATGAGTTTCTTCCAAAATGCATACAGCCAATATGAAATATCTGCCTTAATGTTAAAGAACTTTGGATCAGATCCCAAAGTTTGTACCCTAAGGTTTCATTATGCTGCTATTTCTCCAGCATGTGTACTTCAGGTGGTCACGTATGACAAGAGCTGTGCAAGTTACCGGGTAATTCCTTTTTTTTTTTTTTTTCCCAGGATTTTTTCAGGATCAGTAATTGGCTTGCAGATAACACAAAAGTTTTCGTACAAGTTTTGTGCTTGACCTGAACTAGTCACAGGTTTCCTTGTGTTTGATTTAAACAAGGGGGCCCCTGGTGGTCTAGTACTAAAATTTCTGATGCCCGCAACTGGAGAGGCTTCTATAGTTTTCTAGATCTTCAGACTAGATATAAAGAAGAAATTTTTTATGATGAGGGTGGTGAGGCCCTGGCGCAGGTTACCAGAGAGGTGGTGGATGCCTCGTCCCTGGAAACATTCAAGGCCAGGTTGGATGGGGCTTTGAGCAACCTGGTCTAGGGTTCATTGCAGGGGAGTTGGATTAGATGGCCTTTAAGGTCCTTTCCAACCCAAACCTATGTTTCAATTCTATAATTCTATGATCTTTTGGCATTTAGTGTTCAATAAGTTTCTGCTGCTTTTTTGGCAGTTGCAGAGGTTTGAACCGCAACAGCCTTGCATTAAAAATTAAACACCTTTCTTTTCCAGGAGCAGACAGGTGTGCTCTCCCAGGGATGATGGTATTCACTGCTTTCTGATGTCTCTTGCAGATGTTTCAGTGCAAATCTCCTCCCACCACCTCCGCAAACTTTTGCAGGACAGTGTAGACACCTCCACAGCTCCCTACTTCAACACCAGTGACTTCATCGTGACCAAGGACTTGAACTCGTGCTATGAAAAAGTCTGGACCCTGACTTGGAAAAAAACAACTGGGGACTTGCCCAATGTTCTCCATGTACAATAGTTTCTTTTACTAACCCCCACTTTGAACTCTGTTCAATGTTCTTTGGTCTTGCATGATTCACTCACCCAGTGGTTGTTTTCATGAAGACACCTGTGGGAACTTAGGCAATCTTCCTATTTGGAAGACCAAATTCCAGATTAGATGATTAAAAAAACAGTTGCAGAGAAAGAAATGGCATCTTCAGAGTCTGTGCTTCAAAACAAGGAGGAAAGGGTGTAATTTCCAGGCTTTGTTGCAGTTCTGCATGATAAAGGGTCTGCTATTCTGAAATGAAATCTATCACTGAAACATTAATGTTTCGGTACAGTAACTGGAGCTCATCACAGATTTGTGGCATCATTTATTGGCCAAGGTCTTTTTCTGAGAACTATTCTATAAGGGTTCATATTTGGCTCTCATAAGTCTCAGGTGAAGGTTCAGTTTACATTCTCTCATCCCAAGATTTGTCATGTTAGTTTTGCTTCAAGTAGAAGAGCTTTCTCGAATAAGGACTCAGACTGAGCTGCTTCCTCCCCCAAAAGAAAAAAGTATTTCTTTATATATTGAGTTTCTAAAAGTGTCAAATTATTTTCAACAAATCAATGACTTCCCATGCTCAAGACATGGCCTGGAAGGTTAAAAAGTTTTGAGTTACATATTGAGCTATAGTACAGGCACATCTTTAAGAAGCTCTTTCCATGTCTAATTCCAAATGATATTATTAAGTATTAGAAGTTTATTTGCAAATCTGGCTCTTCAATTTGCAGTCTCTTTGTCTGCAAGGTGAAGGTGGAAACAGAGAGAAGGGAAGTCTTGAGCAATGAAGATTTAGACCTGGAGATTTGATTCATGGACAAAGCTTGAGAAGAAGTTTCTAGGAGTTATTTGCCACTTTATAAAAATTCTATTTTAACTGAAAATTACAAGACAGAAAAGGATGAGAAACTTAAATTCCTTGTTCTTTGCCAGGTCTCTGCCAAAACCCTCACTGGTCTGAAGGCAGCTGTTTCTACTCGTGTGGTTTATGATGGGGGTGTGTTTATTGGACCCATATTTGGGGACATGCTTGCTACCCCCAACAACAAAACACAGGTGAGTTGATTTGCTGTCACACTTCCTACTTATTCACCTGGGTTGTGTAGATCCAGGGGTCTCACAGGTGTCTGGGTCCCTTGTTCTGCCACTAAATCCTTTCAGAAATCTGACGTTCTGTGCCATAAACTGCTCATATTCTGCTGCCTGGGATGTGGAGCCGGACTTTACTCCAGGAGCAATTGCAGATGGGGAGAATGGTGACATGGGTGATCTTTCACCACTGTGAAAGACAATTTGTCTATTTTGAGGCAGTGACCAAGGGAAGACAATCTCTGGACTCCCACCCTTGGTGGGTCCTATGGTGCTGCCCACCAAACTGGGAATGTCACTATTCATCTGCAGCATTTCTGCTGTTACACTGATGGGCAAAACAAATGAGCTGGTGGCTGTGGTACTCACCTGTGAGTTAAGCAAGTCCCTCAGCATCTGTGGACCTCAGGTCTTCAAGTGTGAGAAGAGAGTAAGGAGGGCTTCCTGGCTGAGTGAGTAGCCATTCTGGCCTACTGGATGGACAAATGTGTTCCCAGGTCTGCTCTCAGATGTTGCAGAGCAGTGGGTATTGCTGACTCTGCTTCCAGCAAAGGCTGACAGGCACTGTAGTGACAACAGGGTGATGCTGAATGTGCTTGAAGTCCAAAGTGCAACATTTGGGGCCAGATCATCCTGCTTTTTTGGTGAACCTGTTTCCCAGACATGAGGATCTCTCTTCATCCAGTGACTCAGCCACCTATGATATCTTTTCCATCTGTGCTGCAGACATACCCTCAAATAGCCCAAGTGAAACAAGACCAGCAGCAGCAAACAGATATCCTTGTAATTTTTGAAACTTTATTCTGTATTGCTGCTAGGACAACCATAAAAATGTTCCTCTAATTGTGTCCCTATTCAAGCAGAGCACTCTGTGCTCCTTGCATTTCTTTGAGACAGTCTGCTTTTGCTTTTTTTAGGCATTGGTGTACTCTCCTGGCACACCCTTAATACCTGGAAGAGATAAAGAGGGGCTCTCCTATGCCCTATACTTTGCTAGTTGACTCTTCTGAGATATCAAGGTCTCAGGAGAGATATCTCTTGATGTCTCTTTTAGGTAATCAAGATCACAGCCCAGCTTTTCAGGGGCAAAAAATAATAAAATTGAGGGCTGTATGTCCACATTGTTGGATTAAATTTAATTAGTCTTACAGGATACTTTAAACATAATAAACTTGTTCCTAAGGCAAAGTGGGAAAAACTGGGGAAAGGCAAACCGGGTCTTCAATGGATGACTAGAAAAACAGGAGTTGTGAGGTCCCAGAAACATGGGAGATAAAATCCTGCAGACATCGAGAAAGGCTGATGATACAGTGTCCAAAGCTGTGATCTGCTTTGCCTTGGATGAGCCCTAATAAGCTTTGCAATTAAATTTGTAATGAGGCTGCAGCTGTCTGACTGTGCTCGGTTGAGTGCTCTTGGCAACCCAGTGTGGTTACCAGCATCTATCAGGTAGCTGTGGCTCTAGAAAACACCTCTGTTTCCTTCACAGGTTTAAGGTAACTCTCTTCTCTGTCTCCAGGTGGTGGTGGTGGTGAATGATGTCCTTTCAAACTGTTCTGGCTCATGCTCTTTCCAGTTCAGTCAGGAATTGACACCCACAGTCAGGCATGTGGAGTATTTATCAGGTAACGGGGCTTTGTGTCTGAACAAAATGGCAAAAAAACCCCCATTGTTCTGTGAAAAAGATCTGCCAGATGATGGTTTCATGTGCCTGTGTATTCTTTTGGAAATTTCTGCTTTTATGAAAACTGCACTTTTAACGGGTTGCTTCTGACCAGCTCCATTTCCAGACATGTTAAGTGTGTACAACTGTGTCCAGAGTAGGGCAATGGAGCTGGGAAAGGGTCTGGAGAACAAGTTTGATGAGGAGCAGGTCAGGGATCCAGGGGTGTTCAGTCTGGAGAAAAGAAGGGTCAGGGGAGATCTATGGCTCTCTGCAACTCCCTGACAGGAGGTTGAAGCCAGGTGTGGGTCGGTCTCTTCTTCCAATTAATAAGCAATAGGATAAGAGGAGATGATCTCAAGTTGCATTAGAAGAGGTTTAGATTGTATATCAGGAAAAATGTCTTCATTGAAAGGTTGATCAAGCACTGGAACAGCCTGCCGAGGGGAGTGGTGGAGGCACCCTGCCTGGAGGTGTTCAGATGGTTTAGTGGTGAACTCAGAGGTGCTGAATTAACAGTTGGACTCAATGACCTGAGAGGTCTTTTACAACCTTAATTGTTCTGCAATTCTATGGTAAAGACATGAAGGGGAGACAAACGGTGGCAGGTTTGATGCCTAAAGGAAAAGTAGCTCTTGGCTCAAGTAATTTTTAGCAAAAATTTAAGGAAAAAATGTAATAGCTGGACAGGGAGAGGCAGGAATTGGCATTATGTGGGCAATGAGACAACACCAGTGGTGCAGTTTTTAGGATGTCCTGATGAAGCTGGTAAAAAACTTTTAACTGTTGATTGAAAGTAAATCCAGGGCATTGCTACACCAAAATTCATGACTCATCTTGTTGATTGTGTCCCTTCAGATGATGGGCCCCTGGCCACAGTGGTTATCAGGGGAGATGGCTTCACTGAGGAGAAACCAGCAGTGCAGGTGGAGGTGAACAGCACGAGCTGCCACGTCACGATGTTGAATGAAACCGAAGTGGTTTGCCAGGTGGAGAGGCTGCCAGTGGGAATCTACCAGCTGGCACTACTGGTGAGGCCTTATGGATTTGCACTCAATGGCAGCACAGGAGAAGGGATCTTCCTGAGAGTGGAGCCAAAGCTGGTCGCCATCGAACCTCCTACGACTTCAGAGATTGGTAGGTTTGAACGCCAGAGCAGCTCTAAGGGACCATCTGCTTTCTGCCACTTCTTTTCCATGATGTGTTTGGTTCTTCTGTATTTTCACTGCCAAGGTCTTCACCAAGCCTGCCAGAGCACAAGAAGCTTTTGGATGATACTCTCAGGCACATGGTGTGACTCTTGGGGATGGTCCTGTGCAGGGCTAAGATTTAGATTCGATGAACCTTGTGGGTTCCAACCAAGTCAGCCTATTCTGTGATGAAAAAGATGTATTATGGCTGTATCCACTGTGTGGGGAAAGTTACTTAAAGAGTGACAGACTTTCCTTTGTTCTTTGTGGAGGCAAACAGTTTCCCAACTAGTTTTGTTTGGGAATTGTAATTTCAAGTGCACTTGTATTCATTCCAGCAAGTCAGGTGTGTGTTAGTGTTTCATATTCATCCTGCCACATCTGTAGCTTTGCAGTATTTGAATTAATCTGGCCTAATCAGATCAAGTATTAGGAAAAATTTCTGCACTGAAAGGATTGTCAGCCATTGTAACAGCCTGCCCAGGGTAGTGATGGAGTCACCATCCCTGCAGGGATTTGGAAGACATGTAGATGTGTAACTTAGGGACATGGTTAAGTGGTGAGCTTGGCAGTGCTGAGTTAACAGTTAACTGAGTTAATGGTTGGATTAGATCTTAAGAGGTATTTTCCAACCTAAATGATCCCTTAATTCTATAACTGCGAAATGGCTGTACTTTAGTTCATCCCAGTTCCATTGGAGTGAATTCATACACTGGAAATAAAATAATAAAATGGAAAACACATCTGTGTTTAGATACAAAACTGAGAAACCTAGAGAAGCTCAAGCTAAACTGAGTCTCCTTCCATTCCCCTTACCTCTCCTGTCCTTGAAACAGAAAAGGAAATAAAGGGTGATATAGTCCATACTTGAAGACAAGAGATGGAAAGATTTTCCACAGGACTCTGGGGACAAGGGACCATACAACTCTCTCATGTGCTCTGTATGTGAGACAGATGGAAGTTCAAGCAAGGTGCCCAGACAACTGTATCTAAGCCATAACAAATACTGCAAATAACCAACCTTTCCCCTTTTTTGGGAGAGGGAAGGGTCTCCTCAGCTCGGTGAGAAATGTGGAAAACACTCTTACCACACCTGGGCTGTGCAGTAAGGGCAATCTCAGTTTATCACTTCTTTTCAAGAATTAAGGAATGTACCTATAAACAACATCTACTCTGACAGTAAAGGTTACCCAGATTTTTTTTTTCTGGAAATCTTGGCATTTCATAATTGTGATGATTTGAGATTATAATAACAAACACCCCTGAGAGCAGGAATGCTGGCCTAGGTACAGCAGGAAGCCACATGGCTTGGGGAACTGAACCATGCTTGGCCACCTTGGAGCAGGCAGAGAAAGGGAATGATGGTCTGTAAACCTCTCCATGGATGAACCATGGGATGGACTTGGAATAAAGTAGTGTTCCTAAACTACAAGTTATGTCCACCTCTTTCTTTTCTTTGTTTTTTTTTGGGGGTGGTATGGGAAGGAAGCTATTGTAACCCTCTTATTACATTTTTTCCCCTAATGAGAGGGTCACATAGTACACTAAGGTTAAGACTCACTTTTGATTCATAGAAAACCCAAGACCACAGAAATCAAGCATCTCCAAAAAACTCTAAAATAATTCCAGAAATGGCAAACTTTAGTGCTTGGGCCTTGCTTCCCATTTCCTTTGCTGGTAATCCAGTTCTTCTCCCAATTACAGTGATCTGTCACTCATTAAAAAGAAAGCAACTATAATGTTATCTTACATTACATGTGCCTGGAATGTTTATAATTGGAAAGAATTACAGCTTCCATCTGTGTTTTTAATTTCTTCCATTTAAAATACTTCTCTTCAATCTCATCATAAAGTGCACATAGGCAGTATTTCACTGCATATGGATATAATGTAGATATCAAAACAAGAGCATCAGTCTTTACACAACACACGTGGATTTTGCACTCTAAATCTGAAGCTCCTTATCTGACAAGTCTCTCATTAGACAAGTGGCTTCAGTTTTCACTTCTTACTCTTTCTGACTCTGCAAATTTCATGTTACAGAATGGGAAGGCAAGAAGCAGCTTGTACTTTGCTGCATCAGCTCCCTCGTGTCAAAATATCCCTGGTGTCAGTAGTGCCATGCTGGGAGATCCCCATGACCTAATACTAAAAGCATGGAATGCCTTTCTAAAGATACTCTCATGTTCCAGTGGATAGCAGGAGCTTACTGTTAACGTATCCAGTTGCTGATGTTTGCCTGGTTTTGCTGCCAGCCAGAGAAAATCTAGAAGATTAAACTTCTATAATTCTCTGGTGGCTTAAAGAATTAACAGGAAAAGATACTTTGGGGAAAATGTACAAGGGACTTTGCCATCAATACACAATTATTTTAGTGTAGATGTTTGTTTACATCACATGTGAAAAGAATCATAAAAACTCACTTGGTTTGCAACATAGCCATGCTAATAAATACAAATAAGCACTGCATTAATAAAATTCCTGTCTAAGCAGTCTGTCCAGCCACAGTTCTAAAACTCTCCAGAGTTGAGGACTAGAGCAAACAACTGTAAGTTCAGGTAAAATTCCTTTTATTTTTAAATTTGTCTCTGAACCACGTAACAGAACAAAGTCCACATTAGAATTTTCATTAATGTCCGCTCATGCTCCCTTTCCTGTTTCTCTTTGAAGTATCCCTGAATCTTCTGACTGCTTGGAAAAGCAAAGGGGTGCCTCTACTATTTACAGTGGAATAGGATGCTGAAGAAAGATCAAGCACAAGTCTGATTTGTGTGGGGCATGATCCCACATGTGATAGAAGAGACTCGGCTCTGGCACGAGGGAGAGCTGAGTTTGCTTTAGTACTTCACGGAATCAAGCCCTCCGTGACTTTCCTCACAGCTCTAAGTTTCAAGTTCTGCCAAGTCCCCTTTCTAACCTAAGTTTCCTAGACACAGGCCACAGGCTTTTTGGACAGCAGGGTGCCTGGCAGCTGTTTGAACTGTGAAAGCACCTGCTGTGTTAAGCTCATTTTCCATTCTTAGTGCTTCTTCCTTCCTTCCCTGTTTCATTCTTGGACTGGGGATCTGTCTAAGAGAGAGATCACAGGCCAGAGCCTGCTGGTTTAAATAAGTATGTCATTAAAAAATAACTCAAGAAACAAACTCAGCCCTCCTGCATCCAGGAGAAAAATCCAAATAATAGGCAAGAAGGATCTCCAGTGAAAGAGAGGAAACCAGGCACAGCAAGATGGAGCAGATCATCATCAGATCAACTGAGAGACTGTGCTTTTGTAGTCATCTATAAACAAAGAATCCTTTGCATATAAAAATATTCTATGTATTGGATGTAATGGAATAATTGTGTTTTTCAGGAGGACTGAGAGTGGCTCTCAGGGGGACCAATCTGGAAGGAGTAAACGTGGTGTTGTTTGGATCTCAGCCTTGCCCAGTTTTGGAGGATGGCAGAAATTCAACCAGAATTGAATGTGAAGTTCCTTCTCGGGTAAGAAACCACATTTTTTGGGGACACAGTCAAGAACTTACAGGCTTTCTATTTCTTCCTGGCCTGAGCTACACTAGGGAAAGGGCAAACTGTAGCCCACAAGCCAAGTCTTGGCTGTGGGACAATTTACTGTGCGCTCCATCTACAGAGTAGACCAGCTTAATTAAAAATAGATTAATAGGTGATTTATGAAAACCAGTGAAACAACAAACAACTCTTTAATTTAGTAAGGACCTTGCAAATTAAAAACTGCACAGTCCGGGATTTTATTTATTAGTTTAATTTACTAATATGGATATAGCAAATCCCAATCTACATAGTCTGGGATTGTTTCAAGGTTTCTAACTCTCCATAGATGTTTCTTTAAAGTCTGTATAAATGCACACATTTAAGTAGAGTCTGGGTAGATATAAATTTCATCAGTGCTATGTGCCTGACTTGTTAAGTATGGGAGATGCAGGAAAATAGTAATTTTTATTTTTTTTTTTAAATTAGTACATTCTTATACCTGACATTTTCTTCATTTCTCTTTCTAGGGGACAGAAGATGCTGCTGCCCACGTGACATTAATTTCTGGGTACCAGTCAACAACAGTAACCAACTTGTTCCGATATGATCCTTCCTTAAACCCTACTGTTGTGTCCCTGAGCAGGAACAGAAGTGGCATAGCAGGTGAAAAGGCTGAAGATTTATATTAAGAACCATCTGGAGAAGTGTTGTTATTGTTGATGGTAGTGGGGCAGAGGGAATATAGGTCTATGAAGTTTGATCTGACACACTGTTTTTTTGGTTTGATTGGTTTTACTCCAACAGACATGAGGGAATGAATTGTTTGTCCTAGGTCAGTATGGATGATGTCCACAGGATGTTAGATGTGTTACAGAGTTCCTTTTGCATCATGTTTCTCTAACTCTGCTCTGAAATTTGCCCACCCACTCATCCTTGGTAATAGGTTCAGTCATGACAAGATAAATGAGCCCTACAGAGTGTCCGTGTCCAGGATCCCAAAGGGTTGACCGTGAGGAGCATCACATGTATTTTAGGCTGCTGAAAGGAGAAGAAAGGCAATGCATGTCTTTCTAGTCCCCATTTCCAATCCAAACTCTTCCTTCCAGTTTGACCTTGTAAACTGTTACTTTAGAATATGAGCATAGTCTTCATGGAATTGTGGGAACAAAATCCCAAATAGATTTCACAGAGTGTTGATCATTCTTGTCTTTTGAAAGTTTCTATTTGGAGTTGAACTTTTTTTGCTCATTTCCCTCCTTTTTCTTCCCCCCAGGATTTTGCCTGGGTGTTAGGAATAGAAAGCATTAATGCCAAATGTTGTCCACTTACAGACGAGTCTTTTAGGAAGAAGTTTAGTACATTTCTATGTGGCGACCAGACACCGGTTTCTCAGTATCTGAGAGAAAGAGGAAGGAAGATGAGAGAAAGACAGAAATATTCCTGTTTCCCACTCCCATTCCTCCAAGGATATAATAATCTGCTTTTTTTTCTTGTCTTTTTACAACCTCTTCAGTGCACACCTTAAAGCCCCCCCCAGCTCTCAAGTTTGGTTGGACTCGGTGGAGATTTATGGAGTTAGGTGACTACTAGTCCAAAACACAGTTCTTGTGCAATCCCAGTGTTTCTGTTCCTTTCCCCAAATGCCCTTGTCATTTTCTATTACTCCAGGATGCATAAATAAGAGAAAATGTCCTTTATCACTTGAATATTATTCCAATGCCACAGCACCAAGGGGAGGTTTTTCTCGCCGCGGGCATTCCAGGTGCAAGGAATTCCTTAATGTTATAGAGTCTCATGAGCAGTGCTGGGACTGAGTTCAATCTCCTATTCAGAACCTCCATGGCTTTGTCTTTTAATATAATTTTCCTTCCATAGAATAAAAAGAATAAATAAATTAGACCAATGCCTTCCAGGCATCTGGGATTAAGCTGACAATTGACCAGGAGTAAAAAGAGTTCACGCTATTAACATACTCAACTTTGCAGGCTTTAAAACTTTATTTGACTCTTTGTGCAAGCAAAATTGAAAAGTACTGGCTTCAAGATCTGCTTAGAAGAGCAGGTAGATGAAGGGAGCTTCGTACAGGCTCTCCTGCTTCATCAGGAAGCTCTGTCCTCCCTTCTTCATCCCTTCAGGGGAGACAAGAGGGTGAGATTCGACTCCTAAACACATCTCTGTGCTTGTTGTTTAAATGTCTTGCATAGTCAGTGAAGAGAAATGAGGATTTTTTGGTGGGATTCACTACAGCTCTTTTTGTGTGTCTGTTAGGACTGATGGATAACACCCAAATTTTTTAAACCTATTTCAGGAGGAATTTAGGTTATGAAATTCCCTTCTCCACTGCCTTTGTTCTTTTCTATTACTGCACTGTGCACAGATAAGTAGAGTATCCCCTTTCATCTGAATATAGTGTGGCTCAAAACAGAGTTTAACTGCGAGAGAGAGAGCCATGTTTCCTGAAAACAAGGTGCTTTGAAGCTGAGCTGGTTTTTTTTTCTTCATAGTAGCTAGTATGTGAATATGGGTTTGGCTTTGTGCTGAAAATGGTGTTGGTTACACAGGGATGTTTCATCATTGCTGATCAGGTACTTAATACAAAGTCTAGGCCTTTTCTGCTCCACATCCCACCCCATCAGTGAGTGAGCTGGGGGTGCATAAGGAGTTGGTAAGGGAACACAGACAGGACACCTGCCCCCAGTTCACCCAAGGAATATTCCAGACCATATGACATCATGCTCAGCAATAACACCTGGGGAAAGAAGAAGGAAGAGGGGGACGTTCAGGGTGTTGGTGTTTGACTTCCCAAGTAATGGTTATGTGTGCTGGATTCCTGCTTTCCTGAGGATGGCTGAACACCTGCCTGCCCATGGGAAGTGGCTGATGAATGAATTCCTTGTTTTGCTTTGCAAACATGGCTTTTGCTTTTCATATAAAACTGTCTTTACCTATGAGCCTTCTCCCTTTTACTCTTCCAGTTCTCTCCTCCATCCCACTCTGGGCGAGGGAGTGAACAATTATGAGAGGCTGAGTTGCTGGCTGGGGTTAAACCTCAGCAGGCACATATGTGACCATCTGACTTTAGGTACCCAAGAAATTTTCATTTTGCTGTGGGAGGCTCCTGTTAAAGTTAGATCATCTCCATAGGGCTTCAAAATGTGATCCAGATAATTCGTCAAGGATTTGGGAAAAAACCCAGAACTCTTCAGCTGCAGTTTATGACAGTTTTAAAAAGACAGGATTTGGCTTTTATGCAGTTCAGATATTTATAGGATAGAGATTTATGACAAAGGGCCATAGATCTATCCTGAATACGGAGGATGAGAGTGAGTGTAGAGGGTCATAGCCAAGTTCACTGGGCTGGGATCTCAAGACAACTCTGATACCTGGTGACCTTCTCCATGAGGGATTCAGTAGGATACAGAACTATCAGAGTCTTCAACTTTTTGGTCTTGGGCTGATGGACATGACTGGACCTGTCCTGGCATGATGGGACTCTGTGCTCTTCCCCAGGCAATGGTCACATGTGCCAAAATAACCATTGCCAGAAAAACTGAAATAGTTTCATCCATTCTTTCCTCTGCAGGAGGGGAGGAGCTTCAGATTGGGATATCTCAGTTTGCCACCTACCGAGGTTCGGATGTCAAGGTCCAAATTGGAGACTCGTGGCCACAGATCCAGGAGCAGACAGACCATGGTGTTAATGTGACACTTCCAGCCCTGGCTGCAGGGTGGCACAATATTTCTGTCACCATCAATGGTATCGCTATTGCTTCAAACAGGTGAGTATTTTCCTTATAAACTTCATTCTCCATCCTATTTGGTGTTTTAGGGTTAATCTGAAAAGGAAGGCAAGAGTTTTTCACAAACACCTAACAGTGAATTCTGCAGTGTGGTATAAAATTATGAATAATTATCAAGGCATTTATTGATCTGTGGAACCCAAGTCAGCAAACTTCTAATGCTACTCAATTAACTCCCCTTGGATCAGTAGGAGGCAGGAGAGAAACATTTTAGAAAAAAACAGTTGATTTGATGAAAAATGCATATTCAGGCAATCAAAGGTATTCATGGATTCAGGTCAAATGCAGATAAATCCTGCTGTAGGAAAACAGCAGAAGAAAAGAAACACTTTTCATCGGAAAAACAAAAGCTAGTTTGAACAATAAAAAAATGCTTTGTTTGGAGAATTTTTAAATGATGCTATTTCCATCTTTTAAGGTGACACTTCAAGTTCATACCTAGATAAATGTAATATAACTGAATTAAAATGTGGGGGGAAAACCAACCTGAAGTGGGGATGTAAGAATGCATTCACTAGCAGCACAGTTTTAATCCTCATCCATGGCAGCTGCCAGGAATGATCCTGAAACAATGATATTGGGAGAAATTAGCTGGTTTTATTGTTCCTAAACCAACCTAAGCTGCTTGTAGCATTAATGAACTTCAGGAGAAAATTTGTGGTTGGTGTGATGACACCCACCTGGTGCTGGAGTCTCTTAGCAGCACCCTCATTTCTTCTCCAGGGATAGAGTGGAGAGAGATGGATCATCCCAGGAGACAAGTCTGATTTCTGTTGGGCTGGATTGCAGGATTGGGAAGGTCCCTTTCTCTAATGGATCTTTTTAGGGAAGGGGGTGTTTCTAAAGGAGGATGGTGAGGAGGAAAAATAGATGTAGATGAGACAGAAAGAGAGGTACACCTTTATTTGAGTGTCTTCAGCAGCTCATATCTGGGCTTCCTCTTGTTTCAGTTAGTTACTCTACTGTCTGGTGGGAGGAAGTGAGGAGAGAAGGCAACAGGGATGTCTCTTCAAAGCACTTGCATCTCCTGCTGGGGGTGTAGCTACAGTGGGATCTGTTTGCCAAAAAAACCCTCATTCCTGATGGGTTTTTCTTTTGATGGGCAATTCACTTACACCTCGTGGATTAAATTTGACCCACAGGTTGCCAATTGATAAGAGAGTGTTTGTGACAGACGTAGCTCAAATGTGTCTTTGCCCACAGCAGGAGGGTTGGAATGACATGATCTTTAAGGTCCCTTCCAACCTAAATCATTCTATGATTTTAAACCACATGAAAAAATTTGGAGTGTGGGGTGGTCTTGTTGCTTGTGGCATTAAACCAAGGTGATGTGACAGGTGAGCGTTTGACTTTCCAAGCTAGAAAGAGCTGTTAGAAAGGATAGCAGTGTAGCAGGAGAGTAAAATATAAAAATATCCCCCAAATCCTTTCTATGTTTCTTGTGTTTTGCAGGACTGAGCTGTTAATCCAGTACCTCTCTGAGGTCTTCAGCGTGGAACCGTGTTGCGGCTCCTTTCTGGGTAAACAGTGTTGATACATCTGCAGCCACTTATGGAGGTTAAAGGGATCAAGGGCACAGTTTTCCTGCAGGAATGGAAAGTGCATCCCGTTTCACATCAGTTTAAATGAGGGTGCTTTGAATCTGTGACCCTTTATTATGCAGACATCAACAGGCAGACAGCAGCAGTCTGGAAATGTGGGATTGTAGTGAGCATCCCTCGATCTGGTTGGTTGGCTCAGGGCTCCCTGTGCTTTGAATCTGATTTCCCCAAGTGTTTGCTCATGTATCCTTGCATGTTCCCGTTGGGAAAACAAAGCACGCCCACACCTGGCTCATCTGTGCTGTTTCCTTCAGTCATTTCGCCCTCATCTTTCAAGGTTTTCCATGTGAAAGTTAGGTGGGAAGCAGGGTAAAATTGTGGTTTGAAGCAAACAATAATTTCAAGTGATCCCAAAGGGGATGTTCATTTTTGTTGAGTTGTAAAAAAAAAAAAAAAAAAGCCCTTTTTAAATGTTAATTTTAATCAAAAGTGAAATATTTATTAATCCTGTTCCAAGCTTTTAGACACTGGAAATAATTTAAGTGTGTTTGAGAGCAAAACATCACTGAATTAAAAAAAAAGTTTTACTTTAAATCTTAAAAAGCAGATTTGGGGTGGTTGATTTATTTTGTCATTTGGCTGGTGGTGGGGGAGAGTTGAATCCCTGTAGTGAATTTTACATGAGCCTTTAGAAATGCTTTTATAGAAGACAGAGAAATTCTTATGCTACAACCTCAGGTCCTCCACAGATTGCTCTCCCAGGCTCACAACACATTTAAAGACACAAAAATTCAGAGGCTTTGTGCTACGTGATTAGTTCAATACTTTGTGAAGTGCTCAAGCCTTGAAAGATGAGAGAATGGATAGAGCTTGGAGAGCAAATCCTATAAGTTTTGAAGATTAAGACATACTAAAAAAAAATAATAGAAGCTGTACCCTTCTTTTCATATTTAATGGTAAATTGAAAATTAAATAAGAACTGATTAACTTTTTGGTTGTGCCTTTATGAATGGCTTAAGCTGAATTAGAATCTCATTGCTGCAAAAAGCACCAGTCCTCCCCCCTTTACCTCTAGTCTTTTGTTGTCTCTAACACTAGTGTGGGCATCTGGATTAAGGATTTGAGCTCACTCAGAAAGAATCCCATCATAAACCAATATTTTGCAGGCGGATCATGGGAAAAGGAAGGGAATGGGCTTAATGGATAAAGAGGTTGAAGCAAGGCAAAGCAGTGGGAGTACCAATAATGAAAGGAAGAGGGAGAGAGGCTTCAGGTGGGCTCTTTACTGTGAAGGTGGTGAGGCCCTGGCACAGGTTGCCCAGAGAAGCTGTGGCTGCCCCATCCCTGGAAGTGTTCAAGGTCAGGCTGGACAGGGCTTGGAGCAACCTGGGATAGTGGAAGGTGTCCATGCCCATGGCAGGGGGTTGGAATGAGATGAGCTTTAGGGTCCTTCCATCCCAAACCATTCTGTGATTGTATGAAATTTGGAACTCTGCCTGAGTTTGAAAGTAGTCATTCCTATGTTTTGCTTCCCTGTAGGCAGCAGGACCAAACCATCTTCTCATCTACTTGTATGGACAGTCCCATTCCATGAAGAATTCAGTCTCAGTTTACTCTCTGGGGTCCTTTCACAGCAGCTTTCTCCAGATTTGTAGTGGCTCTTTACTGTCATTTACTGCCACAAGGGTCCCTGGCTACCTGTTACCTCAGCCTCTTGTCCATGTAGGATTATCCTGATGTACAGTTGCTTATTGTCTCTAACTGTCCTATCCAAATAAAAACGAACTTTATTTCTTATTCCATTCACCCTGGCTAAGACAATCATGCTTATCAACTTTGTCATAGAATGGTCTGGGTTGGAAGGGACCTTAAAGATCATGGTTTGTGGTTGTTCACGGACAGTCATTAATTCCTTTCCTGCCAATAATGTCCTTCTTCCTCATGTTGTTTTACTCCTAGGTGGAACACTGCTCACAATCTCTGGGGTGGGCTTTAGCCAAAATCCTGACCTGGTTTCTGTTTCAATGAACAATCAAACCTGTGCAGTTACTCACTTGGAAGAAGAGATAATTTGGTGCCTGACCCCACCAACTGCTAATTTGTCTGATGAAGATTCACAAGACATCTCTGTCAGAGTAAACGTTGTCATCAGCAGCAGGTCACTTCAGTACTCTCTCTTGGCCAAAAGGACCACCACCTTTAACTACCAAAGAGCTTTGACTCCCCTTGTTACTGTTGTTGAAACAGAAACCACAGACAGCAGTCTACTCTTGAGCATCCAGGGGATAAACATCACTGGATCTGTGGCTAAGCTTGGACACAGTGAATGTCAACTTGAGTTTCAACGTGGCAACAAGTCTGCAATGTTTTATCAGTGCTCTTTGTCACTGAACAGCCTGGAACCTGGGATTTTCCCCATCCAGGTTGTCCACAGGCAGCTGGGATATGCCCATGTGACAGCAAGGCAGCAGGTCCTTACAGTAACTCCACGGATAACCTCCATATTCCCAGCAAAAGGATCAATCTGCGGTGGGATGTTGCTCACTATATCTGGCATTGCTTTAAAATCCAGGAGGAATTTGGTACAGGTCAGCCTGGAGAGTAATTATTCCTGTGAGATCCAGGAGTCTGATTACAATGCCATTAGTTGTGTTGTCCTTCCAGCTTCACATCCTTTGCACTCTCAGGGGCTGGCTGAGGCATCCCGGGCTCTCAGTGTCACAGTGACTGTCAATGGGGTCAACAGTGTGTGCCTTGGGGAATGTACACTCCACCTCCATGAGCAGTGGACCCCTCTGGTACAGTTGGTGACCTGGAAGACCAATGGGACACTCACCTATGTGACAATCAAAGGACAGAGGCTGGCCTGGCCAAGCGACAGCCCCCTGGTACGTGTGAACAGCCACACTGCCTGCAAGGTGACTTTCTGGAACGAGACCATCATCGAGTGCCAGACAGCCTGCCTTGCCCCAGGGGAGCACAGCATTTCCATATCCAACAGGAAAAGTGGGAATGCTTGCTTTAGGGAGGCATCGAGGGTCCTCCCCATCCTGCCTCAGGTGGATCGGTTCTACCCACAAAACTTCAGCACCAACGGGGGAGGTCTGCTCACCTTGGCGGGCTCAGCACTGAAAGGGCAGAGAACAACTTCTGTTCTCATAGATCACCACCCCTGCCACATCCTCAGTGTCACCTGTGCTGCTCTCCAGTGCACGGTGCCTCCGGGTAACGGCACCAGAGCTCTGAGTCTGAAAGTGGATGAACATTTCCATTACCTTGGAACAATAAGTTACAGTGAGGAGTTTACCCCAGCTTTCCTTTCACTTGTTGCAACTGGTCTCCTTCTAACGATGACAGTGTCACGGGTCACAGAGAGGGACACCCTGAAGGTGTTTATTGGAGACTTTGCTTGTAGTGGTGTCACCATCACTGGCTCCATTTTGCAGTGCTCAGCTCCTCTGCTCCCTGTGGGTGAATATCCTGTGCTGGGCCTGGATATCCCCAGGGGCTGGGCTTCCTCCAACCTGACCTTCACCTCTCAGCTGACAGTGACAGCTGTGAGTCACAACTGGGGTAAGTCATGGAGGGTGTTGCGTGAGGGACTGCAGTGACAGGCTTTTTTGTCATGAAAGCAAAAAAAATATGAATTAAAAAAATTACTTTTATTGACAGTAAGGATCTGTCTGAAATCCCCTTTTCTGTCCTTTCCCAAGGTGGCTTGAGTGGAGGAGCAGTTTACCTGTATGGAAGTGGGTTTTCCCCCGGGAAGACTTTGGTCACGGTCTGTGGCACCACCTGTGAACCTTTGGCCAAGATGACCGTGACTGAGCTGAGCTGCCTTGCCCCACGCTTACATGGTCAGTTAAAGCACAAAACCTGTCATTGTGTTAAAAATATATCCCCTAAAACCCTAGCTTGGCCCAAAAAAAGGGGTACCAGTGTGTCTCATCCCAGGAGAACAGAGAGCAGCCCTGGAGAAAGGAGGGAAGTCAACACAGTGTTGATGAAGTTTGGACTTGATGATCTTGGAGGTCTTTTCCAACCTTAATGATTCCACGATTCTATGACTTCTGTTTTTTGATCTTGGGCTGAAGATAGATGGTGTCAGGGTGAGTTTTTGTGTCAATGGCCATGGACGCTGCACTAGATCCACCATGTGCCCGTGGTGATGTGTGCTTTGTGAGTGTGCATGAGATATGCACAACAGCAAGGTTTCCTTGGGGCAGTTATTCCTTGGGAAAGCTCTCTCACGTAAAATGTGCCTGTGGACTGTAGGGTTGGGTATCTAAGCATTTCTTGGCCATCATGACTATTGTAGCTAACTGAATGCCCTTAAATGCCTTTTCTTCTGAGGAAATGGCCTCAAGGTGCACCAGGGGAGGTATAGATTAGATATTAGGAGTTTTTTTTCACAGAAAGTGTTTCCAAGCATTGGAACAGAGTGCCCAAGAAAGTGGTGGAGTCATCATCCCTAGAAATGTTCAAAAAACATGTAGTTGTGATACTTGAGGACATGGTTTAGTGGGGAACACGGTGCTGGGTTGGTGGTTGGACTTGATCTTAAAGGCCTTTTCCAGCCTTTATGATTCTACAGTTCTGTGGCCCCACACATTTTGTGTTTTGGCTACATTGTGGGAAAACCTCAGTGGGGTAAAGGGCTGGGAGGAAAAGAGAGAATGACTGGAAGAGTGAACAAATGATGTACCATGGCCAGTTCCTACCTTTAGAAAGCTGGAGATGAGGATTTGAATTCCTTGAGAGCAAGATGGGAGCATCCTCCTTAACTGGAGACTGGCAGCATAGGATGAATCCATGATCTCCAGCTTTCTCAAAGAGAGAAATAACCCTGCCTCAGCTTTGGAGCAAGCTCTTCAAAATGGGCATTTTCTGGGACAAGACATGCTTCCTCCCTTTCCTACTGGAAGCACAGAATTAGGGTCCTAAACTCTGCAAAAGGCAGGATTTTAGGATTCTTAAATCTTATATGAAACATATACCATTCCCCAAATGCTGAACATGGAGCACTTTGGTGCTTGACTTCTTGGTGGAGTCCCCATCCTATGTCCAGGAAACACCTGGACATGGCACTCAGTGCTCTTGTCTCATTGACAAGGTGGGGATCAGTCACAGGTTGGACTCAGTGATCTTGGAGGTCTTTTCCAACCTAAATGATTCTGTGAATCTGTGATTCCAAACCTTGGAAGTGCAACACTTCAGCCCCCTTCACAGCTCTGAAGCTTGGAGAGCATCTGGAGGTCTACAGAAATATTTGTTGCTCTGTGACCATCCAGAGATCCAATGATCATGTGATCAAATCATCAGTCATCAAAGATCCATGACCTCTTATCCTTTATGGACATGGAAGAAAGGTGTCAACTGAGAGTGTCCTTCAGGGTGAGTTTCCAGGGTTTTGCTCAAAGGCATGTGGAATCTCCATCCTCCAAAATAATCAGAAGTTGACTAAATTAGTTGCTGAGAAACCAGTCCAATGTGAAATTTAACATTCTTTTGAACAAGAGTTGTGAAAAAAGGCATACAGGTGTTCTCTTCAGCCTCACTTATTCCAAAATTCTATATTTGCTGATGTCATTTTGAACAGTTTCTTTCATAGAATCACAGAATGATTGGAAGGGACATTAAAGATCACCTAGTTCCAACCCCTACCCACGAAGAATGCTAACAAAAATGTAAGGAAAAAAATCCTGGGGCTTTAAAACCTAAGCACAAGCACTCAAAAGGAGACACCAAGAAGTCAAATGGGCTCAATTTTCTTCATTTTAAGCAAGATCCAGGCACAACTCACAGAACTGCTTGTTGTTTTAAAAAGAAAAAAGACATGGTGGTAGAGTGCTGAAAAAAAATTATCAGAGCACAACACAGCAGTCCAGTTATTGCAGGGAGAATAGCAAAATAAAATGTGATCAAATTGATCCAAAGTGTGAAAACATTAATAACTGTGTTCAAAATTCACTGAGTGGTTGGTGGGAGAGGGAGCCTGGGGAAAACCATCTCACAGGCAGGACCACGATGCTTATTCCTGACACTAGATGTCAGTAAGGGAATGCTGATCGCTCCTTGTGTTTTTGAGGAGGAGATGCAAAGGATGTGTCGCCTCACTAACCAAAGGCAGAGTTATAATCCCTCTCTCCCCTGCCCTGGGTTTTGCAGCCTTGTCAGACTCACCGGCTGAGTTGCAAAAACGTTAATTAAATATTTACAAGAAAATATCTTTTTTTCTTTCCTTAAAAAAAAAAAAAAAAATTCTTTCCAGGCTGCTCAAATCTGTGTTTGTCAGGCAATTTGAACACTCTGAGACAGCTGTATTCAACCCTTGCACATTTACATCTGGTACAGGTGAATCTGCACGTAGAGGAAGATGCTTTCCAGAGAGTATTCCACTTAATATTTAAAGAGTCACCCCCACACCACTACATTTAGGGTAAGAGTGGATGTGTTAAGTGCAGTTAGTCCAGCCTCACCTCATGGTTTACACACTGCTGTTTGCCCGAGGAATTTTGCCACTTGGCACTCACACATCCAGTGCTCAGACCTTTCTTTTACTGTCTCATCCATATGGGAGGGGTGGCAAAGCCAATTCAGGGATGCAGGACCATGAACCATGAAGGAATGAGAGGGGTAGGTCTGTGGTGCCCCAGGGCCCCTTCGGTGGCTCACCCAGGTTGGACGCTCGTGTGACATTTCCTGGCTCTTATCGCCCAACGGAGTGATGTGAAATGAAGAGTTTAAGCTGCATTTCTTCTGTTACTATGTTCTATGAAGCAGAAACACCTCCTCTCTGGCACTGTGGGATGTCAGGTGGCAGCTGCCTGCCCTGGGGTTTCAGCACTGGGTCATGTTGTGTCTGGCCTGCTTAAGATTAGAGATGTTCACGTGGGAATCCTCAACTGGTTCCTGTAGATCCAGAGGGCAAAGCTCTGCAAGTAGGAAATGTGACTTCTTTCCCATCGAACAGGCAGTTTTCTAAGAGATGAGGAATTCCTGGGCTCAGCAGGATTCATCCATAAGACCCTGTCCCACAGGGTCTTCCTTAGGAATGGGTGTTGAGCAGGGTCGCAGCAAGGTTTTGATTTGATCATTGATGAGAGCTGGGCATGTTCTTGCTGAGATGTGCTCAATCCAGAGCACAAGGAATGGGAGTGCAAACCTGGACTCGTTTATGGAAACTGTTGTCTTTTGAAAGATGCAGAAAAATCGGTGCAGAATAGAGCTAAAATATGAGTTTCATCCCTAAAGCTTAAAAAAAATTAAGAAAATTAAATAAAATTAGCAAAACCACATGGCCTTCAAGGAAAACCAAAACAAAGAGAAAAAACTGACCCATGAGTCTTTAAAGGTTTGGTAAGGAGAGATAATTGACAGGATCACCAACACAGAAAGCATTCAAAAGCTGTGTAGATGTAGCACTTGGGGACATGGTTTAGTGGTAGGCTTGACAGTACTGGGGGAATGGTTGGACTTGATTTTAGAGGGCTTTTTCAACTGAAATGATTCTATGATCCTGAAAGCTCCCCCCTTCTCTTTATGCTCATGCTGAAGCACAGCTGATGAATGCAAATACAGCTGTGGGTTCTGTTCAGCTCAGGTTAAATTTGCAGAACACGTGGTTAATGCCTATGGAATTGAATTGTGCTCTTGTGAAAGATGGGGAGACTGGTGGGAAGCTTGAGGCAAGTGAGAAAATAACTGAACATTCCTCTCAGGTGATATTAGGGCAGGTACCATATATAAATTTTGCAGTAAGCCAGTACCTGAGATTGTATGTTTGATGTTGGGGTGAGGGTAAGGAAGGCACCTTTAAAAGGAGTTGAACTGATAAGATCCATCAAGGTAAAAGTTGAGCCTGATTGGCCTGGTTGTGTCAGCGTGCTCGGGGGATAACAAGTCTGGCTTTAGGACTTTTTGATGTAGCAGCTCTTGGGATCTTTGTTAGCAAGTCCTGAACCTACCAATTACCAGATTCCATTGGTAAAAGCGGACTTTTAAGGATGAGGATTTAAATTAGAGGCTAGAAATGAGGCTGGTTGAAAAGGATGAGAGACGTGGGTTGGTGGAGCTCTTTGAGTGGGGCAAGAGGAGAGAGTGGAGTTAGTTTTGGTTGTAACAAGAAGATGCACTGGGCCAGGACCCAGGGTGACCATAGCCAGAGAAATGGGGTGATTTGTATGAGGAAATGCAGAAGAAATCAAGAAGACATGTTGTGGCAATTGACACCTCAGTAGTAGTCAGGGCCTCGGATGTTTATTGTGGGCATCAAACCAAGAGATCCAAAGGGTCCCTTCTGTCTTTCAAATCCAGAAATGAATTAAGAAAGGGGGGGAATAAAGCATATTGATTACATGGCAGGAATGTTCTGACAGTGAGATCTATCAGGTAGTGGAATAGAGGCTTGAAAGCCACCTCTTGGGACTTCTGAAACTTGGCTGTGCGAAATGAATGTCTCCCAGGGAGCAATTCTTCATAGGAAGAGGTTGGACTCGATGACCTTAACAAGTCTCTTTTTTTCTTGCCCTTTTATTAACTTATTTTTTTTAAATCTCTGTCTTCCCTATTAAGAACATGTTAATGTTGTGCTCCACAGTGAGTGGTGGATAACTGGGAATGTGTTGTTTGGCACCAGGACTCCTCGGGCAGTTCTTCAATCAACCCACAGCTGCCCTTGGAACCTCCTGTAGGTTTTAGCCTCATCACATGTCCAGCAGTTGTTATTAAACAGTGACCCAGAACAAAGCCCCTGTGCTGAGCAGCCCAGGATACTGGATTAAGCCAGAGTACCCCTCAAAGGCAGGGTTGGGGGCAGTTGGTCCCTAACCCGTTACCAACATGCAGAGATTTGGCTGCCATTGTGTCTGATCTCAAAAGAGAAGCTGTAAAGGGCTGAGTGCTTTTATCTCAGCCATGGGATTGCAGGTTTTATCTTGATAGGGAATATAAAGCATAAAGAAGCTTCATTTTGGGGTTTGAACACTAACCAATTAAGCAAGTAGAAGAACTGTGCCCCAGAACAGGTAGAATATCCTTTTAGGATATGCTAAAAGTGTGTTGAAATCTTTAGTTGGTATTTTTTGCTGCTGTTGTGGCAGCAGACAATGACACCAATAATACCAAGGGATATTTGTGTTTCATGGTCAGAAGAAGGAGAATTGAAAGGCAAAGACATCCTCCTAACTGAGAAAAGATATTAAGTCCTCTGGGAGCAGAGGAATAGGGGGACCTTGGAGATCCCCAAAGAAGGAACAGGAAAAGGACATAATCTCTAAGACTAGTGTCTCCATCAGCTGGACAGATGTAGGGTGTGGAGATGAGATTCTTCCCTCCTTCCACCTGAGAGAGAGAAAGCAATTCTAAGTTTGATTCTGGGGCGTGTAGATTAAAAAGGGTTTGCTGGGATTTTGCTTTTATTAATCTCTTTATAGCCCTTTGTAACCATGTTCTCTAACTTATATTTTATAAATTAATACCTTTGTTTGCCTGGTTTGAGTTAAAGATTATTTCAGCTATTGGCAGGATGTGAGGCTCTGTATTTCTACAGGCATTGGGATGAGGGCACTGGAGCAAATCAAAAATGCCCAATTTCCACATTTTGGGAGTATCCAAAGAGTCACAGGCTGTTCTTCTTCTGAACTCTAAGGGCTGAGCAGGAAACACCTTCTGGTGACCTACATGAGCCAGGCAAGTTGTTTGACAGCAGCAAAATAGTGAGGAAAATAGTCAAACAGTGGGATTCTATGAGTAATTTTCAACATTCATCCAGAAGTAAGAGTTCCACGTAGGAAAATTCTAATGTGTTTTTTCCAAGACCAAAAAGAAAACCAAAACCTTCCTGCAATAAATTTGTTCTGCTGCAGGTTGTTGCAAAGGCAAGTTCTTTGTAGCACTTAGTTCTCTTGGGTGGTATTTATTTGTCAAAACACGGATATCTAGTGCTTAAAATGTCCTTGGAGTGGCAACCTGGCCTCAAGAAAGGCACAAGGCTTTTGTGGGAGACATAGAACATCTGAGGTGGGTCTAGACATAATTTCTGGACAATAAAAGCAAAATATAGACATGGTGCCATCATTCCTTTAAGCTTCTCTGTCTATTCCTCATCCTGTTTAGATGTAGGTCTTCTAGGCAGGGATTGTGTTTGGCTGTGTTTGAACGGGTGCTGATCAAGAGAATTGCCACTGGATTTGGGGAAGAAAAGGGATTAAGCAAATTGGAAAATTTGTGAAGATGTGGTTAACCTTTTTTTTCCCCCCTCATTCTAAATCCAGAGAAGAAAAATACAGTAGAACTGTGAATTCTCTGAAGTTCAGAGAACATGAAATGCTAGATTTTAATATTTCAAAAAACACCTGAAACATTAAACAGTTATAAACTCTTCAGAAATACCCCATATGAAATAATCATTCATAGCAAAATGTGCTTAATATTTTAACAGAGGAAATAGAGCATTTTCATATTTTTACAATTTCAAACCACGTTTTTCAGAATTGCTTAGGAGACAAGACACTCATTGACAATGACACTTTCGCAGCAAACAAGATACCTGTTGAACAAACTGGAACTTAAAAAAGCAAATAGAAAAAAATCTTTTTTCATAAATTCCAATTGATTGCAGATTCCTGATGCTTGAGAAACACTCTTGGATACTACAGCACAGACTGTTACACTGTCCACAGACCTTTTCAGGAGTTCATTACAATTGTTTGGTTAATTCAGGACTACTGAAAATTCTCCAAAAGTCAGGGTTTTGAGAGAAACAGTTTTAATGTCTGTCATGGTTTAAGGCTTGAAGGATTCCTTTTTAAAAATATTAAACCCAAACATTTCAATTTAATCTGAACTTCAGTAAGACTTTCTAATACTTTTATTTTTTTAGCATTTTTTTGTCTGGATTTAGAATAAGAAAACCTAATTTCTGTTCACAAAATCAAAGAATCATTTAGGGTGGAAAATACCTCCAAAATCATTAAGTCCAACCTGTGACCAATCCCTGCCTTGTCACCCAGCCCAGAGCACTGAGTGCCATGTCCAGTCATTCCTTGAACACCTCCAGGGATGGGGACTCCACCACCTGCCTAGTCAGCCCCTTCCAATTCTCTTGACAACCCTTTCCATGAAAAAATTCTTCCAGGTATTCACATCACTTGTCCATTAAATGCATCTCAAAGAAAAACAGCTGCTCCCATTACACTTTTCACCACATCCACTGAGTCAAACTGGGACCACATCTCAAGATCCCACCTTGCTCACACCAGTTCCCCAGGGGCCCTCCAAGCTCTCTCAGTGCTTCCATGGAACCTGTTTCTGGATTTCAAAGTTGCAAGAGACACAAGGTTGTCACGTCTCCTTGGTAAAAGATTTGTGCCCTATGCCTGGTCCGTAAGCCATGGTCTGTCTTCCCCAGAAGAAATGTCCATGCTCTTATTTAATCCCTTATGTCATCTCCTCCTGGACAGAGCAATTTGATCCCAAAGACCATCCTGGTGATCAGCACACAGAGGAGGTTATGTGCTTGCTCGCACAAAGGAGCAGCATGAAGATCTGCTCATCCTTGAAAAGGGTGCACCTAAAGACAGGCTGGGTGCACATCAGGAGTCAAAGTATCATGGAATAGTTTGGGTTGGACGGGACCTTAAAGTTCATCTAGTTCCAACCCCCCTACTGTGGGCAAGGACAGCTTCTATAGTGACACAAGTCAGGAGTAAAATACGCTATTTGGGTTATTTCTTCCCTCTCCTGTCTTTGCAGCTTCTTTGGCCACTCTCTGTGGCCTGACACCTTCTTCTGCCGACTGCAGAGAAGACAGAGCCACCTTCATTGAATGTGATGTCCGAGTCACAGTGGGTCCCCACCAGCAGAAAGGATCTGTGTCCTACCTCTATGTCTGTGAGGACAGCCCCCCTCAGTGGCACCACAGGGACACCACCCCACCCCAGAGGTGTTTTGCTGGACTCTTTGCCAGGTTAGTGCTGTATCTCTCCAACAGCTGGGTAACTCCATCCATGAATAACATCCCACAGAGGTTATTCTACCTTTTGCAGAATTGGCCCCTGCCAAATGGTGGACTGAAGGATCAAATTGCAAGGGAATGACCTGAAGTTGTGTTGGGGAAGTTTAGGGTGGATATTAGAAAAAGTCTCTTCCCCCCGAGGGTGTTTGGGTACTGGAACAGGCTTCCTAGAGACATGACTACAGCACAAGGCTGCCAGAGCTCAAGGAGCATTTGCACAATACTCTCAGGCATGTGGTATTAGGGATGGTCCTATGCAGGGTTGAACTCGATGATCCTTGTGTATCCCTTGTGGATCCCTTCCAACTCAGCATATTCTGTGAAATTCCTAATTCTTAGGTTGATGCCAATAGAGCAATTTAGCCTTGAGACCACTAGAGAGCTCCGCTGGGTTGTGAAATTCATTCCTTGTGCCTATCAAAGCATCTCTACCCCCCTCCTTCCCTCCCATCTTTAAAGTGTTTGAGAGACATCAGAAAATCCATCTCGTAAACAGCCTGCTTTGTTCCTTCTTAGGTTTTAATATTTATCTTCTGATCCAAAGCAACATCTGGTGAATGCCAATGGGAAAAAAGATTAGGCATTATGAAAAGCATAAGCCTTTTTTTTCCTACTTTTCCCCCCCTTCTTTCCCCCCCCCCATCCCCATCCTTCCTCTCTCCAAGCAGTTTGCCAAGTAAAGAGTCACAGAGTAAATTCATCAGGCTGTGCAATATTTGCTCAGCAAGGGTGCTCAGGCACTTATGGCTCAGGCTTTGCAAATCCAAAGCCAAGTTGTCCAGGAGTATAATCTGGAACTGTTGTCTTTGATGGCATAGTAGGGATTTATACCTGCAAGGCATTTACTTCCAGGAGTAAGAGGATGTCTGAATTAGGGAATAAACAGACAAATCATAGAATGGTTTGAATTGGAATGGACCTTAAAACTCATCAAGTTCCAACCCCCTGACATGGGCAGGGACACTTTCCACTGGAACAGGTTGTTCCAAGCTCTGTCCAACCTGGCCTTGAACACTTCCAGGGGTGGGACATCCACAGCTTCTCTGGGTAAGCTGTGCCAGTGTCTCATCATCCTCACAGTAAAGAATTTCTTCCTAATACCTAACCTAAATCTCCCCTCCTTCAAATTAGGGCCATCCCCCTGTGTCCTATCATTCCATGTATTTGTGAAAAGTCCCTCTCCAGCTTTCTTGTAAGCCCTCTTTTAGGTACTGGAGTGAGATGAGCAAAACTTTTCAAAAGTTATTAAATAAATAGAGAATTAGAATAGTGCTGCAATGCACTGCCCGTGATTTGCTGGACATGGTAAACCCACTCCTGGCTGCTGCATCTTGCCACAGTCCAGGTATTTCAGTGGAATTGCAGAGATTTGGTCCCCATTCCTACCTGATCCTCACATCAAAGCTGGTGGTGTGAATCACAAGAGGGAGTTCTGGATACCCAGCATTCCTCAGGAGAAAAAAACAACTGGCATTTATTTTACAAAGACACAAATTGCATAATTTTTTTAACCTGTTTAAAAATATAAAAAGTAGAAGTCTAAAAATGAAATTAATT
Organism: Manacus candei; assembly: GCF_025592945.1. Lineage (NCBI taxonomy): Eukaryota > Metazoa > Chordata > Aves > Passeriformes > Pipridae > Manacus > Manacus candei. The sequence continues at coordinate 6,776,167 of NW_026138055.1, read as the reverse complement.
AAAAAAAGGAAAAAAATTATTTTCACAGTTACAACACCTACCTTTCAGTCAGTCTGTCATTTTCTCCCCATCATTTTTTTAAATTTGACTTAGGTTTCATAAGGTCTGGACTTAAGAAAATTCTTGTCAGTTTTGAGAAAATCATTATTAGGGAGAAAGAAATTATTTTCCTCTTGAGTGGAAGGAAGACAGAATTCTGCCCTGATCTATACAACTGGCCAAGTGTCCAAAGTCATACTGTGCACTGGTAATGTCCTGTAACATCCCAGGAAATGGGGAGGACAAGAGTAGGGAGTCCTAGAGGGGAAAAAACCCCTGAAATTTAACTGATTTTGGAAAAAATCCCTGAAATTTAACTAATTTTAACTAATTTTCTTCAACCTCTTTCATATTGTCATCTTTATCGTACTCATGCTTGTCTTTTAGTTAGAAATTCAAACCTGGGCTCCTGAGTAGTTTTCCAGAGTCCTGATGTTTTTTTTTCTGGTGTGTCTATTTCTAAACTGCTTCTTGCTAAAGGGAAGCAGGGACAAAGATTTGTTTGATTTCAAATGAGTTTCCTGATTTGAGAAGTCTGGGAAGAAAGAGAGAGATTTAAATCATTCAAACTGACCTTTGTCAGCACTTCTGAAAACTTTTTATTCCACATTTCAGTTCAGAAAAATGTTTCATTTCAAAATATTAATGAAATTTGTACAGTCTTAGAAAACTAAAGTGTTCCAACCAGAAAAGAACTATTTGGCAAATTCCTGAAGTAATACACATTGATTGCTGTAGTTAATAATAATGACTAACAATGATAAAAATATATATTAATTTAAGTTCTGTGCAAATGCTCAAGAGTTAAGACATTTGTGCCAGGATGGGGACAAAACTACTGAATTAATTCCTGGTTGAAGTGCACATTGAATCTCTCCCATTCTTTCTTACGAATTTTATAGAATCACAGCGTGGTTTGGGTTGGATGGGGCCTTAAATCTCATTTTGTTCCAACCCCCTGCCATGGGCAGGGACACCTTCCACTATCCCAGGTTGCTCCAAGCCCTGTCCAAACTGGACCTGGACACTTCCAAGGATGTGGCAGCCACAGCTTCTCTGGGTAACTTTTTACAGCGGTTTAAATAAATCTTTTCCTTTTCTAGTCTGTACCACAGCCCATCCTTTATGAACACACAGTGGCAAAAGCATTTTCCTTAGAAGAGTTGCAAGGTTTGCCATTAACAACACCTGTATCAATATACATTCCTGAATTCTCTTTAATAATTAATTCCTTTTATTACTTTTCCTTTAATCACTGCAATTTGTTGACAGTTTTCCAGCATCAGTGTTTCAGGATGTGGTTACATGATGACAGGAGGGAACCTCTCTTTGCTTACAAACAAAGCTTGTTTATTGAAAAAAAACACAACAAAACCTCCCAAACATAAACAAACACACAAGCAAACAAAAACGTGAAAACCACTCAAAGGTCCTTGTATTGCTTTTAATGTCTGGTAAATTGGGCCCATGCCCTGCATCTAGCCAACTACCACCCCCTTCTGCCTTTGAAACTGTTGGTAATTTAAAAGATGCACTTTTTTCTCGGAGCATTAGAAATAAATACTCTGCAGTTTTGAAAGATAACCCAGTCCAGTGGATTACTGTACAGGACAAGAGCATTTCTCCAAGTGTTGCTATCAAAGGCAAGTGCAGTTCCCTATGGCTGGATTTTGATTATTGATGCAGCAGAGGGAAAATTCTTTTATACATAAAAAAAAAAAAAAGTAACTGTTGAAGGGGTTCAGCAGCTTGCAGAGGCCTTTTTTAGTAGTACTTTAGTAGTTTCTGATGTGGCTGCTTCATTTAACACTTTAATCTTCAAAAAAGGTCAAAAAAAGCATGGTCAGAGCAAGGCTTTGTCTGTAGAGCAAGCTGCTGCATCCAGCATGAAAGTTTAAAACCTTCAGGGTCATCAGACCATCCTGACCATCACCCTCCCAGCAAAGCTCTGAGCCTTGGCTTTCCAGCTGGTCAGTTTTGGTAGAACTTTGGTCAAGGGAGGTGATTCTCCCCCCCCTCTACTCCAATCTCATGAGGCCCCACGTGGATCACTCTGTCCAGCTCTGGAGTCCCCAGCACAGGAAGGACATGGAGCTGTTGGAGCGAGTCCAGTTGAGGCCACCAAGATGATCAGAGAGATGGAGCAGCTCTGCTTTGAGGAAAGGCTGAGATAGTTGGGACTGCTCAGCCCAGAGAAGAGAAAGCTCTGGGGAGACCTCAGAACACCTTTCAGTACCTAAGGGGGCTCCCAGAGACCTGGAGAGGGACTTTGGACAAGAGCCTGGAGTGACAGGACAAGGGGAAATGTCTTCACACTGAGAAAGGGTCGATTTTTACCAGGTATTAGGAAGAAATTCTTCCCTGTGAAGGTGGTGAGGCCCTGGCACAGGTTACCCAGAGAAGCTGTGGCTACCCCATCCCTGGAAGTGTTCAAGACCAGTTCAGACCAACCTGGTGTAGGGGAAGGTGTTCCTGTCCATGGCAGAGACTTGGAATGAGATGATCTTCAAGGTCCTTCAGACCCAAACCATTCTATAATTCTAACTCTGACACTTTAGCAAATCCTATTATATAGGAACCTGAAGACCTCTGAAAATCCTGGTCCTGCCTCTCTGATCCTTTATTTTGTTGAGTAAATCGCGTTGTCCTTTCCTGAGAGAACTCTGTCCTTTCTTAGCTATTCAGGAAAGTGATGTAATTTCTGAGTCATGTTGGTGTTGCTATCACTCATCTCCTTTCTGCCCTTCTTCCTACAAGTTGCAGGTATGTGTCTGGTTGGTGGGGTGGGGAGAGGAGGGAGAAGGAGCAATGGTCAAAGAAGGAATGAAAAGTGACATTGGATTATCCTGTCCTGAGCCAAGGCCTGCGAAAATAAATTTAGAAGTTTTCCCCTCCTTTTGAATCATACAGTCATTAAGATTGGAAAAGACCTCTAAGATCATTAAGTCCAATTGTTAATCCAATACCACCATGCTTGCTAAACCATATATTGAATCCTATAGCTCCCCATAATGAAACACTACCAAACTCAGCAACTTTCAGCAGGAAAATCAAGGAAAAAAAATTTTTCTTTCCCACTACTTTTTCTATTACTTCTTCCCCCTTTGCAAGGGGAGCCTTTGGAGCAAATGTCTGCTGGTATAACTGGCACATATATCGAATCTGCTTAGTCTGGGCTGTTAAGTAAGTTTAATTAATTTACTAAGTTAATGTTCCAATGTTAGCAACAAAGCATCGCTGCAATCAGCTGGGTAGCAGGAATTGGAACCCCTAAATGAGCTCATTTTTTCACAGTTGGAATTAGGGACCAGTTAGCCAGTTGTGTGGTTTTTCCAATTTCTCCACTTGCCCTAGGGGAGTTGCAAGTTATTCATTCCCCATTGCTAAGTGTGAGTAAGATGGGGAGGGGGGAGACAGGAGCAAACCCTACTCCATGTAGGAGTCCATCTTTGATCCTAACACTGCTGATTCCCTCGCTGTTGTCTGCACTTATCTCCCTGCCTTGGTCCTAGAATGGCATTTGCTCCTGTTTTTAATAGTTTGGGGAAGCAGAAAAGCATCACTGAGAGATATTTACTGCATGTATTTTCATCCTGAGTGTGTGCAGATAAAGGGGGGAAAAAAACAAATAAACAATAAAAGAATGGAAACAAAATTACAGAAATTTGCAAAGTTTGACAAATGGTGGCCAGGAGTTGCCACAAGCTAATGGCTTGCAATGATTAATAAGAGTAAAAATAATTGCATTTCATTAAGATTGATGACACCCCATTTAACCTCCCTTCTCGTTTCAGCCCTAAAGTGGAAAGAGATGAAGTTCTCATCTATAATAGCTCCTGTAACATTACCATGGAAACTGAGGCAGAGATGGAGTGTGAGGGAGCTAATCAGCCAATTACTGCCAAGATTACTGAGATATGGAAAAACTGGGGCCAGAACACTCAGGTATAATCAAATCTTTTTTACAGACTGATTCAAACAGCTTAAAATTAAATTTGTAATATTGTGTACATTTAAAGGGGGGCAAGAAAAAAAACAATTTAGGCTGAGCAGCAGCAATATATAATATTAAATGCTTTCCAACTTTGAATAGCAGTTCTAATGCAGCACAGCTGAATTAATGGTTAACTATGGTTAATCATGTATTTTATGAGACATAAATGAGCTTTACCTTATTTTCTGGCCAATATATATATTTTTTAACACTCTCCTTTTTTATATGAATTCAATTCTGCTTTAAAAGTGTTATTTTCTGTTGAGCAGAAATCTTAGCCATGAGGTGCAGAGTTTCAGCTCTCTGGCACAGACTTAGAATTCAGCATTTGTGCAGCTCTGGTTATATTTGGGTTTTGCTTCTTTTCAGTAGCTGGAGGAAAATGGGACAGTCTTCCCAGTGCAATCTGTGGGTGTAGCAAGAAAAAAAGATATATGCAAAGAGCTGATGACAAAAAGCTGTCATTCTAAACTACCAGCATTTCTGTACTGAAAAATGTTCATTGCAAATCTAAAATGTACTTTTAGAGTCCTCACAGTTTTGCAGAGTTTTTGGGGATGTTGAGCTGAATACTGGGTTGTGCCACCTGTAAGAAGAAATTCAGAGGGGCTGGATATTTGCTGAACACCAAATGTCCTATTGTCACCATCCTTTCCTAAATGAACAACTCCTGAGGAGTGGTTTAGACCCACCATGTACAGAGCAGTGTCAGGGGGAATAGTTACACACCTGATTTATGATAAAAAACAAATGCTGGTTTTTATCTATTAAATCAAATTATCACAGTCTTTTTAGTACAGTTAAAACTTAGGAAACTGAAGTTGACCATCAATGTTAAAGCTACCACGGGAATTTTTAACTCTATCTGCAATGTTCCCTGTATCTAAGGAACTTAAATTTAGTCTGCCACCCCAAAAGTATCTGCAGTGTCGTGGCAGAGTAATTTTAGTGCTTTTTCAGCATGAGATTCTCTCTCTGATTATTCTATATCTGACCTATTCTATAGGTAGGAGTCTCTGAACACTTCCCCTGTAAATCTACATTACAGGAATATATTGCAGCTGAGTATCCTAAAACACAATTGCTTTCCTTCATTCTGTTAAGCCTGTCCTTGGTCTGTGAAGGAATGTCACATATAGCCTGTTACCTATTAGTGTTTGTTTGCTCATCAGCCCTGCTAATTATTGTGTCAGAAACATGCCCAGCTAAGGAGAAAATCAACCCCAGAGAAATTGCTAGTTGGTTATTGCAGGAGGCCAGCAAAGGGAAGAGATATTTTCTTATATGAATCCTTATATTCATATTTTCCTTCCCAAACGGGATAAGAGCATCTCTACAGCCCCAAAGCCTGGTTTGGAGCATTACAGGGGCATTACCTGCTGCAAGTTGTGATCTGAGCAGCTCAGCTGTGTCACAGGTCCTGTAGAGGATCACAGGTTGTCTTTTGGCTTTGGAGGGAGCAAGAATAGGAAAAGGTAGCAAGATTTGTCCCTGCTATGGTTTCCTGCTCAGAGTAGGGAAAATCAAGGAAGTCCTAAGTGTCCTGAATGAACAAATTCGTTCAGAGCAGGATGAAAACAGCAGCACTTTAGATCTGGGATTTGCCGCTGCTTAATGAACCCAGCGGGCACTTGGAATCATTTTATCCCTCTTCCCAAAACTGGCTTGGGTGAGCAGAGGTGGATGGGTGGGGAGTTCAGATAAATGGTTTCAATTTTGGTCCCTTTCTAGCTGACAGCATCCCGTTAAGATTTACGACCTGGTGCAGCGTTCGCCTGCTTCACTGTGGAGGTTTAAATCATGTCATGGGAACTGGCCTTACCTTTCTAGTGGAAAAAATGGTCCCCAGGTTCAGCACTAAGCAGTGAAATGCATTAATAGCACCACGTGCCTTAGGATAATGGTGCTATTAGCAGGCAGCACAACTCTGTGTACAAGTAATGGGGCTGCATCTCTTTATAATAACATCTGGCACTCCTATTGCACGCTCATGCAAGGATCTCAAAGCACTCCATAAAAAATGGGCATGATCCATGGCTGTTCCCAGCACAGCTGCACTGCTCAGTGATTTCTTTTCTGCTTCTTCTTCTGCCAGCTGAGGGATGACAGGCTGAGAACACAGCCCAGGTGGGCTTTGTGGGAGGGTTTGGGCAGGGATGGTTGGATGGGGGTGCTTGGTCTGTTCAGCCTGGAGAACAGGAGATGGAGGGAAGACCTCACTGCAGTTACAACTTCCTCCTGAGGGGAAGACGAGGGGCAGGCACTGAGCTCTGCTCTGTGGGGACCAGTGACAGGATCCAGGGAATGACCTGGAGTTGTGTCAGGGAAGGTTTAGGTTGGATATCAGAAAAAGGGTGGTTGGGCACTGAACAGGCTCCCCAGGCAGTGGTCATGGCCCCAAGGCTGACAGAGCTCAAGGAACATTTAGATGATACTCTCAGGCACATGATGTGACTCCTGAGGATGGTCCTTTGCAGGGCTAAGGGTTGGACTCAATGATCCTTGTGGGTCCCTTCCAACTGAGCATATTCTGTGATTGTGTGATGATGGAGCAGGATTAGCTCCAGGACAGCACTGTAAGCAAAAAGAGGCAATGTAGAATGGATGACAGAGGTTTATGCTGTCAAGAGTGTGGAATGAACAGACACTGGCAAGAAGAGAGAACAACCTTGGCTCAGAACAGAAAACAAATAAATAAATAAATGTAGAAGGTTAGTTCTGGGAACTTGAGTCTAAGGGATACAAGTGGTCATGATACCAAGGCTGCCAGATTTCAAGCAGTGTTTGGGCAATGCTCTCAGTCTTGTAGTGGGATTCTTAGAGTTGTCCTGTGCAGGACCAGGAGTTGGACTCAATGATCCTTGTGGGTCCTTTTCTACTCAGGATATTCTATGATTTTATGATACAAGTTTTAGGGTAAAGTAATTTTTCCATCAGTTTTATTAAATGCGTAATAGGACCTGTTCATATATCTCAAAATAGAAAGGAAGAGATTATTGTGATGAATGGATTTGGTAGGCTGAAAATGAGGCAAATGTAGACTGTGAATGTGGAAAGGTTTGACATCAGTCTCCTGGTGGGAGAATGCTGGGCAGAAGCTCCAGAGGTGCTGGGAAGGAGCATGGTGGCTGTATGAAAGAGGATGGGTAAGGTGGTGACCTCTTCCAGGTCTGTGTTTCTGTGATGCTTTCAGCAACCCTGTTACCAATAGCTCACATTCAGCATTAAAGATATTGGTACTTTGAACTTTTATTGTCTTAGATAGACAGAAGCTCCAAGTACTAGAGGGTTGTTTTACCTGGATACAAACTCTTCATAGATGGATTTTTGCCCATTTCCATAATTCCCTTTTCCACCAATAAATGCATATAAAGTTCTATTTTAATGAAAATTAAGAACCTAACACTCTATACCTTAATTTTTGGATGATCTGTGTGAGATTTGTCTGATTCTGCAGGGAAGAGAGACCTTTCACCTCTGATTTCAACATAACTTTACTTGGAAATTTGGCTTGTAGTTATCATCAAAAGTCAGAAAGTTATTTTTTGAAAATGCTGGCCATCATCTTCATGTTGCTCCCTTGAGTCATGCACTTGAATTTGCTGTATAGGTTGCATCCCTTCAAAAGCTTTTGGGCAGAATCCTCAGGAAAACAGTTGTATTTTCTGGCAGGTTCCACAAAATCTGGTCTCTGAGCTGTTGCTTGCATGAACCAAAGAATTACTGAAGTTGGAAAAGATCCCCAAGAACATCAGGTCCATTGTTACAGTCTGAGCTGAGCTCAGCTCAGGATCTAGAGGACTCTCAAAATTTCTGGGAGTTTCAAGTGGCTGTCTGGATATCTATGAGTTTCATGGCAGACTTAATGAAATTTGAGTTCAACTTGGACTTTTCTTGGGGTCTGCTTTGTGGCCCACTATCCCCCAGAGAATAGTTATGATTTTCTTTAGAAACATGATTTAAACTCTTGTCTCACTTTATGTTTGAAGTATTTTTGTCCTGTATGACTTAATTAGGTCACTTGAAATAAGCAGAAGGCCTCTGCCCCACTGTTGCATTCAGCATCATTAGTGTTTGTAACTTGCTCTGTTATTATCTGAGAAAAGTTGCACAATTATTTTTTCTATTGGTATATAATGCAATTTAGCCTTCTGAAAAGAGAGGGGGGGAGAAGAATCTAGCACTGATTGTATATCCCACAGGACTTAATTAGCTCACAGCTTCACGATACACTGGATAATGGGAAGATGTGAATTAAATAATAAAAGGGAAAAGAGAAGCTCTAATGCTCGCTCAGTACCTGTCCACTTCCACCTTGGTTGCATAATGAGATGTCAGCACCCTGACACTGATGAGACATGCAAAACACACCCACAACACATGTAAAGGATGCTCATGGGAAGGTCTGACCAGGCTCGGGTGGCTCTGAACCCATTATGCTTAGTGAGCCTTCAGATTATTATTCCGGATCACTGGACCAGACCTAATCATCATGCAAGGAATGCTGTCTGAACCATGTTTCCCTGCCCAGACTCCCCCTTCTCCTCTGGCCCAGATGGGTGATATAATGTTCAGTGGAGGGCAGATGCCACGGATATTAAGTCGGTCGTGGGGAAGCTGAACTGGTATCCTGGTGAATTCTCTACAACCCAACCCTCGAGGGGTTCCTATTAAGGAATAGAAGGCTAATAAAAAATAACTTGCTAGATAAAAATGCCATCCTGGATTATGGCTCTGCCTGGGTGTGCTGTGCTGCCTTGAGTTTGTTTTTAAACAGGGTATTAAGGGAAGGTCTTGAGATTTAAGGAGCAGCTCCGAGTATTGAGGATATGTGAATTCATAGCTTGGTGATTGATAGTGGGATAACTGGTTTGTTCACTCCCCATAAACGAAAAAAAATGAAAAACCTCACAAAGGCTGTGTCTGAGATATGTACAGTCACCTAAGAGGTCCTTGCTGTTCAACTTCCACTTAAAGTAACCAGGAATCTCTTGGATTCCTCTGCAGATCTTAGAATCACTCCTTTCCTTCCTTTTTTTTTTTTTTTTTTTTGCCATTTTTTCCCCCTGCTTACCATCTGTCTGGATACCACAAGATTTGAAGGTGAGGGAGTAGATGACATAGCTTCAACCACTGGAGATATTTGGTACTTTACAAAGTTGGCAAATCCTAGGCAGCCTTTGGGGAGCATGAAAGGCTCTCTGGAAGCCCAGAGCACTCTGGGCATAAAGGGCTGTTACTTTATTGTTCACAGCAGGACTGATGTCAAACCATAGAATGGTTTGGAATGGAAGGGACCTTAAAGATCATCTCATTCCAAACTCCTGGCATGGGCAGGGTCACCTTCCACCATCCCAGGTTGGTCAGGGCCCCATCCAGCCTGGCCTTGAATACTTCCAGGAATGGGGTATGGATGAAACATGCTGCCTGTGAGGATGGCCTCGTCCTGGTCTGAGTGGGAGCCTGTGAATGACTCCTGGTACCCCGTGCTGGTAGAAGTCAGATTTGTGCTCCCTCCCCCTTGGTGGAAGGGAAGAAGCAGTTCCATGTGTCCTGCATCATTATGTTTTGGACATGGATGTTAGAGGGCACTTCAAGTCTGACCTTTTCACCTTCCTTGTCTTGGAGCAGTAAAACTTACAGGGGAAGTGACAGAACATGTTCCAGCTTGATATGGAGTTTGTTTGGAGGGGGTTAATAAAACAGCTGCCCTCTTCTCCACTTGAGGGAGAATTATAATACAACATAATATTTTATTCCTGTGTATCCCTTTAGAGAGTGCAAAACACCAGTACCCTTTATCTGACTTTGAGGATCACATCTTGCTGGGGCTTGGGAATGCTTTTGTTTGACTTGTTAGTGAGTATCCTGATAGAACATGACTTTATGGTGTCTTGGGCTGTGAGTAGGGTTCCTAAATTCTTTGGCCAAAAGTAGCCATGTCATGCAGGATGGGACATGAGGATTAGGACTAGATGACACTGTTTAATATTTTGTGTGTATTTTCATAAATGTGCACTTTTAACAGCCTGGCATCTTGAAATTCCCTGTTTTCTTAACCTGATATCTTGGTCACAGTGTCACTTTCAGAAGGAGGTGGGGAATGCAATGAAACACACCAAGCTTCACAGAAAGGAAGTGGAGCAGTCCATAAAAAAACTAAGGAAAATAAACCCACTGAGCCAGTGTTGGGGTGCAGATGCTATCGGAGCAGAGAGGTACCAGTGCAAGGTTGTTAAGATGTAGAGAACCAAGATGGCCTCCCCAGTAACCACAGGCAATGTGAAGAGATAAATGGTTGACCCGAGCCCGTGTCAGCCTAGGATTGATGCCACTATCAGCCCTAGTGCCTTTGCAATGATTTTTTAAAAAATCTCTGATAGAGTGTGTTATCTAGTTACTGGCATGAGGGCAATGGCCTGGAGGCAGCGAGGAGGAGGGGGGAGGAAGAAAGAGAGGAGGGGAGAGAGAGAAAGAAAAAAAGGTCATTCTAGGAGGACAATCTCTGTAGGACTAAACGAGAAAATAAGGGCCTTGTTTTTGTAAAGGGGGAGGTAAATAAATAAATAAATAATAGAAAAAAAGTGGCTGCTAGGTGTGTGAGGAAAGAATAGACAAAATTGCTTCTCTTCCTTTCTCTGTTTTTCTATTTTTTTTCTTTCTTCCTTTTTTCTTTTCTTTTCTTTTTTTTTTTTTTTTTCCTTTTAATGGCTTCGGCCTTGGGCTGCAATGGGAAATTTAAGAGATGTGCTTGTGGTATGGTTTTATTTTCCTTTAACTTTTTGCTTCCTGATTTGAGGTTTAACTCTTTCCTCTCCTGCTCTCAGATCAAAAATGAAAGACTGAATGGTAACTTTCTTTATTTTTTTCCCATTGAAAACAGCCTTTCGTTGTTTTTATTTTCAATCCCACCTTCTTTCTGGTGTCTCTAAGGAGATTGCTTCCTAAGCTGTGACTTTCCAGGGAGCCCTTTTCTCCCCACCACTCATAGTGATGCTCTTAGAGGTGCATTGGAAGCTATCCCCAGGATGGAATGCCCTTCTGCCCTGGATGGGATGCCATTATGCCCAGGATGGGATGCCAATCTCCTGTAACCCACAGCACTCCAAAGCCTTTCCACTCACATTTGAACAGCTTTGTGTGAGATCAGAGTTGATTGCACAGAGTGGTTTAATAAGAACTGTCTTCTTTCTCCCCCTTTCATTTATTCCTGCTCCCAACCCTTCAGAAAAATGCAGATTCAGAGTGAAAAGTGTCATTTTGAAGGTGCTCCTCCAGGGAAGAGAAAGCAAATCTTTCCCATCCCACACAAAGGGAAGGCTTGAAATAAGGTCAGAAGGGTGTAGGGAAGCCTTTCTGAGGAACTACAGGCACATGTTCTCTCCATTTGCTCCCAGGCTCTTGCACAGAGAATTGCTGCCACTTTTCTGTTTGATTATGACAGAGACTCTGATTGACTCCTTTGGTGTTTAGGCAGTTTTGGAGGGGGAGGGATTGTCTGTGTTTGAAACCATGGCACTGGTTCTCTGTCTGAGGGACTTGGTCTCAAAGAATCATAGAATGGTTTGGGTTGGAAGAGACCTTAAAGATCATCTAGATCCTTCCACTAGACCAGGTTGCTCAAAGCCCCATCCAACCTGGCCTTGTCTCAGTCTGGGGGAGGCACTGGGAGTATTTGATGCCTGGGACCATGCTGGGTGTCCAGCCTTGGGCTCTGGGTGAAGTCAAAGGGAAGCCTTAAGCCTCCTCTATCTACCCATCTTGAATTTAATTAGAAAAGGGCTGAGCAACTTGGAGGCACACATAGCCCAGACTTGTTCTGCACTGGAGCATGGCTTAACACATCTGATGGTCTTGTCCTTCGAGTGGTGTGATGTGGGATACAGATGTGGCCTTTCAGACACTTGTGTCACTAGGACAGGACTCTGCATCACCATCTGGTTTGTTTCCCCTCCCCGGTCCCAAACAGAACAACACCGTGAGCTTGATGGTCCCCACAGGAGTTTTCGGTGTAGCAGAGTCATTGTCCTACCTCCAAACACTACCCAAATATTTCTGGAGCCTAGCAAAGACTGGGCATGTGGTTACCCTTTACTGAAAGTTGGGGGACTTTAGTAGTGCTGTGTTGGCCAGAGTGGGAACACTGGAGGGACCTTTGGTGTTGTTGGACCATGGATGGAGATGATGTCTCCCTGCTATTTAATCTTTCAAAATGCTGAGCCTACACATGTGTTGGTATGGGTCAGGTGTCATGGTGGCTCTGTGTTCCTTCAAGTCACTCCTAGTTACCAGTGGCTTGTTCACAGAATTTTACGGAGAAGAAAAACTTGCTGCATGTACACAGGGCCAACAAATCCTCAGGGGCATTGACTCTTTTGGGTAAGCACTGGTAGGATATGGGGCAGGACCTCAGATGGGCTGGTTATTGTGAGCCATGGGTTGCAGAGCAGCAGGATCTCCTCTTTCTGCCTCTACAATGTCTCTGTGAGGCTGGAGGCTATGCCTGAACCCTGTGTGATGCCTCTGTTGTTTATGGCATTTAGTGAAGTGGGTGCTGGGTCACACACCTTCTATAAGGAAGTAACTCTAAAGCTCTGAGCTTGGCACCTGGCCTGCCCTCTAACCATGAGGGCAGTGTCAGGTGTCCCATCCAATCCACAAGAAGTGAGAAGATGCCTTGGATAAAGTATGTGGGAGGAGGACAGCGTTACGTTTTTCTTCTTTGAAAAAAAAGTGGATAAATCCTGAGGACAACAAAAGCCTGAAAAGTTTGGTCTTGTAAAAAAGCACTGGCAGTGATGGAAAGATAATTGTCTTGTGTAGTGATCTCTTCCCTGCACAGAGTTTAGAGTAGAGTCAGGATAAATAGTATTTGTTGTGTTGGGTTTTTTAAAGTTTGATATTTTTTTCTGATTTTGTTACTATTGTTCACAAGTTTTAGCTTAGACTAAAAATGTGAACCGGGTGTACAGTTAAAGGACAAAAAAAAATGCTGTAGTATTTAAGTCTATAGAGTGTTTATTAATAAATTAAAAAAAATTACTGCAGCACGAGGGAAATCCAGTGTTCAAGCATTGGGCAACAAAGAATCTACTGGAGGCTTCCTTTTGTCTTTAAGGAAAGGGTTAATTTTATGTGATTGCCACTAAAAGCAAGCTGTTTTCATGATGAGCCTGTAATAGCCGGGTGATAGACTGACTTAACAACTGCCTGCTAAATGCTGGGCACCTTCCCCTGATTGGCAGCTCCCTAAGTGGAAGCCCCTCGTGTCCAATCTGTCCTCCTGAATAGCTTCAGAGCAAAGGACTTCATTAAGGGATCGTAAGGCAGCCTCGTAAAAAACAGCAAATAATTACCCCAGCGACTGGAAGGGGTGGAGGGGACTGAGGGCTCTGTGGTCCCTGAGAAGAAAAGCAGACGTGCCAGGGCAGGGAAGCATCAGGTGAAGTGGATGCAATAAACATTTCCCCGTGAACGCTGTGTCTTCTCAATAAAGAGTCAGTTTAGCCCCGTCCACGGCTTTAACAAAATATTCCCAGTTAACTCCATGGGTGGTGGAGGGCTGGGAGCTGTTAGCTCATATTCAGTTAAATTTCAAGTGTCAGAGCTCGTTAGTGGTGATTTTAGCCAAAGACAGTTTGTGAGGGGCTGGGTAAATTTGAACTTCCTCAAATAAAATTGAGGAAAGGGATTGCTGTTTTTCTTGTTGATTTATTTTCCTGCTTTCACACATCCTTTTAGGGTCTGGGATTCTGATCAAGGGTCAGGCTCAACTTCACTCACTTAGGTGTTATGGTTCTCCCTCTTTCACACACATTCCTTCTCTTTCATTCTGCAATTCACATTTATTTGCTGTTTTTCCTCCTGCCTTAACCTCTGTTGGGTGAGTGGAACGTGCAGTTTTTACTTTAAGTGTTGAAGAAAGGTTTTCCCTGAGCTCACCAGCAAACCCATGAGGGCAGGCACAGCAAGGCAGTATGGACCTTTCTATGGTAGGTTTAGATCAGATATTAGGAAGAAATTCTTCCCTGGGAGAGTGGTGAGGCCCTGGGGTTACCCACAAAAGCTGAGGCTGCCCCATCCCTGGAAGTGTTAAAATGCCAGGTTGGATGGGGTTTGGAGCAGCCTGGGATAGTGCAAGGTGTCTCTGTCTGTGAAAGGGGTTGGAATTAGATGGTCTTTAAGGTCCCTTCCAACCCAAACCATCCTATGATTCTGTGATACCCTGAAATGAACAGTTTCAGAAGAAGTTGGGCAGTCCATGTTGCTCTGCAGTGACTTTTTGGGAGTCCTATGGGGGTGCATCAGGGAATGGAACCACTGGAGGTAAAAACGTGGCTTTAAAGTTGTGATTGCCCAGGGAATGTTGCAGAAATTGGCCCCAAGCCAGTGTTCATTTTCAGGTCTGGAAAAGGCAGTTTCTGGACTGCCAGATACCTGAGGGACTCGAAGGCAGGTACAATGGGGTAACAATTTTGGGAAAGTTCCTCCAAGTGGTCCGAGCTAGCAGTGGATGGGGCTTTTTGTGTTTGGACCGAGGCACATCCTCCTTCTGGACATACATCCTCATTTGGGTATGTGCACTAGTACAGTGCCCATCTCTTCCCAAAATTAAATCCGCCTTTGGAATATGGTACCAGGCACACATCTGCATCCCTTAGCACTTGAGTGCATTCAGATACTGGGTTAAGGATGCGCCATTAGGGATTTTTGGGTAAAGAGGCCCTGGATTTTACATCCTGACAATAGATTTAAGGACAGACAAATGTGGCAGGGCAGCAGCAAAAGCCATGGAGTGCACATTATTGCAAGGGATCTGCATTTCCAACGAAGATGAGCTGTCATAGCCCTTTGAGACAGAGGAGTGGCTTTACAGCTCAAACAGCAGCAATTTGTGCTTTCAGCTCCAAGGCTCCTCAGTTCAGAGTGAAGTGCGTTGGTCGAGCTGTTGTCTCTCACGCTAACTCTCATCTTGTTGTCTGGTTTGAATGAAGTTTGGGCTAAAACCTCTTGAAATTACAAGAGTGGCTACTGTCCCATGATGTGTGTGATGCTCTCTCCAGCAGAGGCATTCTCATTCAGTACATAGTGCACTAAATTGACTTCAGCTGCCATCTGACTCGTGTTGTGGTGCTGTCTGCACCCCTGCTGACACTGTGAGCTCAAACTACCGAAACAAGAAAATAAATTAAATAGATGGAAGCACTGTTCCACTGAGAGTCAGTTCTATTTTTAGCTATATAAAATAAATGTACTAAAGTGTACATATCTGCTGCAGACATGTTCTCATGTGGAAGGCGTCTTGTGTCAGGAATGTTCTCCCTTGTTTGTGCAGCTCCTTGCACAGTAGGGTCTGAGACTTCATCTGGATTTATCACAATTAAACTGACACCCCTGACTGCAGGGAAATGGGTATTCCCAGTCTTCTAAATGCCACTTAATGCTCAGATTCCCATTAGGAATTGCCAAATTCAACTTGGAGTGACAGTGCAAAGGTAGCCTTTGCTAAGGCGTGACATCTTCCTAACCCTCCTAACCCAGTGTTACCCTATTGCTTATGTGACCTTTTCTGTATGAGTCCCATCTTCACCTTTTTACCTTTGTGGCAGATAAGTGTTTTTGAAGATGACAATAAAGATACCACAAAGCACTTTTATTCTTGGTTGCCCCGTCTGGGCTGTGCCTTTGATCCGAACGGCCGGCGTTCCAGTCAGATTGCACTATCAGATGGAGCTGGCTCTATTTCCTGCATTATTCTTCCTGGCTGTACCACATTATGCAATTATGTTTGCATTTAAACCTGAGCACTTACCTGTAATGATGCTGTAGTTCAGTCCATGATACATTATGGCAGCAGATAATGCACACAGATAGGCTAAGGCAGCATGTTGTTGATGTGCTAAAACTAAACAGGACATTGGGTTTGAAAGCGGGCTCTGAAAGCTCGCAGATTGGGCTGAGCTGTTTAAAAAGCTCACATTACTGAAATAACAGCTGTGCAGGGGGAAACTCTCTACCTGAGGGGCAGGTTCAGGGTTCTCTCCACTGCAGAAGTCTGACACCAGCACTGCTGGTCACTGCCACACACTTCTGCAGGAGCAGGACGGTCTCAGTAGTTGCTGGGAGTCCCAGATCCTTCATCCCTGTAGTACAACATAAGCAAGGGGAAATGATCCTTTCAGTACCTAAAGGGGTCTTACAGAAAGGCTGGAGAGGGACTTTTCACACGGGCATGGAGTGACAGGATGAGGGGGAATGGCTTCCAACTGAAATAGAGTAGGTTTAGATTAGATATTAGGAAGAAATTCTTCCCCGTGAGGGTGGTGAGGCCCTGGAATAGGTTGTCCAGAGAGGTTATGGCTACCCCATCCCTGTAAGTGTCCAAGACCATGTTGGATGTTGCTTGGAGCAACCTGGGATAGTGGAAGGTGTCCCAGTTCACGGAAGGGGATTGGAATGAGATGATCTTTAAGGTCTCTTCTAACCCAAACCATTCCCATTCTTATGATGCACCTCAGAGAACTGACTGTGACTCTTGCTGCTGGCCAAGCCCTTTACACTCATGTTACACTTGATATTATCCCTGTGATGCAGATGCAGCTTTGGGGGACAGATTCTGACCTGAGGGTTGCACCACCCTGCTGTTAAGAACACCCTCTTCTACACTGTTTCCCTCAAGTTATCTGTGTTGTTTTCAGTAGCTAGATGGCAGACCCTGGCTCCAAGTGCTGATGGTGATGGTTACAACTAAAATGTTATAAGGCAGTCAGAATCAGAGAATCACAGAACCATTAAGGTTGAAAAAGATAATTTCTAACCTCTAATCTCCTTCAGGACTTCCCTTCAGACAGATGAAGTGAAGACTTTAGTAACTTCTCTATCCCTACTCAGGACATGCACTGGAGTAAGGGTGCAGATTTTGGGGAGGGGTAACTTTGGACACTGCTGGTCTGTATCACATCCCATCCTGGGTTGATGGTTGTGCCCAGTAGCTGTCACTTCAATGGCCCTGCTGCTTTGGCTGTGGAGATGTGGATGCACCAAGGCAGTAAAAATGTTTATCCTTGGATTGTGTGGTTTTGCTCTCTTTCTGCTTTATTTTATGCATAGGACATACCAAGTTGTAGTCTACACACAGTGTTTTTCCTCTTCACAGCACTTCCCAGACTTTGCCTGGTAAATCACTGCAAACCGCCTTCAGGCCAGGCTTGCAGCTGAGATGGTTTGTATTCCCCATATTCCCATTGGAGCTGTCTTAAAGGGGTTGGATCCCACACTAGTGCCCTGACCTTCTCAGCTGTTTTTGGGCCTCTTACAAAGGGTTCTAAACCACCAAAAGTTCCACCTCAACATGAGGAAGAACTTCTTTACCTTGAGGGTGGCAGGGCACTGGAACAGGCTGCTGAGGGTGGTCTTGGAGCCTCCCTCTCTGGAGACATTCCAAACCCACCTGGCTGTGTTCCAGTGTCACCTGTTTCAGGTGATCCTGTCTTAGCAGGAGGATTGAACTAGATGATCTACAGAGGTCCTTTTGTCCTTTTCTACACAAACACTTTGTGATTCTGTTTATCTTTCTGCCTTATCCAAAAAACCCATCATCAACTTTCACTGACGCTACTGGGGTGGACCAGCCCCATTCTTCCCACTCCATTTACTGTAGTGCCCATTCAGAAATCCTTCTTGCTGGCACATAATCACATAATTTGATTTCTTTTCCTGCAGGTGGTTAGAAAATTGTTAAGCTAATCTTTGCATTTGCAATGTTTGCTCTCAGATTAGTCAGTGTAACTCAAGATCATTCAATTGTGAGACAATATTTGCACAGTGAGCACTGCAGAGGCTGACACAGTCACCAGGCTTGGTGATCCTGCTTGTGTAAACAACTTGATGTTGCAATTTTCTCATTACCATTAAATTGCTGTTTTTAATTTGTCTCAGAAACCCTCCATCGTTTGAGAAATCACTGGTTTAGGGAGATGTCTAAATTATATGTGCTCTTCAACTGTGCTCTGGAAAGGGAAAAGTAGTTGTGTTGGATCCAAACTGGAATGTTGCACTGTTCCCCAGTGTATTTACACACATAGAATTTTCAGTCTAGTTGGACTTAAAACTCTGCACTGGGATAGTTTCCACTGAAAAAATCCATCTCTGAATATCAGGCCATAAATGAACATAAGAGAAGATTCTTGTGAATTAAGCAGGAGTCACCACACAGAAAAACTGCATTTTGTGAAGCAGGGCTCTTCATGTGCTCCAAGACATTTCCTCTGCTTCCGCGGTGTTTTCCTCAATATTTGAAGTTAAGATTTCTGATTTTAGGACTGAACTGCCAGTGTAACCCTCAAAAGAACCCAAGAGACACAAAAGCAGCACTTTGGTACCCGCGTGAGTGTGGTAAATAGACGAGGATCTTCCCAGGGGTCTCATGGTTTGTTTAATTATGGAGTGGATTAATAGTGTTCATATCCCTCCAGTGCTTGGTATTTTACCTTGAATTTGGGGGAGCTTTGTTGCCTGTGTGTAGGAAGATGACTCGAGCTACACATGGGATATTCAACCCCCAACAATGGCAGTGTCTTTTCAGTGCCCTCCCTATGAAAGCACCATCAGATCTAACTAATCCTCCATGTCCTTAATTAAATACCTCTGGCGCAAAGAACTTTACCTTCTGTGCCTGGAAATTGCAGTTGATTACTCCCCTGCTGGAAAAGCCTTTTTTTTTTTTTTTTTTTGGTTGTTGTTTTTTTGAGAGGTTTTGCTAGTTTTATGTTTGGGATTTTTTTCTTCATTTTTTTTTTACAAGAATTAAGCTGTTTCTCATGCCACAGTCCAGTTGCAAATTGGCCTGAGACTGACTTGTGCCATGGGCTTTGACCTCCAAAACTGCCCACTCATTTTTTTTCCGAACTAATCAGCTCGATGAACTATTTACAGTTGGCTTTTGGGTCTTCTCACTGCTTCTGTGGCTGCCCCTGTCTGAGTAATTAATGACACTGTGGCTTGTTTATGGTCTTGAGTTACTAATGCTGTTGGCTGCAAATGCATTTTTACCTCTGGGACGTGCCAGTTTCCCGGTTCTAGTCCCACCTTACCAGCCCAGGTCAATTTTTTGTGTGTAAACAGATTTATCCTGTAATAGTTGGGGAGAGACTGGGGTCATTCATCAGTCCCATGGAGAACATGCCTAGCCAGATTCTGCCCTTCTTGTGCCTGTGTAACTCAGCTGAAGCTGGAAAGATTCCTTTAGGACAACTAAAATTAAAATGAATAAGAAAAAAAAGAGAAAAGATTATTTTTCCAAGTCAGGGTACAGCCAGTCTCAATTAAAAATAGGGATATTGGCTAGTGCACTTCATGTCCAGCCACATGCCCAGCCCTGATCCTGGTTGTTTCAATGTTTGTAGGAGGCTTTAATTAAGGATCTGTTATGTGGCCCTCTTAAGTAGGATAATACCACCTGTATTTTAAAGCTGGAGTAAGGAGTAAAGAGAAGTTACACAGCAGCAGATAATGCAGATAGGAATAAAAATATCATCTGGTGGGCTTGGAAATGGTTTGTTGGGTTATGTTCCACGCTTGTTCTATCCCAGGCAATCATTTCAAGCATGTTAATTCATAAGGGAAAACTGAGTTTGATCTCCTACCTCCTCTGGAAACCTGTTACAAACTCTCAGTGCATGGATGGTCAGAAGCATTCTGATCATTTCCAGCCCTGACTTGTTCATAGCTACAGTTACTTCCAGTCTTCTTTGGAATAATGTTGTCTTTTGGCATAAATTATTCTTTTTTTTTTCACAGTGTATTGTTCTCTGCATATCTTTTCTCCTTCTGGTTGTTTTTGGGGGTGGTTTTGTTTGTTTGTTTGTTTGTTTGTTTTAATATGTGTAAGACTAATTCCTTAGTGATTTGTGATTCAAGTACAACCATTCCTGCCATTTTTTTAAAAACATTTATTTCAGAAACTAGAAGAAGATGGTCCCATTATCTATTTACCTTTGTTGCCCAGTTTGCCCACCAGTGTATGCTCAGCAGGGTTACCCAGGGGTGGTCTCAACTATGACATGAATTTAAGGGACATCTTCCATTCACATCTTTGGATCATTAGTAAAATTCATCACTGTTTTGTTAAGGCATTTTGTACCAACATGTAAAAACCACAACCCTATTAACTCAGTGGTAAACTGACAACAGGGACTGTTGTAACTCTGGCACTCAGAAAAGAAGGACCTCAGCGATCAGATCATGTTATTTTCAGGGCCATCATCACATGGAATTGAAGTGGGTGAGGAATTTCTCAAGGTCTAAAGCTGATGAAATCCTGGAAGCTAAGAGACTGTCCCATCTTTGAGGGAAGATCAGGAGAAATCGGGAAAGTTGAAACAAGATCCCTGTTTTGCCACATTTTTCTTTCAAAGGATTTCCCAGATGGTACCAGAACCTTGGGGGAGGTTTAGGTTGGATATCAGGAAAAGGTTCTTTTCCCAGAGTCAGACACTGAACAGGCTCCCCAGGGAAGTGGTCACAGCACCAAGGCTGACAGAGCTCAAGGAGCTCTCAGGGGCAGGGTGGGATTATTGGGGAGTGCTGAGCAGGGCCAGGAGTTGGACTGATGATCCTTGTAGGTCCCTTCTGACTCAGGATATTCTATTAAACAGAAATTATAAAGGTGAATGTGGTGCTTTTGCTAAGAGGATGGAAGTAGATTTTTCCATTGCAAACTTCTCCAGAGGTTCTCCTTTCACTTTCTGCTCTCTCACATCCAGCTTGGAATTGCCTCAATCAATGGCAAAGCTGGAGTTCTGTAGTGATGTGCACGTGGATGAAAGTCCTTTAAGGGGTTGCTGAGCACATTGTAACATCCACTAGACTGCTTTGGCACTCTGATTTCCAAAGAAACTCAGTACAGGCTACTTAAATATTTGAAGGCAGCTTCTCTGGAATTGCTGCACGAGTAAGAGAAACCCTGCAAAAAAATGATAACTCAGTCTGGCTTGTTTGTTTTTCTGTAGTGGAAATTGGCCTTTTTGGATTGGGAGGGAAGTTTCCTGGGCAAAGAAGGGTTCACAGTGTGCTGGTTTGCAGCTCTTTCCTGGTAGTTGTTTGGTGTGCTCCTGTAATGAATGTTGTACCCTCTCTCCTAAGACTACTTGGAGACTTGGGAATCTCTGCATTCATTATTAGCCTTAAAAATCATGGAATCATTTAGGTTGGAAATGACCTCCAAGATCATAGGGTTCAACCATTAACCCAGCACTGCCAGGTCCACCACTAACCCATGTCCCCAGGTGCCACATCTACGTGCTTTTTGAACACTTCCAGGGATAACAATTCCACCACTTCACTGGGCAGCCTGTTCCTTGACCAGCTTCAGTCTATCTATTCATTGATTTCATAGCACAGCCAGTTAAATCATATTTATTTCCATGTGGCACTCTAAATCCATAAATTTGTCTACAAAGTAAGATGTTGCACTGTGCTGCTGGTAGAGAGGATATTTTTTCTAGATGTTTATACTTTTTGCACAATGTAAGGTATTTTCTGTTCTCTTTGGGATGACCCCATTCCATCTTTCCAATGAAGCTGCATGTATGCCTTTATTCTCTCTGTTAGCAAAATTCTTATTCAGTGCTGGGAATTAAAAGATTGTTGCAAAATTCCTCTTTTGGTTTTGGTTTATGTAGAAAAAAGCACATTTTTTACACTGAGCTGTGAAGTGCAGGCAGAAGACTCTTCTTACAGCAGCAGGATGAGAGAGTGCCCTAGGATTCTTGGCTCAGGGATACTGGTTATACAGAGGAAGACCTACCCATGCCAATTGAAATTCTATAATTTTATGGCTGTGGTGAGCATTTTTCAGCTAATTTGTCAAAGGGTTAGAGGTGTGACAGGCAGGAAAGACAGATGGTGATGCCAAGAGACAGGTTTAGCTTCTTTGAGCACTGGGCAGTGTTTTCCTTGTTAACTCCACTGACTGTAGCAAATAACATGCATTTGCATCCTTTTCAAGTGTGTGTAGGAGGGAGGAGCCTGCACCAATTTGTCTGGTTTAATTATAGATGTTCTACCCACCTTCCTAATTGCTCCTTCATTAAGAAGTAGCTTGTTTCTTTTTTCCCTAGGAGCTAAAAATAATCAACTTTTGTTTGTTTCTGTAAATATTTTTTTCTGCCCTTGAGGAGATAATTATTTCTATTGTTGCATGAAGATGGTGGCCAATACAGGAGGAATAATTAGAGCAGATGGCTGAAAATACTTCCCTTGTAAAAGACATCTAGCGTAATAAAATACCTCCCCTCCTCTTTTGTCTCCTCCAAATATACGTTTTTCTTTCCTTCAGGTGGATGGGAGTTGGGTGAGGGGGCGTAAATCTTTTCCTGATGTATTAAACTGAGGAGCTGTCAAGAGTTCACAGCCTGGCAAGTGAGCTCCCCGTATCCATCACTGAAATTAAAGTGTTTTCAAATGTGGTGTGGAGTCCTGGGTCTGTGGCGTGGGGAAATATCCGCTGCACTCCATCACTTGAAATGTTAACCTTGTCTCTCCGTGGTGACTGAGGACAGGAACACTTGCTCTCGGAACTTGCTGGTTAAATGGCAATCTGTCAGCACCAAGGAAAGGCTGCCCTCGTGGGTGTCAATCTTGGCTTTGTCGGCGCCCGCTCCAAACCTTTGCTCGTTCCTGGCCGTGCACTCCCGGAGGAATGAACATTCCTCCTGCTGGAGATCGCGGGAGCCACACTGTGCTCTGTGTCCTGTAGGATGTGTCTGGGGGAAAGAATAAATCTGGCTGCCAGGGGTGAAGTTGGTGGGAAACCCCTGCTGATTTCAGGTTTCCCTCCAGGTAATCCTCACCTGGAACCCACAACCCGGAATCCTGGAATCAGAGACTGGATTGGGTTGGAAGTGACCTCAAAGAGCATCTCGTTCCAACTCCCCTGCCACGGGCAGAAACAACTTCCACCAGACCAAGGTTACTCCAAGACCCATCCAACATGGCCTTGGACACTTATAGGGATGGAGCAGCCACAGCTTCTCTGGGCAGCCTGTGCCAGGGCCTCACAGTAAAGAATTTCTTCCTAATTTCTAGGGAATAAGGGAAAATATTGAGCACAGCAGGAAGCAGAGACTGTGTTTAACTATATCACTTTTTATTGGTTTTATTTTAAAATGTCTTTGTTTTCTGGCCAGAGGATAAAGATCTTGTCTTGGTGTCTCTAACAGTTGTTGCAGTCCTTTTTCAGGACTGTGCTCTAAACAAACCCCAGTTAATTAAACAAATTGTAAAGTTACCACAAAGTGTGATCAAATTACCTAGACGTTGTCTAAACAGGAGTTTCTCAACCCTTTTAAGCCCAAACCTTGCATTTTGGTATCCTTCCCATTTGTGAATTTTTTGCCAGCCAGTGTGGGAATGCAAGTGTATCACTGTTCTTTATTCATTTGTTGCAGTGGCTGCTGCTGTTTCTGAGCCTTGGTAGTCACAGGCACAAGCTGAGAAAGTGATACTGAGAGATTGTGTCCCCAAAGGCTGACATAAAGGCAACCCCAGGCTGGCTGACAACAGCAGCAGCTAAAAAACATAAAATGGAGAGAAATCTGCCTGAAAATGGAAAAAAAAAGGTGCAGCAGGGAGGAAGGATGTAACGTGCTGAATTGCAAGGAGATTGTGCATCATTTATTCCATGCCATGAGAACGTTTTTTCACTTTTCCGTAATTCATTCCTTGTTTTGGAGACCTAACTGAGAAGGAGTTGATACCCCCCCACAATTAACCTGTGTTATACACAAGCTGTGGGCCTGCTACACAAGGTGTGGCCTTGTGGTTGTGTGTATAATCATGGAATATTCTGAGTTTGAAGGGACCCACCAACATCGAGTCCAACTCCAGGCCCTTCACAGGACAACAATCCCACCACATGCCCCAGAGTGTTGTCCAAATGTTTCTTGAACTCTGTCAGGCTTGTGGCTGTGACCACTTCCCTGGGAAGCCTGTTCCAGTGCCCAGCTACTCTCTGGGTGAAGAAGCTTTTCCTCGTAAATACAATTCGGTGTGTGCATGACACACTCCAAATAGATGTCAGAGCTGGAAAGGTATTGCAGGACTCTGCTTGTTGAATTTTCAGGTCAGATCCCCTCCCTGGTCCTTCTGCTCTTTGATGTCCCTGGATGAACAACTGGCTCCTTAGGGATTCCCAGTGCTGGTGATTCCCCACCTACCTGTGCTTTCTGCCCATATTTTGCACGTTTGGTTCCCTACTGAGTTAGTGTCGTCTGCTGTGCTGGATTCAAAATGTGAAATGTTGCCAGGGTGGGTTTACGGTGGATGTGTGATGTGAGGACACATCCTGCCACAGTTTGGGTGACCATTTTAAGTGTTCAGTTCATGTTATACTTGTTTACTTGGGAAAAGCACCGAAAAGGTCTCTTGCCTCAATTTAGCTACTGATTTTCACAAACCTTGCAGGACCACAGCATATTTGTGGTCTCACTCCTCCTATGAAATCCAGTTGAAATAGCCCATGTTCAAGTGTGAGCTCTGACAGTGACACCCATGACTGCAGAGGTGTTATGGTCTCATAAGCTCTGTTTCCTCCAAGTCATCTTCCCAACTCTGTTACACTCTAAAGCCAGAGTGTGAAGCTGCCTCCTCACTGCAGCAGCTGCCTCCAGCCAGCTCCAGCTTCACCATTCAGTGTTTGTTTTATGCCAGCTCCTCTTTCTCCCATCCTGAATTTCCAGCTTCCTGTCATTTTTCCTGAAGCTGGGAAAAGCACAGGAGGAAAATGCCCTGTGGCTGACATGCAGCTTTCCTTGGCTCTGCAGGTTCCTCCTGGTTCATTCACCAAGCACATGTGGAATGGGCACTCAGCCATGACCCTGGTGCTTGCAGCTGCTGCTGCTCCTCAGTCTGACTGAGAACTATTTAAATTAAACACCAGAGGTCAAACACTGGGTGCCAAAGAGGGGGAAAAATGGAAAAAGAATGAGGTTTTTCTTCTGTGAAAAAAACAGTGAGGGAGACACTCTTATCCTGCTCAGTTGCAGGCAGAGGAAAAGGTGCTGAGGTTTCTTCATGATGAAGAGGTTTAGATCATGGCCATACAGTCCTTTGAGAGATGAAATGGTTGTCTCAATCTTTTTTCTTTGGGGTCTCAGCTGAGTTGGTCCATCCCAGTGGCCCTGAGAGTGTGCTCAGACTGCAGGGCAGCAAAGTCCCCCATGTCAACACACAGAGATGGTGGTATTTGGTGTCTGTGGGGTCAGTGTGGGCTACAACCAATCCCATATTGATAACAGGTCAACTAGACTAGACAGGAGGGAAACTAGAAGGGCCAGATGAGAGTGTGGGTTTCCAGAGCTGTGACTCTGTCACCCACCCTACTTTATGAGAGATATGCAATTAGTTTATGTGTTAACTCATGTTATTTTGCCATGAGCTGCTTAAAGGGTACTGGGCATAACCACTACCACTATTCAGAAAAGGAACTGAAAAATTCCATTGCACTTCGAGATGGCACTGTGCTTTTCTCACAGAAAACAGGGAGAATAATCACATGGGATTCACAAGGTCCAGGAAAATGTACTGGTGAATGAGGGCACATGGCCATTTCACTAACTTTGCATTAGACCACTCCTTCTTATTTCAGGGGTCTTAAGGATGTGTTCTTTCATCCTAGGGAAGAGTGTAGGATTGCAGGAGAAGGGTCACCAAATAATATTGTTTGATGTCTTTCAATCCCCACAGAGCTGCCTTCCCTCTATCCCCTCTGTACATTCCTCCATGCTGTGGTAATTTAAAGTGCATTCCTTGAACAAACCATCTTTTCCCTCTTGGGAAAGATTCTTTAGATCTATTCTCTCCATGATAGTGCAAAGATGGTACAAGTGATTATAAACAGCTCTTGGTCTTTTGTTTTTAGCTGGTGTTTGTCTGTTTACTTTTATTTAAAAAAAAAAAGGAATAATACAAATCAGAAGTCACATGAAGGATGTGCAGGCAGGTGGTGCATGTGGCAGTGAACTGGGCCAGGCATCTTCTCACTGGAAACCTTTGGGTATGGACCGAGTGGAACAGCAGAGACTTTTATGACCTTAATCAACCCATTTTCTCCCTCTATGTAGTCATTCTTTGGGTAGTAAACTTTCTTTTGAGCAAAAACATCTGTCTTTGCTTAGGTTGATGGTGTAGGGGCTGCTTCTTACTGAGGACAAATGCATCATCTTGATAACAGGGCACTTGATGCACGATATTTGTATATTTTATGAGTTGCATTCTTAAGATGGTTAATGGTTCTTAGTTTCCTAGATGAGGAAAGTTAGATACTTTTCCAGTAGGGGTTCTGCATTCAGCTCTTACAATGGGGCTCCCAATGTAAGAAGGATGTGGATCTGCTGGAGCCATTCCAGAGGCCATGGAGATGCTCCGAGGGCTGGAGCCCCTCTGCTCTGGAGACAGGCTGGGAGAGCTGAGGGTGTTCACCTGGAGAAGAAAAGGCTCTGGGAGACTTAGAGCCCCTTCCAGTGCCTAAAGAATCACCAAGAGAGCTGAAGAGGGACTTTGGACAAGGGCCTGGAGGGACAGGACAAGAGTGAATGGCTTCCCACTGCCAGAGGGCAGGGTTAGATGGGATATTGGGAAGGAATTGTTGGCTGTGAGAGTGGTGAGGACTTGTCACAGGTTGCCCAGAGAAGCTGTGGCTGCCCCATCCCTGGAAGTGTCCAAGGCCAGGTTGGATAGGGCTTGGAGAAACCTGGGATAGTGGAAGGTGTCCCTGCCCAAGGCAGGGGGTTGGAACAAAATGATCTTGAAGGTCCCTTCCAACCCAAACCATTCTGTGATTCTACAGTTATACTGCCAGAGGTGAGCACTGAGGCTTTTATGTCAGAGGGTGTTGGTAGGACTGAATGGATACAGGACCTTCTAAGAGATGACAGCAGAAATTCAGCAAGAGCTTAAACACAGATATTGTATGCAGAGAAGCTTAAATCAAGAATTAGAGTGTTTTATATTTAGAAAGGGGAAACATCATTGGAAAAAAATCACAATATGAAGAAGAGTTTAATCTTCTTAACTCTTGCAAGGCTTGCATCAACAGCTTCCTAAGTTTTTGGTGCTAACAAGAGCAGTCTGGTATATTCCTTATGGTCTTGCTTTCCCCTTAGGATTAACTGAAGGGTTCTATGTGACTAGAGTGATGTCAGAGTGACTTTAAGACATTCAACAAGCCTTCTCAACCAAATTTTCTGGTGGATCCCACCATTTACAACTGCATCATGCAGTTTTTTGCTGGTGGTATTGGCAGTGTTTGTGCCAGACAGGAACGTATGGAATATGTAATACTGTGCTACAGTTGGCTTGATAAGCAGTGTATCTGAGAAATATGCACCTTTCCATGGAGTGTACTCTCCTCTGTCCCCTGCTCTGGGACAAAACCAAGTTTAACTAGCTGCTTTTCAGTGAATCTGTGGTATACCCTTGTATATGGTATACAATCTAGTTCAAAGCACTGTCACTGAAGAGTAATTCACAGCCTCTCTGGAAAGGAAGTGGATAAAGATATCTATCCTTTCAGCTGGAATTTCATCCTAAATCTCTGAAATATATAATTATATGTTTGCAACTAATGAAATGAAACTAGTCCTATCATACTTAGCAATTGTAGAAATTGGAGAAATTGTACTCTCTGTAGCAGCCGTGTACAGGTGTGAAGGTTTATCTGTACTTCTGTAATGATGAAGTGGTTCATTCCCTCTGACACCAGACATTTAGCTCCCTAGATGTTTTCACTGTGTGTGTGTCAATGTAGTTCCAGGATTCAGTCTGAACTGAACCAGATAAATTCCCTTTGTAGGGTAACCATGGAATGTGTCAGAGGGTTAAAAATAGCAGCATCCACACAGCATGGACATCAACCAGTTGTACCATTTAGCTAGGGAACCATCACCCCTTCCCTGGTGTAAATAATTAGAGCCATAGAACTTTAGAAAGGTTTGAGTTTGAAGGTACCTTATGGATCATCTTGTTCCAACCCCCTGCCATGGGCAGGGACACCTTCCTCTGGAACAGGTTGCTCAGGGACAGTGTTGTTGGAAATGTTGTATAAAACACTAGGAACATAAAGATAAAACTGACAAAAGCACAGTAAAAAAGAATAACACCATCAGTATTGATTCACCTAAACCTCTGCAGATCCAGAGCAAGAGCTTTAATGCACATGATGTGCTCAATTTGAAAATGGAGTAATTTTGCTGTAGCATTGAGGTTATTCTTTCCACTGCTGTTTCACATTAGCACAACTTGGTGAGGACTACAAATATTTCCATGTCTGGTTTCCCCCTCCACCTCGAATGAGTTGAGGATGTTCTTGCTAATTCACATATGGGACCAAATAATATGTTATGGATGTTTGTGTCCACACTTGTGCACACGTGTCCATGCAAAAATACTCACGTGTTCCTCAAGAAATTGGCCAAATGGGACCCTGAGCAACCTGGTCTAGTGGAAGGTGTCCCTGCCACTGGCAGGGGGGTTGGAACTAGATGATCTTTAGGGGTCTTTCCAACCCAAATCATTCTGTGATTCTATGAAACCTTCACTGCAAAGTGCATGCCTGAAGTTTAGAGGTGAGGAGGAGCCATGGTTTGAAACACACAGGCATCGTTTTACCATTGCTCGTTGTGAGTCAGTCTCTTTGCTGTTCTTGAGTTGTTCAGTGCTTTATTTGGAACTGATGTACAAGCCATCAAAGCAGAGGCAATAATAACACTGGATAAGCTGAGAAAGCTAAAAAGGTATTTGAAAGGAGGAATGTCTCTCTCAATGTGAGCGAGTGGCAGCAGAGCCTTTGAAAAAAAATCCTCTGAAGCAAAATACTGCCTGTCTAGCAGGATGTTTTAATTCCAAACTCTTCAGGCTATTTTTATGACATTGCCAGGAAAAAACAGTGCAGTTCTGCTTTTTGAGAGGCAGAGAGAGACACATATCAGGCAAACCTGTGGTCGTTCCGCAGCCAGACCTGCAGCAAAGCCCCTCATTCCCCGAAGCAGAATGAGACAAGGGGCAACCCCTGAATTGTGGCAGGCATTTCTGAAGGCCAAGAACTTCTCCAACCCCAATCCCTCTATTGCTTTGCCTTACACAGGGTTCCCTCTGGAAGCCAGCTTGCCCAGAGCACGGCAGAGGAGATGCCAAAACCACGCCGGACAACGTGGCACTGGCATCTCCTCCGCACTTCTCTGGGCAAGTTGGCTCCTTGAAGGGTGGAAGGGGGTGAGCTTTGAACTTCTCTGGATCTTTTTCTTTCCAGCTTGCCCTCCGGTTTTGCGGGCGGTGGGACGAGGACTCCAGCTGGCCTGCTGGCCACCAGCCGCGAGATGGCGATAACGTCACGATAGAAGGAGGCCGGACGCTGCTGCTGGGGACGAGCACCAGCGTCCTCAACCTGCTGCATCTCAAAGGTCTGCGGAAGGGGGGGTTCGGTGCTCTGCTTCATCCGGGGCTGGGAATTCTTAGTGCCCGTGATCTCCCCTTCCATTCCCCACCTCCAGACATCGATGGTCAGTCAGGCTGAGTTTCCTCTTGAGATGGAGATGGGGGAAGCATTTAATTATTCTATATGCAAAAAAGGCATCGTCTATGCTGTTTGAGGCATAATAACAATATAAGTAGAAAGGCTTTCCCCCCCCTCCCCGTTTCTTTCCCCCAGCTACCAAAATTGCTGCTGTCCTGAGCAATGTTCAGTGATAATGGCACTGCTGATAACAATAATTAGCTCTGTTCTGTTTGGCATCTTTGAGGCAGGTGTCTCACAACCACCTTTGCAAAATTAATGATGTTACAGAATTGCAGGTCACAACCACCAAATGTAATTAATAATCCAAAATCCTACAGCACAGCTGGTGGACAGTAAATAAGAGTTATGGGGGAAAACACTGGGTTTGCCAGGTCCATGTACTTGCTCATAGACCTGGAATAAGTGTGAGACAGGTACATCTCTGTGGGTCTCTGTCAAAGCAAGAATTAAAACTACTTGTAATTCCATGCCAGAAATATTCCCCCCTGGAAATTAGGCCCTGGTTGTGAAAACTGTTGTGCATATGCTTGATATTAAGGGAATGAGCTCTGCTAGTGAAGTTGCTTGCTCAAAGTTAAGCCTGTGCTGAAACATCTCAAAAAATGAAAACAGGAGGTTTTTTTATGTTGAAGGACCTGGACCTTTGCTGGTCAAAATGATTTTATATTAAAATTATATTAAAGGTACTAGTCTTACATTGAGATGATGATAAAGAACGTAACAACTATATTTTAATCTGATTTCAGATGATCATTTTATAAAGTAAAGACTTTGATTTTTTATGGAAATGTTCTCACAGTAGAGAAAAACTTACAAAGTTGTTCAGCTTATGTTCAGAGGTTTTCAAGAATTGCTACACCAGACATCATTCCTGTTTAAAAACAAAATTAAAAATCAAGTGCGAGGCTTTGAGATTAAAAAGGTGAAACAGTTTGGTCACAATACTGCAGCAGAAACCCTCCGAACTTTGGACCTACTCACAGACACATTTGATCTATGAGTCAGCACTCATGAAGCTACCAGAGCTCTGATTGAATTTAATGAAGTCTGGAGCAGTATCTTTATGGCTTTGGTTCATCTGACATTCAAATCATTCCTACCCTTTATCGTGTTTTCCAAGAAACTTGGTTTATAATGTCAATTCAGTTAGGAAAGCAGCATTAAAATATTCAAGATGTTATTATTTCTCCATTGCTACGTGCCATACATAAGGACCAAACATTTTAGAAGCAGAAACCTGCACAGGGATTGTTTATCAGAGCTTTATGAAGTTGCCTGTTGCATACACCCCCATGATTGCTCTGGCTGTTTAGTCTTGGTTAGATTTGATGTCAAAACTTGCTGAGATCTACTCTGAAATGAGGCTGGGATTTATCTTTCCTAGTCTTCCTTCCCCTTATTAAAGCTGTCCAGCTCAGGAGAGTTGTTTAGGCTCCTGTATTGGCAGAAACACACATCACCAAAAACTTATTCATCTTAGATATTTGTAGATACCTGTTTATAGATGAATCACAGGGGATCCCCTCAGAGCGTAAACTACTGACTCTGTGAGCATGTCAAATAATCAACCACTTTCCCCAGGTACAAGATGGACATGACAGTAAACCTCTAACCTGTAGGTGGGTGTAGATATGTGCTTCAACTGAAATATCCCATTCCTATCCTAGCTGGAGAGTTTTTCTTCGTTGGAGCTGGAGATTGGGATTAAATTGTAGCTCTGTTCCCTTTGGCTTTCATGACTCAGCATTAGGCTATCTGTGCACTTTCAAGCTGAAAATAAAAAGAGCTTTAATGCTACTGATTCCAGTGATGCTGTACTGCCCATTTTCTGGTGCTGTATCTGGCAAACCCAACACAATTACAGACCCCTTTCTTGAAATTCTCTTTTAAGACACCATGAAGACTTTGAATACTACCCCTGTTTGTACATCCTTGTAGTGATTTCAACACCGTAGGAATTGTTTAAAGGAGTGTTATAACAGGGACATCCAGCTTCATGTGCAACCTCAAAGTGACTCTTTCTAGACTGTATTAACATATAGCCAAAAACATATAGTTATTCTGGTGGAGACCAGACTGTCTGGGCAGAAGATCTGGAGGCCAAAGCAATGGAGAAATAGGATTAAGCAGCTGGGTTCTGCTCGCTGCCATGAGGGCTCAGGAGTTTCTCCCTCCTCCTCAAAAAGCAGAGCATGGACATATGAATATCAGCAGTGGAAAGTTTAATAGTCAGACTGTGAAACATCTCAGACAAAACTGATTGGGGAAGAGATACAAGATAGACAGACTGGAGATAATTCTGTGTGTTCAGCAGATTGCAGTTATTTTTGTAATCCCGACATCACAAGAATGGAAATATTTATGATAACCCAGGACAGATGGAAATTCCTTTGCACAAGGCTTACACTAGGGGAACTTCTTTGTGTTTGGTGGGTTGATACCTCAGACATGTGTTGTTGCCTTTGTCTGAAATTAGAGTGGTCTAGGGAGGTCTGAAGACAAAAAAAAAAATAAAAATAAATTCTGCCTGGTCTTTCAGGAGTACCTTGGTGATGAATTTTAGAGTGTCATTGCCAGGATACCCTTGTGGGTTTGAAGATCCCCAGCTGGCCAGTTGCCTCTGCAATGGCAATTTTGAGATGGCCGCTCTTTCAGGCATAATGTTGCTTTGGTCCTTGTACTAGAAAAGACTCAGTTTCAATTAAAGAATCATTTTGATTGGAGAAGACCTCCAAAATCTACAAGTCCAACCTTTGACTGAACATCACCTTGTCAACAAAACCATAGCACTGAGTGACTAAGCCTAGTCATTCCCTGAAGACTTCCAAGGATGGTGACTTCACCACCTCCCTGGGCAGCCCATTCCAGTACTTGACAACCCTTTCAAGCATTGGAATGCTGAAGAAATAATTTCTGATGTCCAACTGGAGCCTCTTCTGACACAGCTTGAGGCCATTTCCTCTTGTCCTCTCACTTGTTGCCTGTGAGAAGAGGCCAAACTCCACCTTTCTCCAACCTCGTGTCAGGTAGTTGTGGAGACTGAGAAGGTCCCCCCTGAGCCTCCTTTTCTCCAGGATAAACAATCCCAGCTCCCTCAGCCACTCCTCATAGGACTGACTCTCCAGACCCATCCCCAGCTCAGCTCCCTTCTCTGGACATGCTCCAGCACCTCCATGTCTTTCTTGAAGTGAGAAGCCCAGAACTGGACACAGGACTTGAGGCCTCACCAGTGCCAAGTAAGGAGGGACAATCACTTCCCTTTCTCACAACTTTACCATCCCCCATCACTTGTATCATTGCTGAAACCAGTGTGCCAGTTCCCTCTTCCATGGCTGAAGACTCCAGGCTGAGGTCCTGAGAAAGGTGTGACTCACCTCATCTGTGGTTTCTCTAAAATCTGTGCACTGAGTTCCCAATAGACCTGAGCTAATCTGAGCCTTGGTTTGTTTTTTTTTTCAAACCATGAAATCCAAGGAAACAATATAAGGAACTGAGAAGCCCCAAAGATGCTCCTGACATTGTCAGTTATTGTCTGATTTTGAACCCACATCACAGGAGCGATGCTTATCCATCAAGAAAGCCCACATGAAATCTGGAGATGAACTGTTTACAAGGACATGAAGTGATGGGTCAAGGGGGAATTGCTTCAAAGGGATGAAGGGCAGGGCTAGATTGGATATTAGAGAGAAATTCTTCCCTGTGAGAGTGGTGAGACCCTGGCACAGGTTACCCAGAGAAGCTGTGGCTGCCCCATGCCTGCAAGTGTTCAAGACCAGGTTGGACGGGGCTTGGAGCAACCTGGGATAGCAAAAGGTGTCCCTGCCCATGGCAGGGGGTTGAAATGAGATGCTCTTTAAGGTCCCTTCCAACACAAATGTTTTTACGGTGAGTCCACGATTCTATGAATATTTTGAATTTCTTGTCATCCATGCTCTGATCAGACTGTGGCTAAACTGGATCCTGTGAGTAGATCTGGGGGAAGGGAAACACAGATATTGATTTTGCTTGTCTTTTCCTCATCTTTGATGCTTTTAAAAAGAGCAGCCAATATTCCCTGATACACCTGCTTCAATAGTTATCAAATAACCAGTGCTTCAGTCATTGCTGACAAAGATTGGGTTTAAATTCACTGAAAGAAGGAAAAAGCTTTTCCTTCTGTTTTCCTGTCTGTGGCATCAACCAGTCCTTAAATCCACCTTAAATCCCTTGCCAGTAGGTACAGTTGGAACCTGTTTGTGTCGCAGTGTTTTCTATGCCATTTTGATCAACCCATTTAGGATGTTCATTGTGATACTTTTTTTTTTTTACAGGCAGTTTCCAGTTCATATTTTCTTTTTTTAATCAGGCAGAGACATTACAATTAAAATACCGTAAAAGCGATTCTGGCAGTATTGCAATAAGCATGTTTTTTAATTAAAGGAAGAACATGGGATGTACAAATAGTACCAGCTAATGGGAAATTTCATCCAATGTATTTTTTAATTGAGATTTAAAAGGAAGAAAAGTCAGCCCAATTTTTCTCTGTCACTGTGTGATATTTTCCTACGTTGTTACGGTGAGCCGGCAATAATTAGTCTCAGAGCTTTAAAATCCCAGCTGTTTTCATGGAAAAACAGTGGAAGACATCAGTTCTTTATTTGTTAGCACATTTTGCTGCAGGAATTCAGTGTTATCCAGCAGAGTGCCTCTCACAGAGGTGGACATTCCTGGAGGAAGAGTTTTTAAAGCCCTGAATCCATAGCAATTTAAGGGGTGGGATTTTTCAGATTTTCCTCCAACTTCGAACCCTCGTTCATGTTTGGGTATAGACTGCAGGTTTCTTTTGCCATCATGTTTTAGATGGGCTTACAGCATGTACATTGGACTCCCAGGGCTCTCACTTGCCAATTAAATTGATTTGCTGCAACTTTAGTAGCTCTTGAGACTCCTCTGGGATGCTGCACAGCGAACAGATCTGTGGAAACTAATCCTGGCCAAGAAACTTGACGCAGCTCTGTCTGAGACCAGGCTGAAACCTGAGGCAGCATCGTCTCCTTCCTCTAATCGCTGTCATGGACGGAGGGGCTCACAGAATCATAGAATGGTTTGAGTTGGAAAAGACCTAAAAGATCATCTAGTTCCAACCCCCTGTCACGGGCAGGGACACCTCCCACTATCCCAGGTTACTCCAAGCCCCGTCCAACCTGGCGCTGGACACTTCCAGGGATGGGGCAGCCACAGCTTCTCTGGGCAACCTGTACCAGAGCCTCACCACCCTCACAGCCAAGAACTTCTTCCAAATGTGCACTTAATGCTTGTCTGTCAATTGGGAAATAACAGCCAAAAGACCTCTTTTTTTCATCACACCTCTATGGTGTTTACCTGAAGCCTCCACAGGGCTCACTAGAAGTTCCTTCATTATATCCTAGGTCATGACATGACTGCTCAAAGCTATCTTGGAGTGGCTGCACCTCTTCTCCACCGAGTCAGCTTTTCTTTTGCAAATCCATCTAAGCTGCTGATAAGCATCTCAGATGTATCTAAGAGCTGAAAAATATAAGGACTTCTTTGAAGCAGATACACCTGTGGCAGCATCTTCTGGGCTGTCAATCTGAATTGCCTTTGCCTGTCTCCTGAGTTCTTAGGGAAGAGCCTGATCAGCTCACAGGGAGCACGTGCCATCTGAACAGATGGCTGAGAGCACAGCAAGCCAAAAAAACAAAGGCTTGTCGGGCTTGGGAGATGAATTCTGTCTGAGCCACTGAAGCAGCTGCTGGTTCCTCTCCCAGGGACAGATTAAGGCCTCCATCCAACAAAATGCTGGAATACAAACTGAACTTCTTAGTGTGGTAGTGATGTCCTGGTGGAAATACATGGACATTTGAATTCACAGCTAGTTTGGGATCTGTCCCTGTGTGCTGTGAACATGGAGAGATATTCTCAAGGAGGTGGAGAATGAATTTTGGGCTCTTGGTTCAAGCACCCTTTGAGATGGAGCCAATATAACAAACTTCTCCTTTGCATCTTGCTCAGCCATGGTCCAGCATGCAAACAACTTTTATGGCTCATTAGAATATCATGTGAGCAAGTCAACTGGGTACAGGTGACAGAGCCATGAAATAATTTTCTTTTTTTTAAATCTCATAAACTCTGTATTCCTCTTCCTGTACACAGGAAGATCTTAGTTGCTCTGAGATTTTCTTTTTCCTTCTCAGAGGCCCTACCAGGCCGACCCTTGGAGCTGGAGAATGAGCAATAAGTGGGCTGTCACACTGCAGCCTTGTTGTACAGATCAAGCAAAGCTATTCCAGCCCCAGCAGTTGCCTCCTGCTGTTTGCCACTCGGGGATGCTTGCCAGGAATTGAACTTCTGAGCTTGAGCTCGCCTCACTGGGAATTCTGTGGCTTTTTCATGTGAAACACCAGGGGAGAGGAGCTGGTCAGAGCAAGCTGAAGGCTGTGGGAATATGAGACAACCAGAGCAGATCTTCCCTGCACTGCGATGGGAGGGAGTAGTCCAGCTGAGGAGATGAGCTCTCAACATGCAAATGCCCTTCCATGCAGAGGAAGTTTGCTGCTAGTTGAAGGTTATGAGAAAGTAGTGAAAAATAAGACAATTTTATTAATACTTTTCTTATATTTGATTATTTAAAAAAATTGTCTTGCGACTATCCAGCACTTTTCTTGTAGTTTGCTTGCTTTGACACTGCATTTAGCTTTACATAAAGTAGAATTAAATCTGAAGTAGGACTGAACATCTGAAGTAGAACTAAATCTAAATCTATCACTTTTATCCTAACTCCCTAATGAGCTGTTCATTAGGAAAAATGTCTTATATCAGCAGGGAATGCAAGGTGAGGCTTCAAAAGGTGATAATAGAAAATCCCTCCATATGAAAGGTACACTTTGGAATGGGGACTTTGCTGCCCTTGGAGTTCAGAAAATCTCTAGGGCATTTTAAATCACAACCTGAATGAGAAATATCAGCATCACTTTTATGCATTGCGAGAACATCTGTGTTAGAAGGAGTCTTTTTAAAAAAATAAGGTTTTTGAGAAAGGATATAAGCTGCTATGTTTGAAAGCATGAATTATCATCACAGAGGCAAGGAGAAACTTCCCAAAACAGTCTTCCCCATCCTCTACTCCATCAGTATTTGCTTTTTTTTTTTTAGGAGGTGCAGGATGTAGCCTCTTTCCGTAGTAATACTGTGGATGCCTGGGCTGTGGCATTGCATGAGCCAGTCCAGACACCTGAAAAAGTGAAGTGTTCATAAATTATCTTTCAAAATCCTTTCTTTTTGGTCGTGCCCTCCACTATTTTCCAAGGACTTCAGAAGATATACCTCTTTTCACAAAACCAGTTCTGCCAATGACATGATGGTGCTGTAGTTACCCACACAGCAGATTAAGTCCCCACCTTATTATCAGGTTTGTTTTCTTTAATATTCATCTTTTTAGTAATTATTTGTTCTGGCTGCTTCTCCCCTCCAGTGGGACAGATGGAGTTGCCTTGTTGGTTTTTTGTCTTTCTTTTCCTCCCTTTTTTTTTCCTTTGCTAAAGGCAGATAAAGAACGATTTCTTTTCTGTGTGTGCAGAGGTGGAGGCTAATTGCTGGGTTAATTGAGAAGAATGGTGCTTCTGATGTTCTCACAAAGTATCAAATAGCCTCAACATATTTCTCCTCTCTCTCCCTCACTCCACCTAAAGAGACCCATTGAATTTGCACATTACTGTACAGAAGTGATTATAGGTTTAATTGTATTTATTTTGCTTGGTGGGGAGGCCATCATAACAGTGCTTGATTGATTTTTATAAAATCACCCTCAAGGTCATGTGTAGGACTTTGCTTTCCTGTGCAGCCATAACAAACAATTTGAGGGTCACAGCCAAAGGCTCAGTTGAGCAATATTCTTGCTTTCTGCTTTCAGAGGAGAGGTCAAGTGCAATAAAAGAAGGAAGCATAACTTTTATTTTCTTTTTTAAAAGAGGAGAAGACAACCTTGTAAAGCAGCAGCTGTATATTTATTCTGACCCAAGAGAAACCACAGAGATACAGAGGGGGTTAGAGGGACAATATGCAATTTTCAGACGAAAGTATTTGTAAGTTTGGCCAGAGTTTGTTTTACACATAGACTTGATAAATGGTTAAATGAATCCCATCTTTTCTTTACTGTGATGCTGCTCTTCTTTTATCCTCAATGACTGAACTTTTTTTCACTTTATTTTCTCCCAAAAACCCAGTGCCTTTTGGATTTGTTCTGGGAGGGCTTCAGAGGGTTTGCAAACATCCAGAGACAACAGCATTATGGTGTGACCATGAGTGTAGCTGCTCTCACCACCTCCTATGATTATGCTGGGTCTGACTGCTGCTTCTAAGGGAAAGCAAAAGAGTCACATAGAGCAAAACAGGCATCTTCCCATGACTACCTCAAGGTGTATTGGAATGGCTGCAAAAAGAAAAGGACACAGGAATCTTACATTCCTCTATCCCTGCCATCCCGTGGGAAGGGGTTTTGGTAGGGAATTAATATTTCTAACCTGTCTCTAGACAGCTTGAAAATTTTGGATAGACAAAATGTGGCTGAAACTTGGGAAAACTTATTTGAGATGTAGCTATGCTTTTCCAATCAAAAGATAGGACAGCTTTGGCCACCAGCCTTCCTGGTGCAGTGGTACAGCATGGCAGCAATTAAAATACTCATTAAAAATTGTATGAAGAGAAGTGGAAACAGAAATGAGTGTATTTCTTTGGGAGCAGAGCATAGGAAGTCAATAAAGACCTTAGGGAAGATGTCTTTTTTATGTTAGGAATGAAATAAATTGCAGTGATTTACAGTTCCATTTATAGATTGTGGTGATAAAATTATTAACACTGCTGCTATAGGGCAAAAGTATTTAATAAATATTTCTGTTCTCAGTATGGGAACGAATAGGATGGTAAATTATATCACAAGAGGAAGATGGACTAGCAGTCCCTTGTTACTAAATGATGTTAATAAGATGAATATGTTAAATATTCTTTCAAGAATATACAATCTTAAATCAACAGGTCCAATCCCATTCAAGAGCTTTAAAACTTCTGGTAGAGACACTCTGTGGCCCAAAAATCTTAATTTAAGAGTCAATGGGATATTACAGAGGGATAAAGAAGTTCTGATCTTGGTTTGATTCTGATCTTGATCTGATTTACAGGCAGGTAAATGGGAAACATATTGCCTGCCTAGTTTGATATTAACCAACAGGTCAAAAGAGAAAACTGAGTGAAGTTAAATGTAGGAGATGGTTGAATCCATAAATTACTAACCATGGGATTATACTGAATGACAGAAGAGAAATTTAATGGAAGAAAAGGCAGAAAACTTCTGTTAATTTTCTAAGAAAATTATGTGTTTGTTTGATAGTTACTTCAATCAAATGTGATAGTGTGGTGACTGAGAGTCACCTGCCAAGACATGACAGCTGGCACGTGCGAAATGGACTAGCTCAAAAAGTAAATTTTTAGTGGGGAAACCATTTTCATGACTATTTGGTTCCCACTGCACATCATTGATTATTGATGGATCACTGATGATCTGAGAGGAAGTGGAGATCACATTGTATGAACATCCTTTAAACCAAATGCAGATTTACACAGCTGAGAAAAGAGCTGGGCAGGAAGCAATTCAGCATGAAATTCATGGTTGCACAATAAGGGACCTTGTCAGGTAAAGCCAAGATCATGAAAAGGATCAGAAATCAGTGTGGCCCAAGGATACCAAGATTGAGGCCAGGTTGGATGAGGCTTGGAGCAACCTGGTCTAGTGGAAGGTGTCCCTGCCCATGGCAGGGTGTTGGAACTGGATGATCTTTAGGGTTCCTTCCAACCCAAACCATGCCATGATTCTATGATTCTATATCCACCTGATCTCCCAGTTTAATGAAGAAGCAAAAAGGCTGCAGTATTAATTTTTCCTGGGAAAAGTAAGAGGCAGGGGGTGAGAATAAGGAGTTTTGCCTCTATAGGCAGCATCAAGAATAATAAAGGAATGGAAGAATCATAAGATTTGGCTTTGCAAATTCAGGAGCACTGGACTGTGTGAGAGGCTGCACAGCTCCATGAGCTGGAGATGATTCCTTGCAAATAGAGTCTTAATCAGTCTGAAGGAGGGCTGAGATTTGATTTTACCTGTGAGTACTTTCACAGACAATGTTGTTTGCTGCACCTCTCCACAGTGCAGTGCAGGAGGGTACAGAGCACTCTGAAAGCTCATCCTTGACAAGTTATGCCTGGAAATAAAGCATAAATTGTGAACAGTGAGAGAAATTAGCTGTTGGAAAAGATGGCAAATGGTAGAGTGATGTTCCCAGGTTTCTTTATTGACTCAGCAGTCAAACACAGACAACTTGACTTCCTCCAGTTTTTCAATAGCCTGCTGTACACAGGCCATCAGGAGATATGATCTAATGGTGCCTTCAGTCTCCAAATAATACTGTCTCAATTATTGTCCCAATTTCACCACAGTGCATTTCTTATTAAGACTATTTCATTTTTCTAGAAGTCTCAGATGTATCTCAGAATAACAGTCAAATATCTGGTTTTTTTCATGAAACAAGCTGAAATTTGTGCTGGTTTATTGCAATGTATGCAGTATAGTTTGTAAAAACGTATAGAAGCTTAACAGAAATACACTTTTATATAGAAAAGTATGTCTAGGGAAAGAGACAATTTACACAAAAGGGAACTGGTTTTTGTGAGAGGAAACCCATGGTTCCCAGTGAATATAAGCAAGAAAATTAAGCATATTCTATAAAAATGCATATGGAAAGCACTGAAATTTGGAAATAAAATATTTAAGGGGTAGTCCTTATTCAAATACTGACTTTGTTATAAGCCTAGGAAATGAGAACTAAGTTATAAGACTTTATTGTAAGATTAAGGAATCAATGAAGCAATGAAAGCTCTTCCATGCAAGAATAAACAAAGGGATCAGGATGAGAAGAATGTGTTCAGCAGGAGTGGATGGAACTGAGTGGGGAAGGTTCTCCTTTATCATTGAGAGCTGTGCTTCTCCTTTATCATTGAGAGCAGCAGGACCTGGTCAAAGAGGAGCGATAATTAAGGTAGATTTAATCTGATTTTTATATTAAAACTTCTTCCTTCCTTCTTTTAGTCTCAATACTGAAATTAAACCAGGGGTTTGATCTCCCTTATCCTTATTCTAAGGACTGGTATAATCTTTATAGAATTATACAATCACTGAACAATTTGGGTTAGAAGGGACCTTAAAGATAATCTTTTTCCAAGCACAAGGACACCTTCCCCTACACCAGGTTGGTGCAGCCTGGTCTTGGACACTTCCAGGGATGGGGCAGCCACAGCTTCTCTGGGCAACTTGTGCCAGGACCTCACCACCCTCTCAGGGAAGAACTTGTGGGAAAGAAAAGCCAACTGTGTAGTAGATATGGATATCACCATTGACAACTGCTAACATCAGGAGAAAGCTGGTCATGGTATGAGAAATCAGAGTTCTCAGCTACTTCACACAAAGGGGAAGGGGGGTGTGATAGAAACCCTTTGTAAAGAGGTCTGAGGTTTCCAGACTTAGAGATTTTCCCTACTAGCTCCTGGGAAACAGAGCTTGACCTAGGAAGACATATCCCATATGCAGTGTGATAAGATGTCTGAGAGTCCATTCTGTCCAAATGCATTGTAAAGATAGAGACAATGTCATTTATAGGAGAGGAAATATGAAAGGAGATAATGGAATAAACCATTCTGAGGTGACAGAAGGGGATTGCCAGCTCAGACATGGAAAGAATAAGGGTGGCATTTGACAGAACTGAAAAGCTTGGGTCAAAACAGTTAGAAATGGCTTTTCATGCACTCTGTACTTAGACCACAGAATTCATTGCTTCAAGAAATCGTTGAGACTAAAAATCACAAAGACTTGAAGGATCAGTTCTATATTACTGACAAATCTTATCCAGTTATACTAATAGATGGTAAAAGGAAAATGTTGGCAAGGGGACGAAACCTTATGCTTTGAGGCAAAGCTAACCTCTAATTAGGGATTGAAATGGGTTTTTTATGGGATGGGGAGATCAACTGACATCCAGCTAAGAGGAAGACATTTCTTATGCTGTATTTAGAAGCATCTGGTTTTGAACAGCAGCTGGAAAAGTTTGCAGGATTAAATCAAGCACTGATCTCAACAAGTTGCCAGTTCTTATGTTCCAAAGCCAGTTTCCCCTCGCCTCTCCCTGTCAAATGTAGTTTGTAATCTAAAAAGTAACATAATACAAATTAAATAGAAATATTCCTTTTCAACATTTAGTGAGTGAGTCAGTTAAAATTGGGATTTTCCAACCCCAGCTCCCTTGCACTGGAATTTGAGAGATGTTGATGTCTGCCCAGGCTGACTGGCCTTGCTCAAGTCTAGAAAGGCAGACTGTTGTAGAATCAAAAAATGGACTGAATTAATCAGGTCTGTAAAGAGCTGATAAATCCATAAAGAGAAGTACAAGGAAAGATGGAAATTTGGCAGGACACAATAGTATTTTAGCTTTAATCTCCTACTTTTATGACAGATCCATTTGTTACCCACCTCTTACAGCTCCTTTGGCTGTGAAATAATGACTGGCTATTCCATCTGTGGTTGTATTTTGTTCTTCTCTTGTCTTCAGGTGGCAAACTCCTATTCACTGGACCAGGACCTGTAGAACTACATGCTCATTACATCCTGGTATCTGATGGAGGAGAGCTCCAGGTGGGATCCCCTGAGGCCTCTTTCCCTCACAGAGCACACATCTATCTCTATGGAAGCATCCATTCTCCACCATTATTTCCATATGGAGTCAAGTTCCTGGTAGTGAGGAATGGGACACTTTCCATTCATGGTGAGTGCATTTTCTTCTCATGAAAAGCAGAGCACAAATGAACAACAGAAAACAAAAAAAGCAAAAAAAAAAAAAGGAAAAAGAGAAAAACAGTTTTTTGGAGGAAAAATAAAATGACAAAATGACTTTGGTCACAAGCTTATATTTCTAATTAAAGTTAAATATTTGCTGAAATGTGTTTTTTTTAAGGCCAGAACTTTATATCTTTGTATTCAGCATGAGACTTCTGTTTCTGTAATATCTTATGCATGAAAGCTCAGAGCTGTATGTCCGTACAAATTCCCATACTGGGAGCTGAGTCATTTTGAAAATCCAGTCCCCAAGAAGAAGAGGATGGTACCAGTTAGTTATGAAACCCTGATGGTCATTTAGATGCCTAGAAGATGTTTGAATTTGTGCACGTCTCTCCACAAATAAATGTCTTCTTCCCTTGGAAACTGGACCTGAAATCTCTGCTGTGAAGTATCTGTGTTTGCTGTGCTGCTAGAATGGAATATCCTTCTCCCCTCCTCCCTCTCCATAACAAGTTTCCTTCCCAAAGAGGGTATGATTCTTGGGGTTTCCGAGAGAGTGTGATCTACCAGGTAGATCCTATGGTGAGGCCAATGCCAAGAATGCCACAGTAGTCTGGGACAGCTAGAGTGGGGAAGATACTTTTCAAAGCATCAGCAAAAGGCTCCTAGCAGTGTGTTTTCCCATCCTCCACCTCTCTATGCTGTGCTGGCATTCCAAAGCCAGTGGTCCGTCTGCAGAATTAGGAGCACAGCTGGAATATCTCTGTTTTCCTGGTGGTCCATGTGGCCTCATCTGCTCAGCACACATTGTGGCCTAAATGACAAGTTCAGGCCAAACTGTGGCAATGTCAAGAATTTCAGTCCCAGGTGACAAGTCCTTTGCTCTAACCACCGGACCTTAGAATCACAGAATGGCTTGGGTTGAAAGAAACCTTAAAGCTCATTCCATCCCAACCCTTTACCATGGACAGAAACACCTTCCACTAGCCCAGGTTGCTCCAAGCCCTGTCCAACCTGGCCTTGAACACTCCCAGGGATGGGGCAGCCACAGCTTCTCTGGACAACCTGTGCTGGGACCTTACCAAGGTACAACCATGAATTTCTTCTAAACCTGCCCTCTGCCAGTTTGAAGCCCCTTGTCTTGTCCCTCCAGGCCCTTGTCCCAAGTCCCTCTCCAGCTCTCTTGGAGCCCCTTTAGGCACTGGAAGGGACTCTCAGATCCCCGTGGAGCCTTCTCTTCTCCAGGTGAACACCCCCAGCTCTCCCAGACTGTTTCTGGAGCAGAGGGACTCCAGCCCTTGGAGCATGTCCATGGCCTCCTCTGGACTCACTCCAACAGCTCCACATCCTTCATATATTTTAGCATGGAATAATTTAGATACAGAGGTTTTTTTTTGGAAGGCTATGAAATACAAGTATAAAATATCCATTTCTTGATTCAGTAGGTTGGATATGGAATTCAGGTTCAAACTCAGGATGAATGAGAACATTAGTGCTGTGCATTCGTGTCAAGCTCTTAACTACTGGGCTGGTTTTAAAGCCTCTTTGTGTCACAGGGGAGAGGAAAAAAAACAACAATGCATGTCTCATCTCCCTTCCTCATGTTCTTCTGTGTCAAACTTTGTGTTGGTAGGCGTTCGTACCCTCCAGCAGGGCTTGAACTTACACCCTCTGTCCTACAGGCAGAAATGTTGCTGTCTGAGCATCACTGACACGTGTGGCTCTGGGTCAGAAATGATGTCAGACACCAAGGGGGACAATCTGAGCACAGACAGGGAGGGAGCTGTGCCACTGTGCTGTGATCCTGTCAGCTCACAGGAGCCCAGCAATGTCAGGAGAGCTTGGGCATTGGAGGGGAGTCAGTGAACAGATGTTTTTTTGAAGCAGGAGAGATGAGCAGAGAGTGGGGAAGGTGCTCCTGACAGAGGCAAGGGAGCTGGGCTGGCGGGTGCTCTTGACCACTTCACTGAGACGTGGTAAGGCTAAATCATTTAGGCTTTAATAATTCCAGTAAACTGGCTTTGCAGAGGGTTTCTATCCTGTTTCCTGGAGGACATCCTTGAGAAGGGCTATTACACAGTCCAGGTTGAATTGAGTGTCCGTCACTGTACACTGAGTTTCACACAGTTATCCCAGCCCTGAGTTCAGTAACTCCTGTTAAATTAAAGCATGCCTTCCAGAAAGGCTTGGTCTTTGAGGACATCAAGGGAGACAGAAGCCAGCTTTTTCCGTGGAGGCTTGTTCCAGGGGATTAATTTGGTTAATCATCCATTTTTTTTTTCTTT
The DNA here is from genome assembly GCF_025592945.1 of Manacus candei. Taxonomy (NCBI): domain Eukaryota; kingdom Metazoa; phylum Chordata; class Aves; order Passeriformes; family Pipridae; genus Manacus; species Manacus candei. Next base: position 6,731,405 of record NW_026138055.1, on the reverse strand, counting down.
TTAGAGAAAAGTATTGAAGTGTCTGATTTGAATTTGCCTGATAATAGCTTTTGTTGCTTCACTTTCTATGTCTTCTGCTACTTTAAAATATTCTTCTTTTCTTGGTTTGACCCCTGTAAGTCAGGATTTTGTCCTTAAATTGTCAGCACTTTATAGCACGAGCCTTCACTACTTCACGTTGTTTTGTTTTCTGGCAATGTAGGAAAATCCAGTAGCAACTTCTTGCAGCTGTGCCTCTTGTGCTGCTTCTCCTTTCCCTTCTGAGCCCGTATCATCACAGACTTGTTGACTCCATCACCCATAAAATTAAAGACAAACAGGGTAGAAGTACATTTTGCAGTCTTACCTTGGCAACATGATGGAGGGATGTAAACCCAAGTGTCCACATCAGTACTTTTGGGTCTTTTCTAACTGACATTTCATATGTTTCACTCAGTGCCATAATTCCCAGTGATTCTTCATTCCCTAGGAAACCAAAAACGTGAGGTCTGCAACACAGGTATTACCTGGTTGGAGGTATGTGGAGCCAAATGTGGCTTGACCCATTAGTGGAAACATCTCCTGGTTTCAATTTCTTATCAATTATTGAATTATTGAATAGTTTGAGTTGGAAGGGATCTTAAAGCCCACCTCTGCCATGGCCAGGGACACCTTCCACTAGCCCAGGTTGCTCCAAGCCCTGTCCAACCTGGCCTTGAACACTTCCAGGGATGGGGCAGCCACAGCTTCTCTGGACAACCTGTGCCAGGGCCTCACCACCCTTACAGGAAAGAAATTCTTCCCAATATCCCATCTAACCCTTCCCTCTTGTCCTGGCACTCCATCCCTTGTCTTAAGTCCCTCTCTAGCTCTCTTGGAGTCCTTTTGGGCACTGGAAAGGATCTCTAAGGTCTCCCCAGAGCCTTCTTTTCTTCAGGCTGAACACCCCCAAATCTCACTCTATTATTACTCAACCCTAATTCTTATTAAAGAATTCTTATCAATTTCTTTTTCAACAAATCCAGACTAACTATGAAATCACTTTTAAGCTCTGCACCACACACAGTCCCAGTGCATGGCTGCAATTAAGGTTCATTCAAACCATGTAATATGCAATTTAACATTGAAGCAGTAGAAGCCTGTTAGAAAACAAGACAAAAAATGGTCTGATCTTTTGCTAGGCTGATATTGCTTACATGGAAAAAATCTGCTGTTCTGTCTCCAATTTAGCACCAGTCTGGCCTGTGGTATAGAATAAATTGTTGAGCATGACAGCCCTTTCATATATACGTGAGAGAGCCTGACATGCTCAGCAATATACATTTGTGAGATACATTTATAAACACGAATATATATGTTATCTCAGATCAAAATCATTAAATAAGCAGGTTTCCAAATTCTCAGCTGTCTTGGTGAAGACAGGACTGAGTGCATTTTAATTTCTTTTCTCTTTCAGCCAGGGAGAGCTGGGGGATGCTCTGGTTGAGTTCAGATTGTTTAGTAAGCGCTGTCAGCTCCTCACTTTGATATGTTAATATGACTCAGGGTTTCCCACAATTCCCTCATGAGTGGCAGTCCTTTGCTCCGGTAGTTGTAGCAGACTGGGAAATTTCACTGTTGCCTTTGGCTTTAGCCAACTCCCCTGCCAGTCAGAGCGTGCCACCCATAAACTGCCTGTCAATCACACGTCAGGTTTAGAGGGGGTTTCAGTCAGCCAGGGCAACTTGACTTTTTGACAATGTAATTATGGCCCTTGCATCCGCGGTAGGGGCCTGAGCGGGGCTGAGAGAATTTTATTGATTGTTCAGAAGGGAAATTTATCACTGTCTCCAGCTCCATTTGTACTTTATTCCCTGAGAAACTCTCTTGACAAGCTGCAGGAGAGAAGTTTAGCATGGTGGCCTTGGCTGTTCTTACATCTTTGTCCTTTGCAGGGAAACTGGACTGGAGGCATTGGCAGATGCTGAGGCAGGGGCAGAGACTGGGTGAAAAGGCAGAGGAAGTGGAGTTGATACCTCAACAGCTGAGGACAGACCACCCCTTCTTTGTGACAGACCAATTTTGTGGTCTGAACACTCTCATTATCATAGAATCCTAGAATGGTCTGGGCTGGAAGGGACCTTTAAAGAGCATCTCGTTACAACTCCCTGCCATGGGCAGGGACACCTTCCACTGGACCAAGCTGCTCCAAGCCTTATCCAGCCTGGTCTTGAACACTTGCAGAGATGGGGCAGCCACAGCTTCTCTGGGCAACCTGTGCCAGGGCCTCACCACCCTCACAGTAAAGATTTTCTTCCCAATATCCGATCTAACCCTGCCCTCCTTCATCTTAAGATAATTTCCTCTTGTCCTATCTTCATGCTCGTGTCCAAAGTCCCTCTCCATCTCTCTTGGAGCCCCTTTAGGCACTGGAAGGGGCTCTAAGGTCTCATTGGAGCCTTCTCTTTTCTGGGCTGAACAGCCTCAACTCTTGTCAGCCTGTCTCCATAGCAGAGGTATTGACACATATGGAAAAACTTTAAAGGCCTTTTCCATTCAGTTCCATTTTTAGCAGTCCTGTATAGATGATCTCATTATTCCATTGTGTCCCCTCAAAAGAGATTGTGCCTGTTCCCAAAAGAAGATCAGTACTTTTGCTGTATATTGATCTGAAACTTTGTGCCTACCCTGTGATGATACAGGGCATGAGCTCTGAGCAACCTGGTCGAGTGAAGGTGTCTCTGCCCATGGCAGGGGGTTGGAACTGGATGAGCTTTAAGGTCCCTTCAAACCCAAACCACCCTCTGGTTCTATGATTCTATGAGCCTGTTCCCTGCATTTTGACTCATGACGTGTATCTCTCCAACTAGGTGGAAGATCCTACACTTCGGATTTAATAATATACTACATTCACTTTATCCAGACTGTGAAAGGTGTGTGGTAAAGAAAAAGCAATGTCCAGAGAGTTTTGGTTTAATAACATAGCTATTGATAATCAGAACATTTAAAACAGGTGCCAGTGGTCACTTCAGTCCTCTAAAATCATGGCTAGCCCTGCTGCAAAGAATGTCCCTGCATTTTCAGTGGATGCTGGCTGGTGAAGATGACATAACAGAGGAATTCTGCACCACTTCTATCTCTGATTTCTCTTCAACCAAAGCAATCTGATACTCTTTCAGGGTTAGCTCAGGAAAAAAAGTATTTTTTATCAGTTGAACCAATTATTAATTTTAATCGCTTTTAATCAATAATAAAACACAAAATATTTGTGAGCTGTGCACTGTGCTCTGCAGAGCCTGTGCATTCCTCCAGAGATCAAACATTTAATCAAATGCCTCTTGCTTTCCCTCCATTAAGCAGTGTTATGTATCTGTGCTGAGTTTGAGATTGAGAGATCATAGGCGACATGAGAGAATTTGTTCTGCTTTACTCACATATTAAAAAGAAAAGCTTCCCAGGGGAAAAAAAATAAGAAAAAAAAATCTGTAGCATGGGAATTCAAGATAGGGTGCAGAGATCTGTTAGAGAAAAGCTGTGCTTTTTTACTTTGTTGAAATGCTCTTCAATAGATGTTATTTTTTACCATCTGAACCCCCTGATTTGCCCACTCCTGTTACGCTGTGAGTTCAGATCCTTTTTCCCTTTCAGGATTCACTTCTGTGTGTTAGTTTTCCATAGATGCCCTTCTGTGTGGTGGTTGCAGGAGGGTTTTTGCCTTCTGTGACAGCGTTTTTCCTTTCAAGACCTTGACTTTAACATGATGCATTAAAGCAGATGGCTCTGGAACAGAAGGCTGAGCTGCCTTGAATCCCCTCGTGTTCACCAGGGGTAAGAAACTGCACTTAGGCACTTCCCATGGAGTAACTAATGTACAATGACTTGTTCCTTCACTTTCTTATTCACAAATATAAGATGACCATTAGATTTTAAAGACCTAGCAGATGGGGACAAAAAAAAGAGAGCTGAGTTCAGGAAAAGCTGCTGTGTCTTTCACAGTTTGCCCTTCTTTCTAGCAGAAATGCATCTATCATCTTTGATTTAAGGTTAAATCAGTTGGTGCTGATCTTAATGAGGAAAACATGGGCTGTGAAGGGGACTGAGAAGTGGGAACTAATATATATAGTATAATAGAGATAAATAAAGATAAATAAGCTATTAAAGATAGCAATGTAATATCATACAACATAATACATTTCATTCTATATATTTTACACTGGAATGAAGTGGAATAGAATAGATTAGAATAGATTAGATTAGAATAGAATAGAATAGAATAGAATAGAATAGAATAGAATAGAATAGATAAACAGACTATAGCTAATATATTAACTTGTGATTCTTGACAGAGTTCAGACCTGTGTATCACTACAAATGTGGAGGTGTTTTATGAATTAAGTAGTTGCCTCTTTCAAGCTTTTGAATATAAAATCAATAAATTCCTTCCACTTCTGGCCCCAACTAAAACAAAGGTATTGCCTGAAGGAAGAGAATAACCAGCAACAAAAACAGGGTTAATTTCTATCCCAGAGAGCAGAAAGCCTACAAAGTTTGGGCTGCCCAGGGAGGTGGTGGAGTCTCCATTCCTGGAGGTGTCCAAGGAACACCTGGACATGGCACTCAGTGCTCTGGGCTGAGTGACAAGGTGGGGATCAGTCACAGGACTGGTTGATATTGAAGGTCTTTTCTGACCTAAATGATTCTTTGATTCTGTGAAGTTTGGCAAAGGGAGAAGCCTGGCCCCAGCCCTCTGTTTGCACAGCTCTTCAGGCCGAGCCAGGCAGGGCCCCTCTGTTTGGGCTCATCTTCACTTTCCCCAGTGTTGAATTCTCCTTCACCACGTTCTGGGGATGCAGGAAACTGATCTTTGCTTGGAAACGGCTGTGCTGCCCTGCATTCCTGCTCCTGCAGGGAGATATTCCCTGCCTCGTTCCACAGCAGCACAAGAGATGAACTGGCAATGACACAGAATGTTAACAGCTGTCTGCAGCTCCCTGCAGGGTCTGAGCTCCGTGGCTGCCACAGTTGGAGCCGTTTGTTCCTGGGGTCAGGTTAGAGATATTTTCCTGCCTGGCATCTTTGGTTGTGAGCTTTTCCTAGGGTTTGGTTTCTTTGATGGCATTACAGGAGCTGACAAAATCTTTCCCCTTGCTTTCAGGACTGATGTAACCTAACAAAGTGACTGGGAGATCTCTGATTAAAGGGAACATTTGGAAATGTTCATATTTATGGGATAGCATAAAGGGAAGGTATTTTGTGTGCAAGGCAAAGTGTCAGACCAAGTGAAGCAATGAGAGTTTCCATAGACCTGTTTAATCACAAAGCTCTTCCCATCCTCAGTAGGATCATAGAATCATGGAATGGTTTGTGTTGGAAGAGTTGTTAAAACTCATCTCATTCCAACCCCATGCCATGGGTAGGGATGCCTTCCACTATAACAGGTTGCTCAGAGTCCCACACTTCCAGGAAAGGGGCATGATTTTCTTTGCTTTCTCCAAGGTGCTCTGAAAAGACATTTAGGTGGAAATACTTTCAATGAAAACTGCAGTTTCATGAATAGGAAACATTCAGCAGGACTAGGTCACTTTCAAGTATATTACTCAGTGGGGAAAATAAAAGTTATTCAATTTGTCCTCTTGCTCAGATGATGTGAGATTTTTTTTTTTTGCTCACTGGGAGAAGGAAAATGTGTTTAATTCTATAATTTTGTTTTTAGCTGGGCTTTATTAATATTATTTTTAAATGCTGTATTTCATATCAACATTTCTACACTAGTGAAATGCAATGCTTTTACAAAACAAAAGATCAAATTCCATAAACTTCCAAAGTGATGTCAGACAAAAAAGGGAGATGGTCCCAAAAGGAGTTTCTTTTCTGAAATTTTTATTCTGTGAAGGATGTGGAAGGTTTGGCCTGTTTTGAATTTGTAGTGAAATCAAATCTGACTCGTTGTAGGCTTGGATTTCATCCTCCAAATCTGCCTTATAAGGGGGGAAACATCAACCCTATTTTACATGGGAGGTTGAAGATGTCAGAGAGAAACTGAAGCTGTGTCTACTGACACAAAGGGAACACAAAGGGACTGAACAGGTCTAAATTTCCTGTCTCAGCCTGCCCATTGCTTGTGCAAAACTTGTGCCTGATGTTGGGTTTGGTTCCACATGAGGAGGTCATCAGGTAAGTGTGACCAGCAGGTTGAGGGAGGGGATTCTCCTCCTCTTCTCTATTCTGGTGAGACCCAGCTGGAGTGCTGTGTCCCCAGCATCAGAAGGATGTGGACCTGCTGGAAGAAGTTCAGAGGAGGGTAGAAAGATGCTTTGAGGGCTGGAGCCCCTCTGCTCTGGAGACAGGCTGGGAGAGCTAGGGATGTTCACTTGGAGAAGAGAAGGCTCCAGGGATACTTTAGAGCCCCTTCCAGAGCCTAAAGGGGCTCCAAGAGAGCTGGAGAGGGACTCGGGACAAGGGCAGATAGTGACAGGACAAGGGAAATGGCTTCAAAATGACAGTGAGAAGGTTTAGTTTGGATATAAACAAGAATGTTTTCATGATAAGGGTGGTAATACACTGGCATGAGTTTCCCAGATAAACTGTGGTTGCCCCACCGCTGTAAACTTTCAAAGTCAGGTTGTATGGGCTCTGAGAGACCTGGTCCAGTTGAAGATGTCCCTCCTCATTGCAGGGGGGTTGGACTAGGTGACCTTTAAAGCTCCTTTCCAACCCACACCATTCTCTGACTGATTCTAAGCTACAATTTGAGCCCACACTGGAATCCAATCCAAAATACCCAGTGTGGTCCTGAGCACCCAGCACCAAGGCTGCTGCAGCTTTCCATCAAAGAGCTGATGAGTTCTGGTTTGTCCTAAGGAGTTAATGAGCAGTTATACATTAGAAAGGGTTTTTTACCTCGGGGCAGGAATGAAGAGCTCTGTGCACTGGCTGTGGTAGGAGGGAGGAGGAAATCTCTCTGCATCTCCCCAGGGGCTGCCCATGCACAGCAGGGTGTCCTGCAGGACTGCACGGGGGAGTGGAAAGACGTCTCCCAGTTCCAGGCAGAGACATTCCTGTCCTTCTAAGATGCATAGAAGGAAAAGCCCAAACTCCTCTCATTGCAAAACAAGCTAAAAATGTGCAAATGCTTGGGAAACATACCCAAGATTGGAATTAGCAGGGAGCAGAAATAAGCTGCAAACTTTCAAGTTCAGAGGGTTGAGGGCTCATGGTTCAGGACTTTTTTTTTTAACACATATGAAAATTTAAGGAAGGAGCTCTCATTCTTCTTTTCTGGTTCCTTGCACTTCCTGGCCAATGACTGGACTAATCACTGCAGGATCTGAGGTAGCAGTGACAATTTTTTAAAGAATTTTCATCAAATCTAAATTTCTGAAATACTTTTTCCAAGTCCTTCATTAAGGATCTGGCACTTGAAGATCCATTTGACCATAGAGAGCTGGAGCAGCACAGCTGTGTGCCATCCTCACTAAGGAGGCTTTCTGGAAAAGATTTCCTATTCTTTTTAACTTAGGGCATTTTATCCATTGTTATTTTTGTGGTTTGTTTTATTAACTAAAGCAACAGTGGCAAAAAGTCTCTGTCCTGGACCTAAAAATATATTTAAAAAAATCCCGCTTCTTTTCTGAAGCACCAATTTCCAGTGGCTGTTCTGCTATTTATCACTTTGGCATTTGAAAATTTTAGGAATGACCAAGCTAAGTTTGACTAGGAAGTGCAATTTGGACAAGAAAAAGGGAATAATAGGAGATTATGACAGTGGAGACTAAGCTGGATTGCTTAGGTAGTCTGACATCTCAAATGCTTGAGTAAAGTGTGTTATATTTTATTACCAAAGACAATCATATAATCACAGAATGGTTCTGGTTGGAAGATACCTTAAAGATCTTCTAATTCCAACCCCCTGCCATAGTTGTTGTTGTTGTGGTTTGGTGGTTTTTTGGTTTTTTTTTGTGGTTTTTTTTTGTTGTTTTGTTTTGTTTTTTTTTTCTTTTTTCTTTTTTTTTTTGTTTGTTTGGTTTTTTTGTTTGTTTTTTGGTTTTTTGTTTTGTTTGTTTTTGTTTTTGTTTTGCTTTGTTTTGGGTTTGGTTTTTGGTTTTGGGTTTGGTTTTTGTTTTTTTTGGTTTTTTTTTTTTTTAAATTACAGTTATCATCCATTATATTATATTATTACCTTCCCTTGCAGAATTCTTTTTTGGGGGGAGGATAAATGACCTTGTTTCTTTTCACTTTGTTCCTGGGAATTGAAAGCTCTTATTCCCGTTTACACTAAAGATTTACAATATAGATGCAACAGATTGACATCTTGTCTGAAGTAACTTGTACATTCCCAGTAAGTAAATTGTGTGTATGAGCCCTGCAGTTCTCATAAATTCCTTTTGTGATATAAAGGGATCTCATTACTTCATCTTTAAAACACCAATAAACAGTCAGAAGGTGTAAAAGAGCTTTATAGTTTGTCAACACTATGAACAAACTGTGTGTTCACAAATGAGTTAATTAATTTGCAGTAAATAGGAGAGAAGAGGAGAGACCAGTAGGGTCCTGGGAGTCAGAGGAGAAAGGTTCAAAGCCTGTTATCCCATGACAAAAAGGGAAAGTTTTTTAAAACGTTTAAACAATTTTTGGGAGAAAGACCATGGTAGGCTTAGGGATGGAACCAGTCCTCCTAAGACCCATTTAAAGAATCTTGTTTCTACCAACATTTACTTACTTTCCATCTTTTCCTGACCGGATGTGGCTCCCCCTGGTTTCTGTTAGGCTTGGTTAGGTAGTTCCCAGGGTGTCTAAAGGTAGGTAACAACATCTACTCCAAAAAGTTTTCAGGTCATGGGCATCTGTTTTCCACCTAAGCAACGTGTCATCTTGTCATGTAAATTCTTAGAACTGGGCCATCCCATAGATTTAAGGTGAAATTCATGTAACTAAATAGAAATGTGTGAAAGACAGAAGTTCCTTTCAAAAGGAGGTGTGCAGGCTGTTACTGTTGGAGGCTGAAAACAGGCTGGATTATAATGGATCGTGCTCAGCTAAAAGAGGAGTGTGGAAAGTTATTCCCTGGAGCATGGGACACTGGTAATAAGAGGTAACTGTGATATCAGCAGATATCCCATTGAATATAGGACTTGTCTCCTAATTAATTAGTTTGCAGCTGCCTCTCCTTACCCCATAGCAATTTTTTTCAAAACCCTCTATAGTGTTTCTAACTATAGCAGCTTCTGCTTTCAAAGCTGGGTGACCAGAGGTACCCTGTCAAACACCCAGTTTGAATTCTCTGTACCCAGTGAGTCACTCAGTGTACACCTGGAAGAGGAAATGACATTCATATCTTTCGTAATCAAAGAATTATAAATATAGACTTTATTTATGTAAACTTACAGCAGTCAGTACAGTTCACACTTTGTTTAACTAAAGACAGACTTTCCTGTAACCCTGGAGGCAAATCTGCCCTGACACACCTGACTGAGTTTGCTGAGGTTTGATGTGATTCTGGGATCTTTCTGCATTGGTTGAATTCATGTCTCCTGTTGAACTAGAAATCATGGAATGGTTTGGGTTAGAAAGCACATTAAAGACCATCTCGTTCCAACCCCCTGCCATGGGCAGGGACACCTTGCACTATCCCAGGCTGCTCCAAACCCCATCCAACCTGGCCTTGAACACTTCCAGGGATGGGGCAGCCACGGCTTCTCTGGGCAACCTGTGCCAAGTTCTCATCACCCTCTGAATTAAGCATTTCTTCCTAGTGTCTGATAGAAATCACTTCTCTTTTAGTTTAAAACCATTTCCTTTTTTCTTATCACTATCACTATCCTATCACTACTTAGGACTGGGCAAAACCAATTAGTGAAGTGAAATATCATCCTACATGGATTTATAAAATACTTTATGTTAGGGGTCATAAGAAATTAAATTTATACTATTTTTCTTCTTCTGTGCTTGAAATTTAAAAAAAAAAGAGTGGAATTGTACACACTAAAATTGCCTCATTCTTAATAATTTTGCCTTATCCATACAAAACTGCATCTTCATATCATGCTTCCAACAGGAAGCACAAACCTGGGTCCTGGTGCCAAGATGTTCCCAGTGTTAAATTTGTGATTAATTCATTTGGAATTAATTTTCAAGCCTCTTGTATTTCTGCACTGATAACACCATTCTGCTCTGCTCTGTATTTCAGGGTGTTCTATCAAGTAATTTAGTAAAGAGTTCAATTCTTGCTTTGCCTGCAACAGCATTTCGAGTCTAAAGGCTCTGTCCTGTTCCTTTAGCATGAAGTCACTTCTGCTTTGGATCTCAAGATGTGTTTCTTTTTCCAATCCGTGCTAAGTTAATTATTAAAAATCAGTTCAATAATTAAGGAGTTATACAGATTCATCCATTTTTTAGCACTTTTGAGTGTTTCTGCTTGCAGTATTTTTTGGGGGAAAGAAATAATTTAAATATACCACAGCTGTTGATGGGTTAAACCTTTTCTTGTCAAACAGGTAATTTGTTTACCTGTGGCACAGCCCAGTGCCAGATACTGAAGATTATTTTATGAGCTTTTCACGTTTTATCTGAATTAGGGTTTGTTTGTAAGGGGAAAGAAGAAAGAGGGCTCTGTGCCTCCAAAGGGTGGCCGAGGAACAAGGGTTTTGTTCCATGGAACCACCTTTAGCTGTTCATGATCTTTGTAGAGAGTCTGTTGGTTCTTTGAAGGAGAGAAACTGGAGAAGATCTCTGGGAAAGGAATCATGGAATCACAGAATGGGTCAAGTTGGAAGGGACCACAGTGAGTCATCTTGTCCCACCTCCCTGTTCCAGCAGGGTCATCCCAGAGTACATGGCACAGGATGGTGTCCAGAAGGTTCTGGAATATCTCCAGTGAGGGAGATTCCACACCCTCTCCGGGCAGCCTGTTCCAGTGCTCAGTCACTGCAGAGGAAAGTTCTTGATCATGGTCAGGTGGAACTTCCTGGGCATCAGTTTCTGCCCGTGGTTTCTTGTCCTATTGTTCAACCCCACTGAGCAGAACCTGGTCCATCCTCTGACCCCTCCCTGCAGACACTGTTGGACATGGAATGTTGTCTCCCAGCTATTTCAAGCACCCAGAATGGTAACCAAGGGATCTATGTGGGTCTGACAGACAGGACACAGGACTTACATCAGAGCAATCTGTCTAGAACAGCAGCTAGAGACCAAATATCCATCTAAAATCACGTTTAAGAACCTGAAACAAACTCACATTCCCCAAACTAAGTGAAATCAACTGGGTGTATGATGGGCTCCCACCAAAACCACAGTGCTGGCAATATTTATAATTAAGGCAAAGAAGCCTCAGTTATGGTCCCTCCTTGGCACCAGGAAAATATCATTGACCATATCTATGTGTCACTCATGCTGCTTAGAGTAGAGGACAAGCAGACCTGCAGGTGTTGCTTTATGTGGGAATATAAATGGGAAGCAAGGAAATGTGTAGATGTGGTGCTTATGGACATGGTTAAGTGGCAGACCTGGCAGTGATGGGTTAATGGTTGGACTTGATGGTCTTAGAGGTCTTTTCCAACCTTAATATTTTTATGACTTTATGATTTTATGGAAGTGGAATCTGCTAAATTTGTTTGTTTCTTTTTCCTTAATGAAAATACAGTAAATGTATTGGAAATGGGAAGTAGATTTTGAACAAACAGAGAAATATCCCACCCCACCTAAATCATCAGGAAAAAAACAAACTGTGGAATGGGAAACAGGGAGATGAGCACAGTAATAAGTGAAAAAAATAAAAAGGAAAAAAAGAAATGGGGGAACGTTTGGATGCCTGGAATATTCTCCTTTTAGAAGAAAAAAAAAAAACAATTGAGAAGGTTTTCCTTTAAAATTTTGTGTCAGAGCTTGGAAGTGGGGAAAAAAGCCTGAAACAAGACTTTTCCATTAGAGCATGTTTTGAATGCGAAATGGTTTCACACCTCTCAACAACAAGAGTTGTTGCCCAGCAGTGTTGCTGTAGTATGTGTGTGACAGATGTACTCAACGGGAGTCAGTTGTGTGTCTGAACACAGATGCACATGAAAACACATTAATACAGGCACACAAATCAGGACTATAAACAAAATGTCCAGAGCTGAAGAAAAATTGTGCACTGCTCAACGTGCACAGGCTGCTACCAGTCGCTGGCTTTTATGCCAGTCCTAAAAATTCACGAGAACCACTCAGTGGAAAAAGGTAAATGAATAAAAATTATGAGATTGCTGCTAGTAAAAGAATGCACATGGGTAGATGTGCATTCATGGGGGTTTTTTTTGAGCTGGATAAAGCTGTGTTGAGGATGAGGTTTTGGTGTCTGAGACCATGAGTGGTGCAAGGTGGGTTTTAGTTTTGTCTGCATTAGAAAACTGTGTGGCCCAATAGAAGCTGAACTGTAAAGTGAATGATGCAGGTGCTGAGGATGCAGGGTCCACACTGTACATGTTTTGGGACTACTACAGAGTCATTCTAGTTTGGTTCCCTCAGAGTCTAAAGTGTATTTTATGTCCTATTGCACTACAGCTTCTGCATTAGTTTCACAGAAGGACAGGATGGGTCAGGTTGGGAGGGACCACAGTGGGTCACTGGTCCAACCTCCCTGCTCAAGCAGGGCAATCCCAGAGTATATGGTACAGGATTTTGCCCAGATGGTTCTGGAACATTCCGGTGAGGGAGACCCCACAACTACGCTGGGCAATCTGTTCAGCGCTCGGTCACTGCACAGGAAAAAAGGTCTTGCTTATGTTCAGGTGGAACTTCCTGGGCATCACTTTGTGCCCGTGGCCTCTTGTCCCATTGCTGGGCACCCCCAAGCAGAGCCTGGTCCATCCTCTGCCCCCTCCCTGCAGACCCTACAGACATGGATGAGGTCCCCTCTCAGTGTCTCTTGAGGCTGAACAGCCCCAGCTCCCTCAGCTTTTCCTCATCAGAGATGCTCCAGTCCTTTCAGCATCTTTGTTTCCTTCTGCTGGACCTGTTCCAGGAGCTCCCTGTCTCTCTTGTCCTGAGGGGCCCAGAACTGGACACAACACTCCAGATGTACCTCACCAGGGTTGAGCAGAGCGAGATCTGTTTGATGCTTTCCAAAACAACTCATAGCATGAAATGAAGCACCTTAAGCGCAGGATGTCTGGAAGATTTTCTTTGACAAATTTCGAGTTTGATTTAAGAAAAATAAAAATGCAATAAGACAGAAGTATCTCAGGTAGATTTAGATGGCCTTTGTTGACACACAGAGCAGGTGCTCCAATATACTTCAAGATGACAGAGTATAAAGACTTGATTCTTCCTTCTCTGATTCTGCAGTGAATTTATTGACTTGGAGGCACTACTTCTTACTCCTGACTTCATTAAGGAAAGAATTGGGACAATAAAATATAAGCAATGAGGGCACTATAGCATAAGGAACAAGAAAGTGATACAAGATATGGAGAGAGAAAAGTTTGCTTAAAATAATTTGAAAATGATTTATTGGATGCAACCTCTACCCTCAGTGATTTCTGGTGTTATTACTTTTCTATAGTACAACCAGGGAGGACAGTAACTTGCTGTGGGCTAAAGGTAAATTATGATCTATTGCAAGGGAGGGAAGGAAAAGTATACTAAAGGTGGGTGTATGAGGCACATACTCTCCCCTGATGGTGCTCAGTGTGTTGGATCTCAATGGACCAATCTGTTCCAAAGCCTGTTAGGGAAAAAGAAATGTCAAACTTCATGAAGTGAAGAAGAGAGGGTTAAAGTGCAAGATTTTTCATTGCTGGGGCTTGTTGTACACAGACTGCATAGAATAATTGAATTATTGAATGGTTTTGACTGTAAGAAACCTTAAAGCTCATCTTGTTCCACCCCCCTGCCATGGGCAGGGACACCTTCTACTACACCAGGTTGGTCCAAGCCCTGTCCAACCTGGCCTTAAACACTTGCAGGGATGGGGCAGCCATAGTTTTTCGGAGCAATGTGTGCCAGGGCCTCGCCACCCTCACAGCCAAGAATTCCTTCCCAATTTCCCATCTAACCCTGCCCTCAGTCACTGTGAAGCCATTTCCCCTTGTCCTGTCCCTCCAGACCTTTGTCCAAAGTCCCTCTCCAGCTCTCTTGGAGACCCTTTAGGCACTGGAAGGGGCTCCAAGGTCTCCCTGGATCCTTCTCTTCTCCAGGTGAACACCCCCAGCTCTCCCAGCCTGTCTCCTCATAAGACTTGTTCTTTAGGCTTTTCACCAGCTCCATTGTCTTTATTTGAACAGAAGAACGTTTTTGTAAATGCCAGTTATTTGCAGGTCTAGATTCCCTGTATGTAATTCTGAACTGGAGAACTGAAAACTCAGAATGGTTTTTGCACCCAGAGGACGATGGTCCCTGCAGAGTGGGCTTTTCTCAGTTGGTTACAAAGGGTGATTAAGAATAGAAGGTTTTGCATAGAGGTGAGTTACTTTGGGGGAATGAAATTGAACCTCACCTCCCACTGCTTCTTGAACAAACTTCTCACCAGCATGTTTTTTCAGCTTTTCTGGGATCAGAAAAGACAAAAGATATGAACTGAAGATGTTGTTTGGAATTTACTGCATTTCTGATCCAAGCAGATGTGCACAAATCCTCTTTTGTAGCATTAATTCTCTTTCTCCTACATGGTATCAGGAGGAAATGAATGATGGTGGGATGATCCAAGTGAGACAGTGTTTTCTAACCATAGAAGCATCATAGAATCAGAGAATGATTTGGTTGGGAAGGGACCTTAAAAATCATCTCATTCCAATCCCTTGCCATGGCTAGGGACACCTCTCACTAGACCAGGTTGCCTAGAGCCCCAACCAGCCTGACCTTGAACCAGAAACAGGTTGCTCCTGTTTTATTTTGTTCTTTTAGAGTTGACTGACTCGCTTTTTAAAATTCTTTTCAAATTTTTTTTCGTATTCTTTTCAGGTTGGATGCCCAAAGTAGTTTTCACACACTTGAAATCATCAGCTCGTTCTAATGACACACGATTAATGCTCCAGGAACCTGTTGACTGGGAATCTGGTGATGAAATCCTGGTGGGAAGGACAGGCCTTGGAGATGCCCAGCAGCAGGAAGAAGTGGCTGTTATCGAGTCTGTGAACAACACAGAGCTGCACCTTAGATCACCACTCAGGTATCCTTTCAAGAGCCAAGGGGATTTTTACATCAGAGAGCTAAACAAGGAGAAAATTTGATCAAAGTCAGGATTTGCTGTTTCCTGTGGGACATAATAACTATATAAATCCCTTTAACAAAGGTGGTGAGAGATATTTCACTTCCTCACTCTCCCTAAAGCCAGTGGACATTCAATGCTGAATGTTTCTGACTGTGTTTAAGTTCTGTGTCATTCCCATGAATTCAGAAAACCTTTGAAGCAGAAAACAGTCATGGCCAGTAGAGTCCAGTGACCTCAGTATAGGAATGAAAAAGAAATTTCCTGCATAGTTAATTTCTTGAGAAAGTGCATCTTTTTCACAAAAAGTGTCTACCTTCTGTAAAAAATAATAAATCCCCTATTTTTGACTGATTTACTTAAGGAATACACTTAAATTGAATTGTTTTATTTGGAAATATTGCTTCCATATTTCCAGTGAGTGATAATTTCACTGCCTTATGCTCTCTTCATCTACTGTGCATGGAGGCCTTGGACAAACTTTACTTCTCATCATCTCCAGTGTTGAAACATGTTATCTGTTTAGAAGTCAACCCAACTCCAATGCCCAGGAAGCTCAATGGTATCATTTTCAGAAATTATTGGGGCTGGAGGAAGAAAGTACTGATGATTTTCACCCAAATATGTTTTGGGAAGAGAATTCAAAGGCTAAAGTGTTTTGCTGTAAATATCATAGAATCATAAAACATCCTGAGTTGGAAGGGACACACAAGGATTACAGAATCCAACTCCTGGGCCTGCACAGGACACCCCAACAATCCCATCATGTCCCTGAGAGCATTGTCCAAACACTCCTTGAGCTCTGGCAGCCTTGGGGCCGTGCCCACTGCCCTGGGGAGCCTGTTGAGTGCCCAGCCACCCTCTGGGTGAAGAGCCTTTTCCTGATAATATAATAATATATTATATACATAATCTAAGGGAAGTTTGTGAGCTTGAGAGATAAAAAGATGAAAACAAACGTTAGACAAGGAAAAATCTATTTAACCTGTATACAGAGATACACTGGATGTGCCACACTATGTGCCCATGGAAAAGGACTGAAACCAGATCTAAATTTGGGCTATTGAGATCATAAACATAAGTAACAATTATTCATAAACGTAATTCTTGCCATCTTGCAGGTGAAGATGATTTTATGTCTTTTCTGTGTTTTTCTTTAGGTACTCCCACAGTGTTGGAGAGGGATGGGACAATGGCCAGGGTCAGCCTTTGAGTGCTGTGGTGGCACTGATCAGCAGAAGGGTTGTTGTTCAGGGAAATGTCACCCTGGAGAGAATGTCCCACCTCAGAGAGTGTGCAAAAGCAGGTGTTACAAAAGGTGAGGAGATCTTTTCTCACAGAAATATACTGAACAGTAAAACTGCTCCATTGATATCCCCTTGTGGCATCGCCGTGTATCAGAACTGTTCCTTCACAGGATAACTTTGAGACATACCAATGCCAGGGAAGCGAGTTTGTCTTTCCAAACATTGTTTGACATTGAAATGTGAAGTCTTGGGAGCTGAACTGCATTTCATTGTAATATCTCAGATGTATTATTTTCACATTGTTGTTTCAAGCCATCTTGGGAAAGACCCTTTAGTTTTTGCCTGAGCCTAAGGGTGTAGAAAAGAAAGTATCTTCTGAAAACATGTTTCAGTGTACATAATATATTAAATTTTTAATTGTGTTTACTATTTAGTCACTTTAAGAAGAAGGAAAAACAAAACAGCCCAATGCTGTTTGTACTCCTTAGTGTAAAATATTGAGACATTGTTTAGCGATTTGGGATGCCAAGAGAAAAATAACAGGTGATGCACATAGTATCACTGCTGAAAAAATTTTAAATATCTGTTCTCCTTTAGTTTTACCTGTATGAAACACCATGAAGCCTAACAGGTGGCTTCCTGATTTACACCATCTATTGAGGAAGCAGAATTGGCCACAGTGATTATAATTTGAGGAGAGTTAGGTTATCTGGCAACCCAGGTGTAAGGTTTCCTTTAAAAATAAAATGCCTTGGGCTTTCAGACTGTGACACAAGACTTCATTTGATATCCAGCAGCCAACTGCTTATATTACTCATGGATTTATGGTCCATTTTCTGTGGAACTCATAAATACAGTCTCTGAAATGTGCTAACCATTTGAGGGTTTTATTTGAGTTAAAGGATAGGAGGATTTCTCAGAGGAGTCACCAGAAGATGAGTGAGCAGTGTTTTTTTGTGGTTAATCTAACTTCTTAAAAAGAAAAATGAGCATTACTGAGCATAAGCAGGCAGTACTGGAATTTGAGATCCCCTCTGCACCTCCACTGAACAAGCCCAAGTAACACATTCATAGCCTGATTCTCCTCATACCAAAATATCCTGAGCACAGACTCACGGAAGGGTGTCTTTCAGGAATTTTC
Organism: Manacus candei; assembly: GCF_025592945.1. NCBI lineage: Eukaryota > Metazoa > Chordata > Aves > Passeriformes > Pipridae > Manacus > Manacus candei. The sequence goes on along the minus strand of NW_026138055.1, from coordinate 6,713,881 downwards.
CCCAGCCCTATGATTTACTTACCTTGTCATATAATGGAATTACAAAATGGTTGGAGTGAAAAAAGAAATTAAAGATCAACTACTTCCAAACCCCTGCCATGGGCAGGGACGCCTTCCACTAGTCCAGGTTGCTCCAAGCCCCATCCAGCTTGGCCTTGAACACTCCCAGGGATGGGGCAGCCACAGCTTCTCTGGGCAAACTGTACCAGAGCCTCACCATCCTCACAGCCAAGAATTTCTTCCTAATCTCTAATCTTGTCTTCCAGCTCTGGGTAGTAACAGCTCCCCATCCATCTGCAGGGAGGGTCAGGAGAGCAGAGTTTTAAAAAAATTCAAAATGTCTTGTTTCAATTTAGTTCCATATATCTGTGCCCAACCTCCTTCTCAAGAACCTCACCCCAGGGAAATCAAAGTCAAATCCATCTTCCTCATGCATAGGACCATCTATCATTAAACACAAGAAACTTCCCAAGATATAAAACTACAACAGCTTCCTGCTAGTTTTGATATATTTTCCCCTAAAAATGTCCAGGCTTTTAGGGAAGAAACCACGAGGCAATTTAGAGGGAACATCAGAAATGTTTGCCTGTGGATATTTGTGTTTGGGCCCAGCTGGAGGTCTTACTGGGTCTGTGGTGGGTCTCACCCTGCACGTCCCATGGTCACCATGGAGAAGTGACTCTCACAACTCCCACTGGGTTGTATTTTAGGCAGCTCCAGGTGTCTGTACAAGCGAAGTGAGAGGCAGCTGGGGGCTCGGGACCTGGGAGCCATCGTGGTTGTGGAGGCTTTCCAGGGAGAGGCGAGTCGGCTCCAGTTGGAGGGTGTCCAGTTCCACCACGTTGGCCAAATATTTCGTCACCACTGCAGTGCCCTGACTGTTACTGGCAACACGTGGATGGCAGGTGAGTTGGCTGTACTGGAGGTGGGCTTCAATGATCTCAAATGTTCACCTTCTCACGCCCAAAGCTGGGGCAGATGCTCTCGAAACCTGCTTAGCTCTGGAGTCAGCGGACAAATTGGATTGCTAAATGTGAGGAAACCTCACCCGTGGTCCAAGACTCAGTTATGGAGTTGTTTCAGCTGTTTCTTCCTAAAATAATATTTTGGTTTTATGCTACACTGCTGTGTTGGTGTGCTGCTTCTAGTTCTGGAAATGAATGCACTGATACACTGTGAGGGAGCCCAAAGGTGTCTCAGGGCTGTCTGCTAAGTAGAGTCCAAAATTTAATTTTATCACCCAGAGGGCAAGGAACATATTCAGTTCTTTTTACTTTGTCACTGGTAAGTGCCAAATTTAGTTCTGTGGAAGTGGCAATGATGGCTCTGAAGACTGGCAGTGACAGGAGCAAGTTAGGTGGGCTCAAAGAATATTTTAAGGTTACTGGATGGGACTTTCCCCTCCAGCTAAGCTACACTTATGCCTCTCACAGAATCATAGAATCAATGAATGGTTTGGTTTGGAAGGAACCTCAAAGATCATCTAATTCCAATCCCCTTGCCAAGGACAGGGGCACCTATTTCTTAAGCCATCTTCAGCACTGAGTGAGGATCCAGGCTTCCTGGTGGCAGAGGGCAGCACTGGCCATGATCCAGATGGAGGGCAGGTCACTATACCTGGCTAGAGAAGAGGTACAAGATACCTGCCCTGTCCTCACTGCCCTTCTGAAAGGTTCTTGCTCTCCTTCAAACCCAATTCAACTGTCAAACTACCTGAGCTCATAACACACTTCCCTCTCCGGATCTTACTGTATCCCTCCTCTGGATCTCCTCCTTCTTCCTCACAATAGTGGAACACCTCCCATTTCTGTGCTCAGGCCCTCTCCTTCCTCCTGTTCCTTCCTCAGCAATACCCACCTGTGATTAAAAACCTGCCAGGTGAGTAAGGGTGAGCAGTTGCAACCACACAGGGACCAAAAGATTAATTGCACAGCATTGAAGGATGAGGAGCTAATATAAAACTCTCCCAACCTTCAAGCTGCAGAGTGAATTTTTTATCCCAGGCCTCTTTTCTTTCCAGACTCTTTTATTCATGGCTGTTGTGTTTTGAACTCCTTTGGCCAAGGACTCCGACTGACTGGGATCTCAAACCTCAGTGTGGACAGCAATGTTTTCCATAACATTTCAGGCCATGGGCTTGTACTGGGTAAGTGAAGCAGCAAAATATCTATCCAACATGTGCTGATTCCCATTTGCATGAAAATGGAAAGAATGCAGATCCTTAACTGCCTTCTGAGAACTTTAATCACATCTTCTGCATTTTCTTGTGTCAGTGAATTTGGAATAAAGCTCCAACGATTCTACAAACAACTCCTAGAAACTACTTCCATTTGACCATATGCTCTGTCTCTTCAGGACAGTCTTCACTTGATCAGCATCCCTTGTTTTTAAGTGAACAAGGAGAAGTAGAATTCTTTTAGGGGATTGATTAATCCATCTTTAGAAGAGCATCATTATGCAATATTTAAGATCCCAGCTTAGTGAAGCATTTAAGAGCATACTTACCTTTAACTCCACTCATTTGACATCAAAGATAATGGAGTGAAAGCATATGTTAAAAGTTAAGCAGAGGATTTAGCACTTAAATAAATTGGAGCTTGGAGCAACAAAAATGTTAAACAACAAAATATTTCTCCTAACTAACCATCAGGAGACTGACTTCCAGCATCTTCTGCTGGGATCTCATGTCGCCTGAATACCTAAAGATAGAGCTCGATTTTCATTTTCCATAAGAGATGTGAAAAAATGACCAATTTTAAGATAAACAGAGGAGGGGAAAAAAGCCTTTAGTCCTGATCCTGCAGTTCCACACACACAGTGAGTCCCTGTGGTGGGTGCTGTGTATAAACATAATGAGAAGTCATAGATCACAATTTAAACAGAGGAGACTATAAACTGAGAGTGATTATACACGTCTTGCAGATGAAGAGAGCTGGCTCAGAGAGATGCTCAAGGTGATGTACAGAATCCTTGCAGCCGTGGGGAAGCAGAACAAGATCTCCAACCTGCTGGCATCCCTTGGCTCACTCATGCTGGGACATGTGTTGGAGTTAAAGGACTCTGGGCTGAGCTGAAGTTTCAGCCTGAATACACTTTATCCCCAAGATGTCTTTAATGACTTCACTGTCAGCAGCTCCAGAGGGTCTGATGGATGAATTTATGTATCATTTTGTTGCCTGTGAAGGAATATTTATTATAGCTGCCTCTTTACAGGTCCTGAACCGGACTCCCTCACTGATTTCATTTAAAACCCTTATTTTCAGGGGGTTTGCAAGACAGTCGTAAAAAGTCGCTCTGGGCTTAAAATTATTGACACACCAGGTCTCAGCTTGAAAGCCAAAACCTTTTAAGGCACCTCAAAAACTTTTGTGGATGTCAAAAGAAATGCTTTATGCTGTTTGTGCTCTGGTAGTGAGATGGTTTGTGGTAAATACAGCCTGGAAAAGAGGTATTTCCTAAATAGATCCTGTTCCAAAAAGTTGAGAAAGGCTCAAAAGACTGAGGGAAGGCTAAAAGTAATTAGTGCTATCCCCAAAACCAAAGGATGTAGATATTCCTGTGAAGTGGCTTATGTAAGGGGTAGTAATCATTGGGGAAGGGATCTGTATTTGGAACAGAACTTGAGCAGATATAGATGAAAATAGTAGTTTATGTTTACTAATAAACTAAATAGATGTAATTTGTTCCTAATGTGACACAAATAGAGATGTTCCATTTCATATTCTTATTCCAAAAGACCAGAGCAGGAGATCGTATGCTGATCATAGAATTATAGAACCATTAAGACTGGAAAAGACCTTTAACATCCAGTCCAAATATTACCCCAGCACTGCCAAGTCCACAACTAAATCTTTCCCCAGGTGCCACATCCACATGTTTATTGAACACCTCCAGGAATGGTGACTCCACCACTTCCCTGGGCAGCCCATTCCAATATTTGAACCACCCTTTCAATGAAGAAATTATTCTTAATATCCAGTCTAAACCTCCCCTGGTGCAACTTGAGTCCATTTTCTTTTATCCTATTGATGTGCTCTATGATTATGTGATTCTATCCTTACTTGGACTAGACTTGTCCAAAGTCTGTCCAAGATTTGTCAAAGTCTTATCTTGTCAAAGACTGTCCACTTTTTGCTGTTGGGTGGCCCATTTCTTTAAGGTGTAGTTTAAAAACATATTTCTTTTGTTTTCTTTTTCCTACTTCAATACTGTTACTAGATCTGAGGCACCCCAGGAGTCTGAGTTGTCTGATCAATTGGGTGATTGATTTCTCCCTCTTTCTTCTCATACTCCATTGCTTAGGGGGGCAATGCTCCACTTTTGTGTAGAGTTCCACCAGGTGTTTTTAAGTATATTTAGAAACTTTCTTACATGTAAGTAGGGGAGTGAATGGAAACACAGGAGATAGAGCAGACTTTGAGCCCTAGTACTGCCAGGAGCATGCCTGTGCAGAGGTGAGCCCCTTTCCCACTCTGAATCTCTCTTTTTCCCAGCTGTAAATCTGCTTTATAACATATATATTATTTGTTTTCAGCATAAGCTTGCAATACAGTAGATATGGCTGGTGATATATTCACATATAACACCTAGTGTGGTAAATATATGTGAATGTAACACTCGACTTGTGTGTATTGAAATGCAGAATCATGACAATAGGGAGGTTCCAGCTATATGAACATTTATGTTAATTTTTTCTTTTTTTTTTTTTCTTGTTTTTTCTTTATTTTTCTTCTTTACTTTCCTTATCTTTTTTTCCCTTCTTTTTTTTTTTTTTTTTCTTTTAAAGGTGAGGGACTGGAAGAGGGGAACAGAGTCAGTAACAACATAGTGATTGGCCTTTCTGGAACTGATGGTTTATCCAACATTGAGACACTGTCACCAGCAGGGATTTATATCAGGGCTCCTGCCAATTACATTAAGGTGAGAAGTTCAGGTACAAGACAGAACATTTCCCTTCTAATCAAAGATATCAGAAAGATGCAGAGCTTCATTTATTTGGGAGATCATGCACACAATATTTGCTTCGTGGCTGAGCTGTCAGAACCTGTGCTTCTGATGGGATATTGAAACAAGTGCATATTACAATATAAATTATGTTCATGGGCAAATTTATTACTCAAAATTTTTCTGCATTTGCATGGAATGAAATATTACAGTGAGATCATTCATACTGAGATACTTAAAAAAGTTGTTTATTTTCTAATACGGATTCAGAAAACTTGGAAAAAAGTGTAGGCTCAGCTTCTCGAGAATTGTTTCCTATTTCTGTCATTATATATATAAAAAAATCTCAATTTTAATAGACTGATGACAAACACACTAAAATGCAACAATATCAAATGTATCTCTGTCTGGATTTAAAATTACATTGTACCTATATTTGCATTCGAGGGTGAGAAGAATGTATTCCCTGTCCTATGAAAATGACATTGATTTTAAAAGAAATGAACCTTCTCTATTCAATAGTAATAAAACACTGAACTTTTAAAGAGTTAACAGAGTAACAGCCCTCCTATCAAAAAGCTGAGCTCAGTAAAAATCTTTTTATTCACTGATTCGCTGATGCTTTCTTTTACTTTATACTTTTTTTTGGTCTTGCATTTTAGAATAAAGAGTCACTTTTAAGTCTTCCACGGAAGAAAAAATTTATTTTTCAGAAACTTCAAACCACTTTTCCTTCCCAACTATTTTGAAGCCTGGAATTTCACTGAAACTGACCTTTCTTACCACACTTTCAGTAGTGACAAATGCGTATTTTAATTTAAAAAAACAATCCTAACCTGTTCCATTGTTAACCTCCAGTAACCAAACCAAATACTAACTGTATGTGAAGACCTAATCACCCCCTGGGCTTCTGCTCCACAGGGAAAGAGTTGCAACTAAATTTGAAGGTGAAAAAGAGACCAACACATTTCCTATGTTATTATAAGGACAGCAGTAGTTATGAAGAAGGAGAGGACTTTTCTGCAATTCCCTCAAGGGCATATTTATCATTTTTAAGACCATCAGATGTGGCTAAAAAGTACAACAACTAGGCAGGATCTTATGAATTTCACCTTCATTAAACACAGTTTTGTACTGGCATGCACTGACTTACCCTGGAGCGTTGATTCCATTGCCAGTGGCTCAGCTTTTGAAAAGGTTTGCTGCAATTGCCTCTGTGGGGATGTGTGAACTGACTGTGGTGGATCTTCAGCACATTTATTTAGCCCTCCCAGTTCTCGTGTCTTCACAGAGATGCCCAAAGCCGCGTCTGTTTGGGCTGTGTACCCAAATATCAGGGGGTTCAGTCTGCTCTCCAGAGCTATGGTGCTCAAGGTGGAGCAGCAGATGGCCCTGGAAGGGTTGTTGATAACCCTTGTCATAAAGAGTCTCTTAGAGTGGGTTATTTGAGGTGTTGCAGCAGCAAAAGGAAAATATGAAGTTGCCCAGCTTAAAATTGTTATTAGCTGCACTTCCTGTGTGACAGAACCAAGCAGAGCTCTGGAAGACATAGAAGTACACAGATATTAAGAGAAAAAGTCACATTTCTCCCAAGCAAAACAACTGTGGACTTTTCCTTAGCACAATAATAATCACTAAATTAGGGGGATGGTGGTCCAGCACAAGCATCTTGATGTTTCAGCACCTTTTATCTGATGAAATGACTCAAGAACAGGATAGTGTCTTTTAGGTATTTGTAATCTTAATTTAATGGGGAAATCTGAAGAACGTCATGGGAAAGACTCATCTTCCTGCTGCCTGATTTCCAGGTGCCTGATTTCCAGGCCAGGACATGAAAAATTTCCCCTTTTAGATTTTAATTCTAGGTATTTGTCAGTCTTTGTGTTTCTTGGTGGGTTTTTTTGTTTGTTTGGTGGTGGTGGTGGTGGTGTGTTTTTTTTTTTTTTTTAATCTTCAGATTTCCATCTTTCAATTACTGGTTTTAAATTTGGGGGCTGCAATCCTTAAGGCAAAGACTACAGCTAAGATAAGCAGGGCCTACAGTGTTACATCTTCTGTGCATGATGGGTTAAGCTTTTCCACGGTGAGACCTGCAATAATATTTTCATAGCTACTCAATTTACTTGGGAGCCTAAATTTGCATCGGTGGCTGAAGAGCTTAAATTTCCTTGAAAATCAGTGGTGTCCTAAACGGTGTGGAAATTGGGACAGAGCAGTCACTCAAACCTGAGCCTACAAAGACATTTGGAGACCCAAATCCCTCTGGTTTCCATTTGACTTAAGCTCTTAAGTGCATTGGTGAATTACGCTGTTAGATAAAACTTTATACTTGGACAGTATGAGTGCAAAATGATTATTAAAACGTTAGTATAATATTTTTTTAAATACACTGTGTGAGCCCAGGTTATCACTTTTTAGTGTCATTGACAATTTCATTAACAGTTTGTTTCCTTTTCTTTTAAATGCTGTCAGCACAAGGAACTGAAGATGCCCCTCTGGGATATTGCCTCTTTTGTCACTGAAACTTCTGCCCTATGTCCCTAGTTTTGTTTTTGTGTGCAGGAAAAGCAACTTTAAAAGTAGGTTTATATTTTTTTCTCTTGGGTCTCTTGGACCCAGTGAATCTTAAACTTTTTGTAGTAAATCCCAATAAATATTTTCAATGCCCTGAAATCCTAGAGCCAGCATGGAGAGCTCATGCATAACAAGGTACAGACTAGGCTTGAGAAATTCAGCAGGATCCTCCCTTTCCTTTCTTACCCTGATGTTGAGGAGTGGGAAACAGCTCCAGTGAATGAACAGGGTGGAGCTCAGCCCCTGTCTACGTGTCAGAGGAGTGACTGTTGGTAAAAGTGACTGATTTCACTGCTGGCAAATGCATTTGTTCCCCAGTGTCACCCCACCCAGCCATTCTCCACCACACCATTGTTTTTCACCATTTCATCCCAACTGAGACCTTTTCCAAAACGTTTCCTGCGAGGTGGGTGCACGCTGGGCCCAGTGCCGGGTTCTTAAACCGGGGTAGCAGTGCTGGGCCTGCTGTCCAGAGCTTTAATTTTAATCTTTAAAGTCAACAGTTTGAGCCCCAGCCATCTGAAAGAAACTCATGAAATATTTACACCAGCAGAGTTGTGAGGTTAAGAGACACTTAAAACGTCAGCCACTCGATTTTACTGACTTGCCGCGCACAGCTCCAGGTGTTTGCCATGCTCGGGGAGGTAATTTCTCTCCGGAATTTTGGTTGCACGGACATTCGTAATATACTGACTTCCACAAAGAATTGATTTCCACACAAAATTCCCTGCTTGCCTAAAACCCCTGCCCTCCAGCCACTGGCTGGCTGAATAAATATGCAGGGTTTTTTTTTTTTTTTTTTTTCTTCTCCTTATGAATCATGTGTAGAACGCACGATTGGAGTCTCAAGTAAAAGATCCTGGGGATGATGTGACCGGACTGCAGAAGTATTTTGTTAAAGGAAAAGGGTCTGTGGCTGCTCTTTTCAGAAAGAGCAGCAGTTGTACCTGGGGATAGAGAAAGCAGAGCTTTGGGTCTCGGTACTTTGTTCCTTGACAGATGTCAGGGATCAGGACTGCAGGGAACACACTTGGATGGGTCAGAAGAAAGTAATTGGTATAGGGAGGGTTTCACCTCAAGGTCGTCAGGCTCAGCTTTGATTTGGACCATCAGGGACTAAAAAGTCATTAGTGTTTTAACAGTGTCCAGTGACCTATGAATGGTAGTGGTGGGTGTCAGTCCTGATCTTAGAGAACAAGCTCCTCTTACAGCTGCAAGAAAGGTTATCTTAGTGAGCAAGACAGCTCCAGAGAGCAATTAATCTTGTCTGAGGATAGGAGAGTTGCCTTCTGGACATGTCTATGCCTTATTTTTTTCTGAGAAAGGGAGCCTAAGTTTACCAGGGTGGACTTCAGCATCAAATTTTTACACATGCAAGGCGGGTGAGAGGGATTCTGTACAGGTGCCCACATGAAAACATTGTTATATGGACACTATCCATAACCAGCTGGGTTTGGATGATCTCCAAACTAAACAGGTAACAGCAGGTTTTTTTGCCCTGGAGTAGAAAAGCTCAGAACCCACTAAATATAACCCACACAACCCACTTGCTACACAATCTGTAAGTACCAAACTCCTAATTTTAAGGCCAGTTGGACCTTATGTTCACTCATTTTTACCCCTTGCAATAATATAAAAATGTAACTCTTTAGTTTCTTAATTAAGAGATATTAAATAACAACTTACAGCACATCTTTCCATGGTTATTCACTTACCCTGTTAAAAATAATTCAAACCACATAATTTACCACAACTGTAACCAACTTTAATTGTTCAGCCACTGACATATCCTGATGTTCTCTGCTTTCTCTTGACTTTTAGTAGCATCTCTTTTTCAATGCAAATATTTCCTTATCCTGTATTTGCTTTGTGAGACAGGAGAAAGATTCAGATCCAGAAGGAAATCAATAAACTGAATAGTTTGTGATTTACGTTTCCTTCACGACATTTCCTCTTTTATAGAAAGGAATTTTTAAGCATAAATTTTCCACCCATTTTATTCTTACCTACTTCTTCAAGAATTGTGACAACACTTTTTTTCTGTCATTTGTCTCTGTTGCTTGGCCAACCCTTGTTGTCTGGCTTAAAACAGCTTTTTTTAAGACTTTTACCAGCCATGCTTACCAGAATTTGAATGGACTTCAGCTGAGATTTTAATTTGGGGTTTTTTAGGCTGATTTTTTTTTCCCCAGAAATCTGTGGTAATATATTTTCAGAGTTACATATTCTTCTCTACAGGGTAACACAGTGTGTGGTGCTGGGTATGGCTATTTCTTTCATCTGTCCCCTGAGGGACCATCCGAAGTGCCTCTCCTGTCCTTCAGTGAGAACAGAGCTCACTCCTGCACGAGGTACTTGGGGATTTTTGATTAAAGAGGTTTTCCTTCAGTGAATGGTTGTGACAACTAAAATTGCAGTGGTGGGCAGAAAATGCCTTGCCCCTCTTTTCAGAACTTTTCCCCCAGTTTTGCTCCCTTTCAGGTCCTCTTCCCTTGTAAGCAGAGCTATTTGCAGCAGGGCAGGATCACTGTCAGGGATGTGCTTGGGGCTGTTTTTCTGGTTTCCTTTTAGTTTAAATACAGTCATAGAATCATAGAATGATTTGGGTTGGAAGTGCTTAAAGAGCATCTGGTTCCAACCCCCTGCCATGGACAGAGACACCTTCCATTAGACCAGGTTGCTCCGAGCCCCATCCAAGGTGGCCTCAGACACTTCCAGGGACTGGACAGCCACTTCTTTACTTTGCTTCCTGGTCCTTTCTTCATCATTCACAAGCCCTGTTTGTTAACTTGCAGGAATTCCCTGTGCTGTTAACAAGTTCCTCTACTTTACCCCCTTGTTTAACTAGTCCCAAGGTAATTTAAGGTGCCACATTTCCTCATCAACAGCAAAGCACTGAAGCATTAGATGATGTGTTGAATTGAAAGCTCACTTCCTATGTCTACCAGGAATTTTGAGAAGAGAGTGGCTGCAGGAGAACAGATACACAATTTCTTTCTTACACACTTAGATTTAGATTAGATATCAGGAAGAATTTCTTCCCTGTGAGGGTGGGGAGGCCCTGGCACAGGTTGCCCAGAGAAGCTGTGGCTGCCCCATCCCTGGAAGTGTTCCAGGCCAGGTTGGATGGGGCTCGGAGCAACCTGGTCTAGTGGAAGGTGTCCCTGCCCATGGCAGGGGGTTGGCACCAGGTGATTTTTAAGGTCCCTTCCAACCCAAACCATACTGTGATTCCATGATTCTATGACATTTCATGTGACAACTGTTCCTGTAGTATGCAGGAATGACTATTCAAAAGAGCTTTTGCCTGTACTTCCCTAAAACAGAAACTATATTAAAAAATATTATACTGAAAATCAGTGGATGGAGTGACCTGAATTTTGAGGAAATCTGGATATTAATCTGGATTTAAAATCTCTGAGAAAGTCAAACCAAGGGCAGGATTCAGGAACATGTACATTTGGGCTGTACTCCAAGTTGACTGAATACAAGATAAGGAAAAGCCTTATCTCTCCAAACTCATATCCGGCTTATCTGAAGGTGATGCTGAAAACTCATAAGCAAGGTGGGGATGTCATCTTTCAGTGGCACTGCACACTTGTTAGCCCTGCTGTGGCTAATTCTGAAAATGCATGAAAAGAAATTTTAAATATGCTCACTGACATGGTTAGATGCCTAAAATAAGTAATGTTATCTACCAATCTCTGATTTGGGGTTAAATGATAAAGTCTCATGAGAGAACTGTTACAGATTTAAGATTTTAGATATCTAAATGATGAATAGAAAAACCTCACCAATACATGTACTGTAAAGAATCAGTCTCCATTGCTTTCTTTCCTAAACAGGTATGGATTGCTGGTGTACCCAGAATATCTGCCACACAGCTTAAACAGACCTGTTCAGTTCAACAACTTCACAGCTTGGAGCTGCCAAGGGGGAGCACAGGTATGTTTGTCCTGACTGTCCTCTGGGATGCTCAGGATCTTTCCAGGTATCTCACCTCTACACTGACTTCATCTTTGAGGCTGCAAATAAGTCACAGTCACAGTAAAGCTCTTGTACCTGTATGTTCAAGTTTCTCATCTGGGGGCTCCTGTTTTAATGAAAAAGCCAGAAACACGATTTGTGTGAATTCTTTTTACAGCTTCAGTGCAGAATCAGTGCTCCTTTCACCAGCAGCTGGTGTTCTCTCTAACCATCTAACATCTGTCTGCCACTATAACCATGGAACCATAGAATGGTTTGGGTTGGAAGGGCCCTTAAAGGCCATCTAGTTCCAACCCCTCTGCCTTGGGCAGGGACACCTTTCACTAGATGATGTTGCCAAAAAAACCATTCTGAGTGGATCTGAGCTATTATTGAAGACTGCAGTTGGTAAAAAATCTGATACCTTCATAGGGTTGATGGTTTCCAGGGGATTTTTTTCATTCTTATTAAAAATTTGCGTTTTTCATTTATTTGAATATGTCTAAATTCATTCTCCAGCTATTACAGTTCATTATTAATTAATCTGATTACAAAACCCCCACATCACTCATTATTATCTGATGTTTTCCTCCCACACATACAATTTAGATCTCGTGGTCCTCTTAACCCCCTGTCTGATGACCTGAACAGTTTGTATGTGTTTCTCTGTAAGTCATGTTTTTTCGCTTCACCCATCCTATCACTCTGAAGGTGTGCTGTTTTTCAGTGTGATTTTTTTTTAATTAATGTATCTTCTTTCTGGAAAAGCTTGTTAGTATAAAAGAAAAACCCAGAACTAAAAGGTTGTTTTGCAGGAGTTTTTTATTTGTTTACTTTCTCTGCCTAACTTGTAATTTCTTTGTATGTGACTGACTGAGAATACATGGATAATTAAGTTTATTCTGCATCTTTCCATAGGCTCCCTCCAGAAACAGTTTTCTTTCTTTTAAGAGCCCCATCTCTGGAAATGTTCAAGGCCAGGTTGGATGGGGCTTGGAGCAACCTGAGATAGTAGAAGGTGTCCCTGCCCATGGCAGGGGGTTGGAACCAGAGGATTTTTCATGTCCTTTCCAACATAAACCATTCTATGATTTGATGATGATGATTATTCCTTTATTTTCCCTTTATATAGATTTTCAGTAGCAGGAATCTTGAACTCCAACATTTCTGGATTTCTTCTTGCAAAGACTTTGGCATTGACATCATGGAGAGCCTGGGAAACACCTCTGTGTCTGACAGTGTTTTAATTGGACACGCTGGGCAAAAGGTGAGTTCTACAGGAATGATTTCAATGTTCCCTTCAAATGGGAATCTGGAGAAATAAGAAAAGGCTGCAGAACAGCCCATGCTCCATGGCAGCCTTGGTAAATCTTGGGTTTTAAATAGATTGTACGTAAATATAATAGATGTAAATAAATGTATGTAGATAGAATAGACTGTGGTGTTGGTGTCTTCTCCTAAGTAACAAGAGACAGAACAAGTGGAAATGGCCTCATGTTGTGCCAGGGAAGGTTTAAATTGGATATTAGGGAAAATTTTTTCACTGAAAAGGTTATCAAACATTGGAACAGGCTGCTCAGGGCAGTGGTGGAGTCCCCATCCCTGGAGGAATTTAAAAGATGTGCAGATGTGGCACTTGGGGACATGGGTTAGTGGTGGCCTTGGCAGTGCTGGGGGAATGGTTGGACTTTAAGACCTTGGAGGTTTTTTCCAACCTAAACAATTCAATGATTGTATGATTTTTTTCCCTGAACATCTTTTTGTTTCATTATGGACGTTTTGAAGATTTTTTTTAAAACAAATTTGAAACAAGAACTCTGATTTTTCTATTTTAATTTAGAACTATTTAAAAATTCACATTGTAATGTATGATTCTCTATATTCTTTATAAAACAACATTCAAAAGTAAAAACAAAATCACAAAACCAAGAAGCTGAAGGATATTAGTAAGACAAGAGCTAATTTTCCCCCATTTATATTTTTTCCAAGATTGGCACGCTCTCAGAAAAACCCTGGAACTTCACAGAACATGAATTTTTGAGAAAAATCACAATTTTTGTTTAATCAAAGGTTTTTAACAGAAATTCCTATATATTCCCATATATTCCTGTATTCTTTTTGCTGGAATAAACAGACAGCATTTAACCACACACAATGGGGTTTAGTTTAGTGATTTGAGAATAATGACAGGAACACCAGATTTGGTTTCTATCCCGATCAACACTTTGGTTTCCTCTGCTGTCTTGTAGCATCATTGGTCCACCTGGAACACAGAGTGTTACTTTTTTTTGCTTGAGAGTGAAAAATGTAATTTTATTTATGCAGTAAATATGATCTTCTTCCATTATTTCTTTAGGCAGCTGGACGAAGTCCTTTGGGTGCTACCAAGTTGTTAACAGATTAATAACATGGATAACAATGGAATTTTAGTTACAGCTGGCCACAGCTGCTTGTTCATGATTTTGAGGTCTTTTTATTTTTCCTTGCTCAGTTCTCTATTGCTGTTTATTAAATTAATTTTCCTTTTGACTGGCAGAAAAAGGGCTTTAAATGAGTTTTCTTCAGAAGCTCACAGAAGGAAACCTCTATAGCAGGTCTGTTGTAGATATGTAGTTCAGATAAAATCCTGGCTTCACCTGTCCAACCTTGCAGTGTCCCAATGCATTTGTCTCAGGCACCAAAGGGTGGGTGTCTTTGTTTTTTGCTTTGCAGGATCTATGGAAGGACTCCAGTGTTGTACTTGTTAAGAGATTTAGAGGCGCTCAGCTGTGCCTTGTTTCTCGAAGTACCCCAGGGGGGTGATTATCTTTGATTATCTCATGATAAGAGCCTCCTTGTCATAATTTACATCTTAATGTATGTAATTCTCCCTTTAATAATGATGTCTCTTTAATATCAATTAAAACTTTATGACATTAATTTAATGGGAACCTTGGATATTCCTCTCTGCTACAGCCCTTCCACTTTTTGACAGCAGGGCTTCAAAACAAGATTGTTTTCTGGAGACATCAGGGCATTTAAAAATTGAGGCTTTGACCAATTAAAACATTAGTGGCAGGGCTAAATCCAGGACCAAGGGAAAGATTTTTGCTGACTTCCTAGACATCCAGCAAGCCTCTTCCATGCTTTCATAAAGCAACTCATTGTCTTTGTGGAGCCATTTCAGGAGAAGCATTTCTTCATGGGAAAAGCAGAAGTTCTGAGACAGGTGACACACACGAGAGAGGAATTATTGTCTCACACCACTCTATTTGCTATTTATCTAAATAAAACGAATTAATAAAAAATATAGAAAGGTAGGTGTGATGGAAGAACCAGAATTGTGAATAAAAAAACAAATAAGAGATTTTCTAAGCGATTTGTTACCAGAAGTCAGGGGTTTCTGCTTAGCAGTGGTTTGGAAAAAGATGGTCCAAGGACCAAAACCATCACTCCAGATGTTTTGGGCTCAGAATAAAAAACCTGATGGAGCTACTGTGTATTAAAGAGACTAAATGAAGTAATAATCTATTTATAAAAGTCTGTTTCATTCTACATTTTCAGTTGAAGAGGATGTTTCCACATAGGGTGGATTTTTTGACTGATTCTCTTATACAGCTTTTGAGAGTTATTCTACAAGTCTTTTACTACAAACACCCAAAAATCTAGTTTGTCCATTACGTTTCTCACCACTTGTGGGTTTTGCTCTTCCTTTCCAGTTCTTGTAGCTCTAATGGATCCTGAAGTCAACTAGAGTTTTGCTGAGAGCCTGGTTTAAGTGCTTCCTCCATCCCAAAGCACAAAAAAGGCTTTTGAATCTCAGCTCTCAGATTTTTCTTAGAATAGAAATTAGATATAATTAGTTTTGTAAAGTAGGGAAAATTCCTAATTGCTGGACAAGAAAGGGTAAAGTAAAAGAGGCTGTAAAAATCTGCTCTCTGTGCCTTTTAGGTGGATTCTTTCTTCCCAGGGAATGTGCAATTTCCATTCTCTTCAAATGTCCGACTTTATCTACTATGCAACAACCCAGACAAAGGGCAATGATCCGACTTGAAAGTGATGTTATCACACGTTGTAAATGGTGATTTAAACAGGTGTTAATTATCAGAATTTGCAAAACAACAGCTTATATCTGTCCTTCAAACCCCTCAACCATGGCAATCTTGCATCCCAGCTACTGGGTCCTGAATGCCCCATCCCTGGAAGTGTTCAAGGCCAGGTTGGAGGAGGCTTGGAGCAGATCCACTGGAAGGTGTCCCTGCCCGTGGCAGGGGGTTGGAATGAGATAATATTTACGGTCTCTTCCGACTCAAAGATATCTAATATTCTGTGATTCACACGGTGATGTTTCCCAGCTCTCTTCATTCCCTCATTTCAGGAGAGAACCTGTATGTCAGCAGGACTAAAAACTCCCAAAAGATACCAACTCCTCATCTCCAACACAGCTTTCAGGAACTTTGATGTGAACACCTGCACAGCAATTGAGACTTGCTCTGGCTGCTACCAAGGGCAGGGTGAGTCTGGTTTACATTTATTTAGCAGGATTTCCACAGTCCCTGGATTCCTCCCATTACAGATTCATATGTCTGGAAGTTCAGACAACCATTGATAACTGCTCTACTCTCCACGGGTTGAGGTTTCAGGTTTTCTCCAATCTCCCTTCATCACTTAGTTGAAGCCACATATTACATATATTTTAAGACAAATGTAGCTTTACTTCTGCCCTGATTTAATTTTCTCAGTGAAAAGTGTTTTTATACACTGCCTTGTTTCTGCATCTTCATTTTGGGAGGTAAAATTTCAAGAGTGATGATTTCTTTAATAGCTATGACCAAACTCATAGAATTTCACCAAGATCCTACCTCAGGCCAGCTTAAACCTTAGGTGAATTTGCCTGAGATAATGTGTAAACTAAGCATCCTTTTGAGCTTTGAAGAGGTACTCAAAGGCCCTTTGAAGAATATTCCAACTGCAATTACCTCTTAAATATATTTATATATAAATGAACACTGCCCTATAATAACATAGCAGAGAAAAAGTCTTCAGGAGGTGAGATCAAAGGACAGGAGGAATAGTAAAATCTGGCTTAGAGAGGTTACAACTGAGAATAGAACGGTTAGATAGTAACCCATGTGGTGTATGAACACTCATGCCTAAGCTGACTTGTTATGGTCCATGGGGCAATTATATTCTGACATTTCTGCAAATATTAGTGTGTTAAAAAACTTCCTGTGCTTTAGCCCACATAAATATTCATCCTTTTTGCAGCTACCTGTGTTTCAGTAGTGAAAGAATCCTCCAGACTCACTTTTCAGCCAAGGCTTTATTCTACCCAGTGTTGTGCATATGCACAGGAGTCAAGTATATTTACACACCCATAAAGAGTCCTCCTCTCTAAAAAATTTGCCTTCAGGAAAAGGCAGAAGTGATCTATCAAAATCACTATTTTGTGGTCTGTAACTTTTGGCAGTGGGGCAAGTCTGTAAGCACAAGTCACAGGGAGGGCACTGGGCAGGTTGGGCCTGGCCATGGCACAGCAATAGCCATTCTTGCAACCATCTCTATTTATTTTTCTGAATCTCCTCATCTCGTTGACTCATCAGACATTTTTCCAAAGTGAAGGTGGAATGAAGTTTGTCTCTTTTCCTCCAGAGATGTCTTCAGGCCCATTATGTGAAGTGACCATTCTCTTTTCCCGAAATGCTGCTTGTTGCCCACAGGTGGGTTTACAGTGAGAGCTGAACGTCTGACCTTTATCAACTCACCTTTCCAAGTGTCCTTCCCCTTCCCTCACTCTGCCATCCTTGAGGATCTCGACGGCTCCATCACAGGACAGGAAGGAAGTCACCTCCTGCCTTCCACAGATATCCTTGGGGCATCTTGCACAGCCAGTGCCAACTTCAGTCAAGCTTCTGGTGGCAGTGTTTGTGGCAGTGACGTTGTTTTCCACCGTATGGCCCTTCATCTGTAAGTAATTATTCCAATTCCAAAAAGTTGGCATGAGTGTTGCTTGCTGTGTTTGATACTGAGATTTCTTCAGGGTCTGAACTTAGTCCCAGGACTCCTCCCTCTCTGCTAGGTCCTAAACTGGGCCTAAAACCTGAGCAGTGGCATCCATTGGTCCATGCTTTTTGTCCATGTGGTCTCTGTCACTGTTTTTGTTCTGTCTTCTTGTTCTCATCCGGATATTCTCAGGCGTGGTTTGAGAGATAGCAGAAGAACTATTCCCAACTGGTCATTTGGATGTAGGCTCTGTGCTTTTGAGAGGGAACTTGAGTGTGAAATTGCATGGAATAGTTTCCTGGAAAGAATCTTTGGTTTATTTTATTTGCTAAGTTATATATCTGATCTGCCCAAGTTTGATTATTTTCTGATGTTCTCAGTAAGCTGCTTATCTTACTTACCTTGGTGTCCTATTTATAGTTCCTGTCCAGAGGCAATCCTGGCAGTGCTAAGTGGGCCTTTAAGAGGAGGCTGTTGTGTATTGCTATTTTGTCACTCTTCAAGCTACCAGGAGGATAGAAACTGGCCTTTGTCAAAATAAGAATTCAGGTCGAGCTGGGGATTGATGCTCAAAGTGAGATCAACAGCAAAGCCTCAGACAGTCAGAGATTCAGTGGACAAACAGAAAATTTACCACGATTTTCTGAGTGGTGACCTATAAAATGTGAATGATACCTCTCAGCTGATAGTGAGATAGAGTCTTAAAAAAAATAAAGTTTTAATTAGACTTTAAGTCTAATTAAGTATTACCTTTTATGCTTACTCTGAGAGATTTCTTCAAATACTCCCAAAGAATGAGAGGTCACAGAATCATAGAATGGTTTGGGTTGGAACAGACCTTAAGGATCATCTAATTCCAATCCCCTTCAAGTCTTAACCAGAAAGTCTTTGCCATCTGATTTCACTGCTATATGAGTTTTAAAATCTATCAGATTCATGTATTATATTTTCTAGTAAAAATGGATTAATCATTTTACGGTTTCACAGATGCAGCTCTCATGCAATAAACAACTAGAGTTATGGTTTCCCACCAACATGATGGGATCAGTGGTACAAGGGAGACTTGAAACTCAAGAATAAACTTTTGTTATTGTGAGTGGCAGAACTATTTTGACAACTTGGTAGTTGCTTTTCCAGATTTGAGATACCAGTTTTCACTTGATTTCAAGAGGCTGGGATAGATACTATCAGAGTTTGTAAATGGAAACCATCGAATCACAGAATGATTTGGGTTGGAAGGGACTTTAAAAATCATCTATTTCCAATCCCCCTGCCATGGGCAGGGACACCTTCCACTAGACCAGACTGCTCAGTGCTCCATTTAACGTGGCCTTGAACACCTCCAGGGAAGTGATGAATGAGAACCCATTTGTTTGTTGTCTTAATCATGATAGAGGAACACAACGAATAAATGAACAAATTACTTTTTGGGTGAAAGGGACTGCAGTAAATCTGTGACATAGCTCTCAGAGCTTACTCAGCAGTGAAAAATTATTGGAAAGATTTGTAAAGTGAGCCAGAGACTTAATATAAGTGAATTCAAATCAGATTGAAGACATATGAAGTTAGATATTGGCCTGAAGAACATGCGTGGTCACCACATAGACACTGGCAATGTGTCCCATCACAGCTGATGGAAACCTGGATCCTTGATTTGTTTGCCCATGGAGAGATGTCCAGTGCCATATAAAATGTCCTGTGCTGTCTCCCATTGCTTGTCACTCCATGGCAGAAGGACAAGGACCTCCTGGAGATGCTGTGTCAGATCTGACATCTCACACCAAAGTATTTGATTGCTTGGGAAATTTGGAGCAGTCCATTGTCTCCCCAAGCTGGACTTGCTCCTACCTTGGAGCAGCTGGCAGCTACCAAGGGAGGACACTTGCAAATTCCTGATGTAAGAAAAAAGGTGAAAAAGACTTTCAGTGATCCAAACACCACTCCTCCTTTCCTCCCCATGCTCATCTTCCCTTCCCAGTTCCCTGCTCAGCTTTTCACTTCCTTTTCGAAGTACAAGTCTGAACCATTATCCATTTTTTTTTTGCTGTTTCAGGTTCATAGCATACAAGCAGGAATGCTGAAGTGCTCTGTCAGAGGGCTGTTAATTATTCATGTCTGCCTCATAATTCATGTTTTAGAAGAAGGAGGAAAAAAAACCTCTTCCCAGATAGGGAAAAAAATAAAATCACTTGTTCCATTGAAGGAGAAAACTGTAAGGCTTTCAGCTACCTGCAGGCTTTGCATGTGATTACTCTTTCTTATAATGAAAACAAAACTCTGCAACAAATTAAGAGCTGGGAGTCATTCTGATTTAACAAAAAGGATACTGGGTAGAAGGCAAAATAAAACTGTACTAGATGTTTTTCTGGACTAGTTAGCCATGAGGTCTTAGGGAAATCAATTCCCTTTCAAGTCTGTGTTTACCCTGATGAAATGGACTGCCAGTCTTTGGGTCGATGCTGAGTGGTAGATGGAGCTTCTCACAACATTGCCTGTAGAATGATTTGAGTTCTTTTGGATACTGCAACCATGTAAAAATTTATGATAGTTCCTGTATTCAATGCACCTTGTTTCTCTGGCATCTAAATGTGGGTAGGGAGTGAGTACAAGTAGGAGTTCATCTGCACCATTGCTGTTAATTCTGGAAGAGTTAACCTGATCTAAACTTTGTCTTCCTAGTAAATTGCATAAGAGTTTCCCTGGAAGTGTTCAAGGCCAGGTTGGATGGGGCTCTGAGCAAGCTGGTCTACTGGAAGGTGACCCTGCCCATGGCAGGGAGGTGGAACGAGGTGAACTTTCAGGTCCCTTCCAGCCTAAACCATTCTATGATTAATCATACTGATGGCTTATCAATCAAGATTTTATTTGAAGCAAGTATCCTTTATTTCCCTTCTTTATTATTCATCTGCATAAGCTGGGAGTTGACTTACATCAAAGATATTTGGCAGTGTGAGTAGCAGAAGCCAGCTGTTAGTCTGTCCTCCTGAGGACTCTGTGCTTAACAGAATAACCCAAGAGACCATGAGCATCCTCTCTGTGCTGCTTCCAGATCCTCTCTCCTGAGTAGCTCCCAGCAGCCAAATCACTATCATATTAAGTTGAAAGACTGTCAGCAGGCAGCTAAATAAGCGTGGTGAGTCAGGGGGACTGCTCAGTGCTCCAAAATGGACCTGGTAAAGGACCAGAATGGGAATAAAATGAGCTGGGTGGAATGAAGAGTGAAAGTCAATTAATAAAATATCCACAGCACGACCAGAGGATGTGGGGGTGGGAGAAGAAGGAGAATCAGTGAATTTTATCCAGATGTATTTGAAGAGTGTTTGCAATAAAAAGGGAATATTTTAGGAGTAATACAGCAAAACATGACTAGGAGCAATTGGCAGAGGTTGAGCAGAGAGAATAAAGACAGGTGGGTGACAGGAAAAAATTCCTAACAGTACAGTTTCTTGGATTCATCTCATCTCAGTAAAAGGATAAAAGTACTGTTGCTTGGCTTTCTTTGTTTTCTGATAAGAAAAGAATTAAAAACCACTCTGGAAGAAATCTCTGTGTTGTGCTCTGTAGTCCCTGGAATATGTGACCTGTAAGTGCAGGTTGTACCTGCTGGTTCGCTGGTTGTACCTACCACTCATCATAAACTCTGTGGTCAGTAAAAGTGGAGTGCTACCAAACCAGGGGTGAAAAACAGATTACAAGCCCCTGAGCCCAAGACTTAAGGACTGAACCCATGATCATCTGGCCAAAGCGAAGACACAAGAGCATCCTCATTTTGGTAGGAAGTTACTCTGTAAAAGGAAAATGTCCCAGGCAAAAGCAGTAAAACAGTCTCATCTCCTGTGCTCTCTACCTTGGTCCAGAGTGGTGCAATTCTCTGTGCTGCTCAATAAAAAGCATGAGAAGCTTGAGATAGTGTGTTTTTTCTTCCTCTGAGTTTCAGGGATGGACTCCAGCTCCAAAAATCCTAAAGGCTGAAGAAAGCAATGGGTTCTGAGAGGGTAGTCCTGGCATGACAAGCTCTATTGCAGCAACCTCAGATCACTCCCTGACCCTGAGGGCAATGGGTCAAGCTTGGCCATGGCCATGTTATTAACTTTCTCAGCCTCCAAGACATAGTGAATGTTGTATCAGGACTAACTTTTAGGAAAGATCCCCAGCCTGGGAGCTGTCTGGGATAGGGTTGGTTGGTGCAAGTTAAAAGCTTGTCTGAGACCACTTTAATTATCTGAGTTTACAGTGTGGGCAATTAACTCTCTACCTTTGTGCTCTTTAATTTACCGGAATGCACATAGTTTATTAACACTTTTTTCCCCCGGAACATATGTTTGGGGGGAATAAAAGGGTTTGTTCGAGAAAAACACTAGAAGTCTATATTTAAATTTAAGAAAATTACTGTCTTGAACCTTTTGTCATTCTCTGTCCTGAACTGCTTCACCCATCAACTTCCAGGGAAATGTGGGTCCATCTCCAAGCTTGCACTGCTGTAACAAAACCCTTCTTCACAAAGTCCAGTTGAAAGTTAAACTAACGTGTCACGTAAGCACCCTTTAAAGAGGGTTTTTATGTCTTTTAAAAACGTAATTGGAGCTTATAAAAGTCTTTATAAATTTATATGTGGGAAAGTTATTGAGTAGTCTGAAGCACAGCTTATGTTATGGCACAGCACAGCATGGCTGCAGGCAAGATACGGCTGCTCCAAATGCCACCGCCACCCATATTATCATGAAACTATGAATCTCTATTAATATTAAAACAAATTTTCATTAAAAAAATTGTCATAACATGATTAAGTGACTTTCAAAGTTTCTTCACATTATGCATAATTTTCACAAGAGGAGAGCATTAGAATAATCTGCAGCCAGGCAGCACCTTGCGGCAAAGGGGACTCCAAACACTCGGTACACCAGGAGGAAGTTTTCCTCTTGGTCCCTTTTCATTTGCTTTCCATTTCTCACCGTGGAAACCTGGGACTTGCTCAGCACCAGTCTTGCAGTTCAAGCCTTTTATTGCTTTCCTCTTCTCTGGTCTGCTGTGGAGGAAAAGATTGGCTTTCTTCTTTACAGCCTGAATTCTTAAATCTAGTCTAACAGCCTCTCCTGTCGTGTGTGCTTTGAGTTGATGCAAACCAGCCACTGCTTTGGTGAGGAAGAAATGGTGTAGCCCCTACCTCTGTGGCTTTGAGTTTTGAAGACACTTCAAATGGCTGCTCCAGCTTTGCTTTTCCTTTGGTATTTACTTGCTGTGGTGCCTTCAGATGAACACCCACCTGCTGTGAAACACCCTGACAACCACCCTTCTTCTCTCAATGTGCACACGCTCATTTGTTCTCTGTTCCTGTGTTCTCTGTTCCTGTGTCCTCCCTGTGTACATGACTGTGCTCACACATGGGGCAGGTTACACACTCACTTGCCCTCATAACCCAGCCCTCTCAGGGCTCCTGTGCCATAACATGGGAGGCAAATACTAAATTGTTTACTCTTGGCTGTTCACTTACCAACTCATCAGCTCAGCTTCAGAGGTTCAGGTCTTACTGTGCTGTATTTCTGTCATCTCAGACATCTCACCAAAACAGACAAGAGAAATTTGGTTCCCACTGGAGAAACCCTTTCCATTTACCCCATAGACCTGTATGGGAAACAAAGCCAGATCCTGCACAGGCTCATGAGTATACAAACCACGATGTTTCCTCAAGACCTCGCCCTCAACTTGACCATAACCTGGGGTGTTTCTGGGTGCAGGGAGATAAATTTACCATTGAGGCAACATTTGATAGCCCTACTTGGAGGGAGAAATCTGGCAAGTTCGTTGGATGTTTCTCATGGTCTGGATAGATCTGAGTCAGATACATTGGCTGGGACTCCCTGTCATAACCTAACACGTTATTAATCCTAAAAACATAGAGTCATAGAATCATTGAATGGCTTGGGTTGAAAGGGACCTTAAATATGATCTTGTTCCAATCCCCCTGTCATGGGCAGGGACACCTTCCACTATC
Organism: Manacus candei; assembly: GCF_025592945.1. Taxonomy (NCBI): domain Eukaryota; kingdom Metazoa; phylum Chordata; class Aves; order Passeriformes; family Pipridae; genus Manacus; species Manacus candei. Next base: position 6,690,423 of record NW_026138055.1, on the reverse strand, counting down.
CCAGATTGCTCCAAGCCCCGTCCAACCTGGCCTTGAACATTTCCTGGGATGGCGCAGCCACAGCTTCTCTGGACAACCTGTGCCAGGGCCTCTCCACTCTCACAGGGAAGAATTTCTTCCTAATATCTAATCTAACTGCCCTCAGTCACTGAGAAGCCATTCCCCTTTGTCCTGTCATTCCTGGCCCTTGTCAAAAATCTCTCTCCATCTTCCCTGTGGGCTCCTTTCAGGTGCTGGAAGACCACAGTTAGGTCACCCTGGAATCTCCCCCAGGCTGAACAATCACATTTCTCTCAGCCTTCCCTCACTGGAGAGTTGCTCCACCGCTCTGATCATCTTGGTGGCCTCCTCTGGACTCATTCTGCCAGTCTCTGTCCTTCCTGTGCTGTGGACCCCAGGGCTGGATGTAGCATTGCAGGTGTTATTAACTGGTGGAGGACTGCAAGTGAGTAATGGAGGTACAGTAAAAGCACTCCCAGAGCACCTGTGTCTGGATTTTTTTCAGATCCACTTCAAATTCTTCTGAGCTCTGCCCGATGTGGGAAAAGCGGAGTGACCAACTTGTCCTCCTTTAGTCTTTACTGTGCTTGCACTGCAGAAATATTTGGGCTGTTTGTTGATGAGCTGCTTTCCAGCTCAAAATTTATATCTGATTTTAACTGTCCTGAAAAGACCAGCCTGTAAACTATAGGAGCTGGGGAACTCCTATAAGAACAAGAGGAGTTAGGAAGTCAAGGGTAGCAAACTGAGATGCTACTCTGAATGAAGCCATCTTGGCTTGTCAGTCACAACTGTTTCTATTTCTGAGATACTATCTCGATTCTTATTTTATTTCAAATTCAGACCATGGTGGTTTCTCAAATATCTGGTTATTTCCAAAAAGATCCATGCATGAAAAAACATCGCTGCTGGTAAGGGTTCATAACGCAAGGCAGATTTGAATCATGAGCTTGGTATCTCAGCAAAGATACACACACTTACTGAAAACAGCTGAAAATCCTTAGTTCTTGGCAAATTAAAATAAGCTGAACTGGTTTGGGGCCCAACATTAAACCTGTAAAGTGTTTGGTATGGTCATAATTTGGAATTAGCCTCCCTTTGACCAGCAATAAATCTGGACCATTGATATAAACATTTGGTGTCCCATTTGAAGTTCAGTGCTATATTGTTTCCTGTTTTTGGAGAGGGATAAACATAATGGATTATTACACAAACAGAAAGTATTTAGAGCTAAACACGGAACCTGCCTTCATACACACAGATATGGACCCTCAGGATAAATAAGTTAATGGTAAACATAAACAGGAGAGTTAATATTTGTTCTACTCCATGTTGTTGATTGGTTTAACAAATCCTTTGTGGCTCATCTCTGTCGAGCAGTTCTGCACAATGCACTTGAGCTAAATTACATAACAGTTTATATAGTCACAACTGGTAAATTGTGGCTCAGACTGTAAAGCCCTATCCAGTAATCCTGCCATATTTCTAAAGCAAATTGCTCCTTAATTGAAACCTGCTTCGATATAAAAATACAGCCTTTTCAGTGAGTCATCCTTTTTTTTCCCCTTACAGTTTGTAAAGGCTTCCAGCAGTTTAAAGCGAGGGTTAATTTTGCATTAAGACCATTGCCTCCTAGTTTCTTTCAAATAAAGCCAGAGGAAGTTCAGGGGAAGGCTCTTTCCTCTGATAATGAAGCTCTCCATGCTAATGATGCGTGCCGGCTCCCTCGGATCCTCTGAATTAGAAATACTCGTGTGCCAGCGCTACTCTGCTTCATTAGCATTAAAGAGAGGTAGATTGGTGGCTATTTAGGGCACAGTGAAATCGCTGGCTATTTAGGGCAAATGGAAATGGTGCTAATTGTGGCTGGCAATTCCATTAGTAGGGTACTTCATTTTGGTGTCTGTTTGGCGTATAGGTGACAAAACAAGCACACTGACATCCTTTCCAGGGGAGTGATTTTCCAGGGGCAAAGTTTTCCAGGTTCCCCAAATTTTTGTTTCGGTGTTCTGAGCAGTCTGTGAGGAGTAGGGTAAGCGTTTGTAGGTGACAACACCTCGAGCAAGGTATGCAGAAGACAAGGACCAACATTCCAGGTCAAGAAAACCCCAGAGATTTCAGGCCATAAAATATCTCCTGCTCCCTTTCCTTCCTGAGTCAGGAGCAAACTTCCAGGTGAAGGTCAGGGAAGCCAGACTATCATGGTATGATAACACATAAAATTTTCTTACTCAGAAAGGCTTTCCGGCATAAAAAATGGCATTTTCAAATTAAAAGTTCTCTGTGTCTCCATCCTAAAGAGTGAGAAAAATTAACTGAAAAGTAAAGTTGGGAGTGTCTGAAGCAGTCAAAAGTCTATCCTAGCTTTGGAATCTAGGGAGAGAGGACAAGATCCGGAAGATTCCCTCTCCTGTCTCTGCCTGACTGAACACAGTGACATAAGTGAAGGGTTCAAAAAACATGTGACTGTGGCACCTGGGGACATGGTTTAGTGATGGGCTTGGCAGTGCTGGGTTAGTGGATGGACTCAATGAACTCAGAAGTCTTTCCAAACTAAATGCTTCTGTGATTCTATGCCTTGTCTCTTATAAGTAGGCACGCAGGGAAAGATGTATTTCACTCAACTGTAGCCATCTGGAAGGCAGCTGTCTGGTTTAAGATGTTTATTTAGGGTCTTCTCAGCATTGGACTCAAACATAACTGGGTTCACAGTTAATTCACTAGCTAGTGAATTCACATTCCCATTCATTAGCTAGTGAATCTACATGGCTAGTGTGGAATTGTATCCTAACTTTCTGACAGATCAGTCAGGTGTCTTGCATCCCAGCAGGATTGTCCCTTCCAGGTTTTCTTGTCTGTCTTTACTTTTCTTGGAAGTACTGGGGAGGGTCCCCTGATAAAAGTGATTCCAAGTGTCTCATCAGACTTCTCCAGCAATGAAAAGTAAAATGAGTAAAGAGCAAGACCATGTGGATTTATGTTGCAGAGAGGGTGTCTCTGAGTCTCTGTCACTTGCTGTGGTGTTGGGCACCTTTGTAACTCAACAAGGCAATTTCTGATGTGCAGGAGAGTTTAATTTTTCTCGACATTACGTGTGTTGTGCTTCTGCTGCTGGAAATGTTTTCCTGAATACCTGTGCAGGTGCTGATAACTGTGGCAATAATGTGCTTGTTGTCGTTTACTTGCTTAATTAGCAGCCTAATATCCTGGTCCAGTTAATGCCTATAAGAGGAGGTTTATTAGTTGTACAAAAGCTGTTTAAGCCTTATAAACTCCTTACAGCCAGTTTCATTGGTCTGCCAATATCTTCTGGTTGAGTGATTCTTTGCTGATTCATGCTTCTCTTTGCTATTGCTGCTTCTCTGCTGAATGTTTCTGGGTAACCAGAAAGCCCTTTACCAAAGTGACACTAGAATAACAAATTTTTTTTAAAAAATAATCTCAAAACTGGTTAAAAAAAAAAAGAAAAAATATCTGCAAGATGACTTTTATTGTAATATTATATTGTCTCCAAAGCACTAAGGGGGAAAAAAAGCCCAGCCATAAACTGCAAATACAGACAGGCAAATTGCAGGATGACATGAGTTTTAGCAATATCTGCCCTGGATAAATAAGCTCTGTCCAGTCTGGAAGGTTGGGAAATAGGATGAGATGTGTAGTTGTAGGGTGATACTCCAAATAATGAGAAATAGCATTTTAGGTATGCTTAAGAGAGGAGATTTTTCAGGCTTAGTGTCAGCACAAATGCCAAAACTGAGAAGAGTCTCCAGAGGCCTTAAATCAAAAGGGCTCATGGCCACTTCTGATATCATTACTACTGTTGATGTGTTCAGTGAGGGTATTTTTCTCTGACTAGATTTGACAAAATTTGTGCAAAGTCCTAACAAAAAAGGGGTTGAGTTCTCATTTAGATGCTCAGAAGAACTGCTGCACTGTAACCTCATCCAGTCTGTGATGACTTTCGTAGTCTGTGGCAGCCCCAGCTTCGTAGAAGTGCAGACAAAGAGCAGATTGTTGAATTATACAAGATTTTGGCGCCTTCAGTCTCAGTGAAACTTTTGATCACTCGAATGTGAGTGAGGAATCACGGCATCGTTAGGGTTGGAAGGGACCTTGAAGACCATCCAGCCCAACCCCTCTTGCTGTGGGCAGGGACACCTTCCACTAGACCAGGTTGCTCAGAGCCCCATTCAGCCTGGGATGAGGCTAACCAGAGAACTCTGACAAATGTCATGAAAATCCTAAAAGCTGAACCTGAGGCCCATGAATCTGATGGATGTGGAAATACTCTGACAGTGTAGGAGTTTGTACCCTGACTATTGCCATTGCTCTGCTTTGCTCCTCTCTGACTTTATTCCCCCAATCTGTGTCTCTCTTTTTCTTTCTTTTTTTACAACACTTGAAACAGAGATTATTTCTTACGGTATTTATAAAGAATTACACAAATGAAGTAACATTCTGAGACAGATCCTACATAACTATTGCAATTCAAATAAAAATAGAACTGTAAAGGCTGCAAAATGACAGTGTTCAGTGTAAAAATGTAGTTTTTGGTTTTTTATTGGTTTGTTTGTTTGTTTTCTGCAGAAAAGAGGCTCAAGACATTCCCTATAATTTAACTGTGACTGACAGTAGGAATAAGACAACCACAGTCAATTATGTCCCTGATACTTTATCAAACCTGTATGGCTGGGTGGTTCTCCTTTTGGATAAAGAGACCTACACATTGACATTTGACAACCCTTTGGTCAGCAAACAGCTCCAGGTAACACCAGAATGTTTTATAATTTCAAAATTGTATCTGGAAGAGATAATCATGCTTTCGTATTTTTGGTTGAGCAGAGAGAAGAAAAAATTTGTTAAATGCACTGAGAAAGTCTCTCTCTATTTATAGGCTTAGATAAGATGACCCAAAGCTCTCAGTAGTAAATTGGATCAGGAAGATCACAGAATCATAGAATGGGTTGGGTTGGAGGGGACTTTAAAGACCATCTAGTTCCAACTCTCCTACCATGGGCGGGGACACCTTCCACTAGACAGGTTGCTCCAAGCCCTGTCCTGCCTGGTCTTGAACTCTTAATGATTTCAGATATCTTAGGTGAAAGTTCAGTGTGGTGCTTAGGAATCATGGAGATTTTTACTGCATTAACACATGTTGAAGTATGGTTTTCACAAGACATTTTTCCTCTGCACCAGGGGAGTTGATTTTTTCTGCATTTACCATCATCTTCTGTTTAATTTTATGTTGCTCTTCTTGTTTTCAACACATATTTTGCAAAAGAATATGTTGCCTGTGAGGAGCACTATCCTCTTTACCCCTTTATACTGCACTCCATGGAGCTTTAATCACAGACTCAGGTGTGTTTATTTTGGTTCCCTCTTCTCTAGTATTCAGTGACATTTAGCAGCTTCAAGACTGGGAATTACTTGCTGGTGGAACACCAGGATCTTCCTGCCCATCTTGAGGTCGTGGTGTCCTGTGGGACAAGGACTGGAGAGCCACTCCAATCTCTGCCTTCATATGGACAACACAGGAGCTGTGATTGGTACCTTGACAGCAGACTGGGGAAGTTGACCTATTTGGGTAAGTGCAATACAAGGATTGCAATGTCCCTTTCTATTCAAGAATGGTCACAGAGCTGATGCTTTTTTAATTTGAACTCCAGATATACAAAAGGCCATCTTTCAATGGCCTTTCAATTGGTGAGAGTTCCTCCAAAGTGTTAATCAAATAGATAAATGCACATCAGGTCCATCCCTAACTGATCAATCTGATGCCTGATCTGTCAACAAAAGGAATGTATCATAAATAGTGGGTGATGAGATATCAGTTGTATTGGAATTGGGTTTTTTTGAGAGGTAAAGGCATTAAATTCCACTCTGATGTCAGCTGGTCCTATGTCACATGTGTCAATAAATCATGGGCAATCTAAATAAGCCGAGCCCACTGAAGGCAATAGAATTAATGGGAGAGAATTTTTCCTAGGACTGGAAAGTGCCAAAGACATCTAGATTTTGCATTTGAATATGTTGACTTTGTATGCTAGATCATGAAGAGTGGTGGTCATTTAAAAAAAATCAGATATTTTACTGATACTTATTCAAGTTTCATTTATACTTTTAAATTTTGGACATTTTCCACAATTTCCATTCTCAGGCAAATAATTTTATAAGGGTCTAAGCTCTGTATGTCAAAAGCAAGGCAATGATTGTTGCTTTTATTAGTAATAGTAGAACCCAGAATCACAAAAATATTTTGGTGTCTTTGAAAAGCAGAGCTTATCCTTCATGATGGTTACACAGCGAAAGTAAAGATGATGATTTTTACAGTAAGAAAATTTTTCACTCATCTAATCCATTGGAATTTCCCTTGATTTACACTAATGGGGTGGCACGTAAATTGCTTTCTCATGTAGGATCTCTTTAGGAATGAGCAACTAGAACAATCACTGGGACAATGAAGAAGAAAACACAGCTGGAATGAGGACAGGCAAACCCCTGAGCTTGGGAACAATGAAAATCATCCTGTATACTTTTCTGGAGAAATGGGAAGCCCACACCTTAACCTCAGTCTGAGGATCACACATCCTGCATCCACCTCTCGTCCTGCAGCCAGCTGCCACTGCACAGCTTGTGTCCATGCAGCTGAACATTTTAGCTCTCAAAGCAGGCTAGATATGTCCAAGCTTCAAACTGGGAAAGATCTCTGTCCTGTGCTAACTCCAAAACCATACTGGTCACCATCTGGGAGTTTGGGCTGAAGCTCTGCCAGGAACTTGGCCAGCAATATAACCATGTAGTATATTGGGGTCCAGGTCCTAGTTCTGTGTCCTGGCCCTGTTTAGATATAGTACAGTTATGTATACTATAAATTTAGCTGTTGAGTCTAAGCCTTGCCCAAGTTCATAACAAGTATCTACTGAAAGGAGAAAAAAGTTTTATTATTTCAGTTTACTAACTGTGTAAATTTGTTCTTTCAAATATAAAAGTTGACTGCTTCTCAGTTTGCATATCCTAAATTGCACTGTCAGGGAAGCCTGGGAAAGCTCAGAAGATGACATCTGTATCTTGGCCTCAGCTGTTGAAAATAGAGGAGATGACAGTTTTGGGAAGACTGGGATATGTCACTCTTGCATCACTGATACTTTCTTGTCCTTCTCTCTCCTTTCTTCTTGATTTTTATTATTTGAAGAGCTTGTTGTTGTTTCTCATTTTAATAGAGAAACAATCATCCAAAGTACACGAGGGGAAAATTATGAAAACACCTAATATGTATAATTCATGCTGCGAACATTTTCAGCGAGGGCTTTTATAGGAGTGAGATCAGTAATTCAGTGTTGGGTACCTCATATCTATGCTGTTGGTGTAGGGTGAAAGTCTGAAACAAAGTGAGTGGATTCCCAGCCCTGGTGTGCCATTTCATTTCCCTTCCAGCCTCCGCTGTGCAGGCTGAGAGGGTGAGGATAATTAGCCAGCAGAGCAGACTCATGGCATGTGGTGGGCTTTCCATCACTCAGGGTCCTTAGATGATGCTTGGCCATCTTTTCAGAGAAATATGCTCCAGCTCTGAGAGAAGCTATTAGGAACCTCAGGAGGAGAGATTCACGCTCTGTAGGAGGTCAAGCCACAATAGTTCCTTCTGGCCTTAAAAAACCCACCAGTCCACCCACCTACCCAGAGAGGACAACACTTGAAGGTCTGGCCTTCACACCATCTTCCTGCCTAACTCTGCAAGCTGGTGGTTTTTTTTTTGTTTGTTTGTTTGTTTTTTTTTTTGTGGTGTTTTTAAATATTTTCTTTACATTTAGCTATATGAAATAATTAGCCATCTAATTAATCCCGTTTACAAGCTTTGTCGGATTCTTCAGCTGTCAGTCATGCCCGAGCCCCGGGCCGGCGCGGAGTCTTAGCTCCCTCCTTCATCAGCCTTGGTCTCCATGGCTACAGGCTGCATCTGCTGACACCCCACTCTCTATTTACTGCTTAATTAAGAATTTCACGCTCAGCCCTTATCTGCTGCTAAGAACAAGAACACACTGTTAAGAAACTCCAAATTTAGGCTGCTGCACAAGGAAAGCCTTTCTTGTTGTCCTGCCTGCGTGGAGCCTCTTTAACTACCCTCTTGGCAACCGCGCTGCCACCCTTCAATCAAAAATCATTAAATGGGGCAGAGATAATGAGCATGTAGCATATCAAAAGGAGGATGTTTGCTCGGGCTAAGGAGGAAAAGCTGTAAGGGCCTATAAGCAGCCGCCACTTCAAAGGGAGAAGGGGCCGATAAAGAGTCATTTGTTCCTGTTTGACTTATGTAAAAGGTCTGGTATGTCGGAGTCCCGTCTAGCAGACGCGGGTCCCCCCTCTCCGCGCTCGTGTGTCAGCGGTCGGGCAGCTGGGCGCAAACAGCATCAGCCCAAGCATATAATCACTTGACTCCGCGCCCACAATGGGCACTTGTAGGGGGTGGCCGAGGGACAATGGGAAGACAATTATTGCAGCTGCTCGGGAGGGCCATAATTCTTCCTGCCCGAAGTCGCGGGCTCTCGCAGGGCGGAGGGGAGCGCTCCAGCCTATTAGTCATCCCCGCGACTTTTGGAAGCTCCTCGCCGTGCCGGTGGGGTTTCGACAGCTGCTGGTGTTACCACCTCTTTGCAATAATTGTACATTCTGGCAGGGGTCAACTTACTTTTGACCCGCCGCTTTTGTGCCTGTCAGAAAGCCTTTTAGGGCAAACTGTGGGGAAGTGGCAGGGGTGCATTACATCCAAAATTAACGTCGGTAAATACGGATCAGATGCCGGCTCATTCACAAGCAGGCTCCTGAATTCACACAGCCTTTTACTCACGTCTGCACGGGGAGAAAAGGGGGGAGAAGAGGAGGGAAAACCCCGTGACTGAGAAGATATTGTTATTCAAACGAAGTGGGCAGCTGAATGAAGCCACCTTGGCCAGCAGTTCTCGTTTGGGCTCGGGCTTTCTCCATGCCCTTTCCATCCGAAATTGCCTGGCGTCATGCAAGTGTTTGTTTATCTTTGGGGGAGGCAAAAAGGTCTGTCTAACACAAAAGGCGAGAAAATAGACCGTATGGAGGGGATTAAAGGAGTTAAGTTGCACTGATGCTCAGAGTTTTGCAAATTAGGCTTGGGCACTGGAGAATGCAGAGGTTGCTGAATGGGGAGAAATAATAACAATGGAGAATGTTTCTGTTATGTGGGTAATGATCCTATTAACAAAGGAGTCACTGCTACCTACGCGCATGAAACTGTTAACCAGCCCATAAGTCCCTTTGAAAATCGTCTTTTCAGACCATTTTAAAGGATTTGCTACTGAAGACATATAACCCCATGTCCCTGCTGGATGCTGGATGAAGGGGAGACAAGGAAGATTGAGGGATCCCGTGCCAGTCATTTCTACATCATCAGCTTTGCTTTGGCATGGGTCAGCCTTCATAGCATCACTCTGATTTTCTCTGAGGCACCCATAGCCTTAAGAAACCTTCCTCAAAGGTCACTGGTGGGCCCTGAAGTTGTGTGTGACTCTCCAAAACACTGATGGGTTATGGCTCAACCATGTTTGAGGAGCATGAAACATGATGTGACCATGCTGCATCAAAAAAAGACTACTTATTGTAACAAGAATGGTGAAAAGAAACATCACACTGGGACATTTGGGATAGTTTTAGGAGAAATATCCTGTGTAAATTGCAATAATAACATTATTAGCTTTTTTAAGTCTGTTACAAATTTCAGCATATGGTGCCACAGTGTGGTACTGCTCCTTGGTTAAGGTCTCTGGGCAATACTGGAACTGGCTAAAAACCAGAGGGATGTTGATTCTCTCTTGTTCACTTTTGAAATGATTGAACCAATTTCTTTTGGAATGAAACAAAGAGTTGGCTTCCTGCACGTCCAGATTTCTCTTGGCTTTTTCTAATTTTTCTAAAATGAAGGGCTGAACACAAACATTATTGAAAACATCACTGAAAGGATTATCAAACTTTTTATTTACCCCAAGTACATTTTTCAGTAGACACAACTTTTATGGAGATGGGTCATTCTGTTGACTGCTCAAGTAACTCATGTGTGAATTGTTAAGAGGGCCTGAGGCTCAACATCATATTACTGCTGTGTCAGAAGCAGGTTTACAGTTCCCATAGTTCTTAAAAAATAATTTGATTATACTTATTGTCTGTTCTAGATTCCTAAAGAATGATCTCACTTCCATTAGGCTCTGTGGGTTTCTGTAATTGCTTTGTATAGGAGGAAAAGAAGGCCCTTAAGAATGTTTGTTTCTAATATTAAAATACAGAAAATAAATAAACACAGATATTATCTGCAGCCTTATTCCTTGGGGGTAAAGGAGAATCCAAGGTTAAAGACCTAAAGAATGGAGTTAATTCTTTACAGAGGACTGGTTGTGCAGGGATGGGTCTTTTCTTCCAGTCAGATAAAACTCACCCCATATCAGCTGTTTCAAGGGCCAGTTGACCAGATGTGGGCTGCTCAGTGGCCTCCATGGAATGAAATGTCAGTTCTTGGTAAAGACATGCCCTTTGTAATCACAAAATCACAGAATCGTTTAGGTTGGAAAAGACCTCCAAGATCATCGAGTCCAACCTTTGACTGATCCCCACCTTGTCAACCAGACCAGAGCACTGAGTGCCAAGTCTTTCCTTAAACACCTCCAGGGATGGGGACTCCACCACCTCCTGGGCAGATCTTTCCAATGCTTGATCAGCCTTTCAGTGAGGAAATTCTTCCTGATGTTCAACCTGAACCTCCCCTGGCGTAGCTTGAGGCCATTTCCTCTTGTTGCAAGTTGCTTGGGAGAAGAGGCCAACTCCCACCTGACTACAACCTCCTTCCAGGTAGTTGTAGAAGCAATATGGTCCCCCCTGAGATCCCTTTCCTCCAGGCTAAACACCCTCAGTTGCTCAATTTTTGCAATAGACACACAGAGAAAAAACAACCTTCTCCTGGTGGGTGAGCTCCTGCCCTTCTGGCATGGAAGCAGAGAGACCAGAGAATGTAGCAGTTAGAGAAATAAGATGATGAAATGCCCTTACAATCCTGTCAGGGATGCTATTTTGACTATGTGATGTCTGCAGGAGGAATATCATGCCTTCACCTCTACCTCTGCAAATATTAATCTGCTGTAAGCAAGAATCTATGTCCAAGTGTATATGTGTGTATATACATATACATACATATATATACATACATACATACATATATATGTATATATATAATTTTTTTAACATCTCTTCTCACTTTGGTGTCCCCATTATACCGTATTTCTGGGTATCTCCTGTAACAGATCCTCACAGAGGATGACAAAACACTGTCTCCCTGGTTCTCCAGTTTCTAGAGGTGTGTCTCACTGTGTGGTTGATTGTGCTGTCTAAAAAGTTTTGATTTCCCAGTGATGGATGTTAGCCCAATTGATGTTAAATAGCATGGAGCTGCTTGTTATTTGTAAGTCAGGCTATTGGAGCCATTTATCCTCGTTTCAGCCCTTCCTAATATCCACAGGCAAAATTCCGAGTCACTGCAAAGCTGATAAAAGACTGAGTTGCTCCTCCTTCATGTTCACTCAAGGAGCCCTGAACCAGGAGAAAGTTACCAGGACTATCATCCAGAAGGCCTATATTTATGATTCACAGCCCAAACATCCAGGAGGAGCTGTAATAAGGCAGAAAATTGATGAGCCTTATAAAGGTTTTATACAACTAAACCCTGGAGCCTTATAACTGCATTTTGAGAAGAGTCACCTTAATTCAATGTTTACTAATGATGTCCTTCATCTGTATTGCCTGTATCTCTTCCTGTCCTGTAAAACCCAGTGATAACGGACTCAGGAGCAAAACAAAACAAGCAGAAGGACTATACCACTGTAGTCTTGATTAATCCCAAAGCCTTTATCTTTTCTGGTCAGTTTTTAGGAGTATTTGTGGGAAATGGCAACAAAACATGACTGATTTACAACCATTCCACTTTGCACCCCATTGATATAAATAATTGTTGCAAGTTACAAGGCTGTGAAGAATTCTGTGGAATATTCTGGCCCCAATTCCTGCGCTCATGGAGAGTATAAATGACTTAAAATGGTTTGAATTTTTATACTCTGTGGTGGGATGACACTTCCAATATGAGAAATTTTTGCTGTTACCCTGACTCTGGATAGGACTGAGTTAAGTCTTAATGGTTCTTTTCTTCACTATGATTGAAAGGGGATTGAACCTCTTTACGAGGTCTATATACCGTATTGATCATATTTTATGTCTCCTCAGGATTTAGTTAGAACAGATTTTCTCTGAACAATACAAATATCCTTAATTAGATAATTTCAGTCTAATGCCTGCAAAAGTAAGAAAAAAAACCCCAACAAACCTGACAAAATATATTTAGCCAAAAAAGGACAATGTCAAGTCTTGGTTCTCTCCTTTTCCAAAGGCTGATGTACCAGCTTTGGCTCCTGTAACCATAAAAGTGCACAGAAGTGTATTGCCTGAAAGCCACATGAGCTGTGCCAAAGACACTAAATTAGTCTTCATGTCATTCTTTTTCCTCAAAGGTTCACCTTGTGTCCACATGATGGACATGATGCTGTTCATTGTGAGCTCTGTGTGATGATTTGGGGCAGATTGGCTTGACTGATGTATGGATCAGATCCCAGCTACCATTGGGAGAGAAGGTGTCACTGAAGAACAGGGCTGAGGCACCTGATTACTAATTAATCAGACATGAGAAAAACCTCATGGAATCAGTTTCTATTTAATTATGGAAGCCTCATTTGGCATAGGAGCATATGCTGCTAACTCAATCGAGTGCTTTCAACTGACATCAAATAGTAATTATCAGAAAGAATCAAGATTTTTGATTATTCATACTAATTTATTGAACAGTTAAAATTAATGAATCTCAGTTATTTTAAATTTGCTCAGTTGCACTGGGAGAAAAGGAGGGAGGTGGGAAAGGACGGGGTTCGCAATTTAAAAGTGCAGAGACTTGTTTAAAGATAAAGTAAGTAAATTACAATATGGCATGAAATCCCCCCGGTGGGTTGAGACACATACAGGAAAGTTCCTGGCATTTTCTAGAATGGAGGGAAGTTCTGACAATGGTTTCATTGATACAATTCTTCTACATCCCACCAAAAAATCTTCCAACAACATTTTAGGGTCACCATAAGGGGTTGGGCAGAGGACAGGAGATTTATTTGTTTGTCAGAGTGTTTCTATTTTAACCTATGGTTGTTCCAGTCTGGTGACTGAAAGGAAGTGCCTTTATATGCCACTGGAGATGAAGAGGAGTCAGGATTTGAGCTCGGTCTGAAGTAGCTTTCTCCTGCTCCTCTTTGATTTGCATTATCCTGGCCCTTCTCCTGCTGACAATACTCGGGCACAAAGGTTACAACTGTGATAATTGCTTCTGACCCCTTTTCACGGCAGAGAACACAGGGCCCCTGTCTCCAGTCTATAAAGTCTGACTAATTAAAGCATCTCTTTCAGATACCAGATTTTGGGGGCAAAAAAAAAAATCAAAACCTGACTACAAAACAAAAGCTGTAATTCGCTTCTTGAGCCAGTTAATACATTATGCATTCAATGGTGTGATATTGCCTGTGTTGGTAGAACTGCTGTGGATTTATAGTGGGATAAATGAGATTCCAGTTCCAGCCTAGAATTTCTGATTGTTGAATGTTTTCTTTTAGCTATTTCTAATGAGTTGTCTTGAGACCCTCCATGTCTGTAAATTAAAATGTGTTTGTTTAATCCTTTCTCAAAGCACAGAAAAAAAAGGACAAAAAATGCTTAGAAAACGTGTGTAGTAGCTCTTAAAAAAATGTTTCTGTATGAAATGGATAATGATGTCAGGAATTCATGTGTAGCAATTTATTTAGTATGATTTTTTTGTGTCTGTTCATTTGTAACTCCCTAAAATTCTCTGTGTTCAGTCACAGGAGCTGACTTAATTCAGGTCACACTGAAAGAGAAGGAAAGAGTGGCTTTACCTACCCCAGGTGGGTGACAGTCTGTGTCAGAAAGGCTTGATGTGGGAGTCACACCATTTCTTTTTTTATGGCTTTTTCAGGAATAAATTGCTGTTTTTTTACTTCAATATTTTGCACATCTATCAACACAAGAGAGATTCTTGGTATTCATTTAAGCATTTCATTGAGCTATATCTACCATTGCTCAAGATAAATGTGTGATTCCACAGTATAAAAGACTATAAACTTTTACTAAGAAATACCATGGCAGATCAGAAAGGTCATGGAGAATGTAAGACTACAGACTATTTTAGTGCTTCATGGTCTGACATTACTGCAGAGTTTCATGTTGAGTCAGACAGAAAAATACACCAGAGGCAAGGGAAACCTCCAAATTTTGGTATTAATTGCATAGCTACCTTGCTATGTATTAATAACAATAGTCTTTTAAGTGAATTTAGAGATATTTTTGCAGAGTATTTCCCCCAGAAAAAACAAGAGATGGAAAAACAGACCCAGCCTTAAGGAACTCCATAACGATTTAATTTCTCTGCATTTCCCTGTGTTGGCAATGGATGTTTTTTCTACTCCACAATGTTACTGAACTGGGTCCAGCCTCCAACACTTAGGCATGAGCTTACTCCTGTGTTTTCAATACCCAGTTAAGCCTTCCTCAATGAAAAAAAATGCCAAAATTCCTTTTACTGTGGTAGGACAGACGTAGGTGCTTGTAGAGGCCTCCAGAGGGAGGCCCTGCCTGCATTACTTTAGGATTTACTAAACTTAGTGTGCAAGATTTCCCCTTAAAGGCTTTCCTTCCTCTCTTGGTGGCAGAACAAACTTAGGGGCAATTAATTTATGAAGCCTGGATTGTTAGCTCTCTAAAACAGAAGTGCAAGTCAAGCACCTGGCATTTTGTAAACTTAATTTATTCCAATATTTTCCTAAGGCTCAGGAGTTCCCTTTTGGATTTAACAGAAAAAGAAATCTTTGGGGAATGAGCTGGAGTTGCCACATGCCTTGGTCAAGCTTCTTTTCCAAGGCAGCTCTTAGTCACCCCTTGGAATGGGAAGACTCCTGCTTTTCTGAGTGCTAACAAACTTGTAAGAGTTGATCACTCATTTTAAAAAATCTTTCATACTTTGGGAACTTGTGGAAATTCCTATGCCCTGGGAATTCAATCAAGCATCTTTCTTTGAGCACGGAACATAACAAAGAGCAGTTAATGTTGCTTCATCAGTGACAGGAGGATGATAATGTCAAAGATGCTCGATTATCAAAGAAATGGTAATTCTTCCAGCTACTGAGTATTATAACTCTCTCTTTGTATTTCCTGTTTTGTAGATCCTTATGATGCTGTCTTGAAGTGGTCACACCCAGAGACATGGCATGATGTGGGAAAAGGCTGGGGTGGATCCAACTGCAGCATCCCAGGCCCTGGGGAAGATGTCATCATCCTGCCTAGTACGTAAGGAAGGAAAGGTGTTTAGTTCCTGTAGAAGGGCTGGGCTCTGTCTGCATTAGGAAGTATATTTGTGTTGTAACATGGACTCCTTGGCACTAGTGGGCATCCAAGTGTGTGCAGGACACCACACTTGTTCCTT
Organism: Manacus candei; assembly: GCF_025592945.1. NCBI lineage: Eukaryota > Metazoa > Chordata > Aves > Passeriformes > Pipridae > Manacus > Manacus candei. The sequence continues at coordinate 6,674,831 of NW_026138055.1, read as the reverse complement.
GTCACATGGAAATCTTGACTACAGTGCAAAAATGCAAGTTTTGGAAGAGAATAATACTTCTTTTCCATTTACATACACACAAACACACACACAGTCATTCAAGCTGAAGTATGTTCATGAACCTTGTTTGAAGAACAGAGAATTTGCAAGGCCCAGAACCATCAAGTCACAAGGAGCTCATCTCTTGACCCATCTCTCTGTGTTTTGAGCAGGGATCATATTTTACAGTTCCACAATGGTACCACCTTCCAGTTTATTTTCCTGTTATAATTCCCACTATCAGTGATAATCTCTCAAACCATTTGCCGTGGATGCCTCCAAGATGTTTTAGGTCATGTCTGTATTTCAGCTTGAGTTACATGTAAATCCCAGCTCAGCTTACAACATCACTGCAGGAAAACTGAATTCTGGTGAATATATTAGGCAATTTGCAATGAAATCTGGAGTAAAAAGCTTGTGATAAACATTTTATATAAGAGCTGACCCTGCTCTGATGAGGAAGTTGGACTAGATGAGGTCTTGAGGTCTCTTCCAGACATAATGATTATATGATCCTATGAATATTGTGTGGTTGGTATCTGACATGTTCTAGGACCTGGTACTGACTCCTCCTGGGTGGTTTGAAACCAGGCAAGTCACTCTACCTACCACAACTCCACTTCTGGAAATGGGGATAACACTGCACCATGTCTATTCCTCTTCACCTCTTTTTGGTTCATGGCCTTTGTGGAAGGTAGTGTTTGGTTTGGTATTTTTGTGTGGAACCTCATTCATGGTTAGGACTTCTCTGATCTATGTCATTAAAATAATAGATATATATATTTTCAGGTTACATTAAGAATTATGATCAACCTTCAATGAATACTTAGTTTAATCTTTGATTTTCTGGTTAATATGAAAAGAAAAACCACCAAAACCCCTATGTACTTTTTTAAAAAATGCTTTTCTTCACTTCTGGGGTGAAGTCACATTGAACTGAAGAGTAGATAATTTATATTTTCTGATTAAATCCATTTTTCCTGAAAAAAAACCAAACCACAATGTGTGTTTTTTTTCCCAGTTCTACCATCTCACTGGCTATAATACATAACTGTGATTAGGTACTAGTTCAATGATGGTATTATGTAGAGCTCCAGGGCTCAAGTCATTTGTTTATAGGATGATACCTTGTGCTGTTTGAAGCACTCCAGGATCATCCTGGCTAAGCTATCAGACAGCTCAGTTCCTACTCCATTCTTACCTCTGTTACATTTGACCTCTTACGAAGCATTAAAGAGTAGGATATTTCACATATGCTTTGCTCTCTTTTGGATCCTCTTGCCATGGTTGGATTTTGCACACATGTTTTGGCATATTTTGTTTTTCCTGCTCTCCAAGAACAAGGCCAGAGACTACACCAGAACATCTGTCTCAACTTCTTGTGTATCACATTATATCCAGTTCACCAATATCAGCCCATGATTGTCAAAAGCCCATGAACATTTCAGTCTTCAAAATCATGTGTCAGGTGCAGATATGAAGAGACACAATGGTAAATCACAACTTACACAGAAGCAGGGAATAAAAATTGAATAAATAGATAGGTTTGGCCAAGAGTTTGGAGTTCTGTTGTTTAGATCAGATCAGGAGAGAGGAAGCTGGATGCTGAGATTGTGATGGTCCTTTAGTGCAACTCACCTATGAATAAAACTCCTCTGTGTTTCCTGCAAAGTTGAGGCACAGGAGCATGTCCAGAGAAGGGCAACAGAGCTGAGAAAGGGTCCGGACCACAAGAAGTGACTGAGGGAGCTGAGAGAGGCTCAGCCTGGAGAAAAGGAGGCTCAGGGGGGACCTTCTTGCTCTCTGCAACTCCTTGACAGAAAGGTGGAGCCAGGTGGGGGGCTGTCCCTTCTCCGAAGGAGCGAGTGATAGGACAAGAAGAAACAGCCTCCAGTTGCACCAGGGGAGGTTTTGATTAGGAACAATTTCTTCACTGAAAAAGTTGTCCAGTCCTGGCACAGCTGCCCAGAGCAGTGGTGGAGTCACTGTCACTGGAGAGATTTAAAAGACGTGTAGATGTGGCTCTTGAGGACATGGGTCAGTTGCGGGTTTGGCTATTCTGGGTTAACAATTGGACTCAGTGATCTTAGAGGTCTTTTCCAACCTAAACAATTCCATGATTCTATAATCCTTTCAATAAAATACTTATTCTAGCTGCCCTGTGATGCTGACCATGGCCTTTGTCACGTACCACAAGGCCCTTCATGACTAAGCCGTGCCTGGAGCGTTGCTCATTTCTGCCCCCAGCCCAGTCCAGCCCAACTGATCTAGTTCTGGGACTGGAGACAACACTGCTGCATCAGCACGGTGGTGCACCAGAACTAATTAGCTCTCCTGAGAGGCAAAGCTCATTAGCTCTGGCCTGGCACTGTGCAGCATGACCCTACAGCTTTTGGGGTCAAAAGTAATGTCCCACGAATTTAGAGCAGTGTTGGTTTGGTCAGTTTAACTGGGGCATGTCTGTGCTGCTGGGTGAGGTACAGGGATTCTCCCTAACATATTGGTGGCTACTAGTTAAGAGGCAGCAGGGTAAAGATTGGGCTATTAAATACAATCTGCATTTTACCATGGGCAGGAATGGAATTGAGGGGCCAGGACAATAATATCTGCCCAAAACCAGAACGCCTGAGCAGCAGGATGAGACCCTTGGAGTTTCCAGTTCTAAATCACCTCCTCAGTGCAGGGTGCTCCAGAGTGTACAATAAAACTGTCCCTGCTCTTCAGAGGGGCTTTACTGGTCAAAAAAACCCCACAACAAAATGCATAATGGATTAAAAAGAAAGAGGTAAGTGGTAACTGAAAATGCACTGCCTGCTAGGACAAGAGGAGAGCCACACTGTAAATCTTCTTCCTTTCAGCAATAAGCATGAAGGTGTGTTGGTGGAGTTTGGGTTGGATATTAAGAAGAGGATCTTCACCCAGAGGGTGGCTGGGCACTGAACAGGCTCCCCAGGGCAGTGGGCACAGCACCAAGGCTACCAGGAGTATTTGGACAATGCTCTCAGGGACGAGGTGGGATTGTTGGGGTGTCCTGTGCAGGGCCAGGAGCTGGACTGGATGATCCTTGTGGGTCATGAACACAAACACAAGCTATCTATCATACCATCTACATTGAGAGGATACTGTTCTGTTGTGTGCCTGCCTATTCTGATCATCTTCCCTCTATTTTATTGCTGCTTTCCCTCCTCAATCTTGCTGGCTTGGATATGTTGAGGCACTTACTGTCATTGGAGTCAACAGAGTGCAGGCCCTTAAATTAGAGTCGTGGTCCTCACTGGTGGGATAAGGGCCCTGGATTTGTTCTCAAATAAAGGTATTTAAAATGCAGTCAGGCAAGATGAATTTTTTGTCTATTTCTCACACTTTGCTTTGCCACCACAAGTGTTTGAGCTTCCAGTTTAAAGAAAGTCAACCTCGTGTTTGGACCCAAGATTTCAAATGAAATCAACAATTTTTAAATTTATGTTTAATTGTAGCATTTTATGGATGTGCCCATTTCCACTGGTTTGTGCATGACCTTCTAAAATGAGACTGACTCTAAATGGCTACAAAAAAGTGAGAGTTTGCTCTTGTGAGAATAAACACCCTACAAACCACCCAAACTTTTTGCTGCCCTGCACACCCAAATAAGTTTTTGTGATTCACTCCTGGAAAGATGCAGCTGAGTTTTACCCCTTGCTGTCTTCTGGTTACTTAAAATTCTCTTCTGGTAGCCACCTATAATGATTTTCAGGTTGAAAGCCTACTTTTAGTATACTGTGCATTACTGGGTTAGTCCTTTCAGCCCCCAAAGAACAGTTTTAGAGTTATAAAAGCAAATAATAGATGTTCAGCACTTGTTTTTAGCATGAGGAAGTGCAGGGGAAGATTTTGGTCTGACATTGTTAAAATCTCTGAATGAACGTGGATTCCTAGAGTTCACTGAAGAACTGGGCCACTGTCTAAATTTAGCTAATGAAAGCTTTAATTTGCTTATTTAACAAAATAAGCAAAATCACATCTTTAGGGCTGCCTCATGGGCTCAGCATATTCTATGATTCTATAAGTTTGAAAAGGTTAAAAATACCTCTATTAGCAAAATATACATATTAGAAACCAGGTTTTTGTGCCGTCGTTTGGTGTATGCTTGACACGTAGAGGATGTGATTTGGAGAGTTTGTAAACTGGGATTATGTACCAAGCTATTCTTTTTTTTTTTTCTTTTGGCTTGTTTTGAAAGCATTGGCGAGACTTCAGGATTTGATAGACTCTTAGTACAAAGATGAATTTCACTTGCAGCGGGGTGGGGCCCTCACGTTAGAGTGGTTTTTAGTGTTGGTGTGTTACAAGTCCACTCAGTGTCTGGCTCCCCAGCAGATACAAGTCTCTTCCAGCCTGATCTGGAAATCCTCAGCTCAGGCTGCCACAACTCGTGACTTAATCTCTGGAGGTTCATCCTCCAGAGCTGCAGCCATCCCACAAGGACTTCTCACATGCATCAGGCTTCAGCAGTCACACCATCTCGCAAAACAAGCTGCAGGAGTTTAGTCATGCCCTTCCAGCAGCCAACAGTGGCATTAGCTTCCCAAAGCTCTCGGATTTTCAGGGCTTTGGTTTATGGTTTTCAGTGTGACACACTCCTGATGCAGCGTGCTCTGGGTGGAAGGAGAATGTGTTATAATTCCAAGCAAAGGAATGCTGTTTTGAAGGCTATTGACATGATATCATGTAGCCTCCGGCAATTTCTATCTCCTTTTTTTTTTATTCTTTTTTTTTTTTCTTTTTTTTTTTTTTTCCAGTGGTGGAATTCACTCTGTTCTTCATTTTCTGATTTTGATTTTCTTTGAAGTTTTCTGTTTGAAGAGATGAATGCTGGAGTACTGTATCTCATATAATAGCTCTCTGTTGTGCCTGATTTCCATTCAATGGCATGCTATGGTGTTTTATACAGCAATGCTGTTGATCAAAGGCATTTTGTGTCATTGCTGGAGTCATTAGTGACTTCTCAGCATTGTATGTCTGCACATTAAAACTCTGCCATACCTGTGAGCTTTTTGTCTGAAGAAAATATATGTACAATGAAATGTAGCCCTGTTTTCAGGCTCAAACTATGGTTTGCTGAAAGTGGTCGCTTGCCACTATAGAAATATCTTCATGGGGGAAAAGCAACTCTGGTTTGTCTTTCTCTAAAAGTAAATCCCTAGGGCTCAGTGACCTAAAGTTTATTATTTTAACTGCTTAGTCATGACCTCCCCCATGAGATAAATGAGCGCATTCTATAAGGACCATGTAAGGAAGTTGTGTTTGAATTTGTTTGCTTTTCTCCTCAAGTGCAGAAGGACTTTTTTCCCCCCCCAAAGGAGTGTTCTGTTGTTTCTGCAGAGCAACATTTCGCCATCTGAGGACTTCACACCCCAAGCATCACACCCCAGAGTGTTGTTCTTTTAAACTGAGGAAACTATAGGCTTGCAGAGATATCTCCGAATGGGGAAATTTCTCACTCCTGTGTTTCAAGGCTCACACATGATTACAGAGCAGTTACAGAGCAGTCAGCATTTCCTTTATAAAACCTTTTTTAGAAAGATGTGCAACTCAGCAAAAATATCTGTTCTAGACTGAAATGTGACATATAAATGGCATGCCTGGGAGCGCTGCTTCTTTTCCTTGTAAAAATGTTTCAGCCCGTGTTTGATGAATATACTTATGGCCTTTGTCAACTGCAGCTTTTTGCCACATTCTTGAGCTGTGATTTCACAAACTAGATTCTCCCCTTCTGTCTGAGAGATACCATTCTAACAACATCTCCCCCCCCATTCTCCTCTCTGTTTCATATCCTCACATACTGTGCCTTCCCTTCACAGCTCTGCAGGGCATGGGACTCTACCTGTCCTGTAAAAAGATTATAGGCAGGAGTTCCTTCATGCCTGTAAAAACATATTAAGTACAAATAGTATAAGATTTAGGGGGAAAAAAGAAAAAAAAAAAAACACTTGCTCCCTAGAGACTTATTACATCTGAATGCTGTGAAAATTTTACATGCTTGAAAGACTTTTTTAGCCCAAGGATGCAGGGAATCTTTTTTGGGATGAGGGGTTCAGAGTAACCATGGGTAGCTGCACTGCTTGGTATAGTCCTTGAGAACAGAGGTCCTGGGCTTTCAGGGTGTCCCTTGCTGATGTCCAGAGAGAAAGAATAAAAAAAGGGGGGCAAAAGGAAGAGCTGGGATGATTGGGTTACAGGGATCAAGTAGGAACATGTATGTAGGAGACAAACAAATCTGTAAGCAGAGCCAGGACCCCAGACCTGAAAACAGAACCTGAAACAGAAATTTCCTTTCCCTGGAAGCTCTTTCAGGGTTGCAAAACTATGAAGCCAAAAAACTAAGAAATGCTATTATTGAAGGCAGCCTACTTATATTTTCTTTCAGTCCACTTGTTAGTGTACTTCATGGGTTTTCATAGAGTCATATTGATTATGTTTACTGCCAACAGGGCTCAGGAATGTTTTTAAATCTTTGTGCTAAATAGTTTGAGTCAGCCCCTAATTACTTATTTTGGGGAAAGGACTTTCCCTGTGCTACCCATTGTGTGGTCATTTGTGTCTTCATGCAAAGCAGTTGTTTATGGCTGCAGGCATAAGAGAAACTGTGAAGTAGCTGATCCACTTCCCAAAGCACTTTGGTTTTTCTTATGTTCCACACCAAAATGGTTTTCAAATGGCCCTTTCTTACCAATCTGTCAAAATCCATTGGAAAATTTGTGTGTTCCTGAATTTCTTCCATTTTGTGTATCTGTGTCTCATAATTAATGCATGTGAGATCAATGAAAATCACAGAAAATCTCTGGGTAGGGTAGGATCAGCTGTCATCATGTTGAAGATTTTCATTTTCTGCAAGCTATTTCTGTGAAAGTCTGGATTAGATCATGTCATTGAACCCCTTGCTAAGGAAATACCTTGTTTTTCATTCTTCCAGGAACAGCCACTGACTCAGAGATGCACCATACCTGGAAACTGTTACTGTTGTCAGTAACAAAGGGGGATGGAAACCACAATTTCAAGGCCTGAGCTGTTTTCCAGAGCAACCAAGAAGCTCTTAGTGACATCAAAGACCATTAGATAGGCCCTGAGGGTGGAATTCACCTCTGTGCAATGGGGTGCCTCTAAAAATACACCATTTACATCCTTCCTCATGTCCTACTTGGAAAGCCTAAGTGGCATTTAAAAGGTTCCCAGGTGCAGATTTGTAGCTTTAGGAAGCAGCAATGATGCTGTCATTGGGCTCAACCCACAACAGCCCCCACTCTGTTCTGCAATATAAAAATATCCTCCTTGCTTTCTCCTTAAGGATCTGAGGGAATGGTACTTCCCCTGATCACTGTTAACTGATTTATTAGAGGAGAATGAGCGATCCTAGGAACACAGAGTGGAAGAACTCATGGTGGACCCGGTGACTGGTTGAACTTGGTGATCTTAGAGGTCTTTTCCAACCTTAATGATTCCATGAACTCTGGCTTCTCATAGACTGTGTTGGTGTAAGCATCCTCCTGAATGGTGAGGAAGAGGTGGGATTTTATACACTAAACCTGAGAGAGCAAAGCCAGGCTGCAGAGAGGGAAAAGCAGTGACAGGGTGTCACTGGAGGGAGGTTATGGTGTGTGGCTACAGCTTGTCAACCTGTTGACAAGGTGGGGACTTTCAGACTCTTTGCACCATGAAGCATGTATTTGATACTGCTGGATTTTTTCACTTCTGTCAATCCCAGAATCCCAGGATGGTTTGGCTTGGAAGGGACCTTAAAGATCATCGAGTCCCAACCCTCCTGTCACGGGCTGGGACACCTTCCACTTGACCAAATTGCTCAAAGTCCCATCTAACCTGGCCATGAACACTTCCAGGCATGGGGCATTTTGTTCTTGGCTTTTTCAAGAGAACTCTCATATTTTTTTCAATACCATGCTGTTTAGACACAGCTTAACTTAGTCCTGGTTCATTGCATTGGGTACTCAAGTCTTAGTTTCATAAACAAAGACAGATTTGCCCAGTGAGACTAATATGTCTCTAACTTGCTGCCCTCTACGTTAATTTTTAAAGGTTCAAGAATCATATGATGAGACTTAAGCATGCAACAATATCATTGTAAATATGATTATTTATTCATTGGTGAGATTACAGTCACCCTATGGAACCTCAGCTGTAGATGAAGCTCTGGTTGTGGATGCTACAAACCCATAAGCCTTACTCTGGCAGTTCTAACCAGCCTGTCCAGAGGAGGCTAATAAGTTGATTAGAGGGATGGAGCACCTCTGCTATGAGGAAAGGCTGAGAGAATTGGGATTGTTCAGCCTGGAGAAGAGAAGGCTTTGGGGTTACCCAATTGCAGCCTTTGAGAACCTAAAGGCAGCCAACAAGAAAGATGGAGAAAGGCTGTTTACAAGGGTCTGGAATGACAGGACAAGTGGGAATGGCTTCAAACTGAAAGAAGCCATTTAGATTGAATATTAGGAAGAAATATTTTTACTGTGAGATACTGGCACAGGTTGTCCAGAGAAGTTGTGGCTGCCTCCTACCTAGGAATATTCTGAAGCCAGACTGTATAGAGCTCTGAGAAGCCTGGTCTAGTGGAAGGTGTTCCTGTCCATGGCAGGAAACTTGGAATAACATGATTTTTAAGGTCCCTTCCAACCCAGGCCATTATATGATTCTATGAAAACCAACTTAAATAAAACAAAACTGAAGCCAAGCTGACATTTTTCACCACCATGCTACACTTTTTGGCAAGTACTGTTGGTAGGCTGCCATTGACCTTAACAGCCCTCTGCTTTGTTCCTCAGACCGGACCATCCTGGTGGATACAGCTCTTCCCCCTCTGAGAGGACTCTACATCCTGGGGACCCTCGAGTTCCCCAGCAACTCCAGCAATGTCCTGAGTGTTGCCTGTGTCGTCGTGCTCGGGGGTGCTCTGAGAGTGGGTAAGTGAAGAACAGCTGTTTTTCTGGATGCCTGGGGTTTATTTCTGCTATTGATAGGGGAAAAAAGTGTGAAGAAAGACTGTAGAGTGTTGCTGTGAGCATGCTGTCCAGCCTGATGCCCTGTAGATATCTGGATATCTGCAATGCAGACACCCAAAATCCACATTAAGCACGATGATTATCCACTGGAGCTAATTACCTATTAATAGCAACACATTACAAATACTGCAGTCTTCACCTCACTCCTGTTTTCACTGTGGCAGAGATTTTATCTGATACATGTAAAAGTCCTCCCTACTACCTGGGGGTTGGTTTTTGAGACAGTAATTCCTCAGGGCAGGACCTACCCTGGTGTTCAGGCAGTGCCTGGTGTCTGTGGGCATTAATAGAGCACTTTTTGTGACACAGAAATATTTAAAATCAACATAAAAAGAGTCATGGAGAATCCCCAGAATGCTTGGAAATCACACACTCTGGTATGAAACAGCTGGATTCAGCACATTTGTGTCTCTCATCCCTCTGTGCAGATGAGCACCAGGATCCCAAAAATACCACCCTGTCCCTACTTCTTGTGGTTTTCAGAGTCCCCAGAGTCACTAGAGCTGTTCCACATTATTTGCAATGGACAGGATCAGTGTTTTTCCATTCAGAAGTAGTTACTCACATAATTGCCTTTAAATATTAAGGTTCCTAAAGGCAGGCATTATATTTACTTGCAGGAATCCTTAGGATGCTGGGATCACATTGTTGATCATTGCTTGACCTTTCCCAAGATTGGTTTCATGAACTTTAAAAAGAGAATTTGTTTGTGTAATCACCTCCTGAGGAAGTCTGCTCCAATATTTGTTTGTTGTTAATCTCAAGGGACTTTTTAGTTAATACAGTCCTGGCCAAAAAAGTTATTTTGCTGTCTTGTGCTTTTCTTTGGAAAAAAAAGGTTGGAAAGCTTAATCTGTGAGGTTAAAATATACATGTATACTTAAAAGAGTGTCAGTCATTTCTTACTTACGCTCCTTTGCACTTTAAATATGGGTTCATATTGGTTTTAAGAAAAAGCATGTGTTCATTGCTAAAAACACTTATTAAAAAAACATTGAGGCACTTTGCTGCACAAACTCCCCTCCAGCACATCTGTGAGTAGTAATGATATTAAAAGCCAAGCAGGTATTTGCAGCTGTTGAGTCATAGTCCAGCATCTTTTGGAGAGCTATCCTTGTTTCAGCTGTTTCAGATGATGGTGGGTAGAGACTCTGCAAGGTTCCCACATCTTATACTGGTTTCTCTGCTTGCTTGTAGAGCTGGGAGTGCATGTGGTTTTTTTTTCCCTCCCCTTCTTCTTTCTCTTCCCCTGTGTTCGAGGCCTTAAGGTAACGTCTTGGAGCCCATCTGTCCAATCCTGCCTGTTCCATGCCTGAAGGAAGGGTTTTGAAGCCCATCTGTCCAACTCCACCACACCCTAAAGAAATCCTGACACAAAACAGATAATGAGACAGTTTAGTAAACAGATTTAATAGATGTGGACATCAACATTCAGCATTGCCTGAGCAGGATCTCAGGTTGGCATCACATGAGCCAAATCCCCAGGTCTTGCCTGTTGTGTAATTTCTCCATGCCCTGTTTTCAGTGTAGCAATCTTTGGCCATGTGCTATTACTTTTGATTCCATGGCCTGGAATAAAGGCTTTCTGATAGAGCCCAAGTACTTTTTTTTTCATTTAAACTGCTAGAGAAAAATGATAAGTTTAGAAATACATCTTATTTGGACTTTGGTGTCTTCCAGAGCTCTTGGAATCTTATCTGCAGGGAAAAAAATAAAGTCAGAAGGTTAAATTAAGACTATAAGTACATAGGGACTGAGTGGTGATGAGAAATATATAACAAATGAAAAAATCAGTTTAAAATTGGAATTTAGGAAACACAAGAACCTCACTAGTTTTATTGAAACAATAATTTACAGGCAAACTGGGATGAGAAAGTACAGTATTAGCTGGGAGATCACGATTCTTGCAACACTTTTGACTTTGCAGGGTCAATCATCACTTTCCTCTTTCATGTAATGATCACAATCCAGTGGGAATTATGATCAACAGAATCACTGGGAGGTGTGAGATGATTAAAGATAAAGAATTCTATCAGACCCCTTGGAAAACCCAAAGTAAAATATGTGGATCTATCCCCACAGTAATTTCTCTGAGTGTTCCTAGGCTTTCATTGTTCTTGGATCCAGGAAAATTTTCTGATTACTTCTACTCTAGTAGTCCAAGCTCTCAGATAAGGAGTTTCTCTCTTTGACTTACACCTTCAAAGTCTTTTATTTGATGGTGATATTTGCAATAAAATTTTAGTAACAGCTTTTACTTCTATTTCTCTGTGTTATCATGCTGTAAAAAAAAAAAACAAACAAAAATCCTGGCTATTTTTCCAGTTTGATTAAGGAGAGTTTGAGGTTCAGAGAGATTAAGAGATTTGCTAAATGTCATTAGCACACCTGTGTCAGAATAAGATAAGCAATTTTGAGTTCTACATCTCAGAGTTGTTTTCCATTCTCAGCTAGGATGATACCATTCATTTTAAACCATAGGCATTAAAACATAGATGATATGTGCAGAATGTGTCCTGTTCCACTGCTGAACAAAGCCCTCAGCTCTCCATAAAGCTGAAGAAAACATTGAACTTCTCTTGGCACAAATTGATCTTCTGGACCTATCCCGAACTCCACTGCACTCAGCTGCTCTTTGCTGGCAGGCTGGTTTTGCTTTTTGCAGTAGAACTTGCCAAGTAATTATCCAGATAGGATTGAATTTCTCTGTTTTAGTTTCAACTTGTCACATTCTTTTTTTCACATATCTCGTGATGGCTGCTTGTCAGTCATGTCACTCATTGGAGGCAAGAAGCCTAAGGTTATCATTAGCTCATAGCTTGATTGTCTGGAGATGAAACCCCAGACAATTCTGATGCCTCTTGTCTTGCTTGTGGTAAGAGCTCTAATACATATACTCAGCTTCTTTTCTAGGAAGAACCCCCTTATTGACTTCCCAAAGGGTAAATCACTGTATTTCATGAAATGGCCATGTGTTAGTATTGATTAATGCTCAGAATTATAACAACAATTAGGGCACCAGTGAGTTTCACCAATTTGCTGTCTTTTCCAACTTCTCTAGTTCCGTGGGACCCACCTTCTTTATCTGTGAGCTGAGTCCCATCCTGCAGTCACGTATCACCCCTGCACAGCTGTTCAGCTTGTATGAAGATGGAACAGTGCTTGTGTGTTGAAAGCAATTTTTCATCTCTGATAACAAAAAAAAAAAGTTGTTTGAAAAGCTGATTGCATCATCTGAATCCCCTTAAATTAATAGCTCAACCTCTGGGATTTTGGCTTTTACCCTTTCCAAGTCACTTGGTTTCTTTTAACTGATCATATCATCTAGGGAAGGGATTTGATTCACAAGTTTAGGACACACAAATTTAGATGTAACATGTGGACATCATCATGTGAGCTGCTGTTCCAGTAGAGATCTAACCAATACAGCCAGTGGAGCCCCTGCAGTCAGTGGGACTGTTTCAGGCAGGTATCTAGAACAAATCTCCATTGGAAACATCTGTATCAAGAAAATTAAATGTAGGTATGTGAATCTCCCGGGAAATAATGGTTCACTTGCCAAACTGTAAGGATTTTCTATCATTTTGGGCACACTCAGATGTTCCACCAGCAGAAGCCTCCAGCTTCTGCTTAAAAAGCCACTGTTCTTTCATCGATCCCTGTGGTATCCTCACAGAGAGGATTTGGAGTGCACTAGGACTCTCAGGTGCCATCCTACACATCTCACTGCTTATTCCTTGGACATTCATCTCCCACTTCTGGCTGCTACTGGTTCCTGCTCCACAATTTACTGTCTCTGAGTTTTTCTTTTTGTTGGTCAGCACTACTTGTAAGAGGCGACCAAGTGAGGTCTCCTGGTTTTCGAGATGCTTTTCCAGGCTTCTTTGCAGAATGCAGGCTGAACACCTGACAGAAGGAAGTTCCAGAAGAACCAACAGTAGGTGACTATCCAGCTGTGTACTGACCATGAGTAAAATCTCTTCACACTTCCTGGTGACAGTATGTCACAGTTTTCAAAATAGCTGGGTGCATAGTGTCCAAGAAGTTTTAGATTCAGGAAACAGAGAGCTGGTATTGGAGATGGTCACAGCAAGATACTTAGCAAAGCCTATTTACCAAGGGGAGGGAGGAGATCTTATCTCAGAGATTTCCTTGCTCTTATGTACAACAGCTGTTACAGAGTGTTATGTTGTGAAAAAAAGAGAAGGCTAAAAGGGAGGAAACATCCACTGTTCTAGGAAAGAATCGAATGGGTTTTGCTATGAAAAAACAAACAAACAAACCAAAACAACACAGCAAAAATCTCTCAGGAAGAACATCTGGAATAAAACTGAAATACAAAAACAATGGAAAATGCTTTTGAAACTCAACAGCAAACTAGATCCAGACTGCACTCCAGAATAAGTGAAAATCTGAACAGAAAAAAACACATTTCTATTTCTGTTCTCCTTCTTTTTTTCCCACATATTTTCACACAGTAAGTTTTCTCCTCTCCAGATGTTAGACCTGATTAAGGATTAGGAACCAGCCTCAACCATTGTGCAAACAGATCTGTGCTGCAATCCAGGCAGATGCACCTCACACTTCAGGAAAGTATGGAATCAGTGGTGACTTTATCAATATCACAGGTTGTTTCCTAACAGGATTATTACATATGTTTCTGGGATTTTTTGCACTGTGCAGAGCAATTGGAAGAATATGTGTTTGAGGAAGGCCTGGCACTGTCTTTAATGTCTCTTGACCTTTTCTGCAGATCTCACTAGACATTTCCACCAGCTTCTAGTAATTTCCACATTGCAATTACCTATTTTCTCGTTCTCTGCCAGCAGTGCCTTATTATCTCACCTTCTGAGCAACCAAGTTGCTCATCAAATTGTTGAGCCTTCCAGTTGTAGTAGGATATGAAGTGGGATACAGCTCTGTGCATCTCTTGTGCAGGATGGGTAACTCAACAGTTTGATGTGGTCTTATGTAGGACTCATTCACCACAGCAAAGGGGGGCAGGAAACCTGAAGTTTTCACATCCAAAGTTCAAAGATGGGCACTTAAAACCAAAATCCTTCACTGATGTGTTACAGAGATCATGATTCCCGTGTTGATGGTAACTTGGTAGTTTCAAGAAAGCTACTTGTTACCTATGATTTCATATGCCAGTTACTTTGCAAGGTTATAAAACTTATCCAGCACCAGTGACTCAATTATTCTGGATTTATTATTTTGGATTTCCCTATGAGTAAACTGACATAGCTGCTGTTTTCATATCCTCATTTTCATGAGCCAGTCTGTAGGGTTGAATTTAGACTAAGCCAAAGTGTGTATCTGAGACCTTACTCAGCTTTTCCCTTTGATTTCTTTGTTCTCCATCCATCCACAGAGAGATGGATGTTGCCTTGTTATTTTGAACGCCACAGAATCACAGAATGATTAAGTTTGGAAGGGACAATTGTGGGTCATCTGGTCCAAACTCCCTACTCAAGCAGGGTCGCTTATAGCATTCTTCACTTTCTTTCCTAATTCTTCACTTTCAACTTATTCGTTTTTTACTGTCCCACCTCTTTATTTTTCTTTTCTTCTCCTCCAATTTGTGTCAACCTCTCTGCTTACTTTCAGTATCTTCACACTATTCTGGGTGACTAATAAAATGTCATATGCCACAGGGCTTGCAAGACCAGACCTGTTTGATTCCATGTCCCCATTCCAGTCACTCAGCCTGTAATTTAGTGTGTGCCATGTTTGTGCTGTACCAGCATAGTGTGTTAATCACAAAGTTTTGTGCTACTAAGCCAAGTGCCTTGGAGAAGCCAATTAAACTATATCAAAGCTATTATCTTTATCAACTAAACCTGTAATCTCATTAGAAGGCGATAACAAGGAAGTTTCACAGGCCCTTTTTTCTACAAAAGCAGGTTGATTGGCATTAATTATATCATCCACCTTTAATGATTTATTAATGGTGCTCAGAGTTGGACATTCCATTTTTATTTATTTTTCCCCTAGAATCAGTGTCAAGTTGACAGGCCTGTAATTACCTGGGGCTCTCACTTTTATCTTTGTTTGAAATATTGGCACAATATTAGCTTTCTTCAAGGGCTCTGAGACATCAAGAGTGATCCCAAACTTACTGAAGAGTCCTCCTTCATAGTCCAATGAGTTTCTGGGTAAACTCTTCAGTAGCACTTGCATTTAAGTTACTGAAATCCATTGATTTAAAACCATGGAACTAATAATGACAATAAGCAAGTATTAAGACTATTTTTGTTCTAAGTATACTTATAATAAGTCTGATTTTTCTACTAATGGACCACTCCTGTGTTCTTTTGTGTCATTTACCATTTACAGTTTCCAGAAACTAAAACATTTCTGTGAATATTATCTTCCCTTTTTTATTTTCTTTTTTTCTCACTCTGATTGCATTTTTGGTTGATGTGCTTATTTTTTTGACAAGGGTAACATTCCTTAACATATTTGTTTTTTTGGACTAAAAATAAAAATAACTTAACTAAATGTAGATGTAATTCTTTTAAGGGAATAATAACTTCCAGTTCAGTCCTACAGAACTCCAATTTCCAATCCTTTGTATGTGATTGTTAAGTTTGGAAGTCTATTTAAAAATGGTATTAAAATTGAGCTGAGAATTGGATATATTACACGGCTGGTTTTAAGCAACTTAACTAGAATAGTAAATGTTTTGTAACCAGAAGTAAAATAATAAAACCAATAAAACCAGCAACAGCAATTTATAACTATAATTAATATTAATCCCTCACTTTAAGGGAGCATCATCATAATCAGGAAATTGTAATTGTGAATAACATGGTAAGATTGACATAAAGGTCTCCAAACATTTTTGTTGAGCCTTTTTTTGGTTTCAGCGTAGCTAATACTTTATCTCATGGGGTATGGATGACCTGAGGATTGGCAAAGGTATGCTCAGGGTGAATATTTTAAATCACAACTTGCTGTGAGGGTGAAGCAGGAAAACAATCACCCTGCATACAAAAATAGACACAAGTGTCTCCATAACTCTGCTGCTGCTCTAGGTGGGTATTTGTTTAACCTCGGGCATCAGTGGCCAAAGTGTGTATCACTTAGATCTGTTTTGTGAAAGCATATTTGGATACAGCCCAATTCCCGATTTTCTCCTCTTCACACCACAGTTTTGGGAGTTTAAACAAGAAAGTCAAAGATGGTTTGGGTGGACGATGGACATTGTAAGATAATCCCCTCCATGTCCCCAGAGAAACACGAGCTCACTGGTGGGAGATATATTAGATGGGCAGCATGCAAGTCTTGTACTCTTTACCTTTTACCCATTTAAAAGCTGCATAGAAAATTTAAATATCCTCAGATATCACTCAGACGCTGGTGGGGAACAATGAATTGTTTTATTGATTTCACTTAAATAAAAAAAAAATACTCTTAAAGCAAAGTGTTTCTTTAGGATACAAAATCAGCTCTCTTTTCCAAACTAGTAATTTTTAAATATTAAAAGAACATGACAGGCCAGCTAATTTTGTACAGATATGTATATATTTTTTAGTTCTACATCTGCTGCAGTTTTCTGTTGCATAATTGATTTAATCTCTAATTTTAAAGAAACGCTGAACTCCTTTACTGGACTCCGCATACATTTCTCCAGGGCAAAAACTGTCCTACTTTTTCCTCCTTAGTATCTGTTTAGTGCTAGGCCATTTTCTTCTGAAACTGTAAACTACCCTTGGTGAAATAAATGAAGGCAAAATTGGAATACAATTTACTGTACAGAATTATCACCATCGCACACCCCAAAACTTCCTGGGCATTTTCTTCTTCCCTGCTCTTTTCCCTCAATCCTTCCATTGGTCTGGGAAAAAACGTTTTTCCCATCCTTGCCACACAAATTACCTGAGAACTGGTGAAATTGTAAAGGAGCAAAAAGGCAAAAATAGGCTGAGAAAGGAAATGCTGATTCAGCCATTTAGATGTTTGTTGAAAATTGGATTTACACAGATTTCCCCCCTAATTCCCCCATTTTCAGCATTACAAAAACCATTGATGCCTCTGTGGTGGATTGATGCTGTTCTGTCTTTATTGCAGGTTCTTTTCAACATCCCCTAGAAAGGGATTTAAAGCTGCTGGTCCTTCTTCGGGCATCTGAAGGGATTTACTGTGATCGTCTGGAGGGTATAAATGTCCACCCAGGGAATATTGGTATGAAACATTGAGTTCCCCTTTCCACAGGAATCTTATCTTAGCCTGAATAGTCAAATCTGCCACTGTTGAGCCTGTTACTATATTGTACAGGTAAACATCTAAGAAAGGCACACATGTTTTTTAAGCTGTAATTCAATATTCTCAGATATGTCATCTACAGGAAAAATTTTTATATTTTGAATTTTTGCTCTGGTTTTGGGTTCTTTCCCCCTCAAATAAAATAAAAAAATAAAAAAGGGTTTTTCACAGATCACAAAGATTAATAATAGCTGAGTAATTTTTTATATCTTTCATTCCTCAATTTTTACTTAATTTGTTTACTTAGATAATTTTTTAAAATGATGAATACCATTGTCTGCAATTCTAATTTGAGTCGATGAGACTTCTGTGGTACAATCCCCTTTCCTGCCTATACATGTGATGGTCATTTTACTTTATTAATGATTTATTGCTAGTTCACTATGTATTTAGAGTGGAGGCTATGTGCTGTTTTTACACTTTTCATAAAATATAGAAACATACTTTAATATATATAAAGGTTTCCATATATTAAGTTATTGCTTCAGTTCTTCTCAAATCTGTCTTTCCCTTGACCTTTTAACTCCTCCTTCTGCTTTTTTCCAGGCGTTTATGGACAGGTGCAAATTTATAGTGCTTATCCTAAGATGCCTTGGACATATCTGGGAACTAACATTGCCCCTGGCAATGAAAGGTGGTATTTTGCCCAAATATGCTTTCAAATATTAAGTTTTGGCTCATGTTATTATGACTTGTGTTAATGTTCCTATGAGTTGTACTATTCTTTTGCTTTGTGATGGGCTCTGTTTAAACTATGTCTAAATAGAAAAAGAAAAACTATATTGCTTCTTGCAAGAAAATTGTGCCATGGTGGGTAGGTTGAAACTAGATGATCTTTAAGGTCCTTCCAACACAGATTAAGTTTAATTCTAAAGAAATCAAAATTCTAGAGATGAATGAAGCTGAAATTTCCTTTCTTCCTTCCTTCCTCCCTCCCTCCCTCTTCCTTTCTATTTCTTTTTTATAAGAAGATTTATTCTAAAGTGACTAATATCTTGAGGATTATTATGTTAATTTTGTTTTGAGACCTACATTAAAATCTCATCTCTGAATTAAGCAAAACTGAGATATGAACACTGATCTTCAGCATAGATCAATCCTTTACCAACTGGTTTCTGGACGAACATCTTAATTTCTCCTCTTAGAGTCAATGTTTTTTTGTATATTTAATTAATGTTAATTGGCTGAAAGAATGTAAAGCTGCCTGTATAGCCTGCAGAGCAAGGTTTCTGTCTGGGCTCAGAGCCTCCCAAGGTATAGAATAATTTTCACTTACCCTTGGAAAAATAGCTTTGAAATGCTACTTTCTCTGTCTCCTGATGCTGCCCATCCATAAACTTCCACAGCCCTTGCTGCAGACTCATCTTCATCATCACTTACCTGTGATTTCAGTGTGAAGGCTTGGCCAAAATTATCACCTAGGGTAGGTTAAGTGGAGTTGCCACAGATACTTATTTAGTGAATAGTTGAGAACTTGTCTGCAGAAGGATCTCTCCTGTACATACACTGACCACTGGGTGGGGTGGCACCTGTGAAGTTCTCCCTGAAGCTCTCACTCCTGATCCCCTGTTGCCAAAAATTGTTATTCCCTTCTGCTGTATTTCTTCCAAGTGCTTCATTTTAAACTGAGAGATGGATATTCAAAAAAAAAAAAAAAAAAAGAAAATCTATCAGTCAGGCCTTACAAAGGTTTGTTGAAAGAGTTCTCATCTGGGTAGCAGTGAAACATCAGCACTTAGGGAAGGAATTATTTGGAAAATGATTGTAGAGTTAGGCAGTGGAAGCATACAGAGCTCACCGGTAGGATTCATGTGTTGTTAGCACTCACTCAGTTGTGTGTTTAGTGTAGATTAATTGCTTAGGATTGCTGTATAGCTGATGTATTGCTGACTCTGATTCAAACCATACAATGTTAGAATCACCCTCTGGAAATTCTTCTTTTTCCCTGACTAAGATGAGAGTTCAGAGTAAGCAGATTCTTGACTGAAGTCTGCCAGTTAAACACTGAAACGGATCCAGGCTGGACTTGGGCTGCTGCCCAGAGGTTTTATATGAAATATCATGAGCTGCTAAGATACAAGTGTTTGGAGTTCATTCATACACTCCAAATAGAGCACAAAGAGTTGTTTCAATTCTTGAAGTAAAGGAAATAAAGCTATTTATCATTAAAAGCCTACTGATAGCCAGCTAAGAATTAATGTGGTTACATACAGGAAATAGGCAAGTCAGTGCTAGAATATGAAAGCTGAAAGAAAATGAAGGCTAGAGGAAGTGGCTTTTTATTGAAGAAGAGAGAGAAGCTGCTATATATATATTTCCAGCATGAATCAGCACTTGAGTTAGGGAAGGATTTATGCTTTCAAAAAGAAGAAGGAAAAAAAAAGAAAACTTTTTTACTGAAATGAGTATTTCAATAGATTTAAATCTTAGATTTCTTTTTTCTTACAAGAACCATACGTCTCTTACAAACCATATTTTCTCTTGCTTACCGCTTATTAAACTTCTTTGAAATGCAAGAGTCAGAAGAGTTACACTTGGTTCCACAAGATATAAACTATTATTGGAGTGTGTGCCTGGGACCGGATTTAAGATTCAGCTTCTAGTATGGGTTGCATGTGAACTGTCAAAAATCCCAAATACATGCCACAATTATTTTTACTTTGTGTGGTTTTGCTTCCTCTTTGCCGGTGCATTTGTCCTTGAACAATACACAGTTCTCTGTCACCTCAGCACTTTCCTGCTATTTCAGAAGATATCCAGTGCTTCCTCTAAACAACAAAGGAAACCTAAATTTTGGTGGATTTCTCCTCTGAATGCTCGCAGGCACCGAAAACTGGAATTACTCACCTGGAACCTACTCATCTTTGAAAGAAGTTGTGGAAAGAGATTCTGGAAAAACTTGGCAATATCCCCTCAGGACTTTTCTTTCTCTCTGCACTTCTGTCACTCTTGGCTGCATGTGGGGCATTCTCTGAGTTCACTAAATCCTCCGAATTCAGTCAGAATTTTCCCAAAAATTACCCAAGGAGTTTAGGTCATCATCTGTCCAGCAGTCACCCTATAATGGGACAAAATGTTTATCAAACATAGATAAACACTGATCATTATTCATTTTGTTTTCACTAAGTGATTTTATTTTCTTTATGTGAGGTTAAAAATCCCCTGAACTATAAATATAACTTAGAGTATGAAGGGAGATCTTCAGTTCAAGGTTAAAACAGATAAACGTAGGTGCCTGTGCAATGTTTAAAAAGGCACTTCAGCTCCCAATAGAGCCAGTAAAGTTTTAGGTGCTGGGGCCTAGAAGATATTCAGCTACCAAGGGCAGAATTTGGGTACCTAAACAGAGATTTTGGGCCTATGTGAGATGTCTTTGGGCTCATATGAGATGCCTTCAAGTCCCCTTCATGGCTTGTACCTGTGTCTCCAGGCATGCTCCATGAACAAGTCCTATCACATCCAGCAGCTGACGTCTTAGATATCCTGGAACGTCTCAGACAGCAAGAGTAGCTCCTTAGGGAATCAAATCCTGCTCAGTGTGCCCAATTCAGAGAGTTGATTTCCTTCTACCCACTGCTGACTGCACCAACCAACTCCAGTGGAAGCTTCAATGCCAAGTGCACACACCCACACAACCCTACACATGGTTGTTGTCTAAATCCAAAGCTGACTTTCAGCTCTGTAGACCATTGGTGGCACCAAAAATGGTCTGATGTGTCTCTGAGAGGCAACTGGAGCCCTGAAATTCTGTGCTGCAACTGTACATGTTGCTATCAATGGTGTGAAATAGATGTTTCAGGATTAATTTCCTCCCACATATCTCAGACATCTGTTTTTGCAGAAAGCCCTGAAGGGGCTTTTTCCTCCAGCATAGCCTGTGGATTTTTATTTTCTGAGATCTGCCTGGGCAAAACTTGTTCATTTTTTAGGACATCTGTGAGCATAACTCTCATAATGACATTAAATTTTTATCTTGGCGTTTCAGGATTTTTGTGGAGGATGAAGTAGATTGGGGTCATGGTGGAGATATTGTGATCACCTCCTCCTCCTATGAAGCCCACCAAGCTGAATTAGTTACACTTAAAGAAGTCCATGGTCATAGTATAAGAATTCATGAACACCTTCTGCACAGGCACATTGGTAAGGAATTTTAATTTCCATTTGAATTTTCTTCTGAAACATTGACTTTCCATTTCATATCTCACCTAGGGCAATTCTACTTGCTTAAGGTTTCTTCATTTCTTTCTCCATGTGATTTTTTTTCTTACTTTTTCTTACTGAAAACATGATGTTCAAGTTTGCACAGAATAGCTGATTCTAACATTAATTTCTGTGAATGGAATTCATTGAGTGCTGAATCATCTGGGAAAACTTTCTGGTGCTTCAAGTTGAGCTGCTTAACAGAGAGAGAAAGTAAATGATATTGTAAAGGAAAAACAAATGGAGGGGTTTAGGCCTTTTGCACAGTGGTATGTCAAAAACTGAAAAATCTTTTTAAAATAAACCCATTTTTCAAATTTCAAAATAATTAGATTCATGGAGTTTCAAGTGCAAAAATTTATCAATTCCATGGCATGAAACCAATGTACTTTTAATCTAATATGTAAATAAACATAAAATCTGTATGTAGCTCTATTTCCCATGTAGACTGCATGGGGTCTATATTTACTTGGAAAAATGGATGCAGTGTTGATAATGTATTTACTTTTATTTCAGCTAATAAAGTAAATTTATTACCATCTATTTAACAAAAGGAAAAGCATTTTATTAAGAGGTCAAATTCCAGAGCTCCAAGACGGGAATTTTTCCTGTGCATAGCAGTATTTTTTCACATTGATTTTATTCAAGCTTGTAGGATCAGAAATTAGGATGATGGATAAAAAGGTTCAGAAATACCATGTTTAAAATGCCTGGTGTTTAAATGGCTGTGCCAGTAATCAAAGCTTCACTTGGAACTGAACCCTGTTCTGCAATTATCCACAGTTTTAGTCAATAGTAGCCTCCATGGCACAGTTTCTTATGACAATTGCATTTTTCAAACAAAAAATGCAGTTCAAAGGATAGCAATTCTAGACTCTATTTCCATTAGTTTATACATGGCCTTTCCTTTTTTTTTTTTTTTCCATGAAGGACAAAACCTGCTAGTCAGTCCTGTGGACAGAGAATTGTTCTTAATCTATTTTCTTAGCTAATGGAGATGTCATAAATGTATCATGAGGTGAAATTATTGCATACACATTGAGCAATTGCTAGATATAGCTAAAAAAAATAGAACTGAGGGGAGAATGATGAGCAAGGTAAATACTGGGATTCACCTGGGCAAATGGAGATACCCACAATAAATATTCACACATGAGTTAGTCACTCTCAGCTCTCTTGATAATTAAGCAGAAAAATACATAAAATACATCCTTCTCACTTGTATATCATCTACCCCTAAAGCAGGTGTATAAAATACACAACAAATTCCACTTGAGAATTGCCTATTGCTCTCCATTATGCATAAAACCAGGTTGGATAACTAAATCATATCCGCAGAGGTCTAGAGTCACCTGAGATTAATCCAAGCCAGACAGCTGCATAAACTTGTGCAAAAGTCTCATTTAGAAAGGCATTGAAAAAAGTCTTTGGAAAGACTTTTAGAAAACACACACGAGCAAGTAGTTTTTTAGCATTGGCATTATTCTGATCCTAAGGAGAATTCACAAAGATCAACTCTGCAGTGGGCTAAAGAGTAACTCCAGCACACAGAGATTTGAAAAAAATGAAGTGTGAGCCTGTTCATTGGTTTGGCACCTGCACACCGCAGGGAAAAGGTTTAGCACCTTCTTTTTCTAAAAATGATATATCTGGGTAAAATATAAGCTCACGGTGGATATTTGATGGGCAGGTGGCCTTTCTGGGTTTGTGTTGCTGCACGTAGATTGTGCTGGAGGAAAAACACACCTGAATGTCAGTGCAGATTCTGCAGAGGAGCTGTGCACGAGCTGTCAGGCTTTATGTCCCTCAAAGCTCTGGTTTATAGGTATGATAGACACTTATCACATTTTCTCTCCCGACAATCCCCAGGGCGTTCCCATGACACGGAAGACGGGAGACGCATCCCTTTGGCTGCGGAGGTTGGACTCCTAACACGGAATATACAGATCAAGTCGGATGTGCCTTGTACTGGGAGGATGATGGTGGGACATTTCACAGGCTCCAGTGGGACAGAGTTTGAAGGTAGTGGAGATTCACTTGTCCTGAGCAACCAGAGTGTCCAATTCTGCCCAAGAAAGTGCAGTGCAACAACATGTGCTCTGGAATTCTAAGCAAACAGTGACTGTCACAAAGTATGAAACTAATACTAAATAATATGATATACTAGATATCATAATATATAAAATATAATATTATATACAATACTCTCTATATTATTATATATTACATACATAATAATATAAACTAACTAATGCTAAATATAAACTAGTACTACTAATAACTCATAAATATAGAAGATATTTTAGGAGGGGTTGCTCTGTGTTTTGTTGGGTTTTACTATGACTTTGTATGTATTTATGAACAATTACCAATTAATACAACACACTGACAAAGTATCTGTTATTAGAAGTCTGAGTGCTGTTAAAATGCTTCCCCTTCTTACCAGTTCTTAGGTAGTCTTAAGCTTTTATTTCATTATGTTTAATCTCACTGCAGGTGTCCTTCAACTTTTAAATATTGAATTTTTGAACTTTGGGCCTCCTCAGCTTTCTGCCATTGAATTCAGGAATACATCCCAAGAGTCGTCGGTGGCGTCATCCAGCATTAATGGCAGCTGTGGAACTGGCATTAAAGCAGTCATGAGCAATGGGATCTTGTTGCAGGATAACATGGTGTTCAATACAGTCGGACCTGGCATTGATTTGGAAGGGAAAAATCACTCTCTCATCAGGAACCTTGTTATTCTGAGCAGGCAGCCAGCGGGTTTCTTGCACTGGGTTGCTGGAATCAAGGTGAACCTTGCCATTGGTGCCTCCCTCCGCGGCAATGCTGTGGCAGGTTCTGAAAGAATTGGCTTCCACATCAGGGGCCAAGAGTGTTCACTAGATGGAGAATATTGTAGTGAAAATGTGGCACATTCAAATCTCCACGGTGTTCATCTGTACCAGGAAGATGGATTTCAGACCTGCACTAGAATCACAGGTTTTCTATCCTATAAGAATTATGACTACGGTGTCATGTTTCACCTTGGAAGCAGCGTCATCATGGAAAACATGGTGCTGGTGGACAACACCGTGGGTCTCATGCCAGTGGTGCACTGTCTCTCTGCCAGGCAATGCCACACGGGGAGAAGATTCATAGAACTTAGAAAGTCGGTGTTTGTTGGCACGAGCTCAACTTTTGACTGCCTCAGGGACAGGATCCAACCTCAGTCAGCTGATCCAACAGCCAAGGATCGACCCCCACGCTCCCCGCTGAGAGGCCGTGTGGGGATATTGTGGCCTACATTTACCACTGTTCCCAGCCGAAGGCCAGAGAACCCTTGGCACAAAACTGGGCATTGTCCAAAAGTTCTGGGACTCATGAAGCTGAAAGGTTGGTGTTACATGTCCGCTGGCCAGACTACTCTGTCACTGTTTTTCCTTCCATTTTTCCCGTTGAAATTGCAGCCTTACACTCCCACAAATGGGCATGGTGGAGAAACTGGAGCCTCAGTGGAATTGACAACAGATTTTTACAATTTGATACAGTTTAACAGAAAATATCATTGGGTATTTTTCACTTTCTGAATCTACTGCAGTATAATTGTTGCCCAAAAAGCTGTGGCTGCCCCATCCCTGGAAGTGTTCAAGACCAGGTTGGATGGGGCTTGGAGCAATCTGGGATAGTGGAAGGTGTCCCTGCACATGGCAGGGTGTTGAATCGAGATAAGCTTTAAGGTCTCTTCCAACCCAAACCATTCTGTGATTCTATGATTCTATGATAATTATGTCCTGTGCTGATGTATATATTTTACCTTAAACATACCTGCCTTCTGTGCTGCTTTTCCAATTGATTCATCTCTGATCTACAGTTACCTCTATCTAAATAAAGACATCAAGTCTAGGAAGTGAATATCACACTTTGTATAGAATTTTCATAGAACATAATAACTACAGCTGCACAGACACAGTTGTGACCTTTATTGATATAAGGGATTGCACAAGAGGGTTGAAAGTCAGTTATGTATCCTGTATCTTCTTTTCAAGTGAATTTTTCAGTCCCCAGAGTAATATTTACATATAGCAGAAGCTACTTAGTTGGTTGCAGTGGTGGGATCTAAATACATCACTGTTTTTCATACCTTTATTCCTCACTGCTACTTATTTTTGCAAGAAAATTCATTATCATCTTTTTACTGAAGAATAAGAGAGATAGAGACAGATGTCCTCAGAGTCCCACAGAAAACTGATGGCCAAATATGGATTTTGTAGCTGCACGAAAGTTCAGTGCCAGAGCCAAGCAGGTTTCATCAGACCCAGCTCATCTTATATTAAACTCTGGCAAGTGGAAAAACCATGCAAGGCAGGTTGTCATTAAACTGGTTCTTACTAATTCAAATGAAAATTTAGTAATTGTTCTTGATTATTTTTTTCTTTGTCAGTTACTATTTTCTTTGATTTCATTTCCTATGGGTATGTTTTGGTTTGTGTCAAGATATAACTTGACTATGGAACATTCTAAAGACACATGAAGATCTACGAACAATTCTATTAGCCTGATTTAAAAATAACTTGTATAGATATGTATGGGAGCAATCTAACATAGATAACATCATAGAAAAAAACCCTTTCTTATCTCTAGTTCTGGCACCCTTTCAACCAGTTTTTCTTGCTTGATCCTCTCTTAATCCCTGGCAGAAGTCACCTTTACTGGTTTTACAAAGAGCTGCTACAGTGAAGACAGGGATGTTTGCATCATGTCCAATGCTGATCATTTAGGCATCATGCCTCTCATCACAGCTCAGACATCAAGGATGTTACATGTCAGTGAGAAGGACAAGTTCTACTTTCATCCAACAAGGTAATAGGCTTCATTCT
Source organism: Manacus candei (assembly GCF_025592945.1). Classification (NCBI taxonomy): domain Eukaryota; kingdom Metazoa; phylum Chordata; class Aves; order Passeriformes; family Pipridae; genus Manacus; species Manacus candei. The sequence continues at coordinate 6,648,415 of NW_026138055.1, read as the reverse complement.
AAACTACATTTTTCAATAGTTTGAGCATAAAAAAACCACATACAATTTTGGAACTCCGCTCATCTCTGCTGTTGTACTGCTCCTTTTTGAGAAAAATGAATGAGCTCAGACATCAGACAAACATGCAGAGAAAAACTCAAATCCAGAAAAAAGAGAAATGGAAAAAACAACCCAAAAAAACAACCCAAACTTAGTTTAAGGCAATCTTTTAAAATGTGAGGTTCATATTCCATCAAGGTGCATCTCCAGACCAATCCTCTTGGATTTCCCCTTTTCCTGACATTTGTATAGCAAAACAAGCCTCACATATCCCATTTCTTAAACCTCCATCCTGAGCATCTCTGACTTCTTGGCCTCAGGCTGCAGAAAATGTCAGGACCCCCAGCAAAAAAACCCTGAGACAGGGAATGTCCTTTTGGTCTGGGAAGCAGAGCTTGATTTGTGCCTGCAGATCACATCAGAAATGTTGATCAGCACTAGGCAGGCTGTGAGATGTCAAACGATTGCCAGAACTGCTCTTGCCCAGGGAGAATATTGTCTGTGTGTGGAGGAGTCTGGAGGAGAGAGGGGATAGCTTCCTCTGTAATCTTAAGTCACTGCTGGTTGCAGTGGTTTAAACATACCCCATCCAGTGGAAACCACATGCCTATTTATTTATTACAATCACCCAACACAATACAGAGGCTATGTCAGGAAAGCCTTGAAGTAGCAAAAAATTTCCAGTGTGGACTCCACTTGCCAGTCAAAAATAATTGGAGGTGTCCCACACTGCTATGTTTAGAGCCCCTCCAGCCTTCTGCCAGAATTTTTTACTTTATTCTATATTTTTGCTTTTTGCTCTGGGCATTAGTTTGCGTGTAGATTTCTGAGCCCTGTCCAGCTTGTCAGCTCCCATTATGTTCCACTCTTGTATCCATCCCACAATATTATGCTATTAGTGAGTTGCTGAATCCAGTGTGAGAGCTGGTGTTTTTTCAAATGTGATGAATGCACATGAATTACTGAATGCCTCTTTAGTAGTCTGCTGAACCTCTGAGGGTGATTACACCTCTCAGTGCTCCTCATGCAATATTTGCATGTATTTATTTATCCCACCTTTGCAATTGCTGAGCTTGTTCCAGGCTGTGGCTGCAATTGTTCTGCTTCAGCATCCTGAAGGGATACCTTGATGGATATGTACTGTCAAAGAGAAGGTGAGCACTGCCTTGGAGCAGGAGAGGAAATAGAAACATTGGGGAATACAGCAAATCCATTACATATTTGTCTTGTCTCACTGGTAGGCCTAACCAGCAGAAATGCTGGAGCTGCTGAGAGATGGTCAAGAACTGAACAGCTGTCAGGATCAGAGGAGCTGTGTTTGTTCTCCACCTCTTTTGAGCTGGGCTGACTGGGGGAGTTGGCCTTTTTTGTTCCTCTGCCGTTACTGAAAATCTCTGCCTATATCTCTTTGCTGCATTCAAGGTATCAGTAACTGGGTTTTCCCAACCCAAGACCAAGAAATTCTAAATTTTCTTCAAGTTTTAATGTGAATCCCTGCAGCAAGCTGAAAATGTTTCCATGGACTTTGCTAATTTACAAGGCATTGTATCTTATTGAATTCTGTCATGGGAATGAGATGTCCAGTTAACTAGTTCCTCTAAGCTGTGTTAAACCTTTAGACAAAATGCAGTTAAAGGCACTTTAGATTCTCAATATGTGATTCAGCTCACTACACTTTAGTGATCCAAAAATTAGGCGTGTAATGTAAACAAGACACTAATCTCCTTCTTGAGTCAATATAGACCCTTATTTAGGACATGATTCATTTCAGCTGTCCTATATATGTCAGGTGAGGTGAGTTACCCTCAACAAACCTCTCCTGTTGCAGGTATATCCCTGTGTGGAAACCAGTCTTTAAGGACCTACATAGAAATTTATAGGCTTTTCTGGCTGTTTCAAGCCATTAAAAATAACATTACCTTTCTTACCTATCAGTGTACAAACCTCTGAAGGCACCGTGTTCCCTGAAAAGAAATGCAAAGGCTCAAGGAAGGCCCTGTTCAAGGATTTGGATGGAAGTGTCCTGGACCTAGAACCCCCTGTTTCTGTGTTCCCAAAGTCAGAATTTGAATGGACACAGTTCTACTCACAAGCTGGTAAGTGCCTGTGCTGACTGGAGTGTTTGCAAAGTCAGGCAGACGTTTGACCCGTGAGATGTCACTTACCCCAGGCTTTCACTGAGATCTACAGCTGAGGTTGAGATGGTGCTGGTCCCAGCTTGTGTGGTCCGTCTCCAGGATGGGTGTGGTGAATTACACAGTGGAAGTCTCAGCGTGCAGCTCCGTGTCCACCAGCGCCTTCTTGCAGAATCATGTCACTGGGAATCCTCAGCCCTTTAGGGTTTAATTTGCTAGATTGATGTTAGACAGAATTTTTCCCTGTGAGGGTGGTGAAGCCTTGGCACAGGTTGCCCAAAAAGCTGTGGCTGCCCCATCCCTGGAAGTGTTCAAGACTAGGCTGGAATCTGTTTCAGTGGAAGGTGTCCCTGCACATGACAGGGGGTTTGGAATGAGATGGTCTTTAAGGTCCCTTCCAACCCAAACAATTCCATGATTCGATAATTCTACCTGGCCCTGGCAAAGTCCTCTGAGAGCACTGAGGGACATATGCCATGGAAATGCTATGTTACTGCAAAATAATACCAATAGCTGGCCCAGCCAGGGTTTCCATCCATATCCCACTGAGGAGATAATCAAGTTGAAAACCCAATCCACAAGTTTAAAGACCCCTCTCTCTGGTTTAAAAAGGCCCATTCTGCTCAGTAACCACTTTCTGAAGGTTCACACAGCAAGACTCCATTCTCATCCCGATTAAAACTCTGCTCTCTGATTCCAAATAAACTCTTTAATTACAATTAAAGTTTCCTGTACCTGCTGCTCCTGGCAGCCATTTTGCTGAAGAGGAGCATCGTTTGTGACTCCAGCAGTATGGGAGGCTGATGGAAGGGACTCTAATTAATCCTGTTTCCCTTCCCACTCTAAAACTGATTAAACATAAGAAGAACTTTAATCTTTAAATAAAATGTCTGATGTGTAAGGTTTTTCCTCCAAGGATCCCTCTCTGGCTGGCTGCTTACAGGGTTGATTTATGTGTTGTCTAGATGCAAACACTGATTTTTACTGTACCTTTTCCACCCTAATTATGAATTACATGCAAGCACTAATGCCCTAGCACTATTACCACTTAGCACCTGCATATTAATGCATACATTTGCATACAGAACCTGGATTTTATTCAGACTCCCACAATTTTTAGCACATCCTGGCACACAATCTCAGGCGTGCGAGGAATCCCCACCATTTAAAGTGCACTGACAATGCAACCTGCACTCCACAGGGTTTATCTCCTCATGTAATGGAGGCAACAGCATATGGTAAATGCCTCCTGCCTCTGAGGCTATAACAAAATTGCTGTGTTTTCTACTTGCTGCCCAAATCTAAATGGGGATATTTTTTTCCCCCCTCCCTTCACAGTCGTGTGTTAAATTCCTCTGTGTTTCTCATTCTGACCTGAGGTTCCTTTTGTCTCGAGGTTGACATTTGGAAAGGCACAGCTTTTCCAAAGAAAGGTGAATTCATGGTCGTCTTCTTCCCTTCTCTACCCCCTCCTCCTCCTTCTTGAAAGTTGCAGCACTGAGAAAAGCAGGCTCCCACACTAGACAAATTGGAGAAAAAGCTCAACTTTTCTGCTTCCACTGGTCTTCTGCCAGCAGGACCAGGGAAATGATCATCCTCCTGAGCTCAACACTGGTGAGACCACCCCTCAAGTCCTGTGTTCAGTTTTGGGCCCCTCACTACAAGACATTGAGATTCTGGAGTGTGTCCAGAGAAGGGCGACGAGCTGGGGAAGGTTCTGGAACACAAGTCCTATGAGGAGCAGGTGAGGGAGCTGGGGTTCTTCAGTCTGGAGAAAGGGAGGCTCAGGGGAAATCTTCTCACTCTCTACAACTCCCGACAGGAGGTTGTAATGAGGTGGGGGCCAGCCTCTTCTCCCAGGAAACTAGTGGTAAGTCAAGGGGAAATGGCCTTGAATTTGACCAGTGGAAGTTCAGGTTGGATATTAGGAACAATTTCTTCCCAGAAAGGGTGTTCAGGCGTTGGAACAGGTTGTCTAGGACAGTTGTGAAATCACCATCCCTGGAGCCATCCAAAAAACTCAAGTAGATGTGGCACTTAGTGGTACGGTTTAATGAGCATGATGGTGTTCGTTCAAAGGCTGGGTTTGATAATCTTGGAGGTCTTTTCCAACCTTAATGATTCTATGATTCTGTGGGGCCAGATTCCCCCTTGGTGTGACAGTGCTAAAAGGCCAGATGGTGAGTTTATAGAATCATAAAATCATAAAATGGTTTGAGTTGGAAGGGACCTTCCTGCCAAAGGGGTTGGAACTAGAAAATCTTTAAGGTCACTTCCAAACCAAACCATTCTATGATTCTATGATACAGATATATATATATATATATTCATTTTAAACTTCCAGTTTGGAGCAGCAGCTTGAAATTAGTGTCCCTCAGTCATTTCTAGGTATTCTGATCACTCAAGGGAAGCAAACCAAAACACGCAATACACTTGAGGGAGGCAAAAACCAGAAAGATATTTCGTCAGAATTAGGAATACATGAGAGCCATAACTAGGGCACAGGGGATCATTCAGAATGATATCAATGTCCCTGAATTCACATGATGTCTTTTATTGAAGATGCAATCAATATAGAATTTATGTAATATATCATTTGTATATCCCTTTTCTTTTTACTTTGTTTTCCTGTGTTCCTGATCTTTTACCTGCTGCAGCAGCTCTTTGCTCATTGAGCAGTTTTTTTTTATTGTGGCTTTCTGTAGAAGAAGAGTTGTTCATGTCAAATTGAATTTTTAGTTTTCTGGATGAACTGCAGAATCCGTAAAGAAAACAAAACAGGAGGGAACAGATCCAAGATTTTTGTTGCTATTATTATTTCTACTGAAAGAAAAAAGGACCAACAACAAAAGTGGGTTTGAGTCAAACAAAGGATAATTAGTATTTTTTGCTCTTTTTTTTCTTTTAAATATAATGCTGCAAAAGTTTGGAATTAAATGTTTTCCAACACCCTCCTTCCTAAATCATTTATGAGGAACTTTCAAAATACCATTTTTCAAATTATCCAAAACAATTTAATGAGTTTAACATGAATTTGTAATTATTTTAATCTCTTTGAGCTGCCATTTTTGGATGACAAAATGTTTTTCTCCTAAAACTCATGTCTATACTAAACCTCTTACAAAAGAGCTAGGGGCCAAGCCTGGAGCACTAAATGGTTCCACGGTACAGGAAATACCAGAATCATAAGCTATACAGCAGAATGAGCTACAAACATGAGTATATCTTGCTGAGGAATTAAGGATAAATGAACAGTTTGTGTATTCTACTGATTTTGTGTCCAGGTTAAAAATCCTACTCCACAAAGGAGAGCTGATACCACAATCATTGTGTTGTTAAAGGTTCAGACATTTGCTTGTTATCTGCAATATTTATAGGACTCTGTTATCATACTTCCTCACATCAGTAATCTGACAAGAGACATTGAAGTTCTTTGTCTTCCCTTGGTGGAAATGTAGCTGAGGACCAGAGGCTGGTAGAAAATCCATCTGTCCCCACTTCCATTGCCTCCACTGTCATCATAGAGACATGGAATAATACAATGGTTTGAGTTTGAAGGGACCTTAAAACTCATCTCATTCCGTCCCCCCTGCCAAGGGCAGAGGCACCTTCCACTAGAGTTCACTAATCTCCTCTCTAGTGTGCAAAGAGGGATTGACCCATTAAGGGCAGAAATTAGGTGAGTAATTCACAGCATCTGAGAGATGAAACCAAGCCTTTCAAGTTTTAGTCTAGAGCCTGCAGACATAACTTTTCTTCCTGCTGGCAGATACATTCTAGGCATTTTTTAAAGCAATTAGGCCTGAATAATCAAAGAATCATAGAATAGACCAGTCTGGAAGGGACCTCAAGAACTCATCTGGGTCCACACTCGTGTGGGAAAGAGAAATTATCTAACCACCCTGTCTGACTGCATCTTGAAAACCTCCACTGACGGAGACTCTGCCACATCCCTGGGGAGGTTGTTCCAACGAATCATAGTCATAGAATAGTTTGGATTGAAAGAGACCTTAAAGCCCACCCAGTTCCAACCCCCTGCCATAGGCAGGGACACCTTCCACTAGACCAGGTTGCTCAGAGGCCCATCCAGCCCGGCCTTGAACACTTCCAGGGATCAGGTGTCTACAATGCCCAGTGGTTGTTCTCACTGTAAAAGAAAAGTCATTTGCTATATTGAGGCAAGACCTTTTCTGGTGCAAATAGTACCTGTTGCCCCTTGTCTTCTCCATGTGTCTACTTGTGCAGGGAAACCCTTCATCCTCTTTGCAGCTTCCCTTTAAATACTGGAATGCTGTGATGGGGTCTACCCTGAGCCTTGTCTCCTCCAGGGAGAACAGAAGGAACTCCTTCAGCCTTTCCTCACAGGTCCTCAGACCTTTGATCATCTTTGTGGCCCTCCTTCAGGTCCTCTCCAGTTCTGATGTAGTGAGGGTTTATGAAGTTCTGGGCTCTAGGGTGTAGCTATCATGTAATTTGTTCTTCCTGTTGTTAACGTGTTCCTTGCATTCCCTGTGAATAATTGCATTTATTTTCTACTCTACACTAGTCAAACCTGACACCTCCTTGTAAGTTCTTTGGATGCAGTAGAAGGATCAGTGACTTTTAGGTCTATAATGCCTGATATCCCTGTGGGATAGACATATATTTCAGTGCTATTTACCCAGGCAGAGAAGAGAATCTGTGACTTGCCCAAGATCAGTCACTGAATTAAAGCAATTTAATGTCCCAAACCAGCCAGACTCTGAACCTAAAAGCACCCCACCCTGTTCAGGCAAGTTGAAGAGTACAGTTGCATTGACTAGAACCAACCAAAAGTGTATTTTACATACTATTTTTTGTAAAGAAAAACCTGTCTGGACTATTTTTTGGAACTTTACTGAACATTTAAATTCTGCTTGTGATTTTAAACACAAAACCCCCAATCTTTCCCCCAGTTATTCTTAAAAAAATATGAAGGAATATTTTACTTTTAAAAAGATTGACTCAGCTTTAGTGCGAATCTGTTGGTGAGAGGATTAGTGTGTTGTGGGCAGTTGAACTTTTTATCTGATCATCAGATAATGGGTTTTTCTTGTGTCCTTTTCAATCCAGAAATATCCAAAGCTGTGAAGTTGCTCAATAGTCTTGCACCTCCCTAGAGATGATCAGTACATTTTCTAGATCATAAAAGAAAAAGTATTTCATATGTAAATGCTTGTCCGAAGCAACTCACACAGATATTTAACACTTTATATCAACAACTATTACAAGAAACTATTTGAAAGGTCATGTAACATTGAAGTTAAAAGTCCTAAATGAATATGCAGAAGTCTGTTGGTTTCATCAGAAATAAGATAAAATGTCAGATTTTGGTATGAACAGTCCAAAATAACTGGGGATACGGGTCAAGGATTTTTGTACAATTTTCTTTCTTCTGGTATTTTTAATTATTGACTAAAAATCTTAAGTAATAGTTGAGGAAGTGTAGAATTTTGACACCCAGGCAGCCAGTATCAGTTAGGGCTAAAGCTGGGTGAAAATGTTGCACCATCAATATTTAATATTCTAAGGACTATGATTAGTCACATCTGCTATACATAATCATGTGTAGTAATTAAAGATGTTTGAGAAGCGAATGTAGGTTTGGTAAATTTGCAAGGAATGGAACATATGCAATATTGGCCTGAAACATTTATTGTTTTCCTCTGGAGCTTTTTTTGTTGTTGTTGTTCACAGATAGAAATTTACTTTTTCTGCAATAAATGGCCCATGTAAGACGCATTGAAAGTAGCAATATAGGACATTAAAAGAGCTGTTACTAAACTATTGTTTTATAAACCCCAAGCCTATGATCAGAAAATGCTTGTAATTCTTACTTAATTTTCCTGAAAATGTTTCCCTGGTAAAGATTTCGGCAGACCTTGATTAAGTGGAGACCAAAGTCGAGAACAAAGTTGGGAGGATTTTTTTATGCCCGTGGGAGAACTAAGTTTAAAGTAGTCCAAAGGGAAAATCTGTTATTTATTTATATTTGATATCCGTATGGTGGCTTATCAGGGATGAGGTGACTGAACCTGTTGAATTAAAGAATCAGCTGTGTTAACTGAGAGCAGCGTGGCAGAGTGAGGAACATCTCGGTGGGGGGAGAATTCACCAGTTGGGAAAGAAGAAAAGGCAAGGAGGAATGGCTTCAAACTTACAGAGGACAGGCTTAGATTATATTAGGAGGAAATTCTTCCTCGTGAGGGTGGTGAGACCCTGGCACAGGTTACCCAGAGAAGCTGTGGCTGCCCCATCCCTAGAACTGTTCAAGGCCAGGTTGGACCAGGCTTGGAGCAACTTAGTCTAGTGGAAGGTGTCCCTGGCTTTGGCAGGGGATGGAATAAGATGATCTTTAAGATCCTTCCTACCCAAACCATTCTGTGACTCTGTAATCTGGATACCTTCATGAAACTGTACCTTAGGGGACAGCTTTGTCCAGGAAAAACACTCTTCTGCATGATTTGTTTTGGTAAATCATAGAGAAATTGCACAGAGTTGGGGATCCAGCAAACTAGGTCAGCACTGAGGCTGATGTGGCCATACCATGTTTCCATTTTGAAATGCTATAAATTGTTTTCCCTCAAACTCTTCTGCATTTCAGACTCTAATAAACAGCTATTTTCCTTTTTCAGGGATGCTTTCCCCTTAATTCTGAAGCTAGGATATAAGATGGATGGCATTGTTCATTGTCCATGTGATCAACATAAAGAAATGCATATATACACACACATATATATATATACATATATGTACATGTACAATTGTATAAGCCTATCAAACTTTATCTTCTTGTTCCCATGAAGGGTATCAAATGCTTTTCTTGTGATGAATCCAAAAAAACCTTGGGCAAACCCATCCATTTTTCACGTTTATTGCTATAAATGGAATGTAGCTTTTTATGCCACCCTTTCTACTTCTTCTCTAAATTCCCCAGGTTCTTTCAAACAGGCATGCACTGGTGTTCAGCTGCATAAAATGTAAAATATGTGTACATATCTATTAGGAATGATTATCCAAATGAATTTTGGAAAAAACTGATTAGGAAGTCAGGCCCCTGACAGTGGGAGATAACCTTGCCCCTTAGGATAGCAATCCTTTTTGAAGATGTGCCAGCAAATAGTTTGTGCCTACAATTGCTATCAGAAATTCTTGGCTTCTCCTTTTAGCCTTAATCCCTGAGGATAAAAGAGCAGGTTTGTCATTTTGCAAACTCAACTCCTGTGTTCCAGAAGCTATTCAGAGAAATGTCACCATTTTAAGAGTTTGTGAAATCTCGGAGAGCCCATTTGTTTCCCCGTGAGATAAAAAAATAGCTCAGTGCCCCCAAAACACCATGTCACCTTCATTTAGGATTCTAGTTATGGATTTGATATCCACCTCTCTCCCTTTCTGTATATAAATGTTAAGTCTGAAACCCACGCATAAGCTTTTTTATCATTGACATGATGAGTCTGTTATTTCAGGATAATGGGTCTTAAATTATGATTTATGAAACATTGATGGTCCACAAAACCTGAATAACTGATGGAAAAACCACTCATGGATTTATTTAGCAGCCTGACAGTTAAAGGTGAAAAGAAGTATTAGGCATGTGGAAAACAGGAGACATGAAGAATGGCTGGAAAAGTTGGGTGCCTTGCTGTTGAGGAGAAGAGGTGGATGAGCAGTTTAGGAGCTGCCGTCAAAAATATGAAAGACTGTTGTGGATTAGAGAGAAATCAATTACTCCCAAAGTCTGTGGAATCAAAAAAAATAGGCTGAAATTTCATCAAAGTAATTTTAGGTGTTGGGAGGAAATACTGGAATAAAGACAGCTTAACATGGGTGTAGCTTGCCTGAGTGGGTTGTGGAGTCCTGATCAGAGGTAACATCCTTGGATGATCCAGATAGAGCTCATCTTTTCCTGAGTGAGGGGAGGATGGATCAGATTAATTCAAATAGCCCTTTCTGGACAAATTTTCAAAGTTCTTAAGGATGCTCAGTGGTCTGCAGGAATCTTTGAGGTCTGACAGTGATTTATGGCTCCAAAGGCCAGGGTGTTGTAGTAGGAAGGTTTGGTAATTAGGATTTTCTAAATGTTTCTGATGAAGACAAAGAGTGATTACTAGGGAGGTAATTAGTGCAGAGAGATTCTCTCCCAATCCATGTCCTTGGTCCCTCTCTCCCAATCCATGTCCTTGGTCCCTCTCATCCAATCTGCCTGTTCTTACGAAAGGCTAATGAGCTTGAAAGTTTGTGCCATGTGTAAATGTAGAGGTTAGTCCCATGGAATATAGTGTCCAGTGTCTGAGTGAGTTTACAGCACCAGGGAACCAAACCCGGCACAGGTTGCCCAGAGAAGCTGTGGCTGCCCCATCCCTGGAAGTGTCCAAGGCCAGGTTGGACAGGGCTTGGAGCAACCTGGGATAGTGGAAGGTGTCCCTGCACGTGGTAGGGGACTTGGAATGAAATGATCTTTCAAATCCCTTTTAGCACAAACCATCCCTTGATTCTATGATTCTATTCCTTATCTGGGACATCTCCTCAAAGCTCAGGAGCTCAGACATCATTCCTGTTCTCCCAAGGCATTGTTTCACTCTTATTTATCATTCTTCCTTCAGTGATGCCCACAAACCTGTCAGTCGTTGGTCTTTATTACTACCAGATACGACCTAGAAACTTTTCTCATATCTTCTGAAAGAATCAAAACATCATAGAATGCTTTGGGTTGGAAGGGAACTTAAAGATCATCTTGCTCCACCCCCTGCCACAGGCAGGGACACCTTCTACTATCCCAGGTTGCTCAGAGCTCCATCCAGCCTGGCCTTGAACACTTCCAGGGATGGGACATCCACAGCTTCTCTGGGTAACATACTCCAACGCCTCACCAGCCTCACACTAAAATATTTCTTCCTAATATCTCATCTAAGCCTTCTCTCAGTTTGAAGTCATTCCCCTTTGTCCTGTCACTCCAGGCCCTTGTAAAGAGTCCCTCTCTGTCTTTCTTGTTGCCTCCCTTCAGGTACTGGAAAGGCACAATTAGGTAACCCCAAAGCCTTCTCTTCTTCAGGCTGAACAATCCCAATTCTCTCAGCCTTTCCTCACAGAAGAGCTGCTCCATCCCTCTGATCATCTTGGTGCCTCCTCTGGACTCTCTCCAACAGGTCCATGTCCTGTCTGTGGTGGAGACCCCAGAGCTGGAGGCAGCACTGCAGATGAGGTCTCACCTGAGTGAGGCAGAGGGGCAGAACCCCCTCATTTAACCTGCTGCCCACATTGCTTTTGATGCAGCTGCTGAAGAAGCTGCTGATGTTAATAGTCAAACCAGGAAGCTTCAGGAGAAACAGAGAGAAGTGGAGAAGTGAGCTGAGATAGACCTGACAACAGCATCTTCGTGGTTCAGCCTCTCTAGGCTTGATGGCTGTTACCTTTAAGGAGTCAAGGTGGTTGTGTTTATGCAATTAAAAGAAAAAAAAAACAGAAAAGAAATGTGAATAACATCCTGCAAGCATAACTATATTACTTCCCTTAGATCTTAGAGGCATATCTATAACCCAGCCAAACTGCTGAGTGTGAGTTTGCAGGAGGAGCTTTACAGGGGAAGCACCGCATTTTGCAACAATTAATTTTGCAGAGGAAGCAGCCTGTTTAAAGATGCCTGCAGCAGTCACTAAAATATGTGTTGTTTTTCAAGGCCACCAGACACACAGTTGGCTAGGTTGGCTAATAAACAAAATAACAATGCAAAAAAAAAACCAACAAAAAACAAAAAAACAGCCTCGTGGGGTTTGCAGGAAGAAGGGATGAGAAATAAAATGAATAATGCTTACCTGCTAGGGGTGGGTGAAGTCTATAATTGTTTAGCCCCCAGCAGATCCCTGCAAGGGTTAAAACTGACAAAGATATTAGTTGGTGACTGCTAAGATTGTTGGTTTGAAGCTCTGGGCAAAACACAGACTGTTATTTACCGGACTTGGTCGATTTACTTCTTAATGCAATAATGACCTGTGAAATGAAACGTGAGCTAGACAATTGTTCCTCATTGTTTCCAGTAAAACATCCTTTCATACCCCATTAAACCACCATTAATTCCATTTGAAAGAGAAGCAGGCACAAACACCAAGGGATATCTTTCTCTTTTCCTCTTTTCCTCTCTTTGTGGGACTGATCAAGGCCTGTGGATAAAAAAGCAGCTTTTTTACCAATCTTAGAGGGTGTTGGGTGGTCTATGGGGGTTACATTTCTGAATGAATGCCACAGAGATCTACTGGAGTGGCACCCAGTGGATCACACTCCTCAGTTTTGTAGAAGAACATATCAGCAAACCCAGCAAAGACAGTCAATTTATTGGTGTGAATACATCATGTTTCTCTCTCTTTTTTGGGTTGGCTTTCTTTAAGCATGAGATTTATGTAATCATGCAGTGTATGCACTCATGTATGTGTGCATCATTTCCCACCTAGTAGTTTTAAACACATTTTCAATTTTAATCAAAAGTAGTAAATTGATGAGTCCTCAAAGATAACAGACTTACAGGTTAAAAAAAAAAAGGGGTTGTGAGCAAAAACTTTATGAGTGAAGCTCTCTGTCCCCACAACGCGGGTTATCCCTTGGTTACCAAACAATGCTCTCTGGAGAGAAACTCCAGTTTTGTGTCTCAGCAAAAGCAAAAACTTTTGCACACTGGTACATGCTGGGGAATCCAGCAACAGCTCTGTAGTAAAACACTTTGCATGAAACTGGTTTATTTTACACCTGATTCTCCTCTGCTGTGGCATTAAAAGACATGTAGTTGTGGCACTGAGGGACATAGTTTAGTGGGACTTGGCACAGTTAGATTTACAGTTGATGGTCTTAGAGGTCTTTTCCAATGCCAAACCTCCACAACCTTCCCAAAGAGTGTCCAAACTCTCTCCTTGCTGCCTTTTAGCCTTGCCTTAAACCCAGACCATGGCATTTAATCAGTTCTTTGGCAGGTGTTTACCTACAAGGAGTTTACCATGGATAAATGGCCTTGATCCAAGAGTACCACAGTTTGACAGCCAATATTTTAACATGTTCCATCTTCTCACCTGGTTTTATATTCATCTCACCCTACTTTTATATTTTATTTCATTTAATACTCTATACTTTCATGTTATTTGCTACACTAGATGCCTTTCTCTTCCCATGATAGATTTATGCCTCAGGAAAGATTTTGTCTGAAAATTTGCTCAGAAATGGTTCAGCTGCAATGAACAAAATGAATCTTTCTTTTGGTGCGTGTTAGAAAACAAATCTCTACACTCTAAAACCTGTGGGCTTGTAAAGGTTGCAGGTTGGCAGATAAACAGCTCTGTGGCTAGTGAAATGTTTTCTATCCATAGTCCTTGTGAAAAAATATGTCCAGGACTATCTATGAAAATAAACTGCAGAGAGCCATTACTTTCTGATGTGCTGTGAAAGATCTAAGCTTTGTCTGTGGCTTGTGAAAATTTCAGTTCCTGCTCTGCTGTGTTGTTTGAAGCAGAGACATCAAATGCTTTCCTGAGTATTTGGAGCCTTAAATCCCATATTCCAGCTCCCTTGCGTTGCATCTGCTAATTAACAAAAGAATTCTGGGCACTTCATGACTCTTGTTGCCCAAGGCCTTGTTGTCCCTAGGAGGCAAACTGTGTTGTGTCCTAATGTTACAGACTGGGTGACTCAGGAGCCAAAGGATTACAAAAAGGCATCTGTGGTGGAATGGAGAAGAGACCTCAAAGTTTAACCAGTAACACATATGGCATCAACTGGGGACAAGCTGGTTGTTTTTTGATTAACCAGCCTTTTTATTAAGGCACTTAGCATGGTTTAGTTTGTGTAGGATTGAATTTTTTTTTTTGCTTTTATGCCTGTATGTGTCTCAATGACTATTTATAGGATCAAGTCTCATTGGCAAAAAAAAAAAATAAAAATAAATGGACTGTTGTGGAAGGATTGAATTGCAACTCAGAAAAGAGATGGAGAATGAGAAGTGCAAAATCCCTTGTCATGCATATGAAGAGCAACGACCTGGGAAAATAAGTATCTTTTTTTTTTTCCTTTCCCACTAATTCTTCCTACACAGCACGAGTGATTCAGAGTGAATCATGATGGTGTGTTTGTGTGTATCAAACATGTGTGTTTATACACACACACAGACACTGGAGCAGTTCATCATTTCTTCCCTCTTATCTTCCAAATATTAGCATTTAATGAAATACACATTTCCTTCATTTATTTTGAACCTGCTCCAAGGCCAACAAATACCAGAACCTCAAATGTTATGACAGGATAGATTCTTTATTGGTTTGTTTTCTTTTCATTCTTTCTGTTTTCACTGTGATTTTTAATTTTTTTTTTTTTTTTAAAGATTATAGACCCTTATGTTCCAACTCAAGGAGCCTGGCTTCCAACTGAGGTACACAAATATGTCCAAAAAAATGTCCCTGAGACCCATCCAATGCAGACAGCTGTGCAGCAAACAGGAAATTGTGGAAGTCAGGTTCATCAGAGACACAGGATTTCCTCTGTGGATGTTTCAGATAAAGCATCTTTAATTTTACCATGCTGGATCAGTGCTGTAAAAAGAGCCATGAGAAAAGTTGGGGAATTATCGCCTTGTGGTTTTGAGGCAGGGATGTGAAAGCAGAACTGAAAGACAGGTTCTTATGGGGACCACCACACCTTGGCCATGTTGACATGACCTCTTCCAAGCAAACTCTCACTTGTCTGTCAGTGGTCTGGGCTGGCATGATATGAGCCAGCTCTGAAGCAGGAGCTGTGTCACGGGGACAAAGAAGGGCAGGACTGCTTGGGATGGATATTGGAACAGGCTCCCCAGGAAAGTGGTGGCAGCACCAAGCCTGACAGAGCACAAGAAGCATTTGGACGATACTCTCGGGCACATGGTATGATTTTTGGGAGCTGTCCTGGGCAGGGCTAAGGGTTGGACTCAATAATCCTGGTGAGTCCCTTCCAGCTCAGCATATTCTGTGATTCTGTGATGGGGACACTTCCATACCAATGTGGTTACACTTGAAGTTGGGCACGGTCCTAGACTGAGCTGTGTCAGCACGATCTCAGGTCTATCTCTCTAGGGCAGTGTAAGTGCCATCCTAGTTTAGAACATGATGTCCCAGAGGTTTCACTGCTGGCACACCTGCACCACAGGAGCCGATGGGTTCAGCCACCGGGATGAGAGGAGCGATTTATGGTGAGACTGACCAGAAAACACAGGCTGCTGCTGTAGAACAACCCAGCAAATCTGAATTCATTAGGGAACTCTGCTAAAACCTTCTCCTGTGACTTCGAAGAACCGAAGAATCATAGAAAGAATTGTAAAAAGATCTGGGTTGGAAGGGACCTTGAAGACCACCTCATTCCAACCCCCACGCCACGGTCAGGGACACCTTCCATTATCCCAGGTTGCTCCAAGCTCTGTCCAGCCTGGTCTTGGACAGTTCCAGGGATGGGGCATCCACAGTTTCTCTGTGAAATCTGTGCCAGGGCCTCACCATATCCTGTGAAATGAGGTTAATTCTTTTTTTTGCCCTTCACATATTAGCTTGTGATGACTCTTGACATTTCAGTGTCAGGACTAGAGAAGTGTCTGTGTAGCATCTGGTATGGTGTGATTCAAACTAGTTTGAGGTTCCTATGAAATGTTGGGGAAAATGACATACTGGTAATTACCAGTGTTCATGTGGCATTACTAAAACAGGCAAGCACTTAGATGTCTGTCTGTGTGCCCTTAGCTTGTCTTGCTCTCCTCTTCTTGCTTTTAGGTTTTGACAGTCCTTCGTTTCATGATCACAGTAACAAGCAAGCGATTTTGACTCATTTGGTCCAAAATGTGATACCACATGTTTATATAAAAGAGATCTGCCTTAAAGAGAAGGCTCCAGGGACACCTTATTATAGCCTTTCAGTACTTAAAGGGGGCTTATAAGAAAGATGAGGACAGACTTCTTAGCAGGTCCTGTTGCAATAGGACAAGGGGTTATGGTTTAAATAAGAAGAGGCTTGATTTACAGAATCAGAGATTCACAGAACATGCTGAGTTGGAAGGGGCCCACCAGGATCATCGAGTGCAACCCTTAGCCCTGCACATGACCATCCCCAGGAGTCACATCATGTGCCCCAGAGTATTATCCAGACACTCCTTGAGCTCTGTCAGGCTTGGTGCTGTGACCACTGCCCTGAGGAGCCTGTTCAATGTCCAACCACCCTCTGGGGGAAGAATCTTTCCCTGATATCCAACCTAAACCTCCCCTGACACAACTTCAAGCCATTCCCTCATGTCCTGTCACTGGTCACCACAGAACTCAGTGCCTGCCCCTCCTCTGCCAAGGAGGAAGTTGCAACTGTAGTGAAGTCTCCCCTCAGTCTCCTCCAGCTGAACAAGTGCCCTCAACCACTCCTCATATGGCTTCCCCTCAAGGCCCTTCACCATCCTTGTAGCCATTTATCTAATTTAGACTAGATATAAGGAAGAATTTTTTATGATGAGGATTGTGAAACACTGGTACAAGTTGCCTGCAGAATATGTGGCTGCCCCATCCCTGGAAACATTCAAGGTTTGAGCAACTTGGTCTCGTTGAAGATGTCCCTGCCCATGGCAGGGGAATTGGACTAGATGACCTTTAAAGGTCCCTTCCAATCCAAACTATTATGTGATTCTATTATATGCAAACCAAAAATCAGCAGTAGGAGCAGCAACCACCCATCCCAGTTTCATTATAGTGACACAGGACATTTTAGCTAATGAAGCTGCAAGTGCTGAAAGCTTGGACCAAGAGGTTGCTACACCCAAAAGCAACTTTTAACAAGATAATTACTGAGGGAAAACATGCAAAATCTTCATTTATAAGGCATAGCTTTGATATGGATATCATCGCTCCACCAAGTTCAAAGCACATGTGGTTGACATGATGAGCACCATGGGGTTCTCAGGATATGTAGCGTGGGTATTAATATAATGCTTAGTCAAAATAATTAGTTGAAAAGAACATATTCATTTCCTAATGCATTTTTGGAGCAACAGATCAGTGCTTTGGAAAAAACAGTCAACTAACTGGCATTGTGTTTAAGAAAGAAACTGGAAAATAATTATTTGCATCTGGGGTAGTTACACTGGATGCTCAGTTTTAGATCATACCAAGAAGGTGGTTATTAACATATAAAAAATATATTTATTGTAATATACAAATATATAAATATATATGATTATAAAATCATTCTACCTTCTCCAGTTGCTGAGAAAAGAGACCCACAGTGAGTGAGGCAGCTCTCACTGCATCATCAGGTGTTCTGGAAGAACTTTGCAAATAAAAACTGTGGGTTTTTTCTTTCTTTTGTGTTGTAGGCATGTCAAATTGACCATAGTACCTCAACTTGTCTTTGAAAATAAGTTGTCAAGAAAGGGAAACTTGCAACTGCAATTTGCCCCAGGGTGAAGGCCATGGACCTGAGCAATATATTGGACTTCTGTCCTTGCTTTTTTTTCTTTTGTCTTTTCTAGTTTTTATTCCAATTCTGGGTAACTGCCCAATAATTTTAGTTTCAAGAGGCCCTATTTTCTGGTTGCTTGGATAAGGCAACTTGAATTTAAAACTTTGGCATAGGCCTTACTTGAGAGACCAATAGAGAATTTAACTTCTGTGTTTGACAAACTAATTGGCCAAGGTTTAAAACCATCAGTTATGCAATAAAACTGTATGCAATTAATTAAAGGGAGCTGATTATTTTCAGTTGGGCTCTGTTCCTGAAACATCCTCCTACTCACTAATAAACTTTGTTCCTGCGGTGGTTTTTCTGAAATTAATAAGCACATTGCAAAACTAGGGTAATCCTGCCTCCTTGTTTTCTTCCCATGCTCACCAGGATGCAACAGTTACTGGACTGAAAATAAAGTTTCATCCCTATAAGTTCCATATTGAAAGAGCAATAATTTTTTCCCCTCTGTGGGATTGATGGAATCCTAGAATCCTTTAGGCTGGAAAAGCCTTCCGAGGTCATCGAGTCCAGCTGTTACCCCACCACTGCCAAGCCCACCACTAAAACATGTCCCCAAGTGTCATGTCCCATCTCCATGTGTTTTGAACACTTCCAGGGATGGTGATTCCACCACTGCCCTGGGCAACCTGTTCCAATGACTGACCCTTCTTTCAGTGGAGAAGTTTTCCCTGTGACAGATTATAGAATAAGTTCACCAAAAGCATCAAATTGGTTTGAGGTTTTATCAAAAACAGATATGAAAAAAAATAGGGGGTACTGCTCTATTGGATAAATATTCAATTGAAGAAAACACTTGGCAAAAATTTCCCTAATAGCTGCAGAGAGTCCTTGGATCTTCTTGGACCTATTGATACACCTTGTGATAAACTACTCAAATTTTCTGTCCATGTCTCACTCCGAGGAGTAACCCCATTTAAAAGCACACCTCACATTGGAGCAGGGCAGGGCTTTTGTGTCTCTGGTCTCTGAGCCTTAGGAGAGGGGCACAACTGCCCTCTTGTCATCTCTGGAGAGGGAGCTAAGAGGTAAAACAACAGCAGGATGTGTCAGGAATTAAGCCTGGTCTACAAACTGTGGTAGACCATAGTTTGCTGTGGGGTAAAGGAATAGGCTGTGCCAGGTGTTGAGGACTTTTCCAGTTCTCTGAGTTATAGAATAGTAGAATTGCTTGGGTTGGAAAGGACCTTGAAAAATCACATTGTTCCATGGGCAGGGACACCTTCCACTATCCCAGGTTGCTCCAAGCCCCGCCCAACCTGGCCTTGAACACTTCCAAGGAGGGGCAACAGTAGCTTCTCTAGACAACCTGTGCCAGGGCCTCAGCACCTTCACAGGGAAGAATTTCTTCCTAATACCTAGTCTAAATCTATCCTCCTTCAGCTTAAGACCATTTCCCCTAGTCCTATCACTGCATGTCCTTGCAAAAAGTTGCTCTCCAGACTTCTTGTAGACCCCCTTTAGGTACTGGCATATATATATTAGGTTTCCCTGAATACAAATGTTATTATTATAAATTATTAGAGGTAGAAGTAGAACCACTAGAAGTAATTTTATAGTTACAGGAAAATTATATGATGTTCCCCTTTATGTGTTTGAAACCACAGGGTAAGACAACTAAATTAGCTCTAGAAAAAGTATTCTGCCCAGCTGCCTGTGAAATCTGCTTCAGGTGGCTGGTTTGGATCCTTGTGGAGGGTTGGAAACCTGCTTTCTCCATGGCATCTGTAGAACCCAAGGATAAAAACTTCCTTAGCCGCTCAAATTTGTGACTGAAGGAAGAAGGAAGCCCAATGGAAGCCAGTGACCACACATAACTAAAAACATCCCTTGCTCTTGGAAACCCTAAGGCTTTCTGGAAAAAGATCTGACTCTATTTATGTCTGAACAGCACCCCAGAGAAAAGAACCCAAAACCATCCGGAGCTCAAGTACAAGTGCAGGGCTGCCCACAACAGTGTCATGCAAAAATGAGTCCTACAGAGCTCCAAGGCTGGCTTAAAAATCAGGATCAAGTTCTAACATGTTTTTAGTGTATTGTTGGAGGCAGTGGTTGCTTTGGGAAGAGTATTCAGAATTTATAGACTGACTTTCTCTCTCATATCCCTGCCTTCCAAAGCAGTCCTTCAAGGATAGTTTGACCTGAAAGTGCATCCAATTCCTGTACTATTTCTTGATGTATCTTGTCTCATCCACTCTTTTAGTCGTTCAAACCTCCAGTGACCAGGTGTCAGGTGTCCCATAATTTGTGTGACTGACAATGTCTGGATACAAGGTCATCCTTAGGAATTCTTATTGAGAGTGAATACTTCCATGTCATCAGACTGAACAAGTCACTCATATTCTCTAACATGTTCAGGTATTTATATTGGATGTTTTCTTGGCTTTTTTACTGTTCTCTCTGCAAAGTGAGTATGGGTCCCAATTCAGTAGAAGTCAGTATGGAAGTTTGCTTGTTTACTTTGACTGATTTTATGTAGATGTTGTTTCCAAAGAAGCCCTTTGTAACTAATAACTCTTCACTGCAACGCTGGAAGGCTCACAAGTTATGGGATGGTGGATTAAGCAAGAGGGTGGGTGGGAAAAAGTCAATAATAATACCAATAAAAAAGCCATATTTCTGATCAAAGCAGAAAATGCTTGAATAAAGATTATATTAAAAAGAGAAAAATGTAGAGGTCTTGTTAAAACCTTTGGGTTAGTGTCCAGTTATGTGGATTTTCCCTCTAGTGCTTATTCTGGCATTCATTAAACCCTGATAAGTTACATAGAAACACTTGAAAGAATGATTAGAAATGCTATGTGTGAATAATAGAATTGCTTAAAGGGAAATGAAAATTCTTAAAGGGAAATGCATACTGACATGGAGAGTGAACTTGTGCAATTTTCTCATTGTCCAGGGTTATTATCTTATTCTTCTTATTTTGTGGGTGTTGAATTTGTGTGCTTTTACATTCACAGTTTGGAGGCTTCTTAGGAAAATAATATTACTGCACTGGGAGGCAGATGTGCTGAAGGTCTTTTGAAAAGCAAAGTCTCTTTTTTTTTCAGGTGTCTTTCTTTGACAGGGTTAGACTAGAGTTTGGAGGGGAAAGGAGTAAAAAGAGAAATATTCCAAATCAACCCAACAAACCTAACCTAGATCTTTCCTCAGAGTTTTCTGTGTGATCCTTAGCAAGGATAACATGCTGTCTTGGTGTCTTTGTGTACGATCCCAGTGTGCAGTGAGCACAAAGCCACTTCTTCTCAATTGTATCATGTATTTACCTCATTGTGACCTACTTGCCAGGACCTAGACCAGTCTCAGTTAGAATATCCTGAGCTGGAAGGGACCCACAGGGATCATCAAAGTCCAGCTGCTTCAGTTGGGATCATCTAGAAGAGAAATCTGTGTGACCTTGAGTCTGTCGGCAAAACACTGCATGAGTGTTCCCTGGGAAAAGATATGTTTAAATCTTAAATAACCTCATTAGGAGTTGGACACCAGGGACTAAATTCCTTATGTCGCTCTGGAAAACTCTTTCTCTGGCTTGGAGTGTCTGGGGAAGGTGTCTGGGCTCTGCAAAGGAAAAAGATCAAAGGGCAATAAATAATTTTGGTTTAGTCCTTGAAGTGTCTGCAGTTACTGTTGTGTCCAACTGCTTTCTCTGTAAAGCAATTTCCTCCCACCAGTGAGATGTGTCCAAGAGCTTAGAGGTAAGAGGTTTAATGGTGAACGTCGTGGTGGTGATGGGTTGATGGCTGGACTTGATGGACTTGAAAGGTTGTTTCCAACCTTAATGATTCTATGATTCTATAATTCTGAGATGTAGGGCCTAGAAGAAAGAAAGTTTTGAAATGAGAAATAAAAGTGTATTCTACCACTAGCTGAACAACCCTAATGCTGGATTGCTTAAGCTGCAAGAGCAGAGGTCTATCATGCCACTCCTCTTTATCTGAAAATTCCCTTCAGTGCCTCAGTCTCTGTGTATTTGCAGCTCTTTAAGAGCTTTTGTACTGTAGTAAATGGAACTGGAGACTCTAGGCACTGTCATACAGCCAGAGATTCCTATTGGGAGGAATTTGCAGCCCTAAATGGGTAAAAGAAAGGGCAGGAGAGGAAACTGAAGCACAACCATGTCTGTGGGATTTGAGCAAGTCCATGTCAGAGCCAGAAGATTTACTGTGGCTGGTCTGGTATTGGACACAGGAATTTCGTCTCCATCCTCCAGTGCTCTCAAGGTGAAAATCCTCAGAATCCAGTCTCAGATGCATTTTCACAGGAGAACTGTTTCACCATAAATAGGCCCTGGATCCACCTTGGCATGGATAGGACTTCTTGCTGATAGGAATGACAAGGGAACATTTTGTGTTGCAAGAAACAATGCAGCCAGCACCTCTGGGAGCCTTTAGGTTTGAGTAAGACTTTACTGCTTGCTTACATGGTGTTTCTCTTTGAACAACCAAAGTGTTAATGGCTGAAATGTCAAACACTGGAAGGTTAAATCAAAATTAACTTGTTGCCACAAGAACACTTTATATTCCTTTGCTTTGGTCTTCGTGTTACAGAAATAATATATTAGCACTGCACAGCTGAGGCAGAGGGGAGCAGAGCTGATCCTGTGGTTGAATTAGGAAGTCAAGCTACAAAAGCCCTAATCTAAACTGTGGGATAATGAGATGTGAGAGGATTTTCTGAGTCCACTGCTGATCATGTTGTGTTTGTTTAGTAAGATGGGAGTGTTTTCACTGAGATAAAAGCTCAGATTTCAAAGAGAGAAGTTTTAAAACCAACCTTCAACACTTTAAGCCACGGTGATTTATTGGGACATGGAAAAGCACTTTTTAAGCCATTATGAGGTTTTTTTATTCTATGGGAGCTATATGTGGGTACACCATTGACATGTCTTTCCTTGCCAGTGTTATTCAATGGAATTTGAGAAGTGCTTTTCCCTTGTATTCTCTTTTTGAGTACTGTGGTTAAAAAAATCTCAAATTCAGCAAATGAAACCCTGCACCTCTGATATAAATGTCTGTGTTGCCACAACTCTCAAAGAAGGATCTGGGAGTTCACTGAGCCCTCAGTGAAATCCCAGATCCATCCACCTTTTACCTCACAGAGAACACAGGTGGAAGATGACAGTGTAGAAACATCTGCAGTCACCCACGGACAACCAGTACATGTGTCCCTCACAGTCTGTGAAGCTCCCAAACAGACTGAGGCTCAGAGAATCACATGTGCTCTGAAAGCTGGTTTTCCCTCCTTCCTAGAACCTGTAATTCCTGGTTTATTGCTGCTGTGGTCTGTGGGTCAGGTCTTGAGGGAGATCCTGTCTTGCACTAAAGAGAAGGTGTAGATGTATCTTGAATGTCATGGACAGGGATAGATTAGCTTGATTTTCTAAAGAGAGATTCAAGTTAAACTCAAAAGATTTGTCTTGCCTTACTGAAATAATTTATCTCTCACTAAAACTGATGCCTAAGAAGCAAGTGCATGTAGTGATAGGACAAGGGGTAATGGCCTTAAACTGAAGATTTAGATTAGATTTGATATTAGGAGGAAATTCTTCCTTGTGAGGGTGGTGAGACACTAGTATAGGTTGCCCAGAGAAGCTGTGGCTGCCCCATCCCTGGAAGTGTTGAAGGCCAGGTTGGACAGGGCTTGGAGGGACCTGGGATAATGGAAGGTGTCCCTGCCCATGGCAGGGGTTTTGGAACAAGATGATTTTTAAGGCCCCTTCAGCCCAAACGATTCTGTGATTCTATGATTTTAAAGGCTGTTAACTACACTTTCCCTCTAATCCCTGAGGTTGGCTAATTCAATACCAAATTTCAAGTATTTCAGCAATTCATTGAGCTGATTGGAGAAATCTGCATAAAGTTCCTTCTGTTGTCGTCACATTTATGCAAAAATTGAGCAGCATTAAATAATTCTATTCTGCATCTTTTTTAAACTGATACCACTGTTAGTTTTTCCTGTAAAACACTGTTTAAACTACCTTAGACAAGTATATTAACTGAATGCACATGAGATGTTATGTGTTTGCAATACCTGAGGTAGGGTATGTATACATATGTATATAAATATACATATATATACACATTGCAAGGTAATAGATGGTAGATGCATAATGGGATTCTGCTGCCTTTAGTGCACAGATCACTGGAATAGTGAAACTGTCATTTCTTCCCTTCTGCTGCCACAACCCTTTTGGTCACCATCACCCCCCTGCAATCCAGTGATCTAAAAAACAAGGACTGGCGGTGACAAAGCATCAGAGGGAGGCTCAAATCCGTGTGGCATGTGACATAGAGAAAAGGTCACATTGCCCTGCATCAGCCTTCTCTTAAGTCAAGTTAATTAATGGTTCTTTTCTTTTCTAATTCAACTTGATGGGCCTCCAGGCAAAGTGCTGTTTGTAATGGCACTGTGCTCTGGAGTCACCCAGTCCCTGCATGTCCCCATGTCTTCAGGCCAGGAGGCATCAGCTCAACTCTCCACTCACTTTTCAGGTGTGTGTATTGCTCCCAAGTCACCCGGAAAAGGGTGATAACGAACCTGATCTGGGTGACTTTCCACTGAAAATCCAAATGCTGGTATGACCACTGTGGAGCAAAGCAGACAGGAGATGCAAAGAAAGTCTCAAATGAAAAGCCATGATAATTTCAGTCTTCTCTGTTGTGACTCCTGTCCACAGAAGCAAAAGGACACTGGTGGAGCATGTAAAGAAGGAGAGAAATAGAAACACAGAGCCAAGATATGTCCCTGGTCGTTGTTGGGGGCAGCTCTCAGAGTGGGCAGCAGTGTCTGCTCTTTTGTCAGCTCTGCCTCCACCTTGGCTGGGAGATGGTTCACAATATGGTTTACTGAGCATGGTGATGTTTGGTCAAAGATTGGACTTGATGATCTTAGAGGTCTTTTCCAACCTTAAGAGCTCTATGATGTGTTTGTGTCCTGTTCCTTGTGTGCTTGTGCACAGATGTGTGTTGGCTGAGGTGATGTTCATGACATTGGACCTGCTTGGGGTCCTGCCAAGAAGGCTGAGCTCACCCTCCTGTTGTCCTGCTCTCTGTGGGTGCATTTACACATAGTCCCAGCCTGTGCTTCTGGCTCCTCCTGGCATTGATGAATTCTACTGTGGATCAACCCTGTCTTGTCTCTGAGCTTGTGCTCAGAGCAAATGTTTCTGTGTATACCATATTGTACAGTTAAAAGAAACAGCAAGAGGTTTTACTGAGGTTCACAATTGTCACCCAGGGCAAGGGCAGACAACAGAGTGTTCTCTGCACCACCGGTGGTAGAGTCCTAGTGGTGTAGCCACTCCTCACCTCATCCCACTCTTTCTCTTGTTTTTGCTCAGAGTGTCTGTAGGAGGGTTTCCACAGCTTGTTTGTGTTTGTGGGCTTTATGCACACATTTTTCATCCACTGTTTGTCAGAGCATCTTGATTAGAGGGATGCCCACGCGTGATGAGCTGAGGAGGGGGCTGACCTGTCAGCATCGTGCATCAGACATTTCCCACAGTTAAATGTGGCTGTGACCTCACTGAACTCACAGTTTATGGCTATTGAAGACCAGAGCTGGATCCACCTGCATCAACCCAGAGAGACAGTATCTGGGTAAAGACAGGAAATTATTCCCATGTTTGCTCCTGTGGTGACTCCAGTCCTCTCAAACCCATCCTCTCTGTATTAATTGAGTTGCAATGGCTGGGATGTCCCTCTTCAGCTGTTGTGAATCACTCATTTCCAGCAGAGAGATAAGATCCAAGAAGGAAGTAGGTTGTCCCTTCCTTCTCTTCCACTCTAGTTCAAAGCCTGCTCTTTCAATAAACAGAAAGCAGACAGCAACAACTTTGTTTCGTGCCTCATTAATATTGATTTTAATAATGACCATGTATTGTTTTTCTTCACTTTAAATATTTTTCTAGTACAAGAAAATATACTACAGCCTTGTAAACTGCAAAGTGAACAGCAATAACTTTTTTGGAACAAATATAGAAAAAAATAGGAGGAAATTCTTACTCTGAGGGTGGTGACGCTCTGGCACAGGTGGCCCAGAGAAGCTGTGGCTACCCCATCATTGTAAATGTTCCAGTCCAGGATGGACAGGGATTGGAGCAACCTGGGATAGTGGAAGGTGTCCCTGCCCATGGCAGGGGGATTGGAACTAGAGAATCTTTGAGGTCCCTTCAACCCAAACCATTCTATAACTCTATGAACTTACAAAGCGTGATGACAAATGCTAAAAGAAGGCCAAATATTTCCCACAACATCTGCTCTATCTTTTCCTCTGGGTGTGAACTCTTCTCTCAAAGGGGCCCAGAAACAATATGGACTGCAGGTTTCCTGAGGCTTTGGATACCTCTCTAACTGTGGCCTGTTCCCTCTGTTAAATTTACAGGTGAATTTGTGGTCAGAGAATCACTCTCTAGGGGCAGAGATTCATGTGGGCAGGGGCCCTGCCTGTGCAAAGATAAATAAAGTGATGTCAGGCCACAGGCACGGAGACACAATCCTCTGCTCTGCCAAAATGTTTACCACAGCCCCTGGCATGCTTTTGTCCTGGGCCAATTAATGCTCTCCCAAAAAATTCTTGTGCGCAGTTTGGGAATTTATGTGTGCCAGGGAACATTCCCACTTGGTCTGTTGGATGAATCCATCCTGTTTTTAAGGCTGAGACAGTTTCATAGATGAATGCAACCAGATCACATCACTTGGCCTCGGTGTCTGGGAACACTCCTGGGCACATTTAATTTACTAGTGGAGATGTAGCCAGAATGTCTCTTCAGGACCATCCATTACTTATATATCTGTGTTGAAGCTGATGTTTTTTGCACTAGTCTGATTGTATCCCACTGCCTCTGGTTTTAAAGCTCTTATTTTTTCCTTTTGGCTGCTGTAACTAATCTGGGACGTGATCTATTGTCTTCATAAATCTGTGCTATGTTGGTTTGCTCTCTCTTCAAAAATGCTCAGGTTCCAAGAGCTGCTTTTTCTTTTTCATTTTCCCATTCTGAGGTGATTAAGCAACCCTGACTATAGTGAATTAAAAGGCATCCTTTCTTTTTACAGCTTCTGTGTTACATCTTTTTGAACAGATTTTGTTCTTTTCTGCCTTTTTAGGGTCTCCCATATATGTTTCGATAGTAAGCACAATCATTCCCGACTCTGTCAGAGTGTGGATAGCTGGTCAGGAAAAAAAACTGATGATGGCAACCTCATTTTTAGCTCTCTCAGTGCCTCCCATGCCCCTGAGTGGCTTGAAGTGGGACATATCCTCATCCTTGGAAGTGTCCAAGGCCATGTGAGATGGGGCTTTGGGCAAGCTGGGCTAGTGGAAGGTGTCCCTGCCCATGGCCAACTCTTAGCATAGCCATATGTATAATTATTAAAATCCCTTTTCCTCCAGACCACAGTAGTTGTGTCCAAACTGGGATGGTCACAAATCACATTAAGCCTCAGACAGCTCCTAGACACTGTTTTGGTCAGTGCCTGTTGACCTAGACAAGAAAACATGCCAAACATTGTTCTAGGAATGTTAAATATGTGTGATTGAGTGCTAGGGCTAAGGCATAATCCTTCCCAAGCGTGGACATAGCCTCAGTGTACCTCTTTTGAAGACTGATGGAAAATGTCAGCGTCCCACTCTGTCCCAGAAGGTAAAGTTGAGCCTGGAAAATGTATGATCCAAGCTTTTGAGACTTTTCATCATGGAAAGCATGCTTAACATGCCACCCCTACACTGATCTCAGAAGAAGAAAATCTCTGTGGCAATTCAGACATTTACTCTGTTTTTATTTTTCTGTCTTTTATGGAAAAGGTTCAGCACACCCAAAGCTCGGACACTGTTGTTCCTGGCTTCAAAGTTCATAGCTAGGTTCTGAGATGTTTTGTCCCCAATGCCATCACTAATATTGAGTTTTCACCTCTTTCTATGGCAGAGTTTTGGTGTATGGGTGTAGAAGGACTGACAGGTTACACTTCCCCTCAAATCCTTCCTATTGACCTCTGAAATGTGGAATAAAAGCAAGAGCATTACCTAAAAAAACCCCAGGGAAGCAAAGGAAAGGACTGAGTGATGTCTTCCTGTTCTTTCAGTGATTTCTGTTGCTTAAGGCAGGGAGGAGAAAGATTTGGGGGAGTACAGGAGATGCTTGGATAGTCTTCAAACTAGCATTTTCATTGATGCTACTTGCTCAAATTGTATGTAAGGGTAGAACCAGAACTCTTCTGGTTCACAACATATTCCATGCAGAGACTTCTTTCATGAAGTGTCTTTACACTTCTTGTAAATGCCTTTTCACTAGTTACAGTTGACAGAATTGAGATCTCAGTTTTGGTGTTTGGTCCCAAACTTACTGTGTATGGTTTGGGATTACCTGGCAAAATAATAATCACTTGGGCTTGAATTATAAGAAGAATCTGAGTAAGGAACTGGACTGTAGTTGCCAGGTCCTCACAATTTTTTTTGCAGAAGAAGGTGAGGTGTCACACTGGACTTGAAGGCTGGACCTGGTGCAGGTACACCCTCAGTTGCCTGTAGGGCTCAGTTCCTAAATAGTGAATCTCCCTTTCTCTTCTTGCTCTCGTTTCTTCCTTCCTCTAAGCCATTTGAGGAGTGTCTCACTGTCAGCTTTTTGGAGCACAGCAAAAAGGCAGCCCTGCCTCCACAGACCCCTGGCCATAACACCATCCAGGCAGATAATCTTAACCCATTCTTGCTCTAAACCAGCACTGTCAGTTTTCACAGGTCATCAGAAGGATCCTGAAATGGTCATGGAAACACTGTTTCAGTGAAACACAGGGCACTGATCTCCCTTGATCATCCTATTCCTTGCTGAGATGGCTGGCAGTGCCTGGAGTTAAACACGGATGTGGTACCTCGGAGAAGCAGCGCGGACTCTGATGATACAGATCTGCTCAACGTCCATATGTCCCTTAGATGCCTGCTGGATGCTTGTGCAAAGGTCAGGCGTCTTTAGTCCTCTCCCAGAAGGTTTTTAATGGAGTGAGCTGCTAGCTTTTATCCTTCCTCATAATTTTATGAGGCAGAATCCCCCCTCCCCCAGGCAAGCAGCCAGCCTGCCACTAGCTATTCCCTTTAAAATTATGATGAAGCTTGAAATAAAACACAGCCACGGACTGAACCCACTAACCCTCAGTCCAAAGGTATTAAGGCTGCTGGTTGATAGAGACAATATCTAGTTCTTGGAAATGTTTTGCTTCCAGCACCCTGGATGATTAGGAAGAGAGGACTCGGCGAAAAAGATAATGATTCTGTATTTGCTGTGGAAATGACAAGTGCAATTAGAATTGCCAACTGAGTTGTGATCAAAATTCTGATTAATTACTTACTGCTATTTCACAGAGAAGAAATTAGTGCGTATCTAATTGGCGTTACTGAAATGTATTCTGTGCCTCGCTTGCATAAATTAAATGTAAAGAACAAATCTACTGTGTGTCTATGAGAGAGAGAAAGACAGGGAGCAAAAGTGAGTGTCTGATGCTGGGCAAGATCCTCAGGTGATGTAAATCAGGACTGCTCTGGAGAAATCCTTGGATGGTGAGGCTCAGACCCGGGATGCTAAAAGAGGTACTTTGATTTGGTGTTTGTTGAGGGTCAGACTGGAGGATCAGGGCAGCCTTTCTTCCAGTCTTATCGAATCTCACTCTGTCAAAACCAGTCACAGCAGTATGAAATCCTATTTTCAGCTCGTGATACCACAGCACCAACCCCCTCCCATACCATCAGAGACTCGCTATCGTGTGATTTTTGTTTGCTTATTTATTTCAATTTCAGCTCTGCACATGCTTCAGGCACATATACAATAATAGCAATTACACATAGTACAAAGCACATCAATAATTTTAGTATGAAAGAGAAGGAAAAGGCAGAGCTGTGATTCCAGTGCTTTAATCGGCAGGACCACATTATGTCAATTGAGCGGGGACACGGAGGACTGATTAGATAAATTCTCCCTTGCAGTTCCAGCACCCAGCACTGAAGTGCCCACCATGTTCTGAAAATTAAATGCATGCATTAAAAATGTATCTGCATTTATTTTCCCTCCGGTGTCTTTCTGGTTTTTCTAACAAACAGAATCTTGTGGAAAAGAAAAGAAAAAAACATCCTCGGATGGGAGCTTTGGCAGTGCATTTGTTCTCTGATTTTTCTGTAAAGGAAGTCAACTTTGCGCCTTGGTGGAGAGGGCTGTGAGTGTCAGTGGAGAACAGATGAGCCCCCTCCTTCTCCCTGCTCCCCCTCAATCAACTTTTATTCTCTAAGAGGCAGTGGGCAAAGATTGCAGAAGTGGGGAATCAAACAGGCTCCCTCATTTTGTTAATCTATGGAATTGTTATCTCAAAAGAATTTATTTTCCTATTCAGGATCTAACTCTGCTTGCATACTGTAGGTGTAGCTGCACTGAATTTAACGGGTCACTCCAATACCCCCCAAAACTGTGATGAAATCAAGGATCTCTATTAATTTTTCTAGCAGCATCTTTCCATTATCCTTTTCTTCCCTTACCTTTTGTCTATTCTCACTACAGTGGCATGGAAGTATATGTTCTAATCATAAAATATTCTTTTTTTTTCTTCCTTCTTCTGGAGTCCCATCTCTTAAACCAATATTTCACTTCTGTCCACTCGAGTCTGAAAGGACACAGCCATCACCACTCAACTGTAATATCCTTTCTTCTCCTCTCTTCGTTTCTCTGTTTCTCTTATCTCCACGATCTTCTCTTCTCTGTCTCCCTCTCCCCAGACAGCTTTATTAAATTCAGATCTCTCCTTCTGAGACCTCTGTGTCTGAACTCCTGTTCCACGTGAGCCATGGAGAGCAAAAGAGATAAAAAAGTCAAGATTCCCTTATGTTCCTCCTCTCTTCAATGTCCTTGGCAACAGAGGGATGCTTTTCACAGCATATCCTTCTGGTTGGGCATTCAGGTTCCTGACTGTGGTGCTACCAGAATTATTAACCCTTTTGGAAGCTCAGGGAAAAGGTATGGGTCCATTTTTAACAACTGACAACATGTTCTTGACATAATGTACCAAACTGTTGGGCAGGATTTGGGTTGGAAAGCGAGATTTCTGTTGAAAGCTCTTCCCCAGGGAATTTATGCATAAACAAAATTCCTGCGGCTTTTGTGGAGAGTGGTTATAGCCCAGATGTCTTGATAAGGCAACAGAGGTTTGGAAGTGTTTGGAAGGACCAGTTTTCTACCTTCTGGATTATTCTCAGCACTTAGTACTCAGCCCTTAGTGTTGTCTGTCTCTGGAATGAGCCTTTCCATGCTAGTGGAATACAAACATGATCTACAAGGCTTCTGCCTGCTGTCCTTTATGAGCCAGATGAGATGTGGAAACTGAGCAAAGCCAGATGGGCTCTTTGTAGGCTCTCCAAACTGGCTTAGCTCTTTGTGGCATTCTGGGAGCTGAAAGATACTCTCTGATGTCCCAAACCAGCAGAAAGGCCTGTGCAGGTTCCTGCTGAGAGCTTTCCAGCTAAGCTTTTCAACTGGTATGCCCAGAAAATTAAATATGTTCTGATATCTTTGACGCAATAAACAAGCAAAAATCCTGTCTGTGCTTGTCTTATGTATGTGTCTGGCAATGCTGGTGTTATACCAAAAAAAAAAACCCAAACCAGACCAAGATTGTCCATACTAACAATTCTCTTCATTAAAGTTGGATAATGTAGAAAATTATTCATGAAGGGCATCTTTTAAGTTTTAGCAGGATTCCTAAGCTAAGCAGCCCTGGAGAATCTGTATTGCTCTGCCTATCCTAACTTTGTTTCAGTGCTCTTTTTCTTTCTCTGGTGCTAAAGCACCAAAAACTCCCAAAGAAACAAATGTCCTTAATGCACCTGTTTGTTTTCCTGTGCACAGCTAATGTTTTCCACCATCTCAGCTTTGATGAGATTTTGTAGAAAGTGAATATTTTTATGCTTAGCCCCATAATCAGGGCAATGATAAACAACTACATAGTACCCCAACACTAAGTCTCAAAAATGTGATTGACTGTCATGTTTTAGGGCTTGAGCATAAGATAAGTGCCTTTGCTAACATTAATTTTCTTTTTTTCACAATAACCTGGAGGATTGCCCGTGCAGGAATGCAGCTTTATAATTTTATTTTCAGACAGGGTCAACACATCAGCTATTTTATATTGGCCTAAGCATCATGCTGTCATCAGCTAGACCACCTGAGGAAGTGGCGTGCTGGGTATGCATTTTAACCATCCAAACAGAGACATCCAAATCTTTGCAAGCTCAACCACCAGAAATTATAGGGAAAAGCAGAGAACAAATGGGCTTCGGTGTGAGTTCCTTCAAACTCTATGCAATACGCTGTTACTTCTCTTTTCTGCTTCCCATTGCAGCCTGGGATGTTTTCAGACTAAACAAGTCCCTGTAACCTGAAACTCAGCCATCACTTATGGAAGTGCCCTGTGTAGCATGGCTAATAAATAAAAAGTTAAGAAAAATATAAGGACAACCTTTCCTCTATTAACAAAAGACTCTTCAAAGCTACTCTTTTGCTCTGGGCTTTTACAATAATAAGCTGAAAAAATACATTAGAGAGCAGACTCCTTTCTAGCCACTTCATATTTCATTTTGCCTCTCACTTGTCTATTTATTTTCACGTCTTTCCTGATTACTTCTCAATTGTAGAAAGACAACATTAGGCACAATGAGTTTTAAATATACTCCCTGGCCAAAATAACTCCAAGGGCTGTCTGAAATTTCAAACAGCTCACTGGTAAGTCTGGAATAAAATGCAAAGGGAGAGATCCTTAGATCACTTAAAGCAGAACAATCTGGACTGGTGTTTTCAGTGCTCCACCAATGTGGTTATTTGTTTTCTCCACGGGCACGGTACCACAAAACCAAGATTAGTGTGAGACTGCGTTCAGTCATGTTTACATGAAGATGAATAATAGTATCTAGGAAGATACAAGGGATACTCCACCTCCAAACCTGCTCTTTCACTGTTCGAGCTGCCCAGAAGACTTTGATGGGACAAGAAACTGTCCCTGGACTACCTAAAATAAGCACACCCGAGTACAACGACTATGAGAAAAACCAACCCTCAAAGATTCTTCAAACCATCCTGCAATCTTATGAAGTTATGGATGAAAGTGTCATTAGGATCACAGATCCTTTCCAAGTAATTTTCAACCCTGGCAGCTTCTCTGGATGTACTCTAAACCTGGGAGTTTTGTTCTAGTATACATATAAAGCCTAAACTGTAGATACATTATGATTTTTAAAAAAAAAAAACCAAAAAAACTTTTCTGACCTTTTTTTCCCTAAGTTTCAATGTAACCATGGTGTTTTAGGACTATGACTACACATTTTATTTTCTTGTCAGTGGTGTTTGAAACCAGTCTCCTTCTGTCCCCATCCTCATGTATTTTCCGAGATTGGAATTTATTATTTTTTTCTTAGGCTCTTGTCTTTGTTTATCTCTTTTGGGAAAAATTCTCCATTTCTGTGCTTTGTAAGGTATTTTTTTCTGTGTCCTCTTTGCTCAGGAGCAAACAGCTGTGGTCTGCAGGGTCAGTGCACCAGGCACACGTGGGAGTACCTGGATCCAGTGGCTTGGCCATCAGAGCTACAAAAGTGAAATACAGAGTTTGATTTTTTTCAGGGTCTTCCTCAAAATTTTATTTGTAGCCTGTTTAACCTTGGTAGGGATAGGGAAAATTTCTTTCTTATTTTTTATTATGGTTTCATGTCCCATCTTTCTTTCTTTCTTTCCCGTTGTTCATAACTAGAGGAGATGGTTACTTTAGAGGTATGTACAGAACTATCATTTCCCACTTGTTTCAGAACAGGAACACTGCCTGGCCTGGCTGTTCTGCAACCCTTGTTAGTGACATCAGTAGTATTTGGACTCATTTTACCTAACTTTAGTGGCACTTTGTGCTATGGTTTATTTGTAAGGTGGTATTTGGTCAAAGCTTGTGCTCAATGATCTTGGAGGTCTTTTCCAACCTTAATGATTCTGTGAAATCTATGATTCTAAATACAGACCTTGAATCCAAACTGCCTGTCTAGGTTTCCCATATAACCAGTAAAGGCTGACACCTCCAGATGTGATACAATCCATCCAAAGAAAAGCAGGAATGAATGACCCTCTAAAAGTCTCTCCTCTCTCTCCCTAATGATTATTGTCTAGATGAACAGCTCAGACTAGACAATTAGCTTAGACTAGATGCTTAACATTTAGGCAGCTAGAATTAATGTGATGAATCCCATTCTATGTGCTCGGATAATGACTGTAGCCTTTGTATCTCAAATTTTACCTCTTCAATATGTTTTTGTAGGTGTTCAGACTCTGCGCTGTGCTTTCAGATTTATTTCGGCTTCCAAGGCTTAAAATACTTGCCTCCCATTACTTTTCATTGTCATAAATATGTCATGGCATAATATAGCTGTCTGTACCCATAATGAAATCCTTCTGCTTTCAGATTCAAGTCCATAGCCCATACAGGACTAATATTGCTGAAAATCACCCTCATAATGTCACAGGGACTCTTGTGCTTGGGAACCTCTCAGTCACAAGCTCTAGGACTGCACCTTCAGCCAAGGCAGGGAAGAAGGCAGGAAGGAAGGAAGGAAGAAAGAAAGAAAGAGAAAGAAAAGGAAAGAGAGAAAGAGAGAAAAAGAGAAAGAGAGTAAGAGAGAAGGAAAGAAAGAGAAAGAAAGAAAGAGAGAAAGGAAGAAAAGAAGAAAAAAAGAAAAATGAAAGAAAGAAATAAAGGAAGGAAGGAAGGAAGGAAGGAAGGAAGGAAGGAAGAAAGAAAAAGAAAGAAAGAAAGAAAGAAAGAAAGAAAGAAAGAAAGAAAGAAAGAAAGAAAGAAAGAAAGAAGGAAAGAAAGAAAGAAAAGACTCCAAAGTGATATCTGTAATTGCAATGCTCCCAAAAGAAATTAAAATAACCTGCTAAAAAAATCTTCACTTTTGTTAGATCCACCCTGTTCTATTCAGTTGGTTTCAAGCCCTTGCTCCTTATATATATATATATATTGTACTAGAAAGATGTTTTTCTTCTTTCCAGCCTATACCTCCCTGGTAAAAATAATAATACATTTTTTTTGGTTCTCTCTGCATTGGACATGGGAAAATAACCTTCCTTCATAATAATTTTTATAAAACTTCTATAAACTAATTATACTCTTTAAGATACTAACTGAAATGTCTGTGGTCTTTCTGGGCTGAAAATAGGATATATGAATATATTTTTTTTTAAATGGTATTGCTGGGGAAAAAAAGTTTTTTTGATAATAATGTTTTACAGAGAAGTTACTTAGTAAAATTTAGCTATTTAGTCAAAATATTTGATTTGTTAATGAATAAAAAAGGGGAAAATAGGACAAATAATTGGTTCTATTCTGTCCTCTCTTTCACTTATTTCTTATAAAAATCATTGTCATTTAAAAGCTTAATTCTAACCCATATATTTCCAAAATCTGCAGGTATTTGGCATTTTCCTTCCAGCCCACTTCTAATGGAAAATCGTTCAGTCTCTTGATGAGTCTGTTCCCAGGGCCAAAAAACTGTTCTCATTGGGAAATTATATTAATAATAATAATATTAATAGCAGTAAAGTGAAGTTCCCTCCAAATTTTATTTTAGGCCGTTCATTTTATCCCCTCACTTTATTTTTGCAGAAGAAAAGGATGATTTGTCTTTGCAGTGACTGCAGGCCAAGGAGGGAAAGAGAAGCTGAGAACCTCCCGATCCATAACAAAACCTGGCAGCGATGGTCTGAATAGAGTTCAAGTTTATTTGACTAATTCTTTCACCACTTGTCAGAGAACATACTTTTGTTCGTGGTAACAAAACAAGCTCTTTCCTCCCCCTTTTCTCCAGCGAGTAGCACGAGCACTTGCGTGGAGCACACATTACCACTAACCCTTATGATGTTTGCTGTCAAACTCATTTATTTATGCAACTGCTGTGGAAAGGCCTGGGGCCCATAAGCAACCCTGAAAGATTTCAGAGCCCTGGTGTGGGGTCATGAAAGGGAAAGTGAGGGGGAGGGCGAAGCCTCCACTGGTTATGAGAAAGGAACTGACACAGGAAATGGTCACATATGGCACAGATTTATTGTGTCCGGGACTTCCCATTCAAAACTCATTATATCCACAGCTCAGAGCAGTGCATGGCACGGCCACATTCATTTTTAGGTCTGGCATGTGACAAAATTGTTGTTCTG
Source organism: Manacus candei (assembly GCF_025592945.1). Taxonomy (NCBI): domain Eukaryota; kingdom Metazoa; phylum Chordata; class Aves; order Passeriformes; family Pipridae; genus Manacus; species Manacus candei. Next base: position 6,612,514 of record NW_026138055.1, on the reverse strand, counting down.
CTTTCAGGTGGTGGTGGCAGTTTGATCGTTCCTAGGCCAGAGAGAAGGTGACTGGAATCATAAAAGCTCTGCCTTTCACTGCCCCCCACCTTTGTGTTGAGCCACAGATACCAGTTTGACTTCAGTCAATGAGGTTGCTGGTTAGGAGGAGAGAAAAATCCTTCTGGGCTTTAAATACACCAAAAGGAAACCAGGATTATCTTAAAGGGAAAGAAAATGAGAAAAGCTTTGATAGTGACGTGAGAAGTAAGATGATGCTTGCAGAAGAGCTTGTTTTGTCAAAGGTGAAATAATTCAGTCCAAAAGATGTTTTTCTTTGTATTTTTCTCTTTTAATCATCTTTCCTGGGAGATAGGATCCCTCTCACACCCAGCAGTTGGCTCTTTGGGTGATGGGTAATGACTACAAGAGGTTTGTGGGAATAGTTTGTTTGTCTTGCCTGCTTCGTGAGAGCATCTAACAAGGGCCCTGGGTCCTATTTTGCTAACTGCTGTATAAAATGCCATTATTTCCACCTCTTAGCTGTGTATTGATGGCCCTCAGGAAAGCTATGAAGACCCAGATTATCTCTCCCATATGAAGGTTCACTCCGTCCCATTCCAGGCCACACTTCTGAGTGCTGTACAGTAGGGTTTAAGGTTATGACTCCTGGATTGTCCTTCACTCAGGGTTGCAATTTAAAGGTGCTTAATTTGTGGCACTTTTAGGGTAGAGATTAATTATACTGTTTAATACTTTCAGTCTCCATGCACAATATAATGTCAGGTAACACTTCTTTTGTTACCATATTGGATTTCTTCCTGAAATAAGCATTATGGGAACCTTTGTGTTGTCAGGATAGCTAAAATGACTGAAGTTCCTTAATCATTAATGATAATGCAGACAAAAATCCTCCCGAAGTGTGTCTTTCTGATTAAGTTTAATAAAATGATGAACAAGCTGCTCTGGGCCCATGCCGATGGCAGCAGGAGTGAGACTCTTCTGAGTCAAGCAGCACAAGGATAGGGACACTGAAGGTTCCCAGTCACTCCTGCTGCATCTACAGAACAGCTCCAAGACCAGTTGGTTCCCAGGCAAACCAGCAGTATCCAAGATAACTCCTGGGCACTTTCCAGAAATTGGCACAAGTCAGGGGCCAGTTCAAAAGGGCAGTTTGGAGGTGGCCACTGCCTTTTGGAGGGTCAGTGACTTTAATACCGTGGGAGTGCCACGGCAGCTGGCCTCAGGGACAAGGATCTGGGCTTGGCACTGGTTATTTTATAAGTTTTGATGGATAAAATGCTCTATAATCTCAGTTCCAGGCGAGTCTTCTGTACACAGGCAGCCAAGGTATTACCAGGTGTGGAACCTTGTAGTGGCAGCAGGGCATTTGAGAAGATCTGGGGCATTCTAAGGAACATCTCTTAATAAAACCTGGTCTTGTCAACCTCGCCAGAGGGCACCTCCAGATTTATTGGCCCACCTTCTTTGAGAGGACTCAAGATATATTCTCCTGGCTAGACTATTCTCTTCCCCAACTTTTTGCAGTTTCTTGAGACAGGTTTGACATTTTCTGTCAACTACAAAGACCAAAAATTATCTCTCTGACTCCAAAGATTTCTGATCTGTAAAGCTCTGAAAGCTTGAGCTGCATTTTGGGGGAACATTGTTATACACATACTTTGTTCCCATGCTCTTTTTGATCCCTGTTGGAGAGCATCCTGGCCTCAGAGAGTTTCTGATCTCTCTTCTTAAGACTTTACTTGTCACTCGTACTTTAAGGTCAGGAATGAGTTATTAGTATAGTCACTGGGAATTGGAAAATTGCAATTTTTTTTGTTCATGACTTGGGGAGATATATTGTCACCTGTAACACTATGTACCTTACTTCTTAGGCAGGGGGGAGCTCTGAAGGGTTGGTGCAAACATAAAAAATATAACTGTATGAAAGAGGCAAATAACACTTGATTTTACAATGAATAAATAGTTGTAGTATGTGTGGTCATATCAAAGCATGAAAACAATGATTGCAAGACAAATATTTCATGTACTACATCTGCTTTTCTTTGGATTTGTGTGTGAAAGGGAAGGGTGAATGCAGATCCTGGGATGTGTAATAAGAGAGAGTTTTACTACAGACCTTCCTTCAATGGGAGCACTAATAACTGTCTTTTCTCTACTTGGGCACCTACTTTTACAAACCTTGCAGGAACATATTATCTTTGAGTCCACAAAAGTGACTGAAATTGGCCAGGGGGCTCAAAGTTTTTTTAATAGAGGAACGATAAACAGGAGAGCATAAAACCTCACAGAGTGTGATAAGACTCATTTCCTTCCAAAATACTTTTCTTTAAAAGAAAGCATTAACAGCCTAAAGCAAACACTCTATTTTTATTTACATGGTCCCTGCTATGAGCACTGTTGTGTGTGTATGTTGCCATGGTTTAACCCCAACATACGGCATCTCAGCTCGTTCACTCTCTCCTGGTGGGATGGGGAGAGAATTGGAAGGGGAACAGGGAGAAAACTTGTGGGTTGAGGTAAAGACAGAGTCTTTATGGATAAAGTCAAAGTCATATAAACTAGCAAAGCAAAATAAGGAATTCTTTCACCACTTCCCAAGGTCAGGCAGCTGCTCAGCCATCCCCAGCAAAGCAGGGCTCCATCACGTGTAACCGGGACTTGGGAAGACAAACTCCATCACTGTGAATGTGTCTCCCTTTCTTCATCTTCCCCCAGCTCTAAATGCTGAGCATGAAGTGATATTGTCTGGGATATCCCCATTGTCCCCTGGGATCAGCTGTCCCTGCTGTGTCCCCTCCCAGCTTCTTGTGCACCCCCAGCCCACTCACCGGTGGGGTGTGATGGGGAGCAGAAAAACTCTCGTCTCTGTGTGAGCACTGATCAGCAGTAATGAAAACATCTCTGTGTTATTAACACTGTTTTCAGCACAAATCCAAAACACAGCCCCATAACAGTAATTATGAAGAAAATTAACTCTCCCTGAGCCAAAACCAGCACATATGTACCCAAACACACAAGAAGCACTGAGCCACCGTGCCTCCCTATGCATGTGTTCCCAACATACATCTTGTGAGAAACCAGCCACAAGTGTTACTTGACATTGCATATCTGTGTGTTTATCCCCCGTGGAATGCTGACAAATTCAATGGAGGGATATCCCTAATTTACAGTTGGTGGGATTTCTAAAAACAGTAGGAGATGCCTTATCTCAGCATCCACCGAAGTTGAGAGGTTTGTTTTCACTTACTACATAAAGATTTACAAAATCAGTGTCGGCAGAGCCATCGCTTACAAAGCATGAGTGTGTAGGCATGATGACCTTGTGACAGGGATTACACAGGAAAATCAAAGCCAAAATTATTTACAGGGAACATCTGAAGTCAAGAAACACTGAAAACTTTTCCTATAACTAAAAATCACAACTGACCTCAGAATAATTTACCTTTTCTAGATTTCTGAGGTGCTATTGCTGGACCCTTTTTTTTTTTTTTATTTCCCATTTGAATGTCAGCAGGTCAAAAGGAACAGTTAATGCTGATGAATATTTCCCCCTCAGCAAAGATATGTGCTGGCCAGCCCAAGGCCAAGGAATTGCAATTTCTAAACAGTGTCCCATTTATCTCTCCCCTCCCCCTTCCTCCCCTGCTCGCTTTTATATTTTTTGTAGCTATAATTGTAGTTAAATTAGAAATAACTGACGAACAAATTCAGTCAGAAGGAAAGAAAATTGTGAGACATTTATTTTATTTTGATAAAAACCTGACACCCCCTTTTGTTTTTGTCAAAAAAAAGACTATTTTTCCTTGTACCATGAATTGTGAAATCTATCACAAAATGGGTAAAAATTATTGAAGCAAATGGTGGTGCTAACCTGAAGGGGAAAATCATTAATGTTGATGTATTTCATTCAATTTTAAATGTAGAACTTATTTTATTTTATTTATTTGGCGTTGGGGAAGTAGGGAAAAGGTAGGAGACTTGCAAAGGACTCTATGTGCCTTTAAGTCAAAACATCTATTTTAAAAAATGCTCTTCCCTCCTTCCACCCTTCTCCATTTTTCTAAATAAAGAATATGAGATGATGATGGTGGTGGTGGGTTTTTTTCCTGAGCAAAGAGGACCCCTCGGCACATTTTTCTTTTCAAATGTGAAATGAGGTGGAAAATCCTCATTTCACGACAGGAAGGACAAATATTGACACAAAGTTAATATTTGTCAGGAGCCCTAGAAGCAACCTGAGTGCTAAAGTCTCATCTAGATATAGATGTTGGTGTGTCTATGTGTGTGTGGAGATGGATATAAATAAATAATAAATTTGGCTTGATGATGGGGGGAACCTGCAGAAAGCAAAGTCTGAGGAATTAGCTGCAGAGGGTGAATACACACATTTTTCAAGTATAATTTCTCTCTCCTTCTTGCATGGAGCAGGACACACGGATGGAACACGTGCCCATGTGTGCACTCAAAACACTTATGCCCTCGTCCTCTGCCTGGGTACATGAAGATTCCAGTGCAATGTTCAACCTCATCCATGCACACATTGCTACAGATATGAACATCTTCTCCATCTTTCCTACCCATTTGTGCTTGATCATTTTTCCCCCATTTTGTCCCCCCTTTCACACACACGTGTGTGTGCAAACCCAGGTACAAATAGAACCTGTTTAATCTGATTTCCCCCATTGCAGGGGGGATGCTTCTGGAATTTATCACTGTTATTGTTCATTGCCAATGTAAATAGCACATGTCAGCTCAATATTCAGTGGTCACTCAGTATTTATTAAGTCCTGTCCACTCTGGCCTTTTTTAGAGGAGAGCCCCAGGGCAGATTAGCTGCTGGCCCTGACACGCCTCGTCACTTATCTACTCCCATTGATTATGAGAGTCAGCTGTGGCCAGGACTCACTTTTTTTCCTTCTCCTCTTAGACCCCTCTTACAAGCACCCCTGCTTGGATTTTCATGAGGAAATAATCAGATTAGGGCTTCAGTGGCGAGTTCATATGGAGTTCTCTTTCTCCAATGTGCTACTAACTGAATAAACGTGTTTTGTGGTAAATTGTAAATGACATTATGATTACTAAGGCCAGCATGGGTTTCATTTAAAAGTGATCGAAATTGCAGGCTGCAGAAATTGTGACTGGCAGATAAGGCCATTTGGAAGGGGACAAGCAACGAGGGGTGTGCGTGCATGGGCGTGAGTGTGTGTGTGCAGGAAAACGAGCCAACCCGCTCTGCAAGCCAGGCAGGGCAAAGGAAAGTCCTGGGAAGTCACAAAATACCAGCAAATCCTATTTGTAGACATGAAAGGGGGGAGATGGGGTGTTTCCAGGAGACCAGAGGATGGGATCTACCAGGCTCCATGGGCTGGCTGCCAGCACATCCTCCCAGTGCTCCAGGACAAAGCCGAATGTCTCTGAGCTCAGCATTTCCACTTCTGCTTCTCACTCTCCCTCTGCCCCCAGCAAACACCGAGAGCAAAATACTTGCACTGATAAAGCAAAAAACTCAAACAAACGAACACAGGGAAAGGAAAGAAAAGGAAGCAAAATCCTAAACCGGTGTCTAAAAACAGGGGCTTTTGCAGAGATCCTCTCTCGTGGAACATCCTCCCTGAACAGAGATCGACATTTATGTAATTTTATTGCTCCCCTCGGTGATGTGCAGAGTGACAGCTTGTTCTGGGAAATGCTCCCAGGCCATGGTCTGCACATGAGGATTCCCCTTGAAATAGATAATAGGTGCCTGCAAGATCCAGGCATTGAGATATAACTGAAGGCAGAGCCCAGAATAATTTAATAGAATCATAGAGTGGTTTGGATTGGAAGGGTCCCTAAAAATCATCTACTTTCACCCTCCCTGCCAGGTTGCTCTGAGCTCCATCCAACTTTTCTCATAGTTCATTTCTTTTCCAGGAGTCTGCTATTTTTCTCTAGCAGAAAGTTTCACATAATGTGTCCTTGATAAGGGTAAAGTCCTTTTATTCATCCAAAAGTTTGTGACTCTCAAGGATGTTTCTGTCCCTTGTGTTTGATCTGATTTGGATACCTCTCTGAAGGTGCTGGATGAGGAGCACAGTTAGTTGAGACATTGGCCACACTTTGCCCAACATGTTTGTGCTCTCAGCTAAGGAAGGGGCAGGCTAGGTGAGGGAGGACAATTCTAGCTGGCTACAGCAGCAAATTCCTCCTTTGATTTTATTTTGAAGAGAGGAAGGAAAAACAGAAACACACTTCTTTTCCTAAGAAGCTCCAGGCAGAAATGTTTATGTTTTTGGTGCCCGTATCTGAACTCTTACTTTTATTCTCTCTTTATAATCAGTGATGATCTCATTGTTACAGCCTGAGGCAAAATTTCTCTCATCTTAAAGCAGAGACCTATATTTGGTCAGATGGAGTACACTGTAAACTTATAGCACTTTTCTTTACCTAGAGGGGCTGCAAGAGAGCTGGAGAAGGACTTCAGTCAAGGGTATGGAGTGACAGGACAAGGAGGAATGGCTTTCCGCAGACAGAGGGAAGGGTTACTTGGGATATTGGGAAGAAATTCTTCCCTGTGAGGGTAGTGAGGTCCTGGCACAGGTTGCCCAGAGAAGCTGTAGCTGCCCCATCCCTGGAAGTGTCCAAGGCCAGGTTGGGTGGGGCTTAGAGCAACCTGGTCTAGTGGAAAGTGTCCCTGGCAGAGGGGTTGGAACAAGATGAGCTTTAAGGTCCCTTCAACCCAAACCATTCTATCTTTCTAACTCAGAAGACTGTGTGGGTTATGTCTCTTCTCTACAGAGCCTTCCATAAAAGGATCCTCTTGACTTGTCTCCACAGACACTTGGAAGGGGATTTAGTGGCAAATTCTGACATATGTGTAAGGATTTTGACTTCTTTTATATTCAGTGAAAGAATAAAGTGTTATCTAAAGGGGCTTTTGCAGTCCTATCGACCGTGTGTTATATCTACAGATGTTGCAGCTACCAAAAGAAGTCCATGTGACCCCATTCACTTGTGTTCAAGTGACAGGTTCTACCTCTGGTCAATAAAAAAAAAGTTATAGGATAGTAAAATGCAATCCAGATGACTAAAGAGAAGTATTTTAGGGTGAACTTCATGTTTTTAAACTGCTTTGTCAGTATTGGTGGCTGGGGAGTTGGGCATGCTTCAGTTACCACAAGTGTGTGTTTAGTGTGATTTCTGCTGTTGTGGGGTGTCCCACCAGCCCTGCAGCTGCCATCCTTGCAGGGCAGAAATCTTTTGTGGACCCTGTGTCTCATGTCTCAGGTCTCTCAGGGCATCCCATGCAAATGTAGATGCCTGCCTGTGGGCAATTGGTTTAAACTTCAGATCTCCACTGAGTGCAGTGGGAGTTTAGACACTTGGAGCACACATAAGAATCTTCACTATTTGTAGGTATCTCAATCTAGTGCTTTTTCTATCTCTAAAACTTGATGAGGTCATCACTGGAGGAGATTAATAGTGTTCTGGTCCTTTCTCAGTTTTTGTTTTGTTTTGTTTTAGCTTTTGTTTCTTTATTTGTTTTGTTTGATCTGGTTTTTTTTGTTGGGGTTTGGTTTGGTTTGGGTTTTTTGTTTTGGTGTTTTTTTGTTGTTTTTGTTTATTTGTTTGTTTAATGCAATCCCTGTGAGTGGGATGAGATGTCTTCATGGAAAGTTAAATTATCTTCCCAAAGAACTGCAGTCAAACCCTGATTTGCTGTCCTGTACAGGCTTAGAATGAGGAGAATGTATAAGACACAAGGACATAGGGGTGTAGTGCTGGATCAGATCCAAGAACAGTCTAGCTGCCTGCTTTTTCAGTGGTGGCCAAAATTTGATATCTAAAGAATGAGGTAAGTATATGTGATGCTTTTCTGTCTGTTAGGAGTCTTCAACAACTTTCAACTCAAGACAGCAGATCTGGTTTCTACCTATTTAATATCCCTTAGCCTCCAGGATTCTCTTAAAGTTATGTAAAATTTTAGAGCTGACAAAAGTCATTTTGAACTCTGAATGGGAAAATAAGCAGCTATAAAACAAAAGATTGAGGTGATGTCCAAAACAATTTTTTTCCCCTAATTTCCCTTTATTCTCTTCCAGGAATTTACAGAGATGACAGTAAGTGCATCTTCAAGCCCTCAGTACAAGGCTACTTCTGCAAACAGACAGATCATGCACTTGTCATCCTAGAAAACCTGGACTCCAGTGTGGACAGCCAGAGACTGTTCCCAGTGGTAACAGTGACTGGCAGCTTTATGGACACCTTCAGTGACATGGCTTCACACACTTGGTGTTACCCTGCAGAGCATCGCTCTACTCTATTTTCTGTGCTGCCATCCCCCGAACTCACCACGGTTTGCTTCCCAGACCTCCCACCTCTGGCTTTCAGACTCTTCCTCCTCAGTGGCCAAAACACAACCAGGCTGCCCATGGCCATATTCTATAGTGAACCACTCAGCCTTCGTGTTTTCGTTCAAGGTAGATATGTCTCTCCAAAACCATCTTCTTTTTCACTGAATGAAGGGGCAGGAACCAATTACTTCAGCTTTGAGGACAATCTTCTCTATGTTCTCCTCCATGAGACTGAACCAGTAGAAATAGTTGCTGGCCTTTCCCTTTTTGTGGCTTTCACTGTAACTGAGGCTGTTGGGGAAGAAGATGAGGCAACTATAATACATCGACTGGCTGATTTCTTGAAGGTTGGCCATGACCAAGTCAGAGTAGTCCATCACGTGCTGGGAGGTGAAAGCATGTTGAAGGTAATCTCAGCCAATGCCAGCAAAAAGAAGTATCACTGCCCTAACATGGCCTTTTGCACAGCCTTGCATAGCAGATACAGCTCACAGGAAGTGGGGAGGCAACCAGTGAGCACCCGAGCTCTGCAGCCACCTGATACAGCTGGTCCATCAAGGGTGCTGATCATTGAACTTGGTGATCCACCGGGTCATCCAAGAAGTGAGTTGACAAGTGACAGATTAAAGAGTTTGGCCGGAACAATTATCAACACTCATCAAACTGGAGACCTTCAGAGAGGCCTTGGCTTGCCAGTTGAGACCTTAATGGTGACTCAGGCTGGCTTGCTGTCCCCAGCAGAAGGTAACAGGAGGTAAGTGTCAGATACATCATTATCATCACATACTGATTTAAGTGTAGTGAGGCAATTTATCCACTTGATCTGCTCATTAAACAAGTCCCCTATTGGCTGAAATATGACTACCCATGTTGAAACACATGAAATTTCCATGACCTTCTCAGAGAAGCTGTGGCTGCCTCATCCCTGGAAGTGTCCAAGGCCAGGTTGGACACGGTTTGAAGCAACTTGGTCTAGGGAAGGGTGTCCCTGCCCATGGCAGGAAGTTTGAAATGAGATGATCTTTAAGATCCCTTCCAACTGAAACCATTGAATTATTCTCTGATTCTCTGAAGACAGAGCTATGCCCAAGTACCAGCTGGACTCCTATATGTGAATTACCATGTTATTCTTTTGGTGCTCATGAATCTCTGTAGCGTAGAGACATCCATGAGGCTTTTAACCAGGAACAGAATTCCTGTGAGTCTGCCTTGAAGCTGTAAAGTATCTGGTAAAGTGAATTTTTTGAGAGAAATTCAGACTATTATAGCTTTTAAATTCTAAACAATTAAACCTATAAATATTTACAAATTGATGTTGCATCAGAGATGTGTTATTAAAGATAAGTTGTAGCCTCATCTAATTTGTAGGTCTAAACCTTTATCCCTGTACTTTTAAAATGTAAGGCCAGAAAAGTCTTTTTACTCTCATATTTCAATCTCCTGCATGATACGGGCCACTGCTATTCACTTTGATACTAGAGTGTTGAACTTTCTTTTTGGCTAAAATTACAGAAAACCATCTGGTCTAGAAGCTACAAGAGCTGGACACATCCAATACTACCTGAACGTGTGCCTAGATGTTGGATGCTATCCTTGTTCTTGCTGTCACAAGTACTCACCCACTTTCTCTTGGGAGCCTCTCTTTCTCCAGCTTCCCATGAGAGCTTCTTGTTCTTTCCTTCACTTTTACATCAACGAGTTTCTGGGCATTGACTCTTCCTCCTCCTCCTCCTCCTCCAGATACCTCGAGAATAATCAAATCACTTCACTGACTGCTTTGAAAAAAATCGAAAGGTTTGAGTTCTCGTGAGTGTTTCCTTCTCTGTCTCTGTTTTCTGAATACTTTTGGAAATGTGCATAAATGAAAACCCACAGTTTGCCTTCATGATAGATTCCCCAATATTGGACACTTTTGAGATTCAGCTGGACAGGATGCTGGGCCACCTTGTCTAGACCATGCTTTTGCCAAGAAAGGTGGGGCCAGAAGATCCTTGAGATCCCTTCCAATCTGGTATTCTATGACACCAGTACCATACACAAAAGTGCTATTAAATCCCAATTTTACAATCCAGTGATCCCATTTGCCCATTTTCCCCACAGAAATAGGAGAGCTCGTGGTCTTCTGTTTGCTCACTGTATGCTCTATTTCCTTTTCAGTTCTAGATTTCCAGAACCTGATTCATTCATTTGCCCAGATCCTACATCCCACATGCTTTATGTGCCCATGTTCAAGTTTCCTCTCCATAATTTATCAGTCCACAAATCCTTCCATGCATTTTATCAGTGGTGGCTTTATATTCGTATCTTGATGCAAATACAACAACAGACCTGCAGCTGATTTTGACAGAACAACACAGGATACTCCTTTGCTTTACAATAATTTCCCCTTTGAGCTCTGCCAGTTACCAAGTTCTCGATCAGTTTTGTACATTCTAATTTTTAATTGATATTCTATACTAAGACTCACTTTTGGAAGGTCATTCCTCTTTTCCTCAGCAAGAAACAACCCTTTCTCTCCCTCCTTCCTGTCTCCATCTTGCTCTTTTCAGCCTCTTGCAGCCACTATTTGCACAGCCCAGATGGGAGTCCCTGTCTGCAGAGGAGGCTGTGAGGAGCAGGGTTGGGGTGGGACCAGACATCAGAATATTTCAGCCTCAGATCCTCAATCTGTATTAAAAGCATATGGATAATATGAAAAAGGTAATATCCCATCTGTTTTTAATAGGGGATGTGGGATTTGATGTTTGGCAACCTCATTGTGTACTCTCTTGATATTGCATAATGTTATTTTTTGATGTTGTGCACTACTGAGCCTTACCCAAGTATAAGCCTATTCCATCTATGCAAGAAAGAAATTGGATTTGTCTAAGACTTACTCTCTCTAATTAATACCATATCCTCTACCATTTACTGCTGACCCCTGTACCATCCTGATGTCTGCCAGTGATACAAACTACTATTCACATGCTTAACTTTTCTACTAGACACTGTGTGGCTTGTGGTAGAGAGTCACTCACAGTGAGGACACCAGCCTGTGACTGTAGGAATCTTTATTTTGCTTTATTGTTTTGGTTCTGGTTTGTTGCTTTCAAGTGTGGGGATATTTTTGTTGTTGTTTTTAGTTTTGTGCTTTTGGTTTCGTTTGGTTTGTTTTTTTCTGAGGGCTTTTATTGTGGTGTTGTATTAAGCACAGCGAGAAAATATTATTTGCAAGAACGAATCTTAAATCAGGGCCAAATTCTGAAGACACACAGGATTTTTGATCAGCAGAACTAACATCACTGTTGTTAGTGAGGGTGTTTGTGCTACATTGTCAGACACTGCAAAATGGGACAGCAGAAAACTGACACAGGGGGTTTTGCAGTGGATGGTGAGGCTCTGGCACAGATTGCTTGCAGAGGCAGTAGCTGCCTCTCCCTAGAAGTGTCCAAGGCCAGGTTGGACAGAGCTTGGAGAAACCTGGGATAGCAGAAGGTGTCCCTGCCCATGGCATGGGGTGGGAAATAGATGATCTTTAAAGTCATTCCATGATTCTATTATTTATACCATTCCATCACATGGTCCCAAAAGATCACCTAAAGGAGGGAAGAACCCTCCTCTGTGTGCCATCAAAGAAACCTCAAGGCTACCTTTTTTCAGGCACAAATGACATCTCCACACTGGGACTGCTCTTCCAGCTGGGGTTTGTCTCCCTATCTGTGCATGCTTTGGGAAAAATTCCAAGCAGCAAGGATCAGGATCAGGAAAGGTCCCTAGGAAGAAACTTGTTTTACTGCAGGGACAAGAGGAGTGCTAACTTGAAGCCATAGATTCCCTGTCCCAATTAGGGGAAGACCTGGCATATATAATGAAGAGAACACCCAGATCACCAGGTCCTGGACCAGCTCAGTTCTCATCCACCCTCAGCTGCTCAGGCTCCTTTGCAGTGTTATTTATTGCTCCCCATCAGTCATAGCTTTTCTGGAATTACTCATGGCTGACATTTCTGATGCAATAAAGCCACAGATAACTTGTGAAATGAAATCAGGGTTTTCCTGTTGGGACATGTACTATCCCCACTGTCTATCTGTCTCTCTTTCTGCTGGCACGGGCAAGGATAATGGGGCTGGGATTACAAATCAGGATAAGTATTCCAGTGTATTTTTCTGCTTTCATCCCTGAGTTGTGCAGAACTCAACTGGGCTGTCAGATATACAGGACCTGCACTCCTCTCTGGCCCATCTCCCCGTGTTTTCAGACTAGTGACTCCTCTGGCATCATTCTCTCTCTCTACCTGAAACAAAGTTGCTGTGAGGTGGGGTCTCTTCTCCCAGCTAATAAGTGATAGGACAAGAGGAAACGACCTCAAGTGGAGCCAGGAGAGGTTTAGATTGGATATTAGGGAAAATTTCTTCATTGAAAGGATGTTCAGGCACTGGAGTGGGCTGCCCAGGGCAGTGGTGGAATCACCATCCCTGGAAGAGTTCAAAAGGCAGGTGAGTGTGACACTTGGGGAAACAGTTTAGTGGTGAGCACGATGTTGCCAGGTTATTGGTTGGACTCAAAGATCTTAGAGATATTTCCCAACCTTAATGATTCTATGATTCTGTAAGACAACAATAAAAAAATCTTTGATTTGCACAGACTGGATGTTCATCTCTGCAGCCCAGGAGAGTGAGGCTGAAGGGAGCCTTGGAATCCCTGCTGTGGCTGGGTATCTAGTCAGTAAGTGAGTATATCACATTGCCAAGCCTTTAAAAAAATGGCTTGTCTGTTATGATTTGAAGAGCTTTTTTACATGGTTTTAATTTAACTCCTTTGTTAGGGTCACTTCAAGCACGGCTCATTAATTTGTCAAGAGAAGACAGAGGTGATTGCTGTGACTGCTATAGTTGTGCACAGCTGGAGAGTCAGAGATGTCTATCGCATAGTTTATCTTCCTGTGAATGTCTCTGTGTAATATATACTGTGATGTATTTAGAGACAGAAATCTCTGTTTTGAAAATTTTTCTAATATCAATATAAATATGAAAGTGAAAGAACAAAAAAGCACAGCTGTGGATGTATTGTGTGTGTTTGTGCAAATGCCTTTTTACAAAATAAGAAATATTATTCTAGACATCTTCCAGAAGCCATTTAGTCCATATCCCCATACTAGAGCAGGGTACTTTACTCCAGCTTGATGGACTTTAAAGCTGCTACAAAGTGAAATATTTCTTTGTTAAGAGTTAAGTTTGGGGTAGCTTCTGAAAAACTGCATGTGTGCAGGAAATAATGGTGTTTGAGACTCACAGCAAGGAATAAAAGGGAAGCAAATCATCAAAGAACTGCTCATTCCAACAGCAATGCTCATGCAGAGCACTAAATGAGATATTACCACTAATTCCCTGTGTCACATGGCACATACACAGGCAGACAGGGTTAAAGGTTCAGATGAGATGAATTCTGACACTGACACAAAGTGCTTGGATTTGGTAACCTTTGTGCAGGTTCCAGGCAAAGGCTGGGGTGTGGAATTCCACAGGGTTTTACAAAAGGGACATGACAACTTCTTTCTGTGTAGGCATCCAACTTTTCCTCCAATGAGCAGGCAAAGGCAGGATGCTAAAAACCCTATGTCAGAGCTGCAGCTATTGCAGCACTTGAGGTTCTATCAAGGTTTTATCTGCCACATACCCCTAAAGTGAAGATGTGGAAAAGATAATACTCAGGGTCTTAAACTAACCTTAAAATCTCCTTTAAATTAAACTTAGTTCATTTTAGGTCAGATGTTCATAGGGACAGTGTAAAGAGCATATTCTTGTGGAGAATGTGCCACTCTTACTGTTGATGTGCAAACAGGACAAACTCAGCTCAAGTAGATACAGTAAAGGACATTTAAGACGATCATGGAAATTGAGTTTATTTTAAGATAAAAGGAATAGAATCATAGAACTATTTAGTAAAGAATCTGTTTAACTTGTCAAAGCAAATCTGGGGAGATAGTGTCCTATCTGTGAAGATACATTGGAAGAGTAAATACTGGAGAGGAATCTCTAGGCACTGATGGACAGTGACAGCACAGGAACAAATGGGTATAAGTTATCAAGAGGTAAATTTGCATTTAAAAAGAGAAATAGGTTCCTCCTCAGATAATAAACCGGAAGAATCTTGCAATAGAACTGGAAAAAGACCATTTCCCATTTCCCATTCAATAATATTTTCATAATTTTTTTTCCCTTAGCCACATGGCCAAAGCCACATTCTGAATTTTATTTATTTGTTTAGTAGTAGTTTGGGGATAGTTAAGGTGGTCAATACCTCATTTAGCAGTCTAGTAAAACAGTGTAAAAGTGCATATGAATAACCTATAGGGTTTCTAATTGAAAGAGTAGGATTCTGTATTGGCTTTCTTATAGGAGAAACAGAATAAGAAATTTCATGAGAATAAAGTGAAAGTTAATAGATGCAAAAGGAGTGTTATGTTGTATAAAACTCTGTGATCATGTTACACTTTAGGAATCAGGATAAATTTCATTATTTTGATCTCAATTTATAATTCTTTTCGTACTGGGAAACTGAGTAGTTGTGACACAGTTCAAAAGGGGTAGTCGGTCATCATGAGCTCAGAGACTTAGACTCATCTTCCCTCCCTGAAGACGGTGACAATGTACATGGAAAGAGTTTAAAGGAGTCATTGTGGGTCCCAGCAGTGGAATTTTTTCATTACATAGCCTTTTGCTAAATTTTTGCTTCTGGTGGACCTGACACTGGACATCAAAGATGAATCGCCAATGTCAGGAACAGTCATATGAGGGATGATGATGCTACATAAGTTCTCTAACTATATAGACACCTTTGAATTTCAAGAATCAGGCTATTAGAAGTCCTACCCACCACGTAACTGTGGTGAAAACCATAGCTTGCTCTGACAATAGCTTTCCAAAATTCAACTGGATCTGTTTCCCCTCTTAAAAATGAGTGGGACCTGGAGTACAAGTGATGATTTACACGACACAGGCACAACAGCAGAGAGGAGCTGCCAGCCAGATCTCCAAGAGACCAATCCTTTTCCCACTCCACCTTATTTAACATGTGAGTGGTGTCACGTCCATCAGCAGAGCTTGTCTGCTGTGACATTTGAGTGAGTGACATCCGTGTCAGCTCCCAGGTCAGGCTGCTTTGCTGCTCCATCATGCTCTTGACCACTGCTGTGTGCTGAGCGGGAAAGGGAGAAAAATTCTTCCACATGCTTTGCTAAGCAGGAATCTGGTGAGCAAAGGGTTAAATGGCTTGGGGTGCTGGGTCTTTGTGGGGAAGTATGCATGTGCATATGTGTATACAAGTGTACATATATATATATATATATATACTCACACATACAGAGGCACCTTGGTTTGGCTGTAGGACCTTGTGCCCGCAGGCCACAGTCACATTATCATCTGGAAATTGGATAACGACAGCACAATGACAAATCCAGGTTGCTTGCAATAAGGTGCTAATCCCTTTGCTTTAATATCGGAGCAGCGTGTAATGATGTTTGGACATCACTCCAGTTTACTGACGACCCCACTGGGGCCGGCAATAGAAGCCTACAACTGTCTAACAAGCCATCAGGTGACCGCCGTCGTCAAAGCAACGGGGGATGCAATCTAATCTTCCCTCCATCCCTTCCAGCTCCCAATAAGGACCAGATTATAGAAGTGGCCCATCAATGCTTGGTAACTCGAATCAATTAACGTTAATTCGCACAATGCTATGATGTATTGTGATCACTTTCATTTCAGAGAAGGGGGAAGAAATTGCTATAATTCACCTAAAATGAGGTTGTCTATGGTGCTGAGGTATTAATTGGGTGTCCATATTAAATGGAAAAGGAGCACGGTAGTGAAGGAAAAGTGGATGAGTGACTCTCTTGGCTGCTATTGACCTATCAGAAGAAGACAGTGCCCTTTTCCTTTGCTTTTATCTATTACAGTTTTCCCTATTGCGTGTCAAGTTGATGTATTATAAAAAATTCATTTGGTGACCTTCCACCCCCCTAGCAGATTAAACAATTTCACTGGGATGGCATCATTAACAGGGCCTTGCATTTAATGATGATTTCTCTAAAAGGCCACGGAGATTCGATTTTAAGCTAACAGATTTATTGCACTATTATAACATATCGTAAAAAACTGTACCACCTACGGTCTGGTTTTAGGATAGAAACTGTTTAAGAGTTTATGTGGAGCTTAAAGTGGTATTACCTTGGGATAGGCAGCAGCGGCAAAGCTCTGACCTCCGGCAGGATGCTGTTTACATTTAATAAAAGACCTTTCTCCCACAGTAAACTTGGGGACTGTGTTATGGAGGAGGCCTGGCTTAGCTCTTCACCACTGGCTTTGTAAAGAGGAGTATTTCCACTCATCTGCAGCAATTAATGAAAGTCACTAATAAATCTGGGGAATGTTTCTCTCCCATTTGAGGCATCCGCTCTGTCCCCCTCCCTCTAAACGTTTCTGATGATCCCACATCCAGACCCTTCACCAGCTTTGTTGCCCTAAAGAAGGGTCTAGAGGGGAAGTCATACAAGGAATGGCTGAGGTCATTTGGTTTGCTCAGCCTGGAGAAGACGAAACTGAGGGGAGACCTCATTGTGGTCTGTAGCTTCCTCACAAGGGGAAGTGGAGGGGCAGGCACTGATCTCTTCACTCTGATGACCAGCAGTAGGACCCAAGGGAATGGCATGAAAATGTGTTGGGGGGTGTTTAGGTTAGATATCAGGGAAGGGTTCTTCATCCAGAGGATGGCTGGACACTGAAACAGGCTCCCCAGGGGAGTGGTCACAGCACCAAGGCTGCCAAAGCTCAAGAAGCATTTGAACAATGCTCTCAGGCACATGATGTGATTCTTGGTCCTATTCTGTGCAGGGTCAGGAGCTGGGCTCTCATTCTCTTTAATTTCTTTCTATCATATGGGAAAATATGGACATTGGTGGAAATAAAGTCATCCTTCAAATTTTCTTTTTTGCTTAAAATAGGAATGACCTCAGACTACTCATTGTCTTCTGGATGCTCATGTTTCTTTCCCTGTCTCTATTAATCAATGACAAGATCTGCAGGGGGAGACAAAGCTCTAACAGTGCAGCTGAGAGTGCAAAGGTACTGGTACCTGGCTTATTTCATCATCACATGACATCAGAACCCACTCTCACCCAAAGATGGCAACAGTTCTCACAGTCCTTCCAGGGAATTTGTACCTACTTTGCCTTCCATGAGTCCTCATCTTGAATATCTCCTGTCCTTGCTGCAGCATCTTCTTTCCTGTAGCCTGTGTTGAATTCACCAGCAATCTCTAGTTTTCAAAAACAAAGAAAAATCTCTCTTCGTCTGGGTCATGATTCATTTTGACATATTATTTATTACCTGAATTCTTCCCAATTTCCTTCCCCTTACAAGGATATACTGATTTTGCAGTGCAAGCATTGCAGACATACCCAGAAAACTGTTCAATTAGTTTCAGTGTCTATATTTAATAGGAAATAAAATATGCCAGGGAGTGTTCTTTGGCACCAAGGACTGCTGACATATTTCAGGGTGGCCTCATCCAAACTGCCAGGTGAGAGTATTCTTTGTATTAGCTCCCAGACCATTTGGGAGTTGTCCCTGACTTTGCCATTGGATTTAGACCAGAGTTAATGACAGAGTGACAGTTTAATGGTAGAGGTAATCGTGTGTCAGTGCCAAGGTGTGGTTTTTGGCATTATTTAGTTCTCTAGTAGACATGTATCCATCAACTTTAATGGACACTTGACCCAGTCTCTCAGCCCAATTTCTTTCCCCTTGAAGTCAATTGATAATAGTAGCTATTATTATTATTATTATCATCATTTTCATTACTATTATTGTTGTTGTCATTATTGTGGTGACATGATATTATGATATTAGATTAGATATTAGGAGGAAATTATTCCCTATGAGGGAAGCCCTGGTACAGGCTGTCCCATCCCTGGAAGTGTCCAAGGCCACGTTGGATGGGGCTTGGAGCAACCTGGGCTAGTGGAAGGTGTCCCTGACCATGTCAGGGGGGTTGGAACTACATGCTCTTTAAGATCCCTTCTAACCCAAATAATTCTCTGATTTTATGATTACAGTTATTATTGCAATTATAATAAAAATGACAAGTTCTCCTTGATTTCAGAGGCACTTCATTTCTTCCGTCCCAAATCTCTCCACCGAGTCTCTCAATCAAACTTTAATCCTGCAGCAGACCCTTGATTTTCCACACCCTCTAACTTCCATGCTGTTGAAGGACAGGCATTTGCTCTCCTGTGGAGCCTCAGCATATTCAGCAGCCACATGTTGGCATTGATGGTGATGGGATCTGGGATCCCTGGTATCCCTGCTCACTAAGGTATCACCAGCAGCCTGCTGTGACCACATTTAGAAGAGCTGCAAGGCACTGAGCATCAAAGATGCTCTCTGTCAGCAGGGAATTGCAAAACAACCTGCTCCTGCCCAGCAGGAGACTCCAGGGTAGTGACAAACATCATGCCCTCCATGCCCGCAGGAGGAAGGCAGGTCTTTGCTCCTGTCTTTGCCAGGCTACAGGCATGTTTGTCCTTCCCCACCTCCTTGTGGCAAAGCTATACCAGGAAAAAGCCTGTTTTCCTTCCAGCACAAATCCCCAGGGGAGCAGCAGGCTGCTCCTTTCTCCTCTTCCACACTGACATCACTTGCAGGGATATAACTTGCTGTGTGCAGGGTTGAATCCTAAGGCAGGGGTTCCCTCACTGCATGAGTCAGATTGGACCATGTGGGATATAAACACCACATTCCCTGCTGTGTTAACCAGGTTCAAATTACCTGCAAGCAGGCATTCACTTTTAAGCTTCAATTTTTAGGCATCCATATCTAGTTTCGCTTTTTTTTTGTTTTCTTTGCCATTACTTTTCCCAAAAAGTGATAGAATAAGGAGGAACAGTTTTAAACTAAAAGAGGAGAGATATAGATTAGATGATAAAAAGAAATTCTTTACTGTGAGGGTGGCACAGTGTGCCCAAAGAAGCTGTGGCTGCCCCATCCCTGGAATTATTGAAGGCCAGGTTGGATCAACCTGGTCTAGTGGAAGGTACCCCTGCTGATGACAGCAGGGGTGGAACGAGATGATCTTTAATGTGCCTTCCAATCCAAACCATTCTGTGATTCTACTCACCCCAGGGAGAGGGAACTGCTTCCTAGATCCACATTTTGCAGCAGCCTTCCTTTATGTGCAAGGTAAGCACAGTTTTACCATGTAGGGCCTGGGACGTTGAGTCAGGGCATTTTTTCTGTTATCAGTTTTACAGAAACTGAGGAGAGAAACAAAATTATTTGGGGCTTACAGAAGCCATAACAAGACTCACCTAAACTTGTCTGGGAGCAGAGGGAGCCAGGGAGTTCACAGAAAATGAGGAAAACAGGTGTGACTTGGTATGTTGTCCTGCAGTGAGTTTTGGTCACAGAGTTGAACTCACATTTTTGGAAGAAGGTGGATAAGAGCACCTTATTATTGATGCCCTTGACATGAATTTCAAACCTAGCATTGCCTTTCAGACTTTTCCACTGACACAAAAAATAAAAGAAAAAGAACCAAGATAAGAACTGAATCTCTAGTCCTTGAGCTACCTCTTGAGCCTGCACATATCCTTAAAACCTCAATTGATCTTTCCAGCATCTGTGGTTCAGACCAGTATTTCCCATCAGCTGCAGTATCAACTGCTTCTGGTTTGTAATGCAGAGTAATACCCTGAAAAAAAATCCACAACCAAAACTCAACCTAGAAAAAAATCAGTTAAAAACAAAGGAAACTTATGCTCCATATATCTCGTATTTGTAAACACCTTTAAGCAAACAGTAGAGATCAATGAATAGCTTTTCTTCTTTCATTTCAAGACAATACCAAAGCTCCAGTCACTTCATTGCAATTGCAGATTAGAGCATTTTATATATATATAAATTATATATATATATATATATGAGATTCTAAATGATACAAAGCACTGGGAGAGGGAATGAAATGATCCAGGCTCAGAATAAAGTGTTGATTCTTTATTCAAATGCAAAATCACTCTCCTGGGATGCTCTAATTTAAATTTCAGGCTTGGAAAAACCAGTGTCTTTCAAGGGGGGTGTCTGCAACTGCTTTATTTCAGTCTGCAGACTTTGCAGATGATGAAGGTGATGGCAGGATAAAGATATGCAGGAAAGCCCTTTAAGTGCTGTTCTTGTGTAGAGGAACCAAAACTTTGTTCTTAGAGGAGCTCAGAGGTTTTCACTGGAAATCTTTCCCTTGGACAGGAAACATAAATTATTTTGTTCATTTCTCACTTCTTCATCTGTAAGCTGAGGATTAAAACCGAAGGATATTTTATTACTTTGGTGCTGCTTTCTGCTTGGAAAGGTTGTCTGTATTGTATTTCATACATATTCTTCTCATCCAAGGAATCAAAGTGCTATGATAAGGTAAATTAGTAGGTGTTTGATATAGTGCTCCTTCCTATTCATAACAGAATATTGACACCTGTATTACCAAGGCAAAAAGTCACAAGAAGAGAAGATAAAGTGTCGTTCCTAGGCAAGATGGAAATTAGGTCTGGGACTAAAGATGAGTGTTTTCATAACATTAATTTTCTGATTTTTTTTTTTTTTTACATTCCTTTGCCTGTGAAAGAAACACAAGCAGACAACACTCAGAAACATGTCTGTATGTGAGACCCTACAAGATCTCTGTTCAGGTGCAACCCTCAGATGGAGAAATTGAGAAGCAACTTCCTGTACAGCCAAAAATCATTTTCCTGGACAGAAAGGTAGGATGTCCCCCTCTGTTGACGGATACTTCTACTAATTCTGTACTATTTTCACATTTGACATTTTTGACATGGAGCCTGGCTTTGCTCAGTGGTGCCAAGAAAGAGGACAAGAGGCCACAGGCAGAAACTGATACTCAGGAAGTTTCACCTGAACATGAGGAAGAACTTCTTTGCTGTGCAGTGACCGAGCACTGAACAGATTGTCCAGAGAGGGTGTGGAGTCTCCCTCATTGGAGATATTCCAGAATCATCTGGACACAGTCCTGTGCCATGTGCTCTGGGATGACCTTGCTTGAGCAGGGAGGATGGATCAGATGACCCACTGTAGTCCCTTCCAGCCTGACCCATTCTGTAAAGAGTTCTGGTGAACTTTGTAACGTGTGACATGTAGCTGCAAACTGCCCTCCAACTGGTCATTAAAAATTATTACAGTTGTTAAACCTATCAAAACTTTCTTTTCTCTTGCTGAGGAGACAAAACCTTAATTCTTCTGTTTTGTTCTTCCTCCCAGGGTCAAAGAGTTGACAAACTGGGGCCTCCTTCAGAACCCTGGGTTGTATCAGCTCACCTCAAGGGCTCCTCCGAGGCTGTGCTGAAAGGTTTGGACGTGTTTCCTTATATCAGGGGTTATGGCAAAGCAGATGTGCAGAATGGTGGATAAATTTGGTTCTCCCTGAGAAATAGTGAATTTGAAAACTAGTCTTTGGGATGGAAACAGAAGGTTGCAGTGGGAGTTTGGTGAACTGCCCAGTCATATGCTGCAGAAAAAGAAAGAAAAGCTTATACAAAGTATTTTTGTGCTCTGGTAGCTTAAAGGAAGTACATCCAGTAGTTTGTCTTGAAAAGGCATATCTGAGATCAAAAAGGCAAGAATGAAGAATTACAAATACTAACACTTGATTTTCAGTTTTTGTTATTTAGGACAATTTCTTTACAGTCCATGACAACCTGTTTATCCCAGCAAGGGATTTGGCCAAGCAGAGACAGAAACAATTGCCTATTGTTTTCCATTAGCATATTTTAATGTGAAAATGTGTTTTTTTTTTTTCATGACGATCTAAATATTTCCCTTCTGGTCCTCATTTATTGAAAGACCTGAACTCAGGATTAACTCTAAGCATGTGAGCATTTCCCTCGAGGTTATATGAACATGCTTAGGTATAGAACCTTGTTTAAGCAGAGTGCTAAACCAAAATCTGGGGAAGATCATATGCTGGTAAACTAGAAAATGGAAATTATATTGATTATAACACATCCTAATTTTAATTGCTAAAATATTTAAATATAGACAAGAAACACACAAAATGAGAAGTGAGGTTTCCTACTGCAGATAAAGCATTTTGTTCACAGAAAGCCCATTTGTGTGCTAATTTTGACTTGAAAAGTTCACATTTGGAGAAGATAAGTGGTGTTCATGCTGTAGATCAGAACTTCTCATCCTTTCAATCTCTGTTTCTTTTAATCAGAAATTATTCCTGTCCCATCATAGCTCCAGGTTTACAGGTTAAAAAAATACTTTGGTCTTTTCTACTGCTTTTCACGCCTTTTTCAGGGCATGTTCCTAAACTTCTTAGGTCTGGAAGAGACACAGGTTATTGGATCAAGTACTGGATGACAGTGGGAAGAAGGGAGAAAGGGAGGAAGAAGGGAAGGGAGGAAGAAAGGAAAGAAGGGTAAAAGGACAGAAGGGAAGAAGGAAGGAAAGAAGGAGGAAAGGAAGGAAGGAAGGAAAAACAAATAGAACACAAAAAGGCAGAAAGGAAAGAGAAGAAAGAGAGGAAGAAAGAGAATAAAGAAAGAGAGAGAGAAAGAGAGAGAAAGAAAAAAGAGAAGGAGAAAGAAAGAAAGAAAGAATAAGAAAGAAAAGAAAAGTGAGAAAGCGAAAAAGACAGGAAAAAAGAGAAAGTCACTGAAAAGTGCACTAGACATTCTTTAAAAGATACATGCATCAAATTAATAGTCAATAAACTCCAGCAAGGAAAGAGCTGCACAGTGCAGATGTTCTGCATGTAATAGTTTGCTGCAGTTTTTCCTTTGACAAACGTCCTTATTGCTCCCGTCTTTCGAGGCACATGAAAGCGACATTTAATGGAAATGGGTCCCGTCTCACACACTGAGGCTGCTGCATCTGACAGCAGCCAAACTGCCTCGTGGAAAGCAGTTTAGCTCCAAATTAGCTTCTTCTACGTTAAATACCAGCTTGCCTGAGAGATCTTTGTGAAGACTCCCATATATATCTGTAATATTCTGGGCTTTGAAGCATATGTGCCCAAAAGCTGAGACTGTCTCTGTTGAGAAGTACAGTACAGCACTCCAGGCTTCATCACAGACTAGAAATGGCAATTATAAAGTATTTGAACATAGCTGACAAGACCCTCTCTAAAATCCATATTACAGTGGCTGTCAGAGCCAAGAAAATCTCAGTAGTCCATGCAGATACTGTATAAGGAGGATCACGGGTAGTAGACAAATGAGCCAGGTTTTGGCTGGAGCAATTAAAGAAATCTAGATTCCCACATCCCCATCAAGTCTATTCACAGCATAAACTACTGGTTATTTATATATCACTGATATCTATCTATCTATCTATCTATCTATCTATCTATCTATCTATCTATCTATCTATCTATCTGTCTATCCATCTATCTCACTCCAGCTGAGCCTGGAGATGTACAATGAAATTAGAGGTTTGATGTGTTAGATGCTATATAAAAATAGAATAAAACCATATATGTGGTCAAAACTAGTGGATATTAGCAATTAAACAGTACCATAGTCATAGACTGGGGAAACTCTATCATTTTTGTTGCTAAATAATTAATATGTGGCATGCTTTTGCCTAAGAGCTTGTGTTGGACAACTGGACGTACACTGGTTTGCTACTTCTCCACGTTGTTCAATATCCTGAACATGAGAATGGCAGAGAAGAAATGTCCTCCTCACATTCAACTTGATGTCCCTTCACCTGTGCTGCTTAACTGCAATAAAATGTCAACCCACCTGTTTCATAAAGCAAACAGTTATGATATGTTGTCTTTCAGCAGGCAAAAGTCTGTGTTTGTGATCACTGGAGCAAGTCCAGCATCCTAAGGAAGTTCTGGCATCTCACCCCCACCTGAACCAACATTTGGAAATTTGTCAGTCTTTAGGATTTCAACCCTCTCACCCCAAGAGCCTGAATGCAGACCAGACCTGGTCAGCATCACTCAAAGGCCAGGACTTGGCTGGTGCTCAAAGATACACACAATAAAATGGGGATCCATTTGCAAAGTAAATTACAACTTTTTAAAAGAGCCTACAAAAATAACAACCATAGTGAGTGTAGGTGTTGGGTCAGAATGTATTCCCTGATAGCTCACAACAAGAGGGAAACTGATGGAGAAACTCACTCTCCTGGGTTTCATTTTAATGCTCCCCATGGAGTTTTTCCCTGCCAGGTTTCTGTACCATCTCAGGACAGTCACCACAGACAGTTTTCACGGCCAAATACCTTTCAAAGCATCAGACAGAGTTGGAGAAAAATTCAAAGAGAACTAACAGTTGGACAGAAGGAGATGTGCCCCAATGAGGTGGAACTCCTGCCAGAAAAGAGTCAGCTCTTCCCTGAGTTACAGTGACTGACTCCTTGAGAACACCCCTTTACGAGAGACAATAGTCTCTCATTAACACTCTCCTAACCTTGGTGATACACTTAGTCACACAGGGCATGAGTTAAATCAAAAATATGAGCATCTGGAACTTTCTAGGACATCCTATTATCTTTGCTTTATCCTCTTAACATTTGTTTTCATGTTACACCCTCATGATGTACAGTAAATGCCATTTCACAATCAGCTCAAAGAACTAATATTTAGAAACTAAAGCCCTCCAATCCCCCAGGAATTTGTTTTGCAAGTTCCTCTGAAGACTTGACCCTGTGTGAAATTTCTGGGGTTAGACATGATGTTTATGATTAGGATGGACAATGGATTTAGGCTTTCTGAAGTCTCCTTCAAGTCACAAGGATTGTCTGAGGTCCTTAAGTGCTGTTAATTGCAATGTGATTTTCTTTTGACTCTCTAGGGCTCACCCAAGTGCAGGTCATAGATGGATGCGCAAGGTTTTCCAGTCTGGCTGTCTCCAGCACAGGTACAAACTGGAGACTTGTGTTCACTGTCACATCACCTCCAGGTAAGCTTCATATTCTGGAGATTTTTTGATTTGGTAAAATCAAAACCCTACAGGTGGCCTGAATTTATAAAAAGGCAGTTAAACTTTGCTTAAATAAGTGGAGCAATGCCAAACCTCTAAATAGCCTGAGTTCTGTTCCATGTCCAAGTTGGCATTCCCCAGACAGCAGGAGAGCTGCTGGTGATTCCTGTGCTGTTCATACAAGGTCTCTTAAATCAGATGAATTAGTACAAAAAGTCAGAGAAAGGTGCCTATTTCTCTCTGGATTCCCTAGCTATGTATCCCTGGGGAAATCTGGTACATAAGGTCAGCTAAACTGCCAGAGCAGAATTTTTCCGACAAATTGAGTCCTCACATTCTCTCTTTTTATTCTTTTTCTGTTTGTATTCAGAAATTTTCCATCTGTGCTCCCAGTTATTTTCACAGTGCCTGTTCTTGACTGTTTGCCTGCACCTGGTCATCTTTATGGGTGCAACAGGTTATTCACATTAAGAACATGACTTCAGGACTGGGCTCTACAAGGGGTCTCCTGGTGCTTTATGGAGCTAATTTTGGCATCTTCAAGATAACACAACTTGCATGAGGTCTCTGAGTAACCCAGTAATGGTTAAGAGACAGGTGTGCTTATGTCTCCTTGGATATACAGCTGAGGGGGAGAAAGCACCACATGAACGTCTGGCTTGTAAAATCCTCAAGACATCTGCACAAGAAAAGCATCTGTACAACAGTTTGGGGGCCTGAACTTATCTATAAATCTGGGTCTGAAGGTAGACAGGGGTCAAAGTGTTGGTGTCTTGTCTCATAATTGCTGCTGAGGCAAGTCTATGGAGAAGCAGGAACATGATGTTTGGCACAAAGTCCAAAAACATATTAAGATATGGATGCTGTAAGACCACATGCAAAGTCTCTATTCTGGTATCACATCCATCTATATATATATATATGGATATATATATATGGATATCTTTCTAGATAGACATAGATATAGTTGATATAGATATAGTCCCCATATATGTGTGTGTATGTATCTTATATACACATATATGTAAATATATCTTATCTCTTGCCTCAGCCAGAAAAAAGCAGAGGGGACAAGTACACCTGACTGGTGAAGTGGCCAAGTGGAAGTGGCTGATGAAAAAATCTGAGCTCAAAATATTAGAAGTTTGCAAACATTTAAACTGTCACAAGTGGCTCATCCACATCGAGTGTTCCCATAGCTTTGCAAAGGGAGAATTGGGGTGCAGTGAGGACTTGGAGATGGGCCTTTAAAAGGAGGATTTCTGTATGTTTTGAGGTGTATACTGCCAAACACCTGCAGGTCTCACTGCCTTTGGTTCAGTGGGAGGGGATGGGAAGTTAGTACCTCACAGGATCTGACTCTTTAGGCTGGAAGCACACCTCAATGAAATGTATTTTGAAACCTATCTCAGGGATATCCCAAATCTTTTGTCTGCACAAAGGGCAAAGAGATCTCTTCTGAAACATTTGGTCAGGCAGAGTGTTCATCTAGTTCCTCCAGTTCCAACCCCCCTGCCATGGGCAGAGACACCTTAAAGTATCCCAGGTTGCTCCAAGCCCCATCCAACCTGGCCTGGAACACTTCCAGGGATGAGGCAGCCACAGCTTCTCTGGACAACTTGTGTCAGTGCCTAATATCTAGTTTAAATATGCCCTCTTTCAGCTTAAAACCATTGCCTCCCAGAGATGTTTACAGGCAGCAATGTGGACAGCTGTGCAGGTGTCACATGTGTAAATCAGAGTATTGCACACTTTTAATAAACATTGCAAAAGTATACACCAAAGAAACCATCCCTTTTGCTTGTTGCAAGTGGGAACTGTGATGGAGACAGTATAAAGGCTTTTATATTGCCAGATTCTTACTGAAGAGATTTACTTACGGTTTGAGATAAACAAAACAAAATCAAACCATCAAATAGTAGATGTTTGGGATACACTTCCATGATCCAGTTGCTCTGGGTACTCATCCTGGCATAATTTGCTGTTTAGAGGCGGCTCAGAAGGTGCTGCTGATGCTGAATGCAATAATCCCAAATGTCTTAGTGGTAGTTCCTGGGGAGAGTAGACTATTCATAGCCCCACTGCACAGTCTTGCTCCTTGCCTTACAGTCATATTTACTTCAATGATCTGGATCCCAATGGGTTTGATATATCCACTTTTCATTTAAACCAAGAGAAGTCTATTCACAAACTCTTAGAGTGGTACAAAGCACCTTTAAGCACATGTCTGTGTAGAGTTCTCGATACCTGTGAGATTACTTCTCTCAACTGAAGTTCATACGTGCTTGTACCTGCAGGCAAATTTTTCCCAGTTGGAACATACTTCCCACATTGTTCTGGTGAAGCTCAGTTTTGTTCAGGTGGACAACACCGACACAAATCTATTTAGTTTCTCTTAAAAGTACTTACAGCTCCTTGTCCTGGTCTCCAGCCTCCATCTGACAGTGTTCTGATTGTTATTTTTTAATGAATTGACAAAAAAAAAGACTTTTAGATTTTTACTAAAAGTGGAACTCAAATAAATAAAAGAAATATCCATCTGTCAAAATGATCAGAATTGTGGGATTAGGACCAATAATAAGTCAGGTAGTAAAAAAAGTAATGAGCTCATGTGCTAATCCACATCCCGCAAGTTGGTCTATAGAGAGTACCAGGGGCAATTTTGCTAAACTCCTCTCCTAGCCAGGCTCATCTCCATTCAGAATGCATTTTGGAAATAACTTAGGGAACCAAAACATCTCTATTTTTCTGATTTTTAAAAGGATAGTATTAAGCATCTTCCAGTCCTTGAAACTCAGATGCTGAGACTCTTGATCACAGAACCCTTGATTCAATGAAGTCTTGATCACAGAAACTACGAGTAGTGGCTGGTTTGATTCTGATTTATTTACAGAAAACTTCAGAATCTCTGGGTGAAGATCTTTACCCAAATCTTCTGTGTGTCAAGAGACTAAATATTTACTGTGCTAACAGCAGGGACACTGACATTTTTTATTTATAAGGTTCATTATTGTGATGGAAAATATTAGCAAGTTCACTGGGATCTTTCTGCATCATGGGTTTAAGCTTAATGGTGGTGAATGTTTCTGGGTTGCCCATAACTTACACTGATATGATTCAGGTATAGCCTGTAGAAATTGTGTGTTCTAAACTACTTTCTTGTCACAACCAGTATCTCTGTTTTGTGAGGCAGAATGTGCATGTTTTCTGTCTGGGTCTGCTCTGTTTGGCTTTTTGAATGTGTTTTCCGGGTTTGGTAGTCAGATAGACAAATTCATGGAAGTAATATCAAGGATTGTTGAATGCAAAGAAGCTGTTTATGCTTCAGGAAGAACTGAAAGTTTGAAACTTGCCTCGTAAAAGTATTATTATGTATTTGGGTTGTCCTGGGACTCAGTCCTAAATATATATTGTTGTTTAATGTTGGATCTGGAGATGGATGGACTTATGGTTTGTTCCTGCATACATTTCTGATGGTGGCATCCCTGCTGAAAGTTTGTAGGGTGGTGTTTTAGCTGTGAAACGAGAGTTCTTACTTTTGTAATGAACTGACTGTTTTAAATTCCAGGAGCGAAGTTCACTGTGCTCTCTCAGCCATTTTCCATCTTCCCTGTCCCAGTGGCAGCAAAGGCCAGCATGATCCTTGTTGTCCTACTGGGCTCAGCAGCATTTGCATTCACCAGTGTTCTTGCATTCTGCTGGTTCAAGAAGAGCAAAAGCAACAGTAAGTTGGAAATACTCATTAAAATATATACTTGCAGACCCTCTATTTTATTCAACAAATCCACAGAATGGCCACAATGGGTTTCAGACAATAGAATTCAAAAAGCTCTGAGAAGTTTACTATTAACAATATATTTTGTACTCAGTGCAGGGACAAGAATTGGACTTTGATTATCCATGTGATTACCCTTTTGATTATCAAATCCATTTGATTATCCCTTCTAACTCAGGATATTCTGTGATTCTGTGATTCTATGGTAGTTCAAGGTTATGGAGTTTTATGCCTATAAAAGCTGTTACAAAACAAGAAGAAATGGCCTCAAGTTGCATCAGGGGAAGTTTAGATTGGATATTACATTTCTTCCTGGAAAGGGTTGTCAAGAACTGGAACAGGCTGCCCAGGGAAATGGTGGAGTTGGTCACCATCCCTGGAAGTGTTCAAAAGGTGTGTGGACATGGCATTTGTTGGGGTATATATACACTCAAGAAATATTCAATTATATATTCAAAAATATATTTACTTTTTGCTGGAATCAATTGTTCCTGCTGAGCTGAGGATGTATTGAGAGTGATGGGCTGTGTGTTTCATTACAGAAACAAGGACTGAACAGGTTGATGTACCAGGGGCCAATACTAAGAGACCCAAAAAACAAGCACAGCCTCCTGCAGCTCCCATCAGGCCTTGCTACAACCAAGGAGAAAATGAAAAAGGAGTGCCTGTAGGAGGAGGTGAGACTGCAGTTTGACATTAATTCAAATTCATAAACAGTTGAACATCAAAAGAGTTCTTACTCTTCCAGCATATTCAGGTGTTGGAACAGACTGCCCAGGGAAGTGATGGGATCACCATCACTGGAAGTGTTCAAAAAATGTGCCAGGATGGGGTGCTTTAGTATTGATCATGGTGGTGCTGGGTTGGTGGTTGGACTCAATGATCTTAAAGGTTTTTTCCAACCTTAATAATCCAATGATTTTATAGGTTTGAACAGGACCAGTGGCACAGTTCTCAGAAGGTCCACCTCTTTATTGCCTTCTCCCTCTGCTCACTGGTATTTTCCTATTTGTCATCTCCCTTTACACAGATAGAGTGAATTCCCAGCTACACTGAAGGCAGCAGCATAATTCCCATATTCTCACAGTGTGATTCTTGGGGTTGAACTGTGCAGGGCCAGGAGCTGGACTTCCATGATCCTTGTGTATCTCTTCCAACAGGATATTCTATAATTCAGTGAGTTCATGATTTGTCCTTGTGTTTTTGGAGTAGGGCAGGGAAAACAGCCCCAGTGTCCCCAGCACTGATGGGGAAACAGCCAATTGCCAAACAGCCACCTCATACTGCTGGATATGTTGGAAGTTACCAATGACTTGACCTTTAAGATATTCCAGCTGAAGTTGGGACCTGGCCAAATGGACAGGTAACCTGTAGTGGAGGAGTAAATGCACATAAAGGCCTGATTCATAAGCTGGGAAAGGGGCTGGAGCACAAGTCTGATGAGGAGCAGCTGAGGGAGCTAGGAGGGGGGCTCAGCCTGGAGAAAAGGAGGCTCAGAGGGGATCTTGTCACACTCTCCAGCTCCCTGACAGGAGATTGCAGCCAGGTGGGGGTCGGTCTCTTCTGCCTGGAGAAACAGGGCAGCTCCCTGCCCAAGTCTCCAAGTGCTGCAGTAACTGCAGAGGGATCAAAAAGCTCTGGACAGGTTTGCAGGCTCTGGAGGATGGCAGTGAAGTACACTGGAGGTAGAAAACAAAACACCCAGAGCTCATTTGCACAGTCTCTCTGAGTCCAACCCAACACTCCAAAGCAGCTCCATCCCCACCCACCCCACTCCGTGTCCCCCTTTACTCCCCGGGGTCCTGCCACAAACAACTCTTTTCCTCACACCTCCTCCAGACTCATCTTTTCATCGTGTGCTGATCAAACACGACTCCTTCTGAGGTCACAGGGAAGCAGACAGCCCCGGGGGCACGTGGCTGCCAGCACAAAGCACTGGCTTCCCTCTCTGCAAGTGTGAAATGTTCTTACAGGAGCTGAGGGCTTTTTTTATCTCACCTGCCAACAGCGCAGATCTGAGGGCACTCTGATAACCCCACTGAACCCCCCATTTACTCTGGTTTGGGAATTTCTTCTTACTCCTTCTTCCCCAAGCCTGTGGATTACATAAGAGGCAGGAAGAGGCGAGCTGGAGTTTTTATCTCCTTTTAATTAGCATCTATAACAAAAGCCGAGGGAGAGAGAGAGAGAGAAGGAGAGAGGAAATTCTGCAGTTTATGTGTTTTGATATTTGCTGTACTTCTCCAAAACACAGCATTCAGCTGTGTGCCTTAGGATACATATCTGCTATAAATTCATTTTTTATCTAATTTGTCTGAGATCTAAGCTTCCTGTGGAGGTCTGAGATCAAAGGATCTGATTCTGTCTGATGTTGGCTCTGACACATAATGCGTGCTGACTTAGTTCTGTCTATAAACTCGCAGTGGGAGGCTGCCACTCTCCCTTGGCACCTTTACATAGTGAACTTTCATTTTGGTTGGGGAGGCTGACAGGTATAGAGTTGATTGGAGCCTTCATGTAAATAATTCATGGAAAGATTTTTTTTTTTTGTCAGAAAAAGGCAATCCAGCCACTTAAAGTCTTTTAGGAATAGTTGCAAGACAAAAAGATTCCCCGATATGTTCAAATCTAAACAAGGATAACAATATCTTAAGTGAATTTAATACATATGACTTGGAAATGTCTAATGTTTGATTCCCCCTTATTTAAAGTGCTATTGGTTTAGGAGAGAGAGAGAGAGAGAGGAAATCAAAGCTGAACTCTTTTTGTTTAGTTTCTGCTTTATAGCTCTTTCCCTCATAAGAAATACCACTTTTCTAACACAATTAAGTGTTCAGAGTCTTTATTTATTAATCACCACAGTAAGACTTGCAAGAGAGAGCTTTTCTCTTTGGAAGGTGCTTATAGAGTGCAAAGTGCAGTGGATCAGGGGCCCTGGATTTTGTACCAAAATGGGCAGCCGAGGATGAATGGATGGAAGGAACCAGCTAAGCAGCACTGCAGGGAAAAGGGA
The DNA here is from genome assembly GCF_025592945.1 of Manacus candei. Classification (NCBI taxonomy): domain Eukaryota; kingdom Metazoa; phylum Chordata; class Aves; order Passeriformes; family Pipridae; genus Manacus; species Manacus candei. The sequence goes on along the minus strand of NW_026138055.1, from coordinate 6,580,409 downwards.
TCAAGATATTACCTTGGTTAACCTTGGTGTAACCAAAAATCTCCTCAGCCTCACCCAATAATCTCTCTTGAATTAAAGAACTTTGGATTAACTAAGGCATTGTTAACACAACACAGCTGGAGGTGGAGGGATATAGACTTTCTTTTTGCTTTTTGCAATTTATTCTGGTGGTTCATCACCTTGGCCATTGAGGACTTGTATCCTCTAACAGCTTCCATTTCCAAGCTTCAATTTGCAGTTCTTTCAGGTGTGGCACCTGATTGATTCTTATGCTGAACTCCTTGGACATCTTCACCCAGAAATCACTGTTGTATTCCTGAAGATGTTCTCCCACTCTGCAGATTGGATTTCCCTCCTTGCTCTGAGGTTGCTCAGATCAGCTCCTGCTCCTTCCTTTCTACCAGTCTGCCATTTTTGCTGTGTTTTAATTCCAAAACATCAGTGGAAACACTGAATATCTTCCATTTTAGTGGGAGTGTCTGGTACTGGTGCACACATCCCCACCTCTGAGAATTATTTCCCACATATAATTATTACCTGAGCTCTATTAGCTGGTACTTAATCCAGTTAATCGTGTGCTTTAATGATATTGAATAGTCTGTATTTAATTTTAAAAAATCAGGATATTTATATTACTATGAAATATAAATCTCCAGGCAGTACTTCATCCTTGAAACTTCTACTATCCAGAAAACTTTTAGCCTCCTTCATTAATTCAAACTTGTTTGAAAAGGCCTATTTTCACTGTTGAAAATGTCACCTTTAAAAACGAAGAGAGAGCCAATAAGTCTCAGGAACTGACATGAAGATTTGATATGGGGGATCGTGACCTGATTATGCTCTTTATGTGTGTAAGAAAGAAAATTGAGCCTGGTGATGCATGTAATTTTTACCTTAAAACAGCCAGCTACCTAATATTTAAGCAAGCTTAAGAAGGAAAATTGTTAAACACAGAAATATATCTGACTACTGAAATTTTGCCAACAACTTTCCAGTGGATTTGCAAGAGGGACAATCCTGAAATTAGAAGTTATGAATGCACAAGTTGAAAAAAACAGCAACACCCTTTAACAGGAAAAATTAGCACAAGCATTAAGTCGTTGTCACTGTCAGAGTTCCAGATGTTCAAGGAGTGTCTGGACAATCTTTATGGTCATATGATTTTGTTTTAGGTGTTCTTGTGAGGAGCGGGGATTGGGCTTGATCATCCTTATGTGTCCCTTCCAATCTGAGATATTCTATGATTCAGCAAATACAGTTCCAATTAATGAATTACAGAAAAGGAAGAAGAGAATGAATCTGAGCAGGTCTGAGCAAGAGTGGGCTGAATGTCACAGGCTGCTAAGGGCCAAAATGAAAGGACAACCCTGAAAAATCAGGAGTGGTAACGATGCATTGTCTGGTATTATTTGTGCTATGGACCTATAAAATGTGCAGATATATGGACTATAAAAGCTGATGTTGTCCACTAACATGAGACATGTGGACTAGGACTAGTTCTGGATTTGGAATGAATATAAAAGATTTGGGTCTGGGCTGTTTTCGTTTCACATTCCTGGGGGAAGGGAGAGGATTGCAATAATATTACAAATGTTTTTAGCATCCAAATGATAGCAAAAATGAGGCTGCCAATCTTGCACTGAAATGATAGCACACCCTGTCAACTCAGAAGCTGTCTCTGCTGTGACACTAGAACTGATTTTGTGTCTGTCATTGATAACCCTTTGGTTCACAGGGATGTAAACATTTTGTGTTTCCACATGAAAAATAGATAGTGTGTGTTTTCTTTTTTCTGCATTTTTTCAACATCATTTTTGAGACAGCATTACAGGTTACAGGATCTGCCTTGAGCAGGACTCAAATGTTGGAAATATAAAGTTCTATCTTTTTCACAGACTGATTCAGAAAGGGATGATGTATTTTATAAGTGTGTAGCATTAAAATATTATCAGCCTTATCACTACATAGCTTACTGACCAACTTCATTCTATATACTTAATTATTAAATATTTATTGGAAATTTGTTAACCATTGAAGATGCTGTAAGAGCTGTTAGTGTATCAATAAGAGTAAACCAGCTGTTTTTGTTGCTTTTTATTTATTTGTGGAAATAGCTAACGTTTTTTTGACTTTAACAACTTATTTCTCTCAAACTAAAATGTGTGCCCAGTAAATTTATGTCTCTAACAATAACTGCTTTTTAATTAACCATGGAATCATGCAATCATAGAATTATTTGGGTTAGAAGAGATTTTAAAAATCATCTTATTCTAACACCTGCCACTAGGTCAGTAGGGACACCTTAAAGTATCCCAGGTTGCTCCAAGCCCCATCCAACCTGACCTGGAACAATTCCAGGGGTGGGTCAGCCACAACTTCTCTTGGGCAACCTGTGCCAGGCCCTCACCACCCTCACAGGGAAGAATTTCTTCCTAACCTCTAATCTAAATGTCTCCTCTTTTGGTTTAAAATTCTTCCTCCTTTTCCTATCACTGTCCGCCCATGTGAAATTAAAAAAATAATTAATGTCTTTAACACGTATTAAAGCCATAAAAGGGTAAGGTACGTGAAGGTGGGATCTTATAATTACTGTAAAGAGCAAACAAATCTTTCTTTCCCAGTTTTGGCAGGAACTGGAGCCATGGGACGTGCCACAGGACAACTGGAAGAGCTGAACCTGCCACCCTGTGAAGCCAAGTCAGTGAGAAAGTTGAACAATGTCCAGCGTAAGACAGGGGACAGACACCCCTTTTCTTCAGCAAGGAAAAGGGACAGTCACCAACAGCCACGTGGAGGAAGAATTCCTGGTGACCCTGTGGAACATCAGCAGCCAGTTGCCCCGGGATGCTCCAGCCAGAAGGAAGTCCCCAAACCTTCAACTGGTTACAACCAGGAAAGAGAGGAGTCCAAAAGGATGCCGAGACATCAGAAAGATGTGGGAGAGCATGTTGCCATGGTGGCAGCAGAGGGGTAAAGAAGGGCTGTGAGGGGGTGGACCACCAGCAAAGCAAGATTTTCCTGGCTTGAAGTCAATGGGGAGCCGAGTCTTTTGTCTCTGTGTTCAGAGCAAACCATACACTTTAGGGTGGGGAACTAGATGCTCACATGTACAAATGAACCTGTTACCTGGATCTGCAGCCCGCTGGGAGACTCTGGCCATGTCTTTGATGCTGACCTTCCTTAGCTCCCAAAACAGGGTGGGTGCATCCAAACTGCCTGTTCAGAACAGCCCTCTGACACCTCTAAAATTCTCTTCAAGTGTTGTTTGGGGGAGTGCTAGATCAGCTTTGAGATCCCATTCAGAAGCAGTCAGGGATTAGCCCAACAACTCAACAGTGTCTAGAGCAATGGTGATTGGTATTTATGCATATATGCAAATATATAGAAATTTTCCCCTTTCCTCCAACCATGCTTTTAGTTTCATTCAAAGAACCTTGGTATGTGCATAAATATTTTCCTTTTTCTGAAGGGAAAAACCACATTTATTCAACTTTCACTGTGGCTACAGTAAGTGCTTTCATACCTCCATACTTACACTTGTGTGTTTGTTTCTTTTCTTTTTTTTTTTAAATTAAAGTATTTTACTGAGTAAATCTCCACCATGGCATTGTTTCTGACACCTTTAAATCACTGGCTTGTTATGAACACAACTCTTTATGGATAATAATAATAAGGCTGACATTCTTCAGTTGCTCAGAGAATTCCTCTGTGCTTTGCTTTACTGAGCTGGAAGATGAGGAACTTTATTATGTACCATATTTATGTACCATAAAATTCTTGGTTGCAAGGTGTCCTGGTGGCACCAGATAAAATTTATATTCCTCTGCAGAAAAAATTACTTAAGCAGGAAGATGTGGTTTCTGGACAGATCAGCAGTGGAAGAAAAGCTGACAAATCTTCATTTGAAAAAAAAAACCAAACAACAAAATAAACCACAAAGCAGTTCATTTCAAGCTGCAGGAGTTAAGGTGCAGATTCTAGTCGGCAAACTGCAGTTTTCTAGGCAAAGAAATAGATTCTCTAGCATTGGCTCCTGTACTATGTTGTGTTTGTAATCATAATTTTGGGGTGAAATCAGACTGATTCCTTACTGAGCTAGGTTTGCGGATGACTGCACAGGAGATTTTCTGGCTTAAAACAGTTGAGGATGAGGGCCTTATATCATTAAGTGCAGTGGATTAGCCTTCCTGACCTCTTACATGACATAGAAAAGCAATTTATTACATTATTTTTTTTGAGAGGTCAAAATATTAATTTATGTGAATCAACAAGGTAGATCCCTAAGGATCGTGATTCAAGGTCCATGTAAAAAGATATAAAGCTTGTGAGACATGGTCTGGAGTCCATTGCTTCCTCCACAGCTGATACCCAGTTTTAGATGCTCTCACGGGGCAAAAGATCCTTTTCTCTCTCAGAAATACAATTCCTCCATTCCCTGAACTTCCCTCCCCTTCAGTGTTTCTACTCCCAGTATGTGACTCCATCACATTCAAGCAGTATGAAAGCAAATAACATATAATTACATATGTCAGCATGTATGCAAATAATATTGAATGCTAATTATATGCAAATATCACACAACCTTCTTTGGAGGGAAAAAATATATTGGATATATTGGAAACAGTTAAGGGCTTTAATTAATCCTTTAGTTCATAATCCTTGCATTTATCAATACTTTGTTTACAGATTGAGTAATGTCTTGCACTAGACCTCTAAAAAAGTCTTTAACTGCAGCAATATTGATCTTGATTTCCCAGAGTGCTGTGTGTTAACTGAGTGATGGGAAGAAGTGAGGAGAAAGTAGAACAAAACACGGACACAAATGGGTGCAAACATGAAGTGATTCCTGAATACGTAAGAAATGTAGGGAATGTTGTGCATCAGAAAAAAAACCCACTGTAGTGATCAGAGAGAACGAAGATATGGTTGAAGAACATGGTTAAACACGAGATGGCATCTTTTCCAAAAATAAATGTGTTTAAACTGACTGCAGCTGCCCTTGGATGAAGTGGGATTCTTCCCACTTTTTGTTTTGAATATTTTCCATCTAGACAGACCAAGATAAAAACAGACTCTCAGTCTTACAGGGAATGCATGATTAGATGAGAAGTTGTGGATTCCCCATTCCTGGAAGTGTTCATGCCCAGGCTGGATGGAGCTTGGAGCAACCTGGTCTAGTGGAAGGTGCCCCTGCCCATGGTAAGTGGGTGGAACGAGATGGCCTTTAAGGTCCTTTCAGCCCAAACCATTTAGTGACCAGACATACCCAAGCTGCTCCAGGATATCCTGGGCAAGGCAAAGAAAGAGAACACACATCTCATGTCCCAAACCAAAAGCCTTATTTTACAATAATTTGAATTCCAGCTTGGCCTGTGGGGCATCTGCATGTCCTCAATGACTTGTGATCAGCACTTTTGGTGATCCTACTCAAGACCCTCAGTCTTTGCATCATTCATTTCTCCTTAATCCTTATACTATAATGAGGACAACAGCATTTTCCCACCTTTACAGAGATGTTTTATGGGTAAATTTATGATATTATACGTCTCAAAAGCCCAGGTGAGAGCAGGGCAGGGTGGGGATGGAATGAAAGGAGTCAGAGGAAGAACCTACAGTGTGACATGTGGGTTACACATGAGGGTTGGGTGCCTTGATAAACTTGAGGATATCGAAGCCACCTGGCTCAGCTTCAGGAATGCAGCTGAAGAATTCACTTTTTTTATGCTGTCAAGGTCCAGTTTCTGTGAGGACATAAAGAGACAGCAGCAGGATTTCAGCTCAGATTTTGGAAGAAGCCCATAGGCATGTTTTGGCAGACTCATTCTCCAGCACAGCCCACGTTCAGACCAGCTCTCTGAGGGACACTAAGCACTTCCAACAAACCTACGTGGGCTTAGCAAAGTTCTGCCTCCCCACTCTGGACACTGAGGAAGCCTTCAAAAAGCAGGAAAAATGAATATAAAAGTCTCTGGATCTGCCTGTGCAGATCCATCCTCCGAGGTCCAAAATCTTTCTGAACAGTCATGTTAAATGTCAGTGAAATTTGACAATTGGAGCCAATGGCAAAAATTTCATTAAGTTTGCTGGATTCGGGGTTTCCACCTGCTAACCTTTTTCTGCAGTCCCATCTGCAATAGCACTGAGTTCCTTTATTGATATAAATAGTGTAGCTGAAAGGATGCCTTATTTTTAACCAAGCTCTCTAGGCCTGTCTGAATTGCTAGACAATGCACAGTCAAAATTATTCTTTTTCCCTTTTTTTTTTCCTTCCCATTTTGTGGAAGTGGTATTTTTTCCTCTTATGTCTGAAGTAGAGGAGTGCATTACAGAAAAATTTGCCTAAGGCTTTGGACCAGAGCTGATGAGACTTCACTAAGATACAGGAACAGGCACATGGATAGAAAAAAAGAAAGCCTGTGAAAAATTAAAATGACAAGCCTGGTTAGGGAGCAGAGATAACTGGTGATGTAGTAAAATTAATTACAGTCTGGGTTGAAGGAATTGTGTGCTTAATACAAAATTAAAAAAAAAAAAAAGAAAAAAAGCAAATAACAGCAATGAGATTATAAACCCTTTCATCATCTCTATATGGTATAACTTCCAATCCCTATTTATTATGGTGTCTATTATGGCATTTATTTCTATAGGATGAGATGTATAAATGGCAAATAAAGGAGGCAAGTGTCCAGTCAGAAGGTTTTTCTCTGATTCTTCAATGAATGACCTTATTAAGGGGAGAATTACACTCAAAAAAATCTTCAGTGGACTTGGAACTGTGAGAGGAAACCTCCACTGGATCAGGAAAACTGCATGATACTCTAAGAGTGCTTATGGGCACTTAATGATTATACAGATTCACAATTTTTTTTAGATTTAATTTTTTTGTGATCATTGCACATTTACCAGGACTTGAAATAATTCCAGCTTTCTACCTACTGAAATGTGGAAAAGGTTGGGAGATAATTTGTTGATCAACATTATGAAGATGATTGCAAGGGCAAAAGGCATAGGATCATTCCAGGATTCCAGAACACACCAGCAAAGGGGTATTTCTATGGTATATAAAAGGAGTCTGTTTTTAGGGAGTGAGGACAGGAGGCAGGTGCTACCTGAGGTCCAAGACTTCACATATTGGGTGGCATGACAGGCTTCAGTGAGGGACAGTGAAGCTCCAAGAAGTCTGAGATCAACCAAGGGAGGACCTTCAGGAGGTGCCAGAGTTGCTTTTCACTGGCTCAAACCTCTGTGTGCATGTGCAGGTCTGGAGCTGCCAAGAAGCTGCCAACAATCTTCTCCTCTCTCACCAAAGCATTTCAAAATTTTCAGTTTTCAAAGAACAAAAGGAAACAGGAGTGACCCTTCCATTAGTGAATTTTCCAAAAAGGAAAATAGAAAGATATAGAGGATATTTTATTTTTCAACTGGAAGTTGACCTGTCTTTTGAAGGAGGGTTGCCTGGGGAGATGTTTATGCTCTCTTTTTGCTTTCTTTTTTCTTTTTTTTCCTCTTTTCCTTCACAAAGGGGAGAAAAACAGCAGAGAAGAACCAACAAAGAGGGGGAGAAAAGAAGTTTAGAACAGAGATCATGGCAGAATATTGCACATAAGCAAGGTCAGCCCCTGAATAGTTTCCATATTGTGTTAGACCTGAGGGATGCCAGTGTTGGATACTTGGGGAAGAATATAAGAAAAAGGCAAATGTGAATTTAACCTTCCCTGGATTTTATTTTAAGCCAGAAGAGATTTCTGAAATTGGTGGTTGCTCCTAATGACCATTGGATGGACCTATTGTCCCTGAACATTTTATGGAAGTGCAGCATTAATATCATGTTAAACTGAATTATCTATATCCTGTGTGAAAAAAAAAGAAGATATTTATGCTTTTATTTTAAGTGTTCTGCCTGATATTTTCCAGGTTTTCTTGCATGACAAATAGGGAGTAATATTTATTCACCTTGCTTTTCCAGATGCCCCACATATTCTTTATCACTTTCCATGTTCTGTGGGAGTCCTGTGGAATTTGGGGATCTGACTTAAAATTCAGCTGAAAAGATAAAGTGTAATAAGGGAAAAGAAGAGAAAGTGAATATAATAAGTCAGTCCTCCCACAAAAAACCTCCCTCCCTCTGTATTTGTGCAGTTAAACCTGTAGCAAGTAGATGCTGACTACGACCCTGATCTTTGGTCCTTGATTAGAAACCTAAATTCAGGTGGAAAAAATCAAGGATAAAAGTGTTTAATACTAAAACCATCCACTTTAATTTGGGATCACTGGGGAGGGAAGAAGAACAGAAAGGTGACACAGCCAAAACAGTGGAGTGGAAAAGGGTCTCTGCAGCAGCACTGTGGGAGAGGGACTCAAGCCAGGTCAAAGCCATTCAGAGGTAGGAGCTACACACAGTCTGAGCACAGAACATCACCCAAATTTGCTGCTGCTGTGGGTGAGGATCATCCTCATTTCCCCGAGGTCATTTGTCCATACCCCTGGGTGGGTTTGGTGTGGTTGCATGAATTTGTGCTCCCCCTCCTGATACATCTCTCTGTTCCAAAGCATATTAAAGACGAAGCCTGTGTCCAGGACACGCCACGTCTCGCAGCCGTCAAAGGGAATGATGCTAAAAATATCCCACTCTTGCTCTCCCTCCCCCCCGACTGTCTCCCTGTGTCTAGGTGCTGACAAAAGTTATTTGTCGTATTCCCTTCATTTGGTGAGTGACAGGAGACTGGTGTCAAGTGAGAAAATGAAATGTAAATTTTATTAAACACCTTCTCATCTCTGTGTATCAATCCAGATTCCAGCCTAACACAGCAAATCAAATCCTGTCTTCACCAGGCCTGAGGGCACACACAGAATCATTTCTCCTTAATACCATTCCCTCCTAGTAAAATATTTTTCTGTTTAGTAAATGAAAATTTAAAATGCAAACCCTATTTTAATCCCAGAGAAAAGCTGTGCATTGCAGGGAGAAGGATGATACATTTTGTTCTGTTATGCTTCGTGCTTTCTTCTGTTTTCAGACACAGAAATGAAGATTAGTTGAAGCAGAAATTGTGACTCCCTTTTAAGACTTGCCCATCGGGATTTTTTATCTTCATGTCCACCACTGGGCTTAGTAGCTGACTAGTCCAGAGATGATTCAGTATCCACTTGTTTAGTGTACAATTGCATGGTAAATTATACGATGCACTGAAGTCTGAAACACTATTCCCGAGTGAATGACACCAGAAGTTCTTTGCTGTGGGTCTTAATACCTGTATTTCTTTGAGAATTAGAGTTTTGGTCCACTGCGAAAGGAAAAATTGTTAGAAAAGGAAGTTTTTGCTGAGCAAAATCGTGGTTGATTTGACTCTTTATATTCTCAGGAAAACGAAAGAATTAGTTTCTTTTGGTAACAGTGGGAAGACATTTATAGCTGTTTGTCTAGGCTGTGTAGGGGTTGAAATTGGGATGGAGTCAATACATTTGTGAGATAAGACAAGACAAATTTTCCTTTACTCCCAAGAGTTGGCACTGGAGAATACGCCCAGAGGGGTTGTGGACTTCCCATCCCTTGAAGTGCTCAAGGCCAGGCTGGATGAGGCTTGAAGCAACCCGGGATAGTGGAAGGTGTCCCTGCCCATGGGGTTGGAACCAGATGAACTTTAAGGTCCCTTCCCACCCAAACCATTCCATAATTTTATGATTCTCTGAATATTTTTAATGAGGTCACTGATTAACCTCCATTTCAGTATGTGATGCTGGAAGCACTGAACCATTGCTGTCTGAGACACTCAGTGAAGGAACAAATCCAAGACCTACCTTTCATCTATATTCATTGTCCCTAATTATCAAAAGTTATGTGTCTAGGCTGACCTAATTTGCCCTGGTGTGTGGGTAATATCATCAAATATGGGTTCAGGAGGGTGCTGCACTTCATTTTTCATACACAGCAATTGCAGGACAGGCTGAATCCCCCTGTGGAAGAGCCTGTCTCTGCTGTCACCTGAATAACTTCGATGAGATGGTTGACTTGTAGTCTTTTCAAACAGGAATCTCACCTTAACCTGGGTATGCACTTCCTACTTCCAGTGGTATGCACTTCCTACTTCAGTTCCCAACTCATCATGAGTTATTTTCTGATGGAAATGTACAGTAGAATGCAGAACTGCTAAAAAAGTAGAGGTTCTCTGACATTTTTCCCCTCTGAAAATAGTTCTCTGCTCTTTAGTTGCCCCTCATAGCAGTAACTCATCCAGTACAACTTTACCTTGGAGCTGAAGGTCCTGGGATTGCCTGGTTTCCCTACCTAAAACAGCCCTAAGAGTTTGCAGGAGCTCAGGGCTTCAGACATCTCATAGACCTGGGAGCCAACAACAAGCTCAGACAAGGTTCCCGTCTTTCAGGTCCTTCAAGAATTGACTACAGCACTTCATTTCAAGGAGGCTCAGAGCATATATAGTCCCCAAAACTCTGGGAAAAAAAATTGTAGTAATTCCAAAGAAATTAGAATGATTTAAAAATTATTGTTTAATACGATATTTTTTATGATTTTCAACATTTCCAGTATTCTGTTTTAAATTCAAGTTTTCCCTTCCAAGAGAAATAGTAGACTCTTGCTTTCCCTGTGCTGTTGTCCATGAATCAGGGACAGATGACATGAAACAGGGAAGAGTTAAGCAACCCACTAAGGCTTGTACTGGGAGCAAGGGGAAAAGAAATCAGAAAAAGCACCCATTTCCCTCGGCTGTCTGTCCTGAGACAAATCCACTACAGCATTTTGGTTATCTAAGCTTGTTTCAGAGAGTAAAAAGGAAGACACAAGAAAAAAAGTAATGGAAAATGAAACTTGCAACTTCTGAATTAGGTTGGATATGAGCTGTCCTCAGTTCAAGTCTGGATCCTGCTGCCAATTCCCCTCTCTGACCTCAGGCCACTCATTTAATGTCTCTGCCCCTCAGCTCCTCACGTGCAAAATGAAAATGTTAATACAGCTTTGCTTGTAACTCAGCCCATTTTGCCCACTCAGGCTTTAGAGTCCTCTGCATTGAGGCTGTTTCTAATTAATTATTTTCAAAAAGTGTAGTTTCATCCTGGCAGCCCAGTTGCCATTGAAATCATATTTGAAACAAAAGGGTAGTAGTGGGAATTTTAGTAGTGATAGTAATAGGGATAGAAATAGTAATAGTGATAGTAATAGAGATGTAGAGATAGAAATAGAATTAGAAATAGAAGTAAAAGTAAAAAAAAGAATGAGAAAAAGAAAAATAAAAAGCAAAGAAGAGAAAGAAAAAGGGAAAGGGAAAGGGAGAGGGAAAGGGAAAGGGAAATGAAAAGGAAAAGAAAAAGAAACAGAAAAAGAAACAGAAAAAGAAACAGAAAAAGAAAAAGAAAAAGAAAAAGAAAAAGAAAAAGAAAAAGAAAAAGAAAAAGAAAAAGAAAAAGAAAAAGAAAAAGAAAAAGAAAAAGAAAAAGAAAAAGAAAAAGAAAAAGAAAAAGAAAAAGAAAAAGAGAAAGAAAAAGAGAAAGAAAAAGAAAAAGAAAGAAAAAGAAAAAGAAAAAGAAAAAGAAAAAGAAAAAGAAAAAGAAAAAGAAAAAGAAAAAGAAAAAGAAAAAGAAAAAGAAAAAGAAAAAGAAAAAGAAAAAGAAAAAGAAAAAGAAAAAGAAAAAGAAAAAGAAAAAGAAAAAGAAAAAGAAAAAGAAAAAGAAAAAGAAAAAGAAAAAAAAGAAAAAGAAAAAGAAAAAAGGAAAAGGAAAAGGAAAAAAGGAAAAGGAATAACAATAGTGATAGTGATGGAGATAGAGATGATAGATAGAGATAATAGAGATAGAAATAGTAATAAGTGATAGTAATAGAGACAGAAATAGAGATAGAAATAGAATTAGAAATGAAAGTAAAAATAGATAAAAATAGAAATGAAAATTGAAATGCTAATAGTGGTAGCAATAGAAATAGACATAGAGATAGAAATAGAGATATAAATAGAGTTAGAAATACAAATACAGGTAAAAATAGAAATAAAAGTTGAAATAGAAACAGAAACAATAAGTGCACCTAAGCTGGTTTCACTTGCAAGGTGCTGAGGGTTAAAGGGGAAAAAAAAAGGAAAGGAAAAGAAAAGTGCAGTCCATGCAGAAGAGCTGTCATGTCACACAAATTGTCAGCTTCCCTAATATCACCAATCCCTCCTCCGCCTCACCAACTTAAATTCTCCTGTGCCTCCAGGTAGGGGCTGTTGGGACTCAGCTCCAGATCCATCCACAGCGGAGATCAGTCATTTCACACTGCCAGTGGGCTTCTTTACTATTCTAATACAGAACCCATTGCACACTATGACTAATAATGTTGGCTGTATGAAAGAATTATTTATATAGAGACTGAGAAAGGCCTCCTTGGATTTCTAGACAGGACAGTCTTGATTTGGAGAGAGCAAAGCATAAAATAACTGCAGGGCCATTTCAGGCTGCTGGAGTCTCCAGGAGACAGGCTGACAATTGGTGCTTGAATTTGAAGCTGCAGATTGTATGTGCTGTGGCAAACCCTCTTCCCTCGTACCCTGGAGTCCCCCATCCTCAGAAATAAAGAAGGGACATATAGGGAATGCCAGTCAACACAGGCTTATGGAAAATAGGTCCTGTCAAAGTAAATTGATAGCTCTTTTTCTGATGAGATTACAAGTTCAGTCGATAAAGGCAGCAGTATTCAAGCAATAGGCATCTGTGGGGCTTTTCACTTGGTACACCATAACCTTTTGATTGCAAAACTAGGTGAAAAAAATTCTCAAAATTAACATGGTGCACCTTAAGTGGATTAAAAATAGGCTGAGAGCCTCAAAATGTGTTTACAGAAGTCACTGCTGAGCAGGTCTGTTTGTAGTCTGGTCACAGAGGGATCAGGTTATCTATAAATACAAACAGTAACTAAAAGTTGTTATTCAGCCAATTGATGATTGATTCTCCATCTCTCAGGGGATGATTAATAATGTAATGGGACAGGCTCCTTATGTTGTGTGACCAGTGGATCAACTATGTGTGGCTGCCCCATCCCTGGAATTGTTCAAGTCCAGGTTGAATGCTGCTCTGAGCACCCTGGACAAGGGTAAGATGTCCCTGCCCATGGCAGGGGGTTGGAACTGGTGACCTTTGAGATCCTATCCAACCCAAACAATTCTGTGATCATATAAAATGAGGTACATTTTATTATGACAGAAAAACTGTACTTAAGGATGTATCTGTATTTACCAGGCAGAGTTTCTGTTCTGACAGCTGGTGACTGAGAACAGCCTGTCATCATGATAGATAATCACTAAAGATGGTTTTTCTCAGGATAAAGATCTCACAAAAGAGCTAATGTTATTTTATTGCACAGACACAAGCTTTTTAAATGAGAAAAGGTTGCTTTTATTCTAGGATTGATAGTGCTTCTGGTTTTGACTTCTGCAGTGCAAGAAGTAGTTTAAAATTTTGTGGAGAGTTTACAAAGAAAACACAGATGGTTGAAACACTTTGCATGGTAGAAAAAGGAGGGATTTTAAACCAGATGAAAATTAAAAACTCAGTGTAAATTTAGTCTTTCTCTGTAGCTAACAGTGGGTGCCTGCATAAGGTGCCTCTCCTTGCATCTCTTGCTCTTATCTTAGTCTCACAGCAGAATAAAACACCTCTGAAAATACTGATCTTATGACATGGTCACAGACTAAAAATAGGTGAAATGGAATTTTGAAAATAGCTTTCCTATTGCACAGACAAAACCCTGTAAACCAGGCAAATCCAGAGTAGAACTACTGGGGTGTAAGGAATGAGGACACCAGCAAATAGTTTAGTAAAGGAGTGAGGGATTTTAGATCTTTGCCACAGTTTTGACTAGAAAACTGAATTGTTTTTATCACATACTTCCTTCCCCTTTGGGCACACATGCCAAGGGTCTCTGCAGTCATCCTGGCACACACCATCACCCTTGACAGTAGGCAGGAAAGAACAATGTGATCCCTGAGGATTTCCTCTGGCCTCTGGACTGGTCCAGCAATCTCCTGTCTTTCTGAAGCTGGCCCACCTCACCTTTTTTCACATCCCTCTTTGTTTTTCCACAGCCCCAGAAAGCCCAGGAGAGCAGGAAGGGTTTCTGGACAGAAGGAAGATACTTTTTAAAACATGAATGGTGGGGGACAAAGAGGAAAGAGGGGAGAGGAAATGTGTGCAACCTCATCCCTAATCCTGAGAGAGGTGTGCTGATGTTGGCAATGCCATATCCTACATCAGCAAGGGAAAGACAAGGAGAGAGCCCAGGAAAGGAAGCAGGGCAGCAATCAAGACCTCTGACACCATTATCCAATCCTCTTTATTCACCCAGAGCTGTTTCAACCTTCAAATATTAAAAAATTTCCCATACAGTTGAATCTTTCATGTCTGATTTTGTCATGTTGCAAAGCTTTGGTAAGCAATCTTTGAAAGCTCTGACTGCATTATCAGGGTCTAAAAGATAAATGTGGTTAATTTACTGCTTATGTCTACACAAATCCTCTTTCAAGGCCACAGAATCCTGTCTGGGCAACCTGTTGCAGTGTTTCACCACCTTAATTTAAAAAAAAACACAACTTCTGCCTTATACCAAATCTAAATTGACCCTCTTTCAGTTTCAAATCATCACTCTTTGTCTAATCTCAACAGGCCCTGCTAAAAAGTTTGTCCCTGTCTTTCTTACAGGTCCCCTTTATGTACTGAAAGGCCATCCATCAGTTTAGTTCCTTCCCTAAACTATGTAGTACAGTCTAGTAACTTCAAAAATTCAGCTTCAAATAACTTTTCACTTTTACAAACTTTATAAGGACAGTGTATTCTGCACTGATCATTTTAATGGCAGACTAGAAACCTTGAGCTCCAGCATAAACCTGCTTTTCAGGTGAACTCTGGCCCTACTCTGTTCAAATGAACAAAAGCTGGAAAAAATCACTTGCACTAAGCCACCAAATTCCTCCTCTGCTCTACCAAGATATGACATATATAAGGCTCATTAATATTGCTTAATAAAATAGGCATATTACAAGGATGATTACAGATTAGAATCACATTCCTATGTTAAGATTGCTGCTGAGGCTCAGCCAGTACTGCTCTGATCTTAATCACCATGAATCTCTCAGAAATAAAAAAAAGACGCCCAAGTCTATCCCTTAAAATGACTGCACATATTTTCCTCACACCTCTCAGGATGTTTGCTTTGGTGAGGCAAATATCCTTCATCCTCCAGGTTTATTTATTGGTTCACAATATTCCTGGGTTGCATAATAGAGAGATGTCTACTAATACTCTGGAGAAAGAGGGATTTCTCATGAATTTTATACACATAATTTCCTTTGGGAAGTGCTGAGTATGATACCTCCTGAAGGACTCTGAGGAAAATTCATGTAAATAGGGGAAAATGGATTCATGGCTCCAGCCTGCAGTTATCTTGTGAGCAGTGTTTTGTGATACAACAGCACTGAGGGCTTAAAATGTGGATGTTTTCTTTACACACAATGGACTGTGGGACATTGCAAGGACTTGCTGGAGCTGCCCATGAGGTGGCTGATAAGGTACTCACAGAGATAAAATTTTGCCTTTCTGACACTGCGTGAAAGACTCCTCTGCTCTTTGCAGCGGTGAAAGAGGATTCAGTTTGGACTAACAAGAGTCCCTAGACCTAATCCATGAAAGACCCTCTAACAGCACCATCATCTTGAGGATTGCACGTTTTATAAACCCTCTGCTTATACTTACTGCTCTGGGTGTTGTACCACCTGGTGTATAATTATATTTTCAACTGCAGTGATGCTTCCTGAGCTTGCACCTCCATGATCCAACGCCTTTGAAAGTTCAAGGAACTTGCCCCATTCACACCTTGGCTGCTTGTACCAAACTCTGCTGGTCAAGCAGACCTTCAATGCTGACCAGTCTCTCAGCACTCTGAAAGCAATCCTGCTTTTTTAATGTGCTTTTCAAACCAGATATGAAGTGCATCACTTTGCTCATGGACACACAGAAGAAGGGCAGAAAACTCCAGCAGTTATGGGGTTAGAGCATTAAGGAGAATGTCAGACTTTCTGCTTAGCATCCAAATTGTTAAACCTCCCTGGAGGAGAAAGGTTTTGAGTGTTACATATCTGTTTATACAGCTGGTGAAGGGTCTAGAGAACAAGTCTAGTGAGAAGAAGCTGAGGAACTGGGGTTGCAAAAGGAGATTGTGGCCAGGTGAGGATCAGTCTCTTCTCCCAAGGAACAAGCAATAGGACGAGAGGAAATGGCCTCAAGTTACACCAAGAGAGGTTTAGATTGGATATTTGAGACAATTTCTTCACTAAAAGGATGGTCAGGTATTGGAACAGGATGCCCAGGGAAGTGATGGAGTCACCATCCCTAAAGTGTTCAAAAAATGTGCGGGGGTGACACCTGGGGACATGGTTTAGAGGTGAACTAAATGTTAATGGTTTCACAGGGACTGTCTGTCTTCCTAAACATCTCTGTTTTAAAATTTTCTTTGCAAAATCAAATGTTCCAAGCTTTCAATGACCCTCTGAGTACTGATACTTTTTTAAGGACATTGACCAAAGTTGTGTGTTTTCCAGTACTTTACAGACAAAAATTCTTCCCTGTGTTAGGTAACTTTCCCCCTAAATGTATGGGCAGGAGAAGCCACGGATGGTGCACTGTCAGGGACGTGCAGTCTTAGCTTGACAGAAAAAGGTGGTGTTTCCTTTTATGAAAGAGTTAGACGTTTGTTATTATTAATAGAAGTGTTCCCACTCACATCTTGTCTGCTGAATGCAGGTGCAGTTGTTCCATTACTTAGTCTGAAGTTTGTGCGTCCACTGGGTGCATGAAAAGGAGTGTTTTGTTGTCTTCCTTACCCATTCCACCTGTGGATCATCAGGGTTGGGAAAGCCCTCTCACATCATCAAGTCCAACTGCTAATCCAGCACTGCCAAGGCCACCACTAAACCACGTCCATAAGCAACATATGCACATGTTTTTCTAAATGCTTCCAGGGACAGAAATGGTTGAATTTTTGGACACATATTGTCAGGCAGGATGTCTCAAATGTCTGCTTATTTTTCTCCATCTTCCTCAAATGGGAATAAAACCCAGAACACTCAACGTTCTTGCAGAAGGAACCATATTTCTACTTTATGCTAAAGATTCTTCCATCTTACAAACAGTAAATGTACAGGTTTTGGAGCAGGACAACACTCCCATATCTGTTAGAAAAACAGCTAAAAGTAAAGAAAATTCTCCTATTTAATTTTTATTTTATTTCAGGAAATATTTAAAAGAAATCAGAAATTTATGAGCGACAATTCCTGTTGAAAATTGCACAGGTATTTGATATTGCTGTGTGAGCAAAAAGCCACAATTTATACATTTTCAGCAACAACTCTGAGTGACAAGCCACTAGGAATTTAGGGGTTTAGCCTGTGTAAGGATGATGTATTCCCAAATTTCATTTACTGGTGGGTAAGTTGAATCAAACCCCAAGATTTTGTCTCTAATGAGTCCTCAGAATCTTCAAGGCAACAGGTAAACCCTGGGTTTTGTTCCATCTCACAAAATATCTTCTCATGCCTTAAATTCCTATTTTCAAAATGCTGCCTGGAGACCAACACAGTGGAGAAAAAAATAAAGTAGAATAATATAGAAATCCATATTCAGGACAAATAAGTGAATCCTCAGAGGGGTTTAGCAGGCACAGAGGAGCTCTTCGGATTCACATCAGCTGAGCATCTGATGCCAAATATCACTAATGAAGTCACCAAGCCAAATAATGCACCCATCCTATTCCCTTATAATCATCCCAATGCCCCTTACAGCTGTTTCCAACTGTGTCTCTGATCTCCTTGCTAAGACATTTAAATCTCCTGTTTCATTTGCATGGTTATCCAGTGAAATAGCTCCTAGTGTTTCTTTTCTTGTTTGCAAAACTGAAGAGAGGGGGGAGTAGGGAGGAGGGGGAAGGGGGGGTTGTGTAGAAATGTGAGGATTTATCCACATGCAGGGAAATTATTCAAATCTGACAACTTACTTTTGTTCCACGAGAGACTAGCTTGGAGGCTTGGACTCTCATGGGGGCAGATAGCCTTTTTTGTAAAGTCTTGCCATAATTAGTATTTCATCCCATCTTTTTTGGCATCCAAGTGTTGCACTGGATTTCCTTACGATGGATCTGGCAGCACTAGAGGCACCATGACTTTGTTTTGTTCATAATGGGTTTGATTTTTTTCTAACCCATGAATAGGTTCTCAGGTCAGCAGATCAGGAACTCTGCAGGAAAACTATCTGCAGGGCAGTTGGGCTGTGGAACAAAGAGTGAGACCCAGCAAAAAAAAAAGAAAGACACATCTTGTGATGGGAACAGAATAATTTGGCTGGTCCACATCAAAGATCCATTTAGCCTAGTGACTAAAAGTGTCCAGAGTGCCAAGGGAATAACAAAAGAAGCAGGACAACAAAGATTGATGCTTTCTCTGGTGTATTCCCCCACAATCCTGTGACTTACAGCTCAGAGGAAGCTCATTTCTATTTAACATTCCCTGATGATTTCTTGCCATTTATTTGTCCTATTGTTTTTTTAACCCAGGTGAGTTTTAAGTGTCATCTTGTCATCAGACATCAAGGGACACATTAGTTTACTGAAATATTCTTTGAAGAAACAGTCCTTTTGAATGTTCTGTTTTGAAAACTGTCTTTTGAACTATTTATTTTAGTTCATAGTCCTTTTACTGGAAGACAGAGTGAATGGTCATTCCCTGTCTACCCTGCTCCCACTTTGCCCTCTGTGCATCCCTTTCCAGACTACATTGGTCTATTCAATTTGTAGTTCTACACTGAAGGAAAGGGGACTGTGCACTGGAAACAAAACATTCTGTAAGACTTAAGGGCCAAATTTTTAATGGTGATTCAGTGCCTTTAATTAATATATCTTGTGTATACATTTTTTAGTATCAAGCCCTGAGTACTGAATTGGTGTATTATCTCTACTTTTACCTGTTGTACTTCATTTCACATATTTTCTACCCCGCCTTTTTCTCTCAATTTTTATTCCTTCTCTCTTTCTTCTTCCACAATTCCCAGTTCTCTTTTGTCCAGGAAAAACTATCTAGCTTACCTGTTTGCTGCTTTCTTACAGAGACCATTGAATTGTCACCCAAATGAGTCTCCAGTGCTGTCCATACAGTGATGACTGCATCTGACAATGCAAAAGAAACAAACAAAGAGAAAATAGTAACAAAAATTATATAAAAAGATGCAACATATAACAAAGAAGTTGATAAGCATATCCCCACATGTTCTATCCACTCTCATGCCATGTTCCAATTTTTTTTGCATTTGTGCTGTTTCTGACCTTTTATTTTACTCAAATTAGAAAGCTGAGATCTCAATTTTCCAAGGCAATTGCATCTCACAGAGCATTGATTTCTGTAAGCAATTAGAAATCCATCGTATGTGGTTCCTAAATCCTTTGTTCAGATATATCCTAAGATGGTTGGGGTATAATCGTGGCCACGTTTGGCCGGAAGGAATCTGCTAAGAGTGTCCTTAGCAGTTTATACTCTGCAGCATCCTAAATTCCTTTCCCACTGCACCCCAAGGCATGCAACATATATTCTCAGCATGATGCAGTAAAAACATCACTGTGGCCATAAGGCAGACCTCCCATTAAAAAAACCAACAAACCCAACAGAAAATAATATTCATGTTTTAGGGCCATGGAGGCATCTCTTGGGATCCTGAGAAGCTGTAACAGTGAGGATTAGACAGTTTCATTTCGAAGAGATTTCATAGAATCATGGAATGATTTGGGTTGGAAGGGACCTTAAAGCTTATCTAATTCCAACCCCCTGCCATGGGCAGGGACACCTTCCACTAGACAAAAACTTTGTGCTAAATTGTGTAAACACAAGTAGTTTCTGTGCTACCTGAGCTCAGAAAAAAAAAAAAAAACACAAAAAACTGGGATCACTTCTTCACTCTGATTTAGCACTGTACACATATTTTAGGTGGCTAACATCAACATAGACAAGTCTTTATGCTTACCCCAATGGTAAGGACAGTGTTTTTGGAGAGGAAATAGTAAATTTTCCTTATGACGTGCTGAATTGGAGAAATTGCAGCCAGCCTTGTGCTGATACAGTGCTTTTTATTTTGAAAGGAGCAAACAGAATGTAGATTTTTCTGTAAATAAGGAGCAGCATGTCTCCAGCACAGGAAGAAGAGAGGTGCTGTCCATGCACACACCACAGCACATTCCTAACGGGACAGGGACAAGCTCATTGTCTTGCTTTAGTCTTCAGTGGCACTGCCTTTGTAAGAACTAAATCTACAGCAGACACACAATAATTACAAAAGGAGCTTCTCCCACAAGAAAAAGGAAAAGGAAAAAACTCAGAGAAAGGGCTGTAGACTATTTACTCCCTCAACTAAAAATTGGCATCGAATTGGAGTGTAAGAAGTGTATATTAACATTCAGCTGGCTGTTACTGCGAGCCATAATAGACACGAGCATTGACTAGACCCAATATTAGTGATGGTACTGGGAAACCAGCCTTGCTTTTGGCTGCCTGAAGGCAGTAGTGATCCCCTGCTTGTCCTATCTGTCAGTCTATTTGATCTCCAAATGAATTGCTTTTGATAACAGCTATATAAATGCAGAACTGTTCCGCTGGGCCTTCTTAAATGAGACTCCTCTCTTTCATCTCCCAGTCATTTCAAAAAGCAGATAGACTTGTTAGAGGTTTTTAATGCAATGATTTATGTTTTATCTTGCCTGGTTTGAGGCAGCATTTATTTAGCACTAAATTCTTCCCAAGCCTATATGTGAGGGAGAAATGTTTCAGCACAATATTTGGGGCTTAAAATGGTGTGTCTGTGTGCACATGTGCATGTGTGTGTACGTATGTGTGTGTGTATACTCTGCTTCATCAGGGGGAAATCAGGGATGTACTTTCTTTTTTAGGAATTTAATGCTCCAATTCACTTGGATCATTGCACCTCCAGCCAAATTAAGAGAAACAGGAAGGAAACAATATTTGAAAATCCTCTAACTGGTAACATTCAGTCTATGGCAAATAATGAACCCTTTGGAGAGGAAGAGAGTGAGCAAATTTATGTATTTTTATTAGGTTGAATAAAATGAAAAAATGTATGACTTTCTTTAATCTATTAGCATTTTTTTAACATCAGCAGAAGTCCTGCATAGGAATGGATTGTTTATCTTTTTCATTTTCTATGTTCTCGTTGCCAAAACGAACGTGGATCTAAAGATGAAGAGCTGATCTTTAGGGCTCCCATGTTAGAATCCTGCAAGTACAGAACGATGTGGGTTGACATAGATCTTACAGATCATCTTGGTCCAACCCCCTGCCATGGGCAAGGACACCTTCCACTAGACCAGGTTACTCAGAGCCCTGGTCTATGTTCATTCATAAAGAAAGAAGCAATCATCTCACTGTTGTCCGTGCATTTGAAAGAACAAAGATTCTTTGAGGTAATCCAGGAACATTAATCCAGACTCCATATGAAAGGATGAGTTAGATTTTTTTTTTCCTTTGTTTGACTGTAAGGATGATTGCATTGGTGGTACTATTCAACTTATTTATTGCAATTGTATAAGCTTAGATTATGATGGGACATCCACAATGGATGGAAGAGAAAGTTCTTTAAAGACAAGTGACATAAATATCTTTAGGGATAGAAAACTATGCTCTCAAGAGACTTGTTCTTGAAAATAGTGAAGCTGACTGGCCTGTCACTGTGTTATGCAGCATATTATTCTCTCTAATGTGAAACTACTGATACCTAGAGGGTGGTTGAGCACTGAACAGTCTCCCCAGGGAAGTGGTCATGACCTGAAAGGCTGACAGAGATCAAGAAGTGTTTGGACAGTGCTCTCAGACACATGGTGGGATCATTGGGATGTCCTGTGCAGGGCCAGGAGTTGGACTTGATGATCTTTGTGGGTCCCTTCCAGCTCAGGATATTCTATGATTCAAAAGTCTCCTTTCTGCCATGGAAATAAATAATACAATAAAAGGAGCTAACTGAGAGAAAAAAAAAGGAAAATATATGCAATTTAAACCATCTGTTTAAAATAAGGTGATATCTTTGATGCGACAAGTAACTGAGCAGTAATAGGAAAATTATCCTATTTATCTCTAAAATGACAAGACTCAGTTTCTGTCTCAGGAAAAAAAGGGAGATTTGAGTTTGCATCAGGCAGAGGAGCAATTGTCTTCCATATCTCAAGTTGGGGTTGAATCATGAGGATGATGTACAGGAAACCTCCAAAAGATTTCTTATCCCACTAGGCTTAGACACACATTTCACACTGGAGCCCAAGTGATGCCTCTTTCTCTCCAGTAGCTGCAAAAGCAATTTAGGGATGTTAAACCTGTGCATAGGACTTGGTCCTTCCTTTTCTGTTCCTGGTGCTGCTTCAGCTGGTCAAAAAGTTAAATATTGTCTCAGCAGGAAAATAAAAATCCAGAATAACCTTGACAGCTGTTGCCTTCAGCTCAGTTAACCCAAGTTCATTGTGATCCTCTATCCCACTGGAACACCTTTCCAGGTTATATGGATCTAGTGGAAGATGCTGCTGCCCATGGCAGAGGGGTAAGAACTAGATAATCTTTAAGGTCCCTTCTACCCAAACCATTCTAAGATTCTATGAATTTTGGAGATATATCCCTTGATTTGGATGCCAAATATCCAAATTCTGGAAATTGTCTGTCAGGTGGCTAGTGACCATCTTCCTCAATACTGCACAGCAGGACCCCTTAGTTTGAATTGTGAGAAGAAGGACACACAATAACTACCAGTCTTCCAAGCCTCAAATGCTTCCAAACATGTAAAACAAATATATACAGAAAGAGAAAACTGTTTTTTTGGATATCCTAAATCCAGCAATTTGCCATTAATATTAAAAAGTAGCTTCCTGCCAACGGATACTTGAAAATACTGTCAAAGCTGTACATGCCTACGCTGTATTTGTGTTTATATTTGTGTTTACATATGGAAATGTTATTAATAAAAAACCCAAGAAAATTCAGAAGGCATTTTTTTCAGCATTTCATTAGGAATGGTATGAATTGCTCAAATATAATACTAATATTGGAAGGACATTAGACATATATGCTTGTTCTCAGCCATCACCTTCTTCGAGAATGATGTAAAAGAGATTGATATAAAAAGTTTAATTGGTCCAATTCCTCTCTTATCAAAGTCATGACGACGTTTTAAATTTACTTTAGAAGGAATAGCATTGATGAAGACCATAAATAAATTTTAACCTAGATTTATACATACATAGATGAAAAAACCACATACATATATTCTGAATATTTTTCTGAATTAGTAAATCTATAGAACAATCCAATTAACTGATGTTTGCTTCATGAATGGAGAAATACCTCCATATTAAATACAACTATTGCAAGGAACATCTGTCCAGAAGTAGGCAGAATACTGTCTGCATCTTTTTAACAGTTATATTATTTTCATCTAGAAAAGTTTTCAAAAAATCATTTTTCTAAGCATTTCTGTTCTTAAGGAATAAAACTCAATTGATGCTCATAGTTCTTTCTTTTTTTTTTTTTTTTAAATTAGTATTTTATAAAAAGTGTGTGTGTGTGTGTTAAAAAAAAAAAAAAGAAAGTCTGTAGAGAAAATAATTCAGTGGGGAAAAAACACCATTTATTTCATTCCCTGTTCTCATTTCTACTCCAACTGTTCCCTCAGCATTGACAAGGCCACCACTGAGCCATGTCCCCAAGTGCCACATCTGTATGACTTTTAAATCCTTCCAGGGATGGGGACTCCACCACTGCCCTGGGCAGCTGTGCAACACTTTTGGTGAAGAAATGTTTTCTAGTATCCAACCTAAGCCTCCCCTGGCACACTGGAGACCTTTTCCTTTTGTCCTGTCCCTTGTTCCCTAGAA
This sequence comes from Manacus candei, assembly GCF_025592945.1. NCBI lineage: Eukaryota > Metazoa > Chordata > Aves > Passeriformes > Pipridae > Manacus > Manacus candei. The sequence goes on along the minus strand of NW_026138055.1, from coordinate 6,556,471 downwards.
GAGACAGACCCTCACCTGGCTAAAAACTCCTTTCAGGGAATTGTGGAAAGGTCCCCCTGAACCTCCTTTTCTCCAGGTTGAGCCCCCCCAGCTCCCTCAGTCACTCCTCATCAGACTTGTGCTCCAGACCCTTCACTGTCTCCACTGCCCTTCTCTGGACATGCAAAGCCTGCTACCTCCTTTAAAACTGATGTAAATATTGTTGAAAATAGAATAATACTCTCACAAATTTTGCTTATCTTCTGATCAGAGAAGATACAAAAACATATACTATTTATGTACTGTAAAATGAAATAATTCAAGGAAATATTACCATGCCTTGATACTCCACAGTTCCTCAACCAGGAATCATTTCCAACATACACGTTGTGAGGGGCCACCCAGTGTTTTGGGGACCAAGAACTGTTATAATGGATGTGGCCAAACATCATGAATTGGCTTTAGGGACAGTGATCAGTCAGGGTATATTTAATTTTCCATCAGACCAGGAGGAGCATGTGGGTGATCTGAATGTTTCTTTTGGTCTTGTATGATTTCAAAGACAAAAATTAAGTTCCAAATACTTTCATCAGATTTACAAAATATGAGGAAAGTGATATCAGAGTAAAACTTCTGCTGCTCAGGAAGTTTAGCATAGAGAACAGATGACAGATTTTTAAACTTTCAGAAAAGTTTAAAAATTATTTGAGTAATGAAATAGAAGCATTATTAATCAGTTTTGACAGATGAGAAATTATAGCATAAAGAGATTAAATCCCAGATTTTGTGTTTCATTTATGTATATATACATATATAAATTTATATGTGGGAGCTCCTGATGCTATAGAGGACTCAACATAGCTGGGCAAGTTTCTAAAGAGCACAGTATGCTGCAAACATGGCCTTAAGCTGCACAATAAAAGCTGAGTGCTGTTGATGGCAGTAGAAAAACATGAAAATGTTCCATTCGAAATGTCTTCATGTTGAAAAATGTTTCTTAAATTGAAGTTTTCTAGAGGAAATGCTTCTTATGAGAAAAATGGCTTACATTTTTGGCAACTGAAAATTGGCCAGAATCCAATTTTTTTTTTTCCCCAGCTATTGGCTTTCTGACAAAATTTTAAACGCTTTCCAAGGCAAGACTATCTGAAAATGCAGAACTTCAAGTTTTTCTCTAAATGCTGTTTTAGAATAAGATACCTTTTCTGTCCACTGATTATTTGGCTTTTAGGAAAGCACCAAGGAAGTGGGTGATTTTGTTTGCTTGAAAACCTTGTTGAAAAGGTGATGAGCACTGCCAGACCCATCCTTAAATAATACACCCAAGGTGCCCAAGAAAATGGTGGCAAAACCACAGATTACATTTAGCTCTTCCAAACAAAAGGTTTCCCTTGGAAGGGACCATCCATCTGTCCTGTAATGCAGATGGTCTGGTACAACTTCCTATGGATATTATGGAGCAGAAAAACAGGAATAACAATTCATTTTCTTCTTCTGTTGCCCAACACAACAGCTCAGGACCCTGGCAGGGGAATTTCCAAACATGCCATCAGTGAATTCCCATTTTACTGACTGGGAGAGCATACTCCACTCTGGCAGTATTTTTGATTTTGGTTTGCTTTCAGTACATAAGGGCTCAGGCAGATAATTTTGGGTTGGAGCAGGGGCAGAGCAGGAAGAAGAAGGGATGCAGCACTCCGATATTTTCCCCCGTATAGCATCACTTATTAAAATCCTGTTGTCCTGACCATTGTTGTTGCCATTGAAGTCTGGTTTATTTACTTGAAAATCTGATTTGTTTCATTTTATTACTGTGTTTGCCAAGTAACTGATATCAGATTCTGCAGGAAAGAGCTGCCATTTACCAGCAGGCTGTGATGGCTCTGACACGGTCTGCAGGACCGGCTCCGAGGCTTGCTCTGCCCCGGGGGCTCTCACAGAAATAAGATTACTGGCAATAACTGCTTCAACTGCTTTGAATAACAGACACAACTCAGAGAGCATAAAATTAGCATAAACACAGCATCAGTGTGTTCCCTCGGCGGATCCGAGACAGGCAGGATATGGAAAATTGACTGAAATGGGGTCAGGCGCTGCTGAAATCGGGGAGGCAGGAAGCGCTGCCGAGTGCAGGGGTGGCGTTGCTGCTAATAAATAAATAAATAAAATGGTAGCCATGAAGTTTTAATGATAACACACTCAGAGAGGTGGGTATTAAAAATGCAGCATCAATGGCAGAACACCCAAAATGTTGCATTTCCAAGGCAAATTGCTCTTCGCCGTCCTTTGGCTTTTCGCTCCTGATTGGGTGGAGGGAGGGGGGAAGAAACAGCAATAAAGATAACAGAAATAATTGCAGTTTCCTGTTGTGAATTTCCTGGCTCGTATCTTTCTTCTGGAAAGAGAAAAGGTGAAGGGAGGGCACACAGTGATGATCTGAGGAGGATTCCCCAGATCTGTTAATGAGTGGTATCGAGTATTTTGCAGCACTCCTATCTCTTTTTATTTATCAAACATTAAAATGGGAGCTGCTTCCTGACACATTCAATGAAGAACTACATTAAGAGGGGAAAGCACAACAACCCTGATTTTGCAGTTTTTATAATGAGATATTGCAGATACCACTTGCAACAGACTTACCTGGGGAGCTCTGAATTTCCAAATCCTCACACCTGGTCATACGGAGAGAACAAGAACTGACACATCCTGAGAATCCAAAGTTCCTCAGAAACCCAGAGTGGTGAAAAAGACCCATGGGAAGTGTGTTTATCTCATAACCAGCATGAGATTTGGGATATTGTTTTCAAAATAGCCTCCCCTCTTTTGAAGAAGAGATGCCAGGGGAAGATAATACACACTGGTAGAGCACAGGTAGTTTTCATTCAAGAAAGATGATGTTTAGGACTCTGCTCCTGCTTCCCACTGTTGGGAATTTGTCCTTCAGATGAAATGGGGACTCTCTACAAATCTCAGGATTGACGCCCTTTATCAAGTTACATTACAAAGAAGAGCCTGGACCCATATTGAGAATAGCACTTTAGCCCACAGGTCTTTCAGACTAGGACAATATTCCATGTTTCAATCTTTAGCCAATTTTAGAGAAAATAAAAAAAAAAATATTTTCCTAAAAAGCATCAGAGACAGTTTGTGAAACTTGTTTTTCTTCCTTTCTCTCTTTCTTCTTATTTCCTTGGCTTTCTTTCTCCACCTTTTTTCTCTCACTCCATCTCTCCTTAAGAAGCTTTTTCAAGGTCTTAGTGGGGAGCACTAGGGTGTTGCCAAATATTAATCTTTACCTGAAAAATGATGTGTTGATGCTCAGGAATATTACATGAGGTTTCCAATGCCACAGGTGATAGAGAGGATGAAGGAGAACACCCAGAAGTGGGTAACCTCAGCAGACCATCTTCAAGACAGTAAACTGTGCAGAGATATAAAGGAGAAGAGAGAATCTTGCTGAAAGCAAAACATGACATACAAGTTCTTTTTGACTGGGGCTTGCAGTCAGTTGTCTGAGGAAATGAAGTCTAGAGAGCTGTGGAGTGAGTCTTAACATTCTTGCCATTATTTTTTTCCCTTATTATTACTATTTTCATGGCCTGTAGAATTTCGTGAATCGAAATAGGGTGAGAGAAGGCTCTGAGAGAAACAGTCCTGCCAGCCTGGACAGCAGCTGCCTTTCGAAAAATTAAAATCCTGCTATTGTGAGGTTTGAAGGCCAGCAAAATTTATGAGCAAGCTTTGGATGTGAAATGAAACCCTTGACAGTGTGCCCTTGTCTACAAAAATAAGCTCCAATGACCCTCTGTCCACTGCTGACAGAACTAGAGGAAAGGGCAAGTTTGGAAAGGCCCGGGAAACTAAACTACTTTTCACCCTTAAAGGTGGTCCTTTCAGGTCACAGGGAAACCATACCAGTGTGGAGCATGGGGAGAACCTGCCAGGGGACAAATAAAAGGCTTTGCTCTCCCCAAGGCATCAATCCAGCATCTCTCACCAGCACCACGTTCCTTAAACAAATAAGCAGATGAATGTACCAGAAGAACACGTAAGAAAAAAACAAATCAGTCTTACAAAACGTCTTGGAGTCCAGCCATGATTTTCCTGTGGAAAAAAAAAAACCAACTTAATTCCGGTCTCTTTCTCACAAAGGACCTTTTTCTCTATTTCTACTGGGGTTAAACACCATTTAATTGATTTATTCAGGAATAATTGGTTCTGATGGCAGTGGCAGGACTGAGCCCTCCAAAACTGCAGCTTGTTGGCACTCAGGCTGTCCTGGTCCTCATTCACTGAGTGTCACTGTGGATCCTGTGTTAGATGCAGGGTTGCCCTGGGCTCCCTCCACAATCCATAGGAAGAGAAAGGCTTCTCCAGAGGATGGTGCACATCTAGCCTGGGTTAAATTGTTATCTGACAACACTTTTCATAGTGACTGTGACTAGAATCATGGATGACTACATGGAATACCAGTCAACTTTAGTTTGCTAGAGAATTGCAACCTTAGCAGCCAAAACTCTCATTGTCTCTTGCTCCTTTCCTGTCTCCATTTGTTACTCTCTTGTACCAAACAGGGATCAAAAGCTTTACAAATCATAGTTTTGGTTTTGGTTTTGCCTTTTTTTAATTTTTTCTTTTCCCCATAGAATCACAGAATGGTTTGGGTAGGAAGTGACCTCAAAGATCACCTCATTGCAAGCCCCTACCATGGACAGGGACACCTTCCACTATCCCAGGTTGCTCCAAGCCCCATCCAACCTGGCCTTGAACACTTCCAGGGATGGGGAAGCCACAGCTTCTCTGGGCAACCTGTGCCAGGGCCTCACCACCCTCCCAGGGAAGAATTCATTCCTGATATCCAACCTAAATCTACCCTCCTTCAGCTTAAAGCTTTTTGATGACTCATGGCTTTACCTAATAGAATCCTGGCCAAATACAAAGGCTTGTGAGGTTTATAATCATCCTCATCTTCATTGTATTGAATTCTCACATGTCTAAATCCAGATTTGAAGGATTTGGCTGAAAATCAGACTTCAAGTGAAGTGATTAAAAGATGTTAAAATGGTATCACCCATTTTCAAAAATCATCTAAATGTGGACGTTCATCTCTCCGTTCTCTCTGCCCATCTTTCACTCATATTGGCCATTTTTATATATACTCTTTCCTTATTCTGATAGAAAATAAATACACAGCTTAAAGCAAATTTTCATTTTTTCATGGTAAGATTTATTTTAATAAAAATATCACATCAATAAACTTTTGCTCTCTATTATCAGGCAGGTTCAAGTAAAAGCAACACTTACTAATCTCTAATCCTCTACATATGATATAATTTTGATTAGGGATCATCAAATAAGGTTAAGAAACAAGATGAAACTGACTTAAAATGTCACTGAGAACATACATTTACTGCAGTATCCTGAGACTTCCATAAACAGTTTTGGAAGCTGTTAATGTCACTCTCTGATATCAATTAGATTTAAGTAAGAAACCAATTCTGATTCATATAAAACTGACTAACCATTCTTAGTTTTGGATGAGGAGCATTTAGAAAGTTTTCACTTACACTGTAGTTTTGGGAAAAGAAAATTTAAAAAAACACTTTTTATTGGATGAATACCACTGGTCTCCTGAATGTTGTTCTGAGTATGAATGAAATAAATAAAAATATTTTCCTAGTTCACAGGATTTCTGGAATGTTAAACACAGTCATGAAAGGAGGTTGTAACAAAGTGGGGATCAGGTTCTTTTCTCAGGCAACAAATGACAGGATAAGAGGAAATGGCTTCAAGTTGCACCAGGGGAACTTCATGTCAGACATCAGGAAGAATTTCTTCATGGAAAGAGTTGTCAGGCATTGGAATGGGCTGCCCGGGGAGGTGGTGGAGTCCCCATCCCTGGGAGTGTTCAAAGAACGACTGGACCTGGCACTCAGTGCTCTGGGCTGTGACCAGGGGGGGGTCAGACACAGGTTGAACTTGACAGTCTTGGAAATCTTTTCCAGCCTAAACAATTCTGTGATTAAAACCAAAAAATAAGTGTCCTTATTATTCTTAGTTCTGGTGATGATGGTAGAAGCAAGTCATTGGTTGCACATACACTTGCACATACACTGCAGTGTTGAGTGCATCTTCGATGTTATTGCATTTATGGCTTGTATCAGGCAAGCAATGAGTCACCAGCCATCACAACCATTCAATTTTTAGTTTAGTCTTGTTCTAGAGAACTGAATTCTCTGGCAAAATAAGTTATCTATTTCCTGTTTAGAAATCAAGTATAAGTAGGGAGAGGCACCAGAATGTGCTGAGAGAGCTGTAGCACAAATAAAGAGTTATTTGCATTATTTAAGCAATGTTGAACATCAACCAAAATAAGGACATCAACAAAAAACAAGAACTGAATATAACACAGCATCATAAAGTAAAAGAAATGTAACAAGAGTTTATTCATTGTTTGTTTTCTTGTGTTTATTCTGAATATGTCCCATTCTGTTCAATAAATATATTCCCTGTATCAAATGATACATTCATCTCAGTGCAAATTTCCCAGTGTTCTAGTTTCTGACACTTTGTATAACATCCCTGCTAATTTTTCCAGGAACTTCAATAATCAGCATTTTCCTGAGTTTATTCCATCACCTATTCATTGCAGACTTCTAGAAATGTTGAGCAGGAGGATAATGGAGAGACATTGCACTGAGGGGTTAACAAGAGAAGCTCGGGAACTCTGTAAGGATGACAAAAGCATCTTATTTAGTGGTATTTCCAATACAGGTCAAACAGGGTGGTTATTAAAAAAAAAAGGAAAACAAATCAAATAATATTTTAATTGGAGGGAGTCGGAAGAGTGGAGAGAAATTCTTGATTTCCGAGGCTGGTTTTCGTGGTTGAATTGTACTTTTATGGGTCCATCATAGTCAGTAATCAAGATTTCTTGCAACTTCTTGTGGGTATCAGAAGACTGAACCTGAATTTGACCTGAATTCACAGTCTTGCAGTTCCACCAGCAGCTTTAGAGTAGAAAGAAGCAATAAAGTCATACAGAATGTCTCGGGTGGGATTCATCTGCCCACAGTTATGTTTCTGCAGATGAGACATCTCTGTCTGACTGTAGCTATATCCCAACTGCCTTGAGAGTCAGGGGAGAGAAGGAAGAGCTTATGTTTCCTTCTATACTAGAGTATTTCTAAAATACATCACATGAACCACATTTTTTCCCTCACTGAATATGAGGGGAGCCTTGACTACCCTGCTCAGCCATAGCTGCCTGCAATATACAGTGACAGGAGGTGAATTCCATTGTTGTTCCAGGTGGTAATGGGTGTCAGGCTGGAACCAAGCCCTCAGGCATTAAAATCTTACTTCAAAACATTGCCCTCCTTAAATTCTGGACACTTAGGTTTCTTTACCTTATTTAAAAACAGGTAACTGTGGTGTTTAAACCAGAAATTTAATCTCCGGGGTTTCTTCTAAAATCAATAATGAGAAGTAAACGTTCTTGGACAGGATGACTGATCCCCTTTTAAAATATGCATCAAAGATAGGTTAAAAAAATTTCTCTGAATAAGTGCCCGTTTCTTTCCATTGGCCATAAAGGGGTGCTGAAGGAGAAATCTGATCTGACATCCTAATTTTAAACACAAACTAAAATCAGCCAAGTTTAATACCATCACTCCTTTATGTCTGAATATCTTTAGTTGTTCTTCTAATATCACAGCAATGTTCTACCACCTGTGGAAACACAAGGAATGAAGCCCAAGGCAGCACAACTGCCACTTGTCTCCTTTGAAATGGAACGTGGTAAATTTAAGGATGTCCAGACACTGATCAAGTGAATAAAACCAGAACAAAGTTAAGTACATTTTCCTTGGTCTTGTTGTTTACTTTATTGCTAAATTTCCTGGCTCTGTGCTAAGTTTTTTGAGACCTGGGCTGGTTCTTTCTGTATGCAAAGAGATTCACTCCTGCTGAGGCTCTTACATATTTTATTATTTATTTTCTGGTAATTAGTCTGAACCACTGACTCAAACAGAACTAGCCAAGTGAAAAAGAAAATATAACAAAGTCCCCCAATATGTTGTCTTGGCCTGGAGGGATAAGCAGCTGCCGGCTAATGGGACAGATGATGCTCCTCTTCTCAGTTCATCCATTTAACTGCTTGTTTAAGACACAAGAATGTCTATGTGCCTTGACCCACACTTTGACATTTGAAACTTTCATATGTGTTCTTGGTCAAGCTGGACAGATATTTTTTCCTGACCTTTGGAAAACACCAGTTTTTCATCAAAACTTGAAATCTGAAGTATTTTGCTTTGCAAATACAGACATGATACCTTTCAAAATTGAGATGTGCCTTCCTCTCTCTCTCTCCAGCAATTACAGGGATACCTGTATCTCTGAATACACTGCAAGCTCCTCTACTGGAAAAGCAAAGTGGTAAATGACAGTTCCATCAGCAGCAGATATGAGAGATACAGCATGGAGTTAGAGAAAGAGAGAGCAATCTGGATTCTGTAAGGAATAGTGACATGAAATAATGAGGCCATGCAAAGTGAAATATGTGATGGAGAGGAATAATATCACCCTGCAAACAGGTAGTGACCAGATAATGACAACTACAGTTACATCTGGTCTCAAGTTTTTCTCTCCTGAGACTGATGTTAAGCACAGGTGACGCAAGTTGTCTACTGGAGATACCTCTGCAATCTTTGGGAACTAGCTGAGTTTAAGGCAGATGAAATTTGATTATATTAATCTGAGCCTTAATTTGTTAGTTTTATTGAAACTGGGCAATGATCTCCGATCTGGAGTCAGAGATGTCTGGTAACTTAACAGAAGGTGTTAAAGTCACTGAATGGAACAATGTGCATGCTCCCTTAAGATCTTGGTTTACTAAAGGCTTTACACACTGGAAGAAATTGCACAACTATTGCTTATCTAAATAATAGTTAAGCATAACTATTAGGAGGTGGTTTATATTAATAACTTCTAGGCACAGAGCTTCTTAAAACACATCAGATGTCCTCACTGCACATATCATGTGTTCCACCTTTTTTTTTTCCTACTCCCTGCCCTCTGGTACATGCCAGTGCTGTTCCTGAGGTCAAACAGAGTGAGAATCTGATGGCAGGAATCAACACTGATTTCCACATTGACTGTGTTTATTTCTGTTCATTCCCTTGGGGACTTTGAGGTTTGTCTGTTTTGTTTTCTTTTTCTTCCAAGCAACTTTACTGCTGGCTGTAAGGGAGACAATCCGGCTCTGCTGGTTGGCAAGGGGAGCTCGGGGGATCCCTGAAAACGTGGAAAACTGCTTGAATTTCTGAATGTTTGCTTCAGAGAATTCAGTTTACACAGCTTGCACTGAGTGTTTACTGCACAAAAGGATTTGCACCTTGCAGGTACAAAATACCTTCCCACTCTTTCCTTCAGTACTGTCCTCAGTGTATGAACCCTTCCCCTACAAGGCAAAAACCGGCATTAGAAGTCTAATCTATAGGAAGTTTTGTCAGCAGCTCAATAAAGCATGAAGATTCAATCCTAATCTCTTCCAGAGGAGAGATGTTGATAGAAGATCTCTTTATTCCAGAAAAAATTCTAACTGGACTACTCATGCCCTTTTAAAATGACTGAGGCCAGTAAATCAAAACCACCATCAGTGGTGAGATGTCTGTCTCAAAATTAGTAGAAGGGACATGGAGTGATTGTATTAATTCTAAGTCAGATTTTTTTATGTCTGTATTATAGATCAAAAAGAACAGAATGGTCTGGGTTGGAAGGTACCTTAAGGACCACCCAAATCCGACCCCCTGCCATGGGCAGGGACACCTTTCATGGTCCCAGCTTGCTCCAAGCCCCATTCAACTTGGCCTTGAACACTTCCAGGGATGGGGCAGCCACAGCTTCTCTAGGCAACCTGTGCCAGGGCCTCACCACCCTAAACCTACCCTGTTTCAGTTTAAAACCACTACCCCTTGTCCTATCACTACAGGCTATGGTAAAATATTTCTCTCCATCTCTTCATCATTTTCAGGATCTTTCTCAGCTTCAGTAACTATGCCCATCTGACCTAAAGATACTGCATTTCCAGACTGGATGTGCCCAACAAATCCCAGAAAAGGCAGCCATTTTTGAGAGTGACCCCAGTTGGGCAGCTGGAACCAGAAACACCTGAAATTAACAGCAATGTATGAAATATTCTGCTTCTAGAATCTAATCTCTCAAGAAAAACAGGAAGGGCGAAAGGAGGTTTTACAGAAGTTCTTTTTTATTTTTTTTCTGCTTGGAAGAGAGATAAAAGGAGGGGGTTTCATGATTTGGCTCTGTCTGGAAAATGACAGTTCTTCCTTCCTCCTCCAATCTGTTTTCTCTGTTCTCTTCCTCTTCATCATGAGTCACACAAGCAAATGACTTTGAGAGCAGCCAGCTTTCAACTCTCTTCCTGAATCACTAAACTGGTGATGTCTGTCCTCAGCTCTGCCTCCCTCCTTTTCTCCCTCTGAATTATCACTGCCCATCACTTTCCCCAGCCACAAAGACCAAAATAAACTCTCCATTTATCTTTGATTTGCCCAGCTTTGGCACCTCTTATTCTCTCACACAGTTCTGCCTCACAGTGTTCCTGGGACAGCTTTTTTATTATTATTATTTTTTAATTTTTTAATTTTTATTTTTCCTCTTCCTTTCATTGTTATTTAGTGTAAAGTGAACCGCTGAAGCCAGAGTCAAGTGATTGATTTTTGGAGATCACTTGAGATCACCTGAGATCACCTTTCTGCCTGCAAACTGTCATGTTACCTGGCCAGAACAGGTTCTTACTTTTGTGTTGGATTAAATGTACTGTAACTGCTGCCACCAACAGGACATTTAACAAAAATAGACATTTTTCCACCCACTGCTCTAACAGCTCGGTCTCAAAAAGAGATAATGAATAGATGAGAAGAATTTACATTCTAATATCAGTTTATTTGCTGTAACAAGCTCCCTTCTGTACAGTCTCTCTCACAACTGTCCCTCCAGATGATCCAAGCAGAACATGAAGCTTTTTTGTCATCCAGATTGCAAGAGGCATCTGAAACCTTTATATTTTAAATATGTCCATTTTATACAATGTACAAAATAAAATAGGGATGTTAAGAGAAAGGAGCAATGAAGAAAACACAACAAATACTTGCACCTGATTCATTGATGACTATGACTTAAATTCACTATTTTTAGTGAAGAAGTTTAGCAATAAAATGTGTTTCCCAGTGTCAAAAAAAGGCTTTTTTGTGCCTGCAAGTCCTCTGCAAGAGCTACTGCCTGATTATTGATTTTCCAAAACCGGCTGCCTCAAAGTGAGAGTATTATCAGGAGTTCACAAGTTGCAGTAGTGTGTCAGTACAAAGTGCTGAACATTGTTTTTCACATGCTTTAGGATTTTTATAGGCCATTGTCTTTGTGCCCAAAAGTTTAAATAGCTTAGCCTCAGAAAGAGAATATCCAGAGAAAAATAAGGCCAAGATATTGTTTTGGTTTAAAAAAGAGACACGAAAAAAATAAATTTCCTATTTATTTTTCTTTAAAAAAAAAAAAGAAAGAAAAAAAGAAGAAAAAGAAAAGAAAAAGTTTAAGAAATCAGGAAGAAATGTAATTGAAATAAAAACATGGACTTAATTGCAACTTTATATACAAAGAAAATGATCCTGTCAATGTGCTACTTCTTTGGAGAATATATCCAAACTTTCTCTTGTACTAATAAAAACCAGAGTATTACAACTTTTAAAAGTCAGTGTGATTTCTTTTCTGTTTGTTTGTTTTTAACACATACATTTAGTTCAACATAAACTACACTGAGGACTTTCACTTTGACTCTGGCTGGTATGCAGGGTTCCAATTAATCCCAGTTCTATTGAGATCCAAAGCTCTTCCAAGTAGGGTGAAGGCATGTTTATTTTCATTTTGGAAGGAATGCTTCCCATAAAAATAACTAGAACCTAAATTGCTATTCCATGTTGTCATTTAATTTTGTGGGGCAGAATTTATTATGGGATTTGGATACCTCATGGTTCAACTCTCATGTCGTTGGGATTAAGGAAATTACTGTGAAGGAAGGCAGGATGAGGGCATAGAGCACAACAGATAATCGGAAATGATTCTCTGTTTAATTCCGGAACAACAGTGCTGACACAAGGCTCTATTGTGGAGTTGCCATTGGACTGGAGCCTATTTCGTTCAGTTTCCATGTCCAGGGAAATTGCTCCCGACTCCCTCAGGCAGCTTTGCAGTTCTGCTCAGGGATACTGAGGAAAATTAATCTGAATTAATTTCTGAAGTGGATTAGTTCAGCTAAATTAAAACACCATGTGGACTCTCTCGTTCAGAATTAAAGTGACCTTAATTCAGTTTTGCTTCATTCAGTTTAGCATTGGATGAAATAACAAAACTTGGGCTTCTTTAGGTTGAGGTCCAACTGAATGCAATTTAAATTCCCACCTTCAATTATTTTGGCCCTATTTGGCTGACTGTCACTTCATAAACAGCAATTGAATGTCCATGAAGGATAAAACATGAGATTCAAAGATCTCTGTTAGCAGAGTACTCATAACAGCATGGGGGTTCCTTTTCCTCTCCAGTGTCTCCTCTGTTCAGGAGGAACCTGCAGGAAGGACCTCTTAACCCTGTTGTATATTCAGGCCTAGGCTACCCTCTCAGCCTGGCTTATGGAAGAGTTTATAAAGCGTGAAAGTGTGAACTCATTTTTTTCAAACCTTTTTATTCAAAGAATATTTACAACTTCCAAGTCACTAGTGAAGTGCACTGTACTTGCAGCTGGCTTTCTATCCCATTCTGATTCTCCAGAGTCTTCTGCTCCTCTCACCTCTTCAAATGAATCACTATATTAGCAAAAATAATGGGCTATTTTAAGCAGAGAAGGCAGCTACTTGTCAGGAGTGGGAGGAGCAAAAGAAGAAGCTTATTCTTCTCATATTCATATTCCTACGTTCAAACACCTTGGGAACATAAATGGACCTGTTTCTTTATGGACAAATTCCCCACTTCGTCGGTGTGAGAGACCATGTTCATGTTGATGGGGGGGTATTGCTTGTAAAAGTCAACAAGAAAATGGGGCATATCAACTAAAAAACCCTGACTCACCTTAAATCTATTAAAAGTATTCTCCATCAGATTCTACCCAAGGGGTTTGTACTGATTTAACTAAATTGGTTTCAATACTGATTTAGTTAAAGCAGTGCATGAACTGTGTGTAGAACAGCCAGAAGTAAGTACAAAAGAGTCTAAGTAAGTCAAACAAACCCAAGTGAGGATAAAAGGTGCAGTGAAAGAGTTGGGAAAGAGATTAAGTGTCAGCATAACCTTTAGTGGTTACATGGAGGGATTTTGAGCACAGCTGTAGATCTGACAAAGCTGTGAACTCTGCCTACACTGACTGTGAGCCTTAAAGCACTGAAAGGTGCAGAACTGAACCTGGAAATCTGAGGAACTCATTCAGAAAGGTCCAAAGTGGTGACAGTGAAGACGCTGATGTACTTGGAACCTCATCTAGGTAGTGCTGACTTACAGCAAAGAGAAAAGACAGTGGCAGAAGTGTATAAATCATAGAATCACAGAATGGTTTGGGCTGGAAAGGACCTTAAAGGTCATCTTGTTCCAACCTCCCTGATGTGGGCAGGGACACCTTCCACTAGATCAGGTTGCTCAGAACCCCATCCAGCCTGGCCTTGAACACTTCCAGAGACGGGACATCAACAACTTCTCTGGACAGCCTGTGCCAGGGCCTTACAACCCTCAAAGAATTTCTTCCTAATATCCAACCAAAATCTCCCCTCTTTTGGCTTAAAGCCATTAAATGGCTGCATTTAGGAAGTGTGGTCAAGGCATGCATAGCTGCAGATGTCAGATGTGACAGAGGAGAGGCAAAGACAAGCTATACAGGGCTGAACTTCAGTACAAGGAGGTAGTGCCAGGGATAAAAATATTCCCAAACAGTCGATGTTCAGATCTTAGAAGTGTTGTTGATTCTTATTATCGGGTAGTAAGGAAATCCTTTCATGCACTTTTCTCAGTGAATCTCTAGTGACCACCACCATTGTGGGGCTGGAAATGCTGTCAGTGTAGCTTAAGCAAATGAACTGAGCCCCTTCTTAGCTAGTTTGGGGGTATAATTTAGGAGTTAGTATCAGATATGGACCGTTTCCCTGCCCACAGAAGGGTGTTCGGAACTAGATGGTCTTTAAGGACCCTTCCAACCCAAATCATTCTGTGATTCTATGATTCCCAGTGGGCAGTTTGGGTGTGATCACATTATTCTGAAGGTTAAGAGAGTTTAATCACGGAGTGACATCCAGACAATTCCAGATGGCTTTGGGGCAGAGAGTGTCGTGGAAATATTTGATTTCCTAGTATGGATACAGCCTTTGTGCCTCAGTTCTCCAGCTTTAAACTGGGGAATTATCTTGCATGTGTTTTGTGTACTTCCTATTCCTATTTTGGGGAATAGGAAGTGGGAGGGACAGTTGAAGAGAGAGGATGTCAAAGACCTGTTACATTAATTTTGACTCCCTGTCCTCTCACACCAAAGAATCAGTCACAGACCATGATCTTGTGAATGAGTTTTTATAGGGTTTTATGTTACTCATCTCAATTGAGTTAAGCAAGAGATGAAGAAGTTAACAGCACCGTGTATTGCTACCTCCCAGAGCTGCTTCATCAAACAACCCTTGGCTTTGCAAATGGCATTGTGCTTGCAATAAGTGCCAACATTCTCTCTTTCTTTCCATGACTTTTCTAATTATAGTCTCCCTAGGCATATGCCCAGTTTTCATACAATTTTTGGACAACACTGCGGACATTATCAGTTTTTATGGTGATGGGAAAGAGAGGGATTATGCACAGCATGAAACTTCCTGATGTTTCCTGATGTTTTGAGCCTGCATTCACATGACCAATACAACTTCTTTTCTGTTCAACCCCCATAAATCCTCTAGTTGGCACATTGCAAATACCCATGAACATATTTGGGGATTCCTGTGCAAGTCAACTTCCTTCAATCCACTGTACTGGACACACACAGTGCTGAGCCCAGTCATAAATGACCACAGATGAAAGCCCTCACTGTTTGGACATTCAGCTGCCTCCAAGAGCTGGCAAGTAACCAAAGCTTCTCAGGTGACTTAACGTGAGCTGAGAGATGATCAAGGTGACTGAGAACACATACAGAGCAGATAGAACTGACAGGAGTTTGTTAGGCAGAGAGCTCCTTATCTCTACTGCTTTCAGCTGGGATAGGGTTAGTTGTCTCCATAGTTGTCTCCATGGGGCTGTGGTTTGGATTTGTGACCTAAGCAGTATTGACAACAAAGGGATGTTTTAGCTGCTGCTGATCAGTGCTTTAAACGGAGTAAATGCATTTACTGCTTCTCAGATGCACCACCAGTGAGTAGACAGGGTGCAAGAAGGAAGCTGGGAAGGGACACAGCTGGGACAGCTGACCCCAACTGTCCCAAGGCATATTCCAGACCATGTGGTGTCATGCTCAGCAATAAAACCTGGGTGAAGAAGGAGGAAGGGTGAGGGATGTTCAGAGTTATGGTGTTTGTTTTTCCAAGTGTGATGGAGCTCTGCTTTCCTGGAAATGTCTAAACATCTGACTGCTGATGGGAAGCAGTCAATGAATTCATTGTTTTGCTTTGCTTGAGAGCAAAGTCTTTGCTTTTGACTCATTATCTCAGCCTATGAGTTTCCTCACTTTTATCCATCCCACTCTTTGGGACTGTCAGCTAGGTGCCAGCCAAAGTACTTTGAGATATCTCAAATGGCTTGATTAAGAGAAAATTGATATGTCTGTGCACTCATTGCAGTCATTGAGGATCCAAATATGAAGCTGAGAGAGCAGTTCAGCTTATCCCAAAATAGACATCAACTTTTGGGAAGTTGGTCTTCTGTTTTCTAAGATTAGGTGGAGATTGTCCTTACAGACTTACAGCTGCCTCATGAGAAGGGTATAAGTGATCCTTAAATCCTGTTTTATGTCTGCCAGACCTGTGAAGACATCTCTTGGATATTTAAAATGGCACTCTATAAGTAACTATAAAGGAAGTTGAATTCCATTAGTGGAATTCCATTGTTATTTCCGTTGACTAGAATGAGAGCTTCCACACATAGGTCATATTTCTACACCTGTACAAGTGTATATGTATTTAAATGAAGGTGTTTGGACCTGGAACCAAATCCCACTTCTTATGTGATATCTGGAAAATCAATTAATCCCTCTGAGTTTCTGTTGCCCAATAATAAGATGGAGATATTACCTCTACAAATTCACATCTACACACCTTGTCAGGTACTGGATCTGTTTCCTCAGATCACTGCCCAACAAAGCCTTAGGCAACATGACTGCTATTTTGATGTACATTTTGTCACATGTTACAGTGGAAAAAAACTGGTGTCTCAGTCCTATAGCCATGACTCTGCAAAGTCTGTGACATCCACACATAGGATAAGACAGACTTATACCCAACAGAGACTATGGGCTGAGAAGAAGGAGACAAATACCATCGAAGAGGTGGCCATAATACAGAGACAATGTCAAACCTCTGGGAGAGATCCAAAAGGCAATAACACTGGGGAAAAACTTACTTTCAGTTACAGCACTGGTTTGTGTTACTGCTGTTTCTCCTGGGCAGGTTGTACAGTATATAAAGGCAATATTTATCATCTATAAGCCAGTGCACTAAAGCCTTATCCCAGCAACAAACCCTCACCAGCAAAAACTCCTTCCAGCCTCCGTATCCTTGGCACTGACGGAGGACTCTGCTTTCTGTCAGTGTATTTGTGCAGTGACACATATTCTCTAGTGATTAGATTAACGTTGGCAAAGGCAATATGAAAAACCCACACAGATTACCACTGTCACCCGCAGTAATTACATTTATTCATTTCCATTTAGCCAAGTTTTTACAAGCTGAGCAAGGGGCCAAATAAGCAATAAACACAGAGGCAAGAAATTAAAATGCTGATCCGTTCACTGTGAAAACAATCAAACTATCATCTTTCTTTAGGCAGCTCATTCATCATCCAAGAGGGCCACAGTGTGCTGATATGGAGGGCTGGAAATCTAATGTTATTACATGTAAATTCACTAACATGAAATTACTGCCCCTGATGTGATTTTACTAATAAATTAGTTCATTTCTACCTTTTTGCAAGAGACTTTAGGGACTGTGGAGAATTGTACACGAGTCTCGTAATCTTACCCGCTTTATTTCAAGTGCACAGACAGTTCAGTTCCTCCCTCCACCACCAACCCCTGCTCCTCCCTGTGGCTCTTGCTTTGGCAGTGTTTCATTAGGGGATAGACAGACAGTCATATGTTTATTGTCTTGGGGCCAGTTTATTGCCTTGGGTCCAGGAGAAGTGTAAGAGGATGGAGGTTTCCTGGATTTGCATTTTACTGCTGTGACACTGATTGGGAGAAGCAAGTATTGTAGAATCATAGAATGGTTTGGGTTGGAAGGGGCATTTAAGGATCATCCAATCCAACCCCTGCCATGAGGAGGGACACCAAAGTCCTGTCCAACATGACTTTGAATGTTGCCACTACCTCTCTGGGCAATCTGTGCCAGTGTTTTACCACCCTCATTGCATTATTTGTTATATGTAGTCTAAATAAACTCTCTTATAGTTTAAAACCATCACCCCTTGTCCTTTCACATGTTCTCCTAAAAAGTTTGTCCTCATCTTTCTTCTAAACCCCCATTAGGTACTGGAAGGTCGCAGTAAGGTTGTGATTTTGCACCACTTGCAATTGTAGATGTGGCACTTGGGGACAATGGTTTAGTGGTGGACCTTGCAGTGATGGGTTAATGGCAGGACTCAATAATCTTAGAGGGTTTTTCCAGCCTTAATGATTCTATGATTCTAAGAATCAGAGGTAAAAATTAATCTGCTGGTTCCTATGAGGACCATCTGGAGCAAATTCATGTACCAAAGCTCCAGCCTTACACTGAGCAACTTCCAGGAGCAGTGACTATGCCCTCGTTGTATTTAAATATTTTTAGATTCACTGGAGCGGTATTAAATTATAATTTATTCATTTAATTATCAATATTTATATATTTTTAATAGCTATTTATTTGTGTTTATCAACTTATTACACTGAAGGGGAAAAAGCATGTTTCAAAAGAAACTACCAGTTCTGAAGTCTCACTGTTTATTTGCTGTGTTTTCATTTGAGTGACAGAGACACTTTATTTCCCCCCCTTCCTCACCTATTCCAACCCTGCCTTGCATGTTTAGCATCAATAACACATCTATATCTCACTATAGGTGTTTTAGGGTTCTTTGAACAAAGAAAACCCTGCAGCCGATTTGTGTCCACCACTTCTACCAGATCAATAAGGATATTTATCTGCTATAATATGGGTGTCAAAGAATTACATTCCTAAACCTGATCCAGTTACCTAAGCTCCTCCTTTAGTCAATGGGAAGAAATAAACCTTTTTAAGAGGGTAATTTTGTAGCAAATCTGGCAGTACCTAAAATAACAATATATATCAGTATATTTAACTACATATATCTGGGACTTTCGAGTGCTCTTCTGCTGTGACTCTCTTGATCATCTCCACTTACAATTCATTGGTTCATTCGGTCTCCAAATGCACGATCAGAGCTATTTTTAAACCAGGAGATAACCTCTAGAAGTGTTCCTGATACTTTCTAACTCTGAACGGGAATGGGAGCAAACCTGAACAAAGTGAAATCCCTCTGAAATGGCTACAGCACTGGTGTTAGAACTGCAGCCTGGCTTGCTTCAATCTCCAATCCAATCTTGCCTGCCCAGATTACATATCAATAGAGATATTACCCATGTTTGCCTTCTGCTTCAGAAAGTTGTCTGGAGCTTACTCTGAATTCTGAGATTCCTGAGTAATGTCAGCTGAACCTCAGTTTAGGAAGTAAATTTTAAGTCTGGGTCAACACTGACATAACAGAACATTAACTTGTGCAAAGTTATCACAGGACAAACAGAATCATAATATTTCATCCCTGTTGAGAGGAGTTCAGCCACTGTAAATAACTTCTGACTGAAAAGCCATTATTTCATTAAGGAAACATCTAAAATTCCCAATAGTCTTTCTACCCTGTAAGCTCATGATCTGTAAATCAGGCAAACTTGCTGTCAATATGGACGAGCTGTTGACAAATTTAGTAGTTTGTCTTATCTTCATCCTCTTAAAAATGAAATTATACACTCAGAAGGAGCTTGATGTATCAGGATTTTGTATCTGGATCACTGAGATTTACCTACCTGTCATGGCTGAGTGAGATTGAGATGACAAAAGGGGGGACAGGGATCAGGGCAAGTGCTGTGGTGTAGTAAGGGAGATTGATTCTGTCCTCACCTACTCTGAAACAAGTAGAGGGCTGTTCCAACCAGGCCTTCAGATTTTCATCAGAATTGAATCAGCATGAAAAGAGATTTCAGACTTATACAAGCACCAAATTATCCAGCTGGCACCAAAATGGGACATGAAGTCAAGTAGCAGCTCATGAAACCAATCCACTGCTGGTGGAGCTCTCATGTAACAAAGACTGGTAGGTATCAGATTTAAATCATCATCAGATCAGTCTCCAGATTAATCTTGGATTCAAAGTGGACTTTAGGCGTATCTTGGACTGGGTTGAGAGGCATCGACATGCTTTCCCTTCTCTTGCAAAACCTTGGCTCCTGCTGACTCAAATCCTGGGATATCTGTTGGTGCACCCCTCTTTCTCCACATGGAAACTCTTGGAGCTGAATTGGTGGCCATGCCAAAAACATGACCACACTCATCCCACCTAACCTCAGGTACCTGAGTGCCCTGCCAGGCCTGTAGCTGCAGATTAAAAGTGGATGGCAGAAGCTGCAAGCTGCCCTCAGCTGTGTGCCCCATTCCTTTAACAGAGGTTGTTGTCCCAAAGGAAAGGACGGTGGGTTCTCTTATTAGCTCCTACTGTTTACATCCTGCATATTAAGCAAAGCAAAACCTGTGCCAACTAAACTGAATACACAGTGATAAAAACTAGAGTCACACAGGATCTGCTTCAAGGGAGTGTCAGCTCCAAGATAGGATCAGGAGTCCCTGTGTAAAAAATATCAGACCCTCTCAGAGGGAAGACCTTATCTTCTACAAGTCTCCTAGATCTTGTGTTATTGTAGGACTTTTTATGTTTCTCCCTTTTATCCCATCTCTCTCATCCCTTCTGCTCCATGCTTGCTTCAGCCCTAGTTACTTATATTCCATAAAGATCTGGAGACATGACTGAAGTTGAAGTTTATCTGTGCTGAACCCTCAACAAGACAGTCTTGATCTAGGCAGCTGAGAGAGACTTGTTCAATGTCCTGTACCTGGTCAATGGTGAAGCCAAACCTGACTTGAGGCTTTCTGACATCCTGTTCTTTACTGTATTCATTAGAACACAGTGCCTTGCTGGGAAACAAATCTCCACATGCACATCATCCTGCTTTGGTCCAAAGCGATCAAACATCACTCAATGCCAATCAAGCCTTGTGAGGAATTAAGAGGAAGCTATGTAAAAGTATCAAGAGATGCTGTGTTTGCTTTTCTTTATCCCTGGGATAAATCCAGGAGCCTCTCCTCTGCTGATTTTGTATTATGCATTTGAAAGTGTTGTTGGAGCAGATCAAAACCCGAGGAAGCGAGAGGGGTATTGTTTTGTGCGAGGGTGTTTTGAGGCCTCGGGTTGCTTATACAGCAAAATAAAGCAGTGCTGCCTTCTTTCTTTTCTTGCAAAGATCCTTTAGGAATTAATCTGGCAATTCCAGCACCAGAGAAGGGCTCTTCCTTTGCTAATCACCTGGCTTTATTTGGCTCTGAAACTCACTTGGAAGCTCCCTGTGTGTGCATTAACCAAAGGTACAGGATTATGTTTGTTTAATAATATAGTGGTGTCTTGCTGAACAACTGTAATTTCCATGTACTTATTGATCTTAATTTATAATGCCATTAGCTTTCTAAACTGCCATTAACTAATGATGGGCTCTGTAGGCTTAACAGCTCTTTCAAATCAGTTGCTGACAAGTGGGCCCCAGAAGCATTTGTCAAAAGGGTAATGGATCCCTATCAGAGTGGCAATAAATTAGGTTATAGTCTTATCAAATTAAACAATGGATGAAGGAAAATTAGCTATCAATAAAAATCTATAAAGCTGCCCTGATTATTCCCAGTCAATTATATCAATTAGAGATCAAACAGTGAACCCCCTGCAGTACGTTAAATAGAACTAACCGGGGCCAAAGGCGGCCAAATTGTGTTACAAAATGCAACACCACGGGCAGCTGTAGGAGATAATCATTGCTGTCATTGACAAAGGAGCTGCTTTATTAGAAAGCTGGCTGTTGCCTGCGGGCAGGCTTCTGGCGAGAGGACAAAGGCTCCGCGATGGGGAAGGGGGAAGAGGCTCGAACCTGGCTGCCAGCGCGGGGAGGGTGTTTTTGGCTGATAGCTCCCCCAACTTTTGTCATTTAAAGCAGGCTGGGCTTCACCGGCTTTTGCCGAGCCCTCTGAGAAGTGACTTTGTCAGGAGACTCCTTTCTGTCTCCTCCTTTGTTTTTTAAAGCTGTGACGTTGACTGAATTTTCACTAACAATACACGACACCTTAAAGATGTAAACTTGTAGTGCTGTTTAAGTCCAGATGTAACTTTAGGCATGGACTTGAAGGTGGGTCTGAGGGGTGATATCTACTGGATAAAATCCTGCCATAGCCTAGAAATTTCCTCAGAGATCTGAGTCAGTCTTCCTTTCCCTGCCAGACAGTCTTTTACAGTGAGAAAAGGGGTCTGCTGCCCTTTTGGTATTGGATATAGATGCCAAGCCAACATCATGTACTTAAATCACTTTCCCAGGACTATCCCAGGCTGCAGTGGGTTGGTTGTGTCCATGCTGTTTTCTACTGCAGCTCATGACACACAGGAATTTTACCTCTTCTTCCCATTTCAGATTGACCATAGGGTACAAGGATACTAGAAGATGCTCCGAGGGCTGAAGTCCCCCTGCTATGGAGACAGGGTGAGAGAGCTGAAGTTGTTCAACCTGGAGAAGAGAAGACTGGGAGACTTTAGAGCTCCTTCAAGTGCCTAAAGGGACTCCAAGAGAGCTGGAGGGGGACTTTTGACACAGACTTGGAGGGACAGGACAAGGTGGAAGAGCTTCAAAGTGACAGAGGGCAGGGTTAGATGGGACATCGGGAAGAAATTCTTCCCTGTGAGGGTGGTGAGGCCCTGGCACAGGTTGCCCAGAGAAGCTGTGGCTGCCCCATCCCTGGAAGTGTTCAAGGCCAGAGTTGGATGGGGCTTGGAGCAGCCTGGTCTAGTGGAAAGTCTCTCTGGACTTGGCAGAGGTACTGTCCAACTCAAACCATTCCATCATTGTACGATTAGGTGGTCCCTTTTATTTCCCTCATGTATTGAAACCTTTCTCTGAGTGTGGTCATGACACAGGGCTGGCTCCCCAGTACACAGACTCTGACAGTGGACTTTGGGTTGCTGCTTGACCCAGAACAGAATTTGGCAATTATTTATCTCCCGGGCCAGACCTGAAGAGCAATACGGATTTGAGTCGGTTGTTTTTGCCAGTAGGAACAGCTGAGTAGAGACATTTTGATCCTGGATCAAATTCAGATAGGCTTCTTTTTAAAATTAATTGCTGTCTTGCTCTCTTTTTTTTTTTTTCTCTCTTCTAAAGATATACACAGACATTATCATATCAGTACTGAATACTAACCCATCTTCACATTCTTCTACTGAAACCAGTAGATTCTGCTTTATGCTCTGTAACACAAACCTGTAGGTGTCTGCACGTGCACGTGTACAGTATTTTTGAAAACTTACAAAACAAAACACACCCTCCACTCAAGGCTTTTTCCAGCAGAGGAGTTTCGAGAGAACAAAAATTGATTGATGTTATTCCTATTGCACTAAGGAATACTGGAAGGCTTTCAAATACACCATGATGAGACTAGACCTGACTAGAATACCTGTAATGTTTCTTGCTGAGCAAAGCATTTAGTAAATGGAAGTGAAGATGATCAAATTTGGTCCTAAACGGATGCCAGGATGTAACTGCTCAAGTTTTTTATCCTGTTCAGGCTTTTGAATGTGCTTTATTGTGTGCCTGAGAGTCATCCCTTCTAGACACATGATCTCCATCCTTTTTTGAAACCAGGTATATGTGTCAGTACTTGCAAGGCTGGGGTGTGACTGCACATTGGTTTGTAGTAAAGCCAGCAAGAAAGGAGGAATAGTTTCTGTTGGAACATCCCCCTTTGAAATTTCCACTTCAGAAATCCTGGCTGCACTGTCAGGATTTCTTTCTGTGGGCAAATGTTGGTATATAAATAAGTACAGGAGTCTCTTTTTCCATTTTCCAGCTGTCATTAAAACAACGAAGATGAGGAAAGCAAAATAAATCTAATTTTCATTCAAATTTTCAGGGTGGAGACATTCTGAAATGGAGTAACACCATGAAAAATCCATGTGCTTCTTTCAAAAATAGAGATCTTATTTAAAAAAAAATAAATTAACAGCTCTGTAATTTTTAAGAGTAATTTGGTTTATTTCATATCCCATGGGAAAGAAATTGTGCACTAAAACTTTTGCAAGGAGTTCGAGGTTAAGAACTGGCCTCCCACTTGTCCCCCCAAAAATGAACTTTCTGAATGTAAGGACAATGAAACATTGGAAAGGAGCATCTGGGAAAGACACGGAATATCCAACACTGAAAATCTTATAGAACAGGGAAGAAAATATAAGCAAGAAATTTGAGAGAGAGAGGGGAGACCTTCCTGGTGGAAGGGCAGATGCCTGGTTGGAATTCTGGAGTGTTTCCTGAATCTCTTTTGATGTCTTTGTTCTGTAGATAGTTAAAGAGATGCTCAGGATTGTTGCCAGTAACTGTGTCAAGACTTATTAGAGGAGCTTAACCCTTGCAAATGGATGGGCCCTGACAAAATCCACCTGAGGGTGCTGAGAGAACTGGTTGACATCGTTGGGAGGCCACTCTCCATAATCTTTGAGAAGTTGTGGAGATCACAGAATTAGAGATTTATAGAATCACAGAATAGCTTGGGTTGGAAGGGACCTTAAAACCACCTGGTTCCACCCCCTGCCATGGGCAGGGACACCTTCCACTATCCCAGGTTGCTCCAACCCTGTCCAACCTGTTCTTGAACACTTCCAGGGATGGGGCAGCCACAGCTTCCCTGGGCAACCTGTGCCATGGCCTCACCACCCTCACAGGGAAGGATTTCTTCCCATTATCCAATCAGTCATGAGGCATTCCAGAAGACTGAAGGAAGGCTAATGTTAACCCCATCTACTAGACGAGCTTAAAGGAGGATCCAGGAAATTATAGGACTTACTTCAGTCCCTAGGAAAACTGTGGAACGAATCCTCCTGAGAACTATCACAAGTCAGATGAAACACATGACTGTGAAAAACCAGCATGGATTCACCAAGGGCAAATGAAAACTCAACTGCCTTTTATGACAAAGTCACCTGCTTGGTTGATGTGGGTGGACACTGAATGCCTGGATTTCTCCAAGGCTTTTGATGCATTTTCCTGCAGCTTCCTCCTTGAGAAACTGATGTGTTAATGTCTAGACAAGTGGTCTGTGTGCTGGGTGGGGAACTGACTGTTAAGCAGCTCCCAAGACCATTTAGCAGTGATGATAAATACCTTCTTTCAAGCAGGCAACTGCCACAAGTGGGGTCCCCCAGGAATCAATATTGGGCTCAAAGCTGTGTAATATCTCCACAAGTGATATGGATGATGGGATGGAGGGTACCCTCCTAAGGTTTGCTGATGATACCAAACTGAGTGGGGAAATGGACACTCAGAAGAACCATCCTGCAAGAAGACCTGGATAGGCTGGAAGAATGGGCTAATCAGAACCTTATGAAGTTCAGCAAGGACAAGTGTAAGCTCTTGAACCTGGGAAAACATAATCCAGGAGTGCAGCACAGGCTGGCATCTACTCATCTGGGGAACTGCTCTGTGGAAAGAGGCATGTGGGGGTGCTGATGGACAACAAGCTCAAAAGGAGTGACCAGTGTGTTGCTACAACACAGAAAGCCAACAGGATGCTGGGCTGCATCAACAAAGTCACCACCAGTAGAGATAAAGAAGTCATCATCCAACTCTTCTCAGCACTTGTCAGGCCATATCTGGAATAATGTGCTTAGTTTTGGTCTCCCCTGTGCAAAAAAGATGAGGTAAGGCTGGAGAGGGTCCACAGAAGGGACACAAAGCCTTTCCATCTGAGGAAAAACTGAGAGAACTGGATTTGTTCAGCCTTGAGAAAAGATGGATTAAGTAAGAACTTTTCACCATGTTCCAGTATTTAAGGAGTACTACAAAGATGGAGACTCCTTTTTTACCAGGATTCACATGGAAAAGACAAGGGGTAGGAAAGATTGGACCAAATGTTCCTTGAGGTTCCTTCCATCATGGTGTTCTGTGATTCTATGGTTAATTGATAATAAATGTTAATTGACAATACTCAGAGAGGCAGCAATTACAGTCCTGAGCTTCTGAAATACGATCAATCTTTTTTTTTTTCCTTAGAGGACTTATGTAGGGCTTGAAAAATTCAGTTGTGTTAGTGGTTAGTAAAGCAAGATATCCAAATCTGGACAGTATTAGAGGATGGAAAATATAAGCAAAATTGTCTTATGGGTTGCTCTTGTCTTAATTAAATTTAGTCAACAGCTTGGTTCTTGCTTCCAATGCAACAT
Source organism: Manacus candei (assembly GCF_025592945.1). Classification (NCBI taxonomy): domain Eukaryota; kingdom Metazoa; phylum Chordata; class Aves; order Passeriformes; family Pipridae; genus Manacus; species Manacus candei. The sequence continues at coordinate 6,530,695 of NW_026138055.1, read as the reverse complement.
GCCCACACAGAGGAGGAACACTGGATGTTAGATGTGACTTTGGGTTTACCTCTCACCTAAAAACTGCTTTCTGGATGTGTCTGACAATCTGTCCCTGGACAATTATCATTCCTAAGGTGTTGCTGTGGATATATAAGCTTCACTGAGAGCTTCACCTGTGCATTCAGTAAGGACCCACATTGTAAAGGCTTTAATTTATAAAGCAGTAGCATATACTTAGAGAGTTTAAAATTGTGGAACGTGATCACCATCAGATTTTCTGATAACCCCTAATCTGTGCTTGAGCATTTTGGGGGTCACAACTAACTGGAGGAAGCACAACAATTTAGCTGTCCAACATAACTGACAAGATCTAGGGTACAAGAGCATACTCAGGAACCTGTGAATATGAACGTAGCCAGAAGATTCTCTGTGGTATCTCAGTGTTTGAAAACCAGAAACACCCTGTAAAAAGATGGGTGTTGAGCATCTCGTGCTATTCAACCTCTAAGGTCTCTCACAGAGCAAGGGATCAGCTCCTCCTTTCCCAGATTTCCTTAGGTATGGCCAGTCTTCACGAGCGAAGATTTGGGAAAGGTCATTCCCCTTCAAGCCTGCACAGTGGATTTTTTAGGTGAGACACAGTGTGCACTGAACTGAGCCCACCCACCCTTTAATCCTAAGGTTCATCTGCTGGGGCCAAGCAAACTTGGACAGTGGCAGTGAGGTCCTCAGGACGCAGGTTTGTTTAGAGTGACCTTCTCTTAGATGGATGGCCTTACAGGGCTGACGAGTTCCATCTGCCCGGGGGAGTTCCCTGACCGGGAATCGAATCCGGGCCACAGCGGTGAGAGTGCTGCATTCTAACCACTAGACCACCAGGGGGGCCCCTGTATGGGTAGGTAACCAACTCAGAAATGGTTCATAACCCCATCAAAACATCATATGCATACAGACAAATGTTGGATCTAGGAAAGTCTAGTGTTCGGGAACTCGGAGCACTACTCTGTGCACAGTAAGAAAGAAGTCACCTTTTCCAATCCTTTCCATATATTAACTCCAGTCCTGGGAGCTTCCTTTATATTTTCCTGAGTAATCTATTTGACTGCCCTGAGAAAGTTTAGTCTCAAATTCTTCCTCTCTGTCTTAAGGATCTGCTCATCCTCATTTCCTGCTCTGACAGCATCAGCCAGAAGAGTGATGGGAGGCCAGAAAGCAGCTAACGGAGCAAAGTTTCCTGGGAAAGAAAAAACTTCCTAAAACAGCCCAGGGGGCTGAGAAACTTGGAGTCACATAGACACGCTCCGGTGCAGAACCTTGGGTCACTAATCATCCCTTTTAGCAGAGCACCTCTGCAATTGGATTCCAGGACTCTTTTCCCAGCAATGAGATGCAGCATCAGACACCAGGCACGGAGAAAGTGGGGTGTGTGCACGGAGGGGGGAAGGGAAGTAATTTAGCATCTGGCAGAATGGATTGTGAGCATACAGAAGATGCTATACTGTTAAGACTTCTCTCTGTCTCCCTTTCCCTCTCCCTCCTTTTATTAAAGGCCCAGGCAATTTAAAAATGGAGACTGTATCCCACTTAATGGCCTTGCTGTTAATCTTCTCACCAGTCAGCTCTCAGCTCTAAGTATCGAACGCACTGAGAACCCTCCTCCTGTCACCAGCTGTGGGTAGGGAGGGACTGTCCTCAGGGGCTCCAAGCCTTAAAAATAAATAAATAAAAGAAAATTCACTGCTGAGAAAAGGCAATAACAGGAGTCTGCTGTTGTCTAACCTGCCATATAAATGAAACAATCAAAGAAGACAACAAAGGAAACTCCACTAACATCCAGAGGCAAAAGCAGTTTGCTGTAATATATCCTGGCTTGGGGAACTATTTTTAGCCAAACCCCTCTTTTTTTAACAGACACACACAATCTCTTTCTAATTTTGATTAAGAGAGGAGAAAAAAAAAAGAAACACAACAACTCGAAGACAGGTAAGGAGGAATGTGAAGAGGCAGGCAGCTACAAGAGAGAGCAGAATTAAAACAAATCCTTGTGTGGGTATAAAAGATAAAAATAAAAATTACTTTGAATGTTTAAATAAAAGCAGGTTCTGATATGAACGCTGTTCAGCTCTCTGAAAGACACAGCCACTGATGGTATTTCATTTTGCTGTGATCACATGTAGGCACTAATGGCCTGAAACTCTGTTGTGGTTGGAGCTGTATCAGCATTGGTGAAAAAGATGGTTCTGACCTCAAATTTATATATGCATATATTTATATTTATATAAATTAATGTTATGCATTTAATATATATGCGTGCATATCTGCACGTGTGAGCAGACACACACACTTGTAGCAAGTGGGAAGTCTTATGTATATAAAGCACACATTTAAATCATAATAATGAATTCTCATTCAAAAGTCTTTCTGAGATTTGGAATGAGAGTTAATTGTGAGATTTCTGTTTCCAAGCTTGGTTCCTGAGCCATGATTTTCTCAAGTAATTATGGATCTCCCAGAGCTAAGGAAAATACCCAGATATTCCCCATTCAACATCAAACTCTGACTTAGCTGCACTGGAGAATTGAACCTGTGTAGGTGCTTAAGGCCACGTGAGTGACTTATGGCTGGCACCCACAACCAACACAGACAACCAGGCCATAATTAGAGCACTCAGCTGATAGGGACCATCTTTTAGTTCTGCCCTACAAGTTATTTGCACTCTCAGGACTATCTAACACAACATGTATGAGCATTATCACATCTTTCTGTGTTTCTATATAAATGTCATCACATGTAACTTTAGAGAAGGGTTCTGTGTCTGAGCTGGTTGTCTAGACCACCTTTGTAAACAAGTGGCTACTTTCAGGTCCAGTTGTTTCTTCTCCAGATGACCCTTTCTTATTCAGATGACTCTTTTCAGATTACTTCAGTAACCCAGAAGTATTACACCTCTCCACAGATGATACGTAGAGTTGTGTCTTCAGCTGTAGACAGATGAACTCCATCCATGATGTGTTTTGGCTATACTTTGGTCCAGTTTCAATAGGATGGGTGGCTTTTATTCTCTAGAAAGTTTATTCCAGAGCCTGCATGTTGCAGCACATTCACAGGAGGTAGGATTGGAGTAATACCAATCTGAAGTGGACCGGAGAGTTCTCCTCACCAAACGACCAACCCAAGCTTGGCTCATTAAGGTTTATTTTTAGTAATATTTCTAATGTTTTTAATTTTAAATTTTATTAATATTTTTTTTAAATTAATTTTTAATAGTTATTTCTAACACACATCCCTGAACCGGCCTTTGGAGAAGAATATGCCTTTATTGCTGTTAACTTCTCTCACACTACATAGGTACCTTCTGTGTTGCCTTTTGGGGGCATCTGACCATCTCTACTGAATGTACAATCCTAAACTGGGCACTCTTGGTCATACATTCGGAATCAAAACCTGAATTTATACCCTTAGGTCTGGAGGTCGTAGGTTTGACACCATGTAATGGCCTTGAGCATAGTCATTGCATAACAAACCTTCCATGCAAATTCCTGTTAATTGGATAACAGCCCTGAGCAAAACACTAGTTAGTAAGGAACTTTAAATGTAAGTTGGCAGCTTGGAGCCATCAGCACCTCTAAAATCTACCAATCATGTCCTGGAAAGTTATTTAACAAAAATATAGCTTTGAAAAAAAAAAAAAAAGAAAAGTTCCTGTTGTTGCTGCCAGTCTTGACTGAGAGCCAAAGCTCTACAGTGGTTTTCTTGATGCTGGGAATAAAAATTGCTGTCCACAACTGTGTCAGTACTTGGGAGAAATATCCCTTTGTTTTGTCAGGGGTTTCTAGAAGGCAACTCCACAGATTTCCATAGAAATGCCTTCATGTTGAAGACAAATCCTTTGTAAAGGGTCACAGGTAATTAATAGATCATCTTTATTAAAGATTAACCCGTTTTTGCCATGCCCAGTGGGTAAATAATGGGCACACCAGCCTCTCTAATATCCTCTGTTAATGCACTTATAACCATTTATAATTCAGAAGCCCTACATCCATAGCACACTCATTCCTGCTATTAATCATTCATCGGCCTTTGATAAAATCTTGGGAAACCCATTCCTTTACAAAATGACTGACCAGCAGATTGACAAATCAGGTCTGGCGACTGCAAAGCCAAATTAGATGCTGTTTGGTTCTGTCCATTTTCGAACTTCTAAAGCGTATTTATTATGACTTCATTCTGGTAACGAAGTCTGGACAATGTGGTAGCACTAATGAGGGAGGTATGTGGTGCAGTTGGGAGCAGGAGCTCACACTTCACTAGTTGTAATTAAGGTGTAAATGCTGACTGACAAATGGGTTTGCAAGTCAAAGAGGTGCATCTTTGATTGACTATTGCTACCTGAAAAAAAATTTTATTTTTCTAATGATCCAACAGCTGCAGGGATTCTCTGATATGATTCTATGAGTCTATGGTATTCCCATGGTACTGTTCTGAACCAAGCCCTGTCTTTTGGCTTCTGACTAGGCCGAAACTGCTTCTTTATCTCTTTGCTTTACCCACTAATGTTTTTCCTTTCAAGTATGCCTGTCATGACAATCTTCTCCCAAGAATCAAGCAACAGAACAAGAGAAAACAACCTCAAGTTGTGCTAGGAAAGGTTTAGATTGAACATTAGGAACAATTTCTTCACTGAAAGTATTGTCAAGCACTGGAACAGGCTGCCCGGGTCAATGGTGGAGTCACCATCCCCGGGGGGGGATTTAAAAGCTGTGTACATGTAGCACTTGGGGACATGGTTTAGTAGTGACTTGGCAGTGCTGGGGGAATGGTTGAATTCAATGACTTAAAAGATTTTTTTCCACCCTAAATGATTCTGTGTTTCTAACAGGCCACGTCACCCAAGCTGATCACTAGAAGGGCTCAAGGCCAGGTTGGATGGGAGCCTGAGCAACCTGGTCTAGTGGAAGGTGTCCCTGGTCATGGCAGGATATAGATGGATATAGATCCCTTCCAACCCAAACCACTCTATGACTTTACAACGATCGTTGAGGAGTTCCAAAGTCAGCAGGTGTTTACCGACTCCTCCACCCCTTTCCCCCCTTTATCTCCCAGCTGTGCTGAGATTTAAACACCATTTCTGCGAAACACTCAACTTCTTGCTGTTAATTTCAAGCCCGGCTGACAGAGCTCAGCTTGGATCTCGTTCCCGTCGGGAGCCGAGAAGCAGTTTCCGCTCACAGATCACACATCGCTGAGTGATGTTCGGAGACCCCCTCGTTCCCCCAGCCCTGCGCCCTGCGAGGTGACATTAGCGCTGGGTAATGATGTGTAAATGTGTCAGAACTGTGCCACCTAGTGACACTGCCGCCTCCTTCCTTCGCTGGAGTCACACAGCTCGCACCGCAGCGAGCCCTAATATAATTAGCGTTAATTTGGTTTCTCGTAGCTGGCTGCGGCGCAGCTCCCCGCTCAGCCACTCTCTGCTTCTCCAGAAGACTTTGCTCGGTGTAATAAGAGCTTCGTTAGGGATTTGTTTCCTCCTTTTCTCGTGGCAAAATATTTTTTTTTTTAAAGTTTTTTTTTTTAAATATATTTTCTGTGTGGAAAAGCAGATCTAAACTGCACAAAGGCTTTAGTAGGGAGCAATTTATTAATGATATGCGCTGCATTTTTACACCTAACAACTAAATCAGGCTGGAAATTTTTGGACATTTTTTTTTTTCCCCCGTTGCATAGTATACATCCCTTAATATAAGAATATTTTACTTTTCTCAAAGTTTCCATCTCCAAAAATTGATGGACATGATTCTACTTTTCTGATTGCCAAGCATTGTCAAGCTTTCCAAGTGGGATGCTTCCACCTGGGGATCCAGTAGGCCCTGAGGATCCTGTCTCTCCTGGGAACCCAGGGCTCACTGGAGGACAGAGCCCACAGCAGACACCAGCACTTCTCACCACATTTTCCTGTTCCAAAACCTTTAAAGCAAAATTCCATGTTTCATTTGGAAATATCCATTCAACCATGGTGTTTACTGTAAAAAATGTGAAATTGTGGTAAACTACTCTGACTGATCCAAACCAGTTTTGGGGAATTATTTTGTCTTATTTTATTGTTATTATTGTTCTTGTGATTGTTGAGATTTTGTCCTTTTCTGTGAATGCAATGCAAGGAAAGTTCAGAAAGCTAAATATTTTTTCTTGGTTGTGAAGATCATTCTCAATTAACTTTCCTCATAACAATCAATCCCAGGAACATTAATGCGTTCTGTACAACTCAGCTCGTTTTTGACACAGTGCAGTAGAGAGATGGGAGAGCAAAAGTCTAATTAAATGATCAGACAGCAGATTTAAAAGAAACAGAAGGTTTCACTTCTTGGTTGTTTTTTTTTTTTTTCATTTTTTTTCCAGGTTTTCGTTTGCTTTTTGTAAAACCTCATCACACTGCATAAGTCATTGCATTGAGATGCTGTGGAAGCTTGAAGCATAAATGACTTATAAAAACAAAACCAAACAAACTAAGCCAAATTCATAAATATTAATCATAGGATCATGGAATAATGAATAATCTAGATTAGAAGGGATCTCCGGAAATCATCTGGGCCAATCCTTTGCTCAAAGTAAGGTCAGCATGGCTGTCCTAAATTTCTGCTTTAATTCAGCGGTTGAGTGTGAATGGTGATTACCTCAGACATTCCCAAATCTTGGTGGTTTCATATTTTAATGCCTTTGGAACAGCACAGTGTCCAGTTTTCAGAGGGTCACAACCCAAATGGCAGGAATCACATCCCTTAAAACTCAAAAATACTTTACCGAATATAACGACTTAAATGAAAATTCATATTATTATTGAGTTAGAATGCTTCTGTTTGGGTAAGATGCACGCAGTTAAATGCAGACTTCTCCACAGGAGCTGGTCACCCTCGATTCCTTTTTATAGTCATTGCAAAGCAGTTGGCACTGGTGGAAGTGATTCGTCTCAGCTTAGAGTAGATGCCTAAAACAGGTCAGATGAATCTTTTTCTTTACTGCAGAATCTCTTTCTTTACTGACTGTAAGGGAAATTTAGGATGGCGCTCTTTAACTTACTCTTATTTTGAAATTTTGGAAAACGTCCCTATTTACAATTTGCTGGGGTTGAAATCACTGAAATTGCTAAAATACCATGCTTTGCATCCCTAAAGTCTAAATTTTCAACATTCCTCCTGAAACATTCTCTTTAAAAATATGATTTATGGTGAAAATAATATGAGTATATATTGCATTGAAAAGCAGTACTGAATTTAGCTATATTGATGCAAGTAGTTGGTTATTTTAACAATAGTGTTTCCCACTTACTTGTATTTTCCCGTCAGTAGCTACTGAGATATTTTCCAAAGAAATCTTTTTCACCATTTTGGAGGCACAGAAATTCCAATGCAGAGGAATCCCATAATCACAGAGAAGAAGGGGGAAGGATTGTCTGGAGGTCCATGTGAGGCAAATTGTTACTAACACTAGACCATGTTTAGTGAGAGTTTTTTGCAACCAAGGCTTAAAATCTTCCAAGGATGCAGCCTCTATGGGCCATGATTCCAGTGCTGGACAATCTTGCAGTAAAAACATTTTCCTGACATCCAATCTGAACCTTTCAAGGTGCAATCTATGGTCTTGACTGTTGTGTCTATAGACAACTGAGAAATGGTTTAGTCTGTTGTGTATGTAGTTGTATGTCCAGTTCATTTGGGTTGTTATGATATTACCCTTTAGACTCCTTTTTACCTTTCTAAGTAAGAGGTGCCTCTGCAAAGTCTCCTGGTAGGTCATTTTCTCTAAACCCCTTATAATTTAGTTTCTCCGCGCACATCTTGAACTGGAGCACCAAACTGGACATAATATTCCAGATTTGGCCTCACAAGATGAATAGGTTTAGATGAGATAGAATAGAATATTTCAGTTGAAAGGGACCTGCAGTGATTATCCAGTCCAGCTGCCTGACCATTTCAAGGCTGACCAAAAATTAAAGCATGTTGCTATTATCCTTTTCCAAACACTGACACCCTTGAGACATGGATCACCTCTCCAGGAAGCCTGTTCCAGTGTTTGACCTCTCTCTTGGTAAAGATATGTTTTCTGGTCTAAACCTCTCTTGGTGCAGCTTTGAAGCATTTCCAGGCATCCCATCCCTGGGTAACAGGCAGAAGAACTCATATCCACCCACAGCCTGACAGCCTTGACTGGCTGGTAGTTCTTTGGCTCCTCCTTTGTGCCTTTCTTGAGGATGGGAAAAAAATTAGTCTCTTCCAGTCACCAACATCTCCCCTCAGTAGCCACAATTTTTCTTAAATTATAGACAGAGGCCTCACCCAGCCACATCAGCTGACATTTTTGGTATCCTTGAGAGCATCCTACCTGATCCCATGGATTTCATAGCAACAAAATCCTTTGAGGAGTGCCTTGTCTGTTCCTTCCTCACTCTTGGCTGCCCCTCTCCCTACCAAGTTATGTCAGCACACACAAAGGTCTGGAGCAATCTTGAAAACTGATACAGAGAAGTCCTTGTACACTTCAGCCTTTTCCACACTGCTGATAACAAAAAAGGTTATCTCCTGCATCCAGCGGTAGGTCTGTATTATCCCTGAACTTCCTTCTGCCACTGGATTCCCTTCTTGCTGCTATTATTCTTCTTCTCTGTCTTGCTGCCAGTTGGGCTTTGGTCTTTCCTTTCATCCCTAAGAGCCCAAGCAAAGCTTTGATGCTCCTCCTTTGTTTTTCTTCCTCGTTTTAGCTTTGTGTTTGCTCCCTTCCAGCATTTTAGTTCATCAAGAAGCTTCTTGATTAGCCAAGCAGACCTGATGAGGTTCTTGCTCTTCCTGCACAAACAGAGCATTTATTCCAGAGCATTTCTTGGTTTTCTTTAGAAGTGTATCAGCTTCTCACAGTACTTCCCCTTTCTCTGGCTGCTGTCAGGGGACTCTACGTGGCAGTTTCCACTGACCTAATTTGCTCTCCAGAATTCCACATTATGACTCTGGGACCACTTTCCCAAGCCTTCCTGCAGATCCTGCAGCCTTGCTCTGTAACTGCTGTCTCAACTATCATCTCTGGCCATGTTCACCACCAGTTTTTCCCAGCTGAACACTGACCCTGTTTGTCCTTTCCAGGATTTGCATCACTTAATATTTTACTCAAGGCCACCCAGAGCCGAGAATAGAATCTATAGTTTTTCCTGTGTTGTCTTAAATGAAAATATTCTATAAATATGTGCAAGCAATGAGAAGATTGGAAATCTCTGAAGATATATTCCCATCTTTGTGCCCTATTTGCTGGAGAAGATGGTTAAAAAGCATCTTATCTTACTTGGGAAAAATAGCTGTGTATTTGCCAAGGTCAGCAAGATGCAAAGAGATTTGCTGAGGGCTATATTCTCTTCTATGATCCATTCTACCAATTTCTGCTTCACATTCAGCAATCTGTCCACACATGGGCCTCCTAAGGATGTCAGCAAGTATTCCACAACCACAAGAGAAGAACTGGGCCCTTCAAAAGTTAGTTGCTCAAGTTAAAACCACCTCAGGGTGACTTTGACTCATGCATTTAGTTCTTTTGAATGATGCATTTGGTTCCTTTTGACAAAATTATGTGTATTCACAAGCTGCTATTTTGTCTGTCAGGACAGAAGAAGTGTAAATAAAAAGAACATAGAGTTGGAATGGACTGCTGGGATCACTGAGTCTAACTCACCCTTTAACACTCAAGTAAGAAGATCATATGGTACCTTTTAGAGTTAACTTCAAGTCCCATCTTTAGCTACATTTGCTGTGTCCTAGCGGTCTTACTGAAATGCTGTTCCAGAGTTTCCTTTCTTTGGTGGTTGGAAACCCAATTTCCAGCCTAAAATGATTGTTTGCTTGTTTGTAGGCAGTTGATCCTTTGCCAGCTTTGTCCATTTGTTTAAATAGCTTTTCTCTCCCTTCCCTTCTTATTCTCTTCTCTCCTCTGTGAATTTACTCCTTCAAAGCCTTTTTTGCAAAACCAATGCAGTCCTGCTCTCCTTGTTGCTTCCCATGTGGCAAAGTTTCCATTCTCCTTATTAGCTACAGTGACCTTTTTCCCATCTCTTCCAAAACTTTTAACTGGGGTTAAAGTCTGTCTGGACAATCCACACATTTCTAAAACACTTTTTTTTCTACTGTCACTTTAGTTCTATGGCTACCCCTTTCCCTTCCTCTGCTTTGCACAGCCCTCCTTTTTTACTGTCTCTTGACACACTTATCCTGCCTATTTTTTTTCCTTTGCTGGTCTGTATTAAACAAAAGAAAGTACCTATTTATTTATTTATTTATTTGCAAAGAAAAATACGCAATAGTATATAATAAATTAATCATACATTTTACTAAGGACAGGATAGGATAGGACAGGACAAACCTATAATGATCATCTGGTTCAGTTGCAGAAGGACTTGATTTTAGGATTGATTTTAGGACCTGCAGGTCTATCCTATCCTATCCTATCCTATCCTATCCTATCCTATCCTATCCTATCCTATCCTATCCTAATCTCCTTGAGGAGATTGTTTCTTCATTGCCATTCTTGGCACCATGGTTGAATTAGATGAGAAACTTTTTGAATATTGCTTTGCTTGAAGAGACAGCTCTGAATTTGCAAGGTTTATAATTATGTTACACTGAATAATAGCAATGTCTGTCTCCTCTGTATCTGTTGCCAAACTTCAGCCTAAATTGGGCATTTCAGAGAAGGAGAGAGACAAAATTGTGATCAGCCAGCATGAGAAGTCCCATTTTTCCCAAAGGAAGCCTCATTGCTGCTATCTCTATAGCTTCTTCTTCCTTATCTTTCATGAACTGTTCCCCTGGCATGGATCTTGCTTCTTTCTCCACACCTGCATCTCCCTCTGCATTTCCAACCCTGCCTACTCTTACTTTCCCCATCTCCTACCCCTGTGTCCCTGCCTCCACACCATATCCCTGCTGCTCTTTTTCTTTCCCAGTAACTTTCCCTCCAAGAACTACTGCTCTTTTCTCCTCATGCTCATCTACCTAGTTGTCACCTTCTTGTTTTCCTGTTTCTCCAGATCTCGAAGCTTTCTTTCTGCCTCTTCAAGTTTTCTTTCTGCTCCTTTTCTTCCCCCTTCAACATCCATATTTGGCTTTTTCCTGTATCTCTTCTCAAATCTGTTCTTTCTTCTACCATCTTCTTAATGATTTAGAGCCCATATTAGCATTTATTCTGATAATACATGCATATATATATGAGATATAGATCTCATATATATGTGCAAATACATACTGCTATGTGAACAGTGCTTTCTACATATATCCTTTCTCACTGTCCTGCCTCAGTGTTTTAAAACTACTGAACTAGAAGCTGGTTTATGTCCTGAAAAGATCATCCTGCCCAACCATTCCCTCCAGCACTGCAAACCACCACTAAACCATGTCCACTAGTGCCACATCTACACCTCCAGTGAAGGAGACTCCATCACTGCCCTGGGAATCCTGTTCCAGACCCTGATCACTATTTTGGTGAAGAGATTGCTCCTAGTATCCAATCTAAACCTCCCCTGATGCAACTTGAGGCTATTTCTTCTTGTCCTGTCTCTGGGTAGAGCCTTCCCAGCAAAAACAGAGGCAGGAGCATGGTATGAAATCTTTTTGTATCTCTTCTCATGGCTCTTCCACAACTTCAGAGGAACATGGATGCAGGTCACACAGAGAATGAGAAGGAATAGGAGCTGCTATTTACATGTCAAAATAACTGATATGAACATTCCTGTGACTGCCTCAAAAGAATTTCTCATTCATTATCTCTGTTATTAAATGCTTTGGTGTTGCTAAAAAGGGGGGCAGGTTAATTTGGGAAAATTATGTTTAAACTTTATAAATAGAACAAGCACGAAGCTCATCATTTTAATAAATGTTATTGTGTCTTCTGGATTTAATAGATCTTAACTGATGCATGCTATCACTGAGTTTAGCTTAAGAAACTACCCCAGAGAGGTTTTTTAAATCAGTGGGAGACATGTTCTCAAACAATGTTAGAAACCTACATCCTCATCACTGAACCAGCTTCCTCAATAAGCAGCAGAGAAGAATCTGCCACTTTACCTTCTCATCTTTCATGCTAAAAGAAATGGAAAGTTTTTTAAGCTAATCTATTAAAATATCAAGTCATCTATCAATGCAATTTAGTCACCTCTGAAGGAGCTGTGTAACAGTGAAGTGCAATGCTTCGAACAGGGACACATTAACCAGATCCAAATAAATTATTGCATGAAATTAACACTTTTCTCTTTCTGAAAATGGATTGAAAAACTGGGTTTGCATTGCATGCTGCTGCTTCACGAGGATTTAAAGACTAGCAAAGCCTGACTTTAGGCTATTTCCTTTAACCATTCATTGCATTGAGTTTGAGGAAATAAAATTGTCCATCTAAGCTGCAAGCACAAGGCTCTGGTCCCTGTTTTGGCTGCTGAGATGCTGAGCAGTAAACACCAGAAAAATGAAGTTACTTGAGTTTACAGTTCTTTATTGTGAGGGTGGTGAGGCCCTGGCACAGGTTGCCCAGAGAAGCTGTGGCTGCCCCACACCTGGAAATGTCCAAGGCCAGGTTGGATGAGGCTTTGAGCAATCTGGGATAGTGGAAGGTGATAGTGGAAGGTGTCCCTGTCCGTGGCAGGGGGTGGAATGAGATGAGCTTTAAGTTCCCTTCCAACATGACCTATACTGTGATTCTGTGATTCTACCAAAAATCTCAGGAATTAGACAGGTAAGGCCAGGGACTTTAACAAATAGGACTTTGCTCTCTGAAGGGATTTTTTTAATAAGGATTTATGTGTCTGAAGCCACCAAGTCCAGCCACAGGTGTGGCAGAAGTCAGAGTGATTCCACCTTGGAAGGGCAGAGCTGTGCAGCATAGGGTAGGTAGAATAACTTGAGAAAGTTGTCTTGGAGACATGACCAGTTTGCTCAATTTTCAGTAAATCCTCTCTGAAGAAAGTCACAAATATGCTTAATTGTTAGATCACTATATGTGATCATTTTTTGTATCCACATTTGGGCAAAAAACACTCCTTTACCTGCCTAAACATCAATCCCAACATAATCTTTATAAAGAGAAAAATCATTTTTTTCTCTAATTCAAATTTCAGATAGTTTTTTAGAAAGAAGAAGGGGATGTGCTTTGGGTATTTTATAAAGAAAGGGGAAAAAATCTAGCTAATGCTTTAATTGTATGACTGAAAGTGTCAAAAAATGACAGCCAGGGGTTAGTTAGTAAGATAGGAAAGAATAATGTCTCAGCTAATATTTTGATACATACTTTATTCTCTAAGAATAGGAGGACATTTCTGTTAAATTTATTCTTAACTCTTGGACATTAAAAAAAGTGGAAAGATGAAGAAGTCAAAGTTGCTGTTCATATCAATTCCTCTGAGCCATGTGCAGGGGGGCAAAGTAGAATCAGAGAATCACAGAATCATTTTGGCTGGAAGGGACTTTAAAAGATCATCTTGTTCCAACCCCTCATTCATGGACAGGGATGCAAAGCACTGCACACAACTGCTGTTACTTGTGTAAACAGACTCCATGCAAAATCAAAAATCATCCTTCTTCAAAAAGGTCCTTGAGAATGGTAGGTAGACTGAAATATCTTGAAGCTCAAGTATTCTTAGGAGTCAGGCCTCAAAAAGCAGGAGATCATTTTAAAAAACATGATCCTTACTAGAGGAGTAGATTCCAGGTACATTTGATTTGCTTTCTGGTTTCTGAACCTGTAGTGTCACCCATGTAAAAATGATGCCCTCAATCTTTTATTTGCAAGTGAAAAAGCTAAACAACTTACTCTTGTATAAAACGTGACTGAGCTTTTATGATGCTTTGGACAGGAAGGTTTTGGAAGACACCAAACTCATATGTACCTCAAAACCTGGAAAGGAATCAGAGCTGCTAAGATTAGTCTCTTGTGCCTTTTAAGATTAATTCCAGATTTTCATTAGTACCACGTACATATCAGGTGATGCTTACTTTTTTTCTTTTTTTTTTTTAAGGCACAAGCCACAAATTCTTTGATATAGAAATATTGTAGCAGAGCATCTGAATGTTCTGAGTTAGAGAGTTTTGAGTGATCATGTCCAGAAGTTCAAAGGACTCATCCACAGTTTCCCCTGTAGCTGACTAAATATGGATTCACATTGATCTAAAACTGAAAATTGACCTCTTTAAAATCAAAAACAAGGCAGGAAGGTGTCCTACAGTAGTTGTCACTATTGAAAGTTCAGCCTTGACAATGGACGTTTCAAACTATTTGTGTGGACAAAAGAAAAATAACTCTATCTGTGTTTAAGCTCTAAAAACCATTCCCTCCATGAGTTTATTTAATATAGTCAAGAGAATGAAAATTTTTGATCAAATTTGAGATAGCTGTTCATGTTTAATAGACCCTCTACTCCATAATGTTTATCCTATTAATGTAACTATTACTGGAGTAACAGTCCTGCTTCACTTCCCAGCAGATAAAGTGACTCTACCATTGCATGAGGGAGGAGTACTCTGATCTGGCCAGTTTGGGCATCTGTGCTGAAATCTGTTTGAGATGACTTTTGTTGCTCACTGTGACCTTGCTGTGTGTGAAAATATCACCCATCTGAATTCGTCTTGAACCAACCTTCCACCACATGCCATGCCCTGGAAACAAAATGCACCGTAACCCTCTGAAAAATACATGAGCAAGAGCTGAGCCGGTTCAGCAGCAAGGACTGACATTTAAAGCTCAACAGAAAGGAAAATAAATGAGGAGACATAAGCAAAAAAAAAAAAAAAAAAAGAAAAGAAGAAGAGTTTTCAGCTTTGGTCTTTGATTTCTTTAGCAAAGGTTTGAGTTCCCATGAATAGCTGGGCTGAGCCCTGGAGAGCTCAGTGTAAGCAGGGAAGGGAACAGCTCTCCAGGGTTGTTTCGTCACCTGATTAAGGTGTTTTTGATAACCAGAAGAAGCAATTTTTATACAGGTTTATTTCCATTCCAGAAATGCCATTATGCCACAAGGGGGTAGGGGTGTTCTGTTTAAAACCTTACAGTGTATTCCTACAGACCCAGTGTTTGAATGGAAACAGTGTTGGGTATTATAAAAAGCAACACAGATTGAATCTACACAGACATTTTCTATACCATCTGCATTTCAACTATTGCTTTCCTTATAATTAACATCTGTTCAGAGATATCAATCTGAGCAGGATGAAAATATTTAAGAACTGTCTATCTTTCAGCCCCGCGTGTTCCTGGAGATGGTTCTGAAGGTGGAGAATGGCTTACCCCCAGGAAAGAGGATTTGGTTACAAGGAGCACCTTTCATTAATCTAAAGAGATTGCCAAGGGCTTGGCAGCACCAAAATGGACACAACTGGATCTCATCAGGGAAAGTGCCCCTCAAGCACACAAAAATCCAGTGACATTGGTGGGGTTGGTGGGGTGTGTGCACGCACTGTTTTACTGGGAAAAAATCAGCCACGGAAATACATACAGATAAAAGGCCACAGCTGACCCCCGAAGATGGATATTCCAGAGGACAATGCAAACATGTTTTCTTCTTAAGTCACCTTAATTAATGTTTTAAGCGTTTTCCTTTTTTTTTTTTTCACTCAATATGAGCCTGCAAGAGACTCGGGAGTTTTGTGGTGGAAGAGAATGTGACACCTGGATGTAGAGTGAATCCATCTCCTTATCTGTTTACACTGCTCAGGAGACAAATCCACAGCACATGTATTCAAAGCAGAGTGGAAAAATGCAGTGGAGACACCGGGTAGATATTTAAAAATTCCCAAAATTGCAGCTTGTTGACATGTGTTATTCCAGGGTTAATGGGATCCACCTGCAGTCAGCTTTCAGTTCCCCTGTTTCTCCCAGCAAACAAGCAGTTGAAAGCCTTCAGCTCTTTTCCAATGAGACACCATGGGATATTCTCCCAGTCCTCTTCAGCCAACAGTGTCCAAAGCATTTTGTTAGGTCACACAAATCATAAGAATGACATAAATTTGTCTTTTCACATATATTTTATTAGGAATACAGATTCATTGCTCTCCTAAGTGCAATCTTATTTTACTGCACTTTCCATAACCACTTCTTTCAGTCATAAAGAAAAAACAAGCCGAGTTTCTGACATACTTTAGAAAATGAATTGTATTTTAAACAGGTCAAAATGTCCTTTGTTTCTAGAAAAAGCAAAATAAAAAATGTGCCATCAAAACTAATGTGAAGAGGTTTCTCTCCTTTCAGTTTTACAAGACCATTGAAATTAAAATAATTTTCATCCTTCAGAGGATGAAAATGAAATGTATTTTTCTTTTCCACAAGTGGTCCTTAAACATGCATAATCTCACCTGCCTCTACCAGGATGTTCATTATCTCCTCCTCTTGCCATGAGCAGAATCTGGGGCAGAGAAAGAGTGAGTGACTTTAGCAGGAGTAGGAACTGAGACATGGTCAGAGCAGCCTTGTTTTGTTGGTGGATTGCAACCATGTCAATCCACATCACTTAACGCACATCACCTGTAGATTTCACATCCTGTTTCCCCCAAAACTGTCTTAGATATGAGTAGTGACATGGGAAAAATGGAACCCTGCTGCCACCTGAAACCTTTCATCTTTCTCCTAGATGGCCCTGGACCACTCATAGGTGAGGTGCTTGGGAAATGGATTTGACCCCAAGAAAATGCTTCTACATGACACCGAAAGAAAACAAAACAAAACAACCTTAAGGGGTTATAAATAAAAGAATCTTTTCTAGAAATTATTTTAGGAACTACCTTTTTCAGTTTGAAAAAATTCAGTAGGGAAATTTACAGAAAAAGAAACACTTCCATTTTGAGGTGGAAACTCTTTGTTCATCTGTTTTGTAGAAAATAATTTGGCTTTTTAAAAATAATTCTGTCACTGAGTTAATGAAAAGGTGAGGTTTTTCAGAATTTTTTTTGGTATTAACCACCTGTTGTTTTTTTTTTGTTCCTAAATGTGGGACCAAATTAGAGAAATATAATTTTTAGTGGAATTGTCTTTTCCTGTGTGAGAAACTGCATTGTTTGGTGAACCTTTCCCTGCCTAGATGCAATGACTGAATTGAGACATAAAGAACTGGAGATAAATCTGAGGAAGAAGCATGAAAACTGGGTAATCCAAAATGTTAAACGGAAACTAGTGAGGAGAATTTTTTAATGGATTTAAAAAAAAAAAAAAAGTGTGAAAGTAGCTCTTCAGCAACAGGAGAAGACTCTTTTTAAGATTTTTGATGGCATTTGCTGGAGGGAAAATGTGAGGGATAAGAATAAAACAGAGCATTGTCCATTCACCCTCATCGAAATTGTCTGGTATCCAGACCCTCCACTCAGCACGAGTAGTTTGGTCCTGAAAAAAACAAAAAAAAAAAGAAAGAAGAAGAAAAACAAAAGAGGAAGGAAAAAAAAAAAAAGTAGGGAAAAAAGAAAGAAAAAGGAAAAGAAAAAAAAAAAAAAAAGACCAACAACTTCCAGCTATGCTCCAGGAGGAATTTCATATGGAGCTAACTAAGAAAAATCGGCGTCTCAAAGCTCCGTCGTTCCCGTGAGCGAGGGGGGTAATAAGTGACAGATCCAGCGGGGAGGGAGCGGGCGGAGCGGGAAGGCAGGTGCTGCAGTCAGTCTCCTCTCTGCCAGGAAACACGGGAAGAATGCATGACCAATTCGGTTTCAGAGCAGAATACTCTCTTTAATGGACAGAAAACACTAACCTTTTATTTTTTTTCTTTTCCTCTCCCTCTCCTTTTCCAACCCCCCCCCCCCTCTGCCCCCCAGATTTAACTCCTTGAGAGGACAAAGGACAAAGCTCACATCTCTGGACGAGCTATTTTTACCCCACCAATAACTTCCACATTACCTAAAATCCTGGACAAATGCACTGCTGTGTGAAAACAAAATAAACATCTTGAGAGGGTCGGATTATCTGAGTGAGATGAAATCAGGGTAAAATATCCAAAAGACTCCACCTGTTGTTGTTGTTTTTTGTTTTTTTGTGTTTTTTTGTTTGCTACAAAATGCTTTATCTTGCCTTAAATAATCTCACATGGGTTCTCACAGTTCAGCTCTGTTTTCATTGTTCAAATTCATAATATCAGGCTGGAGCAACTCCTCAACAGGAATTGTATGGATCTGACAGACACCATTGGACTCTAATGTTTTGGCTACAGGGAATCTCAAATGAGGATCTCAAATTAAACTCAAATGGGGAATCTCAAATGAGGAGAATCTTCTGCAAAGGAGGGAAATTCTGAAGTGTTCCAACACCATGGGAAAAGCTGAAATGAGCAGTTTTTGGGACAACACTTAACTTAGGCTCTGCTGACAGCAAGGGCCAAGCTGCTTTGTGTAGGATCAGACCCTGAAGTGGCTGAGATCAGCTAAATAATTCAGTTGTCATCATTCCCAGCCATCACCAGTGAGTTTTCTCCCTCTCTTTCAGTGTGCCTGCCTGGGAATACACGTGCCTTTCCAAAATATACACAGGTTAAAGTTTACTTGTAGATAACACGGAGGAGATGTAACCATAGGGGGACAGCCCAGCATCCTCACACACCGGTAACACACACAAAGCCATCCAAAAATTAAAGAAGATATTTCCTGCCTTGACAGTTTGCTCCTAAATACAGGGTTTAAGGGTTCTGAATATGGCACAATAATATCATAGAAATGAGGAAATTTTCCTGTGAAATGGAACTTGGAGTTAATGGGAAAGAAATGCATGATCTGCTTAAAATAAGTCTCCCCGTTACATCCCACAAATGCATATGAAACTTATCCCCCTCCCGCTCAGAGTTTCTCAATAGGCGAAATAAAGCAGCACTAAAACAAATAAAAATCACTGCAAGAAGAAGATTAATTTTACAACTCAGTAGTTTGAATTATAGCCTATGACAAACCCAAGAGGTTTCAAACACACAGGACAGAAGTATGACTTCACTGGGAGTTATTTTTTCGAAAGCCCTTGATTCATGCAAACTCCTGTTTTTAAAGATTTGGATGCTACAGTGATAGGGAAGAAAATATTTTTCTGTTTGTGCACATTGATGTTTCTAATATAAATTATACAGTTTTGGTTTATATGTGGGCGGGTATTTGCATATGCATAAGCATATGTATAGTGCAGTGCACAGTTTTTAGGATTTTAAAAAATCAGTGGTTTATAGCCATGTTTTAAAATAAACTAGTTTACTTTCCCATATTAAATAAAAAAGAAAAAATTAAAAAAATGAGGGACTAATGAAATTAATGGTTGCTCAAATCAGGGGCAATTAAAAAGCACACATTTCTTTTCCTAGGGTATGAATTGTATTCAGTGTTTGCAGTACAAGCCTGTAGGATAAATAATGTAATGGGTTTGGTGATTTGATACTAAAAGCAGAACAAAATCCTACAGATGTAGCCTCATTTTTCTCCACACTCCAACTGCTCACTTTTTTTTTCAATTGCATATTTGGTACAGTTAAAAAAAAAAATCAGATTCTTTGTCTAAGAGAACCAATTTCCAGCGTAATAGGTACTTGCATATAATTACAGGAATTTTAGAAAGTAAAACAAAGAAACAAAAAACGGGTGACTGTGGTGTTGTTTTGTGATTGAGATTAAATTGACAGCTGATATCTTTCAACTTTTATGCTTTTATCCCTTCAATACAACGAAATTCCTCTAACTTTTGCACATTTTGTGCACCAGAGCCTGATATGTAAAAGCTCCAATTCTCCCTGGCACCAGGGACAACATTTTTTAAAGTAATGAGATGCCTAAAGACACAAATCAGAGATCTATTGGGATTTTCAGAAGTACCTCAGTGCCTAAATTCCAATTTTGGGTGCTTGAATACCTTACAGAAAAAAAAAAAAAAATCTGTCCAGAGCTTCAAAATAATTTTAGGTACTTGTAACCAATTTACAATCCCCTTTTAGAAAACTGAATATTGATAAGATACCAACAATCAACTCCACCACAATTTGTTTTTCCCCCCATGAGTTTATCACCACTTTAATGAAATCAGGGCAACTTCCTCCAAGTCATGTAGAAAATGGCTTCGATCTCTTCAAACTTTTTGGGCTCATGTTGACACAGGAATTTGACATATGACCAGACCTGCCAAGGCCAAAACTGAAAGCAGGGTGTGCTCCTCCATGCCTTGCCTGTCATCTGCCACAGGTTGTGGTCACACACCCAAGTTCTGCTCAGGACAAGCTGCTGCTCTGTGTCTGAGGAAGAAGGTGCATCCTTCCTGCTGTCCTGGTTTTGGACAGATAACTTCATTCTGGACATCTTCGTGGGATAACTCAAAAGATGGTAAGTGGAGAGAGATAAGAGGCACCAACATGGGTTCCATGGTGAAGGTCACTGTTGTTTGGTACTGAAAGAAATGTGAGATGAATCCAGGTGTGCCTTCCTCTGCATCCTCCACAAAAAAGAGTTATGAAAGCATATTCACTTGTTTTCCAGATGAAGAGAAAAACTCAAGCATCAGTAAGCTCAAATATTTTGTCATTAGATCATGTAACTTCCCACCAACTTTGGAAGCAAGTCAAAGGAATCCTGATGAGGGGAGGCTTGGAATTATTGAGGAAATGTTTTTCATTTTTATTATTATTTGAAAATGCCAATGACTCAAACTGGAGCTATTCCTGAGGAGATTGTTTCCAACATGCTCACCTCTCCAGTGCAATTGGTGAGACCCAAAAAATTTACTAAATGTCCAGAGCTGAAGCTTCTAAAAAGAAAGAGAGGGGGGAAATATCTCCCTTTTACTAGAAATTATTTTTCTGGCTTGGAATTTAAGTTAGTTTTAATATAAACCAAAGATAGAATTAAAAGAAGGGAAGGAAGGGAAGAGAAGGAGGAAAGGAAAGAAGGGAAGGAAGAGAAGGAAGGGAGAGAGGGAGGGAGGGAGGGAGGAAGTGAGGAAGGAAGGAAAGAAGGAAGGAGAGAAAAACTGAATGACAATACTGGACAACTCAATCCAAGCAATTCAGTTGTCCAGGAGTGGTACTAGGACAGAAGTGAACCTCTGAGAGGAGCAGGTCCTGTGCTGCAGGAGTAGCTGGTGTCTCAGCCTGGGAAAACAAGGCAGATAATTAAAGGAACAAAAGGAAACACCAGCTGACTCTCCCAATGCCCCAAGAGTCGCTGCCCTGACTGAAGGCATCACCATTTCCCCATGACAAGTCAGAAGTTTCCTGGAGTTGGTAAAAATCTTATCTAAAGTCCCTTTATCACATCAATCTGGTCCTCGGTGTGAGGAGACTGCTTGAGGAATCCAAACAGTGTCACCTGGTGATCCATCTACTCCCTTGGAGATAAATTTTCATTGCCTAGAGCTGAGGCAGCTCTGCCTTAGCATGTCTTCTGCTCCTTCCTCCTACCCTGAACAGCACCCTAATCCTATCCAGAGCTCTAACTAAAGGGAAACCCTTCATGATCCAAAGCCCACTTGCAATAGCAATGATCAAAATGACTTTATCTTGCCTTAAATAATCTCACATGGGTTCTCACAATTCAGCTCTGTTTTCATTGTTCAAATCCATAATATCGGGCTGGAGCAACTCCTCAACAAAGCTGCTCTTTCCTGACCCCTTGACTTCTTGGGCAAGGAATATAATGACCTCCATTGATTCAGCTGCTGGTAGCAAGAGTGGAGGGGAAGAGGTTTCCCATTTCCTCCCCAGTGAGGCTTCTAGGTCGGTGGAATTGTTAAAGGATTTTGTTTTCTCTCCAAGAGAGCCTTATGCTGGTGCCAG
Source organism: Manacus candei (assembly GCF_025592945.1). Lineage (NCBI taxonomy): Eukaryota > Metazoa > Chordata > Aves > Passeriformes > Pipridae > Manacus > Manacus candei. The sequence continues at coordinate 6,508,932 of NW_026138055.1, read as the reverse complement.
GGTTGCGTGCGGGAATAAAAACAAGGAACAGAGGAGAGGGGGAGACAAGTCATTCAGCCCAGGGAAAGATTTGCTCTGTGCAGGATGTCCATCTGTTTTGAGACAGATATAGCCAGAATTAGGCTCATTTTGTAGAATGACTATAAAAAATTCAGAGTATAAGGGGAGAGTGCAGCACAGGGAGAGTACAAACCTCCACTGACTTTGCTGTTCCACCTGATAACTCGAGGTTTACACTGGGGATTAAAGTGAGGTGGAAATTGCATCCGAGACCTTTAACAGCAGAGCTGGAAGGACAGGCACCCACCCTTCTGGTTATTCTACAGGGGGTTTGGATACAGAGTCCTCGATAAAAAAGTCTCTGCATTAGGTGAAGAACCCCTCTAGAAGACACTGGAAGCTGTTCAGACCCATCTGTGGTGTTACCCCTCCAGGTTACACACTCAGCATCTGTACCCTGAAATCCTCCATTGTAAGCCCAGCTCACATTCAGGTAGCAACACGTGTTGGGTGAAAATATAGAAGGGAAGAAGGATTAATTGAACATAACTGCTGGAGGAGCTGGGTACAGTCCCACTTGATAAATTTTAGCAGTTAAAAATAAAACCACATTAAAATAGGTGATATATTTTTATAGCCCTTTAAAGGAAGTCTCAGACAGATGGAATGAAATAAGAGAATCTTGCTGTAAATGCAAAGCAGGAGCAGAGTTTTACTTTTTGTTTATTTTTCTTTTTGTTTCCTTTTTTTTTTTTTAATGGTTCTGTTTTTATAGCATTACTTTTAAGGAATACTTAGGAATACCTGAGAGGATCAAAAAGCTTCTACAGTCTCCTCAAATGTTTAGCAAACAAAGTGTAACTGGAAAGGATTTTTCCTTGCTTCGCTCTTTTTTCCATTACTTTGTTTTCTGTTCATTAGTGATATGTGCTCATGCATTCCATAATGCAGTTTTGCAAGGATATCTTCCATGGGTTTCCTTATTATCCCATGGTGTAACTAAGACACACTGTTAACCTGCTCTCCCTCTTGTATGTAACCACAGAACCATGGTCCAGGATATATTTCCCATTACACTGATGTAAATCCACACTGGTTTTCCTCTAGTTTTGCACTGTTTTAAAGAAGATCACATTGTGTGTTCCCCAAACTAGAGATCAAAAATCTTGTGAAGAGACCTGAAGACGCTCCCCATCAGAGCTTTAATTCTCCTAATGTTTAGCTCCTAAAACCTGAGTCCAAGTGCTTGGCTTATAAACAGGGTCTTATTAACCAGAGAAGCTGTGGAGTTCCCATCCCTGGAAGTGTTCAAAGCCAGGTTGGATGGGGCTTGGAGCAACCTGAGATAGCAAAAGGTGTCCCTGCCCATGGTAGGGAGTTGGAATGAGATGATCTATAAGGTCCCTTCCAACCCAATTCTGTGATTGCATTATTTTATGATTTCTCTGCGTGCTGATCTGCAGGTTAAGACTTGTTCATTAACTTTTTCACTGATTGTCCATGTACCTCAGCTTCTAAAACGTTTCACATAACGATTTAACACCACTGAACTACCTTTCCCTTTGCTTTGTAATTCTTTTCCTTCCAAGGGAACCAGAGAGAACCAGAGTTTGCAGGAAAAGCATCCCTTCACTTCCGTGAAAATAACTCACTGTATTTTGAAAAGAGGTATTTCAAATGTTTCTCTCAGAGTAAGGTGGAGAGGTGATGGGATATGCAGTGTGTGGTGTAAAAATACAGCTTGAGAGGTGTGCACGTGAGGAAAAGAGGAGCAACCACGTTGCCCAGGTATCTGCTAACAAATGCACAGGAAAAAGAGCCTTTGAGATCACAGAATCATGGAACGGTTTCGTTTGGAAGGGGCCTTAAAGATCATCCAGCTCCAACTCCTGCCATGGGCAGGGACACCTTCCACTAGCCCAGGTTGCTCCAAGCCCCATCCAACATGGCCTTGGACACTTCCAGGGATGGGACAACCACAGTTTCTCTGGGTAATCTCTGCAAGGCCTCCCCACCCTCACAGGGAAGAATTTCTTCCTAATACCTAATCATAACCTACTCTCTTTCAGTTTAAAGCCATTCCCCATAGGATCACAGGAAGAAAATTGGACAAAGTTAGACCTGATGAGTATTTATTATTAGAGATTTTTATTGGTTTTAGCTCTCGAGGTTCTTTGAGACATGGGACATTTCTTCCTGGGTTTGGACAGGATTATTTTTAAAGCCTGGATATTTCTGCAGCCCAGAGTAGCTGTCTGTGCACAGCCCTGCAGTAATGCAATCAATACAAGTTAAAACCAGAGTGAAACATTTTGTGTTTGTGAGTCAATTAGATTCATCCACCAGAGGTCATTAGATGATCAAATGACACTTTCCTACTGTCTATAAGTAAAGATATCAGTATTCTGTGCTATAAAAAATGCATTCTCATTAATAATAAAAACCTTAAAGGAGAAATAAAAGTGTTATAAAGCAAATTATCACACAGTGAAGTTCATGATTTTAAATAGCTTTGATAAGAAAACAAAAATGGGTTCTGAATAATATTGCAAAGAGAAATTAGAATGCTCATGAATTCTTATTCCAAAATGATGGGAGATGCTTAAAAGGTAAGTTTGACTCTTCATTATTCAAATGATATATTTCTAATTGTATGGTCTGAATGGCATAAACTCTGCCAAGAATGGCCCATGACTTTAGAAAATTTGAGGTAATATGACAGAGGTGTCTAATTGTACTTGTAATGAGGTGGAATGAATCTCCCAGGCTTGGCTCTTGCATACCTTTACACCAATGGAAATCATTCTGACACATGAAAAGAAGTGGATTTGGAAGCAGAGAAAAGCTTTCTGGTTTCCCCTTGTTTAGTTTCTCCCCATCATCACTTTGACTTATTTTTCCCTTCCCTTAGTTTCTTTATTTGTGATAGCACCTTGTCCTTCTCTCTTCTCAAACAGCCTCTTATTTTACTTCACATTTCACCTGAATGTAATATCCTTCTGTTTTGGCTTATGCTCTTCAACTCTTATCTTCCATTTCTCATTTTAAATTTGCAATTTCATTAGTCAGGGGCCTGATCTTGCAGTTGTTGCTGGAAGAAAAGAGCCTCATGCAGGATTAGTAATGAAGCTGAGGATTTCAGGTCTGCTGGGATCACTTGGGACTGCTTCCCAAAGTTAAAGTAGTCCTCTTCAGTGTATTAAAACTGGGAGAAGATAATTAGTAGGAGATAATTGTGACAGAGAAATTCATAAGCAATCCAGATTTTTCCCCAAAATGTTCTCATCCCCTTCCCACCAACTACCAGGTACATTTATCACAAGGGAAGCAAGACTTCAATCAAAGGGTAAAGTCAAAGCTGCCCAGGAGGCTCTGACAGCTGAGAGTTGGGTTTGTAGCCACATCTCAGGCAGAGGGACAAGGAATGAAGGCACAGTGAAAATGAACTGAGTCCTTCCTCTGTCTCAGGAAAATAAATGATCCTGGCACTTGAGTCCGGTCATTGCAGAGCCAAGATCTCCATCTTGCCTAAGAGATCCTAGTTCTTCTGAGGTCTTGTTTGAGAGCTTAGCTAGAAATGTTAAATTTTAGCCACTTTAGGCTGGATAATTTTTCACTTTTAGTCTCCATGTGTCATCCAATATCCTACAGAGTTTGAAACTACCTGGGTACAGGGTCCCCTCTGTTGCTGAACAAAGAAGTGACTGATTTTGCAGAGCAGAGAACAGAAATTCTGGGAAGAGATGGGAGGCCAGGGCATGCTGAAGCTTGATATCCAAGAGTGATCCTGTGATGTAAAAGGGTTGGATGAAGAAGAACTCTGGAATTAGATATTTGACAGCTTCCAGTGGGCTCCTGGAATTCTGTGGTGGACATGCAATAACAGATAGTGAAATCCTCTAATTTATAATTAAACTTATATATATATATTAAAATATATATCTATTAAAATTAAAATTATAGGTAGTCCATCTATAATATCACATTTAGATTATAGAACAATGGGAAAAATTAAAACATGGGGCATGAGAAAAGGAAGATTGAAGGCTGGAAGGATAACTGCCAACAGGTGAAAGAAAAGCCACTCTGGATTTTGTAATTTAAACCTGTAGTCATTTAAATGTTTAAAAATGAGGGGTGGAAATAGATATCTCATTACTGGTTAGCCCTGCCTGAGGCTGCTGGAAGATAGGACTTTACCTGTTGGTGAGAAGTTTAACATCATGAACAGTCTCATTAGCTGCAAGAGAATGAATCAAACTTTCCAACCCGGCTGATTCTACGATTCTATCATTCTGTGAAATCAGCGTCACCTAAACCTGGTAACAGTGAGTTGAACTGAGCTTAGCCTGAGAAACAAAACAAATATCTACATGTATGTGTACACATGTCTGGTGGTTTAAATTAGCCAGCAACTTTTGAATATATAGAATCATAGAATTGCTGTGGTTGGAAAAGACCTCTAAGATCATTGAGTCCAACCATCAACCCAGCACTGCCAAAACTACCAGTAATCTCTATTTCCAAGTGCCACATCCACATGTCTTTTGTACTCTTCCAGGGATGGTGATTCCACCCTGGACAACCTGTTCCAGTGCCTGAATTTTTCATTATCCACTCTAAGTGTTCACGTACAGTTTTACTTTCTGAATCACAAAGAGTTACTGTTCTTTCCCTACAAATTTTGCTGCAAACTGACAAATCCAGAAATGATCAATTCATGATTTGTCCCCTATAACCTCTTAGCAGTGAGTGCCTGCAGCAATGAGTCTTCCAAGCAGTCAGGACTGTTTTCTCTGTTTTTTGACCCACATTCCCTAATCTCTGTGTCTTTATCCAACTAGTCCCTGTACAGAACAGTGCTGGAGATGTGCTCTCTACAGTTTTTATCAGTGTCTAGGAAAAAAAAAATCGAGTTTATAAAACATGATCAGCTTTAAACTCCAAACTAAATTCAGTCAGCTCTTACAGTAAAGAGGCTCATTTCTGCCTCCAGCCAACACTTAAACCACTCAGTGAATATAATAAAACATTTCTGGTTTTACCTTCTAAATGTGCAATTATAGTAGAACTTCAGTAATGATAATTTCCCCAGCCTACATAGTTTGTGGTGGACTCACACCCTCTCTCCACTTACTCTCCTGCCCCCATGGTCACCCCAGCTCTCCCCACTTCTCTGTGGAGGCTCAAAGATCACCTCTTGTATTATTTTGCCACAGTTATTCTAGGTATAATATCTACTCAGAGTGTGGTAGCCTGGCTTGGCTCACTTGAACAGGCTGATTAGACTAAGAAAAAAACATGTTTTCAGAATTAGATCTTGCTGAAACAGAGAATCTAGAAGTAAAACTCTAATCTCAGTTAGAAACTTACACATTGTTCAACATCAGGTTCATGTTCTCCAGTGACCAAATTCTAACTGGAGTCAGAGTAAGATGTTGCAGAAGGAGATCTCAAATTGGATGATTTTAAGGTGGTTTGATTCCAATAGATATGGGATATTTGTTTATCTGTTTCTGTCTTGTTGGTTACATGTTACTTTTTGGTTGGTTTCTACATTAAAAAAAAAAAAGAGGGTTAAACCAAAATCTCACCTCACTCTAATGAGCTCTCCTGGGACCTCCAGGAATGTGTGTTATATCATTTTAATGGGGCCCAGCAATTTACTGTATCAGAATAATGAAACATAGACTCCAAAGGCTGGAAGGGACCTCAAAAGGTCACCTCTTCCCTGCCCCAGCCCTGGGGCAGGATCAGCTCTACCTATGTTGTTTCTCAGAGCTGATCCTCTAACATGTTTGTAAGGGCCTGTAATGAAGGAGATGCCACAGAAGGTCTGGTTTGAACACCATCACACAGCACTTGGCAGAGATAATTTCATACTGAACAACACATAAGTGACATTTTTTAAATAAAACATGTAAGCCAAAGCCAAAGAAGATATGTGCACAATTTTAATATTACTGGTACAGGGGAAAAAAAAAAAAAAAAGAAAAAAAGGACTGTGAAATTCAGGTAAATATTAAGAACTCATCCTAATAATCTACTTACTGGTGAATGAAACCAATTGCAAACTGTTGGGATTGCTTTGAGTACGACTTGACACAAGCAGTGCTTATGTGAGTGAAGTTTTTCATAGAATTATAGAATCATGGAATGGTTTGGGTAAGAAGGGACCTTAAAGCTCATCTCATTCCACCCCCTGTCATGGGCAGGGACACCTTCTGCTTTCCCAGGTTGCTCCAAGCCCCATCCAACCTGTTCTTGAACACTTCCAGGGATGGGGCATCCACAACTTATCCCTACATATTGCTGGGTATTTTGCTGCAGTAATGGAATGTGACACCAAATGCCACGGATTAATTACATGTAAAATGCTTCCTTTTGTTAATTAAACAGCTTTGCCTTTAAAACCCATTAAGTCTCAACTCAGCTCTTTCTTCAAAAATCAAAACCAATACATGTGTCTTATTTACCTCCCCTACTTGTGGACCACTTTTTATCCTTTTACTATTTATAGCTGTATTTGTTTGCCCTGTTTACACCCTTTCCGTTCTATTTTCCGTGAGACAGGGATCAAAATTGAAATTCAGTTGAAGATGGAGGAGTGCTGAGGACCCTTGTAGCCATGTCAGATGTGCAGGGTTATGCTCTCTCCCTACCTCTGTGTAGGCAGCAGTCATGTTTTACCAACTTCTCTGTTAGTGAAGCTTTTCATTGATTGGGTTATTTATTTTGTCCTCGAAAAACTGAAATAATCATGACTGTCCCCATTGGTGGTGTATTGATACAGGCTATTTCCCATCTGTTTGTTTCCCCTCCCTAACAGTTTTCCCATTTACTCTACCTTGTGGTGTCTGGCCTTTAAATATTAAAGATATACTCCTCTTACCTTTAAACCAGGGTTCATTTATCATTTTCACCTGAACAACCTTTATTTCATGACTTTGAGAATGCTTAATTCTGTGGTATGTTTAATAAACAGCATTAAGAGCTGCCAGCAGATCCATCCTTTCTGGGAGAGGCTACATTTCTCTCTCCCACGCAGTTTTTTTTTCCTGGTTGGATTCAGCTTAGGGAAATCAGTCTTTCTGCAGGCAGGCAGTGTGTGTAGCAGTAGAGAGGAGCACATCCTGCCTGCAAATCACAAACAGAATTAGGTCAGGAGGCCACATGCACCTTGGCAACCATCAGTTTTAGCTCAGCGATCAATTCAGCATCATCCACCCTTACTGGGTCTGTTAAAGCTCCATGGCAGTGCTGAAGGATAGGAGTTTCAAACTGCAGGGAAGGATGAACTGTTCCCTGGGAAGGCAAGAGCAAGAAGCAACGTGACTCATGAGTTTATCACATGAGGTGGGTGTGGGCTCCAGGCCCTGTTCAAAGGATTCTTTATTTTGCATTAAACAGCTATTTCATGTAACAGAAACAATGCTGGGAGCAAGGGCTGGACCGAAGACCTTCATGCTGCAAATGTCTCACCCCAGTGTAAACCTTTTCTTCCCTCTGCACTTCTGAGCCAGCAGGATAAAAGTGAGAACAGAGCTTTTCTGTGATGTTTGAAGGAGGAAACAGTTTAGCACATTTAATAAAAACCCAGTTGAGATATTGGCTACTGCTTTAATTGGTAACTGCAAGCGGTTTGTTAGCAGCGAGCTTCTCTTCGAAGCACGAGGTGTGATGAACCTTTGAGGACTGTGTTGATGCAGGTCACTGTGGGATTGCAAGGGCCAGGGGCTCTATAACCAGGATGTGGGGGCTTTTTGGGGAGAGGAGTGAAGAAGAGTGAGAAAGGAAGGATTAAGAGTGGTTTGCATGAGGGCGACCCAGCCATGAGAGGTAAACCAAATCCTCACTAGCACAGACATAGCCCTGATATATTTGTCTTTAGAAGCATCCCTGCCCATAGTAGGGGAGTTGGAGTGAGATGATTTTTAAGGTTCCTTCCAACCCAAACCATTCTGTGATTCTGTGGTGAACATTTCTGTGCAAAAGTTATGAGGGTAAAGTATTAAATTTTAACCTCTGATTCCATTAAGTTTAGGGGCAATTAATTGCATTTCACAGGACTGTGTGGTGACTCTACTTCTCTCACATTTTAGACACAATTTCTCTGAAATATCTGCAATTTGAGATAGGAGATTTCAGGGTCACCCCAAAATAGGGAACCAAGGAAACAACTGAAACTGTGTCAGGGGAGGTTTAGGTTGAATATTAGAAAAAAGTTCTTCTCCCAGAGTGTGGTCGGGCACTGGAACAGGCTCCCCAGGAAAGTGGTCACAGCACCAAGGCTGACAGAGCTCAGGAAGCATTTGGAGAATGCTCTCAGGCACGTAGAGAGATTGCTGGGGCTGTCCTGTGCAGGGTTAAGAGTTGGATGTGATGATCTTTATGGTTCCCTTCCTACTCAGGACATTCTATGATTCTATAAGGGGGTAAACCCTGAACAAATTGTGTTAAAGAATTGCAATTATTTTTTTTACTTTCAGGCTTTCCAAAGCCATCACATTGGAAAGACAACATATGATGTATTCAGTCACACCACTGCTCCTTCACCTTTAAGGCACTGCTGTAGCAAAAAGCCTGTTCTGATGCTAATAATAACAACAACAATTATTATTATTATAAATAATAATAATTATTATGAATAATTATTCCAAAATAATTTGTAAAAACAATTGAATTTGCTTGGTGCAAGGCTTCACTTGACTTCAGGCAAACAAAAAAGCAGACCCTTAACACTGTCACCAAAATCATCTCTCTTCCCTGTTAAATCAAAAGCCTGGAGCTGCTGAGGGATATTTACACCTATTTGAACAGAAGCAATATCTTATCCCCATATGGTGATTGATAATAAATAATAGCAACCCCATGTGATAAGGAGAAGGATGCTTTCCAAAGTACCTCCATATATCTATAGAGTAGGTATATGCATATATAGTTCTTGAAATCTGACATAGTACCTCAAATATTATAGGCAAATCTGTGCACCTGTGTGTCTTTATATTCATATTGTGTATATATATGTATGTGTATGTATTTTATATATATATATATGCAGATCAATCTCTCTCTCTCTCTATATATATATATATATGTATATATGTAGATCAATATACCTCTATATACCTGTACCTATGCAGCTAAAAATACACACATTCTATGGTAGACACACTTATGCAATTTAAATATTAATGACAGATTCTTCTCTGTGAAACATCTGTGTAAACACTGAGTTACTTACTGACCTTATTGGAAATGTGGAGAACAAACTCTGGCCAAATATATTCAACAGACACGAAAAGAAACCGAAACGACAGGTCTAAATTCAGCACCATTAAAATACAAAAACCAGGGGGTTAAACCAAGTCAGATGGTGGGGACCAGAGCTGGGTTATGTTTTATGCATGTGTTTTATACAGTTCTCTGTGTCGGTGGATTGGTATCCAGCGAAATAAGTTAAAGTTGTGACCTGTCTGCTTTTGATTTACTAAGGTCAAAGAGAGCGGATACCTCTTCTTCACGGAGAGTTATATATGTAAATCAGTGCCCAGATAAGCCAAGTGTGGGCAGTACCTCCTTGTTACTTGGGAAAAAATTCCTGCTTGGCTCCCAATTGCTGCCGCTGTGATACAGAGATGGATTTCCTAGACGTTTCCCTTTATTTGTTGGGTTTTTTTCTGGTGAAGCTTTGCTGAAGGTTTGTTCATTGAAAGCCTGGATGGGCTGCAAGTGTTTTATCCTCCTGAGCAGGGGCAGTGCTAAAAGGGGCAGAAAACGAGCTCCATGTGAGCGTCAACCGAATTCTCGGAACGGCTCCGCCGTACTCAATGAGAGTCCTGGGAAGTGTTTGTAACCTAACAAAAAAAAAAAAAAAAAAAAAAAAAAAAAAAAAAGAAAGGGGTTGGTATCTGGGCCAGAGGGTGAGAGCTGTTACATGTGTCCCTGTCTCCCGCTGCTTGGGGCCACCGGAGTTCAGGGAATAACAATAAAGAATTAGAGAGCAAGAGGCACGTGTGCTGCAGCTGATTCCGCCTGCTCCGAACGGAGCCATTCGTCGTGCCCCGTGCAAATGAGTTATCGGGAGCCAGCAGATGGGACTCCGGGTGTGCATGTGCCTGTGAGACAAGGGGACTTTGGCGTCACTTAACTTCTGCTTTATTGTCACATCATCTTTCTATACAGGATCGTCTCCCTCATGGGTTTTTAAATACGTCAGGCTTTCACTGGAATGAACTCCCGCTTACGTGTGGGAGCTGGGCAAGGAGGAAAACAAACAAACAAGAAAAAACCCCGAGCCCCAAACTTTAACCAGACGCTGGTAATTGCATTTACTGTGACACTTTTGGCATTTCCTCTTCTTATAAGGGGAAAGCTGCATCTAAACTGACAGTGGGAAATAAAGAAAGGGTTTGAGTATTGATCTTTTGTTTGAATGGTGGCAGTGGGGGAAAGATGAAAGGCAAAGCCTGTGGGTGTCAGTGAAAGATCTTGGTTGGTACCTCCAAGCCTGACTCAGACTCAGACCAGAATAAAGAAATAATGTGAGATTAATCCTTTCAACACTAGTTAGGCAGAAGTTAAATATGATAATATTCCTAGGTATTAGGAAGAAATTCTTCCCTCTGAGGGTGGTGAGCCCCTGGCACAGGTTGCCCAAAAAAGCTGTGGCTGCTCCATCCCTGGAAGTGCCCAAGGCCAGGTTGGACAGAGCTTGGAGCAACCTGGGCTAGTGGAAGGTGTCCCTGCCCATGGCAGGGGTTTGGAAGGAGATGTTCTCTAAGGCCCCATTGAACCCAAAGGTTTCCATGACTCTATGATCCAGGCTAAGCTGGTCTTTCTCTACAGTCATGGAAGACAGAGGTACAGGAGGGAGTAGGTTGAATGGCCCTCAGGAGGCAGCTCCATTCTCACAGTTGATTATTAATTACAACTGTGAGCTCAGGCTCCTCACCTGGCATGTACATCCCAGCCTTTAGGGGAGAAGGAGTCCCATTTGATGCTGGCTCCCATTTAAGTCAAGTTATTAGCAAAGTTTTCCTTTTCTGTCAGTAGGATCAGCTCTGGGAACAAAGGCTAGAAGCAGTGGGCACTGTGGCACAGGCCTGTGAACAGTTTTGTTGGGTTTAATGGTGCCACTTGCAGCTTAAAAGGCTGCAGGAGCTCAAACATGTGCACATTCCCACAGGCTTTGTGTCTGTCCTGAGAAAAAACACCCCTGTACCAGCATTACAGGGAAGTAATGCATTAGCATAGCAGAGCAATGAATAAACAGAAGGGTTTTGAAAATTTTCAACAAAATTTTTGGAAGGGGTTGGTTGTTTTTTGAATCCACAGGTTTTCTCACTCAAAAAAAAATATTTTAGCAAGTTAATTAAAAAAAAAAAAAAGATAGGAAAGTAGGGATGTCAGGAAGCACAAAAATAGCCCAACAGGACATTATTACACAAAAAAAGTTTTTTTGGTCAGAAGACATTTTCAGTTTTGATTTTGAAACCAATTTATGGTAAAAGAAAAAACTGAAAATAAAAAATAATTTAAATTTATTAAAATTAAACAGTTCAATAAACTAATCGATATCCCGTCCTGAAACCATTAGAATTTTTATTTCTTCCCAGTTAGTTTCAGAGGGGTCAAAGCCTTATGGTTTTATTTAGCCTTCTGAATATGTGAGCAAAGATTTGGCCTACATCTTGGCCAATAATTAGGCAGGTCAGGGACTTTACCATATCAATGGATTAAAACAATTGAGTAGATTGAATTATTACTGGTTTTGTATTTGATAGATACATGGACAGATTTGTATCTTTATGTAGTGTCGGGTTGGACAAAAAGAGAAAAAACTCTATTTTTACATAAAATAAAATAAAATTTATAAATAAAATAAAATAAGGATACTTTGCATCATTCAAGCCTCTTTCAGGGAAAAGTAAACACTTACTGAGAAAATACCTACTCAAAAAAGTTAATCTTCACTCTGAAACAGTTTCAAAATAAATTCTTCAAGCAATCAGAATTATTCATGGTTTCCACCCTCTTTTCATATTAACTTCTACAGGAAAGGGAAATGGTTATTTGTGGTTAAACCTGCAAACTCATCCTATTAAAAAATCTACTGGTTCTACCCCCTCTGCTTTGGAAAATTAGTTTGGTTGGCAAATTGTTGCATTTATTCTCAGGATCAAGGGAACCATCTAAATTTGAAGACTTTTTTTCTTTTTCAGTTTTATTAAAAATTACCTTGAATATTGTATTTACTTCTCTTATCTCCATTTCTTTAGCCCTAAGGAGGAATATCATCAGTTTGATTCTAATAATGCCTAGTGGGTCTACTGTAAAAAGTCTTTGTAAAAATGATCTCTCTACCCAAAAGACAGCAGCTTAAAAAGGAAAAGCAGATAAAGTGTGATTAGAACTGGTTCTCTTTTTTCCTGAAATATAAACAAACCTTGATATCAAAAGCCACTTTATTCTTAAAATGCTGACTTGTAGGAGCAATCGTATTTAAATCCTTATGAAAGGTATTACCAGAATATTTTATGAAATTTCTTGTGTATTGAAAAGTAACTTTAAGGGATTTTTTTTCTGTACCTTTTGTGGAAAGAAATAGTTCCAATGGACAATTAAAAGCTTGTATTTGGATGCCCCACCTCTGGAAATGTTCAAGGCCAAGTTGGATGGGGCTCTGAGCAACCTGGTCTAGTGGAAAGTGTCCCTGGCCATGGCAGGGGGTTGGAACAAGATGATCTTGAAAGTCCCTTCCAATTCAAACAGTTGTGATTCTTCGTGATTCTATGAAAACTGTGTCTCATTCTCAGTGAGACAATAAAAGTAACAATGGAAGAATATAGAGTAACTTCTCTTTATATCCTTTCCCTGATCCTTGGGCAAGGATGAAAGGAATCTTAAAATCTAATACGGGCAGGCAACATGTGGGACATCTTTGTGCCTTTTCCCTAAAGATCAGGACCAGAATGTTTCCAGTGGTACTTGAGGGGGTCATTGGTTCAGTCTGGTGTGACAAATCCTCACTTTTGTGTGCTCTGCATCAAGTGGTCCTGTTCAAGAGGACCCGATGGCTCCGACACTCCGAGCTTCCCGTGCGCTGTACCTGCCACTAACTCCCAGCTTGCAGATGGGGACAGTGTTGTGTTCCATAATCATTAGCATGAATAAATCCAAGGAAAGTGTAGTACCATTTAACTGCAGAGAAATGCTTAGCTCTGACAGCTCATTAAAGAAAGTACCATCTTTAAAGGAACTGATGCAAAAGAGAACATATGAAGCTTAACCCTGAGGTGGATTTGGCAAGGCAGAGCAATGCCAAATGTCCTTTATGGGTTGCACTGAGAATCTGTGGGCTGGAGTAAATGCCAGGTCAGGTGTATGGAGTTCTGTGGCCTGTGATGTGTTTGCAGTGGATGACAACCAGATTATGCAGAAACATTTAATAAACTGGAATTTTCCTGAATAAGGACAAAGCTGATGGAAAGGAACATTAGGACACAGCAGGTCAGAAAAATGATAGATTAAAGAAAATATAAAACTACATGTACACAGGGGTCTTCCTAATATTTCACCAGTGTGTTGAGTAAATTTGGTCCATTTTGATACATAAAACCATATGACTTTACATGAGAATTCTGATCCCAACTCATGTAGGTGCTTCTGTAAATCCCATCTTCACAACTTTCTCCTTGATTTCCCCAATCTTTTAAAATAATATCTGTTTTCCTTTAGGGTTCCTTTGGTTTTTTTAACATGTAATGGAGTTATAAAACCATTTCCAAGAAAGGAGGAAGAGGGGGGGACCCAAAATCCAGTCTCTTTGTAGGACAATCTCCCTTTGTTTTTTCACAAACCACAACAGAAAAATCAATCCATCAGTCAGTCAAATCAAATCCAAACTATCAGTTTATCAGACATGCAAAAAATTTTGTGTCTAAATTAATTCCTGGTATTTTATATGAAATAAAGTCCACTTTAACATGTAAAATTGCTTAGAACAGGGAAATAAGCTTTTTAATCTAGTAATGTTAAAATAATGTGTTTTGACACTTCACTTTCAATAGTATTTTTTTAATTTTTCCCTTTTTATTTATTTTTCTTTTTTCCTACAAAATGAGAATCTGTAGTCATTATAATTCCATTTATAAAATACGTAATCAAATTTTGTTTCATGAATTAGATTGTTCTTCAAGAAAGAACAACCAAGCAAATATCTGACCAGACCCAGAAGCTACAAAGGTGAATTAAACACTTCATAACCTTGTCAGGTGCTACAGTTTTGCCTACTGTTAAAGCTTTAGAGTGGCTCCTGGGCATCTAGAACTGTTCCCCAAAATTTCTGGTCCCTGCTTAGGCGGTGGAACTGGCCATGTATGCTGCTGTGTCCAGGCCTGGAGAATGGTCCTTGTCTAGTGCTCAGTACTCAAAGGCATCAAGGGTTAAAGTTTGATTTCAACTTAATTTTACTGCTTTACCATAGCTTTTTTTTTTCTTCCCTTTAACTTAATTTCTCTCTGTCCACACAGGGAGAGAAAATAAGTTTTGACCTTCAAGCTGTTCCAAGCTGCAGCACAGGCTTCTTCTTTGATTTTGGACAAATTAGTTAATCCTGTACAATAATTCCTTTGTATCATCAAAAAAACCCACAAGTGATAAGCAGCCACGGTCAAGTCTGATTTTATGGATTTCTATCTTGCAAGCATAATTAGGAAATGCCCACACAGGCAGGTAGGTAACCAAATAAAGTTTATTATAATTCAAACATTGATAGAGAAGATTTCTTTCCTAAGGAAAGCAATCTGAATAAACTAATAAAAGGGATCAGAGGTGATAATATCTTAGAATCACAGAGTGGTTTGTGTTGGGAGGGCCCTGAAAGATCATCTAGTCCAACTCCCCCGCCATGGACAGGGGCACCCTCCACTATCCCAGGTTGCTCCAAGGCCCATCCAATCCAGCCTTGAACACTTCTAGGGATGGGGCAGCCTCAGCTTCTCTGGGCAACCTGTGCCAATGCCATCCAGAGCCAGCTTAACTTACATTGATGCAATAACATTGGAGAAGAATATTCTAGTACATCAAGTATATCCTCACAGCTGCAGGGGCTATGTCACTCTGAAGAAGCACAGGGTTTCTATGGATCCTGTATTTACCAGTCCCATAAGAATATCTTGGGTACCCCAGGGAATTAAGGATGACATTATCTGTACACTTTTAGGCAATTTAATTGGGTCCTCCATGATGAGCTGACCATGACAGTCATATGTCCCTCCTATATCCTCAGTTTTACAGAGATGGTGTTTAAGCCCTGACTGATGCAATTTTCTATCCTTACAGAAGTCTATTCACAACAAATATTTTACCTTTGAGTACCCAATGTTGTATCCAGTAACTACCTCAACCTTTCTCTATTAGTTAAGGTTTTAGCTTTAGGAGTTCTTTTGGAGATAAACTCCACAATCTAATTATGCAACTTTTCACCGGTTTTGATTTTACCAACTTGATTTTTAGTCTTATTTTTGCACTGAGTGACTAAAGTTGAAGTTTTTAATACACTTCTTCTAGGCAACTGGCTATTTTACAGATGTGCTTAGTGTCTTACTCTGTGTGTATATACTCAAACACAGAGAGCTGCTTAACATCACACACACACAAACACATACACACACACACACACATAAACACATATTTATATTTCCTAAGATGGAAATAATACATTTTTATATGCAGGTGTATGTATACCATGGATGGATGGTAAGGTATAGAAAGATATTGATGTGGACTTAAGAGTATTTTATGTATTAGTGTAACATATGTAATTGCAAATTGTTATGCTCAAAATCTGGTTCAACACATTAATTTAAACTAGCTTGACTAATAACTCTATTGTATGGACTGAAAATGTAATGAAAATCCACAGCAAGAAGTTAATGAAAACTAGAGCTCCTTTGAATAATGTGGAGGACTCTACAACTGTCCCAGTGAGATTGTCTTGCTTATACCACATAACAAAATAAAAGTTAGAAGTTCTCATTAATGCTCTGGAAGAAGGTTATTGTAAATAGCATGTAATAATTGCATTTGCCAAATATATTCAGTTGATATCTCTTTGAAATGAGGACATTTCATTAAAAACTGAGAGACACAAAATGTGTCTTAGTGAGACCATACCGGGAATGGAGAAGTCACCTTTAGGGGAAAGAGGAATAATGGAGGAATCACAGGGAATACACTGGCAAGAACTGGGAAATAAAATTCAACTTGAAATGCTCAAGGTAAACCACACAGAAAAAAAATAATTCACACATAAAGATTGTGTGGCAAGTGAGACTCAGGCAAAAGGAGGCAAATTACTTGAGATAAAAGTAGTCTGTGCAATAGCCATGAGGTGCTTATGTCAGGACATAGCAAATAAAATGTTTTCTCAGAGATAACATTACAGTTACAGAACTGCTCATTTCCCTGTATCAGTCACCAAAAGGAACCACTCAGATTATAAACCGTGCTCTAAATTTAAGTGAAGTCAGTGGCAGCTTTAATGGACTTGTCAAATTTGGGATTTTGCCTATCCTCTGTTTGGGCTGGATGGGTTAATGTGGGAAAGAGAACTTGGAGCTCTTCCAGTGAAGAGCTAGGCTAAGACATTACTGAAGAGGCTAGAGAGGACTGTCTTGTAAGGATAGATTTGAGAAACTAATGTAACTTAGCAAAGAAATTGCTAAAAATAAGCTGAAAAATTGCCTAGAGCCATTTGAAGGGTTTAAGTGCCAAAGAGGGTGAAAAATTATTTAGGGTGTGGACATTGCCACAAGCAATTGAATTAAATTAATTAAAGGATCATAGAGGTTGACTATCAGAGGGGGGAAAAAGAGTTTTAAAGTGACTTTTAAACAACCTGTCACTGGTGGAAGCTCCATTATATAAGGTCATTTAAAACTGAAAAAAAAAAAAAAGAAAAAGGAAAAAATCCTGGTGGAGATAATTCTTCAAAAGACAAGGGACAGTGAGATCTGAAGACTTTAAGGACAGAGGAGATCCTAATAACCAACTTATTATGCAGGAGGTCAGGCAAGAGAATTCTAATGGTCCCTTCTGGCTTCATGAATTGTGAATCTATAGAAGTGCAGGTAGACAACAACTTTAGGAGAGGTCTCAGAATTGTTCCTGAGGTAAAACTCCCTCTGAGCCTGAGATGAACTGCTGGTTTTATGTGGAATGGGAAGGGAACATCCCAGAAATATCCATCTTTGCCTTCTCAATGTAAACATGGCCATATTTTGCTCTTTTAACTAAATGACTGGGTTTTGCCACTGAATCTGTTTATTGTTAGCACAGTATTTGTGTGTTAAGACCTGGAAGCTCCTTGGCAGTAAGTGAATCCAATGGATTTCAGCCTCAGTGACCGGGTTAGAATAAAATAAAGTTTAAGATGTTCTTTATTTTCCTAAGTTCATGATTGCATTGACTTAGCTTTAGCCTACAGAACTGCCCTCCTCCCCTACACAGTCAATCACACCAAGCAGCACAGGAGCACTGAAGCTGGGAATATTGGACGCAGGGAAGAAAATACTATAAACTGTAAATCAAAGATGATGTCTAGTTTATGAGAATTTTGCCTGAAGATATATTTTTTATTCCCAAAAGCCTCTTTGCTAAAGCATTTATTACTGATCCTAATTCCTCTTGCAAATTTAGTTAATACTCATAGATATCTTTTGCATACAGAGTAGCACACATGCAGCTACACTAATGTCTCTCAGTTGCTGATGGAGGCCTGAAGAGAGCAGACTACAAAGTGGTTGGGCAGACAGCTGAGAGGAATATTCATCTGAAAAATAAAAATGTTGTTATTTGTGGAAATAATTTGCATTTAGTTAAATTTCTGTTGTTCTAATTAGAAATGCCACAAATGTGCCGTAACCATATAGGAATCCTCAATTCCAAAGGCCAAGCTGCAAAGGGAAAAGGTGTCCTGTTAATGACCAATATTGTGTACTAGAAGAACAGGGCATTGTCATGACTTTCATTTCCTGGTTTTAGCTAAAGTCCTAACACAAAGGGAATTTCTGCCAACACCACCAGATTAAATGAATCCTTTCCTCTCTAAGCAGTCTTGCCCTTTTTTTTTTTTGCCTTGCATTCCTTTTTTTGTTATCATGGAATCATGGAACGATTTGTGTTGGAAGGGACATTAAAGATCATCTAGTTCTCATCCCCCTGCCACGGGCAGGGACACCTTCCACTAGCCCAGGTTGCTCCAAGCCCCACCCAACCTGGATTTGAACACTTCAAGGGATGGGGCAGCCACAGCTTCTCTGGGAAACTTGTGCCAGGGCCTCATCACCCTCAGAGGGAAGAATTTCTTCCTAATACCTAGGAATATTTATCTTCTTAATATCTCAGCTAAATCTCTCCTCTTTTAGTTTAGAATCATTTCTGCTTCTTCTGTCACTATCTACCAGTGTAAGAAGTCCCTCTCCACCTTATTTGTAAGCTCCTCTTAAGTACTGAAAGGAAAAAGACACTTCATATTTCCACACTTCACAGAGCCACTACCTAGACAGAGAACAGCCCAACAGGCAGGAAAACCAGCTGAGAGATGAGGGGCTCAGGATTCAGGGATTTAGTCCCAGCTCTGAGCAACCTTGTCTCACTTCAACTGCCCTTTGCAGAAGGTTCTCTGTTTTGCAAACCAGGGTAGTTTTGGGCTGGAAGACTGATAAAGGTAAGGGACTATGATACAATCCTAAAGTTTTGCATTCAGGAGCATGTTAATATCGCAGTTCAGGAAGGCAGAACCTCTGGATCAGTTCTGGTAACTTCACCTGGGATAAGTTTTTGTTGTTGACATCATCAAAATAAAAAGGTGCTGACAACATGAAAGAGTTATTTCAAGAAGAAGGAGGAGATCAAAGCTGGGAAGGGTGGTATTACTAGGAACGAGTACAAGGGTAGAATAAATATAGCTTTGCTCATAGATGGTTAACAGAAGCATAATAATGGTATGCAAATATTTGAAGAGAGTAACTGTCAAGGCTTGAACAATGAGTATTTAGGAACTGAAGGAAAGCTTGCTTGGGATGCACTAGGATAGCAAGTGAAGCTGAAGAGTTGAAATAGTGTTTAATTGGAGAGCCATAATGTGCAATAATTCCTGGTTAAAGGGAATTTTAAACTTCTAGAATTTTAAAATTCGGGTTAGTCAATCACCCATGTTGCCAGTACCTCGGAATAGTAGCTTGCTTGGAGAAAATAAAACTGATTATCATAAAAATAGTTGAGAACCTCTTGCCAGAAAGAAAAACCTGTCTGTAATCTCTACATGGTTTTGTAGAGACTTATGGCAGTACAATCCCAGTTGTACTCATTGCATTGGCAAAGGAAAAGTTTCAGTGAACCGATGTTTCTCTTGATATCTGTGATTTTCAGCATTTTGGCTCTGTTATGACACTTATCTCAGTTCCATGAGCCCGTGTGAAGTGTGTTATTGTTCAGACTCTGTGGGCTGAGAGAGAACGGAAATATTACCACCCAGACATCTTGTTTGAACAGGGCCAAAGATAAAAGAAATCCTTTTGAGACTCTATCTGATGCTGGAAAAGTATCAAATTCGTGTGCACAAACTGAGAGCGGATTATTTAGCCAGTGGGTAACGTTGTGAGCGCCCCCACCCTACTCATTAAATCTCCAGGCTTGGAGTCCTCCAGGAGAAGAAGTTGATGTGCACTCGGGTTTAGTGTGATGTTTCTCAAACACTAAGGTGTGTCCTGGTGAGGGCAGGACACAAAATGTACTCACTGGAGGAGGAAGTGGGAACAAAGTTGGCTTCCAGTTCAAAAATTATTTAATGCCTCAGTTTGAGAATGGTTTTTCATGATGAGGGAAGTGATGTGCATATCACTGCTGCCTGGAGTGGATAACAAGGGATAAAAAGATCTTTATAAAGTGGTACATATGTGGAAAGTTGCTTAAAACTTTGAACTCATCATCTAGCTTCCAGTGAGTAGTGATAGCACACATTAACCAGAATTTTCTATGGCAAACAGAAGCCTGAAAATGCTCATTTCAGTGTCCAGTGATGTAATTTATTAATAGACATGTAAGTCGGTAATTATATCAGTGAAGGTATATTTTCAAAGCAACAAAAAATGTAGATTTGGAGGGGCAATTTGATTTCTAGATAAAAAAAAAAAAAAAAGAAAAAAGAGAAAGAAGTATTTTTAGTATTCAAATATATACTAACTAGAAGAGATGACTGGAATGAAATGTTCCTATCAGAGTCAAATTTAGTGTTAAGATCAGTCAATATATTTCTTATTACTTCTTTTAAAAAAGTGAAAGTATTTATTTGGGAGATAATACTGAGTCTTGAGAAAAATCACCTGAGAAACAGCCAGACTGGAATCTACTCTGATGCTTTGTTGATTAGGGTGATTTATAGAATCACAGAAGCATCATGGTTGGAAAAGACCTCTAAGATCACCAAGTCCACCCATTAACCCAGCACGATCAGGTCCATCATTAACCCATGTCCCTAAACACACCCACACATTTTTGAACACTTCCAGGCTTGGTGCTTCCACTGCTTCCCTGGGCAGTCTGGTGCAATGCCTGACCAGCCCTCCAGTGAAGGAATTTTTCCTAATATTTAATCTAGAAATCCCCTACTTAGTTCATGTGCAGTAGACCTTGATCAGAGATAACAAGGGGTGAATAATAGATTTTATGAAAGTTTATAGTCAGAAGAGACAAGATATATCCCAAGTCCTTTACTGGCTGTAGAATTTCAGACAGTGATTTCTGCTGCATAAAGGACCAAAGAACATCCTTTTTCCAGGTTATGTTCTCTGTAGCAGCATGGAATGAAGCTATTTTATGAAACAGTCAAGGGCTACTGTAGGCCTGGAAAAAGCAGCCAAGCCCCACAGCTTGACTCTTTCCTCTGGAATGGACCTGACTTGCCACAGATGCCATTTCTCCAGCTTCTTTCTGCTAGTTGTACTTCCTCTCTGGAGCATCAGAGAGAGAAATGAGCACCAGCTTCTTTGGAGGGAACTCTACTTGGAGAGGGGCTTAGCCAGAAACAGGCTGATAAAGAAATGCAAAGAAAAGAACTTTAGCCAAAATTCAGTCTAGCAGGTGCTCCACCCATTGGCTTCATTTCACTAAGTCTCACCTTATGCAGTCTTTGTAGGTAACAATCTCCACAAGTATAATTTTTATTTCGCTTTTCTTCTTTGTTGCAGATAAAACATGGCCCATTTCCCTTGGTATGAGCTCACAGATCCCTATCAAATCATTTCTTTGTCAAAAAAAAAAGGAAGACATTAAATTTCTCCCTTTTATTCCAAGATGTTATTTCAAAACCTCAGACTATGGACATAGACCTGAGAAAAATTTCCTGGCTGCCATGATCAAACTGTTGCAGTAGAGATTAACCATGAGGGGTAACCTCTCCTGAAAACTTTTCAAATCCTTTCTTAAAACTTGGATTTTATTTGCTCTCCTCACTATCAGCAGCGATCTCTCCAATGCTTTTCACAGCTACACACTCTTTATTGCACTGTGCCCTCGGGTTATAACAGCAATGAAGCAAATGCTTCACCTTAGGTTGCTTATATGTTGTATCCCTTTGCCAAAAACGCTAATTTGAGTGGTACCTTCTGTGAGATGATCACTCTTTAGTCACCCACAGCCTGGGGTATGTTGGATACGATAGTTACCCAAACCTGGAATTCTACCCGCTTGTTTCTGTTGTCTGAATCTCACTTCTTTCAGAGTTAAAGTCATTTTTTAAAATAGCTTCTAACAGAATTAGGATATTTAAATGCATCAACACCTTTGTGTCAGGGTGTTCTACCTGTTTTTTATGCTCAGGTCTCTCTCATCATATGTGCAGTTGTTACAGATGCTTTACTGAACCACTACCAGAACTTGTAGCCTATATTTAGGTACCTGTGTTACTCTCCTAGTATCACATCACACAACCCAAAATTCAAGCCAAATACAGCACCAATTTTCCAACAGCATTTAATTTCTGTCAATAATTTGTTACATTTTCTAAAAATATCTGTCTAAAGGTATGTATGCAATGTATTTTTTCTCCATGCAATCTGCCATTAAATCACGCTGCAGAATAGTTTTTGTAATACAGATTACTTTTTTTTTTTTGGTGAGGTTCAACTAATTTTGTTTAACTTTGAGATGTGACATTACATATAGCTGATCAGAGCTAATTACTCTAAAATCTTACTATATTTAATGGCTAGGAATAGCCACCTTTAAAAGGTAATTTAAATTTTAAATGTCTATTTCAGGAAGAGAAAATTAAAAATCCTGGAATATGTTTTCCCATATTGACTGTGGAGAGGACTTACTGTGGCTGATTTGGTACAGAAATATAAATTGAAATGATCTGCATTCAATCGAATGAGTACCACTCCTAATGTCTGGTAAAATAAGGTCACCAGGATGAATGAAAGAATTATGGGCTAAATTCAGAAGATCTGCAGTATCATAAAGAGGTACCAGAGCTAGTTCTGAATGTGACTGGAACCTGGGAGCACAGAGGGGCTGGGATGACAGAGGAGAGTAAATCAGTGTAGGAACGTCTCAGTGGAAACCCTCTGCTCCATATGCTGGTAATTAACAGGAGCTTGTGATTTTTGAAGCGTAGTTTTTAGGGAGATGATCATCTCTGCAACTCTTGGTTTAGAAAACATCCAGTACCCCTTTTTATGACAGAAGAATAACTGAAATTTTAACTGATGTCAGTATACAGAGATAGCTTTAAACTAGTACTGCCATAGAATCATGGAATGGTTTAAGCTGGAAGGGACCTTAAAGCTCATCCCATTTCAACCCTCCTGACTTGGGCAGGGACACCTTCCACTATCCCAGGTTGCTCCAAGCCCCATCCGACCTGGATTTGAACGCTTCCAGGATGGGGCAGCCACAGCTTCTCTGGACAACCTGTGCCAGGCCCTCCCCACCCTCACAGGGAAGCATTTATTCCTAATATCCTTTTGCAAAGTGCCATATCACCTTTTTTCCTTAAATTACAAAGGCCTTTTAGCAGGTAGCTGATTTCTACCACTAGAGGTGGTTGTACCTCACCGAGAACAAAAATAATTTGCTTAGATTATACTATCAAACCAAAATCAACTTGATCACCTTCTACTGGGAATGAACAGGATTTGTTCTGATTTATTGGAGAGGAAAATTTTGTCCTTGGGTTAAATTCACATTCTGAATGACCTGAGACCAACGTGTTAAAGGAACCCAAATATGATAGCAGATGACAGGTAGGTGTTCAAAACATTCTGTGCTTAAAAACAAGGATGAAAATTCTAAATTACAGATTAGTAATAGCAGAGAATCTGTTTTAGTTCACCAGAAGTTATGAAGTGAAAATTGAAAATTGGACATGAAAAGCTTAATGTCGGTAGTTTTAAAGTTGATGAACATTTTTTTGATTTTGAAAAAACTAAGTTTTTCAAATAAATAAATTCTTTCCTATCAAACATTTAGATTCAGTAGGTTTCCTTTTTTTTGTTTTAATGAAAAGTTTTTGAAATAGCCTTGTGATGACAAGTCTGCAGATCTGAAAATACAGGATACATTCCAATTTGTGACTTTTTTTGCTTGGAGTGAGTTCTGTGTCCATAGGTCCTGAGCACCCAGTTCTGAAAGGTTTCAGCTAATGTTTTAACACCTAATTTTAAAAATATAATTGAGGGGAGTCAGGTTTTCTGCTGTTCTCTAACAGTGTAAAATAACAGCACTGATCAAAGAACCGGAGTGACTCAACAACAAATACCAGCCCAGTTATGGGATCTTGCAGCATTTATCTGTTACAATATCTTCTGGGAAAGTTTAGTCCTGGAGTGAAATTTTTACTGCTTGTTACATGTAGTTAAGGGCAAAAAAACACCGCTGCAGCCTCGAAAACAACTTTACCACACTCATTAGACAGCGCAGGGGCGATCGGAGCATGGAATCGCTGTGTTTCTCCAGAGGAAAGGCGGGATCTAACATAGCCTCCAGGAGACTTTTAATTCCGAGGCACAAACAGTTTGATGGCCATTAAACGTAACAGCTGGCAACACGAGGAGCCAAGAAGGAATGTGGAGCCAAGGAGTAATATTTCTGCTTTCCTGGGATGAAGTGTGAGAGAGTTCAGTGATACTCCTCCCTGGATGCCCAATAGATGGTAACAGCAAGCGAGACACTAAGTCATGAGTCACCCTCTGTGTCTTCAGTGTAACAGTGATGGAAAGTGAACTTTTTGTGTTATGGGCTGGCAGAGGTGGTGCCAACTGAGGAGCAGGGATGCTGGGAGCAGCAGCAAAGCTGGCAGAAGAAGCCATAACTGGGTTTTACATCCTTAAGCAACTCCTGTTTAGGGAGAGGGAAAGGGTGATGATTTGGCTACTTTAAACAAAGCTGTGGTTCTTGGGGATTAGGGGATTGTTCTGTCAGAGCTTCTCTTTCACTCCAGCATCTGCTTTTGGTGGCTGTCAATCACTATTTAGACACTAAGTCTGGTATAATCCTTCACATATTATCCTGCTTTTTCAAACACAGTAAATCCCCCATCCCTGGAAGTGTTCAAGGCCAGGTTGGATGGTGCTTTGAGCAACCTGGTCTTTGAGCAACTCCCCAAGGCAGGGGGGTTGGAAGGAGATCTTTAAGGTCCCTTCCAACCCAAACCATTCTATGACTCTATGAAATAACATGGGGGTTATAAGACAGAAGCTGGTGGTTTAGAAATGGCCCATGTTGGTGTCCAAGCATGGTCTTCACCTGTGAGTCATAAATCAGAGTCTGCTTTGACAGGATTTCCAGTTTCAATGTTGAAGGTAAGAAAAATAATGCAGGATTATTGTTATTTTGTCATCTCCCCCATAAATTTGTAAAATTCATTTTGGAGAAGGAGGATTTGGAAGCAAAGTTTAAAGTCTGAAGTGTGAGTCTGCTCTACACCACTCAGGCAGTGTAAAAGGGAGTAAAAAGGGGATAAATTATCCTTTTGCTTTCTCTTACTGACTTTTGCACTACTAGGAAGGCATCAGGAGGTCTTAGTATATATGAGAATCAGTTTTAGCTGGTTTTTTAATTCCCTGGTCTGCATACTCAGAAAGCTGATGAACACTGGGAAGTGAAAGCTGAAGAGAAACACACATCTGAAACAAAAGGGCATACATTTTATTTTTTTATTTTTTTATTTTTTTTATTTTTGGATGCAACAATTAGGTCTGGAAAGGGAGAGTAGAAGATATGTGCTGACGGGGAGCTCTGCAGCATTTGAAAACACTCTCTGCAGTCGAGTCTCAGAGTTAATCTCTTACAGCTCACCTCTGATGCAGGAGGAGTCCTGATGCTCCTGAGGGAGAAAAAATATCTTGGGAAAGAAGTTACCTATAAGTCTGAGCGTGGGCACATCTGAGTGCATGTGCACGTGGTGGATGTGCCTCATGCTGAAACCTTCACATATAAAAAATGTAAAATGTGACATCTCATAATATTTTCATATTGAGTAACTACAGAGAATATTTTGGCAAGGGTGCTTAATCTAAAATGTTCAATTTTAATCAGCTTGAACTATGGTCTGTCTTTCTGCAAACTGAAAACCACCAATCAATTTTCCTTTATCTTTTTTTCTGTTTTTCTTACCCAAGGCAATGCCTTTTGTAAAAGGGTATTTATTTTTAATGGATTTTTTAATGAATTTTTCAGTCAAGCTATTAATAATGCCATTAATTATAGGCAGCTTGTATTAAAGTGCATGCTGGCCTCTTAATCCTGACCCCCAGCTATTGGCTCGCAGCTAATCCAGCCCGGTGCTTGGCAGCGGTGCCGGCCGCAGCCCGTGGCTGCTCGGGAACAGGGGGAAAGACGGGACTAAAGGATAAGGAGGGATGGGGAGGAGCGGGCGGGGGAGGGAGCGGCGTTTTGAGTATATACTTTGCCAGAGGCGCTGAAGTTTAAAGCCAGATGATACGTCGGTGCGGTGGGGATAATCCTGGAGATGCGGTGCCAGCACTTGGGAGGACCTTTCCCGGCGGAAGGCTTTGCTCTGCCTGAAAGCCCTGGCCGGGTTGATAACCCCCCAGGAGCCCCGCGCCGGCTTTACCTGGGGCGCTTGTGCGCGACGGCCGCCCCACTTCAATCTGCTTAAAAGATCGGGCAGACAGAAGGCTCTGGCCGCATAATAGATTCCTTTCCCTTCCTCAGGCTGCTCATCTGACAGGATTGTTACGAAAGTTGCTAATTATCGGCTGGTTGGAAGATAATGAAAGGGCCCCATCCTGCGCCGGTCAAAGGAGGGAGGCTCCCGTCATTAGGAGCAGGACCAGATCCAAAGAGTTTCCAGCCTTTGTGCATGGGTGCACATCCCTGAGTTTTGATTTCTGAGGTGATTGAAGATGTTAGAGAGATCTTAGAATTCTCAAAATTTCAACCTTTTTTAAAATATTATTTTAATATAAAATATTCATTTTATTCATTCACAGAATTTTGTTTGCTCTGCCTTTTTGCTTTGCAATCTCTGTCTGCTTACCTTGAGACAAAAATATGAACCAAAAGATTCCCACTTTAAATGTCTGTGGAACAAAGGATGGTGCTTTTGCCCCGTTGCAGAGCTGCCCCTGGGCTGCTCTCCACGGCTGCAGGGTGCAAGTTTCATATTCACAAGCTCAAGGAAGAAAAATCTTATCTGTGGAAGATCAGGCACCCATAGAACTGTTAACCTGATATTTTATGGTAATTAATTTGAGCATTTAAAGGAGTGGTTTGACCACTGGATTTGTTAATGGTTTTTAAAAGCCAGCAACACAGGGCATCAGACAGCTGCTGTCCAAAGAAACAGAAAATTTGCAGCTGAGACACTCTGGAGAGAAAATAAACTGAGAGTTTATGTTCTTCAGGTTTCTCTCATTTTGTCTTTGTTTTTCTTCTTGCAATGATTACAGAAATGTGCTTATAGAATCATAAAATTGTTAGAGTTGAAAAACACCTCTAAGATCATCGAGTCCAACTGGACCTTAGGAAGGTATTTGAATACTGGTGTGTGTTTGGGGGTTCACTGCTCAACATAGACTTTGGAAATTCTGAGAGCAAGGCTGTTTGTGCACCCTGAGCCCAGCTTTCCCCATGGCCAACACCAATACCCACAAAGACTTTCACTCTTTCCAATCACTGAGCAAGTTTTTCAACTGCAGCTCCAAACCTGTAGCTTTCTCTGGAAAAAAGCAGTGGTAACTTTGGGAAACACCTGGCCCCTTGGACACTGCATCCATCGTCCTGAGTTAGTTCTCTGTCCTTGTTTGCTTTCCAGTGGAAGAGTTCTGTGTCTCCGTGACTGCCTCTGGATCCAGGTATCAGCATTTAATAGCATGGATACAGATATGGATTCAGTGACAGCGTAAGGAGCTATGCCTGGCAATGATTTGCTCTTAATACTATTTCTCTATTTTCTTTGCCTTATTTTCTTTTGTCAACAGATTGCCTTGACTTTAATAAAATGACAGGAAAAGTTAAAGCATACTGCTTTTCCCAGGAAAAAAAGGTATCATTGGATTTTGTAACTGATGTTTCTCAGTTTCCTCAAAGGCTTGTAGCTTCTGCAGGTCTTCTCTTATTCACCAGTGCTGCTGTCACCATGTCTGCTGCTGGAGAGTAAATGACAGGTAAGAAATGGAGAGGAGGGAAGGGTGTAGGACCATCACAAATGGGTGTAGACTCTCCTAAATCCTGCTCCAGAACCCTAATGTGGGGAAATCAGGCATAGCACACACTTTTCCCAGTTGCTGTGCTCAGTCTCTGCTTCTCTCCAGCTTTACTCCAACTGCAGCGTTGACCACTGGGTCTAGGGGAAGGTGTCCCTGCCCATGGCAGGAGCTTGGAACTAGATGGGATTTAAGATCTCTTCCAACCCAAACCATACAATTCTGTGATTCTACATTTCAATAATCTGCTGTAAAACACCAACAGATTAAGAAGGTGCAAATATGCCTCAAAGCCATAGCAGTCATTGGATACTGCACCCACATTACCAAAGAGAAAAGGGCAATCCCATGTAAATAAACTGAAAACAGCAAGACATTATTAGGCTTTTGCTTTAGTTTAAATTCTAGGTTTAAGTTTTGGGATTTTTTTCAGTCTGTGTGAGGATATTCAAGATTTACCTAGTGGAAAAATAACTTCTTTTTAAAGAAAACAAAAAAAAATTATAGAAAGTACTTCCAACAGCCCTCCCCTTTTTTGCCTTTATTCTTAAATAAAATACAATGTAAGACAAATGCAACTAATTTGTCTTTGTTATTTTCATGTACTTTATGTTTTTCATACTTGTTTCATGTCAAAATTAGAACAGCAGATACACAAGTACAACAGGCTAGTAAGGAACTCAGGGCCTTTCATAGATTTATAGACTCATAGAATTGCTTACATTGGAAATGTATTTAAAATCTGGTCCAAGTGTTAACCCAGCACTGCCAAGCCCACCACTAAATCATATCCTCAGGTGCCACATGTGCACATCTTTTATATCCCTGCAGAGGTGGTGACTACACCACTTCCCTGGACAGCCCCTTCCAAGGTTTGACAAACCTTTTGGTGAAGAAATTTTTCCAAATGTCTGATCTAAACCTCCCATGGAGCTTGAAGCCACTTCCTCTTGTCCTGTCACCTGTAACTTGGGAGAGGAGTCTGACCCCCACCTGACTACAAACTCCTCTCAGGGAATTGTAGAGAGTGATAAAGGTCCCCCCTGAGCTTCTTTTTCTCCAGGCCATAGCTCACTGGAAACTCAATGGACCAGTTTTCAAATCCAAGAGAACCACTAGGATAGTTGGGATAATGTCAGCCATATCCCTTTTCCACATTTAGTCCCTGCACTGATAGTTCTGTTGGCACTATTGAGCTCACTGGTGGGTTTGCAAGTAATTTTTAGATGAATCATGTATTTTTGAAGATTTACCCAAAGGAAGTTCTGAAACTTTTGAGATTCACCTGTTAGTAGCATCCTCCCTGCTTGCCAGTTTGCTGAGGGATCAGGGATTTTACAGTCCTGAATGAAAGGGATATTAGCCTGTTATTCCAAGGGTCAGACTGAAACTGAGTTTGATCAGACAAGAATGAAGGAATCACCATATGTTCTGGCAAGATAACTGTAAACACGTCTAAGAGAAATGAGTGAGATGGTCCCAGAAAGGTTTCTTGAGACATGATTTTTTTTTTTTGCTATCAGAAAGTTATAAATTACTTGGAAATTTGTGATGAGTTTAAAATGGCCAGGATTGGCTCCAGCATTTGCTCCCTTTCACTAAATATGTATGTGTATGTATATCTGTCTTGATAAAAGTGAAGACTGTGTTGATTGTCAGAGGCTTTAAACTTCAGTTTAATTTTTTTCCCCACTGCTGAAGGAGTATTTTTACCAATTTTTATGGAAGAATAAAAAGGACGAGAGAGGATAAAACTGATTCAAATTAATTTTGGGCACATTTCTGCATAATGTAACTGGAAAGTTTCTCCCACAGGATTTCTCTCCATTTGGAATGATTTTTTTTTATTCACAATAATTTATTAACTTGTATAAGCGAGTGCCTAGTTTTGAAGGTAAAAGGAGTTATGTGTGTTTTCAAGCTCTTGCTAAATTGGATCTTGATTAATTTTTGTAAATCTATCTTATTCCTTGCATAGCTGAGGAAAGCTGTCAGCCCCTGCCTGGAATGGGAACCTGAAAGGCTTTCAGCACATTAGAGAGTTGGCTTTCCAGGTCAAGGCTGAAATCCAGTGAAAGGGAGGGAGAATTGCATTGTGCTTGCTTGACCTATGCAATATTTTATTTTTGGATAAACAGAGCACTGCAGCTTCCAGTTTCCTTCTGATCTGTCAGGCTTCACAAAGGCTGCATTCAGCAAATAGGGCACAGGGTTTCAATATGTGCTCTGTTTCTCTTTCTATCCATCTCACTCATTTCTTTTTGTAAACCTCCTTGTGGACTATATATATTTAATTGCAGATCCCATTTGATTCTTTTTTTTTCCTTCCTGCTACATAAAATTAAAAAAAAAAAAAAGAACAAAAAAAAGAAAAATGATCAGTTTAGATTTTTCTCTGCTTGCCTCAGTGTGGGTCAAGGATTTATAACCTTATACCAAAAATTGCCTTCTGACAGGAGCAGTTTAGCTGAAATCAAGCAGTTGGATCATGTAAATCTGTGTAAGTCTATTAATTTAAACAGACTTCTCAGATTTATACCAGCTGAGGACCTGGCTTAGAGGAAAAACTTCTAAGAGAAAGTGTCCTCTAGCTGGGATAAGCAGTTTGGCTCCTAACAGCAAATTAATTTTCTTTTTAAAGTGAGAGGTGATATAGTTCAGTATCCTGAGTTGTAGGATGTTTTTCCCCTGGCATTTCAATGGGAGACAACTTTCAAAGCCTGGATTACAGAAGGAAAATAGGGCAAAGCATCATTCACATGCTGCTCCTGGTTACTCCAAAAAAAAAATAAATAAAAAGATAGAAATAAAAAATCAATGTTTGCCAAATAGAATTTCCCCTCTGAATCATTTGTAGGATATTTGCTCTGAGTGGCACAATACTCATGTCATTCCTAAGGAGTTTTTCTCCACCCTGATCTTTCCCTGTCCAGGTCTAAAATACCTCAGACAAATAATCCTTGTTTCTAAAAATGGTGTGACTTTAAAGTATGGAATAATTTTCACATGCCATAATGCCGTATAATCCTTCGGTAACTTCTAATGGGATGCCAGAAAGGACAGTGAGGTGCTGCCTATTTTCCTGGGATGTGCCATAATAACAGCATCCAGGGGCTTCTTTTTTATGTACTAATAAACATTGATTCTGGCGTTTCTCAGTTTCCATTTTATCCACAGATCAGAATATTGTGAAGCTCTTCCATGCATCAGGAGATGCATATTTTAGTCCTCACCTCACATACTCAAGAAGATTCTATCATATGAGTTTGCAAGACAGTGGGAAAAAAAACCCCAAAATATATTTTATTTATTTTCACATGAGTTAGAGTTGCATAATCCTTTATGTACAGCGAGAATCTCTGGTGTTTCACTCAGACATGCAGAATTCAGACCTGCATTAGAGAGAACTACAAATAGATGAGATTAAGCTCAGATTTACTTTTTGGCCTTGGCCTGCTGTTGCCCTGGGCATTCTGTGGCACAGAATTCACATTTGAGAGGATGTCTTTTTTTTTTGCTTTATAAGATATGGATATTTGTATTACAGAATCACAGAATGGTTTGGGTTGGAAGAGCCCTTAAAGACCATGTAGTTCCAACCCTCAACTGCTACAAGTGTTTGTTACACAGTGAATCTCTGATGTATAAACCTATATTATTGTATTGTCATTTGCAAATCCATACTCAGTGATTCCATTTCATAGTTAAAGAATAAGAACCAAAAAAAAAAATCTGCTATAAAGTACCCTAAGACCAGGAGGAGATGTCAAATACTGGCACATTAACAGCTCATCACAGTCTCTGTGTCTCCACCACGTCTGAAATTATTTGCAGGTTCAAATCATTTACTTTTACAACAGATGGGAAAATTCCTGATTCTTCCCTATAGAATGAACTGTTGAAAGACCAAAAAAGCTGTTGAAGAGATTAAAAAGATCAGAATAATTTGTTGAGCATTTTGACACTGTAAGTGTCCAATCGCAGTTGTCTCCTTCTGGTGCAGAAGATAAATGGCAGTGAATCAAGATCTGGGATTGACTCAGTATTTGCTGTGCCTGTGACTGGAAATGTCTCTTTCTGAGACTAAATTAAATGGAAAGGGGCTCAGCATAACAGAACATTTTCTCTCGTCACCTTTTTTTTTCTTTTCCCAGTACTCCTTTTTTTTATTCTAATAAGGGCTTAAAAATGAGACCCAAATGACCAACAGAACCCATAAAAGGAGTATTTTCTAGAATTAATGTGCAGAACACACCTTACTATCAAACTCCTTTTTTTTCCCCACAAACCTGCACAATGTTCACATCATCTTGTGAGTGTGGAAGGTGTCTGGAGTCCAATCTGTCTATGGAAGACAACCAAGTTAGAACACAAAAGCCTGTCTAGGGCTTCTGAAACTACTAGAAATTAAGAACTGTGTTTATTTTAAACCTTTTTAAGGTCTCAGAAAACATGGTGATGGGTTCTGTTTTGGTATATATTAAAAGACATTCCTTTTCCCAGAGAAACTACAGCCTCCTGCAGGACATGAGTAGTTCTTTATTGGAGATTCTCTAATGGCAGATTTTCCTGTGGCTACTCATTTTCTAATGTTTTTCCTCTGCAAACAATATGAAACCCCCTCAATAAGCAATGTTCTGACTCTGGAAGCAATCACATATTTTTATAGACAGAAAAGAAAAAAACCACATTTGATTGTTGAATCTAATTTTCTGTGTAAAACAGGTGATAAAGTTTTACCTATTAACATCTGTTTTGAGCCAATTATCCATTTCTGGCTAAAACACATCCCTTGGTAAGCCAGCCTTTCTTTATGTGAAAATACCAAAAATGGAAGCACTCACGTCACCTTTTTGATGTTTATGTCGTGTCTTGGCCATGATAAGCATTGGTGTTCTCTTCTTGTTTTTCCCTGACTAAATTTGGGATCTACTATCAAAAGCCTCAGTTACATAAAAGGTTTACTTAATACCTTATATTTTATTTATGAAGCACATATTCTAAAGGAAAACCTTCTTGCAATCTTCTTTGCAGACCATTAGACAAAATGAGACCCTTAATTATCCCACTTTAGAGTATTCTCTGAACTACATCCAATTTATAACATCCCTCTAAGAACCAGGCAGTGCAAATGAGCCATGGTGGACTGATATTAATCTTAACAATGCACAAAAGCAAACTAGTTTCTTGATTGTCCACTTCATTCCTATGTTTTTTGTCCAAGGATTACTGAGTCTGCCTGACACAGTACAGTATCATGCTTTTTCTTTTGTCTGAGCTTTTCTCCCTGCTATGCAGTGATAGGACACCTGGGGATGGTTCAAGACTGCACCAGGGTAGTCTTAGACTGGGCATTTCTTTATCTAGAGGGTGGCCAAACACTGCAAGAGGCTTCTGGGGAGGTTTCTGATGCCACATCCCTGTCAGTGTTTAAGAGGCATTTGGACAGTGCCTTTAATATGCTTTAATTTTTGGTCATCCCTGATGTGGTCAGGCAGGTGGACTAGATGATCACTACAGGTCCCTTCCAACTGAAAATATTCTATTCTAAAGGTGACAGAAGGACTGCATGGATAAACAAGGAGCTCCCAACAAAACTCAAATCAAAGGCTCAAAAAAACTCAAAAGAAAGAATGCGAGAGATGGAAGCAGGGTGGGGTGATCTGGGACAAGTGACAATGTCCAAATGCAGGGACAAGGCCAGTAAAAAAAAAAAGCAAACCCTGGAGTTGAACTTCCCAGGTGATTGGAAGTTCAACAAGAAAAACTCCTACAATCACATATGCAGCAAAAGCAAGACCAGGGAGAAGGTCAGGGTACTTTTGAATGGAATTGGGAACCTGGTGACAAAGGACATAGAAAAAGATGAAGTACTTGATACCTTCTTCATCTGTATTTACCAGGCAGATGCCCTTCATGAATTTCAGGGCCCCAAGACCAGAGGGAAATTCCAAAGCAGGGAAGACTCCCCTTCAGAGGAGGAGGAGGATCAGGTTAAGGAACATTTAAACATGTTGAACATACACATGTCCATAGGACTTGATGGGATGTGCCCTTGAGTGCAGAACTATCTGGACAAGGTAATTTCAAGGATATTTTGATTTATCTTTGAAAGGTGACAGCCATTGTGGAAGGTTCCTGAGGACTATTAGAAAGCAAATTACAATAACGAGGTTCCTAACACCTCCAAGGAAAAAGAAATAAGACTTAATCTCTCAAAAACTCCGCCTTAGGTAGTTGAAAGCAAACCAATTAGAATCCTATTTAGCTTCCTGTTCTCAAGCTAAACACAGTGCCCTCCACATCTTTTCACACATCTTTGCATGTTGAAGCTCTGTGTTAGTTGTTCTTGGATTTTCTCCAGTTTTCAATCTCTCTCTTCTACAAAGAAGTACAGAATTGGGCAGACTGTTCAGATGCCTGAAAGCAGAATATTCAGACTATTCATGAGAGCCAAAGAGTGGGAAATAATCCCTTCCTTTGACCTGCTGGCTGCAGTCTTTTTGTGGCAGCCTGTATTTTTTAGGAGGCTGCAAGTAGAAGAGCTATACCTGCACAGGCCTGGGTATGGGTCAAATTCTATTCACTGTCCAAGGTAGAATAAACCTGGAATGGGTCCATTTGGCTGCAGGGTGAGATAGAGGAGATGATAGATCAACTTATTGGTGTCAACAGTCCGTGGGCATGTTTTTCATCTGTGGCAATTGTGCAGGTAATTTGTGCCAGTTTAAACTTATTTCACTAGAAGGTAACATGATTCTCATGAGCTCACGTATGTCATGGGCTAAGAATGTGCACAGAAACTCCTACTGTGACTCAGCTGACTTACAGCAACACTCTGCTCTGTGTCTGGGTCCTCAGACCCAGTTTTGTATTTCTCAAATCCTGGCAAAACAGAAGAGATGAAAGCGGATCTCTCTGGTATGTCACGAGCATTTCAGACACAAACCCTGAAAGAACTTCAGAGGCAGGTTTGGTTCAGAGCATCCTCCATGACCAGCTGCTTTGATGAACTGATCCAAAATCCTGACCTCAGTCACACAGGAAATGTGGATCCAGTTCTGAACTGGACTTTGCTTGTCATGTGTAAATTCACAGCTGTCTCAGTTATTAATATTTCAGGGTCTGAATGAAACTTGGCCAGGTTTTCTCTGATCTCCACTTCATTGATATCCACTGAAAAAGAACTTTTTTTTTCCAAAAGCAACTTCTGTGTAAGACACAATCTCTTTGCAATTTAATGCAGTTATAAGAAACCTTTCTATGAAAATTCACAGACTTTTTAACATGAAAATTTGCCTAAATCTTTTTTAGTAAAAGAGGTGAAAAAAAAAGATTTAATGATTTTGCTCTTTACTGTCCTAAAAACCAAATGGAATATGCAGAGGGAAAACCTACTTGCATAGAGAAGACATATTTCTGGGCATCTCTGTACTTAGCAGAGGGAGGATGTTCAATTAGTCTCTTTACCACAAGCTCCCCAGTCAGTCTCCCTCTGGAAAATAGGTGAGAAATTCTTATATTCCTCTCAATATGTTAATCAGACAACTGGTATCACAGTTCTGTAACTGTGTAATACCAGTCCCCCTTGGCAGATATATTTTATTTGGATAATGATGTGAAATTTAAGATCTACGTTTCAATTGTAGAGAGCCATAGGCAGTTGTCAATTTTAGTGACAGACATGAACCTGGAGCTAAATTCCTGTGCACAAGCAAAAATTCCAACAGGCGTAGCACAGTTCTGGTCCCTTAATAGAAACACATTTTCTCCCATTGAGGGGCAGTATTTTTAAACTGCACGTTCCTTCTCCTGGTGCTGCCAAATCCCAAATATTCTCAGGTGCTTCCTTTTACCTGGGCAGTTTGGTGACCTCAGCTGTCAAGGAATCTCCTGCAAAATTTAACAGTGGTCTGCTTTTTCTGCCTACAGTGGTCATTGCTTTGGTACCAAAGTGCTGTCCCACGAATCTCCTGCTTTTCTTTCCCATTGCTAAATGTAATTCTGCCTCATCACTCTTCTTTGAATCCCTCGTATTCCTGGACAAATCATACAGTAGAAACATAGAAACATTAAAGTTGAAAAAGACCTCCAGTATCATCAAGTCCAAGCTTTGAATTTTTTGAATATTAGGATTTTAAATGCACACTACATTCTCTCTCTCTAGTTCACTTCAAAGTGTCTTAAGTCTAAGACAGCTTCTGTGTCCAGTGTAGAGAAGGGTTTTCTTTAGCTCCAGTTAAAAGCTTCAAGAGTTATTCAGGGTGGTTATTTAGACCTCTCCTTCGATTTTTTTTTTTTTTTTTAACAATCAATGGCCTAACAGAAAACACCCTTTTCCTCTAAATACCAAATTGTAGGTATAAATCTTTGAGTTTCTTCTTCTTCATCTTCTTCTTCTTCTTCTTCTTTTTCCTTCTCTTATTGTTGTCATCATCATCATCAGTGCTGTATTATAATTACTATTATTTTGCATAATGTTTAGAAGGGTGATTTTCAGTATTGAGAGTGAAATTTTCCTTAGAACTTGTGGATGCATCAGAAGCCAGAAGAAAAGATGAGTAAGAAGATGAGCTGCATTGTATTACTTTGGGTTGTTTGGTTTTTTCCAAAGGTAGATCTAACACTGCTGAAAACTGTCCCCAGAACTGTCAGTCAAAAGAGGAAGAATATGATTAGCAGTAGCAGTCACACCAAATTTGTCCATACTATATCACAACAGACAAGGTACAAATTTAGGACTCAGGAGTACATATCTCTTAAATCTGATTTTTCAGCTTTGCCATCTAATCAAGAGGGGAAAAAATGAAAAAGACTTGTATGAAGTCAATACAAGGCTGAATTTGCTTTTTTCTTTTTTTTTCTTCTCCAAGTATCTAATTTTAAAAAACTTATATTTCTTTTAAAATATTTTTCAATGAAACTCAAGAACTTCTATTAAAAATTAGAGATGGTATGGATGTTCTGTTTTCTACAACATACATTTAGGTTGTTGTGTTACTAGGTCTAGATCTCTCTCTTGAAGTCAGAAGAGGGGTGTAAACAGCTTTAACAAGGTATCTTAGTGAATATGCCATGGAGAAACCTGGACTGCAGCTTCCATCAAATTTGTTTCATTGGTAAAAAGTATTTAAGTACTCCTGGGTGATGGGACTGGAACCGTATTTCAGGTACATCCCTTGAACACTGATCTAATTAACTTATTTGCACACTCTGCTTGGCCAAAACAACATCTCCTGTGAAGCTGAACTCCTCCAGATATGACAGTCCTTCAGCACAATAGCTCAAGGACAGCATTATGGGGTTGGATTCCATTTATTACACCAGAAGAAAAGCACAAAATTAGAGTTTGAGGTGGAAAGGGACTTCTGGAGATCATCCAGGATGACTCTCCTTCTCACAGCAAGGGATCAGCTAGAAGGAGTTTCCCAGGACTACATCCAACTGGGTGTTAAATATCTCCTAGGATGGAGACTTCACAACCTCTCTAGGCAGCCTGTTACAATGCTTGGTCATTCTGATAGTAAAAAAAGGGGGTTCTAACATTTAAGCAGAATTTTCTGTGTTTCAGTTTATGTCCATTGCCTCCTGCCATTTCACCAGATACCCTTGAGAAGAGTCCAGCTCTGTCTGATTTGGAACTAGATGATCTTTGAGGTCACTCCCAACCCAAACCATTCTGTGACTTCATGATTCTATGATTTATTCTCCCCTACTGTGTAGATGTACAAGATTCCCCCAGAGCCTCCTCTTCTCAAGGCTGAAATGAGTCACTTCAAGCCTCTCTGTAGTCCCTCACTGAAAGAAAACTCCATAGAATACGTACTTCTGCAAGGGGGTGTGTCTTAAACTCTGGGCAAATTTCTTTGTTCCTGCATAGACTCAAAGATCTCCCAGTTAGGGACAAGGTTTAAGCAAAGACCATCTTAGCAAGTATTTTAGAAATATCCACGGTTGTTTAGAGTGAAGGGAATTTGATTGTGTGGTCAGAGGTAGATGGTGACCATTGGCTCAAATTTAGCAGCCTTTAGTTTTCTAGAATAGCTGTAACCACTGACCACAGGGATCCTGGGTGGGTGTCACTTGTCTCCAGAGCAGGCATTTTGCACCTGACCTAAGCACCTGAATTGCCTTCAGAGACACAGAAGGGGAAAAGGTCCTTCTAGGATACAGTTTGTCTCATCCCGAGGCACGTTTCTAAAGCAGGTCAGGTGGGTCAAGCCCTGGAAACGTCTGCTTCTCTCTGTGACTGTAAAGTGATTAAAGCAGACACAGCCGTCTGTGCTAGAGGCATCTGAAGTCAGAGGGGAGCACACACAGCCCAGGTAAGTGTGGTTGCCTCTGTTTTTACTGTTTCAGGTCCCCAGGCAGCAGCTATTGAGACGTGCCCAAAACGAGCACAGTCCTCACCACAACGGGTGAAACACTCGGCGCCCACACCACAGGCAAGTGCCAGCCCTGAGCGTGTCTCGCTGGCTGGATGCTGTGCCCAAAGCTGATTTTTGTTCTGGGTCAGGGATGAGCCTGTGGAAGAATCATGTTCACAATCCCCTTTCCTCCTGCAAAACCTCCAGTCCTCTCTCTGTGTGGTGACTGCCTTGGTGGCGCCTGCGGGGCCAAGTGCCTCATCTAGTGCAGGAACACTTCAAAACCTTTGCAGACCTACTTATTTGCCAAAATATTTAAGTACTGAAGATGCAGAGTTAATTATCTTTGGGGCCTTATAGGGTTTTAAAAGTCTGGGTGCCATAACCTGCATTTCACCATGAAATTCCTTCATTTTGGGCACAATCCTGCCATATTAATGTCTGCAGATGTTTTGACATAGCCATGAAAGTGGTAGAGGGGCATGTCACCATAACTCATATTTCTGTCACAGAAGCAGTTGGTCCTCTGAGCTCCTTCTCTGAGCCCAGCACTTCAGAAGAACACAGTGATGCTAGAAAGGTTTCCATTTTCCCAAAGAATCCAGGAAATCATGGGCTTTAATCATATTTATGATTCCTTTCAACTAGATTAGTTGTTCCTGATGGTAACAAGACCATGGTGCTTTTTGTCACGTTGCAAGTGTGATGAGGTTTATCACACCTGGATTTGAAAACAGAAGCTGACAGGTTTTTGTTCGCAATTGTTTTGATAGTAGATTTTTCCTTCCCCCCCCCACCCTCTCCCCCATTCTTTCTTCTTCAGATTCCATCTCTATTGATCTTTAATGGCTTCCAGATGGGATCACGTTTGGCCATTTTATAGGCTGAGCTCTGAAAGACTAAGCAAATAGGGTGTACGCAAGCAGCCCATTAGCTAATAAAAAATAAAAAGGCACTGCAAATATACTAATAAAGTTTGTAATGTCATAATATATTAAGGACATGACAACTGCACAGGAAATGGGCCTGGCCTGGCTGCGTGGAATAACGAGGGAGTTTTAACAGCTTATGGAAGAGGTAACAGCTGCTGGGTAAGAGCAAAACACTGCTCACATTTAGCATTGCAGATGAAACAATGCATTAACCGGCCTTCCTACTAAGACCTTGACTGTCAGCTAATCCTGTAATTCCTTTGTGGGAGAAAGCATCTTCCCATCCCTCTGGTTTATACAAGGATGGGAATGCCAGCAGCAGGAATGAGTCGTTGAACATCACAATGTTGCACCATACGGTTTATCCCAGCCACAGATTGTTGGAGAGGAGACGTTTCAAAATACTGTTTAATGCCTAAGACACTGATGATTAAATTATTAGATGCT
The DNA here is from genome assembly GCF_025592945.1 of Manacus candei. Taxonomy (NCBI): domain Eukaryota; kingdom Metazoa; phylum Chordata; class Aves; order Passeriformes; family Pipridae; genus Manacus; species Manacus candei. Next base: position 6,469,449 of record NW_026138055.1, on the reverse strand, counting down.
GATGACACATCAGATGATGCTTTTCACTGATTAAAGCCATTTGTGCTATTATTATATATGCACCAGGATCAAAGTTTCTTCAGCTCTTATTTCTGATTCTGTCAATGGTGTTGTGGAAGCTGCTGGTAACTGTTCATTCAAGGTGCTGTATGTTTGCCCATTACACAGCCAGGCATCATTTTAAAAAACTTGCCATCTACATTTCCAGGATTACCAAAGAAAGATCTCTGTTTTACAAAAGAGGTAAACAGAAGGTGTGTTTCAATATGAAGTCATCACCATATCATAGAAAAGTTGGGTTGGAAGGGACCTTAAAGCTTACTTCGTTCCAATCCCCCTGCTGTGGGCAGGGACACCTTCCACTAGATCAGCTTCTTTGGGCAACCTGTGCCAGGGCCCCACCACCCTCACAGCCAAGAATTTCTTCCCAGTGTCCCATCTAACCCTGCCCTCTGTCAGTTTGGAGTCGTTCTCCCTTGTCCTGTCTCTCCAGGCCCTTGTCCAAAGTCCCTCTCCAGCTCACTTGGAACCCCTTTGGGTACTGGAAGGGGCTCTAAGGACTCCATGGAGCTTCTCTACTCCAGACTGAACAGTCCAAACTCTCTCAACCTGTCTCCATATCAGAGATACTCCATCCCTCTTATCACCTGAGAAGAGCCATTCCTGCATAAATCCTGCATGTGAACAATAAGTATCTTGGAAAAAGTGACTTTCAGTTTGAGAAGTAAGTGCACAGGTGCAACAACACATTTGTTTGTGTGTTTTTGTATGTGCATGGCGTGAGAAAATGTCTATTCCAGAGCTCTTGGTGTCCACTTATGAGGTGGCACGGGACATATATCATGGAATGTTTGAGGTTCAGTCTCTGCAGGTCTCGATTCGGGCATGTTATGGATTGAGGTGGAAGGTGATAGAGTTAAAAAGAAAGAAACCTCTTACAGTTGTGAATAAATACTTACTCAGGAAATGCTGCCTGGGGGTTTTAGCCAGATCTTCCCTCAGCCTAAATCCCAAGGTTGGGATTATCCACAGTCTCACAGACTATGGCAGAACTGGGATCAAAACTCACATTTTACTCTTTCAATTCTTAACTCATAAATCTCAAATTTCTTCTCTTTGGAACAAGCTGCATTGAGTTCCTGAGACACAGATTTAGACTACCTGCCACTGAGGTCTTCTGTGTCTCTGCAATGTCAACTCTGGAGATCAATATTAGAAAATACTGGTTTTTGCTTTTTGTTTTTACATTTTTTTCCCTATATTCTGTTTTATTACTTGAAAATAATAAACCTTTGGTTTCACAGTCACTTCTGGTCTCATAATCGCAGTTCTAATATGAATGCACACAGCACTGGGTTTTTATGTCTGTACAGAAGATGACAATAAGATTAAGAACATGGGCTTGATTATAAAGGCGCCATTAAACTTTGGCATCATCCCCTCGGTGCTCTCTGCTCCTTCCCTTCAGAAACGAATGGTGTTGCTGTTTGTTTTCAGCTGCAGAAATCTTCATTAAAGTTGAGGAATTAAATATAGCACTTTAGCTAATTAATTATGGTTTGATCATTTTGACACCTCCAAATGACTCAGCCACATACCTGGAAGCTTTGTCAACTCAATTGCATCTTTATTTTTGTTGCCTTTAACCAACAATGAAGACTAATGCCACTCTTTCCAGTTTTCAATCACCTCTACAGAAGTGCTCCCCTGGCAATGTGCAGGGACAGACCTAATTAATCCCTCATCTGCCCTGCACCGTGTCTATACATCACAGTGGCAGTTGGAACTGCTGCTTGTTTTAAGGCTATTGCTGGAATGAAATGCTCATCTGTTTTTCAATAATTTTACCACAGGTGGTGATTTGTAATTAGAAAGGGCAGAATCTGAATTTTGATTTTTTTTATCATTATTATTGTTGTTATTATTATTCATTAGGAGAAGTGAGGGTACAGTGGGAAAAGATGTGAGTAATAATAATAATAACAATAATAATAATAGCTGCTGCACTGTAGGGAGGGAGCATTACCTTCTGGCACCATGAACAACAGTAGATTTTTAGCTCATTGGGAGAACAGAACAAAGATTTGCACTGATGTGGCTTCATACGGGTTAAAGTGCAAAGATTTGAAGGAGATAATGGATTTTTGCTGAACACAGAGGATCTTTGACAGCTCAGAATCTCCTCAGAGCACTAAGAAGATCCTACTACCAATAGTCACAGAATCACAGAATGGTTTGAGTTGGAAGGTTAAGGTCATCTAGTTCTGACCCACTGCCATGGACCATGCAAGACTGAGACTTTTGGAGGTCTTGGTCAGTTTTATATCCAGTAGCATTTTCAAGAGAATATAGGTTCTAATTCTGTTTGATTTCAGCTCACAGGAGCCTAAAATCTTAGCAAATATTTCTGTCTTTAGTACTCCCCTGAGCTCAAACACTACCTCATGTTCCTCTAACTTTTTTCTTGGCTCCTTGTTTCCTTTGAAAACCACACGGTGATATAGGGAAAGGTTTAGAACCCAGCACTTTCTGAATTGGCCCATGGTGCCTTGTAATGAAGACTGCCCTCACATTTTGGGGTAAAGCTGAAATATTCAGCTTTTCATAAGGCAATGAAAAATGAATTAACTTCAGGGACATTAAGCCATAACTCTTACGTTAGCACAGTCCCGTGAGAGAGCTGCTTGCGGGCCTTTCTTTAGCTGCTTTGTATGAGCTGGAACAACTTCAAAAGCAGAGGCCTGTCCCACATCATCCCATTGTTCCAGCAACAGCAAAGTCTTCAAGGAAGTAGAAAATCTGAGTGTGTTTCCAAGCTCCAAAACAGGCAGAGTGAGACCTCTCTCTGCTGAGTATGAGGGATGTACCACCCCATTGAGAGACTTTACCTCATTGAGGGGATAAAGGGCTGACTAAACCTGAGTTGAAAGTCTTCTATTTGTGCTGTTCAAGGTCTTTTCCAGCCTTAAAGATTCTATGATTCTATGTGTTGCTGGTAAGAAAAGGAGAGGAGAAGGCTCCTTTGCTGCTTCTCTGCCAGCAAGGATGGGATGTGCAAGAGAAATTCATGATATTCCACCTAAGCAGACCCTTCCTCCATCTCAGCAGCAACCAAACTGGCTTTCAAGGCTTATACCTTAAGCAAAGTGTTCCTCTGGCTATTTTCCATGCCAGTAGGCTCAGCACCCTCATGGTTTTCTCATGCCTAGACCTGGCTTTTGCTGGCCTATTTTGCCTACTTGGTGCTAGGAAGAGCTTCCCAGCAGGTCTTCCAGGTGAGATGTGTTCCTCACCTTCATTCACAATCCCCCTTAATGTCCTTAGTTCAATCCCATATATTCTCCTTGATCTTCTAACTTGTGACCTCACAGTTCTCTGCCCCAAATCCACCAGGACTCATGTCCCCAGGACCTGAAGGACTCAACTCTGTGAGTCCTAAATGTTAAATCAGCCTAAAATTCTTGGGTTGGAGTGTTTTGTTTGTTTCCTTGATTAAATTTTTTTCTTACTAAAGGAGAAATAGCTTGAATGGGAAAAAATAAAGCCCAAGAGACAGAGCATTGTACCTACCCCTCTTCCCAGCCCCCAAACCCAAAGCATGAACTGAGCACCCAGACAGGTCACAGGCTCTGGGAATTACCAGACAGACTCCATACGTTTTTCTGGCTCAGCCTATTCCTGAATATTAGTTTACTCTTTCCTTTTTCCTCTCTCTCAGGGCACCTTGCCCATTTCCTGATGCTCTGAAATCCCTTTCTACGTGGCCAGGCATTTTGTTTTAATTTTTTTTAATGAATTCAGCTCAGCGCCCACACATCTCCTCAGCCATGGATTTGTACGCTCAAGAGAAGACACGGAGAGATGTTGATGTTTTTGGCTGGTATTCATGCCCTCAGTACCCAATTTTTTTAGGGTGTTTTTTTTTTTGATTTTTTTTTTTTTTTTAATGAATATACATGTTTCCTTGGCTGTTTGCACTGGAGCCCATCTGTTAGAATGGCACAGTTCCTGCTCACAAGTGGAATCAGACCCTTGCTGGAGGGGGTAGGTTTCAGACGACGACGGGTTTTTAAGTGGAGCAGCAGGAACCCTACAGGAAGGTGCTCCCCTGTGTCAACCCTGGCACCACCTGCCTCCCTCCACATCCACACACCAGTTGACACCACTGCACCAAAGGCCAGAGGGGCCATACAGGTTAGGGAAGGAAACCACAGTGTTTGGGAGCCGCCAGGAAAACTGCTGGTGTCCAACAGTGTCCTCGAAAGCACATGGCATGCTTTAAATAAACACATGTGTCTAATAACTGAAAAGGAAAATAACACTAGTGTGAGGCAGAGCAACAGACACCAATTCCTAGACAGTATAAGGAGCCAGCTTAGATATGAAGAAGTGATTTTTCTGCCTTTGAAAAGACATCTGAGGAAAAATTGCTTGGGGTTGGATTGGAGGAAGGGCCGTTTCCAGGCGACATGAGTCATCCTTAGTCACTGTAGGCCTCAAAAATCAGCAACTCTGCTAAGCCAGGTGATGCAGAAGGAACATGAAGTGGAGTGGTGACTCTGGAGTATTTGGTTTTCATTAAAAAAAAAAAAAAATCCCCTTTATATTTTTTTTCCCATTCCTTTGCAAACCCTTTTCCTCTCCAAGGCGAGCTTCAGCAGAAACAATCCTGGTCAGGGAAGTGGTAGAGTCACCACCCTTGGAAGTGTTCAAAAAAACACGTGCATGTGGCACTTGGGAACATGATTTAATGATGAAAACAGTGTGTTGAGTTGATGATTAGACTTGACGGTCTCAGAGATCTTTTCCAACCTTAATGATTCTGTGATTCTACAATTAAAACATTTCTCTATTTGCTGCTTTGCACCTCAACACCTGGAAGTTCAGATGAACTTCATAAAAGATGTGTGGTCTGAAAACCTCACTAAACAGAGACTTAAAATTTATTCCATCTGCTGAAATTGTTTTGTGGGGACAGAGCACACAACTGGCTCCTGGTGGAAATTCTTAACATTGATTCTAAATGACCTTTAGGTTTTCTTAGAGAAGTTCAGTTTAACCTGTCTGTATCTGTTAGCTCAAAAACTTTATTTCTTGCCTGATTTTTCACTCTTTTTTTCCCCCATACTTCTCTTTCAGTTAGCACTCAAACTGAAAACATGGAAAACATAGAATATGATAAGTAAAGAAAACAGACAAATCAGAACTATCCACAGTGTGACCCTTTCTTCATAATCCTGGAAGAGATGTATACAGTGAGAAGAAAAAAAGAAAAAAAAGAAATAAAAAAGGTGGAAACTCCCTGAGACAAAATAATCCTAATTGATCAAAACAACAGAAAAACTTAAAGATGAAAGAGAAGGAAGTTCTATTTTTTTTAAAAAAAAAAAGATAAATGGACAAAAGTGCTTTTAGTAACTTGTGCCTGATTTTTCCAGCAGGATAGCAGGTAAACCTTGTGCTTTCTGTACACGTAGGATTTCCTTTGACACCTGCATGGACCTTTGCCAGGGAAAAGTGCAGAACAGAGCCACAGTCAACTCTCAAATGGAGATTATTTCCCATGAGACAGCACAGCTCATCTCTTGTCTAGGACAAGAGCACAAATACTTTCCTCCTGACATTAAAGATATTTCTTTGCTTTCTGTCCCAAATATTTATCAGTTTGAATTTTCAGACTATTCAGTCATAAATAAAAAACTTTACATAATGGAGAAGCAACATGTAGCTACTTACAGACCCATAGGCTTCCTTTTTGGGGAATATGATTAAAAGTGTTTCAGGAGACCAGTTAATGAGGTAGTGGCTGGAGTGCTAAGTTGGTGGCAAGTGTCTTCTAAGCAGTGGGAAGGAGATTATAAACCCCAGGAAAATTCCACAGAAGACCAAAAACTTAAACCCAATTCAAGGTTTTGGTTTTTTTGGGTTTTGTGTGTTTGTTTGGGGTTTTGGTTGGGGTTTTTTTCAGGCTTTTAGAGTAATTTCTGGCTGTACTAATGAGAGAAGGAAGACATCAAAATGTGGTGAGTAGGGAACAATAATTCTGCTGTTACACCAAAGGTGTATCTCTGGTCTTTATTCAGTTAACTCATGGCTTTCTCCTTATTTTTAATTTTACTTAAATTTAATAGAAAAATTAAAACAAAAATGACCAGTAACCTTGTAAAGGTGGTGACCATGTTAAAAATAAAACCTATTAATCATCTGGATGAATCAGCTAATGGGCAGCAGATCTGGAGATCAAATAACTCCTTGGTCTCCAGACAATGGATGATAGGGATCCACTCCAACAGTGTCTCCAGGAAGCTCGTTTTTCAGCTGCTCAAACTGCATTTATTTAATAGCTATTAGTAAACTTAATATCTATTTTTCTGACTCCTTTTGCTCATGAGCCATGAATGTGAAAGGGAAAAGAATAAGAAATCCTAAATTTCGTGGTGGTTCTTCTGCTCTGTCCCAAAATCACCTTTATTAGAAAACAGGATCCTGATTTGTCTTTTGACTTGAAGTTCAGAAGCTTCTCAGATGGTTAAGAAGCAACTTTCTTACCAAGGAATAACTTAAAAAAAAAATACCAAAACCTCTTCTTACTGTAGCTTTTTGCTTCTCTAATATTAAGATGGATAAATATTAATCAAATATTTTGAGTTCAATATATGTTTAATTGTTCTCATCCTAAATTGGGTCTTTGGGAAGTAGAGAAGCCTGTATTCCTCCCTCAGTGGAGTGAGAGCGTGGTTCCTCCATTAATTCAGGACATCAGTGGGACAATGAAGGAATTGCATGTTGGCAACTCACATTTCCTCTAGCCTCTGGATAAGGGATTTGAGTTTTTGTGCTTGCTGCCAATCCTTTAACGATCTTACACACCCTATAATCACCCTAAAAATTTGGAATAAAAGGGGGGAAAAAAGGACTGAAAGGGAGAAGAAAAATCCTGAGGGCTGCCTTAGCCAAACATCTTGGACTTGAGAGCTATTTGATCATTAGTCTAAGTATGGATAATCGGTGTAATGGTAAATAAAGAAATTATACACTGAAATGGAAAAATCACTTGGTAAAAGCCCAAAGAATTATTTCTTTTCTGGAAGCTAACGTTCCCAGTGAAAGGCAAATGCTATTTCCCCCTCATTGTGTGTCACTTCCTGAGGTGTTTCGCTGCTATGTGTGTCTGTATTTTCATAGTACTCCAGTGCTGGGATTCCCCTGTGAAGTTTGACTTCAAAGTCTGCCAAAAATGTTGAGATGTACAGAAAAACTACATCTTCATCGTGCAGAGCTAACAGAGGTTAAACTCAGCTTAGGTTTTTAGTATTACCTTATCTCCCACATGTCATTGATTTCCCCTGATTAGTTTTTTTGATCTGTTTTGTCTTTTAAATTGTAGAATAAAATTTAATACATGTTTTCATGAAGGTTTGTATTGCTAATCTTTTCACTGAGGATGCTGTGGCTGACTAAAGCCTGTTCACAAGAGACCTATTCAATAGAAGCCACTGGAAGAAGAGATGTTAACTGCCAAATTACAAACATATGCATGTATAGAAAACAGGGATTTGATCCAGCAGTCTTTGCAGTTGCTCTGGAGGATGCAATGACAAATTTTGGCTATTTATAGGCAGTCAGGCACAGGAGTGTTCATGCCACCTCTCTCAGTTATCTCTGCGTTGAAGTTGCAAGGAAAGGAAAAATCTTTGCCCCAAATAATTCACAGTCCAGATGTGTACAGAAGGAAGGGACAAAATTAATACACATAATCATATAGTCATAGAATCATAGAATGACTTGGGTTGGAAGGGACCATTAAAGGTCATCTAGTCCGAGGCCCTGCAAAAAGCAAGGACGTCTTCAACTAGATCTGGTTGCTCAGAGCCTCAAAGGAGGTGTGGAGGAGATGGGTGGAGATAATGAGGAAATGTGTTTAGAGAAATATGGGGAGAAATGGATGAGACATGTGGAAGAAGAGACTGGGAACACAACTGGAGAGGTGCTCTTGGAGGTGCTCTTGGAGGAAGGTGCTCTATGAAAGGAGGTGCGACTCTGCAGGGACTGTGACCCATGGGTGACCCATGCCAGGAAAGGAACAGACGTGTGCCCATGAAAGATAAAAACAATTAAATAATTCCAATGCATCCAATGTTTAGATCCTTTTATTTTTTAAGTATGCTTGACTGGATCAAGGTAGGTATGGAATGAGGGCAGATTCACATTGCTTTAAATAAAAGCACTGTGATGGTCATGCAGAATTGTCAACCTTGACTCTAGAAATACAACAGTCAGTCACCAATGTGCATCCCCCATAAACAATAGTTCTGGGTGCAGCTCTGTGATGCCAAAACCATACAGTTACTGATTCTAGAATCAGACTACTCTGGTCTCTTCTCAATATTTCTCTGAATGTTCTACCCCATGGGATGTGACTATATTTCTAGTGATTTGCTCAACCTCAGTGAAAGACCTTATTACAGCACTAGGAGTAAAGGTTAACCTCAAATTATCTGACAAGTATCCTCAGCACAAAACTAGTTTTCTCTGCCTCATATAGGCTATTGGGCTTGGATAGTCCCTTTTTTATCTGGCCATCAAGTACACTGAGCACAAGGGGCAGGGACTCTTCTACCCCATAAACCAAGATTATAACCTGTACAAGCAATGTCCAACAACTGAGGTTTATTGAGTCCTCTATGGCCCCACTGAGTCTTCCATGGCCACAGTGAAAAGCTGAAATGTATATTTGTGGTAAAATAAGCAAATATATTATATGTAAACAAATATATAACTCCATAAAGGGGCAGTAATTAATAATTATTTAACAGTAACAGTGTGTGATATACCAAGAGATAAATTCTTTGTTTTAATAAAATTACACTGTATAAACAAAGTTGAAAAGTCCTGCATCTCATATCTTTTCCATCCCCTCTAATTTGTGCAGCTTCCACTTGTTCAAGAATGACCAAGACCTGTTGCAGGATAAAATAGAAAATGGGGATTGAATAATGACAGAGATTTTTCCAAGGGTGAGATCTGTGGGTGTAATTAAAAATCCACTGGCATCCTACATACAATTAAACCTGAGTGGACAGAGGACTGGAGGACATTCCCATTTTTGCATAGAGAGAGCAATCCTGAGTTGTCAGGAGTGGATGGAGCAGATGATCTCAGAGGCTTTTGCCATCTCTAATTTTAATGATTCCTAGAGCTGCTTAGAAATACAGAGACACATATTTAAAAGGCTCATGAGCTTTGCACACCCAAGGAATGCTTTAGCTGTTGTGGCATCCTGTAATAGTCTTGGCGCAGAGCATGGCAGGAAAAGCAAACCATCCTCTTGGCCTGAATTTGCCAGAAAAATCTCTGCTTTCTCCCCATTGATGAAAGTTGTCATTTTTCCTGTAGTTCCCAGTGTGTGTCGCTGGCAGAGAGGAGGGAGAAGGAAAGGGGGAGAAAAAAAAGAATTAAAAAAAAAAAAAAAGAAAGAAAAGCTCAAATCCTAAAAGTCATCATAACAAACTTGCCGCTGAGCGAAGTTGCTGTTTGGCTGAGCGTGGTGACTGCTGTGCTGTGACAGATCCTGTCAGGGAGGCACTGCCCCAGCTTGCAGGTGTAAGCATGACCTATCAAACTGAATGGGAGCTGACAGAAGGGATTTCTGCAACGTGAAACGGAGAGCTGACATGAAAACAGTGACGTGTGAGGGACCGAATCACCGCGAGCACAACTGTCACAGATGATGTCCAGAGAAATGACAGGAGAATACTAACTTTACTTGATGTCAGTTTAGTTGTCCTTTGTGTTTGGAAGAGTAACTGCTAGGAAGGGAAAAAAATTTAAAACACACAAGGGGGGAAAAATCCAGCAAAAAATCCACGTGCACATCCATTTCAGCTGAACAGCCAAAGTATTTTTTGTGTCTTCTTGCAATATTATCAGCATAGACAATTTCATTTGTTGGATTTTGTTGTCATGCCTTCTTCTGAATAGAATGGTAGGCTTGTATAAACTATTTTAAGACTGAGATTTTATTTAGCCTACTGACAACACCAAGGAAGACCTGCTATGACTGTTGCTTTGGTTAATTACTCTTACAAGGATGAAGTCAGTTACCTTATCAAAGCAAGGAGCAAATATTTTTAATATTTTCTGAGTATAGAAGTTAAAATTGTGCCCCAAGATATCTAAAGTTTGTGTCACATTGTGTTACAAACTGTTTGCAGTGGAAAACATATCTGTTACTCCTCCTGACATGCTTTTGTGTAGCTCATCAACTCTCTGGGTCAGGAGCAATCTCTTCCCTGCACTTTTACAAGTGCAGTAAAGTCTCTAAAACAGGCATCTCCAGGATGTGTTTCATGGAAATAGTTTCACTGTAGAGTAGGAATGGATTTACCATGTTGAGATTACAATAAATGCGTGGAACCCTTGATGTTATCATGGATTATTCGGCAGTGATACACCACAAGGAGTGGTGGTGCTGGACAGATGCTAAAGGCGCCATAGTTCAAGAGAGAAGAGACTAATCATGACTTTACCACTGCCTGTACCTGTGCCAGGTGGGATGACAGGATTGGCAGGATTGGCAGGAAGGCAGTGAGGTGTGAGGGTAGCCCTTGAGACAGGAAACAGGGTTCCCACTTCTCTCATACTTCTGGTTTTTACCAGAACACCAAACATGTTTCTCCAACCTCTAAAGCAAAGTGGATTCTGAAACCTTTCCTTTCTCTGTGACCAGAGTGAAGTAGATCCAATCCCATATTCTTCTTTCCTTCTGAGCAAGCAGACATCCCCTAGGACAAATTACAGATGACAAGTGAAAATATAGACTGGAGAGAGCCTTAGATGGTAAATTGTTTATTCTGCTGCCTTAGTGATTTGATGTGGTTTAAAAAAGAAACAAAAAAAGGGACAAAAATCCCCCCAAATTCAAAAAACTTGAATTAGGTCTGGTTCATATAAGAAAAGAGCAGAGGCTGTTAGAATGAATATTTTCAAATGAGGACAGAATTGGAATTTCAAGGCCAGGATGGATTCTGGGGTTCTGAGCAACCTGGCCTAGTTGAAAATGTCCCTACCCATGGCAGGGGGTTTGGAATGAGATGACCTTTAAGGTCTCTTCCAACCAAAACCATTCTGTAATTCTATGATTCTACAGATGGGGAATAGTAACCGTAAGTTGTTTTCTCTGGCCTTGAGTAAGTCCCTTTTTCTTTCTCCACCTGCTGTCCACTGGATATAAGCTGCTGGAGGCAGAGATTCGTTATCCCTGTGAGTCAGATTCCAAGTCTGGAGAAGTCTGTAGGAGTATTTCCATCGACATCTCGGGGCTCTGGACCAGCCCATCAGAAATTGTGCCATGGCTCGTTCAGCTGGGGCACAATTGCATTTGAAGCCTTCAAATGCTCCCACGTTGTAAATAATAGTCAACATCTCATCAGATTAATTCAGCTGGTTATCAAATCAGATCTGATCAAAGCCTGGAATATTTGTTTATAAACACTGTCTCCTTATTTTCATTTGTTTTAATTGAGTGGGGAAAAAAGCCAAAATTTCAGAAGTGTCTCAGAAGGTGGAATTATGGAAACATTTCTTTTCAGAAAAATTAAAACAACTTTATTAAAACTCCATTTATGTATAGCTTGAAAAGCCTTTTTTTCAGATGAACAACATATTAAAGTAAAACAGACAAAATTATTAAATTTGAAACTACTAAAACAGTGTCAAATTATTCTTGATGTGCTGGATTTTGTTGAGTTAATGTGCATCGACAGTATATTAGAATTTACTGAAACCTCCATTTTCTGACAGAAAATTATTTTATCCAAAACCAATTGAGTCTTTTCTAACACAGATGAATTCTGATCATGGAACAATTCACATAAAATGGTACATGTGATCAAAGGTGTAATAAATTGCTGAGAAATGTTGAGATTATATGACAGATTTTCCTTCTTTGGGAATCACATGCAGATATGGCACCAGCCACAATATGATAAAAGACTTGGAAGAAATGAGCTACCTGTAAACATTACTCATTCATTATCTTGAGTTTCTGCTACTGTGTGACAAATCATTAGTCCTAGTGTAAGGCAAGCTTTAAAAATGTAATTACTTAATCATGCAGTTAGTTCCCCATCAATCCTACCAGCACTTGTTCTTAACTAGCTTTAAAGAACAGAATTAGGAGTAATTTGTAAGCAAAAGTAATTGAGGAAAGGCTGATATTGCCAAGGTGTTGACAGCACTGCACATGGTGTTGTTTCTTTTAATTCTCCAGCAAAGCAGTGGTCTGCAAACTCTGCTGAACAGCACTAGTGGCTGGTGGAGCCTTAAAACATGTCCCAGTGTCCAAAACTGAGGTCAAGAATGGGGATTTTCCTCATTTTGTTTCACCACCTTCATGGGTGGCGGAAAGGAGGCATGGGATGAAGAGAGGATGGGTCCATGAGACCTGGATATTAGGCTTGTAATTAATCCTGTTTGGTTTTCAGAGATCTTAACATCAGGAACAGCACTGACCCAGAAAAGGGAAAGCATATGTTGAGAGCAAGAAGAATCAGAGCTTGTAGTCAGGCAATGTTATATTTCATAAAACTCCAGGGGATCTAAAGTAGGGTAAACTAGAAATGGGTGGTGAATGGGAACTTTTTAATGTGATCTGTTTCACTGGAGAATGTAGATTCATCAAAGCTTGAACTGTCAGAAGGGAAAAAAAAATTTTAACTCTTTTTTCATCTGTGAAACTTCTGAAAAATTATTTGAAATTATTCAAGGGTCCTGTTTTGTCATGTCCAAGGATGAAAAAACCTACTGTCCTGATTTTAATCAACTTGTGAACCACAGTGTCTGCATGTATCAAAAGCAGGGTGGCCAGAAGGACCAAGGAAGTGATTGACCCTCTGTGCTGGGCACTGTTGAGAACACACTTTGAGTTCTGTGTCCAGTTCTGGACCCCTCACTTCAAGAAAGATATTGAGATGCTGGAGCAAGTCCAGAGAAAGGCAGCAGAGCTGGGCAAGAGGCTGAAGAGTCAGTCATATAAGGAACAGCTGAGGGAGCTGGGGGGGCTCAGCCTGGAGACAAGGAGGCTCAGGGGGGACCTTCTCACTCTCTGCAGCTCCCTGACAGGAGGGGGGAGCCAAGGGGGGGTTGGACTCTGCTCCCAGGGAACAAGGGACAGGACAAGATGACATATCCTCAAGCTGTGCCAGGCGAGGTTCAGCTTGGACATCAGGAGGAATTTCTTCATGGACAAGGTGGTCAGTCTTTGAAAGGGGCTGCCCAGGGAGGTGGTGGAGTCCCCATCCCTGGAGGTGTCCAAGGAAGGACTGGATGTGGCACTCAGTGCTCTGGGCTGGGTGACAAGGCGGGGATCGGTCACAGGTTGGACTTGATTATCTTGGAGGTCTTCTCCAACCTAAATGATTCTGTGATGTTCATTCTATCTTTCTATCTATCTACCTGGCCACCTACCTTTCCAACACAATCCTGAAATACCCAAAATAAAAATCAATACCTTAAAAACTATAAATTCAATTAATTTTGGCATTCTTGTTCTTGACATAAAAGTGGAGCTGGCTGGAAATCAGTGTAACTGTTCTGAAAGTAAGTAAATTAAAAAAAAATATTTATGAAATCAGATGGGAAAATTAAAAATGAGATCTATTGCTGGAGAAAAAACCCCTACAGATACCTTTGTTACCAGGATTTTTTCTTCTTGGAATGATTAAGTTTCCATGCAGGATGCTGCATATGGAGGTAGACTATTCAAGGAGATTCCTCTACACCTGCTGTATATGGTGCCATGTATGGAGAGAAAGACTGAGGACACTCAAGTCAAATGGCAAGAAACCAAGGAATTTTCCAGAGGAAACTTGCCTGCTTTTTATCAAGTGGTTCACGAAAACTAATATCAGGATGTGTATCTTTTCAAAATTGGCTATTTCTTTCAGGGAAATTTGGTCCTAATTTGGGAGGAGGAGGTGTTGGATCAGTTTTCACAGTTTTGCAACAGCCAGAAAGACACGATGAAATCAGGAAAGAAAGAAATTAAGAGTTGTCTGATACTGTGATCTATGCCCTTGCAAGTGATGCAATGGAAGAAAGTGGTTTTTTTCAGAAAAGAGAAACCTTCTGGTCAGGGGTGAGGGGTGGAGAAGGGTATTCAAAGGGAATGTGATCTGAGGAAGAAAGTGGAAATGGCTTGTGAAGGTTAAAGTTCAGTGCAGAAGGTGTGTCTACCCCAGCTTAACTGAAACTAATTAAGTGTGATTGCAACACATTTCTTTTCAATAATTGTGCCTGTGGGTTTATTTAGGACATAGTATTGAAGGATGTCTGAAGGCACAGTCCTCGTGACATCTGATCCAACCTCAGTGTGTTTGTGTTTAGCCCTCTCTTGTCTTCACCAAGAGATGAGAAATTTAATAAGAACCATGTGCTCAGCTCATCTTAATAACTTCTAAATCACTCCAAACCTGCTATTGCAAATCCTGCCTTTATACCATACACTTGTCTTGGCTGGGAGTTGCAAACAGGGAGGGAACAGAAGGAAAGTTACTTGATAGGACTAGGGGGAATGGCTTCAAACTGTCAGAGAGTAGATTTGGATGAGATATTAGGAAGAAATTCTTCCCTGTGAGGGTGGTGAGGCCCTGGCACAGGTTGCCCAAAAAAGCTGTGTCTGCCTCATCCCTGGAAGTGTTCAAGGCCAGGTTGGACAGGGCTTGAAGCAACCTGGGATAGTGGAAGTTGCCCCTGCCCATGGGATTGGAACTGGTTGGTCTATGAGGTCATTTCCAACCCAAACCATCCCATGATTCTATGAAGCACTGCACATTCACAGCCGCAATGTGATGTTTTGCATAATGGCAGTTCAAAGTGATGGAGGAAATCATGCCAAGCAGTGCACTCGGGTAATTGAACTTCTCCTTTTCCTTAGAGATATTGTGTGGGTGGACCATGACTTTCTTTTGTTATTTTAGCCAGCAGGTATTTCAGCAACAGAAACAACAATATTTGCCTGTAGGGTTTTTGCACAGAAGATCAGGGTGTATACAGCTTTTTCTTATGATTAACTGAATGAGGCCAAGCTTATATTGCTTTTTTTTAAGACAAAAGCAAAATCTCTCAGTTCAGTCCTTGAGTTGGTGCCATGATACTCAGCATTGATCTGGGAGCTGTATAATCCTGTTACTGAAGTCCTGGCTGAAAAGTGAAAAAAATGTCACCAACTTGTTAAATGTGTATTAAGTGATGCTCCAAATGCTGCTACAAAAACCATTGCTGGTGCCCTTTAGCCTCTTCAGCTTCTTCAGGAACAACTTGAGAAGAAGTTGAATATTGGCGTGTTTCCCAATCTATTTAAAAGACCTCTTTGAGGGAAATAGAAGTGTGACAGATGAGAACTGCTGTGATACAACTGTTGCAGAATTTCAGAACAGTTTGGATTGGAAGGGGCCTCTGGAGATCATTCAGTCCAACCTCCCTGCTAAAACAGGTTTGCCTGGAGCAGGTTTCCCAGGACTATGTCCAGGGGGGAATCTCCAGAGAAGGACACTCCACAACCTCTCTGGGCAGCCTGTTCTAGTGCTTTGTCACTCTCCCAGTAAAGAATTTTTTCCTCATATTCAGATGGAACTTCCTGTGTTTTGGTTTGTGTCCATTGCCCCTTGTCCTTTCGCCTCGCATCACTGAAAAGAGCCTGGCTTTTAACGCGTGGTCCATCTGACTCAGATTAGGATTAAAAATGGTGGAATTAATCTCCTTTTCATGTTAGACAGCTAAATACTGGATATCTAGATCTAGTGTTTTCAGGTTTACGTTTTTTGTGCCTGTAGATAAAAACTAGGACCTCCTGAGAGCTCTTTGCCTGTCTCAGAGACGGATGTTAGGAAGGGACAAGTCCCTATATCCAAGGTTCTCTTTTCTCTGACTGAAAGCACCCTTGAGTGCCTAGCAGAGACCCAACACATCTAGATGGGATGAGAAGAAAGAGATCTGAGTGCTTTAATCCACCTCTTACTCAAAAGTAAGACCTTAGCCTCCAGTGGAACAGGTCTCTCCCAATTTTGCAGTGACATGTATTTGTAAAACCAAACCAATTCTGCAAATATTCTTTATAGTGGTTCATTGTGCAGCATTAATATTTTGCATTCAGCAACATACAAGGCATCTGAGGAAAGATGAGCCAACTTCACACATCTAAAACCTTGGAAAAAAGCAAAGTGAGCTAGCCCCACAGAAACCACTTGCTCCTCATGAGCTGTCACCTCAGAATCTACAGCTTCTAACCTCTGGATATCTGTAAGGATAGGTCTTGTTTAACAACTGCATAATGTGATGGTACTGTGTATTTAATGAAAGTACTGAAACTGCTTCATGGTGCCACAGATTCACTTGCTGAACATGTCATGAGGCAAAATTTTATAGGCATTGTAAAATCTTTTTACCACACACAGCTGCATTACCCAAAATTACTCAAATCTGCAGGGCATCTGAAACACACACTACAGCAATAATAGGCTTTGCTGCTTAAAAAGTGATTATGACTAATGCACAAAAACAATTATCACCAAGCTTAATTGCAAAGAATTAAGCACAGAATATATATGTATATAAGTATGCACACACACATATATATATGTGCATATATATCACATTCCATATCTAGTTTCTTACTAGAAAAGAGGATCTAACAAAAGTAAAGATGAGGAGAATATGGGTAATTCTGGAGGGGGGAAAAAAATCAAAAATATAAAATAAAAAACTATTCCACAAAAAAAAAAGCAGAAAGAGCTTATTCAACAGAAGGTATGGAAGTCAGCCAGAAAGCACAGACAGTGATCTTAGTGTTAAGGGTGAAGAGGGCTTTACTGAGAATGATTAGAATTGAGTTGGGTTAGAGCAAAATGTCCATTGACAGTACACTCATTTTGGGAGTGACCTCCAATGGATCCTCAGGTGAAGACTGCAAAATAGGAAAAAGCTTAAATTCTCTTTGTTTCTTACAGATATATTGCCACTTTCCAGCAACATAAGTCTTAAAAGGCTTTAAAAGCCAGAGGTACAGTCTATGTCTTTATTTATTCCCGTCCTTGGAAGTGCTCAAGTCCAGGTTAGCAGGGTCTTGGAACAACCTGGTCTGGTGGAAGGTGTCCCTGCTCATGGCAGGGGGATCAGAACTAGATGATCTTTAAGGTCCTTTCCAACCCAAACAATTCTATGATTCTATGATTCATAAAATCTGAATTAATTTGTCCTTCATCAGCTTTTTAACTGCTTTTTGAAAGCATTTATATTTTTGGCCTCTATGGCCATATTTTCATGAATTTCCATACAAAATTATCTGCCTTATATACTGATACTCTTCTACACTATCAAGATTGTCTGGTTGTATGGTCTGGAGAAAGCCAGTATTCCTACTATGCTGCCTAAATCCAGGACACCACGTGACATTCCACACCTGCCTCTTACCCACCCCCACCAGATCGAGTCAGTGCAGTGTCTGTATGAAGTCTTCTTATAAACCAGCAGAACAGGTACCAACTATTTCATTATAATCATTGTATTGATATTTATTCTTCAGCTTCCAGCTGTGGTGGTCCTTAAAGGAGGAGAGAATTGTGATTAAAGCAGAAATAATTAGGAAAAATGAGCTAAACCCTCAACTGTTGCCGGCTTCATTGACTTCAAGAAAATTAGGTCAACTGATGTCAATTGGGGTCCCCACCAGTTGAGTTTGCTCTTCCTTCTGCTTCAGGCTTTTGCTGTGACCTTCAGTAATTACACCATACAGCAGGCACACGAGTGGAGTGACTAAGTTGTTTAAAAGGAGGTGAATAAAAACACCAGAAAAAATGCAATTATTATTAGCAGTATGAACTGCAGTAAGGCCCATAGCCTGGAAAAGGCAATATTTGCAGTGTGCAAACAAACATGGATAGGATGGTGCTTGGGAACACTCTGCTCTGCTGGCAGGGCTCTGTCAAGCAGTCCTCTCACCCCTGGCTGTGGATCACTGTGTTAACAACTGTGTCAAGGCTTCCTTGATTGCGCTGCTACAGATGAGTGGTTTGACACAGCTTTGGACTCTCAGGCTGTCTTTGAATTAGTAAACCTGCAAAAGCAGGTCACTGGCACAATGTGTCTCCTCCCATTGAATTGTTAGAATAGCCACTGGATTGTGTTTGTACAAAACAACTCACAGGAATGATTTGGGTAACAGCACTGGAACACTCCCCAACAGCAGTTTGGCTCTGAGGGTGATACAGACCTGCTGTATAGATAAAAACACTGCTGTGCCAGGTGCTCTGACTCCCAGGATTTTCTCTGGCTCTGTTTAAATATGCAGCCTGTGAGGTTGAAGAAAGTCCAATGCACCTCTGTTGTACCTATCTACCTTCTACTCAGACATCTCTTGTTGAAAACTGAGTTTCTCGAATTTATGATGGACACAAAAAGCACATATTGACGTGAAGATCAGCAAAGCACAGGCTTTCTGCTTGGATGCTCTACCAGCATGTATTTTTTTGGATGGATTTATTATTTTCTAAATAATTAGAATGTCCAAAATCTGGGGCCCATAATGATGCTGCAATATTTATATTTTATTAAAGATTAATTTAATTTAGTCTAAAATTTAAGCATGTGGCGATAACTCAACAGCTGCCAGAGGGAAAGGCAGACTCCTTCAGAGTCTCTTAGATGTTTCTCTCCAGATGGGACAAATTTCCTTCTGGATGTGCACATCCTCCTCTATCAACTATTAAGGGAGCCCAGATGACTTGCTTGGAGTGTATGCCTGGTGTTTTAATGATTTAAAGAATGACTCACACTCACAGACTTTGAGTTTGCTAAAGGAGGTTAGAATCTCCAAAGCCCAACAAAAATTAAAGGGAATTAGGTGTTTAAAGCCAAACTTTGGGTAGATCAGGGCTGGTTCTCCTAGAAAAATAATAAAGTCATGTGGTTTTGTGTTGTTTTTTTTTCCATCAGAAGTGCAAAACACAGCAGCCTTTGAGTAAAATAGCAGATTTTTTGGCTGACATTTTCTCAAATTTTGAATTTCTAGAAGATACCATGTTTGTAACAAGAAAGTCCCAACTTATCACCAGTAAAAAACACAGAATTAATTTATAAACCATGAACCATGGAAATCAATGGGAATTAGGTGTCTAAAGCCAATTTTGGATAGATCTGGGCTGGTACCAAATAGTTCAGGTGCAATAAACTCTGCCTTACAGGGGAATTCCCAGTCTTGCTTTTCCTGCCTGGCTCTGGGAAATAGTTAAGGAGTAAACTTTGATGCACTTCAGGCAGCACCCCACATGAAAAACTACCTAAATTTACCAGTACAGCAGAACAAGAACTATTTGCCTTGTTTTATAGTCAGTGTCCCAGTTTTTGGAAGCATCAGGGGACAGCACTGTTTGAACAGGAATCACCCTTAAAAATAACCACAGTGGAAAGAATTAACCAGATAGACAAATTATTTTTATTCTTTATTTTCTGCCATATCACTTCTATAATAACTTCCTGGATTACAATGTTACTTCTGTGAAGTCCATCACTGTATTTACAGTAGGAGAGTTTAAAGATTTCAGATATAAACCAGGACTCCACATAACTAAATGCTAAACAGGCATTGAAGAGAGAAACAGGCCCTACTCTTACATGACGTTTTTGCTGGCTAGAACTACATCTCGAACTTTTGAAGGATATTTTAAATACTGACATTCAGGTGTCTGAAAACTAGAGAAAAATTTATTTAAAACTTTTGAAATTTAAAGTGATGCCTTTATTATTTTCATAAAATTCGAAACATATTTGTACGAGCTTTTTCAACTTCATGTTCATGTTATATTTGAAAAATTGATTCTTTGGTTTTTCTGGTGACAAACTGGTGCTTTCTTGTTGCAAATCTGGTGTATTTCAAAGATTCAAAATTTGAGAAAATGTCAACAGAAAAATCAGATATTTTACTCAAGGGCTGCTGTGTTTTGCATTTTTGATGGGAAAAAAAATCAAGAAAAAAAATTATTAGCTCTCTAGGAGAACATCTGTTTGTGATTGACTTAAATCATTAGTCTGGTGTTTTGTTTTGGTGGGTTCTTTTCTCTTGAGGAGCAATCTTCAAGCTTGTTTCTATCCTTCCTAATAAAAATCTCCAATTTTCCTCTATCAGTTCCGAAGAGACCAAAGTGCTCCATTTTCACAAGGGGCAGAAAATAGCAGTGATTAAGTTGAGCTCCACACCTCTGAATAGAAAACAGAGATTTTTTATGGAAAGCAGCCACAGCTGCACATAACAACATGCATTAGTGCATCTTGCAGGGAAATGAAATCGAACAGCAAGACACGATCATAAGCCTATCTTGGAGTGTAGTCAATTTGTCCAGTAAATATTGTGGCATTAACAGTTTTATTTGTTGATCATTTCTGATGTTAATGGTAATGGGCCCCTTCGGTATTGGGATATTTATGTCTGACAGCGTGGCGCAATTTACATTAATAAGACTCATTAATTTCAGATGGTTTCTACTATGGAGGAAGGAAATATTAGGGGTGTTTTGTGGTTTTTTTTCCAACATTAGTCTCTCTCTCTCCACACAGCGCAGAGCCACTAAGCTACATGGTTGTACAAAAATGAATCAATGAATGCTCCCTTGTTGTTGCTGTTAATGATTTCCTTGCCTGCCAAAGATGAGGGTGGATAGCTGCCTCTTGGAGGAACTATCTTCCTTCCACATATTGCTTAGACTTTTCATCTTTTCCTTTTTATTTCCTTTTTGTTGTTTGTTTGGTTTTGTTTTCTTTTTTTGTTTGTTTCTTTTTGTGTTGGTTTGGGTTTTTTTTGTTTTTGGTCTCTGTTAAACTCAATCTCAAACAAAACAAGAAACATTTCTATTTCCTTCTCCCATTTCCTACATCCTCTTCGCTTCCATGATGATGACAATCCTGGCCATCAGTTAAAATTTGGATGCTAAAATTAATTACAAGTTTGTGAGAGGATTTATACAAGAAATGACAATTCCTTCCTTGAAAATGGTACGAATGACTCAGTTCTTTCCTGTGTTCAATTTTTATAACAGGAAATAGAAAGCTAATTACTGGTTATTAAGGGCTTTCTAAATCTCCCTCTCTTTTATTAGTTGGACAATGAACAGTTACTTCATATGAGATGGGAAAAGTCAAAGCAAATAATTTATTGGGACTGATTTCCATAATGGGTTTTCAGGCACAGACTCACAGCACTGGCAGCTGACACAACTGCCACTGTCCTGCCTTAGCTTCAAAACCTGTTCCATTTTTCTTGAAAATGGAAAATTCAGTATTTCAGCTATTTAAAACTGAGAAAAAAGTGCTCTGACTTGCAATATCTAATTCCACAATGTAAACTTTCCAGTTTCATTTGGGTTTTTTCACAATATCTTCTCTTATTTTATTTTGCAGTCTGGAAAAAATAAATTTGAAAATGTACTTTTTCAAGAAACCCAGAAAACATGAGACTTTCTTAAGGAAATTAATCTAAGAAATTAATCATATGGGTAAAGCTGAGGAGTAGGGTTTCGGAATTAAAATGTGAGGTTTTAGTATTAGAAAGAAAAGGAAACAGGGTTTAATTCTGATCCCACTGAAGAAAGAGAGTTGGGGTTGTTCAGCCTGGAGAAGTGAAGGCTTTAGGAAGACCTTAGAACCCCTTCCAGTGCCTAAAGGGGCTCCAAGAGAGCTGGAGAGGAATTTTGGACAAGGGCCTGGAGGGACAGGAAAAGGGAGAATGGCTTCAAACTGACAGAGGGCATGGTTAGATTAGAGATTAGGAATAAATTCTTGACTGTGAGGGTGGTGAGACCCTGGTACAGGTTACCCAGAGAGTTTGTGGATGCGCATCCCTGGAAGTGTTCAAGGCCAGGATCATACAATGGTTTGGGTTGGAAGGGACCTTAAAGATCACCTTGTTCTGTCCCCCCACCATGGGCAGGGACACCTTCCACTATCCCAGGTTGCTCTAAGCCCTGTCCAACCTGACCTTGGACATTTCCAGGGATGGGGCAGCCACAGCTTTTTTGGGCAACCTGTGCCAGGGCCTCACCACCTTCATATACTTCATCTACCTTCATATACCCTCCAAGTGTTCTTAACCATCTTCTTTTTCTATAAGCCCTTCCTTTACCCATTGAATAAAGAGATGAGGTTTGAGGAGCACAAATAGCCCTGCTCAGAATTCCCCCTCTTTCATTACTTGTTGACAGTTTCATTATTACTGTTAAAACAAACTGGAAGCATAAATTCACCCTCTTCCCTTTTCCCTGACCACGGGCAGATGCTCAACAGCAGTGGGAAAAATAACTATCTCCCCATTTCCCTGCAGCAAACCAAAATTGCTACCCCTGGAGCTGAGGGAGATTTCAGGGGCAAGCTGAGAAATGTACATTTCTTATGATGATCATGATTAAAACTTCCTCTGTGTGTGTTCACGTCCTTTATTTCCATCATAGACCAGAGTGACTCTGTCTGTAAGGCAAACTCCCCCTTGCAGGGTGTTTTCTAAAGCTACCAACAAAAATTGCAATAAAACAATGAAGGGAGATATAAAATAGAAATAACAATGCAATGGAACAAGTTTACTATGCTGAATTAATGTCCTTATGGCACTTTCATACTAACTCTCCAATTCATATTTACATGATAACTGCAGAGAAATCCAAATAAGGTTTATTTTCACCCAGTGTCCCACCTGCTTCACAGCCATACAGTTGTCTTGCATATGAGCAGCTTGTGGGTGTCACCTACTAGTTCCCCAAGACACAACTTTACTAATTCACTCAGCAATATCAGCTTAGTCCTATGCAGGCTGGGGGATGAACAGATCAAGAGCTGGCCTGCCAAGGAGGACTTGGGGGTGCTGGTGGGTGAGAGGCTGGAAATGCCCTGGCCAGGTGCTCCGGGAGCCCAGAAATCTCCTGTGTGCTGAGCTCATCCCACAGCGTGGGCAGCAGGGGAAGGGGGGATTCTGCCCCTCTGCCCCTTCAGGTGAGACCCCACCTTCAGAGCTGCCTCCAGCCCTGGGGAACAACAGCACAGGAAGGACATGGACCTGTTGGAGTGAGTCCAGAGGAGGCCACCAAGATGATTAGAGGGATGGAGCACCTCTGCTATAACAAAAGGTTGAGAGAGTTGGGAGTGTTCAGCCTGGAGAAGAGAAGGCTTCAGGGTAACCTAATTGTAGCCTTCCAGTAGCTGAAGGGAGCCTACAGGAGAGATGGAAAGAGACTATTTATAAGGGTCTGGAGTGGTAAGACAAGGGGGAATGGCTTTAAAATGATGGAGAGTAGGGTTAGATTAGATATTGGAAGAAATTCTTCCTATGAGGGTGGTGAGGTGCAGAAACAGGTTACCCAGCGAAGTTGTGGATGTCCCATCCCTGGTAGAGTTCAAGGTCAGGTTAGAAGGGACTTTGAGAAACCTTGTCTAGTGGAAGGTGCCCCTGCCCACAGCAGGGGCATTGGAATAAGATGATCTTTAGTGTCCCTTCCAACCCAGGTCTTTCTGTGATTCCATGGAATTAAATTGTCTACAGGTCTGAGCCATGTCTGCTTTGGGTCTGTCATGGATCACAGAATCTTTTCTAAAACACCTCCAGGGACTGTGACTTTGCCGCCTCCCTGGGCAGCCCATTCCAATGTCTAATCACTCCTTCTGTGAAGAAATTCTCCCTGACATCCAAACTAAACCTCCCCTGTCTCAGCTTAAGTCACATTGCTGGTTACCAGGAAGAAGAGGCCGACTCTCACCTGGCTACAACCTCCTTTCGGGGAGTTGTAAAGAGCAATGAGATCCCCCCGAGCCTCCTCTACTCCAGGCTGAACACTCCCAGCTCCCTCAGCTGCTCCTCATCACATTTGTGTTCCAGCCCCCAGGTGATGATGTTCACGCAGCCCTCTTCCCAAGATTTCCATGTGCATTTTGGCCTAACAAGGGCCAAGAACCATTTCCAATAGAAAATCTGGATTCATCATCTCTGCTTTGGTGAATAACAATGATAAAGACTGCTCATTCATATACACCAGCCAAGCTGCACTCAGAGCCATCTTAACTGTTGATGCCACTGCTACTGGTATGTCATGTAAAAGTCAAGGGAGCCTGATCCTAAAGGTCATTTAAATAAAGGAGCTTTGAGATTTTTGCTTCTAGAAAATTTTATCCAAATCTGCAAAAACACATTATTGCATTTCACACACAACACAAGTGAAATTTGGTCCTGAGTTTAATACACTTCACAACCAGCTCTGGTGAATTGTGCCTTCTTTGAAGTCCCCTTGATCATTTCTTCAAGTCATTTTAACCCTTTACACAAGTCTTAAACAATGTTGGTTTTGTCTCCTTGACCTAAGTTGTGATTCCTCCTTTAACATGTAGATCCTACTCATCCTCCCTTTTCCCCTCAGTCACTATCCACCATCAGACCATATACAGTTCAGGTGACAGGATCTTTTATTCATTGCAGCACATTTCAACCTGTAGTTTGTGGTGTGCAAATGTAGCTTACTATGATTGAAGTTCAATCCACAAATTTTCTGCCCTCCCAGGCTTCTGGATAATTTTTATGTCTACTTTATAGATTTCACTAGTATAAAAATCTGCTATTATTTTTTTCATAATTTTGTCAAAACTGAGCCAAAAATAACTAGAAAAACTAGAAAAACTTTTGGTCCAGAGTTTACATCCAGCCATTTGGTTTGGTTTTGAGGGGTGGTGAGTTTTAAATTCTTTTCTCCTTTTTTTTTTTCTTTTTTGATCTTTTGAAATGTTTCTAATAAAAGATCTTATTATTTCAAAGAGCAAACTAAAAGAATCGTCAAGACATACTTAGTCCTGCTTGAGGAATCACTTAAAACAAGATCAGGGATGTTGTTCATGTGAAACCCTCCCGGATCTGGCCAAACTAGGAGTTTTTGGGAACTGCTCAGTAATAAGACGGTGCAATTATCCAGTGGTTTAGTCTGAGCTCAGCATGACTCAGCCCCTCACGTCTCCTAGAACACTGTAGATCATTGTCTACTTTTCCAAGCTCCTTGGTCTCAGAGATGAACAACTTGGGCCTGGAAGTCTGTAAAGTCCATGGAGACAAGGGAAAACCTTATGAGCAGCTTAGCAGGGGGCTTTTGATGTGGTAGTAGAGAGAAACAGCCAACTCTTGCTGTTAACTGCCTCTGTCAGTGGGAGCTGGGGTTTGAATCCTGTGGATAGATTTGTGCTGGCAGAGTACAGAGCAGAGGAAGGAAAAAGAAACTGCAAAATCCATTAAAAAATTATATAATGGAGAAATATGAGTCCATTTGTGTTTCTGCCTAGGTGATTACCTGGCCTGAGAAACAACTCATGTTATTTCTTGTGGAAACCAACCTGCAACGTGCTGTTGGGGCGAGAACAGAGGCCACAAAGATGATCTAAGGGTTGGAGCACTGCTGCTATGGAGTCAAGGATGGGAGGGCTGAGGGTGTTCATCCTGGAGAAGTGAAGGGTCTAGGGAGACCTTAGAGTCCCTTCCAGTGCCTAAAGGGGCTCCAAGAGACCCAGAAAGGGTCTTTGGACAAGAGCATGTACTGATAGGTCAAGGGGGAAAGGTTTTAAACTGAAAGAGGAGAGATTTCCATTAGATGTTAGAGAGAAATGTTTCTCTGTGATGGTGGTAAGGTGCAGAAACAGGTTGTCCAGAGAAGCTGTGGCTGCCTTATCCCTGGAAGTGTTCAAATTCAGGCTGGAGAAGGCAACCTGGGATAGCAGAAGGTGTCCCTGCCCATGGCAGGGTACTGGAACAAGATGGTCTTTAAGGTCCTTTCCAAGCCAAAGCCAAACATTCTGGAATTCTGTGATTCTATGCTATCAGATCATTAACAACTCTATCTGAAGGAGTAGCCATATGTTAATAACCTTCATCCTGAAACTATTAAAATTAAGGATTTTCATATTTAGCATTTTTTTTAAGATTCTTTCTCTGGTTTATTTTTTTATCTGAATTTAGTACCTGCTTCCCTCAGACACTAAATGAACCCAGCTACTACTGCTCATGGTTCTGAGTCTGTCCATGTCCAATTTCAAAGAGTCATCACTTGACTGCTGGGCTTCTCATAGTGCTCTAAAAGCTGTAGCCTGTTTTCTCCAAGAAAACAGAGGAAAAGGAAACAAATTAGTTGTAACCACTCCCAGTGCCAATTATCCAGACCGTGTTATGTGTAAATATTTCTTTATCCATCCAAGCAGTAACACAGACAGCTGCTTGCAGAAGTCACCTTCTGAAAGGTGCTTGTGTCCTTGAAGAGAGAACCAGGATATTTTTGTGATGTGCGACAGCTGCATTTGCAGTTGTTCCTCCATATCTGAACATACGCCCTAAGTGGATTTGCTGTTGGTTCTCTGCTGAAAACAAGGTTCCCATTCTCAGCGGTGACACAACTCGAAATAAAACTACATCACTACCAAAAAAAAAAAAAAAAAAAGAAAGAGAAAAGCCACAGTTAAGAGTAAATTAAAGCAGATATGTGGGCTTTGATCAAGTTACGAGCAGGCAGAAGTGTTAATATACTGGAGCGTTTTCACAGCGGAAATGAATTACACCATCGGCCCTGCAACTGTAAAGTCGGGCGGAAATTGTAACAAAAAAAAAAGCAATGACTGGGTCTAAACTGTGAAGGATGTTGGCAAACGTCCAGGAAAAGGTATGGTTGGTGCCAAGCTTGCATAAAAGAATGGTTTAACAGCCACTCCAATTGCTATAACTGCCTCTTTTTTTTTCTTTTTTTTCTTCTTTCCCTCCCCCCTTTTTTTTTCTTTTAG
The DNA here is from genome assembly GCF_025592945.1 of Manacus candei. NCBI lineage: Eukaryota > Metazoa > Chordata > Aves > Passeriformes > Pipridae > Manacus > Manacus candei. The sequence goes on along the minus strand of NW_026138055.1, from coordinate 6,442,617 downwards.
CTGTTTTTCCTATTGTAACTAATCTCATTAAATAAGGGCCATTGTCTCTCCCCTCAGACAACAGGCTCATTCACAGGAGCTCTGCCAGACATTGAGATCCTTCAGCGGGGTTTGAAAGGGACAACAGCACATCATAAAAAAATAGAACGGATTGAGAGTGTTCCACCCTGAAAGGCAGGAAAAAGCCTTCACAGCATGTCTGAAATTCAGCACCATTTGAAGACATCTATTGGAAAAGCTTGTGTGAAATCCTATCAATGTCTAAGATTATTGGAAGGTGGGAGAGGGAAGTACTTTTGGCATATTTGATGATTCCATAAACCTATGGCAGTGTGACAAAAGAGAGGATCAGCCACCAGGATTAGTGTGTGGGTGATGGAAGGAAGGCAAAATTTAATACAGAGAAAGGTCAAGTTTAAGGATCTGATACAATTCCCTTAATGGAATTGGGAAGTTTTGCACTGAATTATTAAAGAATTATAGCAACTCTAGTTATAAAATACTTCATCACTTTTCCACTCCTTCTCTTTTTTAGGAAGAACACTTGGTTAAATTAAAGGTGGTCATCGAAAAGCTTCTCGGGAAATAAAGAAGTCACCCTAACCTTAGTGATAACAATAACACAGAGATAGGTAAAAGAACATCTTAATAATTATTACTATGAGTAACCAGTATTTGCAACTAAAATTCTAAGACAAATCTAAGTATTTGGAATCAATAATCTTAAGTGTCTTTTGCAGTTTAAATGATTCTATGATTTCACCAGCTCAAGTGAGAAACATTTGCTATCAAGGCCTTCAAGTCTAAAGGGAAGAGAACAGTAGAGTGAGTAAAGGCAAAGAAGGGAATAGAGATGTGTCACACAGATTAGTTCTGATCTGACTCCCATGGGAGCCTGTGCATGCAGTACATCACATCAAATTGTGTCATGCTGGAGAATATTCAAGTTCTACCAGAAGCATCACACTGTTGGCGTTATACTCTCTCTACATAATATTTCCTGCTCTTCGGATGAAATAAACAGCTTGGTTGGAATCATAGAATCATTAAGGTTAGAAAAGACTTATAAGATCACTGAACTCAGCATGAACTTGATTCTGTACAGCAGGAATGCAGCTCATCTCTCCCAGGACCCAAGGAGACTCTCTACATACCAGGGAAGTGTTTCTAGGTCACCTCGCTTTGTGTCTGGGGACCTTCTCCGTTTCTGGGGCTTAAATATGGTCTTCTTGGGGTTGATCATGGGAATAGTAACAACAATTTACATCTGTAGTCTTAAAAGTCACTTTTTTACAAAAACACAAAAAATTTAAAAAAAAAAAGAAGTAATCTAATCTTCAGATACCAGATGAGGACACTGAGGTATAAGTTGCATGTAGGTAACAGCAGAGGCAAGAACTGTCCTTTTATTGGTCTTCTGTTCATTTGTGGGTAGCACAAAGCAGATTTCACCCATTTGCTTTTGTGTCTACCTTCCTCTGTCTTTCTCACTATTTTGTCCTTCTCTTCTTGTTCTTCTATCTTTTCCACTTACTTCACATATCCCTTGCCAAGCACTCGTACTCCTATGCCAAGTGTGTCCACAGATGTCACCAGGCTCAGGTGAGAGGTAGTCACAATTAAACAAGCCCTTCGTTGTTTCATTAGTGCTGGAAAAACCCTCTCAGATCACTGAGTCCAACTCTTAACCCAGCACTGCCAAGCCCACCACTAAATCACGTTGCTCAGTGCCACATCTGCACATCTTTTAAATATCTCCAGGGGTGGTGACTCCATCACTGACCTGGGCAACCTGTTTCAATTCTTGACCACCCTTTCAGTGAGCAAATGTTTCCTAATGTTCAATCTAAACCTCCACTGGTGAACCTTGAGGCCATTTTGTCTCATTCTGTCACTTGTTACCTGGGAGAAAAGACCAACCTCCACTTCACTATGACACCCTCTTTTAGGTAGTTTAAACATTCAGTTTAAATTCTCTGCACCTCCTCTATAGGATCTTATAGGGAAACTAATAGACTACAGGTTCTACTTAAAGGGAAAAATAGCAAAGAATTTGACTTAAAATTTCTTTTTCTGGCTGAGCATGGCCAATGCCTTTCAATCTTACTAAAGAAAGTCAAGATCTTTTGGAGTTTTGACCATCACTGAGCACATGCTTGGGTTGCCCTGAGGAAAATTTCTCTGGCTAGGAAAATAACCAGCATATAGATTGAAAAACAAATTATGGGCAGGTAACCCTCATGTACAAGTGGTATTCTCAGTGCAATGATAGCCACAATGTCAACTTCCAGGTGAGTTTCCATTCAGTGTTGCTACTGAGGACAGTGAGATCCATGTGAACTAATTAACTTGTATCCTGGAGAAGGAAGTTGTCACTAAGGAAATGCAGAACAAAGCAAAACTGAAACATCATAGACCCTGGCCTGTAGCAACAGGAATAAACCACAAATAGTAAGTAGATTAAAAATAACTGTCATGTTGCATCACAGAAGCCCTGGCACTTCTCTCTGCAGTGGTTTTCATTAGCAGCTGCAGTTAAGAACAGCAAGAATCTGTTCTTTTCATTTCCATTAATATCTTAAGAAACAGCGGCATTGTGGGCAAATCAAACTCAACTGGAACATGAAGTAAATCCCTCAGCCACAGTCAATTTGGATCTCATTTTACACAGAGCTAATCTGGATTTAAATCTGCTGAATTAGACTGGATTTGCAGTCAAGTCATCAAGAGCTGACTTGGATTCTTATTATCAGGTATAAGAAGACTATGAATGCTCATCTGGTGTGAGCCACCTAGGTACAACACTGGAGTCAACAGAGCTATTTATATTTAATTATTTATATATATATATAATTATTTATGATTTATACCTGGTGATCTGCATCCCTAGTTGTTTTAGTGCTTTACATAAAAATTCGGACTGTTGCTGGGTGATAGAGCTGGTCAGTGGTTCAGTGAGAGAGATTCTTCCACTAATAGAAGTTTAAGCTCTTTGCAGAGACAGGAAAAATATTACTGATTACTTTTAATATTTGGAATCTTCAATAAAACTTTTAATTTTTATTAAAGTACTTTTCATGTTTTAGATCTCTTGCCTGTGATATTATGTGTATGATGTGCTAGGAAGTCGGAGTCCACTGAAGAATTATTTGATAACATCATAGATCTCTTCTGTGTATTTGTATACAGGGACAAATTTTGCATTCTTTCATTAAAATGTCATGGTTGTGAAAAGGTGTGGCCTTGCCACCTGTCTGGAAATTCCTTACCGAAGTTCTGAGATCTTCCTACCAGCTACCACATTTGAATTGCAGGGTAGATAATTTCCATGCATTGACATTCTTTGAAGTGTTTACTGTTCTCTGCCTTCATTTATAGAAAGAGTTTTGTGGGTTTTCTTAAAGGAAAAAAAGCTCACTGAGTGTGAAATGGGATAATGAGAGTTATAGTTGTCGGATGCAAAGTCTTTGGGGAAGTTATGGTTATTTTGTTGGTTTTACATATAGAAAGGAGCCCTTCTTGATTAAGTTAGTTCAACACTAGGAACAGTATGCATAACAAACAGTAGTAATTAACCCCAGTGCACATTGTTAGCACCAGCTCTTATTTAGGCTCACACAACAAGAAGAATCCACTCTGCTCACCACTCTTCATCCACTGTAGCTGTTGGGCAGCACTGCCAGGAGTGTGGTCCACTGGTTTGTGGGGTAAGGTCAGGCTGCTCCAGAATCTCATCCCACCAAATGTGGGAAACTTTCATGGAATCATAGAGTGGTTTGGGTTGGAAGAGACCTTAAAGACCATCTAGTTTCAAACCCCTTCCCACGGGCAGGGACACCTTCCACTGTCCCGAGTCGCTCGGAGCCCCATCCAACCTGGCCTTGAACACTTTCAGGGATGGGGCAACCACAGCTTCTCTGGGCAACCTTTGCCAGGGCATCACCACCCCCACAAGGAAGAATTTATTCCTAATATCCAATCTAAATCTACCCTCTTTCAGCTTAAACCCATTCCCCTTTGTCCTATCACTGCTTGCCCTTGCAAAAAGTCCATCTCCAGCCTTCCTGAAGGCTCCCTTTGGGTACTGGCGGGTGCTATAAAGTCTCCTGAAGTGTTCTCTTGCCTTATACATCACCAGGGTAAACAGTATGATTTGGGTAACAGTCTGATTATTTCACTCAGGAAGTTCTTATCCCTCCTCATTGCTATTTACAGGCAACTTTTCTATTCCTTAGATATAGTGCAAATATTCATCATTTTCCTGGTTAAAGTATGCCATGAATTTCTGACCTTGTCTGTTCTACCCACATATGAATAGAATATGATGGTATTTGGGACAGGAAGAGTGGGATGAACTTCAGCTAACTCCATCAGTCACAGAAATAGGCTTTTAAATCTCAGCTATTTACCACAGTCTCCTTTTAACTTCTTTCAAGCATCAGCTCTGCACTAAGGATGTTAGTTTAATTTTAATCACTTACAGGTGCTGTGTGCCCCACTCCTGTCCGTGGCAACTGAGGCAGATTTTGGAGAGCAGTTCAGCTGGTCAAATGTATATGTTTCTTTCACGATTCATTGTGTCACTTTTCACATCCTATTGATTGAATTAACTCACTTTCAGACTGAAACAGAGATCAGAAATACTCACGTGGGCACCAACGTCATACATGTGTGGTTTTAGGAAAGCTTAGTCACAGATCAATGGTTAGGTTGGATAGAGTTGTCTATTTGTGATATCATTATCCTATCCAGATTTAATTTAATTTTAATTAAATTTTTATTTCTTTATATACATTTTTTTAAATTGACTCTGTCACCAATTGGCTCCCAACTTTGACTGCAGTTCAGATAAATGGCTTCAAAGTGCAAATACATTTTCAGTTCTGAATCTGACTTGCAGAATAAACCTCCAAACCCAGAAGAGAATCTGATGTCTCCCAACCACGCGAAGGAAAACACACTCTCTTTATAGAACTTCATACTCTGTTCTGGCTCACTCTTATTATAAACTGTTGTTGATTATCTAATTCTTCTGGGCATATGAGCAATTCCAGAATGTCGGTTTTACTTTAAAAGGATGCAGTTTAAAAAACAAAACAAAACCCTAAATACAGAAATAAAATATGTGTTTAATTAGGGCTTTAATCTTTCCTGAGCTCATTAAAAAAAAAAAAAAGTGGGGAATGGATGCCCATAGGGTCTGATAATATTTTCCTAGAGTGAAAACTGCTCCTACAATATATATTAGTAAACATCCATTTGTGTTAGTAATTAACTTCAGTGCTTGGATATCCATTTATTTCTCCTGATTTCATGTTCCGGTCCAGATCATTGTTAAATGAGCAACACCGTAACAGCCTTGCTGGAACTGTCTGGACAATTGTTTTTCAGTTAAAGCTGAGACATAACTGAGCTCTGTCTGCCCCACATCTGGGCTAGCAGATCACTCCAGACCTCTGCTTTTGGGGCAGACGAGCTGGACAGACAAAAATGCTATAAAAAAAGTCAGAGATTTTGAGACCAGTGAACCCAAATTTAAAAATCTTAAATTTCTTCAGGAAATAAACATAGTTTTCATTAGGTTGCAATAGCATTAAAAAAAATATAAATAAAAAAGTTAGGGGAAGACAAAAAGAAGCATTTCAGGGAAAAGATGCTCAAAATACAGAGAAAAAAGGCTTCTCTCTAGTGACAAACTGATCATCAGAGCACAAAAGCAAGAAGAAGCAAGTGAAATTCCTTCCTCCATTAAAGAAGCTTCATCGAAAATATCTGATGAAACCAGAAATAAATAATCCCAGCAGATAAATCTGGAGGAAAGAAGAAAATATACTGAAGGAGTAAAGGTCACTTGGAAATTTTCAAATGTTGTCCTGAAAATCCCAGAGATATTTTGCAGGTAGGAAACATCTGAAGTATGTAGAACAAAAATCATGCAACGTGGAATGAATCCAGGGGAGTTTGTAAGAGTTTAATTGACAGGTGGTAAAGGTGCCTCAAAGACAGCTGAGGAACAGAGTGAAAGAAATAAATATTATTAAGTGATTCAGAGGAAACTGGAAGTGTTTTACTGGTCCTGTGATTCAGGACAAAAATAAAATGTTGAAATTGTTCCTTAAATTACAAAATATGACCATACCTACACACATGACTATATGACCTGTCTACAGATTTGCTGTGTGCACATTAAATCAGAAATGCAGAATTGTGTGTGTTGCTTTTCTGTAAATAAACCTTTTTTTTCCTCAGTCTTTGTATAAAAGAAATAGTTCCTACAAGTACCTTACGATGGAAAAAATATTTTCAAAATTGTGAAAACTTTAAATATCTCATTAATGTAAAAAAACATTTTAGCCATTCAAAACATTTTCACCCACCCAAAAAAAAAAAAAAATGAGAGAGAATATTTTCAAACCATCTTCTCTGGTCAGATATTTTTGTTTCAATTAGTTGTTTCAGTTTACATAAAGATGAAAACTGACATGAGGCAAAGATGTTGCAGGAACCTCTTATGAACGTGCAGCATCCTTGTCTTTTGTGTGTGAACTCTCAACCTGTTCTTGGTCACTTTTTTTGGTGATTACCAGGCAGATCTGTCCCAAACCTTGGCAGAGAGCAAGCCAAAAATCAAAATATAAAGCAGGCTTTGGTAAAATATCTCAGCCCATGTTCTGGCTCCAGTTAACTGATATAGACAGAAAAGAGTAATGCTAATTTTCTCTGTAATATTGGATGAACCAATTAGGTTTTCAAGCCTTTGTGCCTGAAGTTAAGCATATAAATTATTTTTCAGGTATTTAAATAAAATTGGCTTGGTTTTCTGAAAATCTTCTCAGTCAATTTGCTTTAGACTTCATTAAAATTTTAGATGATTGGTGCAGCAGCATCTTCCATGTCGATGTTAAACTGAGATTTTTTTCCTTTTTATATTTTAAATCCCAATTTGGATTAGGAACTCCATTCTGAATTACGTCCTGAGCTTATTTCTAAACTTGCCAAGAGCAAAATTATTATAAAGCATCCCACACAGATATCTTGTTCAGGACAGGGACTTAATCCATATAGAAAAACAAGAATTATCCTGCATATTTTAAAATGGCAATTTTAACATGTGTTTTCATTTGAAACCAAAAGTTTTTCACTTTTTTCTTTTTCTCAGGGCAAAATAAGAGGCACTTCCTTTCCCTAATGTTTCATGTGCCTATCTGGAAAGTGGACACCAGATGCACAATTTTGCTTTTATTCAAGTAAACCAGGATATCCTAGCTGACTTCAGTTATTGAAAGATTGGTAAAATTGGAATTGGCTTTATTACTGGGATGTCAATATCATACTTTAATATGTTTTGACTGTTTAATTTGACCACAGAACTCATTGTTAGACTTGAGGAGTTGTCTCAAAATATGTAACATGACATGTGATACATTTCTGCGGGAAATGGGTCTTTTCCAAGCACAGCGTTTTATTCAGATTTTTAGGCTCTTGAAATTGGCATTTTATGACCCACTAGTTTAGCTACTTGGGATCACCCACACTCTTTGAAAGATCTGGCTTCAATGGGAATGGGCTCTGCTTGTCAATTTGCCAAACAGACACAGGGAGATCAAGTTTATCCAACTGCTGCAAGGATGTAATGTGATCCCATTTCTGTGGACATACCACACATAGCAAAGTGGACGCTCAGCGCCTTATTAGAGTCTCTAAGTGCTGTGATAAGTGAAAAGGATCAAAAAGATAACAGAAATGTAGGACTGGATTAACAGAGCAGCCACAGCTTTACCTGAGATGGAAACCTTATCACTTCAGACACTGTATGTTGATGTAGTAATAGATGGCCACTGCCTCCAAAATCATAGAATCAGAGAATCATGGAATGGTTTGGGTTGGAAGGAACCTTGAAGACCATCTCGTTCCAGTCCCCCAGCCATGGGCAGGGACAACTTTCACTATCCCAGGTTGCTCCAAGCCCCGTCCAACCTGGCCTTGAACACTTCCAGGGATGGGGCAGCCACAGCTTTTTTGGGCAACCTGTGCCAGGGCCTCACCACTCTCAGCAAAGAAATTCTTCCTACCATGAAAAGAAACTAATACATGAACACATAATCCCCACAATAGCTGGTTATTGGAACCACTTGCAAAGAATTTGAGTAAATTCATCAAGTGCAATCTGAAAGGAGGAAATATCCGTGTCTTTCTGAAAACTGTGTTTTAACTGACCAAGAAGGGATGGGCTTCATGCAAGAACTCAAAGGTACGAGGTGTATGATTCATCTTGCATCTTGTTGGAAAGCTGTACCCATAACGCCAAATTCCCCCATAGCCTATGGAGGTAATTCCTCTTTTCCTGACATCAGTGTCTCAGATCACTTCCAACAGCACTTCCTTCTCCTAACATTTTGGTGAGCAGTGACAGAGGAAATGGATCCTCCTTCACAATCGTCCTTATGGAGGCCATATCTCTTTAAGACCATGGATCTGCTTGGTCCCTGACAGTAGTACTGTAATTTTGGTGGGATTTGTGTGGCAGCAAGGGTCACTTTGGTCGTTATGCCTGTCATTGGTTGGAAGATAAGCCCTCAGAAAATGAGTCAGAAACGTTTAATTTTATCTTTTTAATGTGCTTGCTATTTTGTTGAGTCTTTTCTTAATCAAGGATGGAATTTTAATGAGATATGGAAGTTGGAGCAAAAGCTTGGAAACATTGTTATTGCTATTTATATCACTGTTTTGTTAGCAGTATTGGGAGGTATTAATATCATCCTCTGCATTCTTAGAGTGAAATAAATGTTGGGTAACACTGGTCATGACAGAATGAAAACAAAAGAATAAAAAAAAGGGAAAATTTTCTCCCGCCTCTCTCTTTAATAACAATAAAATCTATAAAACAGCCCAAAGAATTAGAAATATCATGTTAGAAACAAACATGGGTATAAAATTAGTAATAATAACAACCACCAAATCTGCTCTTCAGACAGAAAACAAGGTAATTAACTCTGCTCCCATCCTGATGGTGTCATTTGAATTTATGCAATTTCCTTTATTTTCTCCTTTGTTTGTTCTATTTTCCTTTGCCCATGTGCTTTTATCGTTTCTGTTGTTTATTCATGGAGGAGCTGGTTGGAGCTTTCAATCAAAAAATAGACCAAAAAAACAGAATAGAAAAAAAAAAACAAAAACAAAAAAAACCCCACAACTGCACCATCCTCCAACTGGCCAACGTGGAGGTTGGAGACCACACGGGGATCAAAGCGATATGAGGACAACAGGGGTTTCATTAAAATGTTCTCCTCACTGCCTGAGGAAAGAGCAGTGAGGACAGAGCGAGAGGGGGAGGGGGGAAGGGAAATCATCTGGCCCAAACAAGTTTAACTAAAAAAAAAATCCAAGCAAACCACCTGTGGTCTCCTTGGAAACTGGCTTGCAACCCCTCCAGCCACCTTTTAATGAAACCCCAGAGCCCCTTTATTAATTTATTAAAGAATCTATTTTCTGAAGATTCATAAACCGCGCATAACTCATATTCCAACACATCTCTGCTATGCTAATAGCGCATGCTGCCATGAATAATTAATTCTTTAATTAGTAATAATTAGAGGTTGTTGTATAGGTCAAACCATTGGGCTGACAGCATGCTACTGTCAAAATGTCATTTGAATTAACAGGACTGGGGCCCTTTCTACACTGAATGATTCGTCGTTTGGGGGTCGGTCGTCCCCTCCCCTCCAAATTTCATTGTTTTAATGGTGAGTTGCTTAAGAAGATGTGGAACACATAAAAGGAGATATTTAATAGCATTTATGGCATAAAAGAAAAGGCTGCAGACCTTCAGCAGATGTTGATGGTGATGGATCTCGACCTGGGCAGTGTTTGTTCCCTCTGTGGAAAGAACAACAGGAGCAGGATGAAAGCAGTTGCACTGACATCCTGTACTGAGCCAAACCATGACTTTTTGGTCAAAATCACTGTTCACTCTCTACATCCCTGGAAGGGATACAATTGCAGGTCTAGTTTTTCTACTCCATCGAGGACCAGAGGAATTTAATCCTTGGAACTGAGACACCAGGATCTCCATTCAATCCTTTGGCTGTTTATAGCCTGAGGGATTTTGAACCATTTTTCTCCGCTTTTTCAAGGGAGTATAGAAGCCACTGGAATGGACAGGCTTGAAAACTGTGTGTTAGTCCTGCTCTGCCCTATGGGAAACTGTCCCCACCAAAAAAAGGTAATAAGTCACCCTAGAAGTTAAGCCACTTGATTGGTTAGAAGGGCTTGGGCAAGAAGACAGCTAAGAAACAAAGGGAAATTGCCAAAATAAGACATCTGCTGAAAGTATTGATACTGCATCTATTTATTTCACTCCTGGGTACAGCAGTCTCTAGACAAGGGCAGCAGCTCAAACCAAGACTGCAAATTTCCCAGAAGAGCTCTTCCCACAACTCCAGGGCCTGAATTGCACCAAAATTTCTCATTTCAGGAACAAAGCGACAGGGTTTATCTGAACTTTGGAACAGGCTCTCCAGGGAAGTGATGGAGGTGTTCAATAAAAAACTCGATATGGCACTCAGTGCTCTGCTTAGTTAACCACGTGCTGTTCAGTCAAAGGTTGGACTTGATGATCTTGAAGGTCTTTTCCAACATAAATGATTCTGTGAAATGAATCTATGAAATGACAGGTTGGCTGGACTTTCAGTCTGAACTAACACATCTGTTATGTCAAAAAGAACAATTCCTATATGAGAAGTCTGATACACTCAACATACCTTTGTCTGATTTCTAGTGTCTCTTGTGAGAGAGGCGGCAGTGGGGTTATTTACCAAACTTGCACCACCAAAGTGAAGTGCTGGGAGAAGGTAAATGGTGAAATGAGTGAGGAGAATCTGTCCTGATTTAAAGGGGGGAAGAGGAGAAACAAGGTTTCATCAAGTGACTGCAATGGTACCGCAAGACAGAGGAGATGTGCATCAGACGTGGTGGGGTACATCACCTGTGCAGAGACCTACACAATCCCAATTTCACTGATTTTAGCTCATCTCAAATACTCTTCATATCACTGCTGTACCAAACAGACCCACATGTAAAGCTCTGATGGAGCAAGGGATTTGAATCGTGTTGTATTTCATTCCACTTGAAAGCTCCCAACCTGAGTGGGTTGGTGCCATTGCAGTCATGACAGAAATACAAATGCACAGCCTTAATCCTAACAAAAGTGAATGAAATGAAGTCCTTAACTCACAGTAGAATGGATTGGAGCCCAAGAGCCCACTCTTTTCAATTCCTGCTCTGACTACAAAACACACATTCTTTCTAGGAACAACCAGCAACCCCTTTATTCCTCTCTTCTCTGCTTACTGACAGAAGACTTAATAAGTGGAGGCTAAGCAAATGCAAAAAGGGCTTGAGTATGTTTTCCAGTTAAAAGGATATTAGAAAAAACCTTTTCTGCAAAGAGGAAAGAAAAAAAAGGAAAAACATTACAAGATAATAAACCCATAATAATATATGCAGTGAAGTGGCAGCTATTTTGCTGCCAGTCAAAAAATTATATTATCAGAAATCCTTTTGTATCATTACATATTGATGTTTTTAAAAAAACGAAAGGAAAGGAAAGTCACTAGAGATTGTAGATAAAAGTTGTTTGCTGTTGACAATGCAACAAGGTCAAGCAGGATTTTACACAAAAGCTCTTTGAAATCTGCATCAAAGGTCTGGTTTGTAAAGCAGAACAAGTGTGGTGGTAGTGGTGAACATAGTTGTAGATCTGCTGCTCACAATACAGGGGACAATTTCTGTTCTCCTTCTGAGAAAGTACAAAGGTTGATTGGTGTGTAAATGACTGAAATTAATATGTTAATCAGATTTTCAAAGTCAACAGCTTGTGACTGTGTTGTCAAAATAACCCTAATGGACTCTAATAGCAATAGGAGAGTACTGGCTCCAGTGTAAAAAATGTGACAGAACCCAAACATTTGTCGCAGGAGGAAGCATGGTCTGTGCCTTGGTCATTAAACAGAGTTATTAGCCTGAAGTTAGACAGCAGTTTTTTTACTCATAGAATTATAGAATCACAAAGATGGGAAAAGACCTCAGGATCATCAGTTCCAATATTCAACCAATTATCCCCATGCCCACTAAACCATATCACAAAGTGCCAGTCTACTAATTTTTTCAACGCTTCCAGAGTTGGTTACACCTCCCTGGACAGCCTGTTCCAGTGCTTGACGACTCAAGAAGTTTTTCCTAAAATCCAGTCTGAACCTCTACTGACACGACTTTAGGATGTTTCCCTTGTCCTGGTTGTTTGGGATAAGAGGCCAATCTCCATCTCACCACAACCTCATACTTCTGTCTCCAGTCTCCAGCAAGACCAGTCACACGTTGATTATTTATGCGCCTGTTTTTCCCGAGAGGGAAAAGCAGAGTGCCCAGGAACTTGTAGAAGAAGAGATAAACGGTGTGTTCTTCTCAAACAGTTTATTTCTTGTCTCTTGTGTGCTTTTTCCTGGCAGAAGACACAGATATTTTTTCTCTCTACCCATTCCATAGGTCTTACAGTTCTCCACGACAAAAGTCCACAGCCACACATGGCTCTGTGGAGCTGCCATGAACTCTGTGAACCACAATCTGTCTCTTCTGTTCCTCCTTCTGTCCACAGAACTTTCCATTTTCTGTTCTCTCACACCAGCTGCACACCATTTCTTCTTGAGATTTTCTACAGTGTCTCTTAATATCTTTTGTAAGGCAGAATTGTTTTGTTGTTTTTTTTTTCTTTTCCACTTGTTTTTCAGCCCATTTCTTTCCACAGTTCTCTTGTTCAGAAAACTCATTTTTCAACTCACTCTTTAAACAAAGAAGCTGTTCTTTTGTCTTGTTTTCATACTCTTTCAGGCACCTGCCCAGTCTCTTGCACTCTTCTTCTCTAGTAGTTATCAAAACATCCTGAATTACCCACATATCTGGTCTCTTCCACCATGCCCTGTCTCAACTCATCTTTGTACCCAGTGGCATCTTTCTGCCCAAATCCTCTTAGCTAAGACCAATGGCAAAGGAGGGCAATGAAGATACTCTGAAGGCTGGAGCCCCTCTGCTCTGGAGATAGGCTAGGAGAGCTGGGAGTGTTCAACCTGGAGACAAGAAGGCTCTGAGGGGACCTTAGAGTACCTTCCAGTGCCTCAAGGGGCTACAAGAGAGCTGGAGAAGGACTTGGTACAAGGGCATGAAGTGATATGAATAGGGTAAAAGTCTTTAAGCTAAAGGAGGGTAGATACAGACTGGATATTAGGGATAAATTCTTCCCTATGAGGGTGGTGAGGCCCTGGTACAGGTTTCCCAGAGAAGCTGTGGCTGCCCCATCCCTGGAAGTGTCCAAGGCCATGTTGGAAGGGGCTCTGAGCAATCTGGTCTAGTGAAAGGTTTCCCTGTCAATGTCAAGGGGACTGGAATGAGATGGTCTTTGATGTCCCTTCCAATACAAACAAATGTTCTATGACTCTATGACTGTATTAATTTTACAGACAAAGTACTCCCTACCATAAAGGTAATGTCTTTATTTGTAAAAGGAGACTCCCTATCCTAAAGTTTCCAGATCTCTCTTGTCACTGTCACTCTATGTGTTATTTTGGGTCAGGGTTGTATCATCAGCTGAAACCAAATAATTTCTTACTCCTAACTGTAAAGTATGACATTTTTATCTCAAATTTCTTTGCTTTCAGTGAGATTCTCTTTATTCCCTTATATCCCCTTGTGATGAAGCTCTGCTTATGAACTCCTCTAATCAAAAGTTGCTCGTTCATTGTATCTTAGATCCAAGTCAGACTGTTCCTCTGTCAGGACTGTCTCTTAGCTGTGCTCAAGCAGCTTCTACCACATGGCACCTTCCAGCTCATTTGACCCTTCCACAGGGTCAAATATGCAATATCACAATTATAATGCACTAACTTTAGATTGAAGATTTATTTGATCAGCTTTTGTTTTTTGGTCATTATTCCTGCAGATAAACTTCCTTCAGGTCTAACACAACAAAAATAATGCAACCTGTTGGAGTGGGATTCAGATGAACAGGAGTAGCCTCTTTAAGTTACCTTGAGTCAGCAGAATGCCAGGTTTGTCTTTAGTTTTCAGTTTGAGAGATGATAAAACTAAGAATAGATGATAAAACTAAGAATACAAACCAACTCTTTGGGTTTAGTCCCAGTTAATTCTGTAAAGAGTAACTCTGGCCAAAACTCTCATGGAAACGTTACTTTTGTCTTCAAATCCAAGGTGGTGACTTGACTTCCTTTGATTTGACATGAGAAAATCAGCAAGTCTGCTTTTTACTCTCTTTCTTAGTGTCCTGTCCATGGATGTAAAGGTCCAAAAACTAAAACAATCCCAATTTGGGGTAGAAACTGGAATATTTATTGAACACACAAAATGCTATTTAAGGGTCTCGGGGGCAGAGGTCGGGTTATGCCAACTAGGGGACAACCCAATAAATTAGCATTTCCAGTAACAAGGATTACATATGGGGGAAAATGGTTAACATTTCCTACATACAGGATTACATGCGGGGGGAAGAGGATTAATATTTCCAGCAACCAGGATTACACTGGGGGGAGGGGATGGTTAACATTTCCCAAAACAAGTATTACAAGGGGGGGAGAAAAAAAAGGGGCTTCTGCATGGACTGACAGCACCATCACAAAGTCTTTCCATATCCTGCTGCAGGAGATAGGACAATCCACATGGTTGAATATCAGTGGGTCTTGTGGGTCCTTAGATGATGGAATTTCCCTCAGCCCCTGTCACCCACAGCCTGCTACGTAATTCTGGCAGTGCCTTTTCTGCTGCTACACAGAATTTCAGATTGCTACACATGGATAGCAGAAGGTCCAGAGCACTGGTCCCAGATTATTTTTGGTTTTTATGCTATTTTTCTTTTCCTTTTTCTTTTTTTTTTTCTTGTATATTTTTCTTTCTCTTCTTTTTTGCTTTTTTTTTTTTTAATTTTTCTTTCTTCTTTCTTCTTTCTTCTTTCTTCTTTCTTCTCATTCTTTTTCCAATACAAGGGTTGCAGTTCTTTAGGTATTTTATAAAATGTCCTCATCCACAGATCAAGAAGGCCTAGAATTCAAAATTCTCAGTTCCTGCAAGAATTCCAAAATTATTTTGCTTCTGTGCTTATAAATAAATGGTCCTTCATCCTGGGCATAGGATGTGTCCTGGTTAGTGTGGTATCCCTTTGGCCTTGACAATTTTCATTTCTGGTTATTATCAGAGTTATTACAGATGCACAGGCTGATTAAAACATAAAACTGTGCCCTGAGGTACCTTTTTTTTTTTTTAGCTCAGAGACACAATAGCCTTGCAGTGCTTCTGTGTTCCTTCTGTGGATTCCTCTCATGGTTCAGGCCTCCAGGGACCAAGGCAGACAACTCAGCCACCACTGGGACATTACTGAACATCTCAGCATTTTAGGACATTTGGGTATTCCTTCCCAAGCTTTAAATGAGAAAGACATGCCAGGAACTTAAGGGTTTCTTTACATTTCTCTCTTGAACAGATATTTTTAAATGTTCTCTGTGATTGGCACCTGTGTGCAGAAAGTCTGCACTGTGACTGGAGTGGGGATGACATTTTCCCAAAATGCAGAACAAAAGAGCAGGACCGCTGTGAGGAGGTTTAAAAATCTCTGTATCTGGCCATGCCAAGGATTCCCCAGGTTGGGAAACACAGAAAAGTAGAAATGTCTCAAAAAAGGGAACAATTTAATGCATTTACATTTTTATTTAGAAAGTGGTTTCCTTGAAAGCAAAATGCTCATTGGGTTTGATGGTCATTTAATGGCCATTGTCCCACTCTGAGTATTGGCAGGGACACAGTAATGATCTCTCTGCTCTGGATTTGGGTTCCAGATGGAATGGGTGAAGTCAAAACTCATCTTCCTGCTGAAAAGTGAAGAAGAAATAAGTTTGAAGAGTACATCTGTACGTGTTAGATATTTTTTTCTCTCTGAATCACTAGGTTTTTATTCCATAAAGTATGTAGATGACATGTAAATGTTATGTAAATTGGGTCCATAGTCCATTAAAGCGCAATATTATAATCACTAATACCCTATAGGCATGGACAGATCAACCAACCAAGTTTTATTTGATCTTTGTCAGAGGCAGTGAGCCCTTTTATGCAATATTTTGTGTACATGCCTTTATTGTGAAGATCATAATTTCGAAATGTGCCCGTTTGGGATAAATAGATGTTGTTGATGTGCATTTCTGCAGTGAAGTTTAGCAAGTACATTAGTACCAAAAAGACATTTTATAGACTTACCAAAATGAAGGAATCCCTCCTTCTACTGAGTTTCCATCTGAAGTGATCATCTAATCAGTAGACTTGAACATCCTCCAATTGCATACAACAGTGAGCCTTCAACACCTGCCACTTTCACTACTGAAATTGAAAGAAAATAAGTGTATACAGAAAAAAAAAAAAGACTGGAGGGCTGTTTGGCCCTTGCCTAGGAAAAATATATTCTTTACTAATTGGCACAACACTTAATAAATATTAACTGGTTTACACAGCCCTCCCGTTTACTTAATGAAATGGTAGATGAGGGGTTAATGGGTTAATTGGGGAAAGGAAATGAATCTCCAAATGTATCAAAATCTGATAAGTGATTTAGCCTAATTAATAATTTACATGTCAACATTTTTCTAGTTACTACATGCATTTTGGAGGATAAAGGTAAAAATAAAAACAAACAAAAAAGGTAAATTCACAGCAAATTGAAAGCAGCAACTGAAAGGAATGTGGAGCTCTGTATATTGCAACTTCTTTCTTGGAGTTTTTGCAGTTGTTCTTGTAATATTCAATGGCATATAAGGTGGTAAATCATAGGATCACAAAATAGTTTGAGTTGGAAGGGACCTTGAAGATCATCTGGTTCCAAACCCTTGCCATGGGCAGGGACACCTTCCACTATCCCAGGTTGCTCCCAGCCCCATAAACATTTCCAGGGATGTGTCAGCTCGTAACCTTGTCTTGGATGCTTGTTCAAAGGTGGAGAGAAATTGGATCTCCACTAGCAGGAGCCATGCCAAATACTGAGCAGAACATAAAGTATTCATACAACCAATTCTGGAATATTAATATCATCTTAGTATTATTAAGATCCAAGTTCATAACATTAAAGATATCCAGGCTCATGATCAGAGAATTGTCAAGCTGAATTCTAGGTTATATGACAGTTATATGCAAACTAGAAATCAGACACAGTAGTCTGGGGTGTCAGGAAAAAGTGACATAGTTAAATTAGAAAGGCACTACTAAATCAACCTATGCAAACCTAATCTTGAACACAAAATAGACTCATCTCTCCATAGCCATGCTGAAATTTGACTGTATTTTGTGTTATGCACTGCATGATACAATACATCCATAAAATTTACATATATTCACGCAAGTAGATCCATATCTTTAATTCTCCTTTAAAAATAATTAACCTTTAATTATGTAACAACATTTCTGAGCTATATGTGAAATCTTTAATTGCTTGGTTTTCAGATTTCAGAGAAAACAAGAGAAGGTGGAGAATTCTTGGAGAATTTAAGGATATACAACTGATCCTGAAGATTCTGTTAGATATAATATCATCTTTTTCAGATAAATTTTTATTTTTAAAGAATTTTTTCCTCTATTGAACACAATTGGTTTATTCCATCCTGAGATAGCCGTGTCTTAGTAGTGGAAATAGCAACTCATTCATATATCCTGAAACAATAGGATGGGATGAGTATTAAGAGTTAAAAATTTTGGAGACCTCAGTTGTTTCAGAAGGGGAAAAAAAAGTTAATTTTCACTGAGAGATAAGAAATTCCTTTGTCTTAAAATCTTCCTATTTTGAGAGCTTCTATCATGTTTGCTGGTTAAACCATGTCTTCTTGGTTAAAGGATTATCAGGCATTTTGTTTCTTTGAATGATGGGAGGACAGAAGATGCATTTCACTATCCTTAAACCATCCCTGACACCACCAGATGAATGTCAGGTCTAGTCAAGAGAAACAGGAATGATAGGCATTCCTCTGCCTCCTTGAACAACTTACTCTATTGGAAATGACATTTACCCCTCATGAATGGGTCCTGCACAAAGGCTTTTGTACCACAGATGTGACACAAACTTCTTTGGAACTCTCCAGAAGGGCATTTCTCATGTGCACGAGAACGGGTTTCACCTTGCAAAAAACCTCCCGTCATTTTGGTTTAGTAAAGAAACTGAGGTGCTTCACTTAAAGAATATGTACCATAGCAATAATAAATTCCCCAAGTGAGAAAAATATCTGTATGCATCTATAATTTCCAGACTGTGTCTCGTCCCACCATATGACAGGACTGAATTAGGAGGTGCCTAAGCTGGTTTTATTAAGATTTTTTTATTAGAATAATAGACCTGAATTTTGTGTTAGTAATGGAAAAAACTTAAAATAATTACAATCCTGGATTTGTTGGACATTTGCAACAATAGATAATGAATTTATTACTTGTTTTCCTATTTAGCTCATCTTTGCCTGCCTACCTGCTTTTTGTCTCTGTCTGTCTGTCTATCTGTCTATTAATCTTCAAAAACAATTGTGAAGTGCAACTGAAAACACAAAGCTCTCATTCTGGGCTTTGTATACCCAAAGAAGAACTTAAGTTTTAGTTTAATACTGACATTCCTCTGACACACAATTTATAAAACTTTTCTTCCTTTCCTAGAGACTTTGACTATGTGCCCTTGTCAGGACATGTGAGGTCAGTGATGTTGTCAAAGATGATCTTTGTCAGTTATTGAAATGAGAACTAATTTGACCTAATCTAAGCTGACAGACAAAATGGTTCATTGGTAAAACAAGCCAGTTCCAGAAACTGGTGCTAAAGAAGAGTACACGAGCAAAAAATGTGGGTTTACTCTCTTGGTTCAGGTTTTGAAAACTGGACTTTTAATAGGGTTTAGTATGATGCATCCAGCCAGAGCTATTAGTGAGAAGAATGTGACATATCATAGTTCTTACACTGTATTTACACTTTACATGTAGTTTCTCGTAGCTTGGTCTTTTGTAATTTTACACAGTTAATTTCATTGCAACAAAATTAGCATTATGGTTAGTGATATCAACGTAGAGTCCAGAAGATACTGACACTGTGACCAGGAAATTGCTCTGAAAATCTATATCCCAGTAAATTTTATCCTACTGGAATAGAAAATAACTGCTGTGTGGATCACATAAACCAGGAATCCTTGATCCCTACTGTGTCAGAAAATAAAAAAAAAAAGTTGATTTTCTTAAAAGGGATAAAGGTGATTGGCTTTTCTTCAGGTGATAAACTTTGCTGAGCAGAGCTCTGTGCTCTCTGCACCCAGTCCCAGCTGTCCTGCCTCTGTGAGTAAACTAGAGATGAACTTTAGCACTTGTGGGATTAAGGCCAGGGATGACAGGCAGTGTAAAGATTAATGGGAGTCTGCGTGCCATTAAAATTAATCACTTAAAATTAAAGATCCTCTATCTTCTGCTGCCCCTTGATTGCTGTTGATATGACAGTGTCATAACTGATCTATCCAGCTCGTGTTTATCTCTTCATAGATAAATTGAGATACTCCATTTCTGCACAGTCCCAGCATGATCTGAACCCGGTAGTTTTCACATACAAGTGCACATTCCTTCTGTAGGGCTCTGATTTATAACAAGGAAAGGAAAAAGGCAAAGGTAAAATAATATTAAACATTAAGCCCTAATATTTAGGAAGTGGCTGCCTTTCCCAAGGATCCTGTAAAGCTTTATGAACATGACATCTCTTAAGCATTCCCTTCACCCATCAGTGAAACACAGTCACCTAAGGCTGCTCAGCCTGCTCTGAACATTTTCCCTTTAAAGAGCTTTGAATGGAAATTGGCTCTTTGTTCAAAGTGAGAATGTTTATGGAAAATATTCATCTCATTGAATAATAAAAAAAAAATGTTGTTTTCTGCTGTCAAAACAAGCTTGTTTTGTTGGTTTTGCTTTGCTTCGGTTTGTTTTCTGTCTCAAGACAGACAACTCTTAGGAGTACATTTAGAGGTAAAAATGCTTGAGGAAAATTTTTGCAGGGAAAAAAAATGGCAAATTTTTGTTAATTGTTGAAACCTTGGTGTTAATTACTGATACCAAACTGTGACACCTTGATCTGATAGATAAACTATGATGCACAATGCAAAAGGAGAATTTAAGGACCTTGTCACTGAATACTTTATATTTCCTGGTCGTGTTGGGCAAGTCACAGAATCTTCAAATATTAAGGTTTTAATTCAGTAATATATAATTTAACAGTAATAATAATTTAACAAGTCAATAATAAAAATAATTCAATCATTGAAAAGTTTTGAAAAGTGGGAGAATTATGCAACGGTCAAAGCATCAAATAGGTTACTTAGGGCTGGCAGTTTGCTGGCAAAAGGAAGATGTCTAAGAAAAATATAGAGATAATAAAAAGGAAAGGTGCTCTTTACATAAGAGCCGACCAAACTGAACTCTTTTACTTAAATAAACAAACAAAAATTTCACTTCTGATCAATTGCATTGATTTAAAAGCTGTAAAAATAAATTATAAATTACTTTAAATTGAAGATTCTTCTAAGTTAGAAAAAAATTAAGGTAATATATTTTCAGTTTATAGATTTTTCCTCACAAGTGCACACCATCTCAAAAAAAAAATGAAATATTTCATTATTTACTGATAATATCAAGGTCTTTCTAAGAAAAACTTCCTTTCAGGTAGAATTCTGAAAATCCTGAGAATTATTCTATCATATATATCTATACATATAGATAGATAGATAAAATAACATATATAATACATTATATGCTTTATATGGAGAAATCATCCTAAGACTTTTCGATGTGTGAACATAAAAATTGCTTACATTCCCTCAGAACCTAAAGTAATACTGGGGTTTCTTTGAAGTACTTTTTTTTTTTTTTTTCTGGCACCTTGGCCTAAATCAGAAAGGTTGGTGAAGTAGCTTTAAATGCTAAAAACCAATTGACTTGTTTCCCTGGAACAGAAACAGTTTCAGGGTGTTCCTGTGCATCAACAGAAGGCACTTCTCTGTTTTAATGTTTTAGTGACTGTCATAATAAAGGCAAGGGGATGCCTTCTGATATTGGCAAACAGAGATTAAGGCAAACAAAAAAGCCATATCAATGTGTTTCCCTTTTTTTCATTCAACACATACAGTGCAAAAATCTGTTTTCCCAATGTGCCCACGTGTCTGAATTTGTATGGATGTATTTACAGCTTTATGTGACATGGATTCTTCTCCAGGCAGGCTCCTGTATTATGCATCAGATCCATTCTCTGGAATGTTTTATGGTGTGTAATTTCCCCTTACAGTACAACAAGTCAGATTGCAGCAGTGATATATTTAATAAAAAATTAGATACACTTCCACTGCCTTGCTTTTCTTTTTTCCCCCTCATCTGTGATCCTGACCATGTCAAGTTAGTGTTTAAAATAAAATTACTTAAATCACTGTTGAATAAGAAAAATGCTCTGAATGCTATGGGTTCATGAAGAATGAAGATGTTTTGCAAAGTGCCTGGCACACTCCTGAGTTATGGGTCACCAAAGAGGCAGAACACTTACCCCAGGGACACAAGCTATCCCTCACCTAATACATTTTCCAAAAGTGCAATGTGCTCATAATTTCTGGATGTCTGTAAACTCAGAGTTATTACTGCTGCTATAGTTTGATTCAGGATTTCTGTCCAAACTCATCTTGCTGTGAAATCTCTCTCTCTGTTTCCCCTTGCAATTAGTGCACAGGTTAAAAGGTCAATCAAACAAATAAGCCAGCAAAATACAAAACCCCTTCAAACCCTATAAAACCAGTCACTTTTCTTCGGGGGAGGAGTGAAAATGGACACCTTCTGTCATGGTCTGAAGATCAAAACCCTTGGGATATTGAAGATCCAAGCTTGGGAGTGCAGGTGTTGAAAGCAGTTGTCTCACGTGTACTGAAAGTTGTTGCCAGCATCTTCTACCCACCACCTCCACCTTTTTTCCATTGTAGTTCCAGTCTCAATTCATTGTGCAGTAAATCAGTCTTCAAATTCACATGTACCCAGATCCATGTGTAAGGCTGATGGGCAATCTCAAACTGGTTGTGATTCTCCTGTCAGAAAGTCCTGTCTCCTCTCTCAGTATTGAACAGTGTTACTAATTCACCAACTTCTTCAACAAACTCCTGTCATGGGGGAGATGCCTCACATGCTTTTATGTTCTAATACAAAGAGTGGATACCCACGAGAATTAGTCTGGGTAAAGAACTACCTGAGACACAAGGACTGGACACAATCCAAACCAACCAAGTAGCTGGACTTGTG
This sequence comes from Manacus candei, assembly GCF_025592945.1. NCBI lineage: Eukaryota > Metazoa > Chordata > Aves > Passeriformes > Pipridae > Manacus > Manacus candei. The sequence continues at coordinate 6,420,241 of NW_026138055.1, read as the reverse complement.
TTGATGGCTGGCTGGACTATATGATATCCAGAAGTTAGTTTCAATCTGAACTATCTTATGAATATATGATTGATATTCTATACCTTACTTCAAGCTGACAGCACAAATTTCTGTTCTAATATGTATTTTTGTGTGTGTGTGTTCAAAAGAAGCAAAACAGACACTCTTAGGTAAGAAGTTATTACAAAAAAGCTCTGAGGCAGGAACTGAAGAACTGCTAGAGAAAAGACTGAGAAAGTCCCAAAGGACATGAGAGCAGAGACCATGAAAGGCTCACTAAAGCTAAGAAAGTAGCAGGGGTACAGAGCTGAAAGAATCTTGATGTCTTTTCTAGGCTGGAGGATTCAGGCCTGTCTTATAGAACACGACAACCTGCTCTTCAGTATATTATAACAATAGGCACAGCTGCCCTTATGAGATTGAGACTCACATGAGCTGGGAATTATGTGCAGTGATGCTTTATAGACATGAGTGGGTCATGATATGACAGTGAATATACAGCTGCATCTACACTGGGAAGTAAAAAAGTGCTAATATATGAACATGGGAAAAGCATCTTGGTCATTCCTGTTGTTAAAATGGTAGTTTGCTGCCTTTTCTACTTTTAGCTTGTGTGATTGACCTTCTAAACCATTCATGGACACCATTTGGGAATTAACAGAAGAGACTTTTTTTTTTTTTTTACAGTGGGTACATCTTCTTTTGGAGGTTAAAAGAAACTAATAATTTATGTGGCTAAGAGATAGAAATGTATTCAAAGAACTGGTCCTGGCACTGGTTAACTTATAGTTAACTTGTTAATACAGTATCCAACCACTTCACTGACTCTCAGAGAGGAACATGGACTGAGATCCAGGAGTCGAGAGAGATCTGTTTTCAATGTCTGTGTTTTTCCCTCTTTCATCTTTTAGAAAGTGCTTTATGGAATAGCAAAAAGACACAACTGTGCTTAGACATGATTCATATTTTACCTCCTTTAGAGCTACTACCTGGATCATTGGTAACTCCCAATATCATCCACAATGGTTGACATTCAGGTAGAAAAGGCAAAGGAAGCAAAGTTAAGCAACCAGATCAAAAAATTCAAGAAGATGATGCCCTTTCTGGCCTTCAGTTCTTTGTCCAGAAGCATGAAGTCTCCCATATTCCTATCCTATAGTTGCCAGCAGATGTTCTAGGGCATCCAGACATGTGTCGACCATACAGAAGGACCACAATTCCTCTTTATATGTAATATTTCCATTTCAAAAAGTGAGATGAATGAATCTCACCCCCTCTGGACTTGATGAATGGGGTATATCATAACTATTCATAGCTACCAGTAGAGCATAAAACCTTTTAGGGAATCTTTTCAGGACAGAGGAATGTGCACTTCATCGGAATTTGGGAAGTTGAAATCTATAATACATGTGGGACAATGAAATCAGGCCATTTAAATTACTCTACTTAGCTTTTATCAGGCTGTTCAGGTTGGTCTGCAATGGGCTGGAATAAAACTGGACACTCTGTTTTGATGGAGTCAGCACTTTTTGAAGTGAAATGAGCCAATCCATTCAGAAAGATCAGAAGCAGACAGGTAGTCAGTCAAGTGGCAGGCTTAATCTGGAGCTGAGTCCCATGCCTTCAGGAAAGGAGAGAACTTCAAGAAATCTGTGCTGTGTAGGTATACTGTCAGGAGATTTTGCAAAGGTCAAGGAGACCGGCACAGGTATATCTTCATTAAGGGCTGGCTTTAAGGAGAAAAATATCTGGGATTAAGAGGTCCATAGCAGGGTAAGATGCATTCTTTGTCACACCACAAGGCAGGGCTGCATCTGTGGCAGAGGTTTCCCATCCACTCAGCTCATGTCTGTAGGAACACTGGTCTGTACTATTTATGTGAGCTGGGCTCTTCCTCCTGCCTGTGGGTGTGGGACAAAGTCCCAGCTGGAATCCATGGTGGCATTCCCTCCTCCATCCAGTGTAGCCACATCTGTATTGCTCCCTGGGAACCAGTGGGACAGGTGTTTTTCCCAAAATGATGCTGGCTTGTTCAGCCATTGCTCCTTACCTCCACCTCCTCTTGCTCTCACAGACACTGTGCCAACACCCTCAGACCACCTCTTAGCGGCATTTTCCTTTTCCCATGGAAGGAAAAAAGGTGCAGTGCAGAGCTCATGCCTGGCAGGAGCTTGCAGCTGAAAACCCTTCCTTTGAACCATTGAAAACGGAGTATGAGTTTCATCAAAAAATGGAATGCTCTTCAGATCCAGCAATTTGTGACAATATCAGAGCAGGGCCGTTGTCAGCTGCCTGTTATTCTGTTTCATAGTGGAGCTTCCCCAGGTGCATCCCCCCCAGCTAAGGTGTGGGACCCTGCCGAATACCAGATCCCTTTGTTGCACATTATCGTGTTAGCTGAGCTGTCACGAAAGTTGCCAGTGTAGATGTAGAACACAGGGATTAATCCAATTAAACCTCCACTGACTTTTCCACATTCCTCATGTTGCAGCCCATATCTCTTCACAGGTAGGTGTTAGAGCATGGGTAAGGTTAATCAAATGGTGTTTGTGGAATGGAAACTCATCAGAAACCCTGACATAATGGGAGGGAGAGAGGGAGGGAGTGATTAGCAGCTAAGCTTTAACCCACCATAGCTGTGATCCTTAACCTTCTGGTGTCAGTTTTAATTGTAAGGATGGACTTTAAAAAAACCCAAAACATAAAAGTGTTGCACTCCCTGACTTGGAGTTTACGAATAATACAGGTCTTAGATTTTTTCCAGCGTCTGAAGAAGAGACCCCTAAAGACTTAGTATGGTTTATACAATACAGGCTGATATGAATAACAGCTTTAGTGAGAAAAAAAATATATCTGGGAATTAAAACTAACAAATATGCTGAGATCGAGATTTATGTAGTCACATAATGACACAGATGGTAAATTTTACTGATATATATTTTTCCCTGGTGTAGAACACACAGTGGCAATCCAGCATGACAGATTGTATCCTAGGCTAAAACTGTGTCAGACACACAGTAATCAGAAGATGCTATCATATAATTTGCACTGGGGCCAGCCTGAATCTTGTAAGTGTTCTTTGTTCAGCTGCACTGAGTTGTTTTTCAGCTGGGGTTGCCTTCTGTAAAATAATTCTTGTAGTTTTTCTGTTACTAATGGTTTGGTTTTTTTCTCTAGTTTCAAACAACAGTCCCCTTAAAAATTAACCATTATTGTTATTGTTATATAACACATAATAATACTGAGTATTATTAATACTACTGATTCCAACCAGTGAATGACTTCAGCCTGACCTGCAAGCAGATCTGAGGTCAGATACAGAGATTTAAGTCACCATTGAATGTACAGAGCTAGATATGAGATTCATTTCTGCTAGTTTAGCCATTTAGGCTAAATTAGACTCTCTAATTAGGCTCCTGCTATTGAAAAGGTAAAAGAAATGTTTCTCCAGAGACTGTTTTACCTTATCCCTTTCAGAAATTTATTTTAGGATGGGTAAACAACCCTGTGAGGATGTTTGCCTCATCTCCAAAAGACTAACTTAAATGAAATATGTAACATTTCAGTTGCTGAAGTAAGAGAAGAATAATCTCTTCTGTGGTGGAAATGGTGGAGACTTTTCTCACACTAGTTGTACTTGGATCTAGATTTTACAGGCATGTTGAAATTGGTATCACCAGTTGTCATTCTGCAAAAATTTTTATGTGGTTTTTAATTCATGTGGTGTGAATGATCTTCCCAAAAGTGATTTTTTTCTCAGTGGGTCTCAAGCAAAGAAAAGACCTGGTTGTTTTTTCCATGAAATCTCAAAGTTTTAGGTTCAAGTTCATTACACAGCCTTTCCTTTTCCCTTATTTTAGGGGAAGGATGAGAAAAAACTGATTATAAAAGGAGTTTTTCACTCCATAAGAGCCTTCAAGGTAAACTTTTTTTAAATATCTAAACATTTTCTTTCTGTGGTCTTTGTACTGAGCAAAGGTTCAGAAGATGCCAGAAGATGGTTTTTGAACAATTCCAGGGATGGTGACTCCACCACTTCCCTGGTGAGCTACTCCAATGCTTAATCACTCTTTCTTTACCTTCTGCTCCCCATTTCTTACAGCTCTGGTGTGAGCAGGAACTGAAGATGGAATCTTTCTCTTTCCCAAGCACACAGGCAGCAAACCCCATTAAAGGTACAACAGTACACCCAGTAGGATCAGGCCACCACCTAACAACTGCTTTTCCTTGAGTATCTTTGCTCAGCAAGGAGTACTCCATGTCCTGCTTTACACAGATGCCACCTGCTATTTCTGCATGTTCTTGGCTCTCATTGTACTGATTTGGAGCCATAATGAACCTGCAGCAATAATAGTGATAATACAGAAAAAACAGTCTTAATTTTTAATGTCCCCACACTTCCCTTCTTCAATAGGGGTGTTAAAGAAAAGAAATTAAACTGCAAGAGTTAGAGCAGGCTGAAACCATTCCAAAAGGCCAAAGACAGAATGATGGCACAGTAATCATGGCAGTGCAATAATACACATTTATGTGATGGCTTTCATCTAAAGCTGTCAAAATCCTTAAAAACTTTGTAGGCAAAGTGCTTTTGGGGGTAAGGTACAGGTGAGTTTTCATGGATTTCTAAATGTTTTGGAGATTGAGTCATGGAATCATAGAATGGTTTGAGTTGAAAGAGACCGTAAAGACCATGTAGTGCCAAACCCCTGCCATGGGCAGGGACACCTTCCACTGTCCCAGGTTGCTTCAACCCCTGTCCAATCTGACCTTGAACATTTTCCACAAATTCTCTGGAAAAAATTGACTCCTTTACTACCCAAAGACTGTTGGATGTTGTAAAATCAAAAGACTGATTGAACACACTAACAAAATTAATGTGATTTTAGAAGCTAAGAGAGAAGGCCAAAGCCTTTACAGATGGGCATGACTTATTTATAGAGGGCTGAGGGCTCTGTGATTTGGCAGAAAATGATGCCCAAAATCCCATTTTGTAGAGTTGTATCTACAAGATTTCTGATTGGAAACAGCAGCAAAATTCTTATCAATGATCGTAATTAACTATCAAATCAATTCACCCAGGGATACAGGAGATTCTGTGTTGCTTGAAGTCCTTAAATCAGAAAAATATTCAGCTTGAAAGGATACAGGGTAACCCAGTAAAGTTATGGGTCAGGCACAAGAATAAAATTATAAGGTCTCTTTTTGGGAAAGAAACAACCAAGATGATTGTAATGGTCCCTTCTGGACTAAAAATCTAAGTATATGTGAATCTATTTATTTATTTATTTTGAAAAGATGAGGGAAGGGGACAAGTGGGAACATCAAAGATGTATTTGTAGAATAAGTTAAAAATAAGGCTGTTTTTCCTGCTCTGATATTTTGAATGGACTGATTTAATTCTGCACTTGTATATGACTGCTATAAATTAGCAGCAGGATGTACTAGCATTTGTAATTAATAGTAATAATAAACGAGTAATAACATTTTTTTGCTTCCAATAGTTATCTGTTCACTTCTGCTGCTTCTTCTCCTGTGAGCACAACAGTTTCTTAGAACACCTGGATATTTTAATTTGCTGTATTTTGATGCTATTGTCATTCAAATATGACAAACTAAGGGACTCAAACCCTCCATTTCAAATGCTTCCCATTTCCCCATCATTCTCTTGGTGTCCTTTCAGTGGGAGGCAGTTTGCTTAAGGAAAGATTTTAATCCTGATGTTTTAAATACTTGTGATGTATATTTACATTTATAAATACAGTTAAAAAATATGTTAAAATGTGTTCATACTTAGGTGTATTTATATGTGAGAGCAGAACTTTATATTTCTGAAATGACTAGTTTTTATATCTCTGCTTGTATGTGCAACAGAGTTGGAAGACAGATACACAGCCAGATCTTGAACCCTTGAAGAAACCTTGCAATAATGAAGCCTGTTTAAGGGCAAGGCAGTTTAGTTAGGACTTAGAATTTTGCTTGTCTGGCTATAAAAATGCATGTGATTTTATAGAGATGGTCCAAAGGAAGTTTTCTTCTTTATAAAGCCACCAGTTGATGCAGGGCACGTAACTTCCCAGGGCATCTTTGTGGATGTTCAGTTCTTCTAGTCAAGCAGCAGATCCAGAAAAGACTAAATTAATCCAAGTACAGAGTGATACCATCCTGGGAATGTTCAAGGCCAGGTTGGATGGGGCTTGAAACAACCTGGGATAGCAGAAGGTCTCCCTACCCACAGCAGGAGAGTTAGAATGAGATGATTCTGTGCTCTTCTTTCCCCTAGTCTTTTGTCCACAGATCTGCTCTCTCTTCTTTCAAAATGTCTGAGAAAAGGTGGTGAACAATGGGCATTGGTTACTAAAATTGATATGTTTCTTGCCTTGGACTAGTTTTCAGTCAGATCACTCAATCCCACATTTGGTTTACCTGAGTCAAGGTGGATAGCAGCATGTGACTGGGAGATCCAAACAAAACCATCCAAGCCAGTGTTTGAGGAATATCTACACTAACAAATCTAACAAATCAGTAGAACCATTCCTTAGTTATTCTGCAGCCACATGACAAGACACTGATTGCTCCTGTGTCTTACCACACACAAACCCCAACAGTTTACTGATCCAAATCCTTCTTTCCTGCTAACCTTGAACTATCACCAGGCACTGGGTGTGCTCGTTGACTTGGATCAAAACCATGGCAGCTTTGCTAAGTGTATCCGTAGAGATGATAAGGGAAAAAGACTCGAGCCAGTACTCAACTCATGATGGACTTTTTTAATAGATACAGCCAGACTGGCTCAGGCTGCCATGGAAATGCAATCTCAGATCATGGTGGTGTCCTTCAGACTGTAGGCAGCAGCTGGCTCATGTCTAGACAGCTTAAAATGCAAGTTTACATCTGTCTGCACTTGCCTACACAGGTGTTAATGACCTTTCCCCACCTGTATGTACTTGAGAGAGATTGAGTTGTTCATGGTGGAGTACTGCTGTTCAAGCTCCCCTAGTTCCTGCTGACTTAACTTCCAACACATATTCATTCTTCTAGATGTCATAATCACAGAATCATGGAATGGTTTGGGTTGGAAGGGACCTTAAACACCATCTAGTTACACCCCCTGCCAAGAGCAGGGACACCTTCCACTATCCCAGGTAGCTCCAAGCCCTGTTTGACCTGGACTTGAACAATTTCAGGAATGGGGCAACCACAGCTTCTCTGGACAACCTGTGCCAGTGGCTCACAATGCTCACAGTAAAGGATTTATTCCTAATATCTAATCTAAACCTACTCTCTTTCAGTTTGAAGCCGTTCCCCCTTGTCCTGTCACTCCATGCTCTTGTAAAGAGTCTCTCTCCATCTCTCCTCTAGGCTCCCTTCAGATACTGGAAGGCCACCTCTATAATGACTCATAAAGACATAAAGTGAATCTTTGAAAAGCAATAGGCACCAATATTGTGAATTACAGGTGAAAAAAAAATGAGCAATAGAAAACCAAGTAGGCAACAACATGGAAAACCTGCCTATAAAAGCAACTGCTCACCCAATACAAGCTGTTTGACTTCAACAAACTGGTGGGAAGGGGATGAGGCTATGGTGTAATTGGGAAAAGTCACATGCTTTCCCACTGATGCCTACTGCATGCACACACACGTGTGTGTGTCTGTGTATAGAGTCAAAGAATCATTAAGGTTGGAAAAGACCTCTAGGAACATCAAGTCCAACCATGGATATGTGCACACCTGCATGGGCTCTGGCTGTGCCAATTAGCAGATCAGCACCATTGCACTGGAGCAAACACTGGAATCTGACAGTTTTTGAGACTGTTCTGATGGTCCTTGGCATGCTGGTGATCCAGTCTCGTGCCATCCCAGACAATTCCCAGGCACAGTTCAGGAGCCAGCACGCACCAGGCACTGTCCCCAGTAGGCAAGTTGGATTTGGCTACTTTATTTTGGAGGTGAGCTTGTTTAACACTAAGGAAATGTCTGGGCTGTGCCAGGTGGCCTCAGGGACGGAGAGCTGATCCTGACACTTCCTTAGCCGACTAGCAGGGATGTAGCCAAAATGTCTGGCAGGAGATTTGTCTTGGTCCCACTTCTGCAAGCTTGCCTGGCAGTAAACACACAAGTCCTTTTCTCCTCTGCTGCAGCTCAGCAGTGAGAAGCTAAAATACTGAATTTTGTTGATCCAGGGATGAGGAGAGAGTTCTGCCTTCAGCATGATGGGAAGAAAAGAAATGAAGGGGCCGATCTGAGACAGAAGCTTGAAAAAAAATATCATCCACTAGCTATAGTCCTGTTCCTATTATGGCCCAAGATTGTCTATCTACAAAGAATTTTTGAGGGATTTGGCTTCATCTTTTTTCTGCCTATTGCCATCTGATTGAGGGACTGAGTTCAGATGGGAAAAATGAGGGGAAGGGGTGAAGGGAGGAAATTTTTTGTCAGGTTTTCTTCTCTTTCTAATTAAATACAGACTACTGCTTCTTTGAGTTCAATATATAGTATCAATTTAAAAATAATAATAATTAAAGATTCTACTTATCATTTTATCTCACAGAAGGCTCACAAGGAGTTGTTCCATAGCCTGAGGCTAAAGCTAGCCCAGATATTAGCTGAACCAAACAGGGCTGTCATTGCGAGCCAGTCTGCACCCCTGCGATGTCTAAAAAAAAAAAAAAAGTTAAATTAATGCCAAGAGATGAAAGCTGGGAAAGCATCTGAACTGTGCAGGAAAACAGAGATTGGAGAGGAGGACAGGCACAAATACCTGTATTTAGTGATGTGCTAAGGTGGACTTAGATTATGGGCTTTGAGGGAAAGAGCTCAGTGGTTTATCCAGCTTTCCTACAGTGTCTGGTTACGTGACCTTGACTCCCCAGGTACCAGGAAGAAGAAGGTCTTGTGTTCAAAACACTGCTTTATAAATGTCCTTTAGCTATTTCATCTGGCTTTCCTCTCTGACTCTACAGGGAAATAGAACTTGGCTGCCTGAATAATAGGTGAAATTAATTCTTCTTTTTGGGCACACGCTCCGCAGCAATTATATAAGTTCATTTCAGGCAGCACAGAAAGCTGCTTTGTGCAGCCCAGGTAGTGAAGAATCAGCAGGGCAAGGAGCAGGGAGGCCGGTCGCTGAGGGAAGGTGTCACCAAGCAGCCTGGCAGGAGCAGAGGTGTCAGTGATGCACGATGTCACCGACCCTGCAGCTCAAAGAGGCAGCAGCGCTGCAATATGTCAAGTGCATCGCTGAGTTTCGGCTCAGTGGAGAGGACAACGCACACACCTGGGAACTGGGGAACATCTGCTGGAAGAAGTCACTTGAAAAATAGCCTTGCATTAGCTTGGGAGAAACATCTGTGCAGCAAATGACACACCACCAGCAATGGAAGGATGGGGAGGCAGGAGTTGGGGAAAGCATAGGAACCATCTTGTGTTGTTAATGAAGAGAGCTGGTGACAGCACAAGGGGAATTTAGGTCATCACAAACTTATTTGGCTGTAGAGCTTTTCTGCACTGGAGCTGCTGCAGCAGCTGTCTCATCTAAATGGCTGTGCTGTTTTACCACTGGCCTAAGGGAACAAGAGAGATCCAAACTTTCCCCTTTTTCCCCATTCTCCACTCTGAAACCCTGTTTTATTGTTTATTTTTTATAAGAGTTTTCTCACACGTGTTTCCTGCTCTGTACATAAATAGCAGGAATGTGGGGAGGATATGAGTACTTTAAATCAGATGAATTTTGTATCCTTCTAAGACATGTAGAATATAAGATATGGGATGATGTATTTTGTCCAGAACAAAGGTAGTTGATATACAGGACAGAGAAAAAATCCCAAACCTCTTGTGCCTTCACGTTGACTCCTATTTTATCCATTATTTTGGACAACCCTGTTATTCAGGCAGTGTAAAGACTCAAAACATCTTCTTACAGGACTCATTCCTCTGGTTGAAATTCCCCAGGCTACATATTTGGGAAAGTCCAACGAGGTGGTTACTTTTGGTTGCATGTGCCTGCAGATTTGAAGAACGGGAAACAATTTCATTTGTCTGAAGTAGTAGAAGTCAAAAAGCCACAGCAGGGACTGTGTTAGCACTTTAGCAGTGTCTGTGATTGAGGGTCAATACTCAGAAATGTATCCTGGACTTGTTTAGTTTAGTTTAACTGTAGCCAGAGCATCCTAAAGAGTTATACTGACATCCATCTGTAGTAGGAGCCGTAGACAGGAGCTGGTTTGTTCCTGCTCAGCTTCCACATCCAGCTGGTGTAGGCTCAAAGCCCACGTGTAAACAGGTGAAGAGGGAGATTGGTGGGATAACATCTCAAATTTGCAGGATTATTTTTGCCAGCAGGCCTCTGATCCTGCAGACACATATGGGAAAAAGTCTAGGAGAGACAATATACCCAGATTATTTCAGCCACTGAGGAGAAGGCAGCAGCACTTCCCTGAAATGGGAACCAACGTTTGCTCTACACACCACTCCTTAACATTTCATAAGCTTCTGTGGTGAACAGAGATGTTACAGAAAGAGTTTGATCAGGTTTGTACAGCAACTTAATAGAAAATATAGGACAACACCTACAAGTTGTAGATGTATCTTCTGGAAGGGACTTGGCTTCATGAGGGTCAAGGCATCAGCTCCACAAAGGTGGTGTGATGTGACTTTTGAGAAGGCACCTGACATTACAGCAGGACTAGGAGAGACACTGGAAGGCCCAGGGAAGGGAACTCAGGGATAAGTTCGAATCAGGAGGATCAAATAGTGCAGTTCTAAGGAATATAAAGATTAAGGTCCACTAGATGATCTTTAAGGTCCCTTCCAATGCAAACCATTCTGTGATTCTATGACACCAAACAAAGAGAAAAGGCCTGAAGTATGTCAAGTATTACAAACGTGGAAGAGAAATCAAAAATAATTTGGGCAATATAGGTGGGTGGATAGTGGGATACGGGAATACTTGAGCCTTGGAGGTAAAACTGAACAACTGAAAAATCGCTCTGGATTCTGTGTCTTTTATCCAGATATCAGCTCCTGGAGTGTTTTGGAGAAGGAACCCTGGATTGGATGAAGTTTTTATTTTAGTTTGTAAGGGATGGATCTCTTCCTGAAGACAGCAGCACAACTACCTCATTCACCTGAACTCATTCCTACCAGAATTCCTTTCTTTGATAGCTGCCTTTTGGTTGTTTTCTGGATGGGCAATGGGAAGAATGGGAGAGGGCCAAAGGGAGAGAGTAAGAGATTAAGAGCAGGAGACTGAGAAAACTCAGTTAATTGCACATGAATTTTGAGAAGAGATGCAATATACTTAAAGAGATATCTTTAACCTTCAGAGGAAGAATCTGCACTAAGTGAAGTGGAAAAACAGGACAGAAGGAATAAAACAAAATTAATAGGCTTCAGAGGATTTCTGTCAGTCATCACAGTGCTGTGAGAAGGAGACTAAAGTCAAGAAGTCAAAAGCCTTAGGCATGTTTTTACTAATTTTATGTCTCCTTATCTTCCTTTCTCCCTTCTTAAACAACTCATGATGACTGCATTAATCTTAACAGCTCACCACGTTATCAGTACAAAAAAAAAGTGTGTAAAATGCAGACTTTTGGGTTATGTTGCACACTTGAGGTCTTACTATTTGAAAAAATATTAAAATGACACTGTCATAAAGAACTTTTTCAATTCACTGTTCTCATAGCAACTTCACTTGATATAGCTGGTGAAGTAGAAGGTAATATTTGCTACATATTTCTATACATCTTCTACTTTCCATGATAGGGAAATCAGGGTTAAATCCCACTTAGTCATTTTTGAAGATATGTCTTATTTCATAGAATCACAGAATCACAGAATAGTTCGTGTTGGAAGGGACCCTGAAGATCATCCAGTTCCAACCCCCTGCCATGTGCAGGGACACCTTCCACTAGACCAGGTTGCTCCAAGTCCCATCCTACCTGGCTTTGAACACTTCCAGGGATGGGGCAGTCACAGCTTCCCTGGGTAACCTGTGCTAGGACCTCACCGCCCTCACAGGGCAGAACTTCTCCCCAGTATCCAATGTAAATCTGCCTTCTTTCAGCTTAAAGCCACTTCCCCTTGCCCTATCACTACATGATATTTCAAAAAGTCCCTCTCCAGCCTTCCTGTATGTCCTGTTTAGGTACTGGAAGGTGCTATATGGTGGAACCTTTTCTTCTCCAGGCTGAACATCCCCAACTCTCTCAGGATCAACTCACATCATCTAATCCATATTGCAACTCTAAGGGAAGTCGAAAAGACTTGATTATCCAAGAGAAATCTTCGAGAATTTTCCTACAGTGTTACCTTGGGTAAACACCTGATTGTCATCATTGCATTTAGCTGTTCACTCCTAGTTTCTCTTTGTTATGCAAATCACAGTACAGTCATAAATTACAAGACAATTCTTTCCAGGCTCCACACCACAACCTGTTGCTTTTTTACTCCTATGTAAGAGAGTTTTCTCAAGGAAAACACTGTACCATGAGGATTTTCACTCTACAACACTTCCATTTTCCCTCAAGACAGCCTCAGTGCCCTACAAGGCTTTTTCATGGTGCTAAACTATGGTATGAAAGAGCACCACAGCACAGGGATGCAACTCATATGATCACAGAATGGTTTGTGTTGAAAGGGATTTTAAAGATCATCTTATTCTAACAAAAGGGAGAGACATTCTATTACACCAGGTTGCTCAAAGCCCCATCAGCCTGACCCTGAACACTTCCAGAGATGTGTACATCCCTCTATTTTGCACCCTTTGTACTCAAAAGGAAGTCACAAAATTAAAGCTGTCAAAGGATCACAGAAACAGCATTTAGGAAGCTGAAAATACCCAGGCCAAATGCTGGTCCTCATTACATAATCACAGTCTTGGTTGCTGTAGACCTAATTAACTCATGTGACATGAAGCCATGCCAGGGGAAGTCTAGGTTGGACATTAGGGAAGGGTTCTTCCCCCAGCGGGTGGTTGGGCACTGAAATAGGCTCCCCAGGGGAGTGGTCGTGTCACCAAGCCTGACAGAGACCAAGGAGCATTTGGACAACACTCTCAGGCACATGGAAGGTTTTTGGAGTGTCCTGTGCAAGATTAGAAATTGGATTTTGATGATCCTTGTGGGTCCCTTCCATCTCAGGATATTCTATGATATAATTTAGATGAAAGGGGACAGTGTCCTTGATACAGCCTATGAGGAAAATACAAATATACCAAAATAGGAATTTGGCCTTGGTCTGGTCTCCCTGATAAAGGAAATGGGCATCCTTCCACTTTGATACATTTCACATGGTTTGCATAAATAAAAGGGCTTGGGCCTTTTGAAATGAAAAGATTTCTGCTACATGCCAGCAAGCTGCTGATGAGGTCTCAACAAAAATGCACCATGACCATTTCTCCCCCTTGTTTCCCCTATAAAGCACGTGGCAACCTATGTCTGCACCACAGGAAAAGCTGTTTGAACAGATCATCCTGGGGACTTGACACAGAACACGGCGCCACACTCGAGAGCCTGTGTAGTACTTTCTGTTTGTGACTCTGTTTATCAACCTACAAGTCTTGATTATTCTAATGACACTGTGCCTCTTCAGAAACACATTGTTTATACCCCCAAGGAGTTTGCTGAGCAAACTCAATCTACTGTATTCTCAATCTACTGTATAAACAAATGTGTTATTCAGCAGACGGCGGCAGCTCTGCTGCTGATAACTGGGAGAGGGGCTGACAACAACACAGTCAATATTACCTCTACCTCTAAGTGGTTTGTACAGTTTGTTTGGATTCACCCTCCATCATTTCAGCGGGCTCTGGAGATCTCAGTGCTGTCTGCTTTGGGGTCCTCGGTGGATTTTTGTGCAAATCAGAAAACTTAACTCTTGAGCTCACGTGTAAGACTTAATTTTTTTATGATCTCCAGCTCAGCTTCTTCATGAGGGGCAGTGGAGGGGCAGCACTGATCTCTTCTCTGTGGTGACCAGTGACAGGACCAGTGGAAATGACTGGAGCTGTGTCAGAGGAGGTTTAGGTTGGATATTAGGAGAAGGTTCTTTACCCAAAGGGTGACTGGGCACTGAACAGGCTCCCCAGGGCAGTGGTCATGGCTCCAAGCCTGAGAGATGTCAAAGAGCATATGGGCAACACTCTCAGAAACATGGTGGGATTGTTGGGGTGTCCTGTGCAGGGCCAGGAGTTGGACTTGATGATCCTTGTGGGTCCCAATATTCAGGATATTCTATGTTTCTATGATTTTATACTACTTGAGCAAATGCCTCTTCAGGTCTTTTGGAAAAGGAGTTATGAGACCCACACTTTGAGAATGCAACAAACACAGGTTTAATTACTATTAAAAGCACACAAGCTGCAAGAAGTTGCGGGCTGGCAAACACTGGAGGTGTTTTCTCACTGAAATTGTGGTTATTTTAACCTTCCTCTTTCAGTTACCCCCTGCTGATTCACAGAGGTCCTTCGTTTGGATTCAGGTTTTAGAAAAAGACCTTCTAAAGTGCTTAAAGTGTTTAAACCCTGAATCCCACTTGGTGTGAATATAGCTATGGGGAGAGGGGAGACTGTAGGAGATAAAAAGGAAGGGAAATAAAGGAGATAGATTATCCAGTCAGTCGCACAATATTACATAAGGATGACTGAAATGATCCAAAAAGAAATGACTGATAGGTTAAATATGGTTGAAAACATGGTGGAAATTGTATTCTGGTACATAGAATTGAGAGCTAGTAGAGATTATCAAAGGTATCCAGGCTTGAAGTCAACTGGATTTAGCAATTGCATGTTGGTTTATAGTTTCTGAAACTTCTTAGTCCAATTGGACATCTCTCTATCACTTATAGGGTTTTTTTGTTGGAATACAAAAGATTTCTTATGCTCTGCCTGTTCTCACTTGGTCCAAAGTCCTTTTTTTCAGACTAGGAGTTCAATAAATAAATTTATATTTTCATCATGAATGTGTTTATACTGTCCTTGGCTAGCTAAAACCACTGTCTTCTAATTACACTCTCATAAATTTAAAGGCCAGAAGAACCATTATTTTACTGTAGTTGGACTTTTTCCATACTGTAAGGCACAGGATTTAGCCAATGATCCCTTCCTCAGGCCTGTAACTTGTGGCTGAACTGGGGAGTCTCTTTAGGAAAGACATCTAATCTTGATTTAAAGACTTCTTTAAAGACTACTTAACAACTCATCAAGCTTGTCTGGGGTTGCTTCTTTGGTTTATAGGAGTAATGAACTGAATCCCCCATCCTCCCCTCCTGGAGTTACTTCTTAATGGAAAGTAAAAACGCCACAATTACGACACACCATGTGTGGGACATAAAACCTCACTCTCACTCTTGTATCTGTATCGTATTTAATAAAGTACCAACAGAGCAGCAATAATGTACACTGGGAATCAGGCATCATAAATAAAAGGAGGAAAATGTAATAATGGGTAGTTGGAGAAAAATATGAAAGCAGCTGTAAGAACAGAAACAGACAAGGGGGGGGGGGAAAGAAAAGAAAAGAAATCAAAAATCCTCAGAACCAGACATGGAAATAATGTATTTTAAAGTGGGTGCACTTTTGGATGATACTTCCTGAATAGAGGAAGAGATACCCAGGCAGGCATGTACACACACACACACACACACTTGCCAGATCTTACCAGATGATGTAGTTGAGGCTGGCTGAACTTAATTAACTTGGATGAGTGCTTTTAGATTTTAACCTTCCTTGTTTATTTGCTTTCACTGTGCAGTGGTAAATACTTTCAGACATGGAGAGAGGGAAGAATGGGAGGGGTGAAATGATTCTTGAAGAAAACAATAAGCAGCTCCATATTTGTCCAGTTGTTTGTTTTCAACAATGCAGGATAACTGCTCAGCTGCTGTAAACCAGCACAGCTCTGATACTGATCTGTAGCACCTGAGATCCAGTCCTGGAAGGTTTTCCTTTCTGGATTTCAAAAATAATTAATAGGTCCTTTATCCTACAACCTCATCCTTGTTGCTAAAAGTTGCAGGGGCCTATTGTCTACCACTAAATCCACTCGACATGGTTTGACCACTTCTATAGTCCTCTTAGTTCCCAAAACAAGCTTTTCACATCCAAATTCATAGATGGGAATAGTCCCTGGCTCTTGCTAGCTCTCAGAACATGTCTAGGAACTACTTTGTCTGGGCTAAAGACTTGGTTGGGAATGGAGAAGTCTGGACAAATGAACTCCAAAGCCAAGTTATGTGCCTGACTCTAATTTATGCATTGCCTAAATATCTAGAACAAGGATATGTAGGTGTGTGTATGTATATATATATATATATATATATTTAGTGGCAATATGGGTTCTTCATGTCTGAATTTAAGCACATTAGGATCTCTAGCTCCCTTAAATCATGGAAACATAAAAGGTTTTGGGTTTGAAAGGACCTTCAAAGGTGACAAAATCATAGAATTGTAGAATCATAAAATCAAAATCATAGTAACATAGAATGATTTGGGTTGGAAGGGACATTAAAGATCCTCTCATTCCCACCCACCTCTCATGAGAGACACCTCCCAGTAGAACAGGTTACTCAAAGCCCTGTCCAACCTGGCATATATATAAATATAAAGATTTATAAAGATATGTATAACTTTATATATATATAAAGATATTTTCCTTAGTCTCCAACAAATTCAGGTTTTGCCCCTCAGTCCTGACACACATTTTTTGTTCCAGTCTTTAAACTTAGTGTGTTGCACATTGCAGAGGATTGTGATGGGAGGGATCTTTATGAGGTAGTAGATGGATTCTTCTTAGTCAGTGGTTTATTTATTGGTGTCTGGTTGTTTCTGCAGGGACAATAACCTGCATTAGGGAAAGAGAAAAATCATCCTGGTTAATTTGAGGGGAATGTGTGAGCAGAGCTTACCCTGAAAAGAATACTTGAGGTCCAGGGTACAAAGTCCAAGGTGTAGCTGAGATCTAAGATGAATTCTGGTTCCTACCTGCTGTTGAGGGATTCCCACTGCTCCTCTTCTGCCTGCCAGAAACAGAGCTGAGCTGGACTAAAATGGTCTGGCAATGTCTGTCAAAGAAAATTAAAACAGCAACAGGAAGCAACAGAGGGCTGCAAATGTTTGTCCATCTGTAATGTCAGACCTTTGTTCTGGCCTTTTACTCCTGACTGAGAACCTCAGCTCACTGCTTCCAAGGAAGGTGAGTTAGTCCCTCACACGTAAATGCCCTGCCAACTTGCCACGGGGAGGGGGGAAGCTCACTCCTGACCTCTACACTGGCAGTCAGCGTGGATGAGCAGGAATCACCATGGGTAAGGATTTAACGTGACAGCGAAGAGACTGACACTCACTTAAAAATGCAGCTCAGCTCCAAACAGTGATGTGTCAAAATGGCATTTTCTCACTCACAGACCAGTTCCCTGTGCCTGATTGCTGCCCAAGCACTCAGAAACATCAGCAAAAATTCAGGAGGGAGATTTTACTCGTGTCAGTCCTGACAAAACACTTTTTTGACTTTCAGGCCAACTGCATACTGAAGTTCTTCATTACTGTGGTGAAGCTTTTCAGTGTCAGGTAACAGAGCTCAAAATGGTGCAAACAGTCCCACGTGGCTTCTCAGTCAAGGTTGCTGGTGCTGGGGAACACAACATGAAACCCAGGGTACAGTAATTGCAGTTCCTACTCATGGAAGTGAGGGAGAGGGGAAGGAAGGGAATGTAGAGCCAATTGTCTATATGTTTTATTAATTCAGTTGAGAAGAGTGAAGTGTCTCAGAAAGTCTTGGAAAACTTCAAGGCTTCTCGGGACAAGCATGTACTAACTGCATAGGAAGCCAGTGGAAGTGAGGAGGTGCCAATGAATGCTAAAGATCACAAAATTATGAAATCATAGAATGGTTTGAGTTGGAAGGGACCTTGAAGATCATCCAGTTCCAACCCTCCTGCCATGGACAGGGGCACTTTTCACTAGATCAGGTTGCTCCAAGCCCCATCCAACCTGAACTTCAACATCTGACTTCTTGGAAACATATTTAATGGGAATTCCCTGTAAGGTGGTGGATACAATATCCTCTTGGGATGTGCAAATATATATCTTCCAATCACCAGGGCTAAAGCTGTCCTGAAGCCCAGGTCTCTTCCTTCTACTGTAAAATATTAGGCTACCATGGCAAGTGTGTGTATCTCCATCATCAAACAGCCTTTTTTGATATAAAGTCTCATAGGTGCTCAGGCTCTGGGTCATGATGAGGTCTGAAAGTTTTATTTGGCTTCTTTTTTTCACAGAATAAACATTTTTGACCCCATGTGTTCAGCTGAAGGATGACACCACTACCAAAGGTGCTGAAGGGCTGTGGTCTGGGTTCCTGCCAAGTGACTGGGAGGTTTAAGCCCCAGCTTCAGAAGGCTCTGGGTTCACAGGTTTTCAGCTCCTGATACTTGTAAAGCAAGTATATTACTCAAAGAAAGATGAAGAGGATCTTTTGAAAAGGGCATGGAGTGATAGGAAAAGGGGAAATGGCTTCAAACTGAAAAAGGGGAGATTTAGATTAAAGATAGAAATTCCTGACTGTGAAGATGGCGAGGCCCTGGCACAGGTTGCCCAGAGAAACTGTGGCTGCCCCATCCCTGGAAGTGTTCAAGGCCAGGTTGGACAAGGCTTGGATCAACCTGGGATAGTGGAAGGTGTCCCTGCCCATGGCAGGGGGTTGGAACTGGATGATGTTTTAAGGTCCCTTCCAAGCCAAACCATTCTGTGATTCTAAGATTTTTTCAGTAATTGGTTTGTAGCCCAGTAAACATCCAACAGTGGATATTTGACTCTCACAAGGTCTCTAGCTATATTAACTCTTTCGTGGATCCAGAAAGAGAACTGCAATAAAATGCAATAAATTCTTACTGATTCAATCTTTGCTTTGTCCTGATCAGAATTTCAGCAGTTCAGAACCAGCCATGTGACTCACCCCAGCACTATATATAATTTTACAGCACTATGCAGCATTAGGCCTCTTTTCCCAAAATACAGACTGATTTTAGCTCATGAGGTGCTTGCAGGGTGATATTAGCCAGCTGTTACTGGAGGATCAGATGATATTAATGGCAGCTGGCATGTCTGTTCAGCGAGTTGAGCTCATCCCTGCAAAATCAAATGGAGTCTATTTCAAACAAAAAAAGGAAATCAAGGAGAAGCCAAGTGAAATAACAAAACTGCTGCCGACTCAAACAATCCAGCAATTCATCACCTCAATGAGGTCCTTGTAAATGGGAGGAAGCCACAGAACAAGACTAGGTCTGCAAAAAGGTTTCCTCATTTCTTGTACCAAGGAATTTACTGAAGCTCAGTAAATTTCTTCCTAAAGCTCAGTCTGAGTATCCAAGCCTGTGATTGTAACATCCTGGCTGGCAAGAACATTGGGTCTGTGGCTTGTCAGTCAAAATCCATCCTGCATCCTGCCAGACTTGTTTTCCATGTGTGCCCCAGGGTAGCAAGCATTAACCCTACCATTCCCCCGAGGATACACGTAACTTCAAGTGTATGAGTAGTCCCATAGACTTCAGTGGGACTACAAATGTGTTTACACACCTTAGCAATGCCCTCATTAGTACACAAAAAAACATATTATATTTCTGTCAAAAGGCAATTTGAAGTTCACTTTTCAAATGCCAAAGGCCTGTGCATTTACCAAGAACAACATTTAGCTTTTCCAGCCTCTGTTCCTCAGGGCCAGAGAACATGTACAGGAGAGGAAAATCACCCTAAATGGGCTTTTCTTGTAGCACAAGGAGGGAAGCAAAAAGTCATTAGATAAAAAGGTGGTCTACATTTATGGTTAAATATTGGATGTGTAATTTAAATGAGAGCGCCAAGTTGAATGCAAAGCAATTACCAGCACTTAATATTAGTCAGACTAATAAAGCTGCAATTAAACCTCATTATACAGCCATAAAATTGATGTGTAATAGATTGATTGCACCAAATGCTCATACCCACAGTTGATGGCATATCATAGGCAAGGTGAACTGGTTCATTTAAGTGGCTGATCAAAATAATTCCCTGCAATAGATTTAACCTTATTGCATTTCTTGGTTTCAGATGACATCGGTGACAGTACAAACAAATAAACAAACAGAATGAAAGGAGAGTGATAAAAGCCCACAGACTGGCTTGCTCTATGGCAAATACTCTCTATTCCGTAGTATAATATTCTTTCTCCCAGGAGATCCACAGTTATTTGAGAATCTTCTTGCCAGCAGCACAATTTGGGTCTTGCACAGCAGCGCTGCTTCATTGTTCACTCCTTGAATTGAATATGAACTGCTGAAGGAAGCCAACATGTAAATGTTTTGCTGCCTGTTTACAGCTGACATGGAATTCAGTACCTTGGAGTATATTAAGTCCAGTGATTAAAAGAAATTGCTGTTGGAAACCTAAAGGGTAAGCGGGGAGAGGACCATTAATAAGAATCTTTTCAACTCCTCTGAAATTACATCTGAACATTTTTATTTCGGCAATAGGTTCAACCTAATCAGTGTCTAAGGGTCCAGCACACAGATTTTATTCCCTTTTTTCTTAAAAAGTATTTATGTGGGTTCACGTGATGAATATATTTTTTGAAGATGGTTATAAAACAGAATATTTGCTGAAGACAACATTTTGGGCTTTAGTATTCATGGATTTTCATGTCACTCACCACTAAGGTCATATATAACCACCCATCATCTTTGCTTTCCATCTTTGCATTCCACAGCATCATTACTAAACTTGAGCCACCATGCAGCAATAAAGATAAATGAATGATCATATTTTCTGCTCCAGCAATATCTGTCTTTATCTTCCTATATGGATCTCATCTCTGCAGCAACTGTAGGGTTCACAAACTGCATAACCTTTCATGGGGAAGAAATGATCTGAAAGACAAAGGTGCTTTGACTTACACCAGGATCCTGTGGCCAAGTAGGATTTTAAATCATGATCTCCTGTACACTGGACAGCAGACAGTAAGCATTTTCTGTAAGGGGATAAAAAAGTCTCCTTTAAAAATATCAAAAAGACTCAGGTCCACAGAAAACTTGCTTTTGACATCAGGATATTCCCAGAGATTTTAAACAATGCTACTTAGTAAAATCCAGGAATGGAAGGAAAGGAGATAAGAGGTTTATAGCCCATCCCTGATTTTAATGCTTCAGTTAGTTAATTTTCCTCCACAAACCAAAAATCACAGAATCAGAAAATGGACCATTTTTTATCAAGCTTTGAATTTCCAACTAACTCTGTGAGAAGATCATCACTGGCAAAGTCCTGTTGCTCTTGTGAACCTTTCTCTTTCCGTGCTCTGAGCTGTGCTTTCGTTCATGCTGATCACTTGTGGTTTGAACTTGTTCTGGGTTCCAGCAGTGTGATGACCTCAGGTCAGATTCATCACTCCCTCAGCCTACAGAGCTGAAGCTCCTTATTTTCAAATTCCTGGAGTTTCCAAAAGCCAGATGCAACTGCTGTACGAATGGGATGTGCTGCATCAGTGTGTGGTGAGGGGAAGTGGCTCTGAGCTGACACTTTGACATTTCATCCTCTCTTGAGCATCATCGGCATGAAAATAGAACCTAGTGGTGGAATGAGGCACTGCACAGACCTGTGAGACTGACATTTCCACTGGACAACGTGAAAAAAGAATTATATGGAAATAAAAGGAAGAAATTCCTCAACATACCTTCTTGCACATCATTTTTCCTATACAGTGTAAGTAAGAAAAAAATACTTAATGTTTATTAAAACCTGGTGCTTCAAAAAAATGCTTAATGTTTATTAAAACATGGTGCTTCAATCCCTTGGAAGGGTGCTGGTGGCAAGGTTCTCGTACTTCCATCAGGCAGCACATGTTCTGCTGCTCTAAGGTGAGATTCTTAAAAGTAGAATCTAGAATTTCCATCCATATTTGGGTTCCCCAACCTATGTACAGCCTTTAGAAATGTTGCCCACCTAATTTAAACTGGACTGACAAAAATATTGCCTCTTTCAGAAGTCAGACCTCCTATTTATTGTCTAAATATTAACATTAGAGCTGGATTTTCGGCACCTTTACTTGTAAATCCTGATCCGTGTTTTGTGAAATATCATTTAGATTAAAACTTCAGCATTTAATTATACCCTGTGCTGGTACATCAATTTTTCCACTGCAGATTTTTGTAGTTTTCTTCCTCCCTCAGCATAAAATCTACCAGAAAGTAAAAATATGAAAATGCAATTATCGATATGGACATTTTCCAAACACTGTATCCAAAGTATCCAAGTTCTTACTCCTTTTTCTGAGCAACTCCATATAAAAGCAGTTGTAAATCAATAAGGTCACCCCAGTCAGGATGTGTTTTGGATCCTAAATGTCTCTTCTGTTTTGGTATGCAGCACCTTGCACACACTTCTGCTTGTTCATTCCTTATCCATATGTCCAGCTCAAACAGTGTTGTTCTTTAATGGGAAGTCTTTCATTGGATTTATTTAGTCTAAAATGGACTAAAAATTTATGCAGAGACATGGCAATTGTCTTTGAATATGTAAAAGGAGGAAAATGAACTGTAACAAGGGTGTTGGAACTAGATCTTTAAGGTCCCTTCCAACACAAATTGTTCCATGATTCTATATTTTCTGAGGAGTGGAAAACTAAGAAATTTAAAACTCAGGCAGGGAGATTCAGGAGAGATCTCAGGTAAAATGTGCTGACTGTAGACCTGAAACAGACTGTCCTGAGGGATTTTTGAAGCTTAACAAGTTTCTAAGAACAAGCTAGATAAGCATCTAACAGGAATCACTTAACTGTAGCTGATCCTGTTAGGGGGCAAGAGAATGATCTAAGCCATATGCTGAAATTTCCCACTACCCCAATTTTTCTAAAATTACATATTTTAAGAAGAAAGGCTTTCCACAATGGACAGGAATCACTGATAGGCTGACAAAAGAGATTCTTAGTGTTGTTGGCAAGCAGATCTAAGCTTCCCACCCCTCAGTATTTACTATGGGCTCTTAGTTGAAGAAGGATGTGATAGGAGGTTAATGTGTTAAGATTTTCAAAAAGGATAAACATGTTGAGGAAACAGTAAGTTCACTACTAGAATCTTAAATCCACTGAAAAAAACAATCCTGAGACAGGATTGAAATTATTTTTAAATTGTTTTCCCATATAGGGGAGAAAGTTAGGTCAGAAAATTGGGATAAAGTTTGCAAACTTGCCATCTAATTTTTTAAGGCATTCAGTATGGATTTAGTTTTAAAATAGCTTTAAAATAAATACAACAAACAGCTCTCTGACATGCTCAGCATCCTCTTTGACTAGCTTAGACCTGACAGCCCTCTCTTAGAAGGCTGAGGTCAACTGAGATGACTTCTGTCCTAAAATATCCGCAAGAAATCCCTGTGTGATACTCACAGATCCAGCTCTTTAGCAGCACAAGACAGCAAGGCTCTATTAGCATCCATAGGGATGCACTGAGTTATCCCAGCTGTGTGCCCAGCTCAGCCATCCATCCGAGTGCAAACACACGTGTTCCTTCAGCTGATGCTCGTGTTGCCTCCAGGGAGGTGGGAGAAGGAAGGTGGGGATTGCTGTTCCAGTGTCAGCCCTCTTCAGAAGCAGGAGCTGCAGCCTCCTGCTCCCTTATCCCTCCCTCTGTGGTGGCAGCAGCCAGATAGGCTTTCCAGGATGGAGCCACTGGCCACAATAGGGTGTGGAGTGTGAGGTTTTGGTGTTTCCAGCAGCCTGCTGGCCTAGGTAGCCCAGTATATTGTTACAAATAAGAAATAAAGCATAACAGTATAATCCAAGTTTTAAGGAATAGTGAAAGTGCTGGGGATAAAAGTCCCTATTCCTTAATTGCAGATAATCTGTAAATGTACATTGTGGCTTTCACATCTCTATATGGCGTGTTTTGAATTGTTTGAGATGGACTTTTTACAAGGGATAAAGTGATAGGACAAAGAGAAATGGCTTCAAACTGAAAGAGTGTGTATTTAGATTTCAGATTGGGAAGAAATTCTCCCCTCTGGAGGTGGTGAGACCCTGGCACAGGTTACCCAGAGAAGCTGTGGCTGCCTCATCCCTGGAAGTGTTCAAGGCCAAATTGGATGGGTCTTGGAGCAACTTCCTCTAGTGGAAGGTGTCCCTGCTCACGGCAGGAGGGCTGAAACTGGATGGACTTTAAGGTCCCTTGCAATCCAAACCATTCCATGATCTATGATCTGACATCAGCAAGTCCAGTAGCTTGAGTGCTGACTAAGGTGGCTCGTGGATTTTTGGTAATCCTTGTGCTACTGGTGGTTGAAGTGACATTTAGGTACCATGAGAGAGGAAGAACCAAGTTGTCTGAACAGAAGCAGTAACAATGTCCAAGTCTGTGGGTTGCTCTGTGCTGAAAATCAGCGCAGTGATCCCTGTGATTGAGATGAGAGAGGACATTCCAGCCTCTGTTAACGAAGGGTGGTGGAGACACTTGGAATAAATTTGAAAGCAGTGCATATCCTCCCTGGATGGTCTCCAAAGAGGGAAAACTGCACTAGTCCAGCCAAGATGCAAGGCAGCCACAGCAAAGTGATCTGACACCCTCCTCGGAGAGGCAGGAGAGCAGCAGGATTGCATTCCCAGGATGGAGAAACTGAGCTGATCTGTTTTCTAAGGATAGTCGGGACACTTTGATCACACAGAAATATTTTTTCGCTGTCACAGATGTACAAAAAAAAATTACAGGGCAAGAAAGAGACAGGAATAACCAGTGGAAACAAAAAGTAGTTATCGTGTGGCTCCTCTTTTGCCAGTAATAAAACCATTAATGAACTACTAATTATTTATCTGAGCTTGAGAAAGATGAAGTCATTGTGTAGTGGCCACAGGTGACACCAATGCAGGTCCTGGTCTGATCATTCAGATCTACTTTCACAACATTAAGGACCAGTTTTTATCTCCACTTTGTTTTCACATGTGAAAGCTTCTTTTTTAGGTAACATTCTGTTTGCATGTTTAAACGAACTTAATGATTTTCTGATACCCAAAAATTTTTGACACATCTTATTTACAAATATTGTCCCTGAAAAATCATCTTTACATAAAAACAAATTTGTGTAAAATATTTTTCTAATTTTTTTTTAGATATATAAGATTATATTTTTTTTCCTCCTTTTTTCTTTTTTTTTTTTTTTTTCAGTTCTTCAAGCTGTCTTTACAAGTGAGAAAATGAACAGAAATGAGGGAAAGAAACAGAAAATACCGAAAATCTTCATATTGTTTTCATCCAACATTTGAAACTTTCAGGTAGCTCAGGAAAAGAATTCAAAATTATGTCAATGTACAAATATTACAAAAATCATTAAATGGGTGCTTTTAAATCAATTCTACTTGTAGGATTAAACTTTGAGTGCCTTGGGGGACACCGTACCAGCAGTATTTGTGGCCTGGCTGGAAATATGAAACAAGCAGACATGTCCTGAGCTGAATCCATTCCTGTACGATTTCCAGCCTAGGGCAGCATTCCTTGAAGGATATACATATATCTGCTTAACTATACATATGGATGTATACCCCATCCCACTGAAGCCAACAGGAGCATTTACTGTTCATCAAGCTAAACGTTTACATAAATCTCTGTGATAATTCAGTTTAAGCAAAGACTCAAGTGCTTGGATAAATCTTGGGTTATTCAAAGTAAACTTCAAAGCTTTTTACTTTCACTTTACACAAATTATTACCCAAAAAAATCAAATTGACTCCATTAGATGTGAGGTTTTAAATTCATAGATGTAACAGTACAGTGCTTTTTTTCTATTCATCTGCATCTTTTTTACCTCGCTGGGAAAGGATTCCTTATTAAAACTGGTTTGAAAAAAAAAAAAAAAAAAGCCAGAAAATGCCTGGAACAAAGTAACTGTAACTGTAAAATGTCCTTAAAGGCCAATTAGAAATTGCAATACTGGGAGTTTTATTACAACTAACTCCTCCTTAATTATCAATCAATGGATTCTGTTGGAAAAAAAAATCTCAAATTCACAGCTGGGAAAATGATGCTAATTATTTTCTGTTAATTAAGGCTGTGCTGGGATTCAGACTTGCCATCCTTCAAATAAAGGATTGACATATCAATGCTAACATAATGCTTAGGGTCTTTTCCAAAGGCTTGATTTCTAATGGTAATAAATTGGTGTACGTTTTTTTAAGTGTCTTAAGCTAACGTGCTGTTATCTAACCCTGATCCAGACTAAAAAGCTTTTATCTATCTCAGTATTCTCACCAACTTCTGATCTGGAACTTGAATATTCATCATTTTGCACTGTAACTGTTCCATTGTGAGAGTGAAGGAGCATTAAATCACTTGGAGCTGAAAGGAATAAGGCTAAAAATATTTGACTGGCAGTAGAATTTCCTAAATATCAAAGTTAGAGAGAGTAGAACACTTGAATAAAATTCTGGACACAATATATTCAATGAAACAATTCTTGTTGTCTTTCAGGGACCAAAATCTCTAGTCAAACATCCGGTCCTTCTTCATTGCCTCCTTCATTGTGGGAGTTCCCTAAATTACAGGCTGTTAATCTGCTCATGTTTTTCCATGGAAAAGGCAGCTAAACTTAATTTTTTTAGAAATCTTTTGCTTGATTGATGTTTTTCCTGAGTATCTACCCCATTTCTTATAGCCAAGACTGATGAAAATCAGAAATAAGAGAGTGGAAACAGATAAGGAGGAAAACATTAAAAATTAATATTCTACCAGACTTGGTGTGATGTATATAATACATAAAGCTCATGAACTCATGTAGGATCTTAGGAGTGCTTGGCCTAAGATTTAGACAAGTTTTAAAGATCTGTTAAGAGTTTAAGGCAAAGTCGGTAAGAGGGTGGTGCTTTGTTTCAGGTTTTGCTCAGGATGAGAAATTATTGTGTCTGTTTCTAAAAGGGAGATGTCAGATAAACAGCTCTGAAAATACATACCCCATACACTAGATTCTTGTAAACAATAATATGTCTTGTAGACGTGCAATAAATGATGGATCAGGGCAGTTCCTCCTTCCTCTGGTCACCCTATGGAGATTACTAACACCATTCCTACACAGGTAAGAACTCTTTGCTGTGGGATTTAGGCTGCAAAGCCTGAGCATGTTGGACAGATGCCATAAAAATGAGTAGATCACACTATTTCAGTTGGCCAACTAAAGCACAGCACAGATGGACCAGGTGACCAGGTGAGTGGTTCACTCACTGTACCTTGGCATCTACAGGTTTGAAGTGTGGCCACCACATTCCTTCCTAACAGGCAGAGAGAAACAG
The DNA here is from genome assembly GCF_025592945.1 of Manacus candei. NCBI lineage: Eukaryota > Metazoa > Chordata > Aves > Passeriformes > Pipridae > Manacus > Manacus candei. The sequence goes on along the minus strand of NW_026138055.1, from coordinate 6,392,955 downwards.
GAAAATGCCTTCTTCACAAGGCACTTTTTCTAACTGGAAAATAACATCTAAGGTCAAAGGTATTTCTCCATATGTTGTGTATTTCTCCTCAGTGACCAAAAACTGATTCTCTGTCACTCTGACTTGGTTATTCATCTTTAAGGTGTCCAAAATTAGCTGTTCCAATATTTCCTGTTAAAACTCTCTTCAGCAATTTATTCAAAGTTCAGGACTGGAGACAATGCAGCATCCAGCCAATGCAGAAGGTTGAATCTGGTGTTCTTGGAGGTCTTTTCCAACATTAATTATTCTATGATTCTGTTTCCCACCTCAGTTATTTTTCAGACCTGGAATATTATCTTCTACTTGTGTATGACACCAACGCCAGTGGATCCATGGTTTTAAACTTGTTCTTGCTGCAGTCTCTGGCCACAAAGTCCAAAATCCAAGATAATTTGTTAATATACCAAGAGCAGAAAGAGGAATCTGGTGATTCCCAAAACAAATCCAAGGCCTTCAATCATCACTTACTGGAACAAAAAGGGTATTGTGGGTACTGGGCTATTTCTGGTGGGTGAAGGTTAAGAAAGCTGTTCTTAAGGGATTCTGTGAACCTAAACTCTCCTAAAATCTCCTGCAGAAGTTTCTGAAGCAGCAAGAGCTTCCTCAATGACCTGGTTGGTCCTGTCCAGTCCTGTTGTCCTACAAATGTGAACATTCATTTCAAAGCATATTAAAGTCATATTCGTGTTGCATAAAGAAATACACAAATGGATGGCAGGTGAGTTAGGACAGTAGATTTAGCTGAACTTTTACCATTTCTTGAAAAAGCACACTGGGTGGAACCTGGAGTGTGTATCTTTACATTTACCTGATCCTTACCTACCCCTAAATAAAAAATATTTTACCTGTACTGGGTGATTACGAAGCTTTCTCTCAGCTTTTGTAATTCATTTGTGCCTTCTAGCAGTCATGAGTCATGGGTCTTTTACACTTGTCAAGTACACCTAATCCCTACCCTTCATGGCCCAGAAATCCTAAAGATGGCTGAACATGTAATTGCCTTGAAGTGTAAAATATTTCCCACATTATTTATTATAGCATTGCCTGCTAGCACCTCTATAGTTAAGGTTGTGTCAGCATTTTCATTATAAGCCCCTATTTCAGCTGTAAAAAAATGCTTCAGGCTGGAACTAGGAATGCTAGTGATTTTATTTTTTTTTTACTGTTTTTTAAAATAAAATTACCTTGGACATTTTTTAAGTTATTCCATCTGTAGTCACAAACATGCAGACACCCACACACAGGTCTATTTACAGCTGCACATGCACATGTATAAGGAATATCCATCATGGTATAAATGTGGAAATAGATATTGTCATAATAACCCACATAACTATTCATTTATGTTTTCAGCTCCTGCTCATAAAAATGATATCTGTGTGAGACCAATTTTAGAAGTAGCACAACTTTATTTTGTGTTGTTGCAGTGTCCTTTATCCGATGACGCTGATAGGATAAAATATTTATTTCTTTTTACATCTTATATTTTAATTCTGCACGGATCAAATTTTCTTCTGGAATAATTTCCAGAACTGTATTTCATCTCTCATTTCGGACCATGAGCAAGACTACTGACTGCATTCATGTGTTACAACACCAAGTCCAGGTGATTTAGTCCAGCCCAAATGTTATTCTTTCATGTCTTTCATTCACATCAATCCAAGAGTAGGATGTAAACATATTGTTTTTGTTGCTATTATCATTAGTTCTAAAGATAACAGCAATAATATATGAGTTGGACTTGATGATACTTGTGGTTCCCTTCCAGCTCAGAATATTTTATAATTCTACGATTCTAATATGACTAAATCTTCCAGGGACAACAGGAAAACTACTACTGTCTTTGACAAATTAAAATGTTTTCACTGTCTGTTGAGTTTAATTTTTTAACTACTTCTGTTCTCCTTTTTATCCTCAATATTTCAAAAATAAATGTAGAAAATAAGGATATGAAATTGTTAGACATTTTTTTTTTGGTGTTTAACAAGGTGTTCCTGGAATGAATGCTAACCTTAGTCCTTTAACTATCCAACTGAACATGTGTCTTCATTCTGAAAAGGGAAGGGGAATTCTCACATTAGTTCATTCATGACCAATATTGTCTTCTGACTCTTAAAATATACAACTCCAGTTTCAAGTTTTTAAATGTAATTATAATTTACAACCTTAGTGCAGTTCACCTGTCTTTCCCCAAGTATTTCAGATCTGCAGCCACTTTTAAGTCAGACAAAAACTTCAAAGGCAATGAGTTTTTGTTGAAGTTTTTAGTGAGGTTTTTGTTGGATTTTTTTTGTGATAGTATGTTTGTTGTTGTTATTTGTTTATTTGCTTTGTTGTAGTTGTTATTGTGGGGAGGGATTTTTTGAATCGTTCTGGACCTATCTTTGAAACAAACCACTGTTAAAGACATAACAGTTTGTGAAAGCTGCCCCAAACCTCTAGATTCCCATGATCTTGGTTTGAAACCTGGTGGGACCTTGCTTTTTCTTGAGCTTCATTTTGAAGTTTTAGGTTTGTTCAGACCTTCGACTCCACATTCTTTACAAGGATACAAGCTAAAAAATCCCAAAAGTGAAGACAAATAGTCTCATAACTCCCAGCCTAAAAAAGCTGGATTTCATGAAGGACTGCCAGGAACATTCTCAGCTTAAAAAGTGTTATCTCAAAATATTGTGTAGAGCTGCAACGTGAACCATTATTAGTATGTTCTAAATAGAGCTGTTCTAAAAGGAAGAGACACAATTTTCAGCTCTGCTAAAACTCTTCAAAAGATGTATAGAGGAAAAATAAATCAATGGCAGAATTCCTTAGTTAAGTTATTCTTATACAGCCTGGCTGTTGATGATTTATGAATATGTTTATGAAAGACCATTGAGATTATATTCCTTCTACTGGATGACTTCTATCTGCTATAATAGTATTCATAAAGTTTTCAATGCCCTTGTAAAATCCAGTTAGGAGTTTAACTCTTTCTATTCTAAGGAAGAGGTGTTTCCAAAACTTCAAGCTTTAGATGATTGGAAAAGTTCCTCTAAAGAAAAAGAAGGAATTTTTCCAGTCAAATTTAGATATCTGGTTGTCCACCTATGAAGCCTGATCTCTCTTTTATTCAGTTAAAAGAAATAGTTGGTTTTTAGTCTGATTCATTTATCTCTGGTATTTTATCTTAGAATGGAGTAGAATGTAGATATACCTATGAAATTATACTGATTATATATGGAGCCAAGGGCAATGTAGACATCTGTATTAAGAGATATTTACACTAAATTCTATTTTGCTTGATGCTATAAACACATATTTATGCATATTTTATATATGCTGTCTATAGATATAGTGACCAACCCTTGCAAAGCCTTAGATCAGTGGTTTTGTCCTCGTAGACAGAAGAGAATCCAGCTCAAAGACAGAAATCCCATGTTTTTTTCTTTGTTTATGCCATTCCTTGCCTTTTTATCATGGTGTCACACAGGATTTTAAGGGAAAGGACTAAATTTGTACAGAGACAGAGGCTGCACAAATGCAACACAGAAAAAAGCATGCTAGCAAAACGAAAAGAAGACAGCTGAACATGGTCACGAAGACATGGAGTTTTAAAAAACATCTGAGAGAAAAATGTTGTTTACCTATCACCAAAAATGATAGAGCCTTCAACCACAAAGGGCTGCCCATGCACATCAGTCCTTTCATGCCTGTGTTACTCCAAACTTCCCTCCTCACAGACTCAAGCAGTAATTCATGTCTGAATTGTGATTCAATGCTTTTCCCTGTGCTGAGAATGAACAAACCTTTCCGTACTTGTTAAGGAGGATATTTCTTGGTTTCAGTATCTTATATTAAGTTTTTTTAGTACTATCTCTGAGAAACAGATAAATCTGAAAGGAGAATCATCCAATCCAACTTAGATGGAAAGACGAAGAATCACCTCACCTGATTCGTCCACTGAAGTTGTAGCCATCAAGTTTATCATCTGGAAGATGACAGTGGCTCAAAAGCAATTCTCTTAGAAGAAATTTATCGCTTATTTTAACACAGAATAAAATCACAGCATAAGACCAAAGCAAACAAAGAAATCCTTGAAAACAATAAAGGCTTACACATGTTTATTGTCTCTAAACCCCTACAGGAGACTATTTTATCCCAACCACAAATGCTGTGGCATTTCCCATGCATCAGTGAGAGTCTATATTTTAGGCTAAAGAGAATCAGAGAGTATCCTGAGTTGGAAGGGATCCACAAGGCTCATTGAGTCCAGCTCCAAGATATTTTTTCTCCTCTTCTTGAGTTTTGACATTGTTTACAAGACCGGGCCAATTCACACAGATACTGGAGATGGGACACACAATTCTCACATTGCTACAGAAGCTACCTTGAAAACTATGCAGTACTTACCTCACACGTAACTCCTGCAACTGTTCAGCTTGTCTTAAATCCACCATCCAGCTGAGTAACAATAAGCAATTTCATTCGAGACCCACAGGTCTCCAGCTCCAACCATTACCTTGTGTAGATTTATTTTGTTCTCTGAAGAAGATTTCTTGGACATAGAAGGTGATATTTTATAAGATGACCTATGATTCTGTCCAGTCTGCAATAGTTTAATATCTTTTCCTGGTCTTAGCAGTTGTTTCAGTGTCTGCAGAAATTCTGTGTCTCCAAGACGAAAAGGAAAGAATTCTTAGGGGAAATAATTATCAAAAGCATCCTTGTTCCCAGTGCTCTTTCCCCCTGCACACTGAGGTGTGAGAAATAACTGAAAGGATGGTTTGATTTACCTATTTCTTTTGATTGACTACAGAAGAAAATTAGGCAGGTAGCCTACCACTGTGTAATATTTTGGAGGTGATGTTGAGCCACAATGAAGCTCAGAGCTGGTATTTTGCATTACCTGTTTCAGACAGATGGCAAGAGACACATACCTTGCAGTGTACTGTTTCTCTTTGAGTATAGTTTTCATCTTTGTCTTACTGGGCAATCAATATAATGGCTGATGTTGCTGAAGTGGTTTTCCTTGGAAATTCAGAATAGTTTTCCCATTTCATTGAAGGAAACTCTTTTAATTCAAGAAACTAGATCGGTTTCATCCACCAGTTTGAATGTCACATGTTCTAAAGTTAGGGGTTTTTTTCCAAGTGTAGTTTCTGAGTGATGTAACAACTGGTATTTGACAAGAGAGGGTTCAGGAATCAATCAGTAGAGTGTGTTTCCTCCATGCAGTCACCAGTGTGCTTTGAAGTGTTAAATTAAATAACATCAGTCTTCTGTCACATCAATGTTTTCAGCATACTTTGGGGGTGGTGAGGAACCACACCTCCTTCTGCCTTTTTTTTTTTTAATTTATTTTTTTAACAAAGAAAATAAAATTGCAATATTCTTGAGAACCATAAGTTTGGTTTAGAATTCTAAACTCTCCGGGGAAAGAATGATTGAAATTCCTGTTCATTGATTGATCTCAAAATAGCTGGCAGATTTGTACTTCTCTGTGGGTGTGTGTCTCTTCAATGGGGCTGGAAAAAGATGTCAGTGATATACACAGGAAACTATACTGGAAAAAAAAATGTTAAATTAAAGGCACAAGAGATGCTCTAAATTAGGAAATAGAATGTTATGAGTGATAACTTCTCTTGTGCAATTTGCAAATCTCTGGTCAAAGGATCTAATCCAAAGCCCTTTGCATTTAGAAGGACTCTTTCCAGTAACTCCAAGTTTCAGACATAAATTGTCACTGAAGGTTGTGTGAGCCCTACTTTGAAAAGTGCTTTTTATGAACTCACTTTATTCTTTTCTCTCTACAAACACGGCATCGGAATTACAGTGGTGGATTCAGAATTCTCTCTGCACCTGAACTTCAGGGAGCTGAAATCTGGTGCTGGAGCCCTGACCTCGTTAACAAACAATAGGAATTTTGCTACTGGCTTGAATGAAATCAAGATTTTGCTCTAGAAGGCTGAGTCCTAGGACATATTTCTTGGATCAAACAAGAACACCAGCCCTAAACATTTATCTTTGATGAGGAAGTGCAGTTTCAAGTCAGTCTCGGCTTTGAAATCTACGGTTCGGACTTATTTCAAAGATGAGTTCACATGATGCAGTCGCCTTTGTAATCTGGGAATTTCATGCTTTTAAAAAAAAAAAAAATAGCTGGCAGCAGAATTAGTATGTACAGCATAATAACGGTCCAGTTCAACTGCTATTTAGTTTGGAATAGTTGCTTTGAGAGCTTGTTGGAAAAGGGGAAAAAAATGCTACGAGAAGAAATATTTACTGCGCAAACTTTGCATGCCAATAAAGAAATTATAGAGAGACTGTTGTTAGACTTGACTCTGTAATTATAATTGAAGCACAAAGATGATCAAATGCAAGACCATTTACAGATAATCATTTTGACATTGCTTGATTTTTTCCTATGAACCATAGAAGAGAGGAATTATACCACAAGAGCCTAAACCTTAGGTGGTGCAAATCAACTTAGTTCCTTCACTTTAAACAATCAAGCCCCTTTGCCTCAGCTGGTGCTTTGGCCTTACATGTCTTTGTTGCAATCTGAATCAACTTTACTGGAGGGAAAAATAGAAGTTTGATGTCAAGATGATCTAACAAATAACTTGCCATGCAACAGAATCTATTTATAACTGTCTGGATTAATTCTTACAGATTCCACAAAGAATTTAAAAATTGTTTTTCATACCAGGAATTATTTCATTATTTAGAATATTTTTTTAAAATTAAAAGCAAAACAGCATTTCTACTGGGAAGTAAATTATATCATAATCACACTTACAGGCCCCTGCTGAGATCAGCGCTCTGTGGCGCTAAACATCTGACTGGAATTTTTTCACCTAGTGATTACCATCTGGAAGTACCTCACCTAGTCTGTTTTTTCACCAGCTAGGCTCCATCAGAAAACTTCTCATCTCTCTTAAGATGGGAGAATTCAGTCTGTAGATGTGGTTTTGCAAATAAAGATGGTCAGAGAACTGCTCAGGTGAGACATCTTACCTTTAGGAGTTCAAGCATAGGTGAAATGAGTCCAGTGTTCACCTTATTATCTCAGAAAATGTCAGCTGAAACATATGGAAAAGGGGGAATAGGGTTAAATACTGGCACATGGTCACACAGAGACAGTAAGATCCCTTTGTAAACAATCCTTAAGTGCCCATGTCCATTCTGACTTAAAATGTATTTGTGGTCTTACAATTATTTACTTCAAAAAGTTCTCATGCTTCTTAAAGATGAGGATGGAACTCAAACAGAAAAACTATTCTACTTCTCTTCCAGTGTCTGAATTTCAGACTTGATATTAAACTTCTAAATTGGTGAGTGGTGAGATAAGCAAATTACCAATAACCTTGTTTGTTTGTGAACAAATTTGCCTGCCCAGGAGTTTTTAAGCTGAAACCCTCTGCTCCCCCAAAATGTCTCTTCATGAAACCATGGAATATTTTTTTTAAGCTCATCAATAATTTGGAATTTGGACGAATGATAGTTAAATCCTCTTTTGCAATTTTCATACTGCTTCTGGTATAATCAATAACCTATATACAAAGGTGTCATTATTCTTTTTGTCAATCTGCAGTTGCAGGTTTCAGCTCCTTCTGTTCACTTGCTGAGCATTCATACGTCGCTCTTCCTTCATGAAAGTGTAAGACATCATTCTGGCCTCATGGTGCTTGAAAGATGAGTCAAATTAATATGTTTCCAGGATTCATGGGGAACTGATTAGTTGTAAGGTAACACACTGCCATTGTGATTAAGAATCCCTAGGGGATGCTGGACATCATTGGCCATGAGGAAAAAATCAAAGCTACTTTTAGTATCTACAGATGGGGCCACCTTCTGCTTTCAGCAATTGGCCTAAATCAGGATTATCTCCATTGATTTCCATGGTGTTCGTCAAGATTTATACCAGATAAAAA